>NC_065443.1:80808835-82058835 GCF_917563875.1 Diabrotica virgifera virgifera
TATTGTTGTATTTTTTTATTCTTTAGGACCCATTTTAATTTTCCAAATCCTGCCCATGCTAATCTGACCCTTCTTTTTACCTCCGCTGTTTGGTTTTCCTTATTTATTTTTATAATCTGTCCCAAATATATATAATCATTAACCGCTTCTATTGTGGTGTCGTTTAGTATTACGTTTCTATTGTCTTGTGTGTTTGTCATTGTTTTTGTTTTGGCAAAATTCATTTTTAGACCTATTTGTTTGGATTCATTTGCTAGTTCGGTTAGCATGGTTTGTAGTTCTTCAAAACTTGATGCTATGACTAAATTCTACTATTTACAATTTTTGGACATATTCAGGGCGATGAAAATCTATGATCTCGTGGTCTTTGACATAAATTAATTTTCTAAATTTATCCCATAAAAATTATATAACAATATATCATACTAGTGACGTCATCCATCTGGGCGTGATGACGTAATCGATGATTTTTTAAATGAGAATAGGTGCCGAGTGATAGCTCAATCGAAAGGTTATTCAATTTTGTATTCACTAATATAAACATTAACATAATATGTAATTATTTATGCAGGGTTTACATTAAAAATTTTTTTAATTAAATTAATTCCAATATTTAGATTACGTCATCACACCCAGATGAATGACGTCACTAGTATGATATTTATGCTAAAAAATTATAATTTAAAAATAAAAATCGATCTGTTTCGGGATTTATCTCCAGAGTCGCCCATTCTCAAGAAAACGAATTTATTCCAACTCAAACGTCCTCACTGTATTTGTTTATAAGCCAAAACATTGTTTATAAATTTAGAACAGTGCTGAGGCCGCTTAAATAATCCGATTTTAATTCTGTAATTAGATGTAGATGTGTATTAGATAGGTAGAAAACCTCTTTATATGTGAAAAAATTAGCAAACTTCTAAATGGTCTACTTTTTGTTCAAAAAGGTTTTTAAAAAATTTGAACTTTTTAAAAAAAATTTAGATTGCAAAATTATTATGCAAAATCTATTAGGTCGATTTTAATGAAATTTGGTGGACGGTTTAAGTATGTTGTAAGAATTTTCTAAGCGAATTACGAAGGTTCTAAGTGCAACCAAAGTGGTTAAAAAACATTGAATAAAAACAGTCTCTTTTGCCCCCTTATTTTCTATTTATTGCTATTTTGCAGAAAGGGTAATAATTTAAGACATTTTAAAACAGTCGTATATTATACAAAATTCAATTATCTTTAAAAAACCATACTGAAGTAAAAACTTCTTTTGTATATTGGTATAAAAAGTTTTATTAAAAAACATAAAAGTCCTCCAAAAGGATTTGCAAAACGTTTTCAATCTGAATCAGATCATCCTCAGTGCGTTCTGCTTCATAAAAGAAACTAGCAACTTATTTAAAAAGGTTACATCGATATAAATGGTTTACATAATAATTAAGTGATATTTGTAGCGACTCCAAGTCGATGTTACAAGATGAAATGTGCTAGGAGTGCTCAAAGGGCAACATGGTTCCCTGCTCGTTAAGAACTCGTGGTTCTTGCCAGTTCAATGGACACAGACCAACTCAACAATTTTTTTTTTTTCCAGTGTCCATTGAACTGGCAAGAACCACGAGTTCTTAACGAGCAGGGAACCATGTTGCCCTTTGAGCACTCCTAGCACATTTCATCTTGTAACATCGACTTGGAGTCGCTACAAATATCACTTAATTATTATGTAAACCATTTACATCGATGTAACCTTTTTAAATAAGTTGCTAGTTTCTTTTATGAAGCAGAACGCACTGAGGATGATCTGATTCAGATTGAAAACGTTTTGCAAATCCTTTTGGAGGACTTTTATGTTTTTTAATAAAACTTTTTATACCAATATACAAAAGAAGTTTTTACTTCAGTATGGTTTTTTAACTATGGTATACAGCCAGCTACGGGGACTTTCCCATTGATTTTGTTTCAATTATCTTTATTTGCTTTCCCTACGACTTTGTTCCAAAATGAATCATTTTAAATTACATATAAGCAATCAAATTGGGTTTACGTCTTAGCGTAGTAAAAAAAAACAATTTATAAAAAATAACAATAAAAAAAATAATAAAAAAAAAAACAAATTAACAATATAAAAAAAATGCAACAAAAAATACTAAAAAAAATAAAAATTTACAAAAAAAAAATGAACAACCAAAACAGAGTATTATTTAGATAATAATTGTAGATAATAATGTTAGTTTGTTATGTATTTAGAGTTAGAAATACAGAAAAAATTCCTCTGATTGAAAAATCAAATTTGTTTGTTTTTAAAATAACAAAATGTCTGGCTAATTGGCTCGGCCAAGGCCATCAAATTCACTCAAAAAAAAAGCAATGAAAGTAGAAAAAAATCGATATTTTTCGAAATTTTTAAATATTTAAATTTTTTTATGAATGTTTCGATCATATTTGCGATGGAGCATAAGTCAATTATAATTATTGTTGTCACTAAGTTGTCACCTAACTTTATCTGCAAAAATCCGAATGCCACCTCTCACATCCACCTCAAAACAGATCCATCAGCCCTGGTCTATATGGTGATTACAGAAGAAGACCTATAATTCATATTATCTATGACTATAAACAAACTAACGAAAAAGTATACTAATAAAAACAAAAAAAATGTCTAACGTCTGAGTGAACCAAACATAAATATATTTAATTTCAAATCATTCCATTAAACATTCCAGACAATTTTTTGTTGAAATTCCAATTTAATGACAGTAACATTTAAGTTGAATAAAAACACACTTTTTTGTAATAATAAGAGTATCGTGTCTATTAGTTAATGCAGTTTTTATGATTATTTGTAGATATAGCTCTACTATTGTCATATTTATTAAAACATTTAGTCAAGACATCGAATTTTCTTTGCTGTACGACGAAGCAATGAAGAACGTATTACAAGTACATTTATATATGAGTATGATCTTACATAGTTCTTGTAATAATTCTTTACTAATTCTTGAAACATATGAAAGCGATGATACTGCAAGATGTGTTAAAAATATCGTAAGATCCACTGTACATCCTACAGATGTAATTTATTTGATTGATGTAGATATTAAAATAAACTCTCCTGCTATTCAATTAAACACTCATAAACCCATTAAAAAGGTTCTACATTTGGAACCCACTGTATACATTATATCTGGAAACATATCTGCGGTTGTTCAAAAACTGTCGAAGAACATGATACTTAATAATAGAGCAAAATTTATATTAATCTTAACCAAAATTGACACAGAGAGCATAAGTGTATTCAACCAAAATTTTTTTCGTAAAATTTTAATAATTATTATTGGTAACATGGATGTCTACACGTGTTCATCCGATTGGTGTTTTTCCACTGGAGAGTTATGTTCAGAGATAAAAAGTACCAAACATTTTTTTAAAAAAAGAAGTTTGAATAAAATTACCGAATTGGATGCAACATGGAGACCTTTTGAGCCTTACCTTATCAGTCCAACGGAAGGTCTTCATACAGAACTTATCAACATGATTACATCGCATCTACATCTAAACGTTAATTACATAGAAACACAAGACAGGGTTAATCCTATGGCTGTGGAATCAGAATTTAAAGAAAATAGGTATGATTTTTCTTTCATGCCTTACCTCGATGATACAACTCAATTTGACAAAACGATTACATTTACAGAAGATAAATCGGTTTATATTGTACCAAGAATTATTGTGAACAATGAATGGCAGATTTTCTATCGAGAATTTCATAACAATGTTTGGATCTGTTTTGGCGTACTCATTTTGTCTTTGTATATGGTCATTAAACTAATATTTCTGGTGGTGCCATCTCCTAACAATGCGTCTGTGTTGGAAATTATTATAGGGATTCTGTTAGGAGGTGGTGGTCAAGTAAATACAAGAAGTGTTTCACTGAAACTTTTGTTAACTTTATACATCTTCTTTAGCCTTTTATTTTCCACTACTTACAGAAGCAAGATGTTCGATATAATGAAGACAGATTTATCGCATGAGTTAATAACGTCTAAAGATGATGTTTTGAAATATAACTTCAAAATGGGTTTGGCAGGTGAAAGTTTTGTTCAGTTGTTTAAATTATCCCAAAACCGCATAGATGCATCTCTAACAGCAACTGGTCGTGTTATAAATTGTTTTAGTTATACTAGATGTTTAGATAGAGTAGCTTTTGAAAAAGATATTGTATCTCTACGTTTGCTAAAACCTGTGAAATTCTTAATACCGACGTTCTATTTGGACTCAGATGGAAGGACGCTTATTTACATTCTTCAAGAACGATATGCAGTGCCATACTATTTCGGAATACTATTTCTTAAAGGGCACCCTCTATTTGAGGAGTTTAATAAAAAAATACTTTTACTTAAAGAAGCTGGTTTTGTTAACTATTTATATACAAAACATGAAAGAAATTACACCAAAGCTAAGTCTTTGGCACAATATAAAGATTTGATAAAATATTCAGATTTAAATCTAAAGACCCTGCAGTCTACGTTCATGATTTATTTGATATGTTTAGCAATTAGTTTAGTCATTTTTTGCATTGAACTGTTTTTACAAGATATCATTAATCACATACACAGTAACGCCGTTTTTTGAATTGTAGTTTTTTTTATTAATGGCTTTGACATAGCCAATTAGCCAGACTATTTGTTTTTTTTTGTATGGTATTACAATAACAATTTTAAGTTAATATCTAAGCCTACTTATTATCTAAATTTACAGGGTGTTATAATATATTAATGGCTACATTTTTCAATTTTGTGTGATATTTTTACAATTTTTAATTTTATTATCTAAGCCTATTTAAAATTTAAATTTACAGGACGTTACATATTCGTAAAGACATTGTAACGTCTGCTTATTTTTTGGAAAAAGAATTTCGTTTAAATTGACAGATAAAGGACAATTTGGATCAATTAACTTTTCATACATTACTTTAATATTTTGTCTGTACTGTCTACACTCCAATATGAGGTGCTGTAGATCTCCCATTCCACCACAGGCGCAATATGGGTTATCACTGATACCTATGCTGTGTTTGTATGCTGGGGTTAGTGCGTGATTTGACCTCATTCTGTTTATTGTTTTTATAAATAGCTTATTTGATTCTTGTTTACCCCGTCTCTCATTGGGAATTAGTGGTTGGCAATTTCTAAAATTTATTTATATAATATTAATTATATTTCTTAAGTTAGTAGGATAAAATTATTATATTCTCTATTAAAAAATTTTATAATATATAATTCTAATATTAACAATTAAATATATATTTAAAATTAAAAACAAGTATAAATAAATATTAATAAATAAATAATTTAAATTTATTTATTATTAATAAAGTTAATTTTTATATAAAATATTGTAGTTGATATCCTGTATGCGGTTTGTTCTATTGGAACTTTGGTTTTAACTCATTATTACAAGTAATGAAATTATTGATTATTCTAAAACTTCTACTGCTAACATTGTCTTCAGTTTTTGGATATTCTGAAATACGTCATAATCGTCATCGCCATCAACTACTTTTTAATCTTATGGAATAACGGTGTTACTTTTACACTGAATAAACAACTTACAATAGAATAAAAAAATATGGAAAAAATATTTTTAAGAAACGCTTTTCTTTAGTTACGAGTGACTAAAATTAAACATATAAAAAAATCAACTAAAAAGCAAAAAATAAAAAAATTGAAAAAATCTAACACATTCGTCAAAGAAAAGCGTGGCGCGTCTTCATCGAATAAACTGCTTTCGCACCACGCTTTTATTTAACGAATGTGGTAGATTTTTTCAATTTTTTTTATTTTTTGTTTTTTGGTTGATTTTTTTATAATATGTTTAATTTTAGTCACTCGTAACTAAAGAAAAGCGTTTCTTAAAAATATTTTTTTCATATTTTTTTTATTTTTTACTTGTTAGTCTTACACTTTTCAAACATTAAAATATATCGTCATGTTTATTAAAATGTATATCATATATATTTATATATCATAATTTCTCCAATATATATCATAATTTAATAAATTGATTTTATTTTTGTAAATGTACCTTTGGCAAAAATTTTGAAAACGGTCCTTAACGGACGGCAATTTGAATTCTGCCATATGTTTTCAATAGCCAAGCTCGCATTCCACAACAAAACGACAAGCCAACAAGTGCAATGTAAATTTTAGTGCTCTATTTATGTAATGTTTATTATTATTAATAAAAGTGCTTATTGGAAATGGCATGTAGCCGAAACGTTTAAGCCACAACAAAGTGATTTATTTATAAGACCGAAAAACTCAGGAATTAAAAAGTTTCTATTTATTAAAATATGTATAAAACATATTATGATGTACAAACATGAAAAGTAGTCGGAATCGGCAAAAAATTTGAAACTTTATAGTTTATTTATGAAGCATAATGTAAACAATTAACGTAAAAAGTGAAATTATGTATAGTTCATATAATTAGCTACAATCTGTAAAAGTTTCAAGTTTCTTCATTGTAAAAAAAAGAGAATTTAAACATTTTCCGTTAAAATCGTTTTTTTATTTAAACAATAAACAAATTTTTTTTATTGACTATTCGTGTATTGTTCCCGCGGATGCATGTCTGCAAATTTTTAGTCATTTGCACTGAAGAAAAGGCAGTCAAATTAACTTCCAAAGATTTGACCCAAACGATTGAACTAAAGAAAAGCGTTTAATTAATTAATACGACAAAACGAATTCTATTATTAATTGTAGCACAAAACGTCTCTACCGGTGGTTTTTCTAAGACTACGATAAAAACACGAATTTTTTGGCTTCGAGTTTTGATTGAAGTTTTGTTTCGTATCGTATCGAAATTTGACACGAATAAACGCCGATTTATATATAAACAAATATATGAGCGTTCAAAATTTGAAACTTTATTGTTTATTTATGAAGCATAATGTAAACAATTAACGTAAAAAAGTGAAATTATGTATAGTTCATATGATTAGCTACAATCCGTAAAGTTTCAAGTTTTTACATTGTAAAAAACAAGAGAATTTAAGCATTTTCCATTAAAATCGTTTTTTTTTAACTTTAACATAAAATTTTTTTTTATTGACTATTCGTGTATTGTTCTCGCGAATGGATATGTCTGCAAATGTTCATTCATTTGCATTGAAGAAAAGTCAGTCAAATTAACGTCTAAAAATTTGATGCAAACTGTTGAAGTAAAGAAAAGCGTTTTTTTTCTAATGATTTTTGATGTGCAAAATCATGCCACTTTTTAATAATCGATGGCAGTTGCTTATTTTTGCTGTTTGACGTAGGTAGCTGCCAGTTGCAAAGCTGTTTTGCCTTCAGCGAGGCTCATTTTATTTTCTTTATCTTCATCCTCATTATCAGCAGCATCTTTATCGTTATCCTTCTCATTTTCTTGGCGAATGACACACTCGGCGATTTCGTCGTCGTCCAAAACCTCGTTGTGTAGCTCCTTTTCAAAGTCAATCCACTCCAAAACATCGTTTTCAACAATGGGACCACAGTTCGGTAGTTTCTGAAGGTCGTGCAATAGAGCTACATTGTCATCAGGTTCGTTAACAAGAATGTTGTTTGGCTCATCTGCAAGATTTGGCCAAAGTTTTTTCAAGACCTTACAAACGTCGATGGTGGTATTTCGACGTATGCCTCGGCCGACATGTACACAACATCCTTCATATTAACTGACTTCAGCACTTTTAAGAGGTCTAAGTTGTCATCAGCCTCCAGTTTGGAAAGAACTTCAGAAAGCAGTTTTCGGCGATACTTTCTCTTGAAGCACTCAATGACCCCTTGGTCCATTGGCTGTTGAGGACTGGTTCCATTATATGGCAGAAACAGCAATTTAATTTCTTTTTCATCGTCACACTGAAGACCTTCCTGGTGAGTAGGCGCGTTGTCAAGCAGTAGAAGTTCTTTGATTGGCAGATTTAATTTTGTCAAATGGTTTTTCACTTTCGGAACAAATTCGCACATAAACCATTCCCTGAACAAATATGTGTCCATCCGTGCTGATTTCTGCGACCGGTAATACACTGGTAGAGTTTCCATGTTTATGTTCTTTAACGCTCTCGGTTTTTCTAGTGTGCCAATGACAAATAGGGGTATCTTGTGGGTCCCCGAGGCATTTGAACACAAGGCGACCGTTATCCTCTCTTTGCTAACTTTAAATCCTGCCGCAGATGTTTCTTGTGAGGTGGCAAAGATTTTCCTGGCACAAGTCTAAAACTTAACCCAGTTTCGACGATGTTGTAGATTTGCTTTGGACTCAAGTTTTGGTCACCAATGATTTTTTAAAATTTTGCAGAAAAATTTTGCAGACCCCGTGTCTCTTTTCCATCGGGAGAGCCATTCCTCACTAGCCAAGAACGCCTCTTCTGGTTGAAGCTTTGAGTACAAGATCATAGCCTTCTTTTTTACGATTGGTCCAGTTAACGGGGTTCCTCGTCTTCGTTCTTGAACGAACCACAACCACAGAGCATCTTCCACCAATTCGTGTTTTGCTTTTCTCAGTGTGCAACGCTTCTGTAGAACTTTTTCCGTTTAAATCTGTGTACAAAAGCCTTCAATAGTTTTTCTATTACGCCGCCAGTCGTTGATTGTACTTTTGCCACGTTTTTGTTTCTTTTGTATCACATTTAAATCTCTGCAAATACTTTGCACGAATTCTCCTTTGTCCAATCTTTCCGGAGCTTCTAGTCTCTGTTCCATTGACTTGTACTTACGTTTACGCGTTTCACTCATTTTTAAGCAGTTTAATGCACGACGCGAAACAGTTATTGTCCACACACACAACAATACAAGTATACTGTCTATATAAAAAGTAAAAATTGCAAGTGAAACAAGAATGTGTGTGACTAATGCTCAGAGAGCCGGCCGGACTAAGCGGAGACCGAACTAACCGAGGCCGAACTTACGGGAGTCTACTGTATTCGTTACAAAGTACTCGTTACTTACGAATACCGAAAGTAACGATTACTATAAGGAGAGGTAAATCGTTACTTTGATTACTTTGGTTACTCTGATTACTTCGTACCAATCGTATCAGAGCGAGTACCTATTTTGATTTTGAGTATTGTATCTACTCGGTTGATATCGGTTGATGTCGAACCGGTATTCCACGAGTGTTCGGTATCAGTACTACAGTTAACTAACTAAAATTTTATCTATGAAGGGCGAAGGCTATGAAGAGTTTTACAGGATTACAGGGCGCTGTGAAGTAGCTGAAACAGAATGAGGTATATCATTTAACAAAGCTTGCACCCAAAAACAGATGTCTATACGATTTGTCGAGGTAGATAATTCACAGAATTTCACAGATGTTAGTTCTTTTGAAAATAAAAATGCAACACATTAGATATTAATAATAAATACACACTATTCTTATCAGGCCTAGCAAAGTCTAGAAATATTATAAGGCAAATGATAATATTTCTAGACTATGATCATCAAATTTAATTTTACATGTAGGTATGGCCAGGTAGGTAGGTTACAGGTAGGTATGTTTTTATTAGACCAGGGCATTTAACGCCAAAAACACAGGAATAAATCTATTTTTAAATATAGTAGGTACATAGAGACTTGCAAATTTTGCATTGTATTTAGGATTAGGATGACGTCTGGAAAAAAGTCTACAATAAAAAAAATAGGTGTGTGTGTGAGAGAGAAAAAATGGCTTGGATGCGGGTCCGTTAGCCACAGATTTTTATTTTATTTTTACCTCAATTTATTAGTTTTGTTATATTTATACCTATTTCACTTAAATGACTATATTTGTTTCTCTCAAGTAGTTAATGAGTAATTTAAATATTTCCATTTTATGACAACTTATTAGATATTTAACAAAATAGGTGGAAATGCATTATTACATTTTAAAGGATATAAAACGCATCGAAAAATGCATAAACATGTTAAAATCAGTATATTAAGGGCCAGATTTTCTTATTTCGGGATATTTGGGGTCACTAAACAAAAATTTGCAATCAGAACCGACCTCCGAAGCACCTGGGTGCCCACGGTTACTGCTAAGGTACGTCATCTAGAGTTTCGAGGGTTTGTTTTTGGCACTTAATTGATGCAAACAGATTACTCGAGATTACTGATATTGTTGAGCAGCAATGACAGAACAGTTACATATCATCTAATTTCTATCCATTAACTAGATCGGTGAATAGTCTAAGAGCTAGTGAACCCTCCGACTAACGGTCATCCTGTAAGGCTAGAAATTTTTCTAGTGATAATTCATAGCACACCAAGGCTAAAAACCATGACCTGGCATGCATCAGTGGTGCACGTGTATCTACCAAGTGAATCGAAAAGTGCAAATTTAGGGTGTAAAATAAACCTTCTCCTGTAAGGTTTAAATTTAAGTATGTGTTTGAGTAAGTCATTTAGAAGAAATGTGTAGAATGACAGGCGATTCTGAAGAGCATAAGACCTTGCCAGGCGAGGGGAAAGATTAGGGGTTTTTCCTAAAATTATTCTTTTTGCATCGAACAAATTTTTTTTAGGTTTTTTGAAACATTCCAAACAGAAAAGGACTTTAGTGATTTTTCTCTTAAGTTAATAGTGTTTGTTATATAAGCGATTGAAAATTTTGAAAATTGCGAAATCGGCCATTTTTAACCCTAAATCGGACATTTATCTAAAAATTTCAATGTTACCAAGGTACATAGATATTCTTTAAACATTGATTGATGAAATACCGAAGAGTTTTTTGCAATAAAATATCGAAAACTCCTTTGTTTTTTTAATTGCTAATCAAGCGGGCGCGACACTGTAGTAGAAGTGAGGACGTTTGAGTTTGCATAAATTCATTATCTCGAGAATGGCAAATTTCAAGAGAAATCCTCAGACAGGTCGATTTTTATTTTTGAATTAGGACTTTTTGGCATATATATAATACTAGTGACGTCATCCATCTGGGCGTGATGACGTAATCGATGATTTTTTTAAATAAGAGTAGGGGTTGCGTGATAGCTCATTTAAAAGGTTATTTAATTCTCTATTCAGTAATATAAACATTAACATAAATATTTCTACAGAGTGTACAAAAAAAAATTTTCTTCTAGTTGTCAAATTTAATCAAAGTTAATTTAATAAAAAAAATTTTCTTGTACACCCTGTATAAATAATTATGTTAATGTTTATATTAGTGAATAGAGAATTAAATAACCTTTCAAATGAGCTATCACACAACCCCTACTTTCATTTAAAAAAATCATCGATTACGTCATCACGCCCAGATGGATGACGTCACTAGTATTATATATATGCCAAAAAGTCCTAATTTAAAAATAAAAATCGACCTGTCTGAGGATTTCTCTTGAGATTTGCTCATTCTCGAGATAATGAATTTATGCCAACTCAAACATCCTCACTTATACTACAGTGTTGAGCCCGCTTGATTAGCAATTAAAAAACAAAAGCGTTTCCGATATTGTATTGCAAAAAACTCTTTGGGATTTCATCAATCAATGTTTAAAGAATATCTACCTACCTTGGCAACTTTGAAAATTTTTAGATAAATGTCCGATTTAGGGTTAAAAATGGCCGATTTCGCAATTTTCAAAATTTTCAATCGCTTATATAACAAAAACTATTAACTTAAGAGAAAAATCACTAAAGACCTTTTCTGTTTGGAATGATTCAAAAAACCTAAAAAAACTTGTTCGATGCAAAAAGAATAATTTTAGGAAAAACCCTTAATCTTTCCCCTCGTCTGGCAAGGTCTTATGCTCTTCAGAATCGCCTGTCATTGTACACATTTCTTCTAAATGACTTACTCAAACACATACTTAAATTTAAACCTTACAGGAGAAAGTTTATTTTACCCCCTAAATTTGCACTTTTCGATTCACCTGGTAGATACACGTGCACCGCTGATGCCTGCCAGGTCGTGGTTTTTAGCCTTGGTGTGCTATGAATTATCACTAGAAAAATTTCTAGCCTTACAGGACGACCGTTAGTCGGAGGGTTCACTAGCTCTTAGACTAGAAGGTCATTATATTGGATCTTATACTTATACGAAATACTGAGAAATGCGATTCTCGATATGATTACCGGTAATCAAATACAAAAGTAACACAAGTAGTCAAAGTAATCAAAGTAACGAATACCTACTTTAAATGATTACTTTATACAAAAGTAACGATTTGTAACGAATACTCGAAAGTAACTATAATCAACATCACTAATGAACATGAATACGCCATCAGAACCGGCCCCGGGAATGAATATTGAAATGTTTATGATTATTTATATATTTAGTATACATGATATAGCCTTGCAAACATTATTCACGACGCCGTTCCCGCAAAAACAGATGTTAAATGTGCCCTCTGGGACGAAAAAATCTTTAATTCTAGTCTGCAATTAAAGAATGTTAGACGGTGGATCGGTCTGCCCCTATAGCATTTCCGATATGTACGCATCTGGTGGCGTTAGATCTGGTGAGTGGCGATCTCCCAAAATGATCGCCCAGTATTCGAAGAGACTCGCTGACCGTGTGACAGGTTGCCCTGTCCTACTGAAACCATTGTTCATTTTAAGCTTGGACTGTTTTCGCAACCTCTTGCGTATATCCGAAAATAGTACAATCCGACAAACGAGTGCTGGCGGGTGACCTTCTCGTATTGTGTATTTCTCATTGTGTATTTTCACGTAAGGTCACCCGCCAGGTCTCGCTTCTCGGATTGTACTCCACGATAACATTTTTTTCTGCAAAACTGAGGACCATCCTGAAGCATCTAACATTAACACGGAACGTTCGGATGACGAACGTTCGGAAACCACTCAGTACATTTCGGCGTATGACACATACTTTGAGGAAGACGCATTTCAGTACTGTTTATTTTGTCTCATACCGTAATTTTAGTTAGTAGCTAGAGAGCATAATATTATGTATTCAAATCTACCAAATAGAGCTTCGTTACTTAAGTAGACCTAGTCAGATCATAATTTTTAGAGTACCTACATTATATGAATTTGTAATTTTAGAATGTTAGAATGTGGCAAATGCAAAATTGCAGAAATTTGGTGTAGTTAAATATTTTTTAATCTCTTTTAATATTAAGATTTGTTGGTGTGAAACAATGCAAATATTTGGGAGCTATATTTAACAAACGAGGAAATAGTGAAGATGAAATACAACACAGGATCAATAAAGGTAGAAGCATCACTAGATCCCTCAATTCAATTTTATGGGACAAAGATATCAGGAAGGAAACAAAGAAAAGAATATATGAAAGTATAATGAAGAGCGCTACAATCTACGGTGCAGAAGTTTGGGACATAAGTGCAAGAAATAAAAAGAAGCTACTTAGTACAGAAATGGACTTCTTGAGGAGAAGTTGTCAGGTTTCCAGATTAGAACATGTAAGAAATGAAACAATTAGAGAACGTATGAAGGTGGAAAAAACTATAATGGACGATATTGAAAAGAGACAGCTGACATGGTTCGGGCACGTTAAAAGAATGAATGAGACTCGCTGGCCGAGAAAAATATTAGAGTGGGTCCCACCGGAGAGAAGAAGAAGGGGACGACCACGGAGAAGCTGGAGGGACAATATTCAGGACGCAATGGATTCGAGGCAATTAGATGAAGATACGTGTTACGATAGAAAAAATTGAAAGCTGGGTATGGAGAGGCGGCGACAGCCGTAGAAATCCATTATATATATATATATATATATATATATATATATATATATATATATATATATATATATATATATATATATATATATATATATATATATTAAGATTTTCTTCGAGTTTCACCTGCACCTTCTCCATAATCATCTAAAATCTATTAGTGCGGCAGATTCGTGCAAATATTATAAGAATTGTGCATTTAATGATAGAAGCATATAATGTGGACCACATATACTACACATATAAAGGTTCAAAATTAGATATGAGGCCATCTCAGATTTTACCTTTTACAAAAATGGCGGGCATTCAAAATGGCGACGATACATATGTGACTAATAGCACGATAACTTTTAAACGAAAAGTCCGAGTTCAATAAAATTTGGTATTTGGGTTCTTTTTTTGATGTATAAGATCGAGCTCCTGAACCGGAAGAGTCGTTTTACCAGAAGTTGTGTTTTATGTAAAAATATGTTGGTTTTTTTTTCATTTCTTTCACCCTGTATATATTAATTTTTCAAAAAGGTAATACCGGCATTGAAAAGAGCGTAAAAATATTTTTTAGGAAATATTTTGAACTTTTTAGTTATGTTAATTACCATGTAATAAATGCTTAACTTATCTTCACATGTATCTATGTGCGGCAGATTCGTGCAAATATTATAAGAATTATTGTGCATTTGCTGGTAGAAGTATACAGAGTGTTAGTAAATAAGTATGAAAAATTTTAAGGGCTAATTTTAGATGTAAAATTAATGCCGGTTTGCTTTATAAACATATGTCCGCAAATGCTTAGTTTCCGAGATACGGGGTGTTGAAATTTTTATTTCAAACTGCCAATTTATTTATTGCTCTAAGACCAGTTGAGCTATGAAAATGAAATTTGGTGAGTTTTAGGAGGTAGTTATTACGCATTTTTTGACATACAATTAAGTATTTTGTATTCATCATTGGCGCGCCTACGGGTAATGGTCTGAATTTTTTTAAAGAAAAAAAATAGTACGCCACTGAGATATTTCGAATTAAAAATTATTTTTAAATTCCACGTCTAATTTATGATTAAAAACCTTTCTTGCCTTTTTTGCATATGGTGCACCGTTTTTATGCAGAAAAATAAAACATCTTGACGCGTATTTTTCATTTTTTGAATACATTATCAAGAAATATCCAATAATAATACTAAACTGGAACAATAACAGAAAATATTACTAATAAGATTTTAACTAGGTGAAGAGCTACAATAAATGTTAAAAAAGACCTCCTATAGAGGTTATAGAAGAATTTTATATTCATCATTGGCGCGCATACGGGTAATGGTCTGAATTTTTTAAGAGAAAAATAGTACGCCACTGATATATGTCAAATTAAAAATCATTTTTGAATTGCTGGTCCAATTTACGATAAAAAATCTTTCTTGCCTTTTTTTCATATGCGGCGCCGTTTTTATGTAAAAAATTAAACATCTTAACGTTTACAAAGTATTTGAACTAAGTTTCTATGCATATGGAAACTACCTCAAATACTTTGTAAGTGTTAAGATGTTTTATTTTTTTGTATAAAAACGGCGCCTCGTATGAAAAAAAGGTAAGAAAGATTTTTGTCGTAAATTAAACGAGAAATTCAAAAATGATTTTTAGTTTGACATATCTCAGTGGCGTACTATTTTTTTCTTCAAAAAATTCAGACCATTACCCGTACGCGCGCCAATGATGAATATAAAATTCTTCTGTTACCTTTAAAGGAGATCATTTTAAACATTTTTTGCAGCTTTGCACCTAGTTGAAATCTTATTAGTAATATTTTCTGTTATTGTTGTAGTTTAGCATTATTATATTGGATAGATCTTGATGATGTATTAGGAAATGAAAAATACGCGCCAAGATGTTTTATTTTTCTGCATAGAAACGGTGCACTATATGAAAAAAGGCAAGAGAAGTTTTTTATGAAAAATTAAACGTGGAATTTAAAAATAATTTTTAATTTGAAATATCCCAGTGGCGTACTATTTTTTTCTTTAAAAAAATTCAGACTATTACCCGTATGCGCGCCAATGATGAATACAAAATTCTTAATTGTATGTCAAAAAATGCGCAATAGCTACCTCCTAAAACACACCAAATTTTATTTTCATACCTCAACTGGTTTTAGAGCAATAAATAAATTGGCAGTTTGAAATAAAAATTTCAACACCCCGTATCTCTCAAACGAAGCATTTGCGGACATATGTTTATAGAGCAAACCGGCATTATTTTTTCATGTAGAATTAGCCCTTAAAATTTTTCATACTTATTTACTAACACCCGTATAATTTGGACCACATATACTGCACATACAAAGGTTTAAATTTAGATATGAGGCCATCTCAGATTTTGCATTTTACAAAAAAGGCGGGCATTCAAAATGGCGACTATAAAATTTTGAAATTAATAGTTTATCATACTGTAAGTAATGGTATTATTTTTTAAATTAGCTAAATAATTTTGCTAAACTAAGTACCTACACATCAATATATTGGGATTTGTATTTAATGTCTTGATTTATGAATACATAATTTCAAATTTTTTTGAATTCTTCATAATAGACCCCACATAATACACTTTTATTAGATGAGGTTATTATTTTTATTAGTAGCTTTTTAAAAATATAAAAATATACAGGGTGATTCATTAAAACTAAAATCATGGACTATGCTATATTTGCGTGAATTATACTGTATATTTAAATGTATGTTTATAAGGCGCCCATTTGAATTTAAAAGTTGACGTGTTCCATTTTTTAAATTTTTTTTTATAATTTTCTTAATTAAGTATCTACACAATTTTATTCCATAAGTGGTTTCCATACTTTATGATTACACAATTGCACCCTGTATTCAGGTTGTTAAGCAACTTTTAAAAACATAAAAAAATACAGGGTGTTCTATAAAAAATAAAGCTTATGGACTATGCTAGGCTTGCGTTAATCATCCTGTTCATTTAAATTCATGTTTAAAAAGTGCACATTTATATATAAAAATCGACGTTTATAAAAAAACGTCTTTTATAATTTTTTTAAACAAGGACAGAAATAATTTTATTCCGTTAGTGATTTCACACTGTATATTATGCTTATGTTAACGTTCTCGTCCACATATCTTTTTGTTTGGATTCCGTGAATAATACAAAATATTTTATTAGATTAGATATTTTCAAAATTATGACTATTATTCTGTCAATTATTTAATGTTTTCTGGTAATATATTTTTAAGTATAACTTAGTTTTGTATAATATTCAGTCCTATAACCTTTAACTTACATTTACTTTTTTACTGCGAAGTGATAATGAAGAAATTGCAAATAAGAATAGTTATGGTGTATTTATTAATATTTAAAATGTATGCAAATTCTTTATTTATTGGTTCAGAGCTTTATAATAATGATATTGAAATTTGTATTAATAATATTGTTAAATCTACAATACTACCAACTGACATTGTTTATTTGATAAATACAAAAAATGTTACAGTTAGTTATCCCGCTGTTTATATAAACACCAACTACCCGATTAGACAATTTCTTTATTTGGAACCTACCCTGTATATTATTTCAGGAAATATATCAGAAGTTGTAAAAAATCTTTTCGATAATAGTATATTAAGTATGGAGAACGGTAAGGGTTTTATACCGATCGAAGACAATTGTTTGGAGGAGGAGCGGAGCGACGACTCCAATTATTGTCTGAGATCGGTTACCCTTAACGTTCGACATGCTTATAACGTTTTTTGCACGATTGATATCATTATAAATTATAAAATTAAACATTTTCGTCATATTGACTAGTTTCATTCATTTTATCAAGATAGATACTTTGGTTGTTAGGTAGTAACTAGGGTGCATAACAACAATGGAGAATTGAGTTTTTATTTAGTTGTCAATAATTTTAAGTACAATTTTGATTATTATAAATTAAAATATGAGCGATGAATTTGAAGAAATTGAACGGGCTTGGGAAGAAGGGTGTTCCGCAATTATTCCCGAAAAATCCATAATCCGTTATCAAAATACCTACCAGTTTTAAAAAATGGTGCGAAGGCAAGAATTTAAGAATCGAAGAAAAGACTCTAATATTTCGTTCAAAGACATATGCAGTTGAAAGCTCCTGGAAGCCTCTGGGCAGAATATTCAATGATTAATTCCACCGTTTTTCTTTATGATGGCATTGATATTTCCAAGTTTTCAACTTTGATCGCGTATTTGAAGAGAAAAAATGTTGGCTATAGGCCTAAGAAAGCGAGCATTTTTACACGGGAGCAATTTGAAAAATTTCTGATGGAAGCACCGGATGAAGAATTTCTAGTTCACAAGGTAATATAAGCTAGTTTAGGTCAAAGAAATACTCTAATGAAGATTTTTTCATAATTTGTAGGTCGCAATGATATTGGGAATATCTGGTGCCTGTAGAAGAGAAGAATTATATAATATTACTATGAATGACATCCAACAAACCGATGCCGATGGTTTAATGATTGTAAAAGTACCCAATACAAAAACGAACATCCAGCGTACTTTTACAGTCGTTAATAAACCAGACGATAAAATTCCATATTTAGAAATTCTGCAAAAGTATATAAAACTTCGTCCATTACAAGTAAAATCAAATCATTTGTTCTTAAGATACGCCAAAGGAAAATGTTGTGCTCAAGTAATAGGGAAAGGGACAATCGGGGGCTGGCCTTCTCAAATTGCCAAATTCTTAAATTTGCCTAATCCCGAGAACTATACTGGCCATCCGTTCAGGAGGACATCAGCAACACTTTTGGCTAATAAAGGTGTTGATGTCCTCGGATTAAAGCGTCATGGAGGTTGGCGTTCATCGACAGTGGCAGAAAGCTATGTAGAAGATTCTCTTCAAAATAAAATAGATTTTGCCGAAAAAATATTGTGCAATACTAGTAATACTACTAATGTATGCGATTCTGCAGAAGTTTCTGTTAGAAGTGAAACCACAGCCCAAACAAGTGGGATTTCATTAAATAATTTAACAAATTGAACCATAAATTTCAATATTAATAAATAATTCGTTAGTTTTCTTTATTCTTTCAAAAAATAAATTAAAATTAAGAGATTTTTTAACTCAACGGTAAGTGAATTACTTACCGTCGAGTTGGAGTACTTACCGTCGAGTTGGATTACTTAATGTCGAGTTGCTAGTAAATGTCACCTACTGACGTAAAATATGTCACGGTAAACAGTCAAAAATGATCAATCGTGCAAAAAATGATTTTAAACAGTAGAGCTAAATTTATATTCATCATGAACGAAATTAATAAAACTCACGTAAGCATTTTTAACAAATATTTCTTTCTTAAGATTATAATAATAATACTTAATAGGTCAGGCATAAATTTGTATACGTGTTTATCCGACACATGTTTCCCCACCGGAGAGTTATGTTTACAGATGAGAAATAATAAAGATTTTTTCGGACAAAGAAGTTTGAAGTTTTCCAAATTAGACGCGACATAGAGACCTTTTGCTCCTTTTATTGTAAGTCCTACAGAAGGCATCCACGTAGAAGTTATCAACATGGTTGCATCGTATTTGCATGTGAATATTAATTATGTAGAATCCCAACATCGAATTAACCCTTATGTAGCCGAACCCAAGTTTAAAGAAAATATGTATGATTTTTCTGCTATGCCTTACAAGAACCAAACATCTCAGTTTGATATGACCATTACATTTACAAAAGATGTATCAGTTTATGTAATACCTAGAATTATCATTAACAATGAATGGCAAATTTTTTATCGAGAGTTTGATAACACAACTACGAAGGACTACCCATAAAAATTTTCTCAAATCTCCCAGACAGTGTGTTGGGAGTCCTCATCTCTCTAATTAATGATTCTTTTGAGAAAGGTAAATTTCCAGATTGCCTAAAGACGGCCATCATTATTCCTCTTCATAAGGGTGGTGAAAAATCAAATGCCTGCAATTATAGACCTATTGCATTACTACCGGTACTCTCCAAAATTATTGAGAGACTCGTAAAAGCCCGACTTATGTCCTTTCTCGTTGATAACAATATTTTATCACAAAATCAGTTCGGCTTTTTAAATAATAAATGTACCACAGATGCCATGTTTTCTGTACTACATGAGGTTTATCAAGCATTAAACAATAATCTGCACACTGCCATTTTTTTTTGTGATTATGCCAAAGCTTTTGATTGTGTGAATCACGACATTTTGATAAAAAAACTAGATTTCTACGGAATTCGAGGTATTTCTTCGAACTGGTTTCAATCTTACTTGGATAATAGGAAACAACTGGTTAGAGCAAATGATACAGACTCTAGTCTCAAAAATGTTGTATGTGGGGTACCACAAGGTTCAGTATTGGGTCCTCTAATTTTCCTTATCTTTATTAATGACATCACTAGCTTAAAAATCGATGGAAAAGTTTTTCTCTTTGCTGATGATACCAGTATCACTTGGAGCAACTCAAATATCGCAACTCTTCATGCTACTATAACTTCTGATCTACTTACAATAAAATCTTGGTCCGATTCAAATTTACTCTCTTTTAACGTAGATAAAACAGTAGCATTGTCCTATAAAGGAACTCTTCAACCCTTACCTCTTCATAACAGCCAGATCAGTATCGTTGATTCTGTAAAGTTTCTTGGTATTTTTTTAGATAGCAATCTGAAATGGTCCCTTCATATTGATGTGTTAAGCAAGAAACTATCCTCAGCTTGCTTTGCAATAAGATCTGTTTCGAAGGAAATGAATTTAGCCTCTTCCAAAATAACATATTTTTCTTTGTTCGAGTCACATCTTCGATATGGTCTCCCTTTTGGGGGTTCTGGTACGGCTGCCCAATCTGATGTTATTTTTAAATTACAAAAAAGAGCAATACGATATCTGTTTGGCCTCAGAAGAACAACACATTGCAGAAGCTACTTCAAAGATCACAGGATTCTAACACTACCTTCTTTATATATTTTAGAAACTGTTTGCTTAATTCGTAAACATCTACATGTCTTTCCAGCAAGACCTAGACATGACTATTCCACCAGAAATTCTACCTTTGACATCTATTTACCGATCCCGTCCAGTGAGTTAGTAAAGAAATCTATATTATATTCTGCAAAAAAACTTTACAACCATCTCCCTCTGCAACTTAAATCTGCAACATCTTTCCCCAAGTTCCGTAAAATGACTAAAGCCTATTTATCTGAAAGACCATATTATTCAACAGCAGAGTTTCTTAACCAATAACTAAGAAAGTACAGTATTCTTATTTATAAGTATAATCTTAATCTATATTTGAGTGTCATATGCAGCAGCTTAACTTAACTTATTAAATTTCTTAAGGTAGATTATGCAATTTGCAAATTTTTTTTTAAATTTTGCAATAGATTGTTACTGTTTTTTTTGTTTCTCTTCATTATTTTTATTTATATTGACGATTTATATCATTTTAGTAAATTGTATTTGTTATTTCTTATTGTTCTTATTTATGATTCTTGTAAGCTTTGTCTATAAAATTGTTAAATTTTTCATGACAATAAAGCATATTTCTATTCTATTCTAACTTGGATATACTTTTTTGTGGTGGTTTTACTCTTGTACGTTCTTCTCCAATTCATCAATCTAATTTTTCCTGATAAAAGCAATGTCTCAGGGCTGGAAATTTTAGGAGTCCTTTTAGGGAGCATTGGTGGAGTTAACGCTAGAACTACTACACTAAAACTTGTGTTAACACTGTATACAGGGTGAGTCATGAGGAACTGTACATACTCCTACCTCGTATAGAGGCCCCTATGGGGAATAACAAATGACCATTAAAAAGTATCTGCTCCCATTGTTTAATAATATACAGGGCGAGTTTCGAATTTTGACAGAAACTTGTATTCGTCATAATTTTTGAACGGTCAGATCGATGTGTCTCTTATTTTGGTCAATCGTTACACTATTACCACCTAATCAACTGATTTAGTCAAACTATAAAAAATATCAGGTCCGGCTTTAAAAAATTAGTTCGTTTTGGTCTTAGAAAAAATTTCACCCTGTTTACGCTTTTTGAAAACTCTAATATGAATTTTACAAATTAGACAAATAGGCAATTAAAATGGCATATTTACTTTTTTCCCCACACGATTACTTCATTTTTTATAAAAAAATCAAATTTGACTATGAATTAAAAGTTTGGTAAAGTGAACCATAGATTTAAAAAAATTAGCTTTTATTACAAAAATTAATTTTTTTTTAACAAATATTTAATTTATTTTACCACCCAATCAACTGATTTATTTAAACTAGAAAAAAATCAGGTCCGGCTTTAAAAAATTAGTTCGTTTGGGTCTTAGAAAAAATTTCACCCTGTATACGCTTTTTGAAAACTCTAATATGAATTTTACAAATTAGACAAATAGGCAATTAAAATGGCATATATATTTCTTCCCCACACGATTATTTAATTTTTATTAAAAAATCAAATTTGTCAAAATCGCAATTTTACCATAAAAATAAAAAAAATTAAACAACGTTTTTCTTAAAATTAAAAGTTTCACCATTATTTTTTCTATAACACGTCTAGATCTAAAACTCCCATACACTTCGCTTTGTATAGTTTATAGTTTAACATAGACGTAATCAAATAGATAAATTTTAAATTTTTTAACTTAATTTTTGCGATTTAACTTTGCAGTTCACAAATCTGCACCTTTTATTTTTAAAAATTCATAACTTTTACGAGAAGAAGACTGAAAGTCTACAACAATTTTCATAGTCTTCACAATGGTAAGAGATAAGTGCTGTAGAAATTTCAGAAAAAAAAAATATTAAAATGGAACAGAGTTGTAGCGAGTTACCGTGATTTAATTTTTTTTTTCATTTATAGGTTACAATTCCGATTTTGATAAATTTGATTTTTTAATAAAAAAATTAAGTAATCGGGTGGGGAAAAAATAAATTTGCCATTTTAATTGCCTATTTGTCTAATTTGTAAAATTCAGATTATTGTTTTCAAAAAGCGTATACAGGATGAACTTTTTTCTAAGACGAAAACGAACTAATTTTTTAAAGCCGGGCCTTTTTTTTCTAGTTTGAATAAATCAGTTGATTGGACGGTAACATAAATTAAATATTTGTTCAAAAAAAATAATTCTTGTAATAAAAGTTAATTTTTTTAAATCTATGGTTCACTTTACCAAACTTTTAATAATTATTCATAGTCAAATTTGATTTTTTTTATAAAAAATTAAGTAATCATGTGGGGAAAAAATAAATATGGCATTTTAATTACCTATTTGTCTAATTTGAAAAATTTATATTAGAGTTTTCAAAAAGCGTATACAGGGTGAAATTTTTTCCAAGACACAAACGAACTAATTTTTTAAAGCCGGACCTGATTTTTTTTCTAGTTTAAATAAGTCAGTTGATTGGGTGGTAACATAAATTAAATATTTGTTTAAAAAAATTAATTTTTGTAATAAAAGTTAATTGTTTTATATCTATGGTTCACTTTACCAAACTTTTAATTCATAGTCAAATTTAATTTTTTTATAAAAAATTAAGTAATCGTGTGGGGAAAAAATAAATATGCCATTTTAATTGCCTATTTGTCTAATTTGTAAAATTCATATTGGAGTTTTCAAAAAGCGTATACAGGGTGAAATTTTTTCTAAGACCAAAACGAATTAATTTTTTAAAGCCGGACCTGATTTTTTTCTAGTTTGACTAAATCAGTTGATTGGATGGTAATAGTGTAACGATTGACCAAAATAAGAGACACATCGATCTGACCGTTCAAAAATTATGACGAATACAAATTTCTGTCAAAATGCGAAACTCGCCCTGTATATTATTAAACAATGGGAGCAGACACTTTTTAATGGTAATTTGTTATTCCCCATAGGAGCCTCTATACGAGGTAGGAGTGTGTACATTTCCTCATGACTCACCCTGTATATTTTTTAGTCTCTTATTTACCACTACCTATAGAAGTAAAATGTTTGATATCATGAAGACAGATTTATCGACTCAATTAATTACATCCGAAGAAGATATTTTAAAGTCAGTCCAGTTTGAAACTTGGTATGCCTGGTGAATCTTTTGTTCAACTATTTAAGATGTCACAAAAACCATTTGATTCAGCTCTAACAGCAAATGACCGGGTTTTAAATTGTTTTAGTTTTCGAGCATGCGTAGATAGAGTAGCTTTCAATAAAGATATTGTGACCAAACGTTTGATCATACCAGTGAGATCATTGATACCAACAGATTATTTGGATTCAAAAGGAAGACCGCTTATAGATATTATTAAAGATCCGTATGTAGTTCCTTTCCATTTCGGTATCCTTTTTCGTAAAGGACATCCTATATTCGAAAAATTTAACAAGAATATACTTTTGCTTGCAGAAGGTGGCTTTATCACACAAATATCTAGAGCCCACGATAAAAAATATGAAAAGGCTATAATGTTGGCACAACACAAGAAATTTTTGCAAATCTGCAGTTAGGAACACTACGATCTACGTTCTTTATCTATTTAGTTGGTATAACTGCCAGTGTGATTGTGTTTTCGATAGAAATTTTCGTACAATTTTTAAATCGTATCAGACACAGAGTAAGTAGTATTTCCTTCTTAAAAAAAATTTGATGAAAACTTTTCTTTACAAAAGTTATATTTATTTTAAAAAACCCTAAAAATGGCTACAATAATAACAGAACGTTTTCGCTCTCTAACAAGAGCATCATCAGTGTTCTTGCAGGCTTACCAAAAATACATCGGTTAAAACCGATTTTGGACGAATTATTGTGAATGGTCAACAAATAGAACGAGTAAAAACATACACGTACCTTGGTACGAACGTCAATGAAAATTGGGACCATTCCATAGAAATCAAATGTAGCATAGAGAAAGATAGACAAGGTGACTCATTAGGCCCACTGCTCTTTAATATAATAATGGACGAAATAATAGAAGCAGTACGCAAAGTTCATGGTTACAGAATGGGGAACAAAGAAATCCAAGTATTATGTTATGCAGACGACGCCGCATTAATCGCTGAGACAGAAGACGATCTCCAAAGATTAACACACATCTTCAATACAACAGCCAAGAAATACAATATGATAATATCACAGAATAAATAACAACACAGAAGCGAAACTCCTGACGAAAACGGTAACACAATTTTTATGCTCATGTGTCAACGTAAATGGTGCAACCTCACTTTTGCGACTGACGTGACAGTTGGTTATAGTTAAATTTTATATTTATATATGTTTTATTTTATATTTTATTTTTATTTTTTGTAGTTAAATTTTATATTTCATATTTAATTAATAACTACTTGTCAGAAATATTACCTAATTTGGAATGGTCTATTCCTTAGAACATCAAGTTCTATTCTGTAACTGGTGCACAAGGTCAAATATTTCGGTCCCTACAAAATCAATGGAAATGACAGTCAGATTCGCTTCTGTGTTGTTATTTATTCTGTGATAATATCAGCAGAAAAAATCAAATGTATGACAACATCTAAATAGCCACTACGATGTAAAATCGAAATTGATGGAAAAATAATAAAGCAGGAAGCAAGGTTTAGATATCTGGGAATAGATATAACCAGTTACGGAGATGTTGAAGAAGAAGTACGACAACAAAGCTGAAAAGCAAGTAAAGCGGAGGGATCTCTTAATGACACAATATGGAAGAACAAACACCTAAGACAAGACAGAAAAATTCATACTGTCCGGAGCGTATAGTATCAGACAACTCTTTGTAAAATCAGGTTTTTCGGAGACTACGCTACGTGCCGGAACGGTGCGGGCATGATAATATGATTCTTGCTTTAGATGCACCATTGACTGCCGGAATGGCATCTCGCGCTCGCACTCACCATGGACGGCAGCCTAATACGTGCACGGCGCTCAATATTATTACTTAAAAATAACAGTTTAGTAATAAAATAATGACAAAAATTTCTTCAGAATCTTGTAGGGGGGCTTTAAACTGTGGTTTAGTCACTTTCTGACTTTGATAATAATAACTTTTAACCGAGTTATTAAGCCTTGAAAATCGCCATTTTTCGTTTTTTTCAATTTTAAATTGCTTATAACTCAAAAACGATCAACTTTAGAGAAAAATTATAAGAAACCTTTTTTGTCCAGAATTTCTCAAAAAGCCTAAAAAAATTAGTACGGGCCAAAAACATTGATTATATTATTGCAATGTAATTAAAAAAAATCGTTAAAAAAAATTGGACCACTTTTCACGTGGGCGACTTCTTGAACCTTATTCTGGAATGTCTCACGAATGTGATTATGCAAAAAAATCTCATGGGAATATTTTTTCCAACGAACCCGCCGTTTTCGGCTTGCCTATAAAGTATAGATGATTTATTATATTCGTGTCCAAACATATTTTTGTTTCCATTTAATGGATAACAAATAAATTCATGATTGTATTGCAGCTTTTTATTCTGATTAAAAGTAGTATATCAATTCTTTACTATTTTTTTGTAATTTCTTTTTAATTATAATTTTGGAAAGTTTTGAATAATATTCAGTACTAAGTGACATTTAATGTTTTACTGTAAAGCGATGAAGAGCAGGTTGCAATTCTATAATATGATAATGGTATATGCATTTTTACAAAAAGTATATGCATATTCGTCATTAAATACTTATTATAATAATGATATTGAGATTTGCATTAATAATATCGTAAAATCTACAGTATCACCAACTGATATTATCTTTTTGGTAAATACAAATATTACAGTGAGTTATCCCGCTGTTCGTATCACCACCCACTATCCGATTAAACAGTTTATTTATTTAGAACCAGCCCTGTATATAATATCGGGAAATATAGATGAAGTTGTACTAAAACTTTTCGATAAAATGGTTGTAAACAGTAGAGCTAAATTTATATTCCATCATGAAAGAAATTGATAATACACACTTGGACATTTTTAACAAATATTTTCTTCTTAAGTTTTTAATAATACTTGATAGAACAGGTATTGATTTATATACTTGTTCATCCGATAGGTGTTTCCCCACAGGAGAATTATGTTTACAGATGCCTAAGACGAACGATTTTTTCCGAAAAAGAATTTTGATGTTTTCCAAATTAGATGTGACATGGGCACCTTTTACTCCTTTTATTATCAGTACTACAGAAGGCATTTACATAAAAATTATCAATATGATTGCATCGTATTTAAATAATGTGAAAATTAATTATGTAAAATCGCAACATCCAATAATTAGCCCTTATAAAGCCGAACCCGACTTTAAAGAAAATATGTATGATATTTCCCTAATGCCTTATCTCAATGAAACAACCCAGTTTGATCAAACCTGTACTTTAACAGAAGATGAAACAGCTTATGTAATACCTAGTATTATCATTAACAACCAATGGCAAATTTTTTATCGAGAATTTGATAACAGAACTTGGTTATGTTTTTCCGTTGTGATTTTATTATTTTACTTGCTTTTTAAATGTATATACGTAATGCCTCCTTATAAGAATAACGTCTCTGTCTTTGAACTAATTTTAGGAGTCCTTTTAGGCAGCAGTTGTGGGTTTAAGACAGGAACTGCTACGCTAAAACTTTTGGTTACCCTGTATATTTTCTTTAGCCTGGTCTTTACCACTATTTATAGAAGCAAAATGTTCGATATGATGAAAACAGACTTATCGACCCAATTCCAATTAATTACATCCAAACAGGATATTTTAAACTCAAACTTGAAAATTGGTATAACTGGAGAAGCGTTTTTTCATTCATATAAATCATTCACACGATATAAATCACACGATCCATTCGCGTCAGCTGTAGCAGCAACTGGACGCGTTATAAATTGTTTTGACGTCACTACGTGTGAACGTAGAGCAGCTTTTAATAAAGATATTGTCACACTCCCTTTGCTCAAAGCGATGCAATACTTGATACCAGATAGATATTTAGATTCAAGAGGAAGGCCACTTGCATATATTTTCAAAGATTCGCATGAAGTTCCGTTCCATTTCAGAATCCTTTTTCGAAAAGGACATCGTCTATTCAAGAAATTTAACAAAAATATACTTTTACTTAAAGAAGCGGGGTTTATCAGTCATTTATATACAATCAACGAAAGAAATTACAAAAAAGCTATGATTTTGGCAAAAGACAAACAAAGTATAAAGTACTCAAAGTTACAATTAGGAATTTTACGATCTACTTTTGTGATATATTTAATTGGCGTAGCTGCTAGTATAATTGTGTTTGCGCTAGAAACTTTCGTGTAATTCTTAAATCGTATCAGACATAGAGTACAATATGCAAAAGGAATACAAAGTAAAAATATCTTAACACGTGGCTGCCGTAATGTTAAAAAAATTGGGTACCTACGGCCACGAGTTTCCCGTTTCTATACGTTTGAGACAACTACGGTGTGTCACGCGGCTGTGTGTCAACTGATTTATCTTATATGATACCCAAAACATTTCAAGCACCTCCTCTAGCTCTATCAAAGCTGGGGATGGTTACAGTTTTTCCCATCGTAATTGGCCGAAAATTTTTGTTCGATTAATTGTTTCATAATATTAGCTCGAGTATGAAGACCTTCAATCGCCTTTATTTATTTTTATATTTTCTGTGTGTACACAGCGCATGCCTATAACTGTACTTTCGAAGTCTTCATAGTGTGCACCAAGTGTGCTGTGATCCTTAGGTTTTTGTCCTAATGAAGTATCTGCTTTCACAGTTGCTGATGATACTCCCGTTTTATATCTTTGAGCTAAAATAAAATTCGTATACTTAGCCAAACCAAATTACATTGTAAATAATAATTACTAATAGTTAATAAGTTAAATATAATATTATCTACATGCTTGTAATCTTACTACGTACTAAGTTTAGATTGAAACGTGTTTTTGTGAAATTTTTAAGGCTCTAGGCCAGCGATACTCCAACCTTTTTCTTTCCTGGGCCACATAGTAGCTATTCCCACAGCTTGCGGGCCGCAATCAAGATGAAGTAGTATACAGGGTGTTTCATTAAGAAACGGAAATACTTAAATGGCGAATAGAGGTAAATGAGGCGGTTCTAGCCATACTAAACTTATTGCTCCACCGACTTTATAACCGAGTTACAGGGTGTTTTATCGATTCTGCCCATTTCTTTTTAAACCCATAACTTTATAACCACCTTGTATATTTTTTGTTATTTGGTACACATATGTCACACTTAGAACCCAAACCACCCAACTACTAATCACAAAAAAATCCAGGTTCGGATTAAACAAAATTATAAATCCATTGTGATCTTGAAACATCATCCTGTATATTGAAATTTTCAAAACCCGTTTGCACATTTGAAAAGAGCTTTAATGGAGCTTCCATTTTTTGCGCAAACAATTCAATGACTTTAATTTTGGCATTATGTCGAAATTTTTAAGAACTTGAACTTTCAAAACACAAATTTCGATATTAATGTCAATAAATTATTTGCGCAAAAAATTGAAGTGAGCAATTCAACTTTTTTGTGCTCTTTTCAAATGTGCAGACGAATTTTGAAAATTTTAATATAGAGGGTCACATTATTTTAAATTTTTTTTTTGTTAATCTGGACCTGAATTTTTCTTGTGATTACTAAATGGGACGTTGCAATGCAGTAAATAAGTACCTACTGATTATTTTTAAATTGTATTTATAATAAATATTTTATTGTTCATTAACTTTAATAATTTATTATTAAAAGTTAATAATACCTTGCTTTTTAATCAGAGTTCTTAAAAATGTCAATATAATTTAAAATTAAAGTCATTAAATTGTCTGCCTCACGCACAAACACGCCTGAAAAACATCGGCACACTATCAAATAATTTGAAAAGCACGTGAAATTTGACAAATCATTTGATTACAGGACCTTTTAGTTAGCCTTCGGGCCGCATAAAAAAGACTAGAGGGCCGCATGCGGCCCGCGGGCCGCAGGTTGAGTATCACTGCTCTAGGCAGAGCAAGGTCAAGTAACGTATACGTTGTAGAGCACTGGATAGTAAAACAATAGATTTAGTCTAAAAATGTTATAAAAGTAACATTATTGATAGATGTGGATGTGGTGAAGAATTTTCAGAATTTCACGTAAATTTTAATATAACAGATCTAAAACAAATTACAATAACTTGAATGTAAGGAGTAAAAATATTCGTTCATCGAAGCGTTGGTTTTTTATGTGTATTCTCGTCGTTATGTACTTTTTCGTCACCCAGTAACCCTGGCGAATGAACTTGGGTCACTTCGTTTGGCAATCTTCGGTAATACGCACTTGTACAATAATTGGCAGAGTCTAATAAATTTAAAAGTCAATGTACTTAACAATTGAAATGAATAGTTAAGTAAATCCAAAATTTCGGCACTTATGAGAAAGTTACCACTTACTAGTATTATCAGTATCATTTTGCTGCTTTCTCACCAGATGAATTTATAATGTTTTCTAACTCTTCCTCTGTCTGAAGAACCTTTTTTCTAATTTGGCAGTGTACAGTACAGATCGACGTTTGATCGAGTCTGTCAGTCGTTTCTAGGATGACCTAGGCAAAACCCGTAAGAGATTATCTTTCTTTCACGTTTGACTGAAAAGTTAGGCACTTTTAGGTTTGACTAAAAACACTTCTGTCAGAGGCCGAAAATGGAATTTATTTCGGGGTTTGAATAAAAACGGTAGTCAAAGCTAGGAGCACCGAAACTTCGAGATTTGACTGTAACATATTAAAAATATTCTTTATAATTATATGATATCATAGATTTAGTGGCTAGCCGAATTACTGAGCTACGTTATTTAAATGTCCATTTCTGAGCTTCCCCTAATAACATTTTTTTAAATATGTTCTACCTTCCTGTTCACATGTAAGAATTACCTGGATGCTCTGTAATGAATCATTAACTGACAATCTTGAAATATAAAGGACTCCTTATGGAAAAGTGATCCCGGTAAAATTTGATGAAAGTTTGGTCAATGATAGTTCTTGATGTGTAGATTAAAAAAGTCCATGGCACCTGGGTCTGAATAACTACTATTCTCGAGTTACAGCCTTCTGAATTTATTGGATTCGAGTGCTCGGTTTACGTTAACTGCAATAATTTACGGTCAAGTAAACGAAAATATTTATTATTAGAAGAAGAGAAACTCATGTTCTTCATACATACTTGCGTGTTGTATATGAATTCGTGGTCAAAAATAGTTGGATCGTATTTTAGTCTTCAGAAAACCTCCGAAAAGTCTTCAGAAAACTAAAGAAGTGCGGTATAAAAGGTGCTGCTAGATCGATATAAGCATTATCATGTTTTCATGAATGCTTCTCAGTTATGGAATACCAGCAAAACGACAGTTCTGCCTTATCTTTAGAAAACTACTGAACAGTGGCGGATCTAGGGGGGATGGGGGTAATTCCACTCGTAACATGTTCCAGAATAATTAAAGAAAAAATTGTTGAAGCCTAAAAAAATACATTAGTTGACATGAAACTTGTCCCGGATATCAGATATAAGACAGGTAGAGAACATGGACTTGATTTCAATACAAAAAAAAAACAAAGTAAATGGTAGTTTGTAAATGTTAAATATTAATTACAATTGTCTATGGAAAAATCGAGTTTAAATCATCTTCGACTATTCGTATGTTAATATTTTGCTGATTTCGGTTAGATGCATCATACGTCGTGTTAACTAACGACCTATCAGGATACTTAACATTGGGTTGATGTCTTGCAAAGCCTAAAAACCATAACACACTGGTGATATGAGCACAAGTACCTACAGTTCTCTCACCAGATTGACAGGTACAGTAGTACCCGTTAATCGGTTCTTCTACAGCCTCATCTTCATCATTATCTTCATCAATCGTATAGGAAATGAATACTTGGTGTTTTGTAGCTTGCCGAAACCTATAAAATATTCGAACTCTTATGAATCCCGGTTTATCCATATTCTCATCAATTTCAAACTCTTCGTCATTTTCTCTTATTATTTTATCTTGTATGTAAGATGGTGCCAGTTTAATTTGATATATCCCAATCGTAAGGTCTTTTAGGTAGTCTAAGTCGAACACAGGAAAGTTATCAAAATCATGATTATGAAGCCTTCTCCATTGACCAATTTCTCCTATATGATTATACTTAAGTATGAATATTATAGTTGTTATAAAAATAACCCTACAAAATTATTCTCCATAATATTTTGTATTAAAAAGCTAATCATCATTGGCTGTAGAACCCCTGGTGAACCTCGGTTCGAGAATCAGTTTCCATTCCATTCTATCCTTCGCCTTGGTTTTCCAATTTCGTACTCTTAACACCCGTAACTCATCTTCTCTGGTCCTTAAATCGTACTCGTACCCATACCCATGGGCAGGGGGGGGGGCGTGACTCCCCTGGCTTTTCGGGTGCTTTGAATTATATATAGTTATTCAAAGTATACAAAATATAATGTGCAACATCTTCACGTTTGCAACCCCCCTAAAAATTTTTATATGGGCGCCCGTGCTCTGGGCTTACGTCTTTTCGTCACACTATCCGCTCTTTGGTTATAAATGTGTTTTGATGGCTCCATCTCGTTCATTTTCGTTAAATAAAGTTATTTCATTAATTCTGGAACATGTTACCGGTGGAATTACCCCTATCCCCCCTAGATCCGCCACTGTTCAGTAGTTTTCTAAAGATAAAGCCGAACTGCAGTTTTGCTGGTATTGCATAACTGAGAAGCATTCATGAAAACATGATAATGCTTATATCGATCTAGCAGCACATTTTATACCGCACTTCTTCAGTTTTCTGAAGACTTTTCGGAGGTTTTCTGAAGACTAAAATACGATCCAACTATTTTTGGCCACAAATTCATATACAACACGCAAGTATGTACGACGAACATGAGTTTCTCTTCTTCTAATAATAAATATTTTCGTTCACTTGACCGTGAATTAGTGCACTTAACGTAAACCAAGCACCCGAATCCAATAACTTCAGAAGGCTGTAACTCGAGAATAGTAGTTATTCAGACCCAGGTGCCATGGACTTTTTTAATCTACACATCAAGAAGTATCATTGATCAAACTTTCATCAAATTTGACCGGGACCACTTTTCCATAAGGAGTGTTGCCTGGTCCTTTGATTATGTATTGTGTTCGTGTCCAAACATATTTTTGTTTCCGTTCAGGGGATATTAAGTAAATTATTATTATTATTATATAATAAATAAGTATTTTTAAATTGATTAGAATTATTATATCAATTGTGTAATATTTTTTTGTAATTTCTTTTTAAGTATAACTTTTGGGGTTTTTGAATAATATTCAGCACTAAGGTACATTTATAGGCCAGGGTAATAAGGCAAAAATATACCCTGTTCGTGACACTCGAGCAGCCAGGGTACTGAAGCGTTTTTTCGACAGACAATACCTATGAGAACAAATTGTAACTATTTCCTGCGTAGGATCTGGCGGCCATTTTTATTTATAAACAATTTAATGTCGAAAAACGGCATTTTTTCCGTTTTTTCTCAAATCAATGGAAAACAATGTACCTTGTGGTTACATTAGTACAAACATCTTCGTGAGCATAGAAAAAGCTTTAAAATGACGTATTACACAGATTGATATACTTATTTATTGTGTTAATATAATTGAGAAAAAAGGTCTAAATTGCAAAAAAATTAATTTTGCCATAACTATTGTAAAAATTAGTGTACAGCTTTGAAATTTTTGTCAAATGAGGGTTCTGTAGTGCGTAATATGTGACAAAAATTTCGAAGCGATTTATTCAATTGTTTATGTTTTATTCAAATTGTTTATCCCAAAGAGCTTTTTTTTGCAATAAAATAAGTCAGAAAAACAGAATCTTAGAACCATTCTGCAGGTGTCAAATAAAAGAGCATAAGCTAAACTTTCAAACTTGTTTAAAAAAAGTTAATAAAAAGTGCATTTATTAGTAATAAATAACTATGCAAAAGTCTCGTCAATTTTTCCTTAGAAACAATTTGAATAGCTTTTTTGTTATGGCCGGTACACACATTTTTTTGCATATTCTACAAAATGGTATTTTGACACAAACTTTTAAAAAAAATAATTTAGCCTAGGCCAATTAGGGCCAAAGTTAGCAACATTTTTTTAAAAATTTACAGCTAATTTGTTTATAATAAATAAGGATCGAAAATAGCGCTTTTTCACTTTTAAAGACATGAAGTATTCATAAAAAAAATTCTGGCTCTATTTGCTTTTCAAGGGAGTCGTCAATAAAGCTTCAGAAATGAAGTATGTAAATCCATACGACCTAAAATTGAAATATTAACTTCAAAATCCTACAGTTTTTTGTATCTTGGGAACCAACCAATGGATTTTAATGTTTTTTTTAATTTGTATGTACTTTTAGCGTACTTTACAAGTATGGAGTCAGTTGATTCATAAATTATAATAACCAATTTAATTTATTTAAACAAAAAAAAAAACAATTTATTAAATTTTTTACCGTGTTTTAGGTGCACAACTACCAAGTAATGTTATGTATATAATAATTGATAAAAAATTGTTATGAATATATATAATATATACAGGGACGGGCTAAATTATGGAAAAATTAATTTTCTCTAAAATGGAGAATTGTGGAGAAATCCCGAAACAGGTCGATTTTCATTTTAAATTGCAATGTTTTGGCATATATTTCATATTAGTGACGTCATCCACCAGAACGTGATGACGTAATCGATGATTTTTTAAATAGGAATAGGGGTGGTGTGACACCCCATTTGAAAGGGTGTTTAATTATCTATTCATTAATATAAATATTATCATTATTTATACAGGGTGGCCAAAAAAATAATTTTTGAATTAAATTAATTGCCAAAAAAAGAAGAATGTATACAGTTTATTTATCTCAAAATACTTTCTATCGCTGTCAGAAAATTGAAAAAAATGTTTATTTGGCAAATAAACATTGATTTTCGCTCAAATTAAATGTTAAAACTGCAAAGAGGTTGTTTGTGATTTAATTTAAGCGAAAAGAAATGTTTATTTGTGAAATATTTTTTTTTATTTACTGACAGCAGTACAATGTATTTTGAGTTAAATAAATTACATACATTCTTCGTTTTGCGTCAATTAATTTAATTCAAAAATTATTATTTTCGTCACCCTGTAAAAATAAGGATATTATTGTTGATATTACTGAATACACAATTGAACACCCTTTCAAATGAGGTGCCACATGGCCCCTATTCCCATTTAAAAAAATCATCGATTACCTCATCACGCTCAGATGGATGACGACACTAGTATAAAATATATGCCAAAAAAATTGTAATTTAAAAATAAAAATCTACCGGTTTCGGGATTTTTATTCAAAGTCGTCGATTTTAGAGAAAATGAATTTATTCCATAATTTAGCCCCTCTCTGTATATATTATATAATAATAGAAAAAATTCTATAAAAGTACGACTTTTACTCTATAAGATTGCTTACAGTTGCAGTAATTTGAATTTTGTGATTCATTGTTTATCAAATCATTTTTATGTCTTAGATTTTATATTTATATGAATAAAAATATCGTTTGGCGTTAAAATCCTTGTTTATTTGGTTGACTAGCCTATGCACTTGTTCTATGGTTCCGTGTTCCGTGTTTGTCTCGGAAACCGAATTGATGTTCTGGAATCATTTTATGTTCGGCTATTATCGTTTTTAACCTTTTTACGTACATTTTTTCAAAGACTTTGCTAATCATAGGCAAAAGGCTTATAGGCCGGTATGAAGATGCATTTTCCGTTCTTTTTCCGGGTTTAAGGATCATTAGGAGTTGTGCCACTTTCCATGAACTAGGGAAGTATTTAGGCGCAGGATTGCATTAAATATAAAGGTTATTAGTTTTATGCATTTATCCGAGACTTCATTTAGAATCTTGCCAGAGATTAAGTAAAATCCAGGGGCTTTTTTGATGTTGACTTCATTTTATTGTTTGTTTTACTTGGTTGACTGTAAATTTCGTGTGGGGCAGATCCATCTGAAGCGGTGATGTTAGGAATCTGGTTAGTTCTGTTTCTTCCTCTGTAGATACTGTAGGAGGGTATGGCGTGAATACTTTTTGAAGGTGCTTGCCAAAAAGATCAGATTTTTCGTGGTCGTTCTTAGCCCAGGTGTTTGCCTCATCTTTGATTGGTGGGTTATGCTGTTGGGGCCATTTGAGTTTTTTAGTGGCTTTCCAGAGTGAGTAATCTGTAACTTCAGTCGGTGTTAAATTTTCTAAATATTCTTGAATTCCATGGTTTTCTTCTTCATGGATTCCTTTAATTCCTTTGTTTGCTTTGTTAGGTTTTTTCTTATTTTCTGCCGTTCTTAACTGTTGCCAATTTTTATGTAATTGTCGTTTTTCTGAAATTTTTTGTTTAATTGTGGGAGACACATTATTTCTGTTTGGAGATGGTTCGTAGCTGGGAGTCGCATACCATGCAGCAATTTATATGCTTTTTGTTAGGTTATCTACAGCTGATTCTAGTTGGAATTCATTTTTCAAGGACAGATTTAGTGAGATCAGGCTGTTTTTCTCTAAATTGGAACCAGTTAGTCTTGGTGTTATGCAAAGTTGGTTGATGTACTGTTACGCGATTGACTCTACTATTTTATTTATTTATATCTTTAGTCACTAAGTTTAATTTAAATAAAGGAAGACTTACTTATATTATTTTATTTACATCACTTATTTATTTTTAATGATTACAAATAACACCAACTAACACATCTAATTTATTTACAACTCAAATTTATGATTTAATTAACTAAACATAACGATAACTAATATATACATTTCATTAGATCCGAATCGAGTACAATTATATTACGCGTCGCGGCTCATTCGTTGACTGACTGGCCTGTGCTTGAATTTCAGTCCTATATATACTTCGGCAGCGTTCGCCCCGAACGCCGTGGAAAAGGAATAGCTGTTTCGCGCGTTCTCCAGTAACGACTAGATTGTTCAGTCAGGATAGGCCAATCTGTGAGCAGACTGTTATAAATAGCGTCACATTGCCCCCTCCTTAAAAGATGGTTCCTCCTGGAACCTTGTCGGGACTGGAACTGGATGCTGGTATCTGCAACTGGACCCTCTTTTACAACTCCCAGTTGTATAAAAGTGACAGGGGACGGTCTTCTCTCCGCACCAGTAACTATGCGGATTGCAACAGACTAACACCTGGACCTCGGTGTCTTGGAAAATTTCTTCTACCATATTTCGGATAACTCTCCAGTCTAATTGGCGGCATTCTAACTTTGGCATGGCTAACTTTTGCACGTCGGACTCCAACACGTGCTCTCTCAATTGAATTAATGCATCCCATACATCTTGGTAGGTAGGTTGGTCATGGACAGTGTCTTTTGTTACCAGATAGAATAGGTAACGTGATGCATCTTGGAGTTTCAATGCTTTGCCAGGAGCTGGCAGTTGGCATTGAAGTTCTGCAACTCGACCAAAATTCCTTCGGAAGGCGGATGCCAACCCTCGTGCGTCTTTGATACTGGCCGGGATAGTATGGGCCAGCGAATAGTCATCGGGAAGTGCGAGAAGATCTCGCTTTTCTTCAGTGGTAACACCATGTCTTGCTTTACCGGTGCCTCCGTAGGCACCCATGAACTCTTCAAAGGTAAGGTCAGGTATTTCTCGAACTTGGTTGACTTCCACTTCCTCATCTACGTCGTGGTCTCCCTCGTACGGCGCCAACCGATTATGGTGGACTATCATCGGCTTTCCCCTAGGAATCTTGCTTATTCGGTAGATAACGTCATTGATTTTCTTGACAATGAGGTACGGACCTTCCCAGAACTGCTGCAACTTGGGAGAACAACCTGTTCGCTTCTTTGGATTATAAAGCCAGACTTTGTCGTTCTCCTTGAAACATCCCTTCTCAACTTGGGTATCGTATCGTTTCTTCATTCGGTCGCTAGCGATCTGAAGATTAGAACGGACCAACTCATGTATATCGTCCATTCTTCTTCGTAATTCATTCACGTAATCCTCACCAGCAACATCTTCTCCAGGTCGACATCCAAACTCTAGATCACAGGGTAGACGCATCTCACGTCCAAATAGGACTTTTGCTGGTGTTTGGCCAGTTGATTCGTTAACAGCAGATCTATAGGCCATTGCGAAGAACGGAAGGTACTGGTCCCAGTCTCGTTGATGATTGGACACCATCTTTGTCAAATACTTGCCGACTGTCCTATTCATACGCTCCACAATTCCATCCGATTGCGGGTGATAGGCCGTGGTTCTTGTCTTCTTCATGCCTAGTTTATCACAGATTCCTTGAAATAGATCGCTCTCAAAGTTTCTTCCTTGGTCACTATGGATCTCCAGAGGTACTCCGAATCGGCTGATACAGTCTCTGATTAGCACATCTGCAATAGTGGCGGCCTTCTGGTCTGGAATTGCGTAGATCTCAACCCATTTCGTGAAGTAATCCATTACCACCAACATGTATTTGCATCCATTGTCACTTTCTGGAAATGGCCCGGCAATATCCAAAGCTATTCTTTCAAACGGACTTCCAACATTGTACTGTCTCATAGGAGCCTTTCTTTTCCGGTAGGGTCCGTTACTTGTAGCACAGGTAGTACATTTCTTACACCAGTCCTTCACATCGTCAGAACTATTCATCCAATAAAATCGTTCCCGAATTCTCTGAAGGGTCTTCTTTACACCAAAATGCCCTCCTGATGGACTGTCGTGTAACTGACGAAGTACTTCGGCTACTCTGCTCTTTGGAATCACCAACTGTGTTCTCCTCACCGAACCATCATCATTTTCTATTACTCGTTTAAGCAAGCTGTCTTCCAAGATAAATGAGTCCCACTGGGCCCAATACGTCTTAACTACTGAGCCTAGGCTTGATATTTCTTGCCAAGATGGTCGACGATTTTCTTCTTTCCATTTTCGAATCTTCTGTAAAACTGGATCTTTTTCTTGTTCTTCCTTGATCTTGGTAGGCGTCCACTCGTCGTTGACCACTGTTGTTCTTAGTACTGCTGCTTCCTTCGACTCTGTTTTGTTGCAATGGGAACATTCTGCTGGACACGGTCTTCTAGATAGAGAATCAGCGTTTCTGTGGCTAACTCCGGCCCGATGCTCGATCTTGAAATCATATTCTTGAAGTCGTTCAATCCATCTGGCTATCTGACCCTCTGGATTCTTAAACTGCATTAACCATTTAAGGGCGGCATGGTCGGTTCGGATTAGAAACTTCCTTCCGTAGAGGTATTGATAGAAGTGTTCCACTGATTTTACTACTGCTAGAAGTTCTCTTCTCGTGACGCAATAATTTCGTTCAGGTTTTGAAAGCACTTTACTAAAATATCCAAGGACTCGTTCCTGTCCTCCTTGGATCTGCGACAGCACTCCTCCAATTCCCACATTACTTGCATCCGTATCTAAGATGAACTCTCCTTCTGGCAGTGGATACCCTAATATTGGCGCTGTAATTAAATGCCTCTTCAAAGTTTCAAAGGCCGTTTGGCAGTCTCCATCCCAGCAATAATCCCTTGCTTCCTCTGTAAGTCGCGTTAATGGCTTAGCGATATCTGCAAACTTCTTAATGAATCTCCGGTAGTAAGTACATAGTCCCAGAAAACTTCTCACTTGATGTTTATCAGTTGGTTCCGGCCATTCCTTAATGGAATCGATTTTTCCTTTGTCCACGGCCACTCCTTCTTTGCTGACTATATGGCCTAGATAATTGACTTTACTTTGAAATAGCTGGCATTTCTTGGGATTTAACATTAACTGGGCAGCTTTAAGTCGATTAAAAACGTCTTCTAAATTCTTCAGGTGGTCTTCAAACGTCTCCCCCAAAACGATTATGTCGTCTAAATACACCAGGCACGTCTTCCAAGATAACCCTCTCAACACATTTTCCATAAGCCTCTCAAATGTCGCAGGAGCATTACAGAGTCCGAACGGCATAACGTTGAATTCCCATAATCCAGATCCTGTCGTAAAGGCCGTCTTCTCCTTGTCCATTGGATCCATTTCTACCTGCCAATATCCAGACTTCAAGTCCAACGTAGAAAACAATTTACTTCCAGCCAATGTGTCCAACGTGTCGTCGATCCGAGGCAGAGGATAACTATCTTTCTTGGTAACATTGTTCAACAAACGGTAGTCCACACAGAACCTCGTAGTTCCATCTTTCTTCTTGACCAGGACCACCGGAGAGACCCATGGGCTCGTAGAAGTTTCTATCACCCCGTCTTTCTTCATTTCTTGAACAATCCTTTCAGCTTCCTCTCTCTTCGCCTGTGGTAATCGTCGAGCTGATTGACGAATTGGCCTAGCGGTACCAGTGTCAATTTTATGTTTGACAACTGTCGTTCTTCCTGTCTTTCCTCCTTTCGGTACGAATATGTCACGATATTGCCTAAGAAATTCCCTTAATTTCCTTTTTTCCATTTGATTTAGAGATTGGCCTGCAACTGCAACCATTTGGTCGAACTTGTCGTTGGAATTATCTGATGTTGTCGTCTGACGGATTATGGACGTCACGGGTACACAAGTTCCTACTTTTGTCTCCTTCTTGATGGTCACCGGGTAGTCATTGACATTAATCAATCTCACGGGAATTTCTTTAGCAGAAGTAACCAATTCCTTTCCAATTATGATTCCTCGGCCAACCTCCTCGTCGTGGTTCCATGGCTCCATCATAACAGGCGTTCCTTCTTCTACAGTTCCCTGTAGCCGCGCTACGATGATCGTTTCACTCCTCGCAGGCACAACTGTATCTTCTCTAATAGCTGCTAGCATAGTGCTGTCATCATGTGGATGAAGAAATACCTCCTCGTTGCCAACTTTGATTACCCTGTTCTTAAAATCCAATTGAAATCCACGCAAATTCATTACGTCCATTCCTAATATAACATCTTCTTCGATGTCTGCAACTATGACAGTATGGACGAACTTTTCTGCTCCAATCCCCAATTGTATCTGGATTTCTCCGTGGATGTTGGCATTTTCACCTGTGGCAGTCCGCAGTCGCAACCTCGTTGGTAAGAGTTTCTTACGACTGTTTATAACTGACGGTCGTATAATGGTCCTGGTCGCTCCGGTATCCACCAACAATGTATAATTTTTACCATTTATTTCTCTATCTACATATACATTATCTTCACGACATTTCAAAGAAGCTATTAGTATTAGATGGTCTTTAGAGGAGTTCCGAGTCGAGGCTGCCCCCCTAGGGTCTGTGCGTTTTCTTATTTCCTGCTGGTGAGTTTCTTGATTTGCGTTCTTCCTTAAACTCCGTGCATACCTCTTTTCACCACAATTGCAGCAATTCATGGTCTTCGTTTTCTTCGATGTAAAGCCTTTCACCATATTTACCAGCTGGTCAAGTTTGTCTTCATCCTCTTCCTCTTTCACGGTCCTAACTTTACTGTACCCGCCAGAGGCCTGGGTAGCTGATTCGTATTCGAGGGCGGCAGACAAGACATCGACCAGCGTCTTGTGACGAGCTAACCGCAGTGTTCTTTGCATTTCATGATCACGGAGGCCATCAATGAATGTTTGAACAGCCAACTTTTCCATCATGTCTTCGGGAGCTGTTGGATATGCATACCGTACTAACCTGGCAATATCGACCTCGTATTCTTGAAGAGCTTCATCTTTCTTTTGTCGTCGATTTTTAAGCCGCGCCTGATGGACATACTCCAAATGTTCCTGCCCATAGCGCATGTTTAGTCTCTTTGTTGTCTCATAAGTTGTTCATAATCATTAGTTTCCTCTATTGCTATGGTCTCAAGTACATCTAAAGCCTCTCCTCGAAGAGTAATAACCAGGTTTACAGCTTTGTCTTTTTCAGACCATCCGTTCGCTCTTGCACCTGCTTCGAACTGTTTCACATAACTGTTCCAGGAAGACTTTCCGTCGAAATTTGGCACCTTAACACGAGCAAGACTCACACTCCCTTCAACTATCGACTGTGGCTCCAATTTGTATTTGGTTTCATCATCTTTAATATCTGTTAAGATGGGTTCCACCACTTTGTCCACTTTTTCAGTTTCCTCCATTTTCTTTTCTAATTCCTTGATCTTTTCCTCAAAAGTAGATTTTATGGACGATATCTTGTCGTCAAAATCCAAAGTGACTTTAGAGATCTTGTCAGTCATCTTGCTTTCAAGGGATGAAATATCACCCGAAACTTTCAAAATATCACTAGAAACTTGGGAGATTTCACCAGAAACCTTTTTCTCTAATGATGTAATGTCTGTGGAAACTTTGTTCTCTAACGATGTAATGTCTGTCGAGACTTTGTTCTCTAGCGATGTAATGTCTGTCGATACTTTAGAAACATCGGAGGAAACTTTCGAAATCGACGAGATCACAGCAGCATGCTTGTCTTCAAACAAATAGGTTTCTGGATCTTGACCCTCTTCTTGAAGAGCGTTCGTTAGACGTTCGACTAGATCAGCCTTTTTCCCAGTAGTGTCCATGTCTCTCTCTTCTAACTGGTTGCGGAGCTTCTTAACGATCAATTCAGTGATTTTCTTATGTTGTGAAGACATTGTCACACACTTTATTTATTACAATTTATATTTTATTTATTTTTAAAAGTTCCACACTCTATTTAAACCGAAAATTTACGTTAAATTTATGTATTTCAAGTATCCTCACTTCTGCACCATTTTGTTACGCGATTGACTCTACTATTTTATTTATTTATATCTTTAGTCACTAAGTTTAATTTAAATAAAGGAAGACTTACTTATATTATTTTATTTACATCACTTATTTATTTTTAATGATTACAAATAACACCAACTAACACATCTAATTTATTTACAACTCAAATTTATGATTTAATTAACTAAACATAACGATAACTAATATATACATTTCATTAGATCCGAATCGAGTACAATTATATTACGCGTCGCGGCTCATTCGTTGACTGACTGGCCTGTGCTTGAATTTCAGTCCTATATATACTTCGGCAGCGTTCGCCCCGAACGCCGTGGAAAAGGAATAGCTGTTTCGCGCGTTCTCCAGTAACGACTAGATTGTTCAGTCAGGATAGGCCAATCTGTGAGCAGACTGTTATAAATAGCGTCACAGTACTTTAAGATTTTTTCAGCTTTACATGATTCAGCTTTACATTTTTTGGCATCACGGCAGCAGATATTTTGTTTAAGTCAGACGGCCAATAAGTTGGTTCGCCAGTAGAGATTTGTTGCAGGTAATTTTCTAACATTGCTTTAGCTAATTCTCTGCCTCTTGGTGTTGTTAGTTTAGAGCCCCACATCGGATGTTTTGAATTATAATCTCCACCTGCAATGAATTTGTTCCCTAGAGTGTTGAAATATTCTAGGAAATGTTCTTTTTTAACGGCATGTTTAGGTGAGCAGTATAAAGGCAGATATTGTTATTGGGCCGTGTGCTTCCTCAATTGTTAAGCTGGTTGCTTGCAGGTAGTCTTTGTTATATTTTTCCCTTTCGGAGTGTTTAATAGAATCACGTATAATTATGGCGCTTCCACCGTGAGATCTACCGTCTGGGTGTTTTGTATGATACAACTTGTAGCTGGGAATAGGCCCATTCAAAAAATAATTGAATCTTTTTGTGACAAATCGGATCTTTTTCGAGCGATTATCGGATAATCTAGAGAAATTCGGTTGGCAACACTGTCCTATTTAATTGGCGAATATTTTATTATTTCCTCTTCAATCTTTTCTGGTACAGAGTGTTTGTCGACTCATTCCATAAATACTCTACGACGTTATATTTTTCGTCTGTTGGATGCTTTATTATTTGTTGTTGTTGTCTTTATTTTAAATTTGCCCAAATAACTTATGATTGCTTCCTACGTTGGCTTAGGTTATGATTTTGACGTCAATTATTTGCATTGGTAGTATGTTTCTATTGGTGACAATGGTGACAATATAATCTGTTGTTGATTTTGGCACTCTACTATTGTTAATTCTTGGACTATTAAATGAACATAATTTTAGCCTCCATTATCATTCAATTAGTCTGCATTGAAGCTTTGTTAAGAAATATCATTAGTTGTTGAAATATCATTAGTTAAATTGTGGCTTATTCCCATTAAGAATAGTTAATTACAAAAATGCCACAAAGAAATAGTTTCAGAACAACAATGTATGTGGTAATGAGTGAATTATTTATTAAGGACAGCCAGAGTCCGAAAATTGAATTTTTTAAGTTTTTTTGGGTTATGAAAGAAAATTATTCTCTGAAATCTTCTCTTTCCAACGATATATAACACATTATATAAGAAAATATCCATGGTTACAAAATTATTGGTTTTTTGAACGTCTGCACTCAACTTACGGTGTACTGGTCAACTGCGTAACCAGGATGATTCTAAGGGGGGGGGGGGTTACAACTGCTGGGGGGTATGGAATACCGGTATCAATTTAAGCTCAAAGTACATCCCAATGGGGATCACTCACAAGAAGTAAAATGTAGAATAGAGAAGGCTAGGAGTGCATTCAACAACATGGCCAAAGTCTTTAAAAGCCACAACCTTAACCTGGAGATAAAATTGAGGCTCCTACGATGTTATATTATCTTCCCAATATTGTACTACGGAGTTGAATCCTGGACACTCACTGAAGCGATGGAGAAAAAAACTTGAAGCCTTCGAGATGTGGCTATACAGGCGAATCCTAAGGATATCATGGACGGACAAGATAACCAACGAGACCGTACTACGAAGAATGGGGAAAGAAAGAGTAGTGATGTTTACAATTAAAAAGAGAAAGTTAGAATATCTCGGACACATAATGAGAAATAACACTAAATACTAAATACAGATTACTGGAAAATAATCCATAAAGGCAAAGTATTTGGAAAGCGAGGTATATGGAGAAGAAGAATATCATGTCATGGTTAAAGAAACTGAGGAAATGGTTCTCCACAACAACAACTAAACAAGATATATTGCAGCTTTGCCGAAACACAATGTTTTGGAAGTAGACCCAAAATCTCTTATTTTATATAGCTATTGTTATTGTTATCTGTTTAGGATAGAAACCTCCCTAGAAGTTTACTATTAAAATCCCGTTAGGTACTCAACTCTATGTGTTTATTGCCATATTTTATAACTGCTACTTTCCGTTTCAGTTATATTTCAAAGGAGACCTTTTGACTGAATAACTTTCCCTTCTGAAATCAACCGTTAGGTCTTTTGACTTCATTTTGCGGTATCTGTATGATGTACCGTTACTTTACCTAAAAACGCAAATAGGTCAGTTCTTCTTGAGAAAAGCAATTTTTTTGAGAGGGGAGATATCCCCACTTTTAGAGTAAAAGCATCGAAAATATTGCGGATAGGAAGGGACTAGGTGGCTGAGTATCTTGGGGTGCAGACGTCTGTCTAGTATCTAATACCTTAACTACAATACATCTTATCTGAGTGGTATTCACTCGCTTATCGTATCTGTATTTGGATCTAACATCCGATTAGATTCAAATTACCATATAAGTCACTTCAGTGCTTGATTACTAGTTAAAGTAAAAGTAGATTCAGTGCAATTTAAGAAGCAACATCTTCAGAGTTACTGTAAGTGTCATAATTAAATATACATCCAATTTTCTCCAAAGTAGAGCTAATCTAAGGGCTATCTACCTCAAACCTTCCTTCATCTGTAGTTAAGGCTAATCACCGATGTAATTTAGTTCACTTAAGGACAGCGATTTCATTAATATAACTTTTTTATTCATTAAATAAGAACTTTTCATTATCAAACATTAATTACAAACAATAACTATTTAATTAAAAGCTGTGCGATTGGCTATTTTTTATATAAAACCCAGTGCGGGGTGGTTTTTGAATTTTGAGCTATAAACTTTTGTTAACTTTGTATGTTTTACCTTTAATTTTATTATATATTTGTTCTTTATATTTTCTGTCCATCATTAAATTTACCATATCAGTTATCTCGAGATAAGCCCTAAAACTGTAAAGAGAGATTTTTCATGATAGATGCTTGATTTGATTTTTTTAATTCATAACCAAGCTCTCTTGACTGTGCGTTTATTTGTGCATGATTTTACCATAATATTATACATACTTGTATTTCTTTTATCTTAATTTATTGTTTATTTCTACCTGAACCCAACCACACATTAGTTGTTGGTGCAGTTTTTATTTGCGTATATTGTTTCCTCTTTATTTCTTGTTGTTTTTTTAGGGATTCACCTTTCTGGTAAACCATTTGTTAAATATATTGTTTTTTTGTTTATTTCACGATTTTTATTTATCTACTCCTAATAAGTTTCCTGATAATAGATTACCTCTAAATATTTGCTAAAAGTAACATAACTACATAACATTAAATTATCTTCGGCCAGGAGAAAGATCTCGCAGAATAAGTTTTATAGGTAAGTAGGTGGACGACTGTTACCGAATATATTTATTATTTCTTTATTTAGTGTGTTGACAACATTTATTTCTTTTACTAATTAACTGTTCATATCTTTTTTGGTAGTTGGTCTCAGAACCTAATTATCTTTCCTTAGCTGTTTTTGTCTCTAAGGTTTCTTAATTTTCCCCTTGTAACCCCAAAAAGTTAAGTGGCGCCCTCTTTCTATCTTCCCTTATCTTTGGTAATTTTACCTATCTATCTTTTATCTGTTTTTCTCTCTTCTCTAATCTACCTTCTCTAATCTACCTTCTCTTGTCTTATCTTTACCTATTTCTTCTATTGGCCCCACTCCACGTTCCAAAAGCTAGTTTCGAACCCACGACTCGCTTTCCACCAACCATCTGGCTGCCGTTCGTAGTGTCTCCATTGGTGACTTTTCTAGCACCACCCAAAAAAGGTTTTCGAGATTACAATTTTATTCCATTACTATTTGACAATAATAGTCAAATAATATGATTATTATATTTATGATATAATATCCCGTCCGAACATATTTTCTGCTTTTTATCCAAAAGGGTAAGAACTACCATTTTCTTAAATTGTATTAGGATTATTATGTCCAATTATTTAATTTTTTTTTCCGATAATTTACTTTTAAGTATTACTTACTGTTTATAAAGGATAATTTTGAATAATATTCGGTTATATTTACTATTTGTTTACGACGCAATGAAGAACAAGTTGCACTTATACAATGTTAAGATGATCATGGTGTGCGTCGTATTCTTACATAAAACATATGCAGTTTCTTCATTAATTTTTGCAAAGCAATATGATAATGATCTTGAACTTTGCTGTAATAATATTGTAAAATCTATAGTTTCATCAACTGACATTGTTTATTTGATAAATACAAATGTTACAATTAGTTATCCCGCTATTTATATAAACACCAGCTACTCGATTAGACAAATTCTTTATTTGGAACCTACCCTGTATATTATTTCAGGAAATATTTCAGAAGTTGTAAAAAATCTTTTCCATAAAATGATTCTAAACAGTAGAGCTAAATTTATATTCATCATGAACGAAATTAATAAAACTCACCTAGGCATTTTTAACAAATATTTCTTTCTTAAGATTTTAATAATACTTAAGAGGCCAGGCATGCATTTGTTTACATGTTCATCTGGTAAGTGCCTCCCCACAGGAGATTTATGTTTACAGATGCGAAATACGGAAGATCTGTTTCGAAAAAGGAGTTTGAAGATTTCCAAATTAGATGCGACATGGATATATTTTGCGCCCTTTATTGTAAGTCCCACAGAAGGCATTCATGTAGAAGTCATCAATATGATTGCATCGTATTTACATTTGAATATTAATTATGTAGAATCGCAGAGTGTAATTAATCCCGTGGCAGCTGAACCTAAGTTTAAAGAAAATTTGTATGACTTTTCTCTTGTGCCTTATATGAATGAAACAACCCAGTTCGATAAAACCATCCCTTTTACAGAAGATATACCAGTTTACGTAACACCTATAATTATTATTGATAAAAAATGGCAAATTTTCTATCGAGAGTTTGATAACAGAACTTGGATATGTTTTTCCGTGATGATCATATTATTTTACTTGCTTTTTAAATGCATCCATCTAATATTCCATTATAAGAGCAATTTCTCTGCGTTTGAAATCATTTTAGGAGTCCTTTTAGGGAGCATTGGTGGAGTTAATGCTAGAACTGTTTCACAAAAACTATTGTTAACTCTGTTTATATTTTTTAGTCTCTTATTTACCACTGTTTATAGAAGCAAAATGTTCGATATAATGAAGACAGATTTATCGGCCCAATTAATAACATCCAGAGATGATATTTTGAACTCAAATCTAAAGATGGGTATGCCTGGTGAACATTATGTTCGGCTACTTAAATTGTCTCAAAGTCCATTCGAATTAGGTTTGATAGCAAATGACCGTGTAATAAATTGCTTTAAATTTACTGCATGCGTGGATAGAGTGATTTTTAATAAAGATATCGTTGCGAAAGGCTTGATCAAAGTAATGCAATTCTTGATTCCAGCTATATATTTGGATTCAAAGGGAAGGTCGCTTATATATATTATCAAAGATCCGCTTGCCGTTCCTTTCCATTTCGGGATCCTCTTCCTTAAAGGACATCCTCTATTTGAAAAGTTCAATAAGAATATTCTTTTACTTAAAGAAGCTGGCTTTATCAGTCACTTATGCAAAATCTACGAAAACAAATACGAAAGAGCTATGATTTTAGCACAACACAAGCAAGCTTTGAAGTATTCAAAACTACAATTAGAAACTCTAGGATCTACGTTTTTTATGTATTTATTTGGTATAACTGCTAGTATAATTGTGTTTTCTATAGAAACTGTCGTATGTTAATAGTAAACAAAAAAGCCATGAATTAATAATCATAACTTAAAAATCTTGTGTTAAATATGGAGGACAATACTTCTACATAAACTAATACAAGAACGTAATTTTCAAATAACGTTCAACAGTCAATTATTTATAACAATTGTGTGTTTAATTATTGTAATAATTTGTAGAAAAATACACTAAGCATCAAAATTAACGCACCACCTTAAAACTGGGACATTTCTGATGTCTCGTATTTCCTAAACCTGTTGTCCGTTTTAAGCGATTTTTTTAGTATATTATAACTTTATTTTCCAAAAATATCAATGTAATAATATTATTGCTAAATACGTAAGTGTCGTTGTATACCGGATGTATCAACGATAGTGTGTTTTTTCCTTAAAGTTTGGAACACCCGGTGAAATATTCTAGCCTATATAAAATATTGAAATTAAAACCTAACTGTAGCCTTAGGCCTTCTTAACATTTTGCTTTTTGATTCAATCGCTTATGTGGGACAATAAAAAAGTTGGGTACTTTAACAACTAGCCATGTTATTCATCAATACAGGGTGTTTCTAAATAACTGCGACAAACTTTAAGGGGTAATTCTGCATGAAAAAATAATGACTGTTTGTTTTATAAACATAGGTCCACAAATGCTTCGTTTCCGAGATACGGGATGTTGAATTTTTTCTTACAAATTGACGATTTATTTATTGCTCTAAAACCGGTTGAGATATGCAAATGAAACTTGGTAAGTTTTAAGAGGTAGTTATTTATTTCCATGAGTTTTAGTTTTATTTCCATGACGACGATTCAAAACCATTTTGTAATTGTCCACGGATCTAACTTTTAAATATTATGTCAAAATAATTTTAAGGGAAAATGAAAATGTAGTATGTCAAAGTGTGTAAATAATTTATTTCCTTAGCTGAGCGCTTTCGACATAAACGTCATCATCGGAGCTAATGCTAAAATAAAAAAAGAAATCTTGTAAGAAAAAGAAGTACAAAACTCTTTTTTTACTTACGTCAAATACTAAAAAAGTACCGCTACATAGAGGTGTAAACAAGTGCATCTTAGGAATGTAAATTTGATTTTTAAATTGAGAATGCTAACTTAGTCCTCCGTACAACAGCAAACAGAAAAAAAAACAGAAAGAAACGGCCACATACACGTTGCACAAAAACATATAAACTTTTTTCATGGTCCGGGTGTCGATATCACCCGTCCATCCTTGGCCTAGTAACAACAGCTGACTGACAAGGTCGGATATTCAAATCTGCTTTTATCTGTTCTGCGTTGACGTTGACAGCTGACGTTGAAACATGAATATTTTAAACATATTGAAAGGAAAATTGAAAATTTTTACAATGAAATTGATAAGGAAATGTACCTTAGATGTTTGTACTAATCAACTATTAAATTAATTGATGACATGCTTGATTTTGAGACTAATTGGCCCAACTTACATACACTGTGTTAAGTTAAAAAATTAAAAAACCAAAAAAATTATTAAACAGAAAGTAATGAGAAAGATCAATTTTGATTGTGAATTCTCAAATTCAATATTCAGAAGATGTTAGCTTGTTGAAGTTAAAGATTGAGATAATATTATATTGTTGTTATTTATCATCTTTTTGTCATTTATGTAAGTCATTGCAATGACCTTGACTTGGTGTATGGATATTTTATTAAGTTGAAACCCTAATGTTTATGTAGAAATATTAAATGAATTTATTAAATGCTATGATGTTAAAATGGGTATATTCAGTGTCTATTGTTGTAAGACGTTGATGACAAAATAGAAGGATATAGTGTTCGGTGGAATTCAATTTTAACAAAATAGTTTCGAACACTTTTGTTGTTAGGTGTTTTATTTCTAAGGCTCTCATTACTTGTTGGTAGAATCTGTATTAATAATGTATATATAAATCTGGCCAATAGTCAAATGTTTTCCTTTTTTTTTTTGTTTTATATAAAGTTATAAAATTAAATTTTGAATAAAAATACAATAGTTTTTATATACATAAAAGATTGCAAGAGGTCACTACTCAACTGTCTCCCACAGATACTTGAAGAGAGGTTTATAATTACAATTTAAATTGATCTGAGTATTAACACAAAAATCAGGATTAGACTTCATCTCTCTAGAAATCTCCAGGTCCTCCAACAAATTCATTAATCTATAGTTTTTAGATGGGATGTTGTGCAAAATTTGGCTGTCTTTAGTAGGAGAGAAGGAATGATTGGTAGATTTAACATGATAGCCAAAGTTTGATTTTTCTGGAGTTCTGACATGCTCCTTGATTCTCTGAGAAAGGGTTCTCATTGTCCTTCCTACATAGGTGGTACTACACTCACCACATGATAGCTTGTATATGCCACTCTTATTTAATTTATCTAATTTGTCTTTGGTTTTACTAAACAGTGATTTGATTGAATTTTTAGTTTTAAATGAAATTTTGAGGTTCTCAACTTTATTTGATATTACACTTGACAGTTTATCTGAAATTGGTCCCAAATAGGAAATAGATCTGTAAATGCAGTTTTTGGAAGTGTGTTCTTCTGTGTTAAAGGCTTGATTTAATTTTATTTTGAGCAATTTCTTTCTTATAATGTTGTCTATTATCAAAGGAGAGTAACCATTGTTGACTGCTAACTGTTTTAGTATAGAAACCTCATTATTGTAGTTGTCTTTGGACGTAGGGATGTTCAACAGTCTATGTATGTAACAGTGAAAAGCTGACATTTTTTGTTGGCATGGATGATTAGATGAATTTGGGATGATGTGGTCAGTTTGTGTAGGTTTTCGGAAGATTGAGAATTCCAGTTTAGAAGGTGTCTTTTCAATAGTTAGATCTAGAAAGTTAATACTGTTGTTGATTTCAGTTTCTAGTGTAAATTTGATAGATGATAGATTCATTTAAAACTAAAAATTCAATCAAATCACTGTTTAGTAAAACCAAAGACAAATTAGATAAATTAAATAAGAGTGGCATATACAAGCTATCATGTGGTGAGTGTAGTACCACCTATGTAGGAAGGACAATGAGAACCCTTTCTCAGAGAATCAAGGAGCATGTCAGAACTCCAGAAAAATCAAACTTTGGCTATCATGTTAAATCTACCAATCATTCCTTCTCTCCTACTAAAGACAGCCAAATTTTGCACAACATCCCATCTAAAAACTATAGATTAATGAATTTGTTGGAGGACCTGGAGATTTCTAGAGAGATGAAGTCTAATCCTGATTTTTGTGTTAATACTCAGATCAATTTAAATTGTAATTATAAACCTCTCTTCAAGTATCTGTGGGAGACAGTTGAGTAGTGACCTCTTGCAATCTTTTATGTATATAAAAACTATTGTATTTTTATTCAAAATTTAATTTTATAACTTTATATAAAACAAAAAAAAAGGAAAACATTTGACTATTGGCCAGATTTATATATACATTATTAATACAGATTCTACCAACAAGTAATGAGAGCCTTAGAAATAAAACACCTAACAACAAAAGTGTTCGAAACTATTTTGTTAAAATTGAATTCCACCGAACACTATATCCTTCTATTTTGTCATCAACGTCTTACAACAATAGACACTGAATATACCCATTTTAACATCATAGCATTTAATAAATTCATTTAATATTTCTACATAAACATTAGGGTTTCAACTTAATAAAATATCCATACACCAAGTCAAGGTCATTGCAATGACTTACATAAATGACAAAAAGATGATAAATAACAACAATATAATATTATCTCAATCTTTAACTTCAACAAGCTAACATCTTCTGAATATTGAATTTGAGAATTCACAATCAAAATTGATCTTTCTCATTACTTTCTGTTTAATAATTTTTTTGGTTTTTTAATTTTTTAACTTAACACAGTGTATGTAAGTTGGGCCAATTAGTCTCAAAATCAAGCATGTCATCAATTAATTTAATAGTTGATTAGTACAAACATCTAAGGTACATTTCCTTATCAATTTCATTGTAAAAATTTTCAATTTTCCTTTCAATATGTTTAAAATATTCATGTTTCAACGTCAGCTGTCAACGTCAACGCAGAACAGATAAAAGCAGATTTGAATATCCGACCTTGTCAGTCAGCTGTTGTTACTAGGCCAAGGATGGACGGGTGATATCGACACCCGGACCATGAAAAAAGTTTATATGTTTTTGTGCAACGTGTATGTGGCCGTTTCTTTCTGTTTTTTTTGCTGTTTGCTGTTGTACGGAGGACTAAGTTAGCATTCTCAATTTAAAAATCAAATTTACATTCCTAAGATGCACTTGTTTACACCTCTATGTAGCGGTACTTTTTTAGTATTTGACGTAAGTAAAAAAAGAGTTTTGTACTTCTTTTTCTTACAAGATCTCTTTTTTTATTTTAGCATTAGCTCCGATGATGACGTTTATGTCGAAAGCGCTCAGCTAAGGAAATAAATTATTTACACACTTTGACATACTACATTTTCATTTTCCCTTATTCATTTAAGTGTGTACAAACTTATCAGTCTTTCAACTAAAATAATTTTATTTCATCGAATTATCGTGTATAATATCACAAGAGAGTGAGAATAAATTGAAAATAATGCAACAGTTTTTCGAAAATTTGTTGTCTGGCAATAGACACGAGAGCCCGCAGGGCTCGAGTGGCTATTGCCCAATGACGACAAATTTGAGTAAAAATAAAGCATTATTTTCTTATTTATTCTTAATGTCGTGTGATATTCGTAAGATTATTTTTTAATACGTATATTATGGATATTTTCTTAAATGTGACAGTTGTCAAAACTAGGAAACTGGTTGCTATTAAACAGAAACAATCTAGTTAAAAAAATTCTATCGGTAATTTTCTACAGTATATAATTCTCAGTAGTAATTGCACAAGAGCTCTGAAATTATTGAATTTTTCCCGAGTGACACTTTGACAGTTTTAATTTCACGAGCCGAAGGCGAGTGAAATTATGTCAAAGTGTCACGAGAGCAAAAATTCTATATTAATTTCAGAGGTCGAGTGCAATTTGTTGCGATTATTTCATGAATAAAACTGTTCAAAACCAAAATGTTATTGTAATTTATTTATGTAAGTACCATTAAACACACAGTTTTTATAAATATTTGACGATTGAAAGTCATCACTTTTATAATTTTTAAAACATTAATTGTCATTAATGTCACTGAATGTATTTTTTCGTAGCAACGAAGGGCATCTGACGTAATATACTTAACGACGGGAGATTATCAAAAATTATCGATTTAATTCAGATTTCTGTAGCTTTCTATTGGTCAGAATCTCCTATGAATGAAATAATCAGTATAATTTTAATCAGATTGGACAGAATTAAACACGTGATCAAATATCTTACTGTACGACTGGAAGTTAAAATCATTAAAAAATAATCAGTAGTAATTGCACAAGAGCTCTGAAATTATTGAATTTTTCCCGAGTGACACTTTGACAGTTTTAATTTCACGAGCCGAAGGCGAGTGAAATTATGTCAAAGTGTCACGAGAGCAAAGATTCTATTTAATTTCAGATGTCGAGTGCAATTTGTTGCGATTATTTCATGAATAAAACTGTTCAAAACCAAAATTCTATTGTAATTTATTTATGTAAGTACCATTAAACACACAGTTTTTATAAATATTTGACGATTGAAAGTCATCACTTTTATAATTTTTAAAACATTAATTGTCATTAATGTCACTGAATGTATTTTTTCGTAGCAACGAAGGGCATCTGACGTAATATACTTAACGACGGGAGATTATCAAAAATTATCGATTTAATTCAGATTTCTGTAGCTTTCTATTGGTCAGAATCTCCTATGAATGAAATAATCGCGCTAATTTCATTAAAACATGAACACAATAAGATAAATTTGAAATAAATTAGTAAATAATATCTAATTATTAGTTTATTGCATGTATTATAATATATTATAATGCCATATTACAAGGTATTTTACTTTCCCGCAGCGGGAAAATTTACTATCACGCACGCCGTGCGGGAAAGTGCAACTTTCGGAAACGAAATGCGTGCGTGTAAGTGGCTCTTTTAGCACGGCCCGGCCGTAGAAAAATGTATTTGGGTGATTCGCCAAAATAGACGGCAATTCCGAGGTAGGGAAATTTAATTTAAAACATGATTTAGAACTAGTTCATTTTTAAATATTTTTTATAAAATGAGCTATTCAACTTACCCATGGTACCAGCAGAGATCATTTTTAAATATTTTCCGAAAAACGGAAATGTGACTTCGGAGTTGACTAAGTGTCCAAAGTGTTGACGTAATTCTCTGTTAATTGAAATTTATGATCGTAACAATTAAATAAAAATTGGTATGTAATAAAACTATACAAAACACTTCCATTTTGATATAAACTACTACAGAAAAACATGAAAAATAGGCAAAATATCAATTGCGTCGGAGTTGATTTAGATCGGCCTTCGTGTTGACAAAACTTTCCAATATGTAGCCGTGTCCTCTCCGTTAAACTTTAAAAATCTAATCTGTTTTTGAACACAATCTTGGCATTTCTTTTCTGTACATTCTTCTGTCTTTTCTGCGCAACATAATGATTTGTTATCCGCTTCCACACATCAGCTCCATGTTTTCACATAATGTGCCTACATAGACAGATGTCTCTTTTATCAACATTAGAGAAGACTACCCAAAATGGTATATTCTTACAGAAATAAGCATAGCTGCATAAAATATTACTTTCTTTCATAAAATCTTTATTTAACGATTTTGGGGGGTTTCGCCTTTATTTTTCCTTCGCACTCCAGTGTATACGAGCCATTTTCTATAAAAAGAAGATAATATTACCAAACCGACCCAAACATCTTGAGAGCTTACCAAGTAACTCTTTTCCTATATCAGACTACATTTAAATTTTATTTTTTTAGTTTAAGAATGACCACTCACACACTTTCAACAACTCCGAGGCACGTTCGTCAACTCCGAGGCACGGCTGGGCTTCGGAGTTGATGGCTTCGGTGTTGATGATTTCATACATTTTTAATTCTACTTTCTACAAATATTAAAAATAATTCTGCTTTATTCATGGGGTGTTAAAAAAACTTTATAGTGCATACTTAAAAGAAAAACATATAAAAAAAATTAGCAAAATTAAGTTTTTACTAAGGCTTCGCTTATTTCTATCGCTTAACGATATCATGTTCGTCCACTTCTTCCACAATTTGAGTTAGACTGAAGCGTTCCTCTCTTGTCAAGCTGCCTGCCATACAGTATAGTGAAGTTTGGCATAAAATTTTCATATATTTTCATGAAGCCTCGGTGTTGATGCACAAAGTTGGTTACAGTTTTTAGTAGTAGATTTTTATGGTTTAATTTTAAAAATGCATGTTATTAATTTGACAGTTTTAAATTACATTGGGTTTTTAATTAATTATTGATAAAATAATCTGCACTTTTGTAACTTTTCAGTGTGTAATAGTATAAAACAGATCAAAAAACAAGGTGGGTTACAGCCTCGGAGTTGATATTTTGACATTAAAATTGCATAAAATGCTTGTAAAAATACTTTTTTTTAAATTAATGTTAAGTGGCGTATATTCGTCTATTGTATAACTTAACTTTGGCAACATAATTTGAAACATAGTATGTAAAGGACGTAAGAAAAGAACGAGTTACACAATATGCCGCTTATTTTGGCGAACCACCCATTTTCATTTTGATGCAAAACAAAATTCTAGTTTTATTTTAAAAGATTTTTCCATAATATTTGCTAAATTTGAAGTAAACGCGCCACAAAAGAGTTTCAAAATTTAAACTGTATCAAAGTTACTCTTTTGTGGCGCGTTTTACTTCAAATTGAGCAAATATTATGAAAAAATCTTTTAAAGTAAAACTAGAATTTTTTTTGCATCAAAATGAAAATACATTTTCGTGCCACGTAATATTCATATCAGCTTTTTTGTAGCTGGAATATTGTATGCGCCACTTATTTTTACGGCGTTTAGCGGTTTTTTATTCTTGTTTCATCATTTACTGAAAACCTTGAAATATAAATTTGATTATGTACATATTATGTTCGTGTCCAAACATATTTTTGTTTCCGTTCAGAGAATAATAAGTAAATTGTTCATTGCATCGCGATGTTTTGCCTTAAAAGAGGCAGAATGTTTATATTCCCTTCAGAGTTGTGACTACATAATCTTCACTGATGATGCATAAGGATGCTGAAATAGTTGCTATATGGTGATGGTAGTCCAACTCTGAATCGAATATAAACAAAACCTGCCTTGAACCCTTTTTGAACCCTTTTTAATAAGTAAATTATTGTATTGTAGCTTTTTAAACTGATTAGAGTTATTATATCAATTCTTTAATATACTTTTTTTGTAATGTCTTTTTAACTATAACTTTGAAAAGTTTTGAACAATATTCAATAGTAAGTTACATGATTTACTGTGAAGCGATGAAGAACAGGTTGCAATTCTGTAATATGATTATGGTATATGCATTTTTAGATCAAATATATGCATATTCTTCATTAATTACGTATTATAATAATGATATTGAAATTTGTATTAATAACATCGTAAAATCTACAGTGACACCAAATGATATTATTTATTTGGTAAATACAAATGTTCCAGTAAGTTATCCCGCTGTTTATATCAACACATACTACCCGATTAAACAGTTTCTTTATTTAGAACCTACCCTGTATATAATATCGGGAAATATAGCTGAAGTTGCTCTAAAACTTTTCGATAAAATGATTCTAAACAGTAGAGCTAAATTTATATTCATCATGAACGAAATTAATAAAACTCACTTACGCATTTTTAACAAATATTTCTTTCTTAAGATTTTGATAATACTTGATAGAACAGGTATTGATTTATATACATGTTCGTCCGATATGTGTTTCCCCACAGGAGATTTATGTTTACAGATGCCTAATACGAACGAATTTTTCCGAAAAAGAAATTTGATGGTTTCCAAATTAGATGCGACATTGACACCTTATATTCCTTTCATTGTAAATACTACAGAATGCATTTACGTCAAAATTATCGATATGATTGCAGCTTATTTACATGTGAATATAAATTATATAGAATCGAAACGTCCAATTAACCCTTATGCAGTCGAACCAGATTTTCAAGAAAAGATGTATGATTTTTCTATTATGCCTTATTGCAATGAAACACAACAGTTTGATCAAACCTTTACTCTAACGTAAGACATAATAGCTTATGTAATACCTAGAATTGTCTATAACAACGAATGGCAAATTTTTTATCGAGAATTTGATAACAGCACTTGGTTATGTTTTTCTTATCCATCTAATGCTTCCTTATAAGAACAACGTCTCCGTGTTTGAAGTAATTTTAGGAATTCTTTTAGGCAGCACTGGTGGATTTAAAACAAGATCTGCTACACTAAAACTTTTGTTAACCCTGTATATTTTCTTTAGTCTCTTATTGACCACCATTTATAGAAGCAAAATGTTCGATATGATGAAAACAGACTTATCGACCCAATTAATTACATCCAGACAGGATATCCTAAACTCAAATTTGGAAATTGGTATGCCTGGAGAACCGTTTGTTCAGTTACTTAAATTATCACAAAATCCATTCGATTCTGCTCTAGTGGCAACTGGACGGGTTATAAATTTTTAAGCTTTTAATAAAGATATTGTCGCACAACGTTTGGTCAAAGCAATACAATTCTTGATACCAGCTAGATATTTAGATTCAAAAGGAAGGCCACTTGTATACAGGGTGAGGCAGATAACTGGTCTATTAGAAATATCTCGAGAACTAAAAGCAACAGAATCATGAAAATTGGAATACAGGGGTTTTGAAGGATGATCTATTAAATGAAAATATTTTCATCTCTTTGCAACTTCCGGTTATACCGGAAGTTGCTTATAACTTCGTTTTTTTAAATGGGACACCCTGTATATTTTTACATTTTTGGATTCTGTTCGATGTCTTCTTTCTTAAAATATGAGAGGATTTGTAATGTTGTACAGGGTATTTTAAAAGATAATTACGTTTGTTTATTAATTTCGTAGCAATATCCACACCCTGTAGAATTGTAGTAGTTTGACAACTAGAACTTTACTTACGTTCAAATGATTTTTAATATAGTCTACTATTGTTAAGAATCATTAGTATAGCTAAATTTTTAATTTTAGTATACAGGGTTGGTCGAAACTCGGAATGAGTATTTTCTGAGTTTTCTTAAATGGAACACCCTGTATTTTAGTATTGTAATGAAATGATATTTTATGGTACTTTTTTATTTCTTAAGCCTTCCCTATACCTAACTGCTTTAATTTGTGCTGAATTGTTAGTCGCACCAACAATCTTAACTACGTAGCTATTTTGATAGCTAAACCATTATTGGTAATTTTAAGGATCGGTCTGGATTAATATGTATTTATTTCTGAAAAATTGTTTGTGATTGAATATTTTCATGGCCAACCTAATAAAATTTTACGTATTTTTTGTTGCAATTAATGTTTAGCTTGAATCACCAATAACTCACAAATTAAAGCAGTTAGGTATAGGGAATACTTATAAAATAAAAAAGTACTATGAAATATCATTTCATTACAATACTAAAATACAGGGTGTTCTATTTAAGAAAACTCAGATTAATGATTCTTAACAATAATAGACTATATTAAAAATCACTTGAACGTAAGCAGAGTTTTTAATGTCAAACTATTACAATTCTACAGGGTGTGAATTTTGCTACAAAATTAATAAAAAAACGTAAATATCTTTTAAAATACCCTGTATAATATTACAAAATCTCATATTTTAAGAAAGAAGATATTGAGTAGAATCCAAAAATGGAAAAATATACAGGGTGTCCCATTTAAAAAACCAAGTTATAAGCAACTTCCGGTTATATATATGAAAATATTTTCCTTTAATAGATCATCCCTAAAAACCCCCTTATTCCAATTTTCATGATTCTGTTGCCTTTAGTTCTCGAGATATTTCTAATAGGCCAGTTATCTGCCTCACCCTATATATTCTCAAAAATCCGTATGCAATTCCGATCCATTTCAGAATCCCTTTTCTTAAAGGACATCCTTTATTCGAGAAATTTAACAAGAATATACTTTTACTTAAAGAAGCTGGATTTATCAGGCATTTATGCACAATTTACGAAAAAAAGTACGAAAAAGCTATTATGATTTTGGCAAAAGAGAAACAAAGTTTGAATTGAAGTACTCAAAATTACAATTAGGAACTCTACGATCTACTTTTGTGATATACTTAATTGGTGTAACTGCTAGTATAACTGTATTTTCGATCGAAACTTTCGTGTAATACTCAAATCGTGTCAGACATAGAGTAGGACATAATACCTTTTTACTGTTCGTTACCTTAATGCTTCTCTAGCTGCGATATCAATAGCTTTTTGTAAATTAGCTTAGTATTCACCTATCTTCTTTCTTCGTCTAGTTTCATGACCGTTATCGATCGTTGGATATCATGTTGGCTACCATATTTGCTATCGTGACTGTATAATTAGCAGCTCTGAATGATGATGTAGTTGATTTTCCATACCATTGTCGTAGATTTTTCAATTAGGGTGTTTTTCCTCTATCAGGACCTCATTTATCTTATTTCTTTCCTTGAATGATCAGAGTTAATATTTTTCAGGGTGTCTCATAATCTCTTTATTATATTCACCAGTTGTGTTGTTAGGTTCAGCCGTCTAAGGACGTCCTCATTTCTAACTCTGTCGACTCAGCATATTCTTATGGTCTGCTTTTAAACCAAGAGGAGTAATTCAAATTTACCGCGCCGTAATGCTTGTTTGTAATTGGTCCAACCTCAGGCAAGTATATATACTTCACTGTTATGAAATTTTAACACTAATGACATTTATGAAATTTTTACACTACTGGCATTTCATAGGTTAATTAAGTTATACCGGCGATTTTTTGTGTTTTTTGCTCTAATTTTTTAGTCTACTTTTATATAAAAAAACAGTTGTTTTTAGAACTCTTCAGAGACGTGTTAGTTTAATATAATGCAATTAGTCTGCATTGAAGCTTTGTTAAGAAATATCATAAGTTGTTTACACGATAATGTATGTGGTTAACTATTCTAAATGTGAATAAGCCACAATTTAACTAAAAAAATGATTTTATTACGTTAAATTGTGGCTTATTCCCATTTAGAATAGTTAATTACAAAAATGCCACAAAGAAATATCTTCAGAACAACAATGTATGTGGTAATGAGTGAATTATTTATTAAGGACAGCCAAGTCCGAAAATTGAATTTTTTAAGTTTTTTGGGTTATGAAAGAAAATTATTCTCTGAGATCTTCTCTTTCCAATGATATATAACACATTATATAAGAAAATATCCATGGTTACAAAATTATTTTCTTTTTGAACGCCTGTACTCAACTTACCGTGTACCGGTCAACGGCGTAACCAGGATAATTCTAAGGGGGGGGGGGTTACAACTACTGAGGGGTATGGAATACCGGTATCAATTTAAGCTCAAAGTACATCCCAATGGAGATCACTCACAAGAAGTAAAATGTAAAATAGAGAAGGCTAGGAGTGCATTCAACAACATGGCCAAACTCTTTAAAAGCCACAACCTTAATCTTCTCAATATTGTACTACGGAGTTGAATCCTGGACACTCACTGAAGCGATGGAGAAAAAACTTGAAGCCTTCGAGATGTGGCTATACAGGCGAATCCTAAGGATGTCATGGACGGACAAGATAACCAACGAGACCGTACTACGAAGAATGGGGAAAGAAAGGGAAGTGATGTTGACAATTAAAAAGGGAAAGTTAGAATGAATATGTCGGACACATAACGAGAAATAGCACTAAATACTAAATACAGATTACTGGCAAATAATCCATAAAGGCAAAGTATTCGGAAAGCGAAGTATATAGAGAAGAAGAATATCATGGTTAAAGAACCTGAGGAAATGGTTCTCCACAACAACAACTAATCTATCGCATATAGTATCCATAGCATCATCTATAGCATCAGTTAATAAAATAATTATAGCCAGAATGATCGCCAATATTCGAAACGAATAGGCACCAAAAGAAGAAGACATCACAATGGGTGGTTATAACCCCGAAACCTCTCCTGGTTATACCACTGGTACCGGTAGCTTTCTTTATAGCTTTTGAGAGTGTTTTACGTTTTTGCGATTTCCCGAATACTAGGTTTTTTCACTTTTGATGTCAAATATCTCTGGATCCTTAGTTAGATGGTAGAAGGTAAAAATTTTTACAGTAGTTGTAGATAGATAAAATCAAGTTCCTGGTAAAGTTTTATTGAAAAATCTACAAAAACAAGTAAAATAAAAAATAAAATATAAACTTATTAGGCCTCTAAGTGCTTTGGTTACAAAGATAATATCTCATGGTCATCTCATATCTCATCTCATGGTCACATAACATATTATGTGACATAATGTTAACATTGTCGTTAAATGTGACTTCAGGTGCCCTTAAACGTTTAATTTATTTTTTTTTGTTAATATTAAAATTTTACAATTTAATATAGGATTCCTAAATGTTAAGATCAAAACATATGATAACACTTTTACTGTGATTTATTATACTAGAATAGAATCTGTAGAGAATTAATCATTTTTTACTTAATTTAAAACATACCTTTTGCTGCACTGTTTTGAATTGGACAATTTCCATAAGAGTCCATTTTTTGCTGGAATCTCTCTTTTAGTCCAGAAACCGAAGCTTTTCGCCTCGCAATTTTTACAGAATGGATCGATTTGCTTAAAAATTTGAGAATAAGTAGTGGATAGTCCAAGGATCAAAATCTATATGATGCCGAAAGGCGCTTTTACCATGGGGGAAATTTTTTATTATATTTTGACTTCAAAAGTTGATAAAAATGTTCATTCTAAGCAAAAAATGTTCTATACATTTTTTTGAGAAAATTAATAGTTTCCGATTTATTCGCTATCGAAAGTGTTAGTTTTATATCGAAAAATCAATGTTTTTCGATAATACTCATTTACGATTCACTCAATTTTTGCCGTAGAAAAAAGTTTTTCAAACCAAATTCTTGAGAATTAAATAACCTACAATTTCATATCTAACATTTTCTTCCTATCTCTGATGCTAATCTTTCTATTCTGGAGAAAATGGCATTTTTTACCAAACTACAAAAATTCGTTATTCGCTTTTAACTCCAGTTTTTTAAAAACTAATCATTCTAAGCCAGTCAAACTTTTAGCATCTATTTAATACATAAATAGAGAATAATGAATAAGACCAATGACTAAAAACATCGCTAACTAACTAGACAAGGCGAAAACGGCGGGTTCGTTGGAAGAAATATTCCCATAAGTTTTTTTGCATAATCACATTTTAATACACCCCAGAATAAGGTTCAAGAAGTCGCCCACGAGAAAAGTGGTCTAATTTTTTTTAACAATTTTTTTTAATCAAATTGCAAAAATTATTATTTTTGATCTGGACAATTTTTTTTAGGTTTTTTAGATCATTCTGGACAAAAAAGGTCTCTTGTAATTTTTCTCTAAAGTTGATGGTTTTCGAGTTATAAGCAATTTAAAATTTGAAAAACGCAAAAATGGCCATTTTTAAGACTTAATAACTCGGTGAAAAATTATTATTATGAAAGTCAGAAAGTGACTAAATCAAAGTTTAAAGCCCCCTACATGATCCTGAAGAAATTTGTATCATTAATTTATTACTAAGCTGTTATTTTTAATTATTAACAATAAGCGGTAACAGCGTATTGACGCGGCTGTAAATGTGAGAGCGAGTAAGATGCCCCATTGGACTGCCGGAATGGCATCTCTCTCGCATTCACCATAGACGGCCGCCTAATACGTGCTGGCCGCTTAAACTTTGATTTAGTCACTTTCTTACTTTCATAATAATAACTTTTAACCAATTTATTAAGCCTTGAAAATCGCCATTTTTCGATTTTTTCAATTTTAAATTGTTTATAACTCGAAAACGATCAACTTTAGAGAAAAATTACAAGATACCTTTTTTGTCCAGACTGGTCCAAAAAACAACAAAAATTTGTACGGATAAAAAATATTGATTTTTGCAATTTGATTAAAAAAAATTGTTAAAAAAAATTGGACCACTTTTCACGTGGGCGACTTCTTGAGCCTTATTCTGGGATGTCTCACGAATGTGATTATGCAAAAAAATCTCATGGGAATATTTTTTCTAACGAACCCGTCGTTTTCGCCTTGTCGATTCGAAGTGAAGCCAAGGCACTGCATAATAAAATGGATACCTTTGAGACAGGTTAACTTGGATACTCTATTGACACTGATTTGGGCAAGGATTTTAAAACGAGTGAATGCAACAAGCAAAACGTTAGAAACTGGACTTGGACGTGTCAATTGGAGTAGAATTAATGACATTTGAGCTTTGTTGGAGACGTAAGAAATAAATTAAGCGAAATTGAACTAGAACCCAAAAATATTTTTTTGTGAAGGCAATAATCTCAAACATATTCTATAGAATTGGCCTTCAAAAAAACAAAAAAAAAACGTTTTTCGAAGAAGCAGTTGAAAGTGAAACAATTTTAAAGGGACAAGACATATTCAGAATTGAAGTACATACCTATTTAATGTTCCACAATATTTATATGCCACAATATTTCTCAAAATCGTTTAAAGAGAATATAATGCTACAAAAATTTTACATCAGCTGTTAGATGTTTTTTACGCTAAATAAACAAGAAGTCAAACAGTGAATTATATTTTATGCGAGGAATATAAAAAAAATGTTGATGAAACCAAAGAGAACTTGCATAATGAAATTATTCATTATAATATAACGTTATGCCAAACTTTCAATAAATATTTTAAATTTGGTGTCATCCAGGATGTAAAAGCAACTTTTGTCAGTTTTTAACTTTACTGCAAGCGTTGATTGAATACACGGACGGAATACAACGCTGCAAGTTTATTTGACGATACAAATTTCTAATGCGTCAGGCGAGCGGTCTTTTTTGGCTTTAAAAAGAATAAAGATACATATATATTGAAGGTCAAAGGATCAAGAAAACCTAGACGCATTATCACTATCGTGTTGTAAAAAATGAAGAAGTGGAGCAACTGAATTTTGATAGTATTAATATGTCAGTTTGCTAATGCCTGGTCAAGAAAAAAAGTGAGCTAATTTTTGTCTTATATATTTTTTAGAATATGTTTTTTTGTTTGTCATGTGTTGTTCTGTAGAACTTTCTGTTTTTTATAATTTTAAATGTATTTTTTGGAATATTTTTTTACGTTTTTTTCTCTATTTTTTCGCTATTTTTCTCGTTTGTTTTAAAAATCTTTTTTAAAATTTTTAAAAATGTATGGGTTTTACAATAAACGTTTATATTTAATGCAGGTTAATGCATGTGTTTTTTTATTAAAAAAATTGACAACGAATAACAATAGATGGGGCCCTAAAATCCCCGAAATAAAGGCGCCCCCCCCCCTAAATAGTGTCCAGGCCCCGAAGTTAGGTTAAGCCGGCACTGTAGATATGCCACATAGATAGAAGAAAACAGTTTCAGAGTTGTTAATCTTTACAAATATGTTGTTTTTATATATGTTGTTTGTATATTTCTAACCGTTCCTATTTTTTGCAGGTAAGTCTTCAGTTGAACTTAGCAAAATGTTTGGTGAGTAGGTACTGCTTTTTAATTTCAATCATTCTTAAAATTGTTGTAAATCATAGTGATATTTACCCAATTTTTTTCTATTGCAAATCCAGGTATTGTTTACCAATATGTTTTATAACATCACATCTTGAGATTGAGCTAAATCCAAATTATTCTCTATCGAACATTTTAATAATTAAATTTAACACGAATATTAAAAAATCTGTATGTGGGTACTCCAGAATAGTGTTATGTTTTTAGGGTGCCCCTCTACTGAGTAGAAAGCTTTAGTCTCACAGAAGATGTCATGAAACGGTTAGAAGCATTCAAAATATGGTGCTACCAATGTGTGTTAAGGGTCCCTCATACATAGGTACACAATACAAGTAGTAACTTAACCATTATCGAGAGGCTAAGAAAACAAAAAGAAATTATTAACACCGTAAATAAAGAATAGAAAATTCGAGTATTTTGGCCACATTATAAGTACAGTAAAACCTGCCATATCCGGATTAATGTGGCGACAGACCGATCCGGATGTGAAAAAATCCGGATATCAAGACCACTTCTTTATAGTCTTTGAAACGTTTTCTCCTTCATACATTCCAGTAATCAACGCCGTCAATAACTTTCGTCGATAGACACGTTTTATAGATTCTATAATACCTTGATCCATTAGCTGAGAGAGGGATGTCACATTTGGGGGCAAAACCACTTTATTTCGCCATCTTTTAGTTCTTTTGGGTCGGGATGAGAGGGTGCGTTGTCCAACAGCAGGACTGTCTTTCTCGGTAGATTTCGGTAGATGCGGACGGCAGAACTGTCCGGATATGGGGAGTTCCGGATATAACAGGTCCGGATGTGGCAGGTTGTACTGTAATTATAAATACCAACTTCTACAGTTAATTCGTACTGTTGCACGGAGTTAAGTCGTGGACTCTCACAGACGCCACCTTAAGAAAATTAAGGCTTTTGAAATGTGGCTTTATCGTCGAATCCTGAAGATATTTTATACCGACCACATTACTAATCAGGGTGTTTTGCTGAGAATGCAAAAAGAAAAAGATGTGACCGAATACCTCGGTCACATCATGAGGAACAGTGAAAGCTATGGACTGCTGCAACTAATCTTGCAGGGAAAAGTAGACGGAAAGCGATGACCAGGAAGGCGAAGGATTTCCTCGCTTAAAAATCTACGTACGTTGTTCAACACAACCAGCATAAATCTTTTTAGAGCAGCAATGTGCAAAGTACATATTGCTATGATGGTCGCCAACATCCGAAACGGATAGGCACTACAAGAAGAAGAAGAAAGTCACCAAAAATACATTTAAATGTCGACTAAATTTGTCGACATTTAAACGGTTTTAACCGATGTATTTTCGGTGGCTTAGTATGTAAAGCTTGCAAGAACACTGATGATGCTCTTTTTAGAGAGCGAAAACGTTCTGTTGTATTTGTAGCTCTTTTTAGGGTTTCTAAAATTTTTCGTCAATTTTTATTTTGTAATTAATGGTATACAGCCAGCTACAGGAAATTCTTCCTTGTGGATTTTATTTTCTTCTTCTTGTAGCGCCTATCTGTTATTAATATTGGCGAGAATCATGGTAATCTGTAATTTGTTCTGAAAAGATTTGTGGTTGTTGTGTTAAACCACGTACGTAGATTTTTAAGCCAGGAAATCCTTCGCCTTCCTGGTCCTCGCTTTCCTTCTACTTTCCATGTAAGATTAGTTTCATCAGTCTATATTTTTTACTGTTCCTCGTGATGTGACCGAGGTATCCGATTTTGGATGTTTTTATTGTACCACATTTCGAAAGCCTCAATTTTCTTGCAGGTGGCGTCTGTGAGAGTCCACGACTCAACTCCGTACAACAGTATAGGACAGATATAACATCGCAGTGACCTGATTTTTATGGGTAATGATAAATATATGGGTAATGATAAAGGTCTGACAAATACCACCACAACAATAAGATCTGACAATATCGGCCGCGTCACAATACGCTTATCATCCGCATATGGGCCGCGTCCCATATTATGTAAAACTTACTCTCTATATAAAAATTATGTGAGTGCTCTGTAATTCATCATTAACTGACAACCTTAAAGTATAGATGATTTATTATATTCGTGTCCAAACACATTTTTGTTTCCGTTTAATGGATAACAAATAAATTATTGTATTGCAGCTTTTTATTCTTATTAAAATTAGTAAATCAATTTTTTACTATTTTTTTTTGTAATTTCTTTTTAATTATAACTTTGGAAAGTTTTGAATAATATTCAGTACATTTTAATGTAATTCAGTAAGTGACATTAAATGTTTTACTGTAAAGCGATGAAGAACATTTTGCAATCATATAATATGATAATGGTATATAGACAAGGCGAAAACGGCGGGTTCGAAGGGAAAAATATTCCCATAAATTTTTTTTTATAATCACATTCGTGAGACATCCCAGAATAAGGTTCAAGAAGTCGCCCACGTGAAAAGTGGGCCAATTTTTTTTCAACAATTTTTTTTTAATCAAATTGCAAGAATCAATATTTTTGGCCCGAACAATTTTTTTTACTTTTTTGGGCCATTCTGGACAAAAAAGGTCTCTTATAATTTTTCTCTAAAATTGATCGTTTTCGACTTATAAGCAATTTAAAATTGAAAAAAACGAAAAATGGCGATTTTCAAGGCTTAATAACTCGGTTAAAAGCTATTATTATGAAAGTCAGTATATGACTTAATTAAAGTTTAAAGCCCCCCCTACAAGATCCTGAAGAAATGTTTGTCATTATTTTATTACTAAGCTGTTATTTTTAAGTAATAATAATACGCGCCATGCACGTGTGCGGGGCTGTAAATGCTGAGTGCGAGAGAGAAGCCATTCCAGCAGTCCAATTGTGCATCTTACTCGCACTCACATTTACAGCAGCGTCAATACGATGTAACCACTCATTGTTATTAATTAAAAATAACAGCTTAGTAGTAAATTAATGACACAGATTTCTTCAGGACCATGTAACGGCGACTTTAAACTTTGATTTAGTCACTTTCTGACTTTCAAAATAATAATTTTTGACCGAGTTTAAAAATGGCCATTTTCGCGTTTTCAAATTTTAACTTGCTTGTAACTCGAAAAAGATCAACTTTAGGGAAAAATTATAAAAGAGCTTTTTTGTCCAGAATGGTCCAAAAAACCTTAAACAAATTAACACGGGCCAAATATATTGATTTTTGCAATTTGATTAAAAAAAATTGTTAAAAAAAAATTGGCCCACTTTTCTCGTGGGCGACTTTTTGAACCTTATTCTGGGATGTCTCACGAATGTGATTATGCAAAAATATCTCATGGGAATATTTTTCCCAACGAACCCGCCGTTTCCGCCTTATCTAATATGTATTTTTACAAAAAATATATGCATATTCTTAACATCTGTAAACAGAACAATTTAAGAATTATGAACGGCTTCTTCCAGCATAGATGCATTCATAAATATACTCGGACCCAACCTACTATGAACCAGAAAAGTATAATTGATTATCTTTTGATAAAACAACGGAGTCGAATGAAAATTAACGATGTAAGGGTTTATAGAGGAGCAACATGCGGCAGTGACCATCATATTCTAAAAGCGGAAGTACTGTTCTCCGGAATGAAATCTCAAAAAAATCTAAATCCACGAGAACAAGGAGGAAACAAATTGGCACCAAAAAAGAAATACAACCTAGAAAGCTTACAACAAACAAGCATAAGAACGTTATACGAAAAGCGACTGGACGAGAAACTGAAAGGACAATATACATTTATAAATACGGAACATCTTCATACACATATAACACAATGTATACACGAAGCTGCATATGAGGCATTGGGGGAGTACAAAGACAACATAAGAAATAAACCATACTGGTGGGACTTAGAAATAGCCACCGAAATAGACGATAAGAGAGAAAAGTACCGGAAATATATGAGTACACAGAAAGATTCCGATAAGGTTTTATACAAAGAAGCACAAGCAAGAGTGCGGAAAAAAATCACACAGAAGAAAAACGAAACGTGGACAAACAAATGCAATCAACTTAACGCCTATATAGCGGGGACAAGAAACACAGAGAGCTGGAAATTCCTTAAAACGTTGAGAACAGATACCAAAAGGGATATAATAACACCGATTACTCTGGAAAAGTGGGATGGCTATTTCAAGCAGTTACTAGTAGAAAATAGAGAAGATTTTATTAAAAACGAAGATCACGAAAGTTTCAATGTAATTGTCAGTGGCTCACCGATTCGGTTAAGACTGGAAGAAGTACGAAATGCATGCAAATCCCTAAAAAATAGAAAAGCGTCAGGGCCTGGCGACATAGCACCAGAACTGCTCAAATACGGTAGCAACACCCTGTATGAATACCTAAGAGATCTATTTAATAGATGTATGAATGGCGAAGTCATACCAAAAGAATGGCAATTGTCTGTAATTTCTACAATACACAAGAAAGGCAGTAAAAATATATGCGATAATTACCGGGGAATATCTGTCACAAGCACCATCAGCAGAGTTTACGGAAAAATTATCAAAAATAAAATAGAAGAAGAATACAAGGACTTAGAGGCCGAAGAGCAAGCCGGTTTCCGCGCTGGCAGATCCACCACTGACCACCTATATTGTGTAACACAGTTAATAGACAAACAAATAGCCTACAATCAAGAACTGCATTTAGTGTACATAGACTTAAAAAAAGCATACGATACTGTACCACAAAGTAAACTTTGGGAAGCCCTCGAAAAAACTAACATCAGTCTGAACCTCATTAAAGCTGTAAAAAATCTATACCAACATAATATAGCAAAAGTTAAGCTAGGCAAGGAAATCTCGTCAGGATTTGAAGTGAATAAGGGTCTTAAACAGGGCTGCTGTCTATCGCCGACACTATTTAAAATATATTTAGAGCAAGTTTTGAAATCCTGGAAAAGGAAATGTAAGAATATGGGTATACCGCTAAATGATGATAACATGCTATACACTCTATGTTTTGCGGATGATCAGATTCTTATGGCCCAGGATTATCACGATATTGAATATATGACCCGAAAAATCATAGAAGAGTACCGGAACTGGGGTTTAGAAGTGAATACCAAGAAAACGGAATATATGTGCGTTGGAGGTATACAGCAGGATCTAGCGTTGGAAAATGAAATAACTATTAATCACTGTCAGGAATATAAATACTTGGGTCTTACAATTACACAAGATGGAACGTTGGACAAGAATATCCAAGAAAGGTGCACACAAGGAAGGAAAGCTATCGCATTATTGAACAAAATCCTATGGGACCAAAGTATCTCCAAAGAAAATAAACGTAACATCTATAACAGCATTGTTAAGAGCATTATAACATACAGCAGCGAAGTTTGGCCACTTAAAGAAAAATCCGAAAATATGCTCAGAACAACTGAAATGGACTTCTGGAGAAGATCTGCTGGTATATCAAGAATACAAAAAATCAGAAATACAAGAATATTGGAGATAATGGATGTAAAGCATACAATAATGGACGATATAAAAACAAAGCAACTAAGATGGTTTGGCCACGTACAACGTATGGAAGAAGACAGATTACCCAAGCAAGTGCTACGATGGGCACCAAAAGGACGGCGGAAGAGAGGAAGACCTAGGAAAAGCTGGATAGAAGGAATCCATAGGGAAATCGGAGAAAGAGGCTTGAACGAAGACATGTGCTACGATCGAGAGCAATGGCGATTGGGAATCGGAAGACGTCGTAGAACGTTATAAACCGATTATATATATATATATATATATATATATATATATATATATATATATATATATATATATATATGCATATTCTTCATTAAATATTTATTATAATAATGATATTGAGATTTGTATTAATAATATCGTGAAATCTACAGTATCACCTTCTTCTTCTTAGGATGCCTGTCCGTTCCGAACGTTGGCGATCATTCTGGCTATGATGACTTTGTTAGTTGCTATACGGAATAGTTGAGTTGAGGTCTTTCTATACCATGCTCTCAGGTTAGCAAGCCAGGATATTCTTCTTCGTCCTGGGGTCCTTTTTCCTTCAATTTTACCTTGTAAAATACACTGGAGTAGCTGGTATCAGCCTTGATTTCTCATTATATGCCCTAAGTACTGCAGCTTACGGCCCTTCACGATGTTGACTAAATCTGCGGTTGTGTTCATCCTCCGTAGTACTTCTTCATTGGTGACTTTGTCTGCCCATGGTATTTTCAGGATCCTTCTGTACAGCCATAGCTCAAAAGCTTGAAGTTTCGATAGAGTTTCCGCCTTCAAGGTCCACGTTTCTACTCCGTATAAAAGCACTGAGTACACGTAACATTTAAGGAGCCTTATCTTTGTTTTTAGAGTGATGTCATGGCTCTTGAACACAGAGCTCATAGTCAAGAATGCACTTATTGCCTTTCCGATGCGACATTTAATCTCTTGAGTATTGTCCCACGACTCATTGATTATAGTGCCCAAATAGTTGTATTGTGAGACACGTTCAATTCTCATTTGGTTCACATACAGATTTACTCCAGTTATGTTTTGCTTGCTGATGATCATTAGCTTGGTTTTGCTGGTGTTTATATCTAGTCCATATGTTCTACTGGTTTCAGTTATTTTATTCATTAAGTTTTGCAGCCCTTCTATGGTATTGGAAAACACTATTGTATCATCTGCATATCGCAGGTTACTGAGCTGACTCCATTTATTGAGATGCCTTCATCAATATCTTTTAGAGCCTCTTCAAAAATGTGCTCTGAGTACAGATTGAATATCAGCGGTGAAATTAAGCATCCCTGTCTCACTCCCCTTAAGATTTTGATCTGATCTGTATATTCTCCATCTATTCGGAGCACTGCTGATTGATTCCAATACAGGTTAGCAGTATCACCATCTGATATTATCTTTTTGGTAAATACAAATATTACAGTGAGTTATCCCTCTGTTCATATCACCACCCACCCCACTATCCGATTAAACAGTTTATTTATTTAGAACCTGCCCTGTATATAGAAATGTAACCATTAGCTCCCAGACTATAAACCATTGTTCATTGAACTACATGGAATCGCAAGCTCAGCAATTGCAACACAACGGGACAATGTACTCATTTTCAATTTTATTTTAAATTCATTCGATTATCATTCTCTGATCAATTCGTTTCATTTTGTAATTAAGAATTTTTATTATATAATTTTTGAAGTAGAAAACTTAATTGTAATATTTTAAAAATAAAATCTTTTTTAAAAGTCACATCGAGAGTGCGTAAATTTATCTGGCGCTGCGAACAGGATACAGATCGTACAAGAAACATAAGCAGTTTCCTTGGTCAACGAAGTTGTTAGACGAGAAATCCGAACCGGAAAAGAAAAGATTATGTGCAGGAAATCCCAACAGATCATCCTACTGTAAGTACATTTTCCTTTTCATTCCTATTTTTGATTTATGAGCACTTTCATTGATATTTCTGAAAACTCTGTTAATAATTTAAATACTTTGCTTGAAAATCTTACATTAAATACTGAAATTGATTCTAACGCCCGTATTAGCGCCGATACCGATTCTATTCAACAAATTCCTACTATTATTATCACAGAAGTTGAAATGCCGTTCTTAAATGCCGATATCACTAGCCTATGTGCTACGTTACCGGAATTCTCCACCGGAGACAATTTATCTACCTTTTTAAAATCGGTCGATAACTTAATTACATTCCTGGTAGGCCAACAGCTTACAGCTTCGCAAGAATTTATCTTAAACTCTAATATTATTGCTCGTATCAAAGGCGAACCGCGGGATTTTCTTAATTATTCAAACAAAACCGCTTGGGCTGAAGTCAGACCAGCTCTTTTAGCTAAATATGGAGACAGACGCTCCGAAGATATTTTAGTTACTCAACTTTCAACCACAGTTCAAAAAAATCACGAATCTTATGATCAATATCACCAGAGAATTACAAAAAATTTAAACGATTTATTACAGCATACAACTCTAAATGATAATGTTGAAACTGCTAATTTTAAGACTCCCTATTTTAAAAATATAGCTTTAAAAACATTTTGCACAGGTATTAATGAACCATATGCCGAATATTTGTCGCATTTTACAATAACTTCGCTTGAACAAGCGCTCCAAAAATGTATAGTTTATGACAACCACAAATCTCAACAGAAATATATGACCTATTTAAAGACGCAACAAAATAATAAACCATTTTCACCAAAACAGAAACCTGCTAATACAAATCAGACATTTTTTAATAATAACCCAAATCCTACAAGAAATGTTTTTCAACAAAACTCTAACTCTTATCCGAGACAACCAAACTTCAACTCTTATCAGAGACAACCAAACTTCTTCAACTCTAATCCGAGACAAAACTTTTCTCAAACCAATTCTAACTTAACATCAAGAAACAATGCCCATCAGAACACAAATTTTGCTACTAGGCCAAACGCCAATGCAACTCCTAATCCTAATTTTAATTCTTTTAGAAATAATCCACAAAATAATAACAATTTCAATAGACAAATCCGAAATCCCCAACCTGAAAGATATAACGCTACCCCAATGACCGAGGTACAAACTCTCGCCACAAGAAATGAACCCATGGATTTGGATGCGTCCACTATTAGACGTACGCATAATTTTAATATTAACGCAAACTCAGATGAAAATTTCGAATACACCCCTGACTATTTCGAAGTTAATGACGATGACTATCCCCAAGAATTAATTGAAGAAACTTCTCAGGATTTTCTCGAGGATCCTACAGACGAACATCCTCCACCAATATCGATCTAAGTAATCTCCAAACTAATCCCCGACTACCGTTCTTCTTCCTACCTGATTCAAACATTAAAGTACTAATCGACACTGGTGGCTCCCACACAGTCGTCTCACCAAAAGTTTTAAAATATTTTGACCCCTCACATATTTACGAAAAACCGTTCACACTGACATCCATGAAAACAACCCAAAGCTATTCACTAAACATAAAAACACCTTTACTACAAGTCTATAATATTTACGAACCCATAAATGCCCGAATCGCTGATTGGAGCGAAGATTTTGACATTCTTTTAGGAAACTCTGAGCTTGAACGTTTTAAAGCCGTAATTAATTATAAAACTAAAATACTAAACTTAACTACTCACAATGTCGAAATTAATTTCTATACTTTATACAATAAAATACCCGTTGACATACAACAAGGACAAGTCTTTATTCACGCCACAAAAATTGCAAATTTACAAATACCTAACTCAATCCACAATGTAAGTGACGGATTTTTAGAAAACATTACACTACAAAAACCTATGCAATTAGACACACTACACGTCGAAAATCTAGACAATTATGAAATTTCACCTCCCCCGACTGAATTTCACGAACCAGCAATAAGAACAGAACACCTAAACGAAGAAGAAAGAAGTAAAATCATAAAACTTTGTAAAAAATACAAAGATATTTTTTACGATGATTCAAAGAATTTAACTTTCACATCTGCTGTGAAACACGAAATAAAAACCAAGGACGAAACTCCCATTTACGTAAGAGGCTACAGACATCCAAAATCTATGCAAGAAGAGATCACTCGACAAGTAAACAAACTTTTGGACAACAAGATAATCCGCAACTCAATCTCGCCATTCTCAGCCCCAGTATGGATTGTTCCCAAGAAACCTGATGCCTCAGGAAAACGGAAATTCCGTATGGTGATCGATTATAGAAAACTTAATGAGAATACTATCGGAGATAAGTACCCCCTACCAAAAATTGATGAAATCCTTGACAATCTCGGAAAAGCTACATACTTCACTACCCTCGATCTCGCTCAAGGCTTCCACCAAATAGAAGTTCACCCAAACTCTATTCACAAAACAGCATTTTCAGTACCCCACGGCCACTTCGAATTTTTACGAATGCCTTTTGGACTAAAGAATAGTCCTGCCACTTTCGAAAGATTAATGGACAACATCCTAAGACCCTTCCTACACAAATTTTGCTTTGTTTATATGGATGACGTCATAGTCTTCTCCAAATCTCTACAAGATCACTTGGTCCACATCTCCACAATTTTTAATACATTTCGAGAAAACAATCTCAAGGTCCAACTAGATAAATCTGAATTTCTGACTAAAGAAGTTGCCTTCCTAGGTCACATAGTTACTCCCGAAGGTATAAAACCGAACCCCAGTAAGATCGAAGCTATCCAAAAATACCCTCTACCTAAGACTGTCAAAGAAATAAAATCCTTTTTAGGCCTTATTGGCTTCTACAGACGTTTTTGTAAAAACTTTGCAAAGATCACCTCTCCATTCACAAGATGCACACGAAAAAATGCAATCATTGATCCCACTAATCCAGAGTTCTTAGAGTGTTTTCAAAAATGTAAACAGTTACTAACCAACGCCCCGATTCTCCAATACCCTGACTTCTCTAAACCATTCGTATTAACTACAGATGCATCTAACATCGCTATTGGATCTGTTTTATCCCAGAATAATCAGCCAATCGCCTACTACTCTCGCACATTAAATACTGCAGAGCAGAACTACTCCACAATCGAAAAAGAATTGCTTGCCATGGTAGATTCTTGTAAACACTTCCGCCCATATCTTTATGGCCAAAATTTTATCATTGAAACCGATCACAACCCACTCGTTTGGATTAATAAAATCAAAGACCCTTGCTCAAGATTATCTCGCCAAAGAATTAAACTTGAGGAATTTCAATTTGAAGTCCGATACAAAAAAGGAAAAGAAAATCAAGTAGCCGACGCTCTCAGCCGAGTCCAAATAAACGCCTTAAGCACTAGTTCAAACTCTGCCGAACCACCGGATATTAATGACCAATTTGACGTCGATGAATTCTTAAACGACTTTGACAAAAACCAAAACCCAACAGACGAAAACACGCAACACACCTCTGCCGAAAATCCTATTACAGGAATAGAAATATCAGAAGAACCAATCAACTTGTCATCCAACCAAATTATATTTGAACCTAACTCTGACGAATACAAAATGACTTATAAGAAAATTTTTAACAAACACCGTCATACAGTAACTATTACCGATGATTGGAAAAACGAATTACCAGAAACCTTCCAACATTTACTTAGGCCCAACCAAAAATTTGCGATAAAAATACCGCACGAATTTCGACCTTTCATATGCAATTATTTCAAAGAAAAAATAAATTCCACAGTCAAAACAATATTTTGCAACAAACTATTACAAGACATCGAAGACGAAACACAACAGTTAGAATGTATCAAAAAATACCACACTGATAACCATAATGGAATAGTAGAAACTTACAAGCACCTGAGACATAAATTTTACTGGCCCTCTATGCAAACTACAATCTCAAACTTTATCAACTCTTGTGAAATATGCTTACAAAACAAGTACGAAAGACACCCTTACAAACCGCCACAATTAGGACCACTTTTGGGACAAAAACCGTTCCACATATTACACATAGACGTATTTCATTGTAACAAAAATCTTTATCTGACCATTATAGATTCATTCTCCAAGTACGCCCAATGTTATAAATTACCTGACAAAACGTCGATCTCTATTCTGAGTAAATTAAGACACTACTTCTCTCATCATAACTATCCCCAAAAAATAGTTTGCGACCCAGGCACAGAATTCAATTCTGCAGTCCTTAAAGAATTTTTAAACCTTCATAAAATAGAAATACATTTCACTACTGCCAACAACTCATCCTCTAATTCACCCGTAGAACGCTTCCACTCCACACTTATAGAAAAACTTCGCACCTTGCGTGCCCAAAACCCTAATGATTCACTAGATGACATTTTCACACATGCCGTTTTAATCTACAACCAATCTATTCACAGTGCTACCAACTATTCTCCTTTCTCAATCCTTTACGGTCCATACGCCGAAGAAATACATTTCGATTTCGACCTTCCAGTGTACGAAACGTACAACCAAAACCACAAAGACGAATTACAACCATTCATCCAGGAACTTTATAATAAACAAAAAGAAAAAAGACAAGACGCTTTAGACAAACATAACGAAAACGCCGAAGAGATACCCGAAGTCGATCTTTCACAACCTCTGTATGTATCTAAGAAAAAACACAAACCCAAATTACAAGCCCCTTACTCCATAATGCATCCCGACAAACAAGAAAAGACTAAAATAACCGGAAAAACAGATAAACAAAATAAAACTAGCACCCACCTTAAATTTGTAAAAAGAACTAGGAAACATGTAGACAAAAATATTTCAAACAAAATCTCCTTTCAGGATAACCCTGTCCCTGGGACATCCACTCAAAATACTGGAAGTTCCCAATAATGGATACTTCGCCGAAGATATTGGCAAATCTCACGAAATTTCTCACTACCACAGACACTTTCTTCACATTGACTTAGAAAAACTAGAAGAAATCCTAAACATTAGCCCAATGGACTATTTTAAAGACAAACTAAAAAGAGGACCACTTTCGACACTATACACTCAATACAAACATCTACAACAACAAGCACAAGATGACCTACACAAAATTACACGTAAAAGAACACAAAAAAGAGGACTTTTTAACTTTCTAGGTACAGCCATAAAATACATTACAGGAAACCCAGACGACTCAGATCTAGACATTCTAAAAACCCATATTACCGCTATAGAAATGAAACAAAACGAGATAATAAAAACGCTTAATAATCAGATCTCGTATGGGCAAGCCAGCGATACGAGATTCGAAAAACTCTTAATAAATTTAAATAAAAATAATGCCTTGCTTACATCCACTATTAACAAGCTGTCAGCTGACCTCGACGGATATGTCGCACTACAGAACGAAATATTAAACCTTCAAAACATTTATGAATTTTTGATGAAATTAATCAGGACCATCTCCTTATCTCATCTAGATATCTCCAATATTGAATTGTTTACATTAAAGGAACTTGAAACTCTCAAATCAGATCTCTTAAAAATTTATCCCAGAAATTCTTTATTAGTAAATGATGAACACCCATATGAATTAGTTGAACTTTCCAAAACATTAGTTTGTGTCACACAGCGAACCATGCTCATAATAATCAAAATTCCTATCCTCTACGAACAATCCCACAACACACTTAAAATTTATCCTATTCCAAATGCAGACCATATTATGATTCTTCCACCAGCACATTATCATTCCAATAATAAATGGTTCGAGATATGCACGAGACAAGCTGAAAACATCATATGCACAAAACCAGTAAGGTCCCAATGTACGATACCAAATGTCAAGAATTGCACCAAAAGTATAGCCAAAGAAAATTTCTTCCAAGAAACCAACAATGCGATACTATTGGGAATAGTAGAACCAATAAATATTAGAGAACAAACCATTAAATCCAGCAGCATCCTTACCACAAATGAATCCATTACCATAGATGGCATCAAATTCAACAAAAAGTCAAATCAAGAAATCCACGTTCCCGATATCATACCCATGGAACTTATTGCAAACCACGAAATAATAATCGAAAAATTGAGAATCCCAGAAACGCATGGACAAATTCAACCTATCGAGATGACCGCTAATTTACCGCAGCTTTCCACTGGAGTCAGCATCACTGCACTAATAATCATCTTATTTGTGTCATTGATTCTAACAATATTCCTACTGAAGAAAAGAAAACGTATTTCCAAAATCCTTTTCGGACCTAAGCTAGATACAGCCCAAATCCAAATTTTAGAAGAACTAGTAGCAGAAGTATCAAGAACTTCGAGGACGAAGCAAAATCCTCCCGAGGGAGAAGAAATGTAACCATTAGCTCCCAGACTATAAACCATTGTTCATTGAACTACATGGAATCGCAAGCTCAGCAATTGCAACACAACGGGACAATGTACTCATTTTCAATTTTATTTTAAATTCATTCGATTATCATTCTCTGATCAATTCGTTTCATTTTGTAATTAAGAATTTTTATTATATAATTTTTGAAGTAGAAAACTTAATTGTAATATTTTAAAAATAAAATCTTTTTTAAAAGTCACATCGAGAGTGCGTAAATTTATCTATATAATATCGGGAAATATAGCTGAAGTTGTTCTAAAACTTTTCGACACAATGATTCTTAACAGTGAAGCTAAATTTATATTCATCATGAACGAAATTGATAATATTATACACATTTAGGCATTTTTAACAAATATTTCTTTCTTAAGATTTTAATAATACTTGATAGAACAGGTATTGATTTATATACATGCTCGTCCGATAGATGTTTCCCCACAGGAGATTTATGTTTACATATCCCTAATACGAACGTTTTTTTCCGAAAAAGAAGTTTGAAGTTTTCCAAATTAGATGCCACATGGACACCTTTTGTTCCCTTTATCGTAAGTCCTACAGAAGGCATCCACGTAGAAGTTATCAACATGGTTGCATCGTATTTACATGTGAAAATTAATTATGTAGAATCGAAACGTCCAATTAACCCTTTTGCAGCCGAACCAGAGTTTAAAGAAAATATGTATGATTTGTCTGTTATGCCTTTTCTCAATGAAACAACCCAGTTTGATCAAACGTTTACTCTCACAGAAGATGAAATAGCTTACGTGATACCTAGAATTATCATTAACCATGAATGGCAAATTTTTTATCGAGAATTTGATAACAGAACTTGGATATGTTTTTCCGTAGTGATTTTATTATTTTACTTGCTTTTTAAACTTACCTATCTAATGCTTCCCTATAAGAACAACGTCTCCGTGTTTGAAGTAACTTTAGGAGTTTTTTTAGGCAGCATCGGTGGATTTAAGACAAGAACAGCTACACTAAAACTTTTGTTAACCCTTTATAAAGATGTCTGGCGAAAAGTTAATTGTTTTAAAAACCGCAAACAAGCCAACAGAGTACCTATTGATCCAGAAGATACATGGTTGCAAGATTTCCACAGAAAAATTGCTCCGGCATGGGTTCCAAATGACGACACCGTACAAGAAGATATTCAAACAGTATCCAGACAAAACCACAATTTTGACGAAAATTTTCATCTATGGGAATTGCATCGAGCCCTTGAACAAAGAAATAATACTTCTCCAGGTATAGACAATGTGTCATATTCGCTGTTGTACAACTTACCGATCGAACATAAAATTTCACTACTAAACATTTTCAACAATATTTGGACAAATAAGATACCAGTACCAAATAGCTGGAAAGAATACCTGATAATTCCTATTAAAAAACCTGGCAAACCAGACCGTGATCCAAATTCTTACCGACCTATCTCCTTGTCTTCATGTCTTTTAAAAACATTCGAAAGAATAATTAAAAATAGATTTGAACATTGGTTAGAACACGATGGTATACTTCCAAGATCCCAATATGGTTTTCGCAAGTCTAGGTCTACTCAAGATGCAACTGCAGCTCTAGTTACGTCAATTCAACTTAACTTTACAAGAAATAAGTCTGCAGCAGCTGCGTTCCTTGACATTTCCGCTGCTTTTGATAATGTTAATTTAGACATTCTTACAGATTCAACAGATTAACTTATTTAAAAATTAATAATGATGAATTTTCATATCCTCGACTAACTAATATTGGATTGCCACAGGGGAGTATTTTAAGCCCGATTTTATACATCCTGTACAACATAGATCTTGAAGTTAGTATACCCAACAATACAAAAATTCTTCAATATGCTGATGATGTTGTTTTATATACAGAAGGAAAATTGTTAAGTAGATGTGAGGATAATTTAAAAGTCGCATTAGAAATCGTAAATCAGTGCTACGAAGAAGTAGGATTATCAATTTCTGACACAAAAACTGAGGTGTGTTACTTTACAAAAAAGCGTAGAGTTCCACAAGGCAATCTTAACGTTGGAAAATTTAATTTTCCAATTAAAAGCTGTGTTAAGTATCTTGGTACCTATCTAGACAGGAAATTGTCTTGGAAAGATCACATTCATCATATTGTTAAAAAATCAGAAAACTCAATAAATATTTTAAGAGCTTTCTGTAAAACAAATTGGGGAGCAGACCCAAATATTGCTTTGATGTTTTACCGTAACATGATCAGACCCATTCTCGACTATAGCTGTCATTTATTTGGATCAGCGACCAATACACTTCTAAATAAACTTGAAATTCAAAAAAATAAATGCTTAAGATTATGCCTAGGTTATTTAAAATCCACTCCAGTCCAAATAATGGAAAATGAAGCAGTGGAACCTCCATTGCATTTATGCCGCCAACTTCTCAGTGATAAATTTACAACTCGAATTCTGTCCAAAAAATGTAAATACCTTCAAGATCTACATGAGCTATCAGTTTTAGACCTCACTCATAGGTACTGGAGAACTAAAAAATCTATACCTTTGGTAGAAAGTTATCTAAGTACAGTAAAGTACAGTGAAGTTATCTATAAAAGCCAAATTCCGCCTTACTACAGTGCAATGACAAAAACATTATTTTCTAACAAGGTTAAGACATGTCATTTAAACTCACATTTACCGCCAAGTATGTTTGATATACTTATTAGAGAAAAATGGTCAAATTTTCAGTACATATTTACCGATGGGTCAAAAGACGCAAATGGAACGGGCTGTGCAGTATTCCACGAAAATAAAAATTACCATCATCAATATAGCCTACCTATTGAATGCTCAATATACACAGCAGAAATGATAGCAGTAATGTTTGCTATTCAGTATGTACTACTGAATACAACTAGCAATTATGTTATATTTACTGACAGTAAAAGCGTGGTGGACAGATTAAGTAACATTCAAACAGTCAAACACATAAACCACATTGAATTGAATATACTTAGAACTCTGTTTGAAATTACACAATTAGGAGTAAATGTAACAATTGCTTGGATTAAGGGTCATTCGGGAATAAAAGGCAATGAAATAGTTGACAATTTTGCTAAATCAGCTTATGTAATCGGAGAAAAAATAAACAAAAATTTAATTCCAGCTTCAGATATTGATACTTTTAGCAGACAAAAACTTAAAAATAATTGGCAATTGCATTACAGAGAATGTAATACTGGCTCAAATTTTGCTCATTGTAACCCTGGGATATTCTCCTCAAAAAGATGGTTTTACACAGAATATAACAGACATTTTATAAAGACCATTAATCGGCTGAGAGCCAATCATGCTCTTACGCCATATTACATGCATAGAATCGGCTTGTCAGATACTCCCAATTGTACTTGTGGCAAAATCGGAGATCTAACACATGTCATATTAGAATGTCATTTAAACATAAATAACATAAACGACCTTTATAAGGAATTAAAAGATTTAAAATGTTTTTTCACAATAAACCTTAATACTTTAATATTTACAAATGATATGGAAATTCTTCATCTCATTTATAAACATGTTAAATTATGTAAATACAAGTTGTAAACGTAATATAATAGGCATAATTTGTTAATGTGGTTTGAAAAAATAAAAAAAAAATATATATAAAAAAAACACATAATAAAATAATAACAAAAAAATAATAAATAAAAAAAAAGAAAAAAAAATAGAAACAAACATAAAAAAAAAGAAAAAAAAAAGAAGTGTTTCGCACAAATTAAAATATATATTAAAAAAACAGTAAAATAATTAAAAAAAAAAACAAAATAAAAAAAAGCTACACAATGTACCAATGTATCTATAAAAATAATATTGTAGAATGTACTTATGTTTATAAGAAATTTATGACTATGAATCTGCAATCAATCACAAACAAGTCTGGCTAATTGGCTGTGCCAAAGCCATTTTTCAAAAAAAAAAAACCCTTTATATTTTTTTCAGCCTCGTATTTACCACTATTTATAGAAGCAAAATGTTCGATATAATGAAAACAGACTTATCGACCCAATTAGCTACATCCAGACAGGATATTTTAAACTCCAATTTGAAAATGGGTATGCCTGGAGAACCGTCTGTTCATATACTTAAATTGTCACAAATCCATTCGATTCTGCTATAGTGGCATCTGGACGCGTTATAAATTGTGTTGACTTCACTACGTGTGAACACAGAGCAGCTTTTAATAAGGATATTGTCACATCACAACCCGTTTGATCGAAGCAATGCAATTCTTGATACCAGCTAGATATTTAGATTCAAAATGAAGGCCACTTGTATATATTTTCAAAGATTCGTATGCAGTTCCACTCCATTTCAGAATCCTTTTTCTTAAAGGACATCCTTTATTTGAGAAATTTAACAAGAATATACTTTTACTTAAAGAAGCTGGGTTTATCAGACATTTATACATAATCATCGAAAGAAATTACGAAAAAGCTATGAAATCGGCAAAAGATAAACAAGGTTTAACTCAAACTTACAATTAGGAACTCTACGATCTACCTTTGTGGTGTATTTAATTGGTTTAACTGCTAGTATCATTGTGTTTTCGATAGAAGCTTTCATGTAATTCTCAAATAGTATCAGACGTAGAGTACTGTATCTCTTCTTCTTCTTCTTTAGCCCATTTCTATCCAACCTTGGACATAGGCCTTCACCAAATCTTTCCATTTCCGTCTGTCCTTGGCTGCGCTTTTCCAGTTAGTTCCTGCAGCTTTTACAATAATCGTCCTTCCATCGCATCTGAGGTCTTCATCGTCTTTCTGTCCACGGTCTTCAGTTTTGTATTTCAGCATTCCATCTTCCTGTCTCGATTTGTGGCCCGCAAATCTCCATTTTAACCCTGTTATACACTCTGGGCAAAAATTAATCCCCTAAATCCCCTTAATTATATCCCCTAAACCTCTTGTCCGATTTAAGTGATTTTTGAAGTGAAAACTTCTTTAGGGACGTTGTGCACTTTTTGGATAGGGGAAAAAGCATTGAATTCGCGACCGTCATCGCGACCGTCATTGCGACCGTCATCGCTTATGCTATATATATTATGTGTATGTATATACAGGGTGTTTCATTAATAATTGTCCATATAGTAACTGGAGAAACCTCAGCACAAAATACGAAGATTTAACCTAAAAGACTTAAATAAAATGTGGTTCCTTACTGAGTTACAGAGTGTTTTATCTAAAAATTTATAAACTATTTTTGCTCAGCATTTTAATACTATTCGACGTATCCTTTTCATACTTGGCAGACAGTGCGACTACTATACACCCTACTAAATTATGGTACACAAACGTTTCTAGCTACTACCAGAGGCGTACGACAGGGGATAGTGACTGGTTGACCTCTCTCAAATTCTACGCCACTGGAGAAATTACTATTTTAGTGCCATTTTTAGATTCTCCAATACTTTCTACGTAAATAATATGCTCTTCATTGGAAACGATAAAGTCATTAGTTTTCGAGATATTTTAAGTTAAATATAAAACGGCACAGATATTTTGATTAATTTTATGGTGTATGATTCATATCATTAAAATTTAAAAATTATTTGTACCCAGTACTTTAAAACTATTTTGGCGTATCCTTATCATACTTGGCAGAAAGTGTAGGTACTGTACACCCTAATAAATTAAGATAAATAAACGTTTCTAGCTACTACCAGAGGCGTACGACAGGGGATAGTGGCTGGTTGAACGGTCCCAAATTCTACGCCACTGACGAAATTGCCATTTTAGTGCAATCTTTTGATTTTCCAATAATTTTTATGTAAATAATATACTCTTCATTTGTAACGATAAAACGATTAGTTTTCGAGATATTTGAAATTAAAAATGAAGCGACACAATATATTAATCAAAATAACCGTGTCGTTTCATTTTTAACTTCAAAGATCTCGAAAACTAACAACTTTATCGTTACGAATAAAGAGTATATTATTTTCATAGAAGGTATAGAAGCATCCAAAAATTGAACTAAAATAGCAATTCCGCCAGTGACGTAGAATTTGAAAAGGATCAACCATTCACTTTCCCCCGTCGTACGCCTCTGGTAATAGCCAAAAACTTTTGTTTAACATAATTTAGTAGTTTGTATAGTACCTATACTTCCTGCCAAGTATGAAAAGGATACGTCGAATAGTTTTAAAATGCTGAGCAAAAATAGTTTTTAAATTTTTAGATAAAACACCCTGTAACTCAGTAAGGAAACACATTTTATTTAAGTGTTTTAGGTTAAATCTTCGTATTTTGTGCTAAGGTTTCTCCAGTTACTATATGGACAATTATTAATGAAACACCCTGTATAAATTGTGTAGAGGTATTTAAATTTAAAATAAATGTAAAACATATTTTAAGATGGGGAAAAAGGATTTATTTGGCGACCGTCGCGTCATCGCGACCGTCATTTCTTCCGCGAAATAAATTTTGTACGTATGTATATACAGGGTGTCCAGAAACTCTACCGACAAACGAAGACAGGAGATTATTCAGATAATTTTAAGATATTTTAACCTAATTCACCTAGTCCGAAAATGCTTCCTAAAGGAGCTAGAGCTCTTTGAAGATGGTGTCGTGTAAGTAGTTTTTCTTAAATAACTCCAGAACGCTTATATTGAGAAAAACGAAAATTGGTACACATATTTATCTTCCAGAGATAAATCGACTCCATGCATTGCGAATTTCTATTACCGATCATAGGCGTCCGTTTTGGGTAGGGCAACAATTATTTTATCGCATAACTTTTTTATCTTTAACTTTTGATGGATTATTAAATTGTGAGATATTCTACAACTAAAAGGTACTCTTGTTTTAGGTCGATAGGATACACCGTTTTCTAGAAAAATCGATTTGAAAAATTTTTCTTTTGAATTTCCAAAAAAAAATTCAAAAAAAAATTATTTAGAAATCTGAAAACTGGTACGTTTATTTATATTTCATAGATGAATCGATTTCATTAACTGCGAATTTCTAGTACGGGTCATATGCGTCCGTTTTGGGTAGGTCAACGGTTATTTTATCGCATAATATTTTTGTCCTTAATTTTTAAGCATTTTTGACTCTAGATTATTAAGTTATGAGGTATTCTAATACTAAAAGTTACTCTTGCTTTAAGTTGATAAAATACACCGTTTTTTTTGAAAATTTTTTTCAATTTTTATTCAAATTTAAAAAACGAAAAATTTTCAATTCGATTTTTCTAGAAAACCGTGTGTCCTACGGACTTAAACCAAGAGTACCTTTTAGTACTAGAATACCTCACAATTTAATAATCCAGTGTCAAAAATGCTTAAAAGTTAAAGACAAAAAAGTTATGTGATAAAATAACCGTTGCCCTACCCAATACGGACGCCTATGATCGGTACTAGAAATCGGCAATGGATGGAATCGATTTATCTCTGAAAGATAAATATACGTTCCGATTTTCGTTTTTCTAAATTGAAGCGTTCTGGAGGTATTTAAGAAAAACTAATTACAAGAAGCCATCTTCAAAGAGCTCTAGCTCCTTTAGGAAGCATTTTCGGACTAGGCGAATTGAGCTAAATTGTCTTAAAATTATCTGAAGAATCTCCTGTCTTCGTTTGTCGGTAGAGTTTCTGGACACCCTGTATATTATGTATATATAAATTGTATAGAAGTATTTAAATTTAAAATAAATTTAAAACCTATTTTAAGATGGGGAAAAAGGATTTGTTTGGCGACCGTAATCGCGACCGTCATTTCTTCGGCGAAATAAATTTTGTACGTATATTTATTATGTGTATGTACAGTGGAACCTCGATTATCCGTCTCTCCATTAACCGTCAGCTCTGTTAACCGTCAGGGTGCGTACATAAGTTTGATTGACGACTTAAGCAAAAATTGAGTCATCAATTCATTTTGTTTGAGCATTGAGAAGCCAAACGAATGGTTAATTTTAGATGTGGATGCAAACAGCTATCAAATGCTGACAAATGATGAAATCGATGAAATGACAACAGAGGCGGACAAAATAGATTCAGAAGCTAATACAGACTTGGAATTTGACGGTGGCAATGTCGATGACACTATTGCAACTGACAAAGATTTGAAGAAGCTAAATTTAATTAAAGAAGCTAGAGAAGCTGCATAGCACATACAAAAATTCATCGAGTGGTATTCTCAACAAGGAGAAGCCAATAAAATAGATTGCATGATCTTACTCCGATTAAGAAATTCAGATAACAGTAAAACAAAAAAAGATTTTAGAATATTTTAAACCAAATTGATTCGATTGCCCATACACAAATTCTTCTTATATTGTGAAACAAAAAATACAAATAAAATTGAGTTGTACCTGACCTTTTAATTTTTTTGTAATGTTCTGTTAACCGTCTTTTCGATTATCCGTCATACCCTTGGTCCGGTGCCCTGACGGATAATCGAGGTTCCACTGTATATATAAATTTTATAGAAATGTTTAAATTTAAAATAAATGTAAAACCTATTTTTGGATGGGGAAAAAGAATTTTTTTGGCGACCGTCATCGCGACCGTCATCTCTTCGGCGAACTAAATTTTGTACGTATATTTATTATGTGTATGCATATATAAATTGTGTAGAAGTATTTAAATTTAAAATAAATGAAAAAAACTATTTTAGGATGGGGAGAAAGGATCCGTCATCGCTTCGACGAAATAAATAATTGTGTACGTATATTATTATAATGTACGTATAATAATAGTAATATTGTTGAAGTGTAAACTTATTTAAGGACGTTGTGCACTTTATAGATGGGAAGAAAGCATTGAATTCGCGACCGTCATTGCGACCATCATCGCTTCGACGAAATAAATTTTGTACGTATATGTATAATATAATATGATCAAGTATATTCAAATGGGAAATAAGCCACAATTTTACCTAAAAATGATTTTATTTTAAAATAAAATCATTCAAATATATCAATAAATCAATCATTCAAGTATATTCAAATGGGAAATAAGCCACAATTTTACCTAAAAATGATTTTATTTTAAAATAAAATCATTTTTAGGTAAAATTGTGGCTTATTTCCCATTTGAATATACTTGATTATAAAAATGCCACAAGAAAATAGCTTCAGAACAATATTATAATATGTATGTATATGAAGGCACGCAACGCGTATATAATATTGGTTCAACACCTATTTTTGGATGGGGATAAAGAATTGATTTCGCGATCGTCATCGTTTAGTCGAAATAAATTTTATATGTTTATATATTATCTTCTTCTGTAGCCTGTTTGCATCCACTCCTGGACAAAGGCCTCCCCATGAGTTCTCCATTCTTCTCTGTTTTGTGATATGTCGTGCCAGTTTCTCCCCATTTTTGTTTGGCGTCGTCTAGCCATCGTTTTTGTGGTCTTCCTCTACTACGACTGTGCTCGCGTGGTCTCCAATGTACAATGTTTCTCGTTCACGTTTCGATGTTTTGTCGTGCCACGTGTCCTACCCAGGTCCGTTTCATTTGCATTTCAATTCTTCCAATTACATATTCCACTTTCGTCCTGCTTGGCACGCCCTCATTTTCTATATGTTCCCTCAGAGATACCCCTAACATAGCTCGTTTGATCGCCCTCTGTGTCGTTCTCAATCTATTGGCTGATATCTCTGTAAGTGTCATCGTCTCCATTATGTAGGTCATAATTGGTAGAATACAACTGTTGAATACCATTTTCTTTAGATTTATTGGTATCTTTTTGTTCTTCAATACATCACTGAGTCTTGCTACTGCTGCCTAAGTCATTCGAATCCTTCTAGTTATTTCTGACGTTTGATTCTGTGTGCCTAGTTTGATCGTGTGACCTATTAGTATATATACTTTTCGACACTTTCGATATCACTTCCATATAAGTCAATTGTGATATATTGATTTGTCATCACTTTTATTTGTTTTTGTCCTCTGTCTAACTTCTCTCTTCGTTCTTATTCTGCTTGTTGTTAGATCTTCTGATACATTTATTTGCATAGTTGCATTGAAACTATTTTGCATAGTTGCATAGTTGCATCTAGAATCAATCCTTGCGTTATTCATTCCTTGTAATACGGCCCAGAGTTCCATGGAATCGAATGCCTTATTGTAATCCACAAATGCCAAATGAAGAGGTTCATTGTGTTCGTTGCACTTTTCGATAAGTGTCGTTATTGTCTCTAGGTGTTCTATGGTACTATGTCAACAGGCTGGTAACTATCGAATTTATTTGATAGCTTGTTAGTAATTATTTTGGTAAGCATTCTGTACGGATGTGGCAACAGGCTTATCGGTTTGAAATTTTCGCGTTTGTGGTACCTACATATTACGTGTATGTATATATAAATAGTATAGGACGCACGCAACGCCTGTATAATATAGGTATAGAACTTCTTTTTGGATTGAGAAAAGACATTGAATTCGCAACCGTCATCGCTACGGCGAGATATTACTAATAATTTATACACTATAGGTGGAATTGCGTATGTATAAGTTCGAACGAAGTTATAATGGTTGGAGGAGGGATAGAGTGTGTACCCGAAGAAGCTTCGAATCAAGCGCATAAGGGGCCACACGGTCCCTACTCCAATCATTATAAGTGTTTAGTCTTTAAAGTATTTTTGAAGTGAAAACTTTTGTAGCGATTTTGTGCACTTTCTGGATGGGGAAAAAGCATTGAATTCGTGACCGTCATCGCTTCGCCGAAATAAATTCTGTACGTTTATGTATTATGTGTATGTATATATAAATAGAATAGGATGCACCCAATAGGTATATAATGTAGGTATATCACTTCTCTTTGGATGGGGAAAAAGCATTGAACTCGCGATCGTTATCGACACGGCAGATATTAGTAATTTATATACTATAGGTTGAATTGCGTATAAGTTCGACCGAAGTTATAATGGTTGGAAGGGGGATAGAGTGTGTACCCGAAGGGGCTTGTTTCGTAAGAAGTTTTCACTTCTGTCGGCACTCCCACGAGTGCCCTAATTTTTTTTAATATGTTAATATGTTATGCCTTATTCCTTGACAATATCGCTATAACAATATTGTTGCTAAACAGGTAAATTTTCATTATATACCGGGTGTACGAATCAAACTGTGATTTTTTCTTAAAGTTTGCATCACCCTGCGGAATATTCTAGCATTTGTAGAATACTGAAATTAAAACATAACTATCGCCTCACTCTTTCTCAAAATTTTGTTTTTTGATTGATTCGCTTATGTTGGATAATAAAAAAAGTTGGGTGCTTTTACAACTAGACATGTTTTTTATCAATACAGGGTGTTTTTAAAAAATTTTGGCAAAGTCTAAGGGGTAATTCTGCATGAAAATAGAATGACAGTTTTCTTTATAAACTTATGTCCAAATGCTTCGTTTCCGAGATAGAGGGTGTTGAAATTTTTCTGACAAACTGACAATTTATTTCTTGTTTTAAAACCGGTCGAGATATGCAAATGCAATTTGGTGGGTTTTATGACGTAGTTATTTCATATTTTTTGACATACAATTAAGAATTTAATATTCTCCATTGGCGCGCATACGGGTAATATAAGCTATCATATTACCCGTATGCGCGCCAATGGTGAATATTAAATGCTTAATTTATGCCAAAAAATGTGCACAAAAATGTGTTCACTTTTCCGTATATTCTACTGACTGAGTTTGTCAAATCAATAACGTGGGATAAATAGCACAATTAGTAAAAGTGTAGTCATTCACAGCAGTAAAGTATGACAAATAAAAGAACGATACAATGGAGATGGCAGAATGGCAGAAAAACAAATCAGGAGCTAATGGAGATGTATACGAAACCTACAATAAACCAGAAAATCAGGGCGCAGAGAGTTAGATGGTTGGGACATGTTTCACGAATGCCACAAGAAATAAAAATCCTAAGAGTTTTGTTAGCGGGAGAAAAAGGGAAGAAAGGAAGAGGGAGACCACGAAGGAAGTGGTTTGATGCCGTCCGGACTGACCTAGAAGAAATGGGTACAAGAGGGTGGAGAGGACAAGTATAGGACCGGAAGAAGTGGAAGAAATTACTCAAAACCATCGAAGCCAAGGGCCTACAAGGCCTGTAGTGCTGTATATACGATGGAAATGGATTTCTAGAGCCGTTCGACAGGGAAATCGAGACTAGAGGTAATTACTAACAGTAGAATAAGAGAAATCCTGAAAGTAAATCATACAATACAAGATTACCTCTGCTTTGGAGTTTGGGTACCAAACAACTAAGATGGAATGGACATGTCCAAACGACGTCCTTTCGACACTGAACGAAGAAGAAGAACGAAGATATTATAACTGTCATATCATTAGGTAAAGTTTAGTGGCCGAATTGCTGACATATGTTATTTAAATGTCCATTGCTGAGCTTCCCCTAATAACATTTTTTTCAATCTACCTGCCTGTTTATACGTAAGAATTATCGGATGCTCTGTAATTCATCATAACTGAAAACCTTGAAATATAAATTTGATTATGTATTATGTTCGTGTCCAAACATATTTTTGTTTCCGTTCAGGGGATAATAAAAAAATTATTGTATTGCAGCTTGTTAAACTGATTAGAATTATTATATAAATTCTGTATTATAATATTTTTTTGGTAATTTCTTTTTAAGTATAACTTTGGAAAGTTTATTAGTAAAAGAAAGATAAAGTTATTCAGTACTCATAAGTTATTGTTTTTCTGTGAAACGATGAAGAACAAGTTGGTATTCTGTAATTTAATTATGGTGTATGTATTTTTAGATCAAATATATGCATATTCTTCATTAATTAGGTATTATAATAATGATATTGAGCTTTGTATTAATAATATCGTAAAATCTACAGTATCACCAACTGATGTTATCTATTTGGTAAATACAAATATTACAGTGAGTTATCCCGTTGTTTATATCACCACATACTACCCGATTAAACAGTTTCTTTATTTAGAACCTACCCTGTATATAATATCGGGAAATATAGCTGAAGTTGTTCTAAAACTTTTCGATAAAATGATTCTAAACAGTAGAGCTAAATTTATATTCATCATGAACGAAATTAATAAAACTTACTTACGCATTTTTAACAAATATTTCTTTCTTAAGATTTTGATAATACTTGATAGAACAGGTATTGATTTATATACATGTTCGTCCGATAGGTGTTTCCCCACAGGAGATGTATGTTTACAGATGCCTAATACGAACGAATTTTTCCGAAAAAGAAATTTGATGGTTTCCAAACTAGATGCGACATGGGCACCTTATATTCCTTTCATTGTAAATACTACAGAAGGCATTTACGTCAAAATTATCAATATGATTGCAGCTTATTTACATGTGAAAATAAATTATATAGAATCAAAACGTCCACTTAACCCTTATGCAGTCGAACCAGATTTTCAAGAAAAGTTGTATGATTTTTCTGTTATGCCTTATTGCAATGGAACACAACAGTTTGATCAAACCTTTACTCTAACAGAAGATGTAATAGCTTATATAATACCTAGAATTATCATTAACAACGAATGGCAAATTTTTTATCGAGAATTTGATAACAGCACTTGGTTATGTTTTTCCGTAGTGATTTTATTATTTTACTTGCTTTTTAAACTTATCTATCTAATGCTTCCCTATAAGAACCACGTCTCCGTGTTTGAAGTAATTTTAGGAATTCTTTTAGGCAGCACTGGTGGATTTAAAACAAGATCTGCTTCAGTAAAACTTTTGTTAACTCTGTATATTTTCTTTAGTCTCTTATTGACCACTATTTATAGAAGCAAAATGTTCGATATGATGAAAACTGACTTATCGACCCAATTAATTACATCCAGACAGGATATCCTAAACTCAAATTTGGAAATTGGTATGCCTGGAGAACCGTTTGTTCAGTTACTTAAATTATCACAAAATCCATTCGATTCTGCTCTAGTGGCAACTGGACGGGTTATAAATTGTTTTAATTTCAGTGCGTGTGTAGATAGAGCAGCTTTTAATAAAAATATTGTCGCACAACGCGTGGTCAAAGCAGTACAATTCTTGATACCAGCTAGATATTTAGATTCAAAAGGAAGGCCACTTGTATATATTCTCAAAGATCCGTATGCAATTCCGGTCCATTTCAGAATCCTTTTTCTTAAAGGACATCCTTTATTCGAGAAATTTAACAAGAATATACTTTTACTTAAAGAAGCTGGATTTATCAGGCATTTATGCAAAATGTACGAAAAAAATTACGAAAAAGCTATTATGATTTTGGCAAAAGAGAAACAAAGTTTGAAGTACTCAAAATTACAATTAGGAACTCTACGATCTACTTTTGTGATATACTTAATTGGTGTAACTGCTAGTATAACTGTGTTTTCGATCGAAACTTTCGTGTAATGCTCAAATCGTGTCAGACATAGAGTAGGACATAATACCTTTTTACTGTTCGTTACCTCAATGCTTCTCTAGCTGCGATATCAATAGCTTTTTGTAAATTAGCTTAGTTTTCACCTATCTTCTTTTTTCGTCTAGTTTCATGACCGTTATCGATCGTTGGATATCATGTTGGCTACCATATTTGCTATCGTGACTGTATAATTAGCAGCCCTGAATGATGATGTAGTTGATTTTCCGTACCATTGTCGTAGATTTTTCGATTATGGTTTTCTCTACCAGGACCACATTTATGTACCTTGTTTCTTTCCTTGAATGATCAGATGTAAGCCAAGCCGCACACCAAAGAAACATGAAACGAAAAACATGAAACATGAAACGAAAAACATGTTTCATGAAACTAAAACACTGCTAAACAAATCTCAAAGTCCGCCTACCAATGAAACGAGTGTGATTCATGCTCATGATACATTTTTATTTTCGGAGAGTTTCATAAATGGCCGGACGTATATTTGTTTAGCAGTGGTTTATTTCCATGAAACGTAATTTACGTTTCATTTTTCTTTGATGTGCGTTTTCCTACGTTTCATTGGTAGGCGGACTTTGAGATTTGTTTAGCAGTGTTTTAGTTTCATGAAACATGTTTTTCGTTTCATGTTTCATGTTTTTCGTTTCATGTTTCTTTGGTGTGCGGCTTGGCTTTGAGTTAATATTTTTCAGGGTCTCATAATGTGACCGAAGTATTCCAGCTTGCGTCTCATTATTATAATGACAAGTTGTGTTTGTGTTGGTTCAGCCGTCTAAGGACGTCCTCAGCATATTCTTATGGTCTGTTTTTAAACCAAGAGGAGTAATTCAAATGTACCGCGCCGTAATGCGTGTTTGTAATTGGTCCAACCTCAGGCAAGTTTACTTCACTGTTATGAAATTTTGACACTAATGACATTTATGAAATTTTTACACTACTGGCATTTCATAGGTTAATTAAGTTATACCGACGACTTTTTGTGTTTTTGCTCTAATTTTTTAGTCTACTTTTATATAAAAAACAATTGTTTTTAGAACTCTTCAGAGGCGTGTTAGCTTAATATAATATTTATGGATTACCGCCGAAGGCCGATGTGATCAACCAAAAATGAAGATGTATTTGGTGATTTTTCTAGTGACTTTCTTGGGTGTGAATCTGTCTTTTTAGTTTAAGAACTAAGCATAGTAGTCGTCTGTATAGCCAAATCTCAAAGGCTTTCAAGCGTTTAAGCATAGCCTCACCTAGCCTAGAGTATATGCTTCCACTCCATAGAGCTGGAAAGATATAGCAATATGTCATTCTAAGGGCAATATAGGCAGTCCGATAAGTACCTACTTAGCCTACAAAAGAAAAAGGAACATTTTGGAAAAGTGGCAATTTATTTATCTACATAGTCTCCTTTTAGCTCGATACACTTGACCCAGCGATCCTACAACTTCTTTAACCCATAGGAAAAATACCGTTTCTCGAGGTCTGCAAAATAGGTTTCCGTGGCGGCGATGAGCTCCTCATTCGACTTAAATTTCTGCCCAGCTAGTGTCTTTTTCAAGTTTGGAAACAAATAGTAGTCGCACGGGGCCAAATCTGGAGGATACGGTGGATGGGCCAATAGTTCGTAGCCCAATTCGTCGACCATTTTAATCATGGCGACGGCGGAGGTGAGCCGGTGCGTTGTCATGGTGGAAGAGCACTTTTTTATTTGCCAAATGGGGTCGTTTTTTCTTTAATTTGGCGTCGAATCGGCCCAAAAATTCGGCATAATAGAGCCCTGTGATCGTTTTGCCCTTCTCCAAGTAGTCGATGTAGGTCACACCTTGTGAATCCCAGAAAATGCGGGCCATCACCTTTCCGGCCGATTGGACAGTCTTCGCCTTCTTCGGAGCACGTTCCCCGGGTGCTGTCCACTCTTTCGACTGTCCCTTGGTTACTGGTGTGTAGTGTTGCCCAAAATCGGTCTTGGTCTTGCAGTCTTGGTCTTGTTCTTGCATTTTCGCAAGACCAAGACCAAGACCAAGACCGCCTAATTTTAGCAAGACCTAGACCAAGACTTACCGTGCAAGACTTGAGCAAGAACAAGACTAAGCCTGCGAGACTCTTGCGTCTTGCAGTTAGAACTGAGGGTCGTTTTAGGGAGTATATAAGTTCGGCTATATTCTTAGATACTCTATGAGAAACAAAAAAAATTGTAACAAAAATTTTGAAAATTGGACTTATGCGCATTACGAACAATACCGTAAACATACATAGCGAATCAAAATATCCATTAAAAGAACACTCGACACATTTGACATGTACTGAGAGGTCATTATTATAATGTAAAATTAAAATTTTTTAGTCATACATTCTTTCTCAGCAGCAGTGGCGTAGCCCCACAGGGGCCCCGTATCAAAGATTTTCGCTAGGCCCTTTTCAAGAACTGATATAAGGTAGTGCTAGAAAATGTTCGATGGAACACCGTACTTATGTGAATGTATACTCTTTTGTATGGTGTCTAAGGTTATACTTTAACGGATAACCTTTTCAAAAACCTGGAAGCCTTTGAAACCTTGGTGTATCGGAGGATCCTACGAATAAGTTGGGTGGATAGAGTTCGTAACGAAGTTGTTATACATTGGAGGGGAAAAATTACGGGAAGTCATCAGAACAGTAAAAACTCGCAAACTTGAATATTTTTTTGGCCATGCTATGAGGTGCTATGTGCTATCCGTATTATACTACGGGATGGAAGCGTGGACACTGAAGAAAGTTGACGTGAGAAGACCGGAGACATTCGAGATGTGGATGTACCGAAGAGTGCTGAAGATCTCATGGGTAAATAGAATAACCAACGTAGAGGTAATGAGACAGACGTATGCATAAGGAAAGAGAAGTACTTCTAACAATTAAGAGAAGAAAACTGAGATATATGGGATATGTGATGAGAGGAGATAAATATCTAATACTCCACTTCATTATGTAAGTAAAATCCAGGAAAAAGATTTATAGGAAGCTGATAGCTGATTTAACTCATGGCTGAAGAATCTTAGGGCATAGTTTGGATGTAGTAACAACGAATTATTTAGAGCCGCACTCTCAAAAATAAAAATCGCTTTGATGATTGCCAACCTTCGAAGCGGAGACAGACGGCACCTAGAGAAGAATGCGCCACCCAGAGAATTATAATATACTCCATTTAATAATAAAAGGCAAAGGAGACGGAAGAAAAGGGTCAGGTCGAAGAAAAACGCCATGGCTTAGAAACTTAAGAGAGTGGTTTGAGAAACTCCAGCTTCCATTTTCCGAGCGGCCGCCAACAAAATTACTATAGCCAATTTGATAGCCAACACTCGATAATCGAGCACGGCACATGAAGAAGAAGACATGTGTGAATAATTTTATTCCACTTTAAAATTCCTGAAATTCAATTACTCATCAGTACCAACTAACCAGCATCTGAAAGAATTACTAAGAAGTGCTGTCACCATTTATTCAGTACGATTTAAAGAATTATCAAAAGAAGTAAAATAAATTTATAATATTTAAATTTAGTACAAATAGGTTGTACTTTTATTTACACGTGTTCAATAAATATTCTGTACAAAATTCTGTAAAAAAATTTTTAACACCTCTTTTGCATAACTTTTTAATACGCATTTAATGACGGCTTCTAAAAAATTTCAAATTTCTTTCAAAGAATATCAAGGACCTTGGCCACCCCTGTTACAGACGACAATTAGATAAGAATTAATTATTGTTTCATTAGTAGATAGAGATCTAGATCTAGTACTTACCATTGCAATCTAAATCACTTTGAGAATCTGGTTGATGGAAAAATGAAGAAATTTTGGGTATGATCTTCTTCAAAACTTCTTCCTTTTTTTGTTTAATTTTTCTTTTCATCGCTCCACTCAGCTACTCTCTTTTTATTTCACTCATTTTTTTCACTTCACAATATTTTCAGAATTTAAAATTTAAACTTTCTGAATCGACTGCACAAATTGAACCTAGTAAACCTAATAAACTCTAATAAACCAAACTCAAAAAATAGATTTGAAAACAGATTCAGTTTTTTCAACAACACTTGTTATATATAAGCCAAGGGCGACTGGACAATGAAAAAATGGGCTAAACAATAAATAGATTAAGTACACGAAAATATACCTACCCAAAACAATACATATACACACTGTTCCAAATCGTCAAGGATTAAGCGATAGCAAAAATTGCAATTTGGCCATTTTACAGTGTGTCACCGCCAACGGTAAATGAACAATGAAAAGTACCTAACTTGAAAACAAAAACAAAGCTTCTTTGTTGTTACGTAATACGGCGGCAAATGGATATATTATGATTTAATACAATACAATATTATAGATAAAGAATCCATTACACGAACAGGTCGACATCCACACAATACACTGTTTCAAAGCGTTTTATTAGGGAAATTGTAGAATATTTTGTTCAATTTTTTAAATGGCAGTTTTGTTTCGACATTCAGCGCCTGGGCCCCGTATAATATGCCGGAGATATCGTCTAGACATAATACCGAAATATTATTTTAACGATATAGGTACACTTCTCCAAGAAATTAACGCACCACCCATCTTTATTTATACGTCCATGGCACCACCTTAAAAATGGGTCATTTTTAATGTCTCAAATTTCCTAAACCTGTTGTTATTTAAATTTAAGTGATTTTTTTTTAATATTTGGTCTTATTCTATTCTTTATAAAAATATCGCAGTAATAATAGATATTGTTGCTAGACAGGTCAATTTTGTCAGTATATACCGGGTGTACCAATCAAACTGTGTTTTTTCTCACTCTGTGGAATATTCTAGCATTATGCTAACTTATTATTCTAGCATGCAATAATAGCATATTGAAATTAAAGCCCAACTAAAGCCTCATATTTTCTTAACATTATGTTTTTTTATTCATTCACTTATATTGGATAATAAAAAAGTTAGGTACTTTTTTAACTAGCCATGTTTTTCATCAATACAGAATGTTTTTAAATAAGTATGGCAAACTTTAATGGGTAATTCTGCACGAACAACTAATGACAGTTTACTTCATAAACGTTTACTTTATAAATGCTTTGTTTACCAAATAGGGAGGGGTTGAAATTTTTCTTACAAACTGACGATTTATTTATTGCTCTAAAATCGGCTGAGATACGCAAATGAAATTTTGTGGGTTTTAAGAGGTAGTTTTAACTTTAGTTAGTTAGAACATAGACAGCATCACTTTAGATCGTGGGTTCAAACCCCATCCGGTGTCAGTTGTTTAGATATTTATTAATTTGGCTAGTCTTTACTATGGCTATAATATTCAAGCTTAAAATGTACCTCTCTGTTACGTTGTTCTAAGAGATGAAATAGGCTAATGGGCAACTGCGAGACTTGCAAGACCAAGACCAAGACCAAGACTGGGAGCGCAATACCAAGACCAAGACCAGGTGCACTGGCGCAAGACCAAGACCAAGACTGTCTAAGTCTCGTCTTGGTCTTGCATTTGGGCAACACTACTGGTGTATACCAGTGAATCCATGTTTCGTCGACGGTTATGAAACGACGTAAAAACTCCTTTGGATCACACTTAAATAGCGTTAACTGCTCTTAAGTGGTTTCACGGTTGCGCTTATTGTCTGAAGTGAGCAAACGCGGCCGCTATCGAGCCGACAGCTTTCTCGTGCCCAAAATTTCATGCAGGATATGACCTACGCGGTCTTTTGAGATGCCTACTGTGTCAGCTATCTCGCGCGCCTTCAGTCGGCGGTTTGCCAATACAGGATCGTGGATTTTTGTCACGTTATTCTCCGTGGCACCTACGCGTGGCTCATCAAAAACCGACGTTCGTCCACGTTGAAACTCATTAAGCCAATTTTTGACAGTTGCCATCGAAGGAGAAGAGTCACCGTACACAGTATCCAAGCGCTCTTTGATTTCGCTGCGTGATTTCCCTTCCAAAAACAAGAATCGAATCACCGACCGATATTGCTCTTTTTCCATTTTATTAAAATCCACGGACGCTGACTTTCACAGGCAATCACAAGAATACTATAATTTCGATTTGGCTGAAATTTTGACATTAGCCGTCTACGAGAACGCATTAAACGACAGTACATTTCATTTGCGATAGTGGCGCCATTGGGCGGAGAGGCTAAGTACTTATCGGACTGCCCTAGTACTAATATCGTGGCTGAAAAGTCCGTTTCTCATTTTTCCAAAGATAGCTCGGACTGTTCTATTCAGATTTTAACTTTAATTAGGCTCATTCATATCAGTGCCGAGATATACGGGTTTCTCTATTCAGGATTCAGTGTTGGATCTCCGACTTTTATACCAGTCATCCTGTATATAATTTTATTATTGTCAAATATTTTTTTTATTAACTCCATTGAGTACAACAATCTGCCCATTGGGCATTAAGCATTTGTTATGGTAAAAAATACAGACATGTAGAGAGTTACTCCAGTGAGTAACCTCTTTACAAGTCTAAAATTAAAATTTTATTAGTTTGAATACACTTATTATGTTCAGTTGAACAAGTCGGACGGCAATTGCCGTTTTAGTCTACGCACTTCAAAGACGTCCCGCACATTTAGTTGTCGAGCAAACGCATTAGGATGCACTAGCACTCGTTTACAGTATTTAGCACTAAAACGTTGTATAGCTTCTTTCACGGATTCTAGGGGGATGTCGTATAGAATCACCTCGTTGGGTACATAGTATGGCGCATTGACTATGGCCGCAGCACCTTGTTTTGGAATCTCTGTAAGATGTTTGTATTGGAGACGCTAGCAGTGCCCCATAGCTGAATCCCATAAGTCCATATGGGCTTGAGGATAGACTTGTAGAGTAAAATTTTGTTATCCAAAGATAGTTTTGAATTGCGTCCAATGAGCCAATACATATTTCTCAGTTTAAGTCCAAGCTGTTTTCGTTTGTTAAAAATATGTTTTTCCAAGTTAGACGGCGATCCAAGTGCATGCCAAGATATTTAGCGTCCTCGGATTGAGGAATTAGACAATTATCAATATATACAGGGGGGCATGTTTCTCTACGTAGCGTGAATGTAACATGTAATGACTTAGTTCCATTAGATTTGATGCACCATACTTTCATCCATTGTTGAATTCTATTTAGGTTTGATTGAAGATTTCTTGATGCTGTTGATAGATCTGTGTGGGATGCCAGGATAGCAGTGTCATCTGCATACGTTGCAACAGTAGTTGTACTAGATGTTGGAATGTCGGCTGTGTATAAAAGATATAGAATTGGGCCGAGAACGCTGCCTTGCGGGATGCCTGAGTGAATAGGATATATATCTTAGTTTGCTCGGTACCGTGCTTCACAAGGAAGTGTCTATTTTCTATGTAGGATTTTAAGAGCTGGAAGTGAGGATAGGGTAGGAGCTGCTTTAATTTTATTTGTAGTCCTATGTGCCATACCTTGTCAAAAGCCTGAGATATGTCAAAGAAAGCAGCAGAACAGTATCTTTTGGCGTTAAAATCCTTGTTTATTTGATTGACTAGCCTATGCGCTTGTTCTATGGTTCCGTGTTTGTCTCGGAAACCGAATTTATGTCCTGGAAATATTTTATGTTCGTCTATTATCGTTTTTAAACTTTTTACGTAAATTTTTTCAAAGACTTTGCTAATCATAGGCAAAAGGCTTATAGGCCGGTATAAAGATGCATTTTCCGGGTTTAAGGATCATTAAGATTTGTGCCACTTTCAATGAACTAGGGAAGTAGTTTAGGCGCAGGATTGCATTAAATATAAAGGTTATTAGTTTTATGCACTTATCCGATATTTCTTTTAGAATCTTGCCAGAGATTAAGTCAATTCCAGGGGCTTTTTTGATGTTGACTTCATTTATTGTTTGTTTTACTTGGTTGACTGTAAATTTCGCATGGGGCAGATCCATTTGAAGCGGTGCTGTTAGGAATCTGGTTAGTTCTGTTTCTTCCTCTGTAGATACTGTAGAAGGGTATGGCGTGAATACTTTTTGAAGGTGCTTGCCAAAAAGATCAGCTTTTTCGTTGTAAAAGATCAGTTTTTTCGTTGTCGTTCCTAGCCCAGGTGTTTGCCTCATCTTTGATTGGTGGGTTATGCTGTTGGGGCCGTTTGAGTTTTTTAGTGGCTTTCCAGAGTGAGTAATCTGTAGCTTCAGTCGGTGTTAAATTTTCTAAATATTCTTGAATTCCACGGTTTTCTTCTTCATGGATTAATAATTCCTTTAATTCCTTTGTAAGTGCTTTCTTATTTTCTGTTGTCAATTTTTACGTAATTGTCATTTTTCTGAAATTTTTTGTTTAATTGTGGGAGACACATTATTTCTGTTTGGAGATGGTTCGTAGCTGGGAGTCGCATACCATGCAGCAATTTGTATGCTTTTTGTTAGGTTATCTACAGCTGATTCTAGTTGGAATTCATTTTTCAAGGACAGATTTAGTGAGATCAGGCTGTCTAGTTTTTCTCTAAATTGGGACCAGTTAGTCGTGGTGTTATGCAAAGTTGGTTGATGTACTTTGTTTAAGATGTTTTCGAAGATTGTTATTATAAACGGTGAGTGGTCTGATCGAAGCATGCTTCAGCTTTACATTTTTTGGTATCGATGCCTTTTGTGATGCAGAAATCAACGGCATCAGGTATTTTGTTTAAGTCAGACGGCCAATAAGTTGGTTCGCCAGTAGAGATTTGTTGCAGGTTATTTTCTAACATTGCTTTAGCTAATTCTCTGCCTCTTGGTGTTGTTAGTCTAGAGCCCCACATCGGATGTTTTGAATTGTAATCTCCACCTGCAATGAATTTGTTCCCTAGAGCATCGAACAACCCGAAGGTTCACTTCAATAAATTTCATTGTTTAGCTGTCAGACAGATTCTGTGACCTTGCGCCATTTTATCGGCCCCAGTGGTCAGATCCGGCTTTGCTTAAATATATGTTGCAGCACCGGTCTTGATTTTTCAAATAAGTGTAGCAAATAAAATTTATTTATTTTAAACTTGTTTAACATATAATTTTAATTAAAAAATCTATTTTTAATTGTGCTGTCTGATACCAGTACAAGTTTTCAATGCATCGTTTGTCTTTTTGTCATAGTTAAATAATTAAGATATTATGCTGGATAATTTGTTAATACATTATTTATTAGTTGTTTGTAATAAATTGTAATAACATATTATGTTGTTTCATTAAATTTAAAACAGTTAAATGGAAAAATTGCAATACCAAAAATGCCCATACGAATAATTATTGTGTATTTTTAAAACTATAAAATGAAAAATAATTCTAAAAAACGACCTAAAAACTATATTTTTGATATCACGTATTTAAAACGTGATAAAAATAACATCAATTATGCGTGGAACAAATTCGCGTGACTTTCGACGTCGAAAAAACGTGATAAACTGACGTGGTTTGGTGGTCTTTTCAGCGTTTTGTAAACGTTATTTGGTTGCCTAGGAATGCTTACTTAATTCTTGAACAGCCGCTATATGTAAATAGAGACGTGGTCACTAAGGTTGGCAGAACAGAAACAGTATTTGAGTTTAAAACTTTTATTTTCGCACTTATTTATAATAGTCTAGGCGCCAAATAGAGGTCACCGTGTCATTTTCAATTCCGATGGACAAACTCAACGGTTTCTTATGGATTTTTGGCTGCTGATTACGAATTTCGAGGGGGGATTTCGATCCGAGTGGTCAAAAAATTGTTATAAACAATTTAATTGTTTATAAATTGTTTATAATGCTCTGGCTCATAAACTAAAAGAAATAGAAAAAAAATGTTTCAAATAAAATTTGTTCCTTAATAAAAAACGAAGAAATAACCGTTTACTAAACTTAAATCCGACAATCAGAACTCAAGATATTGTAAAATTAGTGCACAATGCAAATTTCAAATTGCAAAATAAGTATTTTTCGAAGCTTTATCGATCGTAACTCGGCTTCTACCCATGCAAATGAGCCCTATAAGGTGTCCTTTTAAAGCTTAATCAAGAGGCTTCCAAGCAAAGTTTATTAAATTATTTGATCTTCATTTGTTTTAAAGTTATACCCGTTTGAAGTTATAATTTTCTCAAAAAAATTGTACATTAATTTGTTTATAAAGGTTTCAAGCAAACTTGAGCTATAAACATTTATACTTTAATTAACAATAATGATAGAAAAACTCAAAAGGAACAATTTGAGGTTGTGAAAATGTTCATAAGTTTATTTTTGGCTAAGATGTCGATATTTTAATGGCGCGCTGTGAGGCGCAAGATTGGCTCACAGTCAAGTAAGTATGTATTCTTCGACGCTTTATCGATCGTAACTCGGCTTCTACGCAAGCAAATGGGCCAATATGTGATATCCATATAAAAATGGATCGAATTCTTTTGCAGCATCATCATTGCATATAAAACGAGCATTTATGATGTGGCGGCATACACACAATTGACGGGCCTTGATGATGCTGCAAAAGAACTATGATTCATGAACAAAATCTATGAACAAAAGATTCTAGATCCACTTTATATGGATATCATATAGATAATTAGACTCTGAAGCCTCAAAAAGTTTTAGTTTTACTGCCTACAAGAACAGACTTGTACCACCATGTAACTGTTAAAATTTCGCTAAGAACTTATGCAGATGTAAAAAATCTGATGATATTCCCTGTATATCTCTTTGCAGATTTGCAGATGCATGAAAAAAATGTTTGTAAAAATAGTACTAATAAATAATATCAACTTACTTTTTAGTTATACTTCTGAAATATTAGTTTTTAATGTTTTTTTTCTCATTTAGTGCAAAAAATAGGAGACAAAGTAAATAGAATGAAAGGTGATACGAGGTACAGTATGATGATTTAATTATAAGAATTATATGATAAAATTTTATTAGGATCTTCAAAAATGAAAAATGAAGATAACGTATGTATACATAGAAATTATAATTTGCATCGAGAAGTTAGCGCGTGAACCTTTACGCGGTGAGCCGATCTTGCGCTTCATAGCGCGCGCCATTAAAATATCGACATCTTGGCCAAAAATAAACTTATGAACATTTTCACAACCTCAAATTGTTCCTTTTGAGTTTTTCTATCATTATTGTTAATTAAAGTATAAATGTTTATAGCTCAAATTTGCTTGAAACCCTTATAAACAAATGAATGTACAATATTTTTAAGAAAATTGTAACTTCAAACGGGTATAACTTTAAAACAAATGAAGATCAAGTAATTTAATGAACTTTGTTTGGAAGCCTGTTAATTAAGCTTTAAAGCGACACCTTCTAAGACTCATTTGCATGCGCAGAAGCCGAGTTACTATCGATAAAGCTTCGAAAAATACTTATTTTGCAATTTGCAATTTGCATTGTGCACTAATTTTACAATATCTTGAGTTCTAATTGTTAGATTTAAGTTTAGTAAACGGTTTTTTCTTGGTTTTTTATTAAGGAACAAATTTTGTTTGAAACATTTTTTTTCATCTCTTTTAGTTTATGAGCCAGAGCCTTATAAACAATTTATAAACAATTAAATTGTTTATAACACTTTTTTGACCACTCGGATCGAAATCCCCCCTCGAAATTCGTAATCAGCAGCCAAAAATCCATAAGAAACCGTTGAGTTTGTCCATCAGAATTGAATATGACACGGTGACCCCTCTGGCGCCTAGACTATAAGTTAATATCGCTAAATTTCCCAGCTCGACTAGTTTAATTCCTTGTTATGTCACAACTTAATACGTGTTCCATATTTTGTGCTATTTTGCCGGTTATTAGCGCGCTTATCACTGTATGTATTCAATGTTACTATACAATACATATACAGTGATGAGCGCGCTAATAACCCATAATAAAACAAATAAAAATGTAAAAACTAAAAGAAGCAATAAAATCGGGACAAAGTTACATTCTTTATCAAGCTCCAAGAATATTTAACTCATTACCTGAGATGTATAAAATATATGTGTATATAACTGCTCTCAACTAACCAGTAATGGTCAAATCAATATTTAAACAAGCTGAAAATGCGAGCATTGTCATAACGAAAACTTTGTATATTTACGTATTTTAATTCATAATATGGAAAATTTCTATTATGAAAAGTAGTTTAGAATTAATAATTATGTTTTAATGTGCAATTATATCATTCTAATTTAAATGTTATGAACTATGAAGGTAGTTTACTCTTGGTCGAAATTCATATTTTTTATATACCTCGTATAAAATTAATAAAATTTTATATAAGGTGTCCCAAAAATATTGAAACGGTCGAATATTTCGCGAACTGAACATCGGATCGAAAAACTGAAAAATACGTGTTCAATCATTTTCAAAAGTCTATCCAATGACACCAAACACAAACCTCCACTACACCCCCTGGAGGTGGGGTGGGGGGTAACTTTTTAAATCTCAAATGGAAACCCCTAGATTTTCTTGCAGATTTGGATTCGTTACGTAAAAATAAGCAACTTTTATTCAAGACATTTTTTCGAACTGTGGATAGATGGCGCTATAATTGGGAAAAACGATTTATCGTGATACCATGGGTAAATTATAGAAACGGTCTAATATCTCGAGAAATACACTTCCAAATGAGAAACCAAACAAATTTTTTCAATATTTTTCGAAAACCTATTGATAAACACTAAAATTACCCTCCAACCCACCCCCTGGAGGTGGGGTGGGGGGTAACTTTAAAATATTAAATAGCAACCCCCACTTTTTATTACAGATTCGGATTTGTCATGAAAAACTAAGTAACATTTATTCGAAACATTTTTTAGAATTGTTGATAGATGGCGCTTTAATTGGAAAAATACGATTTATTAGCGCCATCTATCAGCATTTTTAAAAAATGTTTCGAATAAATGTTGCTTAATTTTTCATGACGAATTCGAATCTGCAATAAAAAGTGGGGGTTGCTATTTAAGATTTTAAAGTTACTCCCCACCCCACCTCCAGGAAGTGGGTTGGAGGGTCATGTTTAGTGTTTATCGATAGGTTTTCGAAAAATATTAAAAACCTGTTTTTTGGTTTCTTATTTGGAAGTGTATTTCTCGATATATTAGACCGTTTCTATAATTTACCTATGGTATCAGGATAAATCGTTTTTCCCAATTATAGCGCCATCTATCCACAGTTCGAAAAAATGTCTTGCATAAAAGTTGCTTACTTTTACGTAACGAATGCAAATCTGCAAGAAAAACTAGGGGTTTCCATTTAAGATTTTAAAGTTACCCCCCACCCCACCTCCAGGGGGTGTAGTGAGAATTGGTGTTTGGTGTCATTGGATAGATTTTTGAAAATGATTGAAGACGTATTTTTCAGTTTTTCCATCCGATGTTTAGTTCGCGAAATATTCTACCGTTCCCCTACTTTTTGGACACGGTTGCATCATAAATCTTAGAACAAGAAGAGCTTTTTATGAAGAATAACAGACTTTATGAAGAGTAAAATGTTCTTGGTATCCATAATTTGAGAAAAATCTTCAAATATTTTTTCCATTAGAAGGATTTACACAGACGCGATACTGGCTAGTGATTTTAGTCAATAATTTTGCCAATTCGACAAAAAAATAATTTCTAAATAGTTAATAATTATTACTAAATAATTAGTAATTTTGCTAATTTCGGCAAAATTCTCAAAAAACAAAAAAATTACCTTCTACAATCACTATCCAGTTGTGTCGAGTTTAGGGAACGACTAGGTATACATAATATTTTAATTTTATAGCAAATGAAACAGTCCATTTATCATCATAAAGGGGAGGCCGTATTTATACTGGTATAAACCTTTTTAAAACTTAAATAATAATACTGGTTACTGGTTAATAAATTATTGCTTTTAAAATATTTATACTCAAATTGTATTTTTAAGCATCTTATTTATTTTATATAATAATTAAATTCACTATCAAATGTCATTGATGTTTTATTAATACTTAATTTAAAATTTAGTTTGACATTCACGAAGTGTCAAACTCAAATGTAAATAACCTATGCTTGGCAAATCGAGATTTAAAGAAAGTAGCCTACTTCCTAATCAACCATTTGAGCTGACGTTTAGTGCGTCTGTAGGAGATAACCGGATTGTGACGTCACATTTTAGACTTTGAGGTCGATTATCTCGAAGACGGTTAGATATATCGAAATGCTGTTTTCAGATTTGGATTCAGAAGGCAAAACTACATAAGAATCCATCGATACACCTGCTCTAAGTATGGCAGGAGCGGCAACGCAATAACACACAGACTTTTGCAAATTTATAAACGAAAAGTTTTCGTTGAAAATATTTGTAGTTTAGATCGCGGCTATGTGCAAAATCCGATGGATTAAACAACTATTATTTTGTATTATTTAATGAATATGTTCTTTATCTGAATGTCATAACATCAAAATAATAGGTATAGTTTTCAAAAGAGTTCGTTATCAAAATATATACAGTAGGAAAAATGAAAGATTACCCATGAATGAACATATAAAGCACGCTGTATTTTTCTGTCACCGTGTCACAAAAGAAAATATATATTTTATATATTTAAAGTTTCATAGTTAATACTAAATTTTAAAGTACCTACCCTATAAGGTAAATTATTATACACATTTATAAAAACATTGTGAATTTAAAAATGCTTACCTTGATTCGTCTTTTGGAAAACGGAAAAACCTATAGCTGTAATTTGATACCCTGTTTTTACAGTTGATCGCTGCACAGACTGATTTCGAACTGCCTTTCTTTTTGTCCATATCCATAATTATTATTGCACAAAAACAAAATCACCGAACAGAACAACACAAAATCAAAGTAACCTCGAAACAAGCGTGATCTGACAACAACAATCACACATTGATCGTGTCAGCAGCGGACCTGAGGGCCCAAAAAATGGCCGCCGGCCGTGCGCAAACGAGATGCGCGAACTCTTCCCGCCGAGTCGACTGTGCCTTCGGGTTGTTCAGTGCCTAGAGTGTTGAAATATTCTAGGAAATGTTCTTTTTTAAGGGCATGTTTAGGTGGGCAGTAAAGGCAGATATTGTTATTGGGCCGTGTGCTTCCTCAATTGTTAAGCTGGTTGCTTGCAGGTAGTCTTTGTTATATTTTTCCCTTTCGGAGTGTTTAATAGAATCACGTATAATTATGGCGCTTCCACCGTGAGATCTACCGTCTGGGTGTTTTGTATGATACAACTTGTAGCTGGGAATCTTCTTCTTCTTCACGTGCTATCTCCGCGACGGAGGTTGGCAATCATCATGGCTATTCTGATCTTAGATGCTGCTGCTCTGAATAGTCCGGTTGATGTGCATCCGTACCATTCCCTCAAGTTACGCAACCACGAGATTCGTGTCCTTCCTACACTTCTCTTGCCCTGGATTTTCCCCTGTATAATCAACTGAAGTATGTTGTATCGATCATTACGCATAACATGCCCCAGGTACTGCAGCTTTCGTGTCTTGATGGTTTCCAATATTTCCAGTCTTTTGTTGACTCTTCTTAAGACTTCGTTGTTTGTTATGTGCTCGGTCCATGATATCTTCAGGATTCTTCTATACACCCACAGTTCAAATGCTTCCAACTTTTTAGTAGTCGATACGTTAAGTGTCCATGCTTCTATCCCGTAAAGCAGAGTCGAGAAAATATAACACCTTGCCAGCCTAACTCTCAAGTCTAATTTCAGTTCTCTTGCACGAAGTACCTTTCTCATTTTATTCAAGTTTGTTCTTGCTTTCCCTATTCGAACTTTGATTTCTTTGGAGTAATCGTTTGTGTGATTAGCTGGGAATAGGCCCATTCAAAAAATAATTAAAAACTCACTTATCCTAAAAATTCCAGGATCCGCCAGTGGCGTATCTTTTTGTGACAAATCGGATCTTTTTCGAGCGAACATCGGATAATCTAGAGAAATTCGGCTGGCAACACTGTCCTATTTAATTGACGAATATTTTATTATTTCCTCCTCAATCTTTTCTGGTACAGAGTGTTTGTCGACTCATTCCATAAATACTCTACTACGACGTTATATTTTTCGTCTGTTGGATGCTTTATTATTTGTTGTTGTCTTTATTTTAATTTTGCCCAAATAACTTATGATTGCTTCCTACGTTGGCTTAGGTTTTGGTTTTGACGTCAATTATTTGCATTGGCAGTAAGTTTATATTGGTGACAATGGTGACAATATAATCTGTTGTTGATTTTTGCTCTCTACTATTGTTAATTCTTGGACTATTAAATGAACATAATTTTAGCATCCATTATCATTCAATTAGTCTGCATTGAAGCTTTGTTAAGAAATATCGTAAGTTGTTTACATGATAATGTATGTGGTTAACTATTCTAAATGGGAATAAGCCACAATTTAACTAAAAAAAAAAATGATTTTATTAACGTTTCAACGTCCACATCGGACGTCGAAACGTTAATAAAATCTTTTTTTTTTTAGTTAAATTGTGGCTTATTCCCATTAAGAATAGTTACTTACAAAAATGCCACAAAGAAATAGCTTCAGAACAACAATGTATGTGGTAATGAGTGAATTAATTATTTATTAAGGATAGCCAAAGTCCAAAAATTGAATTTTTTCCAGTTTTTTTGGGTTACGAAAGAAAATTATTCTCTGAAATTTTCTCTTTCCAACGATATAATATAACACATTATATAAGGAAATATCCATGGTTACAAAATTATTTGTTTTTTGAACGTCTGCACTCAACTTACCGTGTACCGGTCAACGGCGTAACCAGGATGATTCTAAGGGGGGGGGGGGGGGTTACAACTACTGGGGGATATGGAATACCGCCAATTTAGTACATCCCAATGGGGATCAGTCACAAGAAGTAAAATGTAGAATAGAGAAGGCTAGGAGTGCATTCAACAACATGGCCAAACCCTTTAAAAGCCACAACCTTAATCTGGAGATAAAATTAAGGCTCCTAATATGTTGTACCTTCTTAATATTGTACTACGGAGTTGAATCCTGGACACGGTCAAAATAATTTACTTATTTTAAAGTAAAATTATGAGTGATTCTCCACAAAACTAGTAAATGGCATATATATTTTATTCCATTACTATTTGACAATAATAGTAAAATATATATGATTATTATATTATTTATGATATAATATCTCGTTCGAACATATTTCTGCTTTTTATCCAAAAGGGTAAGAACTACCATTTTATTAAATTGTGGTAGGATTATTATGTCAATTATTTAATGTTTTTTCTGGTAATTTATTTTTAAGTATTACTTGCTGTTTATAAAGGATAATTTTGAATAATATTCGGTTATATTTAGTGTTTTTTTACGACGCAATGAAGAACAAGTTGCACTTATACAATGTTAAGATGATCATTGTGTGTGTCGTATTCTTACATAAAACATATGCAGTTTCTTCATTAATTTTTGCAAAGCAATATGATAATGATCTTGAACTTTGCTGTAATGATATTGTAAAATCTACAGTTTCATCAACTGACATTGTTTATTTGATAAATACAAATGTTACAATTAGTTATCCCGCTATTTATATAAACACCAACTACTCGATTAGACAGTTTCTTTATTTGGAACCTACCCTGTATATTATTTCAGGAAATATTTCAGAAGTTGTAAAAAATCTTTTCGATAAAATGATTCTAAACAGTAGAGCTAAATTTATATTCATCATGAACGAAATTAATAAAACTCACCTAGGCATTTTTAACAAATATTTCTTTCTTAAGATTTTAATAATACTTAATAGGCCAGGCATGCATTTGTTTACATGTTCATCTGATAAGTGCCTCCCCACAGGAGATTTATGTTTACAGATGCGAAATACGGAAGATCTCTTTCGAAAAAGGAATTTGAAGATTTCCAAATTAGATGCGACATGGATAGATTTTGCGCCCTTTATTGTAAGTCCCACAGAAGGCATTCATGTAGAAGTCATCAATATGATTGCATCGTATTTACACTTGAACATTAATTATGTAGAAGCGCAGAGTCTAATTAATCCCTTGGCAGCTGAACCTAAGTTTAAAGAAAATTTGTATGACTTTTCTCTTGTGCCTTATGTCAATGAAACAACCCAGTTCGATAAAACTATCCCCTTTACAGAAGATATACCAGTTTACGTTACACCTAGAATTATTATTGATAAAAAATGGCAAATTTTCTATCGAGAGTTTGATAACAGAACTTGGATATGTTTTTCCGTGGTGATCATATTATTTTACTTGCTTTTTAAATTCATCCATCTAATATTTCCTTATAAGAGCAATCTCTCTGTGTTTGAAATCATTTTAGGAGTCCTTTTAGGGAGCATTGGTGGAGTTAATGCTAGAACTGTTTCACAAAAACTATTGTTAACTCTGTTTATATTTTTTAGTCACTTATTTACCACTATTTATAGAAGCAAAATGTTCGATATGATGAAGACAGATTTATCGGCCCAATTGATAACATCCAGAGATGATATTTTGAACTCAAATTTAAAGATTGGTATGCCTGGTGAACAGTTTGTTGGGCTACTTCAATTGTCTCAAAATCCATTCGAATTAGGTTTGATAGCAAATGACCGTGTAATAAATTGCTTTAACTTTACTGCATGCGTGGATAGAGTGGTTTTTAATAAAGATATCGTGACGAAACGATTGATCAAAGCAATGCATTTCTTGATTCCAGCTATATATTTGGATTCAAAGGGAAGGTCGCTTATATATATTATCAAAGACCCGCTTGGAGTTCCTTTCCATTTCGGGATCCTCTTCCTTAAAGGACATCCTCTATTTGAAAAGTTCAATAAGAATATTCTTTTACTTAAAGAAGCTGGCTTTATCAGTCACTTATGCAAAATCTACGAAAACAAATACGAAAGAGCTATGATTTTAGCACAACACAAGCAAGCTTTGAAGTATTCAAAACTACAATTAGAAACTCTAGGATCTACGTTTTTTATGTATTTATTTGGTATAACTGCTAGTATAATTGTGTTTTCTATAGAAACTTTCGTATGTTAATAGGAAACAAAAAAAGCCATAAATTAATAATCATAACTTAAAAATTTTATGTTAAATACTTCTACATAAACTGCTATATTTATAAACTAACTTCTACATAAACTAATACAAGAACGTAATTTTCAAATAACGTTCAACAGTCAAATATTTATAACAATTGTGTGTTTACTTATTGTACTAATTTGTACATAAATAAATCACAATAAAATTTTTGTTTTGAACAGTTTTATTCATGAAATAGTCTTACCGAATTACACTCAAAGTTACCGATTTCCTTTACAAAAAATTGTATTAAAACAATACCAAAAATAAAAAAAAAACGTAAAGCAAGGCACCCCTTTAAAAGCCACAACCTTAATCTGGAGATAAAATTAAGGCTCCTAATATGTTGTACCTTCTTAATATTGTACTACGGAGTTGAATCCTGGACACGGTCAAAATAATTTACTTATTTTAAAGTAAAATTATGAGTGATTCTCCACAAAACTAGTAAATGACATATATATTTTATTCCATTACTATTTGACAATAATAGTCAAATATATATGATTATTATATTATTTATGATATAATATCCCGTTCGAACATATTTCTGCTTTTTATCCAAAAGGGTAAGAACTACCATTTTATTAAATTGTAGTAGGATTATTATGTCAATTATTTAATGTTTTTTCTGGTAATTTATTTTTAAGTATTACTTGCTGTTTATAAAGGATAATTTTGAATAATATTCGGTTATATTTAGTGTTTTTTACGACGCAATGAAGAACAAGTTGCACTTATACAATGTTAAGATGATCATTGTGTGTGTCGTATTCTTACATAAAACATATGCAGTTTCTTCATTAATTTTTGCAAAGCAATATGATAATGATCTTGAACTTTGCTGTAATAATATTGTAAAATCTACAGTTTCATCAACTGACATTGTTGATTTGATAAATACAAATGTTACAATTAGTTATCCCGCTATTTATATAAACACCAACTACTCGATTAGACAATTTCTTTATTTGGAACCTACCCTGTATATTATTTCAGGAAATATTTCAGAAGTTGTAAAAAATCTTTTCGATAAAATGATTCTCAACAGTAGAGCTAAATTTATATTCATCATGAACGAAATTAATAAAACTCACCTAGGCATTTTTAACAAATATTTCTTTCTTAAGATTTTAATAATACTTAATAGGCCAGGCATGCATTTGTTTACATGTTCATCTGATAAGTGCCTCCCCACAGGAGATTTATGTTTACAGATGCGAAATACGGAAGATCTCTTTCGAAAAAGGAATTTGAAGATTTCCAAATTAGATGCGACATGGATAGATTTTGCGCCCTTTATTGTAAGTCCCACAGAAGGCATTCATGTAGAAGTCATCAATATGATTGCATCGTATTTACACTTGAACATTAATTATGTAGAATCACAAAGTCTAATTAATCCCTTGGCAGCTGAACCTAAGTTTAAAGAAAATTTGTATGACTTTTCTCTTGTGCCTTATGTCAATGAAACAACCCAGTTCGATAAAACCATCCCCTTTACAGAAGATATACCAGTTTACGTAACACCTAGAATTATTATTGATAAAAAATGGCAAATTTTCTATCGAGAGTTTGATAACAGAACTTGGATATGTTTTTCCGTGGTGATCATATTATTTTACTTGCTTTTTAAATTCATCCATCTAATATTCCCTTATAAGAGCAATCTCTCTGTGTTTGAAATCATTTTAGGAGTCCTTTTAGGGAGCATTGGTGGAGTTAATGCTAGAACTGTCTCACAAAAACTATTGTTAACTCTGTTTATATTTTTTAGTCTCTTATTTACCACTATTTATAGAAGCAAAATGTTCGATATGTTGAAGACAGATTTATCGGCCCAATTGATAACATCCAGAGATGATATTTTGAACTCAAATTTAAAGATTGGTATGCCTGGTGAACAGTTTGTTGGGCTACTTGAATTGTCTCAAAATCCATTCGAATTAGGTTTGATAGCAAATGACCGTGTAATAAATTGCTTTAACTTTACTGCATGCGTGGATAGAGTGGTTTTTAATAAAGATATCGTGACGAAACAATTGATCAAAGCAATGCATTTCTTGATTCCAGCTATATATTTGGATTCAAAGGGAAGGTCGCTTATATATATTATCAAAGACCCGCTTGGAGTTCCTTTCCATTTCGGGATCCTCTTCCTTAAAGGACATCCTCTATTTGAAAAGTTCAATAAGAATATTCTTTTACTTAAAGAAGCTGGCTTTATCAGTCACTTATGCAAAATCTACGAAAACAAATACGAAAGAGCTATGATTTTAGCACAACACAAGCAAGCTTTGAAGTATTCAAAACTACAATTAGAAACTCTAGGATCTACGTTTTTTATGTATTTATTTGGTATAACTGCTAGTATAATTGTGTTTTCTATAGAAACTTTCGTATGTTAATAGGAAACAAAAAAAGCCTTAAATTGATAATCATAACTTAAAAATCTTATGTTAAATACCTCTACATAAACTTCTATATTTATAAACTAACTTCTACATAAACTAATACAAGAACGTAATTTTTAAATAACGTTCAACAGTAAAATATTTATAACAATTGTGTGTTTACTTATTGTACTAATTTGTACATAAATAAATCACAATAAAATGTTTGTTTTGAACAGTTTTATTCATGAAATAGTCTTATAGACCGGGCAGTATCATCGCCCCCGCTAGCGCAATTATTCCGATTCGATTTTTTTGCACAAACTTACTCAAAAAGAGGTCCTTATAACATATCCACAGGGTGCCGGGCGGTGCCGTGGTCGAAAAATTTTTTAAACAAATTTACAAAAATAATTTTTTTATATTTCCAAAATATGTCTCTTGTCATTTTTCTCTAAAATTGACTGTTGTCGAGTTATACGCGATTAAAAATTTGAAAAATGCGAAAATTACCATTTTCAAGGCTTCATAACTCGATCAAAAATGATTATTATGAAATTCAAAAAGTGACAAAATCAAGATTCAAATACTTTCTTCAGCGTTCTGAAGAGATTTTTGTCATTAATTTATTACAAAGCTGTTATTTTTAGTTATTAACAATTAGCGCTATAGTCCAACTGTATCGTCGCCCCCGTTAACGGAACTATTTCGATTAGACTTTTTTGCACAAACTTACTCAAAAAGAGGTCCTTATAACATATCCACAGGGTGCCGGGCGGTGCCGTGGTCGAAAAATTTTTGAAACAATTTTTTTTAAACAAATTCACAAAAATAATTTTTTTATTTCCAGCAATTTTTTTTAGTTAATTTGGGTCATTCTGAGCAAAAAAGGTCTCTTGTCATTTTTCTCTAAAATTTACTGTTGTCGAGTTATACGCGATTAAAAATTTGAAAAATGCGAAAATGGCCATTTTTAAGGCTTCATAACTCAATCAAAAATGATTATTATGAAATTCAAAAAGTGAAAAAATCAAGATTCTAATACCTTCTTCAGCGTTCTGAAGAGATTTTTGTCATTATTTTATTACAAAGCTGTTATTTTTAGTTATTAACAATTAGCGGTATAGTCCAACTGTATCGTCGCCCCCGTTAGCGGAACTATTTCGATTCGATTTTTTTGCACAAACTTACTCAAAAAGAGGTCCTTATAACATATCCACAGGGTGCCGGGCGGTGCCGTGGTCGAAAAATGTTTTAAACAATTTTTTTTAAACAAATTCAAAAAAATAATTTTTTCATTTCCGACAATTTTTTTTTAGATAATTTGGGTCATTGTGAGTAAAAAAGGTCTCTGGCCATTTTGCTCTAAACTTAACTGTTGTCGAGTTATACGCGATTAAAAATTTGAAAAATGCGAAAATGGCCATTTTCAAGGCTTCATAACTCGATTAAAAATTGTTATTATGAAATTCAAAAAGTGACAAAATCAAGATTCAAATATCTTCTTCAACGTCTTGAAGAGATTTTTGGCATTATTTTATTACAAAGCTGTTACTTTTAGTTATTAACAATTAGCGCTATAGTCCAACTGTATCGTCACCCCCATTAGCGGAACTATTTCGATTAGATTTTTTTTGCACAAACTTACTCAAAAAGAGGACCTTATAACATATCCACAGGGTGCCGGCCGGTGCCGTGGTCTAAAAATTGTTTAAACAATTTTTCGACCACCGGCCGGCACTCTGTGGATATGTTATAAGGACCTATTTTTGAGTAAGTTTGTGCAAAAAAATCTAATCGAAATAGTTCCGCTAACGGGGGCGACGATACAGTTGGACTATACCGCTAATTTTTAATAACTAAAAATAACAGCTTTGTAATAAAATAATGACAAAAATCTCTTCAGGACGCTGAAGAAGGTATTTCAATCTTGATTTTGTCACTTTTTGAATTTCATAATAATCATTTTTGATCGAGTTATGAAGCCTTGAAAATGGCCATTTTCGCATTTTTCAAATTTTTAATCGCGTATAACTCGACAACAGTAAATTTTAGAGAAAAATGACAAGAGACCTTTTTTGCTCAGAATGACCCAAATTATCTAAAAAAAAATTTTTGGAAATAAAAAAATTATTTTTGTGAATTTGTTTAAAAAAAAATTGTTTAAAAAATTTTTCGACTACGGCACCGCCCGGCACCCTATGGATATGTTATGAGGACCCCCTTTTGAGTAAGTTTGTGCAAAAAAATCTGATCGAAATTGTTCCGCTAACGGGGGCGACGATACAGTTAGACTATAGCGCTAATTGTTAATAACTAAAAATAACAGCTTTGTAATACATTAATGACAAAAATCTCTTCAGAACGCTGAAGAAGGTATTTGAATCTTGATTTTGTCACTTTTTGAATTTCATAATAATCATTTTTGATCGCGTTATGAAGCCTTGAAAATCGCGTATAACTCGACAACAGTCAATAATGACGAGAGACCTTTTTTGCTCAGAATGACCCAAATTACCTAAAAAAAAATGTTGGAAATAAAAACATTATTTTTGTGAATTTGTTTAAAAAAAATTGTTTAAAAAATTTTTCGACCACGGCACGCCCGGCACCCTGTGGATATGTTATAAGGACCTCTTTTTGAGTAAGTTTGTGCAAAAAAAATCTAATCGAAACAATTCCGTTAACGGGGGCGACGATACAGTTAGACTATAGCGGTAATTGTTAATAACTAAAAATAACAGCTTTGTAATAAATTAATGACCAAGATCTCTTCAGAACGCTGAAGAAGGTATTTGAATCTTGATTTTGTCACTGTTTGAATTTCATAATAATCATTTTTGATCGAGTTATGAAGCCTTGAAAATGGCCATTTTCGCATTTTTTAAATTTTTAATCGCGTATAACTCGACAGCAGTCAATTTTAGAGAAAAATGACAAGAGATCTTTTTTGCTCAGAATGACCCAAGTTATCTAAAAAAATTTTTTGGAAATAAGAAAAATTATTTTTGTGAATTTGTTTAAAAAAAATTGTTTAAAAAATTTTTCGACCACTGCACCGCCCGGTACCCTGTGGATATGTTATAAGGACCTCATTTTGAGTAAGTTTGTGCAAAAAAATCGAATCGGAATAATTGCGCTAGCGGGGGCGACGATACTGCCCGGTCTATTACCGAATTACACTCAAAGTTACCGATTTGATTTACAAAAAATTGTAAACGTTTGTCTTCTATACTTCCACAAAATTTATTATATCTAAGTGACTACAGCTGTTTCGGCGGAGTGCCTTTCTCAAGTAATATAGTTTACAATGTGTTTGCCGCCGAAACAGCTGTAGTCACTTAGATATAATAAATTTTGTGGAAGTATAGAAGACAAACGTTTTCAGTTTTTTATTGTTAGATAAAATGAACTTCCATCAAGTAACGGTCGAATCCATCAATTATTTACAAAAAATTGTATTAAAACAATACCAAAAATAAAAAAAAAACGTAAAGCAAGGCAACAACATGAAGTCTCCCTAAAGCGATCACCCATCCAAAACATAACCACAGTAAATACTGCTTGACTAGGGTTATCTGGTGAGAACCGTGTACGTCAGTGTTCTAGGGCCATAAAAGTGACGCCAATATGAATTATTTTGACAGATTGTACAAATAATATTAAGATTGCTATTTAATATTTTTTTTCATCATATTTTATTACTTATCGGAAGACAAATCCAAAGACACAAAAATTATAATATGTAAATATATTTACTAAAAACACCAATATATTTTTTCACACTTTATTTGCACTGATGCGTACGTAACTTGAAAGATTTAGCAACTAACTTAAGATATAGCGACTAACTTAATACTATCTCTGTGCGACGTACTGTCGTTTTTATAAAAATTCACTCTCAACATTTTTCCCAATCGCTCCTAAAGAAGTATAACTTAAATAATTACACTTTTATAAAAAAAACTTTTTTATAATAAAACGTTTTTATTATTTATAGGAGAGAATATAAAATAATTTGACAATATAAAATGCTTAAAATTCCAAAAATTACACTATAATAAAATAGTATATTGTACAACAAGTGAGAAAAAAGACATATTCCTCACGAGCGCAGAAATTTCTTGCAAATCAAGCGAGGGAGAAATATGTCATTTTCTCATGGGTTGTACACTGTACTTTTTCTATGGATGCGGCTTTGTCAAGAGTTAAAACTTCAAAATTAAATAATTTAGGTGCTTAGGTATATTATATGCATAAATTGAAATAAAATACATATACATGTAGTAGGTATTTAATACTCTTAAAATTTATATACGTTATTTATTTAAAATTCTAATTAACAGTTATTTTTGAACAGTTTTGAAAGGTAATTCCTGGTAAGTTTTGCTTCAACATATTTTGTTGTTGTTCTGAAGCTATTTTCTTGTGGCATTTTTTCAATTAACTATTTTTGATGGGAAATAAGCCACAATTTTACTAAAAAAATGATACTATTACCGTTTTGACGCTCAAATCGGGTGTCGTTGTCAAAATATAAAAAAATATTGATTTTTGTTTACATTCTATATAATATTTTTTATATTTTGACACCCGATTTGTCCGTTATAGTAATGGATAGCGATAAAACTTAATAACAAAAATTGTAGCCAACTTTGAACTTCATATTACAAAATTAGTTAAAATGTTACAGGGTGTTCGATAACATAGTGGCAGATCAAAGTTATGTTTTTTAAATGGAACACCCTGTATTTTATTTTATATTCGAAATCTTCTTAACTTCTACATTACAAAAATATAAAGGTTTGGTATGTTACACAGGGTATTTACAAAGTTATAACCAATTTTATATGAAAATCGTAACAAGTTTAACTCCCTGTATAAATAAAAATAAGCACAACGGCAATGGTTTATTGATGCCATATTTTTTTATTTATTGCCAAAATGGTCATAAACAATCGATGTTGCTAATTTTCTTTATATTGAATACAGGGTGAGTCAAAACGCAAGTAGATTATTTTCTCAGTAATTTTAAATGAAACACCCTGTATTTTATATCACTATCAAAAAGTACCATTACCGTACTTTAATTTTTATATAACATTTCCTATGTCTAAATTTATTAGTTTTCGAGATATTTTCATTCTTCAGAGCAAATTATTAATTACGGGTCTCAAATTTTAGGTAAGCCATGACTGAATTGTCTAAAACTGACAATTTAATCAAAGTTGGCTACAATTTTTGTCATTAACTTTTATTGCTATCTATTACTATAACGGATCTACGGAGCTTAACCACACTAATAAATCACCCTGTATGGATAAATCGATTTTTTTTCAAACTATTTTAAAAATGTGACTAATTCAATGATATTTTAAAGTACGGTAATAAATCGACATCTACAAATTGATGGTGGGTCAGTGGTATTAGACTGCAGATCGACAGTTCCCTAGTTCGAACACGGCTATTGCGTATGTTTTTTTTTATTTTTTTAATAAATAATTAAAAGTTGATATACCTAAAATTCATATTTTATAAGTTAATTATTATATATAAATAATACTACTTTAAGGTGATACAGTAGCGATCAACAGGTAGCAACAAACGCGGTCCAAGATTGCGAAAGTTCTGCGAACTTTCAAAAGTGTGGCAACAGTGCGTCAATAATTCAACACTGACAGTGACGTTTATACTATCAAAAACAATAATTTTTATACACATAGGCGCGAAATGTTGCCAAGTCAGTGACGTTCGATTTCTTGTTATAAAAAATCGATTTTTAGTAGTTCCAATGTGACACAAAATCTAGGCACGGGATAAAAAAGTTTATTTGAAGAAAGTGTATTTTTTGTCTTTCTTAATGACTCCTTTTTGCAATATTTTATTTAGTAATATAGTAATTTCCACATACTAACATATTTCTGAAATTGGGCTCTGTACCGCCATTCTTTATTATATTACGAATAAGTGTGCCAAATATCTCGACAAAATATTCAAAATTACAGCAGCAATCTTGGAACGCGTTTGTTGCTACCTGTTGATCGCTACTGTTTCCTCTTAAACAACCGTGGTATTATAAAAAGTACTTTTTTATACTAGTGTAATTTTTGGAATTATAATTTTAACAGTTAATACAAGTAGATACTAAAAATTCATATTTTTTTCTTTCGAAAAATGTTGTGACCTGTACATAACAAAACCGTGTTATTATAAAAAGTACTTTTTTGTATGGATGCTATAGAATGTGAAACTTCTCTCACTACTTACAGCTGGTTCCTAAAAAAACTGATACGACTCTTAGTAAGATTTGATCATTTTGAACAGTGTATGATTGGTATGACATTATATTATATTTATTATGACAGACAAATAATAAAATAAACAAACAGTGTCGTTGTCAAAATATAAAAAAAATATTGATTTTTGTTTATATTCTAAATAATATTTTTTATATTTTGACACCCGATTTGGGCGTCGGAACGTTAATAAAATCATTTTTTTAGTAAAATTGTGCCTTATTTCCCATCAAAAATAGTTAATTCAACATATTTTGTTTGGCAATATTAATTGTGTTTGTATTGTGCCTGTTACCATGGAAACGGCGATCGTATGTATGTAAAACCGTAGGAGAACCCGTGAGAAAAAATATTTCTCACTGCAATGGCCGACTTTTCTCGCTGTCTGAGAAATTGTTCGTTTTAAATGTATGTACAGCTGGTTAAAAAAAAAACTGATACGACTCTTAAAGCATATGTTATAGAAAATTGAGCAGTGTACTTTCTTCTTCTTGTTCTTTTTGTTTTTGGTCTCGCTGCAAGGCAATTACCAGCACGATTTATAGGCGATCTTGATGTAGTCTGGCTCTAAGCCATATCAAAATCGCTGACTATGTTCTTGTAAACAGCTTTTGATAAGGTGTGATATAATGAATACGAGTTTAATTATACAGAGAGAGTCTGTAATTTGGAATAAATTCAATATCTCAAATACTAATTGTTTTTTTGAAAAAAGCTCAGACCCGTCGATTAGTATTTCAAATTGTCCTTTTTGACATACAATAATAATGTATACAGGGTGTCCCAATTTAAAGATATGACGTCATCGTTGATTTTCTTAAATGGCAACACTGTTATTTTGATAGCTATTTTGATAGGGTGTGTAAAGTTATACACAACTGCAAAATTTCAAATTTTCATCCTCTACCATTTACAAGATAATAGAAAATAACAAAGTTATGTCTGTAATTTGAAATAAATTAAATAATTAAAATATTAATTATTTTTTGAAAAATTCTCAGACCCGTCGATTAGTATTTCAAATTGTCATTTTTGGCATACAATAATATTGTATACAGGGTGACCCAATTTAGAGATATGACGTCATCGTTGATTTCCTTAATGGCAACACTGTCATTTTGATAGATATTTTGATAGGGTGTGTAAAGTTATACACAGCTGCAAAATTTCAAATTTTTATTCTCTACCATTTACAAGGTAATAAAAAATAACAAAGTTATTAAAAACAAGTAATCAAATAATAATTGAATTTAATTATTTTAATTAAGCAAATGCTCATAAAGTTGCCCATTGACAATTTGACAATAATTGAGGGCAACATTATGAGTATTTGCTTAATTGAAATAATTAAATTCAATTATTATTTGATTACTTGTTTTTCATTGTTATTTTTTATTATCTTGTAAATGGTAGGGAATAAAAATTTGACATTTTGCAGTTTTTTATAACTTTACACACCCTATCAAAATAGCTATCAAAATGACAGTGTTGCCATTTAAGAAAATCAATGATGACGTCATATCTCTAAATTGGGACACCCTGTATACATTATTATTGTATATCAAAAACGACAATTTAAAATACTAATCGACGGGTCTGAGCATTTTTCAAAAAAACAATGAGTATTTGAGATATTGAATTTATTCCAAATTACAGACTCTCTCTGTATTTAATTTATTATATTTTGAAGGATAAATACTTATTATTTACATACTGTCACTGTCACTGAAAAATTTTAAAAGGACATCGCACACATCTTATGGAAAATATAATGTCACTCAAATTCAATAAAATTTATACGAATAGATTCGTTTTAAATTAACGGTCAAATCTTATCATTGCGCCAACTCCATATTTTCAATAATAAGAGCAGAAATTGATATAAATAAATCTGAAATCAAATGGATGCGTACATAAGTTAGAGAGAGAAAAAATATTTTATAATACCCAAATTGTCGGTACTCCATAAATCAGCGGATTAGTTTTACTAATCCGCTTAGGCCCAGCGGGGTTTAAGCTCTTTTGAATAGCACCCAGAGCAATAGTGATTGTAACTGACACTTTTACTGACTAAAAAATTTGATTTCGATAAACTTTAATTGCAATTTGCGCCGTAATTAATCATAATTAAGAGTTGGCGCATTGATAAGATTTGACCGTTAATTTAAAACGAATCTATTCGTATAAATTTTATTGAATTTGAGTGACATTATATTTTCCATAAGATGTGTGCGATGTCCTTTGTCAGATAACTTCAACCTCAAAAAATGGCTGTTTGTTTGTTTATTTTATTATTTGTCTGTCATAATAAATATAATATAATGTCATACCAATCATACACTGTTCAAAATGATCAAATCTTACTAACAGCCGTATCAGTTTTTTTAGGAACCAGCTGTAAGTAGTGAGAGAAGTTTCACATTCTATAGCATCCATACAAAAAAGTACTTTTTATAATAACACGGTTTTGTTATGTACAGGTCACAACATGTTTCGAGAGAAAAAAATATGAATTTTTAGTATCTACTTGTATTAACTGTTAAAATTATAATTCCAAAAATTACACTAGTATAAAAAAGTAGCAACAAACGCGTTCCAAGATTGCTGCTGTAATTTTGAATATTTTGTCGAGATATTTGGCACACTTATTCGTAATATAATAAAGAATGGCGGTACAGAGCCCAATTTCAGAAATATGTTAGTATGTGGAAATTACTCTATAACTAAATAAAATATTGAAAAAGGAGCCTCTACCGCCATTAAGAAAGACAAAAAAATACACTTTCTTCAAATAAACATTTTTATCCCGTGCCTAGATTTTGTGTCACATTGGAACTACTAAAAATCGATTTTTTATAACAAGAAATCGAACGTCACTGACTTGGCAACATTTCGCGCCTATGTGTATAAAAATTATTGTTTTTGATAGTATAAACATCACTGTCAGTGTTGAATTACCGACGCACTGTTGCCTCACTTTTGAAAGTTCGCAGAATTTTCGCAATCTTGGACCGCGTTTGTTGCTACCTGTTAATCGCTACTGTATCACCTTAAAGTAGTATATATAATATTTATATATAATAATTAACTTATAAAATATAAATTTTATGTATATCAACTTTTAATTATTTATTAAAAAAATAAATAAAAACATACGCAATAGCCGTGTTCGAACTAGGGAACTCTCGATCTGCAGTCTAATACCACTGACCCACCATCAATTTGTAGATATCGATTTATTACCGTACTTTAAAATATCATTGAATTAGTCACATTTTTAAAATAGTTTGAAAAAAGAAATCGATTTATCCATACAGGGTGATTGATTAGTGTAGTTAAGCTCCGTAGATCCGTTATAGTAATAGATAGCAATAAAAGTTAATGACAAAAATTGTAGCCAACTTTGATTAAATTGTCAGTTTTAGACAATTCAGTCATGGCTTGCCTAAAATTTGAGACCCGTAATTAATAATTTGCTCTGAAGAATGAAAATATTTCGAAAACTAATAAATTTAGACATAGGGAATGTTATATAAAAATTAAAGTACTGTAATGGTACTTTTTGATAGTGATATAAAATACAGGGTGTTTCATTTAAAATTACTGAGAAAATAATCTACTTGCGTTTTGACTCACCCTGTATTCAATATAAAGAAAATTAGCAACATCGATTGTTTATGACCATTTTGACAATAAATAAAAAAATATGGCATCAATAAACCATTGCCGTTGTGCTTATTTTTATTTATACAGGGAGTTAAACTTGTTACGATTTTCATATAAAATTGGTTATAACTTTGTAAATACCCTGTATAACATACCAAACCTTTATATTTTTGTAATGTAGAAGTTAAGAAGATTTCGAATATAAAATAAAATACAGGGTGTTACATTTAAAAAAACATAACTTTGATCTGCCACTATGTTATCGAACACCCTGTAACATTCTAACTAATATTGTAATATGAAGTTCAAAGTTGGCTACAATTTTTGTTATTAAGTTTTATCGCTATCCATTACTATAACGGATCTACTGAGCTTTACCCCACTAATCAATCACCGTGTATAATAGCAGTTAAATATTGCATTGTTAGCTAGTTCTAAGCTATTCTGAAAATTTCAGGTACCTAGGTAGCCTAGAACTATTTTTAAAATGGATTACAAAATTACAAAATAAGGCCATGACAATGCCATGGCAAAATATATTGGAGAAGATGTTGCCGGCTCACTAGACTTAGGGTAGGATAGAGAGAGGAACGAAAATATTAGGACAAAAATGAAAATTGATCTAGACATGAGACACAATTGAAGTAAAAAAACTAAACTGGATGGATACCTGCAGAGATTGTTTGAAAGTATATGGCCAAGATAAAAAGACAAGATAAAAAATGCCCACTAGAAGAAAACGATGTAGACCAAGACTGAGGCTGTCCTGGAGAGGAGATAATAAAGATGCAATCACTGCCAGAGATTTAATGACTAGAAAGTGCTTCGACAGAAAATGTTTCTTAAATATCTTTTTTTGAGACGTCAAACATTAATTAAAAATGTAATTTTTTCTTCTTTTTTTTTGTGTAGACATGACCCTGTCTGTTTTTTAAAGTGCCTCCAGTAAGTGTTGTCATTCTATCCTTTTCGTGGTCTTCCCACCTACAGCTCTGATAGTGTAATGCTCAGATATTTAAACTGAATGACTTGTTCTATTATCTGACCATCTAGCTCTAATTTACATCTTAGTAGGTTTCCTGTTATAACCATGCATTTGTTTTTTTGGCAAATTAACATGTTAAATTTTCTGGCGATTATATTAAATTGGCGGAGCATACGTTGCAAATCATCTTCACTTTGAGAGATTAGTATTGCATCGTCTGCATAGCAGATTATTTTGAGTTGTTTTTCTCTCATTTGGTATCCTTTTTTAGTTCTTATTTTTTTTATCATTTCATCCATGATCAAGTTGAACAATAGAGGAGTCAGGGAAACTCACTGTCTCATTGAATTGCCAGTTTTAATTGGGTCAATTAGTTCTTCTTCTACTTTTACCTTTAATGTGTTGTTTTGGTAGATATTTTCTTCTTCTTGTAGTTCCTTCTCCTATCGGAGGTTGGCTATCATCACAGTTATCCGTACCTTATTGGCGGCTGCTCTGAAAAGATCTACTGGGCTGCAACTATACCACTCTCTTAAGTTTCTCAGCCAGCAAAATTCTTCTTCTGCCTATGGATCTTTTACCTTTTATTTTACCTTGCATTATGAGCCTTAATATCTCATATTTCGCACCTCTGGTAATGTGGCCTAAATATTCCCTTCCTTGTTTTGATGTTCTTTATCATCTCGCAATCCTTTTGCACTTTCTTAACACTTCTGCATTTGTAACTCGTTGGATCCATGGTATTTTCAAAATCCTTCTATTACACCACATCTCAAAGGCTTCCAACTTCTTTATATTTTCTACTTTTAGTGTCCAGCTTTCCACTCCATACAACAAAGTCAAGAACACGTAGCATCTTAAGGCTCTTATCCTCAGCTCCAGAGGAAGGTCTCGATTAACAAACATCTTTTTCATTTTTATAAATGCTTGTCTTGTAATTTCAATGAGTGTCCTGATTTCTCTACCTGGTCATTATTTTCATTTACCCAGGTTCCCAGATATTTGTAGTTATTCACTCTTTCTACTTGTTTTCCCTCAATATCCAACCTTCCTCCTGTATGTTGCTTAGAAATAATCATGAACTTGGTTTTCTTAACGTTCATTTGTAGTCCATAGTCCATACTGACTTGATGTAATCTATTTACTAATAGTTGCAGTGCATCTAGACTGTCTGCAAAAATAGCGGTGTCGTCTGCGAATATTATGTTGTTCAAGATTTTTCCGTTTATTGATATACCCTGTTCTTCCTCTGATATTGCTTCCTTAAAAATAGCTTCGCTGTACAGATTGAATAACAATGGAGTCAACACGCAACCCTGTCTAACACCTCTCTTGATCTCTATCGCCTCTGTCTCGACATTTTCGATTTTAACCGTTGCTTTTTGATTCCAGTACAGATTGACAATAACCCGTATATCTCGACTTTCCACAGTCTTCTCTTTTAAAAGTTTTATGAGTTTCTGATGTCGTACTCTATCAAAAGCCTTTTGATAATCTATAAAGCAGACATAGAGATCTTGGTTCATATCTAGTCGTCTTTGCGCGAGAACGTTAAAAGCGAACAGTTCCTAGTCCTCCTCTGAAACCAAACTGGGTGTCATCTATATCTTCCTCTATTTTTTTGTATAGTCTTCCATGTATTATTTTGAGGAATATGTTAAGTGTGTGGCTTATTAAAGAAATTGTTCTGTACTGGGAGCATTCTGTCGCATATATTGACTTTGGTAGTGTTACAAATGTGGACAGCAACCAATCCCGGGGGATTACTCCTGTTGTATATACCTTGTTGAACAGATCTAAAAGTATATGCAGTGTTTCTTCGTCAATGCATTTAATTAGCTCAGTGGGTATCTGATCTGGGCCTACTGCTTTTGCGGTCTTTGCATTTTTAATTGCCTGTTCTAATTCGCATTTTCGGTCCTGTTTGTTCCTGTGGTTCTTCTTGTATCATTCTATCATCGTCGAATAGTTTCATTATGTATTCCTGCCAAAACCTTAATTTATCTTTGATGTCTGCGATGAGTTTACCGTTATCATCTTTAAGTATCCCATAGTGTGCTCGCTTTTTGTTACTTGTTAGTTTTTTTATTTTTTTTTATGTAGATATTTTAGATCGTTTTAATTATTCCTAGATGCAAGTAATTATCTTGTGTACAATAAATGGATAACTTCCTTTAATTTGACTCTATCAAACGCCTTCTTAAGGTCCACGAAACGTAAATAAATAAAGTCATTGTATTCTAATGACTTCTCTTGAACCTGCCTCATTATAAATACATCGTTGGTGCATGATCTTCTTCTGTTAATGTTATAACTTTATTTAGTTTGTTTGTTATCACTTTGGTTGTTAATTTTAATGTTGTGTTAAATAAATTAATTCCTCTGTAATTCTCCGGGTTGGTAATGTAATGTAAAATGTAATATTTATTAAAATCAATTGCGGTTTAATCTCATATTTATAAATATAATATTTAAGGTGGAAGAAGATATGGACGAAGAAGCGTGGTATGTAGAAGAATTTATGGGCTGCCAAACCTTCTTGAATAATCAGAATTCAAGAAGAAAATCATGTCCCAATGCGTGTCTATAAATTTAAAAGTATTATCGAAATACTATAAAAAAAATGGACTGTATAAAATATTAAAAAAATATGAAAAAAATTTTTTTTTAAGTAACGCGATTCTTTAGTTACGAGTGACTAAAATTAAAAATATTATAAAAAAATCAACTAAAAAGAAAAAAAAAATTCAAACTCGAAGGATTATTCGAAAAAAACTGTTAGACAGATTAAATGTACAAAAATCTGAAAAATTCGTTAAAAAATTGAAAAATTCAACACATTCGTTTAGTCCTGTCGCCAGGGGGGGTACAACGGCCTCGTTAATTCAGATGGACTTACTCAAGTTTTTTTTATGTATTTTGACCCGTAGAACACGAATTTTTTGGGTAACAGTTGATCCGGATGTCGATAAGATTGTTATAGACCAAGAACTTGAGGAATCAAATAACAGCGATTTTTGGCAAAACAAAACAATATTTTGTATTTTTTGGGCCATTTTAAGTAAAAAATATTTCTACAAGTTTTTTCGTAGGATGCACAGTTTTCGAGATAAACGCGGTTGAACTTTAAAAAAATCGAAAAATTGCAATTTTTGAACCCGAATAACTTTTGATTAAAAAATAAAATAGCAAGTCTGCTTACCGCATTTGAAAGTTTAAGTCAAATTATATCGGTTTTGATTATTTGCATTGGTAAAAATTTATTTTTTTATTGTTTAACAAAGCTATAAACACGTAGGGTTTCCCGTGCTTTTACATGCGTTTTAACGCATGTAACGTAGAAATAGTCTTGATTGCACTAGTACCTATTCTACCTACTCGTTCGATTTTAAATGAGAAATCATAGAAACATCACTCACGCACTAGTTGTTTGTAGCTTTGTTTAACAATAACACAATAAATTTTTAGCAATGCAAATAATCAAAACCGACATAATTTGACTTGAACTTTCAAAGGCGCTAAGCAGAATTGCTATTTTATTTTTTAATCAAAAGTTATTCGGGTTTAAAAATTGCAGTTTTTCGATTTTTTGAAAGTTCAACCGCGTTTATCTCGAAAACTGTGCATCCTACTAAAAAACTTGTAGAAATATTTTTTGCTTAAAATGACCCAAAAAATACAAAATATTGTTTTGTTTTGCCAAAAATCGCTGTTATTTGATTCCTCAAGTTCTTGGTCTATAACAATCTTATCGACATTCGGATCAACTGTTACCCAAAAAATTCGTGTTCTACGGGTCAAAATACATAAAAAAAATTTGGGTAAGTCCATCTGAATTAACGAGGCCGTTGTACCCCCCCTGGCGACAGGACTAGTTAAATAAATTTAATTTCAAATATTCGTTTAATTTTCACCGGCTTCTGCAGTTATAATCTATACCAAGAAAGCTTTTATTTCAACAAGTTATTTAGTTATTGATAAATAATTACTTGCCCAAAAAATTTATTTGAAAATTCGAGATTTTGTTGGGAAAACCCACATTTTCCGAGGAAATTTTTCGTCGGAGCAAATCGGGAAAAACATGCCTCTATGTAGAATTAAATTGGGGTGAATTTTTATTTGAGTGTTTTTGGTGTAAAGTTAAAATCTTCGGAGTTATATACCAATAATTGAAAAAAACACGATTTGGGGGCTCCATTTTGTTAATAAAAAAAGTAGCACACTATCTGCGGACTTTGCATACCTATATTATTAATATATAGGATCATAATATTCGATTCCAGCAATAAAATTGCTGATAAATAACCTTTCTTTGTACTTTACTAATTAGACCAGCGTATTATAACTATTTTTTTTTCAAAATTTAAAGATTATGTAAAAAAACGAAAAATTTATATTTTGTCGATAAAATATTAAACTAGCATCTCATCTTTATAATCTTTATAAGTTTGATCAATGTATCATGATTATTTTGGTTATTATTGCGATCGTAAATTGTTAATTAACAATTGAATTGTTGCTAAAATATTCGTTTACTTTTCACCGGCTTATGGAATTACAATCTATACCAAGAAAGCTTTGATGTCACTAAGTTATTTAATTCCATCATCATTCTCTTTGCCTTATCCCTATGCGGGGTCGGCTTCCCTAATTGCATTTCTCCACACAATTCTATCTTGGGCCATATCAATGTTAATCCCCTTTACCAACATGTCCTGCCTTATCGTCTCCCCCCAGGTCTTCTTTGGTCTTCCTCTCCTACTCCTTCCAGGAATCTGCACTTCAGCTATTCTTCGTATTGGGTGGTTAACGTCTCGACGTTGAACATGACCAAACCATCTTAACCTATGCTCTCTCATTTTGGCATCAATTGGTGCCACACCTAGACTTCCCCTAATATACTCATTTCTAATTTTATCCTTCTTTGTCACTCCACTCATCCATCTAAGCATTCTCATTTCCGCCACATGCATTCGCTGTTCCTCTTTCTTTTTCACTGCCCAACATTCAGTTCCGTACATCATAGCTGGTCTTATGGCTGTTTTATAGAATTTTCCCTTCAGCTTCATTGGAATTTTTCTGTCACACAACACACCACTCGCTTCTTTCCACTTCATCCATCCAGCCCTAATTCTACTGCATGCATCTCCATCTATTTCTCCATTACTCTGTAATACCGATCCTAGGTACTTAAAACTATTGCTTTTTACAATCATTTCACCATCCAAAGATACCATTTTATTTGTAGTAGCTCCATCTTTAAATGAACATTCCAAATACTCTGTTTTTGTCCTACTAAGTTTTAAACCTTTTTCCTCCAGAGCTTGTCTCCACTGTTCCAGTTTTTGTTCTAAGTCTCTTTCACTATTTCCTACTAACACGACATCATCAGCATACATTAAGCACCATGGAATGTTACCCTGTATTTTCGCTGTTATCTGGTCCAAAACTAATGAGAATAAATACGGACTAAGCACAGAACCTTGATGCAATCCTACTTTCACATGAAATTTATCAGTCTCTCCCACACCTGTCCTAACACTAGTCGTTACTCCCTCATACATATCCCTCACAATCTTTACATATTCACCAGGGACTCCTTTCTTATTGAGTGCCCACCACAGAATCTCTCGAGGAACTCTATCATATGCTTTCTCAAGATCAATGAATACCATATGAGCGTTTGTTTCTTTACTCCTGTATTTTTCCATCAACTGCCTTATAGTGAAAATTGCATCTGTTGTTGATCTACCCTGCATAAAGCCAAATTGATTCTCGGATATTTCGGTCTCTTCACGTATCCGTCTATCAATTACTCTTTCCCATATTTTCATGGTGTGGCTAAGCAGTTTTATAGCCCTGTAGTTTGTACATTGTTGTATATCTCCCTTGTTTTTGTAAACAGGTACCAGTATACTGCTTCTCCATTCGTCTGGCATTTGTCCAACTTCCATAATTCTATTATTGACCACTAAGTTATTTAATTATTGATTAATAATTACTTGCCTAAAACTTTATTTGGAAATTAGAGATTTTGTTGGGAAAACCTGCATTTTCCGAGGAAAATTTTCGTCGGAGCAAATCGGGAAAAACATATGCATTTAATTGCGGTGAATTTTTATTTGAGTGTTTTTGTTGTAAAAGTTAAAATCTTCGGAGTTATAGAGCAATAATTGAAAAAAATACGATTTGTCGGCGCCATTTTGTTTATAAAAAAAGTAGCACACTATCTGCGGACTTTGCATACCTATATTATTAATATATAGGATCTTATAATTCGATTCCAGCAATAAAATTGCTGGTAAATAACTTTTCCATGAATTTTGCTAATTAGCCCAGAGTAATTCTGTGGCTTGGTTCTAAAAGGGCCAATGTCAAATTTTTGTTTTTTTGTACAGCTTTCTTTGGAATTTAATACTGACAAAACAAAACATAAAAAATTGATATTGGTCCTTTTAGCATTAAGCCACATTATGTGGCTTGGTGTTAAAATGACCAATGTGAATTTTTTGTGTTTTGTTTTGTCAATATTAAATTCTAAAGAAAGCTATACAAAAAAATAAAAATTTGACATTGGCCCTTTTAGAACCAAGCCACAGAATTATGTACAAACATGAAAAGTAGTCGGAATCGGCAAAAAATTTGAAACTTTATTTTTTATTTATGAAGCATAACGTAAACAATTAACGTACAAAGTGAAATTATGTATAATTCCTATAATTAGCTACAATCTGTAAAAGTTTCAAGTTTCTTCATTGTAAAAAACAAGGCAACATTACATTTATTTTTAAAGCCTTTTCTTTAGTTCAATCGTTTGCGGTAAATTTTAGATGTTAATTTGACTGCCTTTTGTCCAATTCAAATGAATGAAAATTTGCAGACATATGCATTCGCGGGAACAATAGGTACACGAATAGTCAATAATTTTTTTGTTTATTTATTGTTTAAATAAAAAAACCAATTTTAATGGAAAATTCTTAAATTCTCTTGTTTTTGACAATGAAGAAACTTGAAACTTTTACAGATTGTAGCTAATTATATGAACAATACCTAATTTCACTTTGTACGTTAATTATTTACGTTATGCTTCATAAATAAACAATAAAGTTTCAAATTTTTTGCCGAATATATTTAATATAATATATTACGTATATTTTGTGTTGATCCTAATAAAAATACCAGACAATTTTTTGTTGAAATTAAATTTTTTGTACTGATCAGATAGACTACTCGAATTAGGTCGATTAGTTAATGTGGTTTTTGTGACAATTTGTAGATATACTCTACTAATGCTATTTTTGTTAAAACATCTTTAGTTTAGATATCGAATTTTCTTTACTTTATTACGAAACAATGAACATATTACGAATATATCTATACATGACCATGATATGTTCGTATGTAGTCTTAAATAGGACTTACACTAATTCTTCCCTCACACTTCTTGAAAAATGGGGAAACAATGATATTGAGAATTGTGTTAATAATATCCTAAAATCCACCGTACATCCTACTGATGTAATTTATTTGATTAATATAGATATTAAATTAAACTACCCTGCTATTTATGTAAGGATCCATAAGCCAATTAAAAAGTTCCTTCATTTAGAACCCACTTTATATATTATATCTGGAAATATATCTGAAGTTGTTCAAAAACTTTCGAAAAACATGATACTTAATAATAGAGCAAAATTTATATTAATCCTAACCAAAATTGATACGGAGAATATGAGTATTTTTAACCAACATTTTTTTCGTAAACTCTTAATAATTATTACTGGGAAACTAGATGTCTATACGTGTTCATCTGATTGGTGCTTTTCGACTGGAGAATTATGTCCAGAAATACAAAATGCCGAACTTTTTTTTAAAAGAAGGAATTTGAATAAAACTACCAAATTGACTGCAACATGGAGACGTTCTTTCCCCTTCGTTATCAGTCCTACGGAAGGTCTCCATGCGGAACTTGTTAATATGATTGCAGTGTATTTACATTTAAACATTAATTACATAGAATCACGTGATCCCATTAATCCTTTGGCAGTCGAATCAAGATTCGAAAAAAATAAGTATGATTTTTCATTACTGCCGTACGTCAATGAAACAACACAATTTGATAAAACTATCGCACTTACAGAAGATAAAGAAGTATTTATTATACCAAGAATTATTGTAAACAACAAATGGCAGATTTTCTATCGACAATTCGATAATCATGTTTGGATCTGTTTTGGCGTACTCATGTTATCTTTGTATATGATTATTAAACTAATATTTTTGGTGGTACCTTCCTCTAACAATGTATCCGTATTTGAAATTATTTTAGGAATTCTCTTAGGAAGTGGTGGTAAAGTAAATCCAAGAAATGTCTTACTGAAGCTTCTGTTAACTAAATATATTTTCTTTAGTCTTTTATTTTCCACTACTTACAGAAGCAAGATGTTCGATATAATGAAGACAGATTTATCGCATCAGTTAATTACCTCTAAAGCAGATGTATTGAAATATAACTTCAAAATTGGTTTGGCAGGTGAACATAATATTCAGTGGTTTAAAGAATCCCAAAATCGAATAGATTTGTCTCTAATAGCAAATGGGCGTATTATAAATTGTTTTAGTTTTACCAGATGTTTAGATAGGGTAGCTTTTAAAAAAGATATCGTGTCTATACGTTTGCTAAAACCTGTAAAATTCTTAGTACCAATGTACTATTTGGAATCAAATGGAAGAACGCGTCTTTACATTATTCAAGAACAGTATGCAGTTCCCTACTATTTCGGAATCCTATTTCGTAAAGGACATCCTCTATTCGAAGAATTTAACAAGAAGCTACTTATTCTTAAGGAAGCTGGCTTTGTTAGATATTTGTACAGAAAACATGGAAGACGTTACAAAAAAGCTAAGATTCTGGCAAAGTCTAAAGACTTTTTAACATATTCACATTTAAATCTAAAAACGCTGCAGTCCACGTTCTTGATACATTTAATAGGTTTAGCGGCTAGTTTTGTAATTTTTTGTATTGAAAAATCTTTACAAAAGTGATATATACATATAACATAGGCGAGCGGTTTTCCCTAATAGTGCAGCCGATATGTGAAACAATTGCATTTAGTGATAGAATTATATACTTTGGACCACATATACTACGCATAGAAAGGTACAAATTTATATATGAGGCCATCTCAGATTTTGCTTTTTACAAAAATGGCGGGTAGGTATTCAAAATGGCGACTATACATATGTGACGAATAGCACGATAACTTTTGAACGAGACGTCGGATTTCAACCAAATTTGATATATAGGTTCTTTTTTTGATGAATAAGCTCGAGGTCTTGAACCGGAAGAATCGTTTTACCAGAAGTTGTGTTTTTCCTGGTTTTTATGTAAAAATATGTTGTTTTTTTTTCAATTTTTTCACCCTGTACGTACTAATTTTTCAAAAAGTTAATACCGCCATTGAAAAGAGCGTAAAAGTGTTTTTTAGGATATATTTTGAACTTTTTAGTTATGTTAATTACCAGTTAATAAATGCATAACTTATCTTCACATGTACATATGTGCGGCAGATTCGTGCAAATATTATAAGAATTTTTGTGAATTTAACGGTAGAAGCATATAATTTGGACCACATATACTACACATATAAAGGTTAAAATGTAGATATGAAGTTATCAAGTTAATTACCATTTAATAAATGCATAACCTTTGTTCACATGTACCTATGGGCGGCAGATTCATTTCGAATGCCCGTCATTTTTGTAAAAGACAAAATCTGAGATGGCCTCATATCTAGATGGCTAGATGGCCTAGCCTGTATGTGTAGTACCTATGTGTGGTCCAAATTATAGGCTTCTACCATTAAATGCACAATAATTCTTATATTATTATTTGCACGAATCTACCGCACATAGGTACCTACATGTGAAGATACGTTATGAATTTATTAAATGGAAATTAATATAACTAAATCAAAATATTTCCTAAAAAATATTTTTACGCTCTTTTCAATGCCGGTATTACCTACCTTTTTTTTTGAAAAATTAATATATACAGAGTGAAAGAATTGAAAAAATAAACAACATATTTTTACAACAAAATCAGGAAAAACACAACTTCCGGTAAACCGATTCTTCCTGTTCAAGAGCTCGATCTTATACATTAAAAAGAGAACCTATATACCAAATTTGGTTAAAATCGGACTTTTCGTTCAAAAGTTATCGTGCTATTAGTCACATATAGATAGTCCCCATTTTGAATGCCCGCCATTTTTCTAAAAGGCAAAATCTGAGATGGCCTACTAAATAAATTTGAACCTTTGTATGTGTAGTGTGTGTGGTCGAAATTATATATGGTTCTACAATTAAATGCACAATAATTCTTATAATATTTGCACGAATCTGCCGCACCTAGGTACATGTGAAGATAAGTTATGCATTTATTACATGGTAATTAACATAACTTAGAAGTTCAAAATATTTCCCAAAAAATATTTTTACGCTCTTTTCAATGCCGGTATTAGCTTTTTGAAAAATTAATACCTACAGGGTGAAAGAATTGAAAAAAATCAACATATTTTTACATAAAAACCAGGAAAATCACAACTTCTGGTAAACCGATTCTTCCGGTCCAGGAGCTCGATCTGATACATCAAAAAAAGAACCCGTATACCAAATTTGGTTGAAGTCGGACTTTTCGTTTAAAATTTATCGCGCTATAAGTCACATATGTATCGTCGCCATTTTGAATGCCTGTCATTGTTGTAAAAGGTAAAATCTGAGATGGCCTCGTATCTTATTTTGAACCTTTATATGTGTAGTATATGTGGTCTAAATTATATTCTTCTATCACTAAATGCACAATTCTTATAATGTTTGCACGAATCCGCCGCACTATAAAGAGGATAGACGCAAAGCCTTGGTCCAATGCTATTTAAATGCATTCATTTTTTTTAATCTTGAGAAAACTAATGTGGGCTGTTTTTTAAATAAAATCTGTATAATAATTTAATATGTATTTAATATGTATAATAAAACTGTAAAATAAAAATCTGTATAATGTTTGCATTTTGTAGCAAATTAAGTCAGTTTCTGTATAGCTGTTAAATAAATAAACATTACTCCATTTTTGCCCCATTTTTACGATTCTCATGAGATCAATACAATTTATTATTTCCATTGGTCGCTTTGGAGTTTTCATTATTAGAGCATAATCTTCAAAACGTATAACAGGATATTTCGATTTTGAGTTTTGGCAACAAATATGAGGCATTTGAAATATGACTAAAACACGCTGAATTTAAACTTTCACGTTACAAACGATCTAAAATGTTGTAAACTGCTTCTGTTCGATAGCACAAGTACGTTTTTGGAAATTAAACAACTTTAAATACAAATTCCACTCACTTCTTTCTTCGTGGAAGCATTGTCCCCGCCGTGAGATCATTTGTAATGTGATTTAGACATATTTCAAATGCCTCATATTGGTTGCCAAAACTCAAAATCGAAATATTACGTTACAAGTTTTGAAGACTCTGCTCTACTCTAATAATGAATACTCCATAGCGACCAGTAAATAAAAATAATAAATTATATCGATCTCATGAGAATCTTAAAAAATGGCAAAAATCGCTTAACATTAAATTTATTTATTTAATATTTATATAGAAACTGACTTCATTTTCTCAAAATGCAACAATTGGATACCAGCACATTTTTTATCTTTCAAACGCATTTTTATTTTTGGTAATAGGACACTCTGAACAAAAGATATAGAATTTTTACCGTCGAGTTGATACAAATTCTATTTAAAAAATTGAGTTCGCTCGTAACTGACATTCAAACTCGCCGGTCGCTTCAAGCGTTGTTTTCGAGAGAATGGTTCATTCTGCACAAAGAATGCTGACAAACATTTTTGTATAAAATTGGAGCTACACTTGTTGTTCAAAACATTTTTTTTATACGGCATAAACATATTCTTGGTAATATGAAGTTTTCTGTTTCCCCCTCTAGGAGGGGTGGTTTTAGGGGGAAGCCCGAGGGTAGGAGTGGCAATCATTTTTTCATCTTTTTTAGGGTCCCAAAATTGATATTCTTAGCAAAATTTAGCTAGTTCGTATGATTTTTAAAGATAAAATCTGACTTTTAGTAGTCCATGGGATTAGATACTTTGGCAATTGTTTTACATTTTTGCAAAATTTTGGAATGCGTGTAATTCGTAGAACAATTTTAACATTTGTTTTTTATACAGATTTCAGTCCTTTACAAATAGTTTCTCATGACTTTTGATTTAAAATAATTAGGGAAGCAGGAATTCAACAGTTTATAATTTCCCATAATAAATAAAAAAAAAATGCAGAAAAATTAAATAGAGCTCAGAGAGGATTTCTTGTAAGAATGACGGGAGCATTTGGAACAACTGCAACACAGGCACTCACAGTTTTAACTGGAGTAATGCCAATGTATTTAGAAACACAAAAAAGAGCATGTAATTATTGGCTAAAAAAAGAAAAATATGAAAAAATAATACAAATAATAGGATTAGATATAAGAAATAAAAGAGAATTAAAAGAAATAATAAATAGAAAAAGACAAAATCAATGGGAAAATTCAACAAAATCTAGACGTTTATACAATTTTATACCAATATTAGAAAACATTCCAAATTATTTTAATCCAAAACAAGGTTTAGTACACTTTTTAACAGGACATGGACCGTACCCAACATATTTGGAAAGATTTAACTTAAAAGATGATGCATATTGTGAATGTGGAGAACTAGGTACACCAGAACATATAGTGTTACATTGTGAAAATACTATAGAAAATGAAGAACATAGAGAAATGAGAAGAAGATTATAATATTATAATATTTTGGAATATTAAACAATCTAACAGAAATAATATCTAAAAAACAACAAGAAATTTATAATAATAGAAGAAGACAACAAATAATCCAACCCCGAAGTTGAGTAAGATAAAGTTAAAATAAATAAAATAAAATATAAATTCAAAAATAGATATTCACAATTATAATAATAATAATAATTCAATATAAAATAAAGAAATAAAAATAATAATTCAATAAATAATTCATTAAATTAAAAAAAAAACTACCAACTCTCTTCTGAAAATAGAGGGACTGTCTTTATAACTTAGAAGGGAGTTGATAGTATCAAAAATATTTTACAAAATATATATTGTTTCTTTAAATTTGTTAAATGTAATTAATAGATTATGGCAAATTATTATTTGTAAAAATAGATTTAGTAGTTTAGTAAAAAATGTAAAAATATAAAACAAAATATCTGTAATCCCATCAGGAAAAAAACGACCTGGATTAGTCACTAGAGGCCAGGTCATATGTATGAACAATAAATAAAAAAAATAAAAAAAAATGTTGAATAGACCAGTGGTTCTCGAATGTTTTTGAGTCATGTACCACCAAATTATTTTAAAATTATTCTTGGTACCACCTAACTGAAATACCTATGGAGCTTAGTAATCTAACTAACTGCAAATATGCTGGATTTTGGCTGTGTTTTTGTGTTTTGTGTACCACCCCAAATAGTGATATGTACCACCAGTGGTACATGTACCACAGATTGAGAACCCCTGGAATAGACTAATGCAAGAGCGCTTGTCCTGATTTGGCTCCCCAAGAAATGTTTGCAAGTGAAGCTTGTAAATGATGTTATTGCGAGTTTTTACTTAAGCTGTAGTTTTATTATAAGTGTTTCTTGAAAGTTAGAGTGGGTGAGTTAGTTTGGGTTATGTTTTAGAATCTTCGCTTTCTACGTTTAGTCTGTTGTTTACTTTGTGACTATTTAGATGGAAAGGAGTAACTTCTGTCTTTGTAGAATTTTTTTTGATATGTTTGAACTCGGGAAATATTTTGTCAACTCCTGCAACTTTGCGATACTTAATCTAGTTTAGTGCATTGGAAAGTTCCTCTGCCTTCATTTGCCTCATGATTGGCAGGTTTTTCTGATGTGTAGTTTTGATCTTTTTGAGCTGATATCGTACCTATCTTTTTCTATGGATGGTTTGGAGAGCTAGGCACTGCGTTTCGCTGTATATTTGACTAATACATTGTAATATCAATTTGGCATAAGTAATTAAGTTTCCAATAATGTATTGTTATATAAGAATTCCCTAGCTGTTTTACAGTCTTTGGCCATATTATTATGACTCATAAAAATCAACTATTCCCCTAAATACATTTTGTTTAAAAATTATTTTTAAATAATGAATGGGTTGCACCCTTCACATCCGGCTGTAAAACAGATGATTTAGCGCTCTACCAACTTTATAAACTAAAATATTTTTGACAGTTAAACGATACCAACAGATTTTGCTTAAAATATAAAAAAAATATATAAAAAATTATTCATTTACATTTATTTGGAGTAAATTTCCAGTTATACAGGTCACAATTTAACTTGATTTTCAAATAAATCCATGTGATTTTAATAAGTATTAAAACCAAAACATTACACCATAGTTTTTGCTCCTCATTTGAATACAACCCCCCGCCCCCCCCGTATTGTTAATTATCTGTAATTCATCTTTTGTAACCACAAGTAATTTCCAAATATGTTAATTTAAATTGATTTCTACCATAGTATTGCACAAAATTGTATTAGATCTAGCCAATATTATTCATTAACAATATTGTCAAAAAGAAAAATATATATTTTATTGCAAACTGACAAGGCCTGCAACTATTACTACATCATAACAGAAGAAGAATTTGACATTGACTTAACCTCTCACTCTCAGTGACATTTGAGTTTCTTTGTAAATAAAACCAAATTAGAGGAATTTTTACAATTCTTAAAAATCAAAAAGAAATAAGATGTAGTAGTACACAGTTTGTTTTCCTCATCAAAAAATTCCCAAACTCCCGTTGTGTCCACGTCCTTTGTGTGCGTTCGAGAATCTGTTATGTGTTATTTTTATCGACTTTAAAACAAAAAATATTTCAAAAACTTTTTTAACTTTTCAAAGTAACCATATAATTCAGCTCAACCAGGTAACTTTTTCAAAGATTTTTTGAGATTAATTTTTCAATCTACTCAACTATTTATTACATTCAACAGATATTAACATAAATGAATCATTTTTTCATCTATTTTTTCATATTTGCCTTTTTCTAACTTTTTAGTAATATCTCATAAAATCTCATTCATTGCTGCACAAATCATCATAACTTTATATTACTATAAATTTAATTTCATGTACAGTTAGTTACCTTCACATTTGAATTTAATTCTGAATTATTTATTAATGATTTTATTGTTTGACACTTTTAAATTTTAGCAAATTTTACCTATTTACTATTGTTCAGTTTAATTTCAATGTCTCCAACAAATCAAAATTAAAACATTTTCACAATCACACCACAACTAATACACAACTGACCAATTCTGGTTTAAGAAAATTGCACAACCAATCTTACATCTATCAGTTCTTGAACATCCAGAACAACATCTAATAATCCCAATTAAATTCAAAATATACACTTTTATTTAAAAATTTTTTTTAAAATAACATCACTTTATATATAACTAACAATTTTTGGTTTCACGGTTTAATGTCGTGTTCCCTTACTAATCCCCTCAAGATCCTGCCAATTATTTTGTTTTGTTTGTGCATTACAATCAAATCTGTCCCTCTACCATCTCTCCCTTTAGCATAATTTGGAGAAAAAGTATGATATTGAATACTACTATATTCTTCCCTTATACCGGAAAGTAAGTGTACATTTTATACTTATACTTGACATACTTTAGTTGCCACTACATTTGAATCCTTGCATGTATGTGAGTGTGAGGGTTGTTAAACCATATTTACGTACATTTTAGTATTTATATGTATGCATAAATATATATACTTTAATATTGGCTTGATCTTTACCCTTTGATTTCAACCAGACCACTTAACTAACTGTGGTTTTTTGTTATTTGTAGCATTTAATTTTACTTTTACCGTGACCTGAAGATGCTGTGAATATTGTAGACAGCGAAACCGGTCGTCAGTTGTAAAATAAATTGTTTGTGAGAACGTCTCTCTTTTCTTTACTACAATTATTTTTAAATTTTATATTGTTAAGGTAGAATTCCGCACCAAGCGACCGAGACAGGAGACCGCGACAGGCGACAGATAGGTCGGGAAAGGCGATAGTTGGTCGCTGGTCTCGGTCGCGGGCTGCAGCACTACCCCGATATAATTGCATTGAGAGCAGTAGTGGGGAGACCTCGCCAATCTGTCGCGGTCTCCTGTCTCGGTCACGTGTTGCGGAAGTCTACCCTTACGTAATGTTAATGTTATACATTAACTATAATATGTTTAATAATAAACAGCAATAAAATATTTGAAAATATTACATATTTATATATTTTTTAACATTTTGTTGAATTACTGACCTTAATCACATAAAACATATTTGGGAGCAACCGGAGGGACCGCAGACGTTCGGATACAATTAGCGTCTCTTTGCAAAGACAATGACGTCGACTTTGCAAAGTAACAAGACACTTACTCAACACACACACTACACATTACACCTGAGTTAGTGATAAGTTATACAATTACGTGGCTAAAGGTTCTAGTTCTAAACCAAGGCCAGAATCAGAGGGAAAAAAATATTTGGGAGCTTTTAAAACCAGAAATTTACAGTAAAAAGGTCACAAAACAAAATTGTTTTGATTGAAGAACTAATATATCATTGAAACCACAATGACAAATTGTAGCAAAGTGAATTTAACTGCATTCGAAGTATGCCAGACCGGTACTAGCAATAATCAAAGTTAAAGGGGGCTCAACAAAATATTAAAAAATACAATATGTCCCTGTAAGTTGTATCCATATGGAAAACTTTGTTATTATTGATTTTACGAAAAAAAGTTATTCTTCATAAAAAGCTCTGCATGGTCCAAAACCTAAAATTTACCCATCAAATATCAAATTTTTTGAATATTATACGAGGTATGTCAAAAAGTTTGAATTTCACTCAAGAGTAAAGTAGCTTTATTTTTCACAATATTGAAAATTTCTATTATGGAAAGTTGTTTGGAATTAAAAACTATATTCTAGTATGCAATTACATCCTTCTTTTTGAATTTTTTTTTGAAAAATTATGGATAACTAACATTATTTTCAGCTACTTCAATTCTGGTATCTCTTTTATTATTAATTTTACGAAAAAAAGTGTTTCTTAATAAAAAGTTCTGGATGGTCTAAAACCTCAAATACAACCATCTTATATCAAATTTTATAAATTTTTTATATAATTTTATATATTTTATGTCAAAAAAGATAAATTTAGATCAAAAGTAAAGTACCTTTATAGTTCAGAATATTTCAATTAGAAGGATGTAATTACATACTGAAACATAGTTTTTAATTCTAAATAACTTTTCATAATAACAATTTTCTATATTATGAAAAATAAACGTATTTTACTCTTGAGCGAAATTCATATTTTTTGACATACCTGATATAAAATTGATAAAATTTGACATAAGACGGTTGTATTTTAGGTTTTAGACCATGCAAAACTTTTTATTAAGAATCACTTTTTTCCGTAAAATTAATAATAAAAGAATTATCTGAATTGAAGTAACTGAAAATAATGTTAGTTATCCATAATTTTTCAAAAAAAAATTCAAAGAGAAGGATGTAATTGCATACTAGAATATAGTTTTTAATTCCAAACAACTTTTCATAATAGAAATTTTCAATATTGTGAAAAATAAAGCTACTTTACTTCTGAGTGAAATTCAAACTTTTTGACATACCTCGTATAATATTCAAAAAATTTGATATTTGATGGTTCAATTTTAGGTTTTGCACCATGCAGAGCTTTTTATGAAGAATAACTTTTTTTCGTAAAATCAATAATAAAAAAGTTTTCCATATGGATACAACTTACAGGGACATACTGTATATAAATATGGGGTATTTTTAAATGTTTTATTGTTATATATAATATATTTAGTAATAAACAGCAATAAAACATTTCAAAATATTACATATTTATAGTTTTTTCATATTTTGTTGAGCCCCCTTTAACTCTGATTACCGCTAGTATAGTCTGTTCGCTAAACTCAGACGCAACGTTCTAGATATTTTAGTCGGTAATTTTTCCAATTTTAGTAAAATTGGCAAAAAATAATTACTAAATAGTTAATAATCACTAAATAGTTAGTAATTTTGCCAATTTTTGCAAAATTCGCAAAAAACAAAAAAAATATCGACTAAAATATCTAGCCAGTTGCGTCTGAGTTTAGCGAACCGACTATACCCGTCTTGGCATACTTTTAATGCAGTTAAATTCACTTGGCTTCAATTTGTCATTGTGTTCCAATGATTATTAGTTCTTTAATCAAAACAAATTTATGGTGACCTTTTCACTGGAAATTTCTCATTTTAAAAGCTCTCAAAAATTTTCTATGGGATTAAGGTCAAGAATTCAATAAAATATTAAAAAATATATAAATATGTAACATTTTCAATTATTTTATTGTTATTTATTAATAAATATATTATAGTTAATGTAGGTATATTATTAACATTACATAACAAAATTAAATTTAAAAATCATTTTTAAACAAAATATACTTAGTGAAATAGTTGATTGTTATAAAAATTCATAGGTGGTCATAATAATATGGCCAGGCACTGTATATCCAGTTACTAATTTATCACCCTAAAAAATATATTTGATTACATTAATGTTCAAATATGTTTTTGTTTCGGTTCCATTATTATAATATTAAATAGTTTATTAGATTATATCTTTTTAAAATTAGTAGAATTATTCTGTCGGTTATTTGCTATTTTTCCTGGTAATTTGTTTTTAAGTATAACCTAGATCAATTTTGAATAATGTAATAAGTTACATACTGTTTTACTGCGAAGAAAACAAGAACATGTTGCAATTCTATATGATCGTGATGTTTGTATTGTTACATAAAATATATGCGGATTCTTCTTTAATTCTTACAAGGCAGTATAATAATGATCTTGAACTTTGCAGTAATAATATTATAAAATCTACAGTGTCACCCACTGACATTATTTATTTGGTAAATACAAATATTACCACTAGACACCCCGCTGTTTATGTAGACCCCCACTACCCGATTAAGCAGTTCACTTATTTAAAACCTGCCCTGTATATAATATCGGGAAATATTGGTGAAGTTGTAGAAATGCTTTTCGATAAAATGATTCTAAATAGTAGAGCTAAGTTTATAATTATAGTGGATGTAATTGAAAGATCTCACACCAAACTTTTTAACAAATATTTCTTGCTAGAGATTTTAATAATACTTACTAGTAGGGACATTGATCTATATACCTGTTCATCCGATAGTTGTTTCCCCACGGGAGATTTGTGTTTACAGATGCAAAATACAAAAGATTTTTTCCGAAAGAGAAATTTGAAGCTTTCCCACTTAGACGCTATATGGTCATATTTTGCTCCCTTTGCTGTCAGCCCTACAGAAGGCATTCATGTAGAAGTCATCAATATGGTTGCATCGTATTTACATGTGAAAATTAATTATACGGATTCGCATAATCCCCTTACTCCTATGATAATCGAACCGGCGCTTAAAGACACTAGGTATGATTTTTCTGTTATGCCTTATATGGGTGAAACGACGCAGTTTGATAAAACCTGTGCTCTTACGGAAGATGTGTCAGCTTTTGTAATACCTAGAATTATTATTAGCAATGAATGGCAAATTTTCTATCGACAGTTTGATAACAAAACTTGGATATGTTTCTTCGTATTGATTTTATTCTTGTACTTGCTTTTTAAATTTATTTATCTAATACTCCCTTATGAGAACAATGTTTCTGTGTTTGAAATTGTAGGAGTTCTTTTGGGAAGCATTGCTGAAGTAAGTACAAGAACTGCTTCACTGAAACTTTTGATAACTCTCTATATTTTCTTTAGCCTTTTATTTACCACTATTTATAGAAGTAAAATGTTCGATATGATGAAGACAGATTTATCTTCCCCATTGATTCAATCTAAAGATGATATTTTGAAGTCCAATTTGAAAATCGGTATGCCTGGTGAAGCTTTTATGCAACTAATTAAAATTTCACAAATGCCATTAGAAGTATCTCTAACAGCTGAAGACCGCGTTATAAATTGTTTTACTTTTAGTGCTTGCATGGAGGGAGTAGCTTTTAATAAAAATATCGTGACAAAACGTTTAATCAAAGCAATGCAATTTTTGATACCAGCCTTTTTTTTGGATTCGGAAGGAAGAACACGTGTATATGTAATGAATGACCCGATTTCAGTTCCGTACCATTTCTCCATTCTTTTTCGACAAGGACATCCTTTATTCGAAAAATTTAACAAGAATATACTTACTCTTAAGGAAGCTGGCTTTATCCAATATTTAAGCAAAGTCCACGAACAAAAATACGAAAAAGCTATGATTTTGGCGCAATACAAACAAGCTATAAAGTATACAGATCTACAATTAGCAACACTACGATCTACGTTTTTTCTGTATCTAGTTGGTACAATTGCCAGTATATTTCTGTTCTTGTTAGAAACTTTCATATAATAATGATTTTTCTGTTATGCCTTATGTGGGTGAAACAACGCAGTTTCATAAAACCAGTGCTCTTACGGAAGATGTATCAGCTTTTGTAATACCTAAAATTGTTATTATAGCAATGAATGGCAAATTTTCTATCGACAGTTTGATAACAAAACTTGTATATGTTTCTTCGTATTGATTTTATTCTTATACTTGCTTTTTAAATTCATCTATCTAATACTCTCTTAACTCTCTTATGAGAGCAATGTTTTTGTGTTTGAAATTGTAGTTCTTTTGGGAAGCATTGCTGAAGTAAGCACAAGAACTGCTTCACTGAAACTTTTGATAACTCTATATATTTTCTCTAGCCTTTTATTTACCACTATTTATAGAAGCAAAATGTTCGATATGATGAAGACAGATTTATTTTCCCCATTGATTCAATCTAAAGATGATATTTTGAAGTCCAATTTGAAAATTGGTATGCCTGGTGAAGCTTTTATGCAACTAATTAAAATTTCACAAATGCCATTAGAAGTATCTCTAACAGCTGAAGACCGCGTTATAAATTATTTTACTTTTAGTGCTTGCATGGAGGGAGTAGCTTTTAATAAAAATATCGTGACAAAACGTTTAATCAAAGCAATGCAATTTTTGATACCAGCCTTTTTTTGGATTCGGAAGGAAGAACACGAGTATATTGTAATGAATGACCCGATTTCAGTTCCGTACCATTTCTCCATCCTTTTTCGACAAGGACATCCTTTATTCAAAAAATTTAACAAGAATATACTTACTCTTAAGGAAGCTGGCTTTATCCTATATTTAAGCAAAGTCCACGAACAAAAATACGAAAAAGCTATGATTTTGGCGCAATACAAACAAGCTATAAAGTATACAGATCTACAATTAGCAACACTACGATCTACGTTTTTTCTGTATCTAGTTGGTACAGTTGCCAATATTTCTGTTCATAAACTTTCATATAATAATGATTTTTCCACCTACCTCTACCGAAAGTATACTTTTCCGGACCTGATTGTAGGGAGCATAGTTGTACTTGTCCTCCCTAGGGAGGAAAAGTAAAAGTGACGTCATTTTATTTCATTCATGAAATATAACTTATTGACACCCTGTACAATATCTATTTTCTATTACGTAAGTATCTATACATTTTAACGTTTATTTTTAAAAAACCCTGTATTTTGCAGAATGGTAAAAAACAGTAAATTGTTATTTTGATTTAACAATGTTTACATTAATAATTTCACTTATATTTGACAGAGATGACAGTTATATTGTACCTACTTGTTAGTTTTAGTTTTAATAAATTTTGTTGATTAGTTATATAAATAAATTAAGTAAAAATGAAAAATGACTTGTTATTAATTTGAGGAAGGTGGAAAAACCATATGTATAACATGGGAGTAAAGTGCCTTTTTCTCCCTTGAATGATTACTGCCCTCCGCTACGCGTCGGGCAGTAAACTTCATTCTCGGGAGAAAAAGTAGCACTTTCCTCCCTTGTTATACAAATTTCTGTTATGTCTTATATGGGTGAAACAACGCAGTTTCATAAAGCCAGTGCTCTTACGGAAGATGTATCAGCTTTTGTAATACCTAGAATTATTATTACAGCAATGAATGGCAAATTTTCTATCGACAGTTTGATAACAAAACTTGTATATGTTTCTTCGTACTAATTTTATTCTTGTACTTGCTTTTTAAATTTATCTATCTAATACTCCCTTATGAAAACAATGTTTTTGTGTTTGAAATTGTAGGAGTTCTTTTGGGAAGCATTGCTGAAGTAAGCACAAGAACTGCTTCACTGAAACTTTTGATAACTCTATTTATTTTCTCTAGCCTTTTATTTACCACTATTTATAGAAGCAAAATGTTCGATATGATGAAGACAGATTTATTTTCCCCATTGATTCAATGTAAAGATGATATTTTGAAGTCCAATTTGAAAATTGGTATTTCTGGTGAAGCTTTTATGCAACTAATTAAAATGTCACAAATGCCATTAGAAGTATCTCTAACAGCTGAAGACCGTGTTATAAATTGTTTTACTTTTAGTGCATGTATGGATATAATAATAGTAGCTTTTAAAAACGATATCGTGGCAAAACGTTTAATCAAATCAATTCAATTTTTGATACCAGCCTTTTTTTTGATTCGGAAGGAAAAACACGTGTATATATACCTAATGAAAGATCCGATTTCAGTTCCGTACCATTTCGCCATCCTTTTTCGACAAGGACATCCTTTATTCGAAAAATTTAACAAGAATATACTGACTCTTAAGGAAGCTGGCTTTATCAGATATTTAAGGGGTTACATAGGTCTTGCGGGTAAAAAAAAGTGGCTTTAAAAAAATTATATCTCGAAAACTAAACATTATTTTTATTTATAATTGGAGCGTGTAAAAGTATAGTACTTACGGTACTCTCAAAAAAATTTTCAGCCAAAAATATTCATTTTTGTAGAGTTGACTGCAATTTTTCGACAACAGCCCTTTTTTGCGGTGGGCAGCATAACTAAGTCCAGTCTCATCTGAAATCAAAAAATTAAAAAGTTTCTTGTAGTTTATACCTTTGGCTAGTGAATGAAAGAAGGAATTTTTATTAGGTGAAGTTGTTTTTGTTTTATAGAATAAAAACTACTTTAAAAATGGTCATTTTTGAAAAAATGAGAAAAATTGGGGTTGAAAATGTGTTTAAACTTATGTAAAATCTTCAAATTTCATTTTTTTTAATTCCTTCGTTCAGTCACTAGCCAGAGGTATAAACTACAAGAAACTTTTTGATTTTTTGATTTCAGATGAGACTGGACTTAGTTATGCTGCCATTGCTGCCCACCGCAATAAAAAGGGCTGTTATCGAAAAATTGCAGTCAATTCTACAAAAATGAATATGTTTGGCTGAAATTTTTTTTTGAGATTACCTGAAGTACTATACTTTTACATGTTCCAATTATAAATAAAAATAATTTTTAGTTTTTGAGATATAATTCTTTTAAAAAGTCACTTTTTTTACCCGCAAGACTATGTAACTCCTTAAGCAAAGTCCACGAACAAAAATACGAAAAAGCTATGATTTTGGCGCAATACAAACAAGCTATAAAGTATACAGATCTAGATCTACAATTAGGAACACTACGATCTACGTTTTTTCTGTATCTAGTTGGTACAGTTGCCAGTATATTTCTGTTCTTGTTAGAAACTTTCATATAACTTATAAATCAAATCAGATATACACTTTGCTACAGGTACGTGTAAGAAATAAGGATAACAGAAAACTATTTTATCTATTGTAACAACTCAGGGATTTAGCTCATATATGTATTGTGACAATTTATTCACGAAACAAAAAAAAAATTAAATCAGACAAACTTAGAACGGGAGGAAGAGGAATCATCCTGGTCTGGCCTAAAATGATCTGTTCTCAGTAGATTTTATAGGTCTGGATCCCGGGTATGAAAAAAAAGTTGATTAATAGCAAGCTGAAAATTTGTTAATAGCTTAAGAGTCTAGTCGGACAAACTTTGATGTATGGGAACACTGGAACAGGGGAAGTTTTAATTGTGGAACAGGTTAAAAATTTGGAACGTTAGACCACGAAAACGTCCCATGTATTTTGTCGGACAGAACTTCCAATTGATTTGTTACCCTCTCTGTGAATATTAATATATTGAGGACACGCTGATGCAGCCTCTTAATGCATTATTACCAAAAAATAATATACTAATAAAGAGGTTTAAATTAGGTCCCAAAGATCTCTTTACAACAGCTAAAAAACGGTGAAACACAGATATCCAATAACGAAATGTTACCTTTGTTCTGAAGCTATTTTTTGTGGCATTTTGGCAATTAACTAGTTTTGATGGGAAATAAGCCACAATTTTACTAAAAAAATGATTTTATTAACGTTTCGACGCCCAAATCGGGTGTCTAATAAATAATAAATACCCGATTTTGGCGTCGAAACGTTATAGGTCTGGATCCCGCGTATGAAAAAAAGTTGATTAATAGCAAACTGAAAATTTGTTAATAGCTTAAGGGTGTTTAGTCGGATAACCTTTGATATATGGGAACACCGGAACAGGGGCAGTTTTAATTGTGAAACAGGTTAAAAATTTGGAACGGTCACACCACGAAAACGGCACATGTATTTTGTCCGACACAACAGAATTAAACTCTTCGAACAGAGATTAACCTCTCATGCAAAAATCAGACTGCTATTTATCACCAAATGGGTATTTTAATGAGTGGAACATGTAAAATATGTCAAATGACAGGGATTCTGACAGGTGATAAATAGCAGTCTGATTTTTGCATGAGAGTTTAATCTCTGTTCGGAGAGTTTAAGTCTGTTCTGTCGGACAAAATAAATGTGCCGTTTTCGTGGTGTAACCGTTCCAAATTTTTAACCTGTTCCACAATTAAAACTGCCCCTGTTCCAGTGTTCCCATATATCAAAGTTTATCCGACTAGACACCCTTAAGCTATTAACAAATTTTCAGCTTGCTATTAATCAACTTTTTTTTTCATACGCGGGATCCAGACCTATTAATAAAATCATTTTTTTAGTAAAATTGTGGCTTATTTTCCATTAAAACTAGTTAATTGAAATGTTACCTAATTTCACAATAATTATAGATATTGTCATATGAAAATATTGAAAATGTTTTTTTTTAATTTTATGACTATTCCTAAATAGTACGAGTCAACTCCAACTAAAACGAGCAGTAAAAGTTGATTTGAGAAATCTAATTCAACTTTTACTAGTTTGAGTTGACTATTCCTGAATCGATTCAGTTTAAAGGTTGATTATACGAGTATAATCTCACGTGCTTTTTTGATGACTGTGCATCTCTTTTTTTTGACCGTTTTAACTACTTTTCACGATTTTAACATATATTGGCCAGGAAATGAAGCTGAAAAAATGGCAAAAGCTCGCCATTTTTTCGTCCAGCATCGATTTGTACAAAAAATTTGGGATTAGGCTCATTTTACCCTCTAGTTCATTTGCTATATTGAGCCGTTGTATGCTTTTGTTTTTTTAAGGGTGATAACTACCCCTAATTGTAAAAAAAATATAAAATAACATTTTAAACTTTAATATGGTCAACATTTTGTTTTTATTATTTAAATAATGATTATTTATGCTTTAGGATATAATATCATATTTCAACTTTTAAAACCACCCTTGTTGGAGCTAGATATAAAAAGTTTATTTATCCTAAAAAAATGATTTCGGCTTGCACCGATTTGCATAAAAATTTGGGATTAGGATCATCCCACCCTGTACTTTATATTCTATATCCCCTTCTGTTCAAAAGGTGTAAAGTACCTCTTATGTTCAAAAATTATATAAAAACATTGTAAACCACATTGTAATATGGGCATTAAAGTCTAATTCCGTTTACAAAATGGGAAAAATGCAAAGTGGCACTGAATATTTCAAATTATGCATTTGTCGAAAAAGCTAACCTTTAACATGCCATACCTCAGTTTGTATTGTTTGCAGAAAAATTATAAAAAAGGATTTTGTTTGTGTTTTTAAGTGATAAAATTTTTAAAGCTACAGTTTTTTGATTAAATGTATATTTTTTGAGTATTCTCACCATCTAAAAAAGTCGATCTCCTCGTCGAAAAACGGTTACCTTCAACCGCGAATAACTCGAAAAATATTAGTTTTACGAAGAAAACGTAAAGAATATTTTTTTCTTAGAATTGCATTTTGTATCGATTTCCATGGTCAAAATGTAATGAAAAATTTCCGCCCCCGGGATGGGGTGGCAACCACCCCTAAACTTTTAGCGTACAGCGGTATGATATAGAAACTGATCCTTGGGCTATTCCCTACCTTCTGTGAAAATTTCAAGTAACTCCATGCTGGACGATAAAATTCCAAAATGCTTCACTTCCTGGCCTAATATCCAATAACATTATTTAATTTCTAGAATCAGTTGTTTGTGTGAATCAACTTTTACTAAATGGCATTGGGAAGAGCATACTTTAACTAGTTGGAGTCTACTTTTACTAGTAAATGTTGAATAAAAATCTTCATTTTATATTTATAATCAACTTTTACTGAAACCAGCCGTTTGAGTTAACTCGAACTAGGAATAGTCAACTCCAACTGGATAATCAACTTGAACTGTAACATCTAAGGGCCGGTTGTTCAAACGCTAATCAAGAAGTTGATTATAATCAATAATTTATTGTAATCAATTTTCTTGATGGGAATCAAATCGCGACATGAAAAATACATGTAAAACACTAATCAGTTATTGATTGTAGGTAAAACAGTAATTAAAATATAGCCGCAGCTCTTAAATTATTAAAAATTGCTTATTATTATTATTGATTTGTAACTAAAAACAAGAAATTAACATCAGAAAGAGTTTAATTATGTTTTATTTTAAATTAAAACCAAAATAATAAAATAAATCAGTCAACATAACCTCAAAATGCGACATCTGTCAGAAGTACGCTTAATCAAATATAATTGTAATTAAATATTTGATAATGATCAGTTTTGATTAGCGTTCGAACAATGATCATTATCAAACATTTAATTACTGTCACCAACATGCCATGCCACATTGTTTGATTTGCTTGTCTAGATAATGTTTAGAAGAAATGCGTTCAATGTGCTTCCCCGTTTAGGATTTTGTCCTCTTCAGGGTTTGAGGTGAATGTATTGTGTTGGCAGCAAAGCAAACAGTCCGAAAACCACACCGGGGCAAGCGCCGTGTCCTGGTGTTCTTGGATCCTGGGTTATGCCAGACGGTGTTGTCCAGAAGGCCAGAAGTCAACAGAGAAGAAAGTTTGATGGATTGTTGTTGGTTCCATAGACATTTACGTGTACTGTCCGTGCTTTGCTTTCGACCAAGCTCCCTAGAAACCATTGTACAACGACAGGCGAACCTGCGTCCCTCGTCGGCGGTCAGGAGGTGGCTTTGAGCGCAGCGTGGACAGTGAGCGTTCGAGTGGAGAAAATAGTTGCGGCTATTTTCTTGGGACGAACAGGTATAATTGTGCAATGAAGTTGGGAAACCGCAAAAAACCAACTTCTCCCTGTTCGGGGTAAGGAAGAGGAAATGTTAGAGGTGGGTACGGAAGGCTAACGGGGTAGCCTCAAGGATGTTTTCGTACTCTACCGGGAGTTCGTCAATGCATGTTTGCATTAGAGCGGACGGTACGTGAATCTTTTTGCGTTTGGGCTTTCGGTAGAGTACGTGGCCGGAAGATGAACAGGAACATTTGAGAGATTCTTGTGTGTCGGAAGGGGGGCCGTTGATTACTTTGATTGTGAAGTTCCTGTTCAGAGAGTTTATTCTCTCGGTGATTTTGGGGATGTTCGAGATGTTATGGATTTCGTTTGAGGGATATCGCCAGTGCTCATAGTTACATCTACGCAAGACTCTGCGCTCCGTCCTCAACAACCTCTCTTGTTTTTGTCTTGAGCAAAGAGAGTAGATACATGATTTGTACTCCATGACGGGTCGAATAAAGGTCTTGTAAGTGTGAATGAGAGTCTTCTTGTGTGTCTTGCCAATTTTTCCCGAGAGAGCGTTGAGAAGTCTGGCCCTGTTCCTTACCCTATCTAAAGTTGCCTTTAGATCTGCGTCCCAGTTGAGAGTCCTGGTAAACAGTACTCCCAAATAGTTCACAGTCGGGCTAACAACAAGCCTTTCTCCCAACAAACTCAGAGGATATTGGTCGTCTTCATTGCGAATGATTCTATTTGACACAGTAGGGGCGCGAAACACAATTGTTGTTGTTTTGTTCGCGTTGAGCGTGACTCTCCACTTACAACACCATTCGCCGACACCGTCCAACAGAGCCTGTGCTCTTCTGAAGAGGAGTCTTGGGTTGTATCGAGAGGTAGTTGAGAGCAGAGTCGTGTCGTCTGCATAGAGAAACAGCCGAGTACCTGGGATATTTTGGTTAGTGATGTCGCTGTTGTAGATGATGTACAACAGCGGCGCTAGGACTGAACCCTGGGGAACTCCAGCTTGTGGAGTGAAGGGGGTGGACTTTTGATCGCATATTTTCACTCTGACAGTACGGTTGTGGAGGTAGGAGTGTACAATTTTGGTAAATTGCAATGGAAGCCCGATGTCCAGAAGTTTCCGAACAAGCCCGTCGTGCCAGACCTGGTCGAAAGCCTTCTGCACATCCAGAAATGTGGCTATGGCGATAGAACCATCGTTGATGGTTTGAGTGACTTTGGTAGTGAAATCTATTAATGCATGTTTGGTAGATTTACCTGACTGGAATCCATATTGGAATTTTGGTATGATATTGTGGTTTTCGAGAAAGTTATTGAGCCTCTCCTTTAGGATTAGCTCAAGAACTTTACCCAGAGTATTGATTAATGAAATTGGTCTGTAGGATTCCACGTCGGTTGGGGGTTTGCCTTTTTTCAAAAGCATGATGGTGTTGGCCACTTTCCAAGGAGTAGGAAAATGGCTGTTTTTGAGACATGCATTGAATATTTTAGTTAGAAGAGGGATGATACTCTCAGGAAGTTTTTTGAGGCACCTTCGGTTGATGCCATCAGGTCCGGGAGCGCTGTTTTTGCCGATTTGGCAAAAGCTCTCCGTTTCCCTGTCTGTGAGGGGGTCCATGATAGGATCATAGACTGGAATGTGGTGGTTGAGAGTAACATTTACAATGTATTCTGTGTTGAATTTAAATATGCGATCAAAGTTCGGGTTATCTGGCGTTTGAAAATTGTTTTGAAGCGAATTTTTGAATGCTTCGGCTTTCCCTTCTGGGGAATTGACTATGTGATTGTTGACCAACAGATGAGATGGTTGAGATAATTTTTGTTTTGTTAGGACTTTGAATTTTTGCCAGAATTTACCTCCGTCTCTGTAGTCCAGTTTTGAGGTAGTCTCTTCCCACCGGCGAGCCGTTAGGACAGATATCTCCCTCTTTATCCTGGCACAGATTCGGTTGTACTCTGTTTTGATTAGTGGGTTTCTGTTGGTCTTGTATTGACGTAGAAGACGTCGTTTTTGTTGAATTTTGGCAATGATGTATTGTGGAAGTGCCGGTGATGTATAAGTTATTTGTTTGAGTGGAATTGCGTGCGTGATCGCCTCAGTGATGAGGTTCTCGATATTGGTTGCACTGGTGTCGATACTATCGTTAGTATCGAGTTCGCCTAACATTGGGAGATTTTGTGTGATGAAGTTTTGGAATTCAGTCCAGTTAGCGTGACGATAGTCTCTTATAGATCTTGGAGGGTTTGGTTGTTTTGGAGTGAGAATGTCGGTGTCGACAAGAAGAGGTACGTGGTCTGACGTTATCGAATCGCCTATGTGGCATCTATCCCCGAACCGATCCAGAATGTTACTAGTAACTAGGATGTGGTCGATAATAGAGGCCCCATTGGCGTTCAAAAACGTGAATTCAGTGTTGGTGATTCTTGAAATGGGAAGGTCTAGTAGATAATCCGTGAGGCGGATGCCTTCTGGGTTTTGATGGTGATCACCAAACTGTGTATGTCTACAATTTAGGTCACCCATCAACACAGCCTTGCCGAGCCTCGAAAAGTACTCTAGCAAATGCCTGTTGAGTGGTTGACCCGGGTGTTTGTAGTAAGAGACTATCGTGAGGGTTTCGTTGTTGGGGATGTGCACGTCAATTGCCAGGAAGTCCACATCAGGTGGACGAAAGTTTTGTGGGAATGTGTGTGTGTTGTGCGGTATTCCGTGTTTCACGAGAATACCATTCCCACGTGAAACCTGACAGCGGCTTCGATGGATGATCGAATATCCTGCGAAGTGTGGATCGTTTTTCGACAGAGTATCTGTGAGTGCGAGGATCTGGATGTTATGCTTCGACAGGATATTCTTGATGAGGGGTCTCTTTTTGGAGAGACCCTGACAGTTGACTGTGCCTAGGGTGAAATCCATAAAGGGAGGGTGTTTAGTGGTTGGAGCGGAATGTCACCGTGACATTGCTCCCGTACCCGTGGACCACTGTCGAGTGGTCGTAGACTTGGCTAATCAGATTAGCCGTGATTGCAGCGATATGCTCACGAAGTTCAGGCAACAAGTTAAGCAACAGAGCGGTCTGAATAGACAAGATGTTTTTTGTTTCTGTAGGGAGTTCGAAAGGGGGGAATGATCTTTCGATCGTAAGTGGCTGAATTTCATGTTGGGCGGAGGGGATGGTGTGTCTTTGAGGACACTTGTTGGAATATGCGGGGTGGTCACCGCCGCAATTCGGGCATTTTGGTTCCTGCTGTTTGGTGCAGGCGCTGGATTTATGGTTGCCGCCGCAGTGGGGGCAGACGAATGCTTTTTGTGGGCATTCGTCGATGGAATGTCCGTTGATGCAGCATTTGCTGCAATATTTTGGAGTGGGTATTGTAGGGTCGGAGCCATGAGGGAGTTCGGCATTATAGATCTCGCCATCTAGAGTTATGCCTCGGCTCAGTGCTGACGTGAATTTTTCCAAGGATTTGGTCACCACCTTGATCACTTTGGAGTCCTTGCCTGTTTTATAGGATTTGACTCTCCACAGTCTTTCGACTGGGAATTGCTGTTCTGTGAGCAAGTCGGTGACCTCCTGCTCGGAGTAATCCACGTCGATTCCAGTTATGCAGAGGAGATAGGTGGGCTCTTTTGCGGAAGTGTTTGCATTTCTGCTACGGCTATGGACCGTAACCATGGTTTGGCCAGTTGCTGTGTGGATTGCTTTCTCGATATCCCCTGCATTTATAGGATTAAAAAGTCGAAGATGTGCGATTCCATGTGAGAGGACTTTGCAAGAGTGAATTTTGTTGGACAAAAGAGTGGTGGCATTTATTTGCCGAAAGAAGGTACGTTTGTTACAAAGATCTTTTGGGAGATCTTTGATTAGATATTCGGACAGTGTGGGATCGTTTATGGCGTTGATGACGTTTTGATTTCTGGCTTGGGTTTTGGGGCGTGGATTGGCTGCGGCATTGGCGTAAGACATTTGTCTTATTTGTCTTCTTTGGAAGACGAAATCGTTCGGTTCAGGATTGTTTTCAGTGCTGATGGTTGCTTGTGGTTGAGAAGAGGGTTGCTGTTGAGAAGATTGTTGTTTCGGTTGTTTGGGTGCTTGCTTAGACGGTTGAGTTGGGACTTTGGGTATGGCACCGTGAATATTCCGAGCGCTCTGTCGCTGAGGACCAGCCTGTGCTGGTGTTCTTAGAGGCGGAAAATCATTAGCATATCGCTGCAGAAGGGGGTTGGAGGCGTCGTCCTGCTCGATGCGAAGGTAGGCCTCGCGATACTTGTTGCGGACGATTTCCATCTCCGCGCTAAGCGTCTCGAGGTCTAGCTCCGCCGTGAGCCGGTTGTAACCTCTGGCTGGGGGTACAGTGCCTTCCTGATGTAAGGAAGAGAACTGGTTGGCAGTAGTGGTGGCTGTAGTGGTGGTGGTGGTGGTGGCAACGCTTGTCGAGGTCGTCGTCCGAGGACGAAGCGACCGGGTGGAGCTGACTGACCTTACAGAAGAAGGCATTACAAATGGGTGAGGATGCAAGTCGAGCGATCGGAGGGCACCTCAGCCTCAAGGTGTTCTGGGGGGTAAACCCCAGGGATAAAGGTGGCTTGTCCACCCCTCCGTGCTTTTCCGGCGTAAGACAGTGACTATAATTACCTGATGGGTGCAGTTTACCCTGCTGCTGGTGGGTCCCTCGTTGAAAGCCTTTATCGCAGTTAGTTTGGCCCCCTTACTCGCACTTGTTCTTGTAACCGTATGTGAACACTAGGTAGAGTTCGGGGCGAGCGAACTCGCTCGAGCCCAGGGCCAGAGTATTCCTCTGAAACCCAGTAATCCGTCTACCTTTTTGGTTTACACGGCCAAGCGTCGTTGGTTTGTCACCAACTGTCAATATCAACTTTGTTTGGGTTGCTGAAAACATAATATGAAATTACTTAATCAATTATGTTAATAATTGTTATGTTAATTGATTAACTAATCTCATAATTTTAATCAATTATGTTTTCAGCAACCCAATAAAAGTTGACATTGACAGTTTTGGTGACAGTAATTAAATATTTGATAGTGATCATTGTTGATTAGCGTTCGAACAACCGGCCCTAAATGTTTTATATTTTGAATATACATAATAAAGATTATTTTATTTATTACTTGATATATTTATTATAAATATTATCACCCAAAGATTATACAGCAAAAGAAAAGAAACAAATAATTGTTTTAATTTAACAATATCAGATATTTTCACAAATTGTATACAAAAAATGTCACAGACAATACTTATTTTCAACTCAACAATGATTTCTATAACCAAAATTTCGAACAGAATATTGTACACAATGACAAACAATCCACAGTATGATGGAGATATGTAGACTAGGGGCCGGTTGTTCGAACGCTAATCAAAAATGATCATTATCAAATATTTAATTACTGTCACCAACTGTCAATGTCAACTTTCTTTGGGTTGTTGACAACATAATTACGGATTACAATTATGAAATTAGTTAATCAATTATGTTAATAATTGTTATGTTAATTGATTAACTAATCTCATAATTATAATCAATTATGTTTTCAGCAACTCAGTCAAAGTTGACATTGACAGTTGGTGACAGTAATTAAATATTTGATAGTGATCATTGTTGATTAGCGTTCGAACAACCGGCCCTAGGTGTTCTCCATTTGGCCTCACGGACCAGAAGGATTGGATAAATTCCTGAATGATATCAGCAATAAAGAATCATCAATTAAATTCACCATAGAAAAAGAAAAAAAAAACAATTCACTTCCTTTTCTGGATGTGCTAATCACCAAAGAAAATACAGTACCTATATGTAACCAAAGTTTACAGAAAGCCAACCTACACCAACAGATATAGTCAGTTCGCTAAACTCAGACACAACTGGCTAGTGATTTTAGTAAGTAATTTTGCCAATTTGGCAAAATTGGCAAAAAAAATAATTACTAAATAGTTAATAATTACCAAATAGTTAGCAATTTTGGCAAAATTGGCAAAAAACAAAAAAATCACCTACTAAAATCACTAGCCAGTTGTGTCTGAGTTTAGCGAACCGACTTTATTTAAATTTTCACTTAAATCACAAAATAAACATCAAACAAGGAATTATCAAATCACTATAATATAGAGCCCAAAACAACTGGTCCAATGAAAAGGCATTTCAGTAAGAAAGAACCTGCTAACAAATATTTTGAGAAAAAAAGTCTACCCATTGTCGTTTATACGTCATTTATACGACATTATTTATGTCATTTATGTCAAAAACGAATTCCACAATTTAGAAGAAAGAAGACAAAGTTAACACCACAAGAAGGGACTCAAGGATGACAACAATACCATATTTATGTATTATTAGTCTAGTCTAGTCTCATCTAGTCCATTAAGCACGTGAGGCTCGAACGGGGGGGGGGGGAGGGTTCCATAAAAAATCACGAAACATCACAAGGGGGAGGGGGTCTAGTAATAATATCACGTGTATTTATTTTTTAAGGAAAATGCGCGAAACTCAACTGAAAAGTGGCGTTACATGTATTTATTTTTTCGTCAAATGCACACAAAAATCGAAAGTGGCATTGGTGTGACTGATAAAAAAATCATTTCCCATTCTAATATTATATAGACCAACAACACATTAACTTTCTTTGGTTCCACCCAAATTTCTGTAGTGACACATTTCTTCCACATAAATTGGTAAAATGGTGGGAGTTATTCTGTTGTTTTGGCACTGAATATCTACGAATCTATGTAAGAATCGGAGGCACATTTCTTCTTGAATCTTAACAATAGAGTATTTGACATATTCAAACATAACATGTTTATTGTTACACAATTTTGTACAGGGTGATCAAAATATTATACTATTCTATTGACAAACTCAATATTTTAGCTCATGTATCAATACTTCAAAAGTATTGCCCATGCCCTACACAACTTTCAACTTTGTCAAGCATGATCTAGACTAATCTAGAGCAATATTTATCTTTACAAATGCACTTGGTATAAGCGCGTTCAATCGCGTTGAGAGAAGAATGGCGCCTTTCACCCCGGAATTATCTGGACTTACACTTCCACATGATTCTTATGGAACCCATTTGGATGAACAAGGGAGAACAAAAGATCATGACCTTGAAAAAAGAACTTTCAGAAGGCTGGTGAAGTTCTCTCAGAAGTATGGAGTAATACGGTTATTGACGGCCATGGCGTCGTAGCAGAGTATGTCAAGCCAGATAACATTGTCGAAAGTTTTATTCCAGATCTGTCTTCCCAGCAGTGGTATAGCGAGCATGTGTGAGAAAGTCAATATTTGCTTTAGGTATATAATATGCGGAGTTCTATACGATTCATTCTTTCGAAACGATTCGTTATACCTCCTTACCCGATTTTGCACTCGTTCGGTTGCCTATATATTCCAGAGCCTCATGAGCATGATGACAATATCCATCATGCTCCATTTCTTCTGCGACGTTCTCTCGAAATTACTCCAACGGATGATAGTCCAGGAACCGAAGCTTTTCACCTCGCAATTTTTACAGAATGGATCGATTTGCTTGAAAATTTGAGAATAAGTAGTGGATTGTCCAAGGATCAAAATCTATATAATGCCGAAAGGCGCTTTTACCATGGGGGTGGTTGCCACCCCATCTCGGGGGTGGAAATTTTTTATTATATTTTGACTGCAAAAGTTGATAATAACGTTAATTTTAAGCAAAAAATGTTATATCCGTTTTTTTGATGAAATTAATAGTTTTCGATTTATTCGCTATCGAAAGTGTTAGTTTTATATCGAAAAGATCAATGTTTTTCGGTATTATACTCATTTACTATTCACTCAATTTTTGCCGTAGAAAAAAGTTTTCTAATCCAATTTCTTGGGAACTAAATAAGTTACAATTTTATATTTAAATATTTTTCGTATCCCTGATGCTAATCTTTCTATTCTGAAGAAAAGGGTATTTTTTACCAAACTACAAAAATTCGTTATTCGCTTTTAACTCCATTATTTTTTAAATGAATCACTCTAAGCCAATTAAACTTCTGGAATCTATTAAAAATACATAGATAAACAAGAATGAACAAGGCTGATGACTAAAAACACCGCTAACTTACATTATTATGCTTCCAATTGGATATCTTCTTTTTTTTCAAAAAAATATATTGATTTTTTAACTGTAACTTTTTTATTTTTTATCTTAAAAAGTTTGTTAAAAAAGAATTTTGTAGGTTTTTACAGGACCTATAAGGCCATTAATATTAAATCCTTTTAAAATCCTCATTCGCAAAAAGAGGTGATTTTTAAAGGGTTGGTAAAGGTGGTTTTTGCATGTTATTACAAGTATTAAGTTTCAATAGCTCACTCAATTTTTGCCGTAGAAAAAATGTTTGCAACCCAAGTTCTTGTAAATTAAATAAGCTATAATTTTATATTTAAATATTTTTTCGTATATCTGATGCTAATCTTTCTATTCGGAAGAAAAGGACATTTTTTACCAAACTAGAAAAATTCGTTATTCGCTTTTAACTCAATTTTTTTAAAAACTAATCACTCTAAGCCGGTCAAACCTCCAGAACGTATTATTAATACATAAATTAAGAAGACCAAATAAGGCTAATCACCAATTTTAATTAGTGTGCAGGGTAGGAGGAAGTTTATGATCACTTTTTCGCTGAAAAAAATAGGGACTGACATTCTTTTTACTATAAGTCACTTAATTTTTGAGCTAGGGACTATTTTTTTTATTTCTGGAGATAGATATTTTTATATACTTTAAATTAGCTTGAACAAGTTATCCTCGAAAAATGCATAGTTTTGCCGTCTTTTGACTTTGAAACTAGAATATTTAGCATTTTACTAAGAAGAGCTAAAATATAATAAAGTATAGCTCGAATACTATTGGTCTTAAAGCAAATTAGAAAAAACGGTTTTGTTTATTTTTTCAAATGGTACATTTTTGTTAAGCAAACTTGTTTTTATAGGACGAAAACTTTTTGAGTGATTAGCAGAAAACTGATTAAGAACAATGATTTTTTCGATTTAAACCAACATTTTTGATAGCGAATAAATCGAAAACTATTACTTTTATCAAAAAAATGTATAGAACGTTTTTTGCTTAGAATGAATGTGTTTACCAACTTTTGCGGTCAAAATAAAATAAAAAATTTCCACCCCCGAGATGGGGTGGCAACCACCCCCATGGTAAAAGCGCCTTTTAGCCTGATATAGATTTTAATCCTTGGACTATCCACTACTTATTCTTAAATTTTCAAACAAATCGATCCATTCTGTAAAAATTGCGAGGTTTTGTCCTATTTTAAGCTTCATTACTTGGACTATGAAGGCTTCGGCAAATTGATTTATGACCTGTATTGCCCTAGCCTGCAGCAGGAGCATCAGATACTTTTGAAAGGACATGTCAGCGGTGTGCACTGGACTTCTGTACAAAGAAAAAAGCTAAAGCGCATGTGAATACTTGCCACAAGCAACTGAATCTGAGCAATAACACTCTAGAGATGCACAACGTTCGTCCTTCCTGAATCCTCGCGCGACGATCGAACAGTAGATCGAGAGAGATTATCTGCGTAGTGCGCGAAAATAATGACGCCGAATCGAATGGCTTGATGAAACTGATGTTGATCTTCATCAAAGCACTGTGCCAACAACTGACTTGCTAGATGCTTATCCAGTTATTGGTGTTGAAGAAAGTCTTGCTCATTAGTGATCCGAGGATACCGTACATTAAATAATGTTTATGTATAATACATTTAGTATTTAATACTAATTTAGTAAAAAAATGTTTTTCGCATTTTTTTTCATTATTTTTGCAACCTTTCTGTCTACCTCTAAACGTTATTATTGTAGTCTTTAATTTTTTATAAAAAAATTTGATGATACTTATCTACCTACTATACGTGTATTTTATAGATATTAAAAAAATAGATTTTTTGTAGATCCTAAAAAATACAGGTGATATAGGGGTAAGTCTTAAACCTCTCCATGTATCACCAATGGGGAGGGGGGGTTAAAAAATGCCAAAAAAACATCACATGATTAATGGACGGCCCCATATTGGGTCCCGTGGGCACTTTTAGCTCGCCGCGATTTGATGGTGGTATTATAGGTTTTTTGGGTCGCTGAATTCAATGGAAGTGGTCTGGAAGTCCAAATGTGGTGCGTTTAATTGTTATTAACAAATTATGGTAAAATTAGGTGTTTTTCAGGAATTATTAGAAGCCCTGTAAATAAATTGCTAGTATTAAGGTCTTCTCTGGTGTATTTTTGGTCGCTGAATCGAATGCGACTAGTCGCAATTACTCAAAATATGTTCTTATTTTGTTAATAACACAATAATTGTTTATTCGCCGAAAATGCGTTACAGCAAGTTTGTAGTCTTTTTCATAGTATTTTATACGCTAAATCGATTGTCACTAGTCTTGATAGCTTAAACCACGTTCCGACTTTGTTATTAATAAATTATTGCAAAAATAACTGTTTATAGTACGTTTACTCACGGTTTTTGCTCTAAATTTTAAAAAACCACTTGGACTGACATGTAATTTGGTATGCACGTAGCTATCATGTCAAACAAAACAAGTGATATTGTGCCGATGTCTACTTGTACCCTGGGGGTGACTTTCACCCCGTTTCGGGGGTGAAAAAAGAAATCTTTAAAATAAGTCCGGAATTGGATAGACTGATTAATTCTAAGCAACTTTTGTTCCATACAGTTTTTTCACTAAGTCGATACTTTTCGAGTTATTTGCGAGTGAATATGTTCATTTTTCAACAAAAAAAAACAGATAACTCGAAAAGTATTGACTTGGTGAAAAAACTGTATAGAACAAAAGTTGCTTAGAATTAATCAGTTTATCCACTTCCGGACTTATTTTAAAGGTTTCTTTTTTCGCCCCCGAAAAGGGGTGAAACTCACCCCCAGGGTAAAAGTAGACATCGGCACAATATCACTTGTTTTGATTGACATATTAGCTACGTGTATGTCAAATTTCATGTCAATCCAAGTGGTTTTTTTAAATTTAGAGCAAAAACCGTGAGTGAACGTACTATAAACTACGAAAGACTACGAAATACCTGCGATTTCGATATGGTCTGATTTTAAGACTGATAAATAAAAGCTGTGACAACTTTTAAACCAAAGAGCGATTCCTTAGCTTAGATAATTGTAAAAAAATGTATGAAGCTGGAGACAAAGCTTATTATAGAAGATTAAATGAAAGCAACTCTTATTCAGTAAAACCCAATGGAGGCGAATAGAAGTGTTAAAGCTGTTTATTGTTACCCGTGCAAATTATTTTCAATTGAAAAGAAAAATAGTTTAACTGATTTTGGATATATTTTACCCACTAGAAATATTTGAATGGTTTACTTAAATCTCACGAAGAAAGTAAATTTCATCTGAACTCTATGGTTACATTAATAACAAGATCATCAGTTAAATTGGAGTTATAGACGCTGGCTTGAAAGAGCAAGTAGAGCGCGAAGCTGACTATCGAGTAAAGGTCCTAAGACCTAAGAAGAGTTGTTGTCACCATTAAATTACTTGCTTCTCAAGGACTAGCTTTTCGTGGAAATTTAACGAGTCGTCATAAGGGAAATTACTTAAGTTGTCTTGTATACTTTTGACAACTTCTTAGCTCAGCATTTACAGCGGAATGCGAATAAAGAAAAAGGTTCAGTTAGCTATCTATCTGACCAAACTTGCAATGAATTCCTGGAAGCGATTAAAACAAAACATGTAGAAACTTTTGACGCTATAAATGCTTTACCTAAAACCTACGGATCCATCAAACATATTTTTCCAGTTAAGCAATAATAGTGACAAAAAAATCAGCAGTTAGAAGTGAAGCCAAGGCACTGCATAATAAAATGGATACCTATGAGACAGGTTAACTTGGATACTCTATTGACACTGATTTGGGCAAGGATTTTAAAACGAGTGAATGCAACAAGCAAAACGTTAGAAACTGGACTTGGACGTGTCAATTGGAGTAGAATTAATGACATTTGAGCTTTGTTGGAGACGTAAGAAATAAATTAAGCAAAATTGAACTAGAACCCAAAAATATTTTTTGTGAAGGCAATAATCTCAAACATATTCTATAGAATTGGCCTTCAAAAAACAAAGAAAAAAACATTTTTCGATGAAGCAGTTGAAAGTGAAACAATTTTAAAGGGGCAAGAGATATTCAGAATTGAAGTACCTGTTTAGTGTTATATGCCACAATATTTCTCAAGATCTTTTAAAGAGAAATAATGCTACAAAAATCAGCTGTTAGATGTTTTTTTACGCTAAATAAAGAAGAAGTCAAAAAGTGAATTAATATTTTATGCGAGGAATATAAAAAAGATGTTGATGAAACCAAAGAGAACTTGCATAATGAAATTATTCATTATAATATAACGTTATGCCAAAATTTCAATAAACATTTGAAAATTTGGTGTCATCCAGGATGTAAAGGATGGTACAGAACATGGAAATGAAAGGTTAATGATAGAGCAAACCCAAATAGAAAAAGTTAAGACATACAAATATCTGGGAACCTGGGTTGATGACAAAAATGACCAAAGCAAAGAAATTAAAGTCCGAATTGAAACTGCAAGGCAAGCATTTATAAAAATGAAGACACTGCTTACAAACAAAGACCTTCAGTTGCCTCTCAGATTGAGGGCTCTAAGATGCTACATATTTTCTATATTGCTATACGGAATGGAAGCTTGGACATTGAAGAGACAACACATAAGAAGAATAGAAGCGTTCGAAATGTGGTGTTACAGAAGAATATTGAAAATTCAGTGGGTTCAAAGGATTACCAATGTTGAAGTGCTACGACGTTTAAATAAGGAGTTAGAAATTATGAAAAGTATAAAAACTAGAAAACTGGAATATTTGGGTCACATTACCAGAGGAGAAAAATATGAATTGCTGAGAATTATTATGCAAGGAAGGATCCAAGGAAGAAGAGGCATAGGAAGAAGACGCATCTCCTGGCTGAGGAACCTTAGAGAATGGTTTAACTGTAGTTCATTACAACTATTCAGAGCAGCAGCCAACAAAGTGACCATAGCCATTATGATATCCAACCTCCGATAGGAGAGGGAGCTTTAAGAAGAAGAAGGATGTAAAGGCAACTGTTGCCAATTTTTAACTTTACTGCAAGCGTTGATTGAATACACGGACGGAATACAACGCTGCAAGTTTATTTGAAGATACCAATTTCTAATGCGTCAGGCAAGCGGTCTTTTTTGGCTTTAAAAGAATAAAGATACATATATTGAAAAGAAAAGCTAGACGCATTATCACCATCGTATTGTAAAAAATGAAGAAGTGGAGCAACTGAATTTTGATAGTATTAATATGGCAGTTTGCTAATGCCTAGTCAAGAAAAAAAGTGCTAATTTTTGTCTTATATACTTTTTAAAAAATTTTTTTTTGTTTGTCATGTGTTGTTCTGTAGAACTTTCTGTTCTTTTTTTTTATATTTTTAAATGTATTTTTTGGAATATTTTTTACGTTTGCTATTCTTCTCGTTTGTTTTAAAAACCTTTTTTTAAATTTTTAAAAATGTATGGGTTTTACAATAAATGTTTATAGTTAATGCAGGTTAATGCATGTGTTTTTTGTTAAAAAAATTGACAACGAATAACAATGAAGGGGCCCCTAAATCCCCTAAATAAAGGGGGCCCCCTAAATAGTGCCCAGGGCCCGAAGTTAGGTTAAACCGGCACTGTAGATATCCCACAAGAAAACAGTTTCAGAGTTGTTAATCTTTACAAATGTGTTGTTTTTATATATTATGTTGTTTGTATATTTCTAACTTTTCCTATTTTTTGCAGGTAAGTCTTCAGTTGAACTTAACAAAATGTTTGGTGAGTAGGTACTGCTTTTTAATTTCAATAAATCTTAAAATTGTTGTAAATCATAGTGATATTTACCCAATTTTTTTCTATTGCAAATCCAGGTATTTTTTACCACTATGTTTTATAACATCACATCTTAAAATTGAGCTAAATCCAAATTATTCTCTATCGAACATTTTACTTCGGATTCCACCGCGAGGACTGCGACCTCCACCTCCACCTCCACCGCGACCCACTTGTTCTGTTCTTACCCCAAGGGTGCTCTCTTGATGTGGCAAGTATGTATAGTCCAGGGTAATAAGGTTTTTCCCATGACACTCGAGCAGCCAGGGTACTGAAGCGTTTTTTCGACAGGTAGTACCTATAAGAGCAAATTATTGTAACTATTTCCTGCGTAGGATCTGGCGGCCATTTTTATTTATAAACAATTAAGTGTCAAAAAATGGCATTTTTCCCTTTTTTTTCAAATCAATGGAAAACAGTGAAACTTATGGTTTTTTCAGTACACATATCTTTGAGATTATGGAAAAAGCTTTAAAATGACGTATTACAAAGTTTGATATACTCATTTATTGTTAATATAATTGCGAAAAAAGGTCGGAATTGAAAAAAAAAATTAATTTCGCAATATCTATTGTAAAAATTAGTGTACAGCTTTGAAATTTTTGTCACATAAGGGTTCCTTAGTGCTTAATATGTGATAAAAATTTCAAAGCGATTCATTCAATTGTTTAAATTTTATTCAAATTGTTTATCCCAGAGAGCATTTTTTTTGCAATAACATAAGTCAGAAAAAAATGACGATAGAACCATTCCACAGGTGTCAATTGAAAGAGCAAGAACTATATTTTCAACTTGGTTTAAAAAAAGCGAATAAAAAATGCATTTATTCGTAATAAATAATTATGCAAAAGTACCGTAAAGCTTTCCTTATAAACTTTTTATTTTGTTATATAAGAGATTATATATATTTATTACAATTTTTTATCAATTATGATATAAATAACATTACTTAGTAGTTGTGCACTTAAAACATGGTAAAAAAGTTAATATTTTTGGAAAAAGTTATCCAAAAAGTTTATAAGGAAAGATTTACGATACTTTTGCATAATTATTGATTACTAATAAATGCATTTTTTTTTCGGTTTTTTTAAACCAAGTTGAAAACATAGCTCATGCTCTTCCATTTGACACCTGTGGAATGGTTCTAACGTCATTGTTTTCTGACTTATGTTATTGCAAAAAGAATGCTCTCTGAGATAAACAATTCGAATAAAATTTAAACAATTCAATGAATCGCTTTGAAATTTTTATCACATATTAAGCACCAAAGAACCCTCATTTGACAAAAATTTCAAACCTGTACACTAATTTTTACAACAGTTATTGCGAAAATATATTTTTTTTGAAGTTATACTTCTTTACCGGCGATATGAGGGTGAATTTTTATATGTTAAAACCTATGATCCCGGCGCATGCGCATTAAAACTTTGTTCTGATTGGATGTTCAAATGACATGTCAAAAATTATTCAATATGGCGGCTGTAGTTAGATTAGGTGGCACAGCTGTAGTTAGATTATTTATGGTTGTTGCGTTTTAAAATTTGTGTGAAAAGAAACAACAAACAAAAGTTAATTAATAGTTATACTGCCTTTTTAAATAGTTTTCATATACCTATATTTTTGGACTTTTGGACTATTTTGGACAAGGAAAACTCATTCTAATTTGGTAAGTGTTTTTATTATAATCATATTGTAATTATACATTTGGATTAGGTTGAAATACAGTAGAGCGTCGATTATCCGAACTAATTGGGGGACATAGGTGTTCGGAAAACCGATTTGTTCGGATAATCGAACTACAATATATTGATACATATTTATAGTCATACATATTTATCCACAAGTGAATAAAAGCCATATTTATATACCTACATATTTATTTATATCTTGATAATGACAACTAGCAACTAAACAAAAAAGTGCAGTCTTTGCAACAACATAATTATTTTTGGATACAATATTGAAGAAAATTGAAGATATTTTAAGCGTCAATTACTAACGCTTGCTCGGTATTCGAGTGCGGGACGCGGGAGTCGATAGTTCGAATAAGCGGTCGTTCGGTTGATCGACGTTCGGATAATCGACGCTCTACTGTACATTTATTTTCTCAAGAATGGGGATTTTAGAGAGAAATCCCAAATTAGGTCCGATTTTTATTTTTAAATTATGATTTTTTGGCGTAGATTTATTTATCTAGTAGGTATGTAATGCTTTGATTTACATACTTAATTTGATGACCAACAAGACTTGGTCTACTCAAGACTTACTTACGTTTCGTCGTGATTTGTACCGATCAAATTATTGTTAAAATATTAATAGATCTTTTCGAATTATAATTCTAGGCAGTAAATAAACATGTTTGTCTCCTAAAAATTGGTAGGTTGTGTTGAACTGAGAAGTTAAATCGGTAAATATCTTTCTCTCTTCTTCTTTTTCTTCTTCTTATTTTTGTGAATGTGCCTTTCTACTACTGATCGTATTCCTATTGGGTAACCGGCTCCCGCCGTTCTTACTCCTCTATTTGTTGTCATTCGGCTTATTTGGTCGTTCCATTCTACGCTTCTGCTTCTTAACCAGTTATTAATGTTCTCTACCTTGCACCTCCGTCGTACTTCTACCTTTGTACCATAGTGTCTTACCGTCGATTTTTCGAAGGGTTTTCATCTCCGATGTTTCTAGCATTCTCTTTGTCCTCTCTGTGTCGGGTCGTATTTATGCCGTGTATGTCATTATTGGTCAGATGACTGTTTTGTAAATTCTGCCTTTTATTTCTTCGCCGATATTTTTATTTCTCCATATTGTTTCATTCGAGCAACCTGCGTCTCTGTTTGGTCTATTCACTTGATCTTTCACTTCTCTTTTGAGCTTTCCGTATCTAGATAATGTGATGGCTAGATATTTAAACTTCATGACTTGTTCTATTGTCTGACCCTCCAGCTCTAATTTACATCTTGGTAGATTTGCTGTGTTGTCACCTGACTTATTTAACAATTATTAACATGTTGTCACCCGACTTATTTAGACAAGGATGCGTGTTGTCACCTGACTCATTTAACATTTATGGTGAACATGTCATGAGGATGGTTTTAGAAAGATGGGCCGGTGGAGTAACAGTAGCTGGTAGGAAAATCTCCAATTTAAGATTTGCTGATGACACTACACTTATAGCAGCAAATGAGCAAGAAATGTTTGATCTCCTGTTAAGAGTTGAGTACGAAAGCAATAAAGTTGGTCTAAAAATCAATAACGCTAAGACAAAAATAATGGTGGCCGACAGATTCGACACTATTCAACTGACTAACATGTTACAAGAATACCAGATAGTAAACACCTTTGTCTATCTCGGGTCTAGTATAACTAAAGATGGTAACTGTGAAGCAGAAGTTCGGAGACGTATTGGTATGGTAAAAAATGCGATGAGTCGCCTAACTAAAGTTTGGAAAGACAGATCTATCTCTCAAAATATCAAGATGAGACTGGTGAATGCCCTTGTATTCTCAATATTTCTATACGGAGCAGAGGCTTGGACTCTTCGCGCATGCGAGCGCCAAAAAATTGATGCCTTTGAGATGTGGTGCTGGAGAAGAATGCTGCGCATACCTTGGACGGCTCATAGGACAAACGTTTCCATTCTAAACCAACTCAAGATTAAAAAAAGGCTGTCTACAATATGTCTGCAACGAATACTGCAGTTCTTTGGTCACGTGGTTCGCAGGGGTGATGACAGTTTGGAGAGATTCATTGTTTCTAAAAACGTTCTGGGGAGAAGATCAAGAGGACGATCACCAACTAGATGGTCCGACCAAATAAAGAATTCAGCTGGAAACTCATTCTGCGAAGCTCTTAGAGCAGCTGAAGATAGAGACCAATGGAGAAACATTGTTAGGAATATTGAAAGAAATCACGATCCTCAGTAATGGGGAAACGACAATTAAGTTGATGCAACATACGCTGTAAATCATCTTCACTTTGAGAGATTAGTATTGCATTATCTGCATACCAGATTATTTTAAGTTGTTTATGTCCCATTTGGTATCCTTTTTTAGTTCTTACTTCTTTATCCATGATCAGGTTGAACGATAGAAAAATCAAGGAATCCCCCTGTTTTATCCCATTGTCAGCTTTAAATGGGTCATTTAATTCTGTTACTTTTACTTTTATTGTGTTGTTCTGGTAGATATTTTCAATCATTTTAATTATTTCTAGGTATAAAAATATCATGGTACAAATCGTACTTATAGAAAACTATTTTTAATGGGAAATAAGCTACAATTTTACCAGAAAAATGATTTTATTAACGCTTCGAAGCCCAAATCGGGTTTCGTTGTCAAAATACAAAATACTACAAAATACAGTAGTATTTTGTATTTTGACGACGAAACCCGATTTGGGCTTCGAAACGTTAATAAAATCATTTTTTTGGTAAAATTGTGGCTTATTTCCGATTAAAACTAGTTTATTATAAAAATGCCACAATGAAATAGCTTCAGAACAACGTACTTATAGACTTGAATATAGGACTAAGATATTTTGCTGTTAAATTCATATTTAACGAGATTGTAATAATTAGTTCAGAAAACAGACCTTCATTATGAGTTCTTATGAATGTTAAATTGAATGTCCATAGTACCTTGAATTCTAATCTACTTTTCATCTCAAACGTATCAAACAATGCGTTTGTGCCATGATGTCTCGGAGAAATGCTTATCTATTATAGTATATCAAACTATCACTAATTTTTTTTATAATATAAATGTCCCTCTGTTGTTGAGCATCGCCAATTCAAACACTTTCTCCAATATTTCCTCATATTATTATGTATAAGTATGTTGGGTTCTTCTTGATTAATTACTTTAAGACTAGACGTTGTGTTATTCACAAGGAAATGTAATCTTAATTTATTATGTAAATGTTGATATTATGGCTCGCAGCAAAGGAAATAATGTCGTTTATTTTATTGTTGGACAGTTTTGCCGACAACAAACTAAGGGCTGCACAAAAAATACATACCAACCAATAGAAAGTATTTATTATGTAAGTAATTTATTAAAGGAAGTAATATAAAATTTTTGAATAAATGACCAACTGCTGTAGATATATGTTATGATAACGGCCCAATATATCACTCTAATTTTGTAAAAAATGGTCTTTACAAAATTAACATTTAAACACAATATACAGTGAGCACGTAAAGGTTGGAATATATTTATTTTTTCATAAATTGGCGGTAAATCCTAAAACAGGTCGATTTTTATTTTTAAATGATGATTTTTTGGCATATATATCATACTAGTGACATCATCCAACTGGGCGTGATGACGTAATCGATGATTGTTTTATATGAGATAGAGGTCGTGTGCTAGCTCATTTGAAAGGTTATCCAATTCTCTATATAGTAATATAAACATTTACATAATTATTTACAGGGTGCTCAATTTTTTTAACTAATTGATACAAAAAAAGAATTTAATTAATTTATTTAATTCAAAATACATTTTACTGCTGTCAGAAAACAGAAAAAAATATTTATTTCACAAATTAACATTGCCTTTCGCTTAACTTAAATGTATAAACAGTCAATAGACATTGGGACATAGAGACCTAATATTCACCGTTTTTTTTTTCACCTAGTTTTGATAAGAATATTTTTTTTACAAAATGCTTACGTTTTGAGTTATTTGCGAAAAACCGTCTAAAAACGTGGTTATTTTGTTGAAAAATGAACATATTCACTTGTTGAAACAATGTGTGAAACAATCTAATTTCCATAGATTCCAATAAAGATAGCTTAAGGCCTTTGTTTTGAATATGCAGAAATTGAAACTGTTCATTAAAAGAATGATTATGATCTATATGGTGAAGTGCGTATGTAGAAGTGTCTGTGTTTCTATTGTTGAAAGCCCTTTTGTGTTCTGCTATCCGTTTGTCAAAGGTTCTGCCAGTTTGACCGATGTAAGTTTTCGGACAGTCACCACAAGTTAGTTTGTAAACACCACTCTGTAGTTGTTTTCTCTTTCTGCTCTTATTGTTCTTAATATATTTGCTTAAGTTGTTGTTAGTTCTGAAAGCTGGTGCTATTCCTTTCTTTTTTATGTATCTGGCTAGTTTTGTTGTTATCTTCCAGTATATGTGATAGAGCAGAAAGTACTGGGTTCTTTTTGTGGTGGTGGATAGACTAATTTCAGGGCTTTCTTATGGAGTTTTTGGTTTAAAATTTTGTTAATTGTTTGTTCGTTAAGCCATTGTTTACTGCCATTTGTTTAATGATGTTAAAACGAACAAACAATTAACAAAATTTTAAACCAAAAAATCCATAAGAAAGCCCTGAAATTAGTCTATCCACCACCACAGAAAGAACCCAGTACCTTCTGCTCTATCACATATACTGCCAAGATAACAACAAAAACAGTCAGATACATAAAAAAGAAAGGAATAACACCAGCTTTCAGAACTAACAACAATTTAAGCAAGTATATTAAGAACAATAAGAGCCGAAAGAGAAAACAACTACAGAGTGGCGTTTACAAACTAACTTGTGGTGACTGTCCGAAAACTTACATCGGTCAAACTGGCAGAACCTTTGACAAACGGATAGCAGAACACAAAAGGGCTTTCAACAATAGATAAACAGACACTTCTACATACGCACTTCACCTTCTAGATCATAATCATTCTTTTAATGAACAGTTTAAAATTCTGCATATTCAAAATAAAGGCCTTAAGATATCTTTATTAGAATCTATGGAAATTAATAAATTGAAAAATACAGATATAATTCTGAATGACCAACTCGCGACAGACAGCTCCCCACTCCTCAACCTCTTCAGTTAAAGACTTTAAAAAGGCAAACCCATAGTAATCTAAATCACTTGAGAAAGGCACTCTGCCGAAACAGCTGTAGTCACATAGTTGTAATAAATTTTGTGGAAGTATAGAAAACAAACGTTTTCAGTGTTTTATTGTTAGATGAAATGAACTTCTATCAAGTAACGGTCGAATCCATCAATTAGATGTGAGTGTATTGCAAGAGAAAAGCAATGCACGAATGGATTTTTTGAGAAGATTGAGATGAGAGAAGTGTAGTCGAATTAAAGGTACTATGGTCATCGAATCCACCATTCATAATAAGTCCCAATGAAGGTTTGCTTCCTGAAATTATTAATATAGTCTCGTCGGATATGAATTTAAAGGTGACATATTCTAGGGCTTCTTATGTATCGAGTCCCTTCGTAGTTGCCCCATATTTAAGTCCAATAACTATGACTTGTTATAAGTCCGTCCGCTATAACTTTTCCCATGCGGTACGATTCATTTTCAATCAAATTAAGTCAAAACAGAAAGTGTGTGGTAGTATATACCGATGTGTGTAGTATATAGTATACAGTATACAAAATGTATATACACATCGACGTTTGTTTCAATTTACGTTTTGACTTAATTTGATTGAAAATGAATCGTACCGCATGGGAAAAGTTATAGCGGACGGACTATAATAATATGTATGCTATTTATCAATTTTACCTTTCAGTTCGACAAAACTTACACATTTTTAGAAGACAAAACTGTTTATCTATTGCCCAGGATTGTAGCAATAACTTAGCAATTTATAAAGAATTCGAATCTGCTGTATGGATTTTGTTTTGCACGTTACTGCTAATTCTTTCTGCAGTATTCAAAATCCTAATAGACAAGGTGAAACCGGCGGGTTCGTTAGAAAAAATATTATGAGATTTTTTTGCATAATCACATTCGTGAGACATCCCAGAATAAGGTTCAAGAAGTCGCCCACGTGAAAAATGGTCCAATTTTTTTTAACAATTTTTTTAAATCAAATTGCAAAAATGAATATTTTTGGCCGGTACAAATTTGTTAGGTTTTTTGGACCATTCTGGACAGAAAAGGTCTCTTGTAATTTTTCTCTGAAGTTGATCGTTTTCGAGTTATAAACAATTTAAAATTGAAAAAAAAACGAAAAATGTCGATTTTCAAGGCTTAATAAATTAGTTAAAAGTTATTATTATGAAAGTCAGAAAGTGACTAAATCAAAGCTTAAAGCCCCCCCTACAAGATCCTGAAAAAATGTTTGTCATAATTTTATTACTAAGCTGTTATTTTTAAGTAATAATAATGAGCGCCAGCACGTAGTACCCGGCCGTCTATGGTGAGTGCGAGAGAGATGCCATTCCGGCAGTCCAATGGGGCATCTTACTCGCAGGTTTGTATTTAAAATTTTAAATTTACCCCCCACCCCTCTCCGTGGGGGGTTATGTTTAGTACCATTCGATAGATTTTTGAAAAATATTAAAGACGTATTTTTTAGTTTTTGATGTCACGTTCATTTCGCGAAATATTCTTATTTTAATATTCGCGAAAACATAAAAAACTTTACTTTATTGGTGTTTCAAAACTATTTTTTAAATTCATGTAACGTGATAGTATAAAAAAATTGAGGATATGGCAAACGGTGTTACAACAGCTATTGGGTGCACTAATATACAACCTGTCCGTTTTTTCTGTGGTGGTGGATAGACTAATTTCAGGGCTTTTTTTATGGAGTTTTTGGTTTAAAATTTTACTAATTGTTCGTTGTAGCCATCGTTTACTGCTATTTGCTTAATGATGTTCAGTTCTGTCTCGAAGTTATTTTTTGAAATGGGAATTTCTGTCAATCGGAAACAGAACCGAATTAGTCCATAAACTTTCTAGATGTAACAATTACCAGTTTGCAAAACAAACGTGAGTTTTCCTAATTTCATAAACCTACTGGTAGGAGAGCACAAGCGGGGATTTTTGCAGTTACTCGAGCACGTCAGAAAATCACATGAGCAGAAACCTTGTACCCTGTAAATATACCCCTACCATATATTGGATCTTAATACAGGGGAGTTCGTTAAGGGGGGTCCGAAAAAAAAAATATATCCTTGGAAAAACTCGAAATCGTCAGATTAAGATAATGTAGAACAGTGTATAGGCATTTAAAAAATCTGACGGTTTGAGCGGGTAAGGAAATGGGTGAGTCACAAAGTTTCACAAGAAAAAAAAAGAATATTTCGAGAAATAAACATCATATCGAAAAACTAAAAAATTCGTGTTCAAAATGTTTCAAAAATCTATCGAATTATACCAAACACGACCCCCACGGAGAGGGGGAATTTAAAAATTTTAAATAGAAACCCCGCGATATTTCGCGTTATTAATATCAGATCTAAAAACTGCTAAATACACGTATTCAATATTTTTGAAAAATCTATCGAATGACACCAAACACGACCCCCCACAGAGGTGGGGTGGAGGTTTACTTTAAAATCTTAAATAGGAGTCTCCATTTTTTTATTGCAGATTTGGATTCCTTACGTGAAAATAAGTAACTTTTATTCTAGACATTTTTCGAATTATGGATAGATAGCGCTATAATCGGAATAAACAATTGTTGGAAATGGAAATTTAAATTAAAAAATGGAAAGTCCTTACTTAAATGGAAAATTTTACTTAACTTTTTTTTGGTTTTAGGACCTAATCTTCACAACCCAATAGGTCCCCATAACGCTCGAGCCAGTCCTGGATTTGTCAATAGGCCATATAGGCCGCGGCCTATGGGCGGCAGCGTCTTAGGGGCGGCAGATTTTACAGGAAGCTCACTTAATTATAGAGAATAAAGGTCAAACAAGTTCACAGGTTGTCTCATGGTTTTTTATACTAATACGTTAAATTCTCATAGAAACTCACATATCGAAAATTATCAATCCTAGGTATTTTTACCGTTTTTATCTACATAATAATATACTAATAATATCTACTATACTATTATTGTGTGACTGTATCTGACTGATGGATAACAGCAGCGGGGCGACGACGCGGCGGGAGCAGTGACTCAATGCAGCCGAACATGAGCCGAACCACCTCCATTTCCTACCCGCGCTCGACATTCGACAAACCGCCCGCACAGTTCAAAGCGGCAGTGTTTTGCAAGCATCAAGCATCGATTGCATACGCTATGCTCGAGTCGCCTCGCTATTATCTATACAAAACACATAACGTCCCGTCCCGCGAAGAAACCCGTCCCGCGAAATGAGGCAAAAGGAATTCGCATTAAATTAGAAAAACTTGAAACTGCTTTCATGGTCGTATTTTGGAATGCTATTTTGGAGAGATTAAATAAAGTGAGTATTCAGATTCAGAGCTCATCTGTAGATGTTTTGACGGTATCTGATCTCTATGGATCTCTAGTAGAGTTTACAATAGCAGAACGAGACAACTTTGACTATTTTGAAGAAAAAGCAATTGAGATGAGCGCTCTTAAGCAATATCAAGGTGAAATAAAGAGGCAACCTAAAAGAAAAAAAATGACGGATGAAACATCGAATGAAGAACCTGAAACACCCTACGGCTCCAGAGATTTTTTCAGAGTGGACACCTTTTTGGTCATCCTTGATAGACTGAGGGCTGAAATAGAGAGAAGGCATAATGCTTACTTAAACTTTAAAGAAAAGTTTTTATTTTTAACAAAAATTACTGAATTTTCAACACAAATAGTTACCGAAAAAGCCCAGTCGCTGGTGAAATATTATACCAATGATTTAGAGGAAGATTTGGTTCAAGAATGTGTGCATTTTCACAGTTACATTTCCTCTAGTAATGTTGCAGAATGTGCAGTGAAGCCTAGATCAAACTCATTGCTCAGTCTCCCAACGTTTTTGAGGAATCACTCGCTGTCTAATGTTTACCCTAACTTAGATATAGTTCTCCGCATCGCACTTTCGACTCCGGCTACGAATTGCTCTGGGGAAAGAAGTTTTTCCTGTTTAAAACGAGTAAAAAATTATCAAAGGTCTTCATTGTCTCAAGAAAAAATGAATTCTTTGGCTCTTCTCTACATAGAAGCAGAGATAATGAACACTATAAACTATGATGATATTATAAATGATTTTGCTATTAAAAAGTCCCGTAAAAAATTGTAATTATTGTTTCCTTAAGCCCTTCCTAATGACTAATTCATTATTTTGATCAACCTTAGTTCGTTTCTTACTACATATGGAAAATTATTATTTTAGTAAGGTACATGGGGCGGCGCAAATAAAGTGGCCTACACTCGTAAACAATATAAATCCGGCACTGGCTCGAGCAACTGCAAATTTAGGTTACTTTCCTCCCCTACTATACCCATACTGACACAACTATACACAATTCATCATCCCATCCTACACAACAAATTAGCAGCCTACCATAGCATGATACATAGATATATTAAGCATATACATAACTAAACTTCAGCTAATACTTTAATTTCACTGGATGAAAATCATACTTAACTCCCTGTTTCTTCAAAAAATCAACTGCTTTTTCTAGAGTCTTTTTCGGGACTACCTTTTCCATTTCCTTAATAAATACATGTTAACGTCAGAGGAGTTATTGAACAAAAATTTATTTTTTTTAGAAGCTCTTTAGAAAATTGATTCCTTTAAATATTAACGTCCTAACGTTAAAAAAATATTCTTGATAAGTTTATCTTATTAAAATTTGATGAATTGATTTTTATATGATTTGATTATTCCGGTTTACCCTTGAACCATCAATGTTAGCTCTAATAATTTGTCTTCTTCTGCCAAGAAGAGTTTAGAACTCTAACGGTGAAGCTGTTATTTAAAGATATTATATTGCTAGCAAAATCTTCATCCGTTTCAGAGTTTCCTAGAGATCGTTTTGTTAATATTGGGGACCAAGTCGTACGAAATTTCGTGCAATACTACCTCTCTACCAAAAATGTATAATATTTTTTCTTTTTCCGCGGAGAAGAGTTTAGAACTCTAATGGTGAAGCGTTTGTGTAAAGATGAGATAAAGTCTCCGTTTTAGAGTTTCCCGGAGAGAGTTTTGTTAATTTACGGGGTCAAGTGGTCTGGTATTTCATAACACTAGTACTGTTTCTAGCAGTAAAAAATGGTAGCTCATAGTTCAGTTCGGCGCTGTATCTACGATTAAAAAGAGCACTACACATAGCTCTGATCAAAACAGTTTAAGAGTAACACCATTAAGTGAACATTACGGAGTTATTGAATATATCAGACAGTTTTTTCTCTAGTTTACTGTGATTTATAAAAAAGTTTTGCTTGTGTTTATAAATCGCCTTCAAATAATAATTGAAAACATTAGCGTATTAGATCATTAACTTATTTGTTCTGAAAGTGATTTATGAGTTGTTCATGTTTCTTTCAGTTCATTGTCTCAGTCTCAGCGTGAAAGAGTAATTGTATATCCAAATAATTAATTACATTAAAGGATGAAGAGTCTGGTGTTAGTCTACTATAGAATATATATGTACTTTGTTGTATTGTTAGTCTGTGACTGTGATAATTTTGATTCGACAACTATTTCCAGTCTGGAAAAATGTGTCAGTCATATCCTTAAATCTACTGTGTCTCACAAAGACGTTGTTTATGTGGTAAATACTGATTTAAAAATTTCATATCCTGCTATATACATTAATACATCATACGACGTAAATCTCCTACTTCAACAAGAACCTACTGTATACGTTTTGACAGGACACATTGATGACGTTATTGCTCAGTTGTTTCACAACAGCTTACTCAATCCTAGAGCTAAGTTTATACTAGTTCAAAGTACTGTCAATAATAAAACAGATATATTTAACCATTATTTTCTTCATAAGGTCCTCATTATAGAATATAAGATCGAAGAACATGATTATCAATTGTTTAAATGTACCACCGAGTCGTGCTATGTCACAGAAGACTCCTGTTACAAAACGTACATCAATGGTACTATATTTGACATCAGCAAACAAGTAGTATGTAATAAAATGGAAGTGATATGGACCCTTCATGCTCCTTATATTATAACCCCAACAAGCGGTGTACACATGAAAATTATAAACCTAATTGCTGCACATATGAACGTAAAGCTTAAATATATTCATTCGCCTTATCCCGTGGTTCCATTGGCGGTAGATCCACTATTTAGCAGAAACGAGTACGACATGTGCTCTATACAATTTACTAATTTGACAAAAAAGTTTGATAAAACTATTTTCATTACAGAAGATAGGACAGTGTATATTATACCGAGGATTATTGTTACCAAAGAATTGCAAATGTTTTATTCGGAGTTCGACGAACTGATATGGTACCACTTCCTGATATTAATTTTATTGTTATTTGTATTATTTAGGGTAATGCATGCGTTGATTCCTAAAACTAATGTACTATCTGCATTTGATGTTATTCTAGGAGTTCTGCTTGAAGGTGTAACGAGTATGAACACGAGAAGTTTTTCATTGAAGTTGTTGTTAATTAACTATATTTTATTTTGTCTATTATTTTCTACTGCATACAAGAGCAAAATGTTCGATAAAATGAAAACGGATTTGTCAGGTCAACTGATCTCTACAACAGATGACTTACTGAAGTATGGATTCAAGGTAGCTTTACCGGAGGAATATGTAAAATTATTTAAATTGTCCCAAGACCGTTTTGATCGTATAATCGTAGCCAGAAATTGGATTGTAAACTGTTTGAACTTTAGTATATGCCTTGATAGAGTAGCATTTCAGAAGGACGTTGTCACTACCCGTTTGCTGCGTCCCACAAAAGCACTTATCGCTCAGTATTATTTAGATTCGGAAGGCAGGTCTCTACTTTACATTATTAAGAATCCTTTCGGCGTTTCCTATTATTTTAGCCTACTCTTTCGAAAAGGACATCCCTTGTTTGAAGATTTTAACAAGTACATCTTTTTACTTAGGGAAGCTGGGTTTGTTAACTATTTGGTCAAAGATCAGCAACGATCTTACAAAAAAGCTATAGCACTAGCTAATATAAAAAGCTCGTTTAGATATTCTGCTCTGAATTTAAAAATTTTGGAATCTACCTTTTTCGTGTATTTTTTAGGTATGGGCTGTAGTATCGTAGTATTCTTTCTAGAACTATCATTTCAAATGCTAAATAAAATATGTCGCCGTGAGTTGATTTAATAAAGCAAGAATAATATCCAAAAAAATATAGGATAGTAGTTTTTCTGTAGGTATGAATATACCTTTAAATATATTATATTATCTGTACGTATAATTTGTTTGCTTACATTCTTTATTTCCTACTTCCTTCTTCAGAAAGAGCTATACAAATAACTATGTTAATAGTCTCAGCCTTCTTATTTGTACGTCCTGTTATACAGCGTGTCTACTTAAGTTGATGGGAAACTTTTTTATTATTAACTTTACGACAAAATTTATTCTTCATAAAAAGTTCTGCATGCTCTAAAACGTAAGACTAAATCATCAGACATCAAATTTATCAATATTATACGAGGTATGTCAAAAAATATTAATTTCGTTCAAGGGTACAGTACCTTTATTTCTCTGAATATCGAAAATTCTTATTATCAAAAGTTGTTTGGAATTCAAAACTAAGATCAAATATGCAATTACATGCTTCTAATTGAAAAATAGTACATTATATACCGCGGGACTGAAGTAGTACATTTAATCCTGAAGGTAAAGTTTATGGCCCGACCGCAGGGAGGGCCATAATTTACCTGAAGGATTAAATGTACTTCAGTCGCAAGGTATATACGATACTTTTCGTACTTCCGGTATGATTTTATTAATTATTTCAATAATTTCAATCAGTTTTTTCTCTCTTCAACTCATTTAATAAACTGTCTTTAAAATAAGTTACCATAGTAACATTGCGTTGTGACAGTTATAATTTAGAAACATTGTCATTACTAGTGTCATTGTAAAGAAACATTGTTATTGATAATTATTGGTATCATGAGTGAAGAAGGTGTATCTGATATTGATAAAAGAGCAGCCGAAGTAGGTGAAGAATTGTTACCACCGAAATCTAGAAAACTATACGAGCAGCAGTACGATGCTTTTAAAAAGTGGTGCCGCTTAAAAAATGTGAGACAACCTACTGAAAATGCGCTGTTAGTCTACTTCGATGATAAATCAAAAGCGGTTTGTGCCTCAACTCTCTGGGCACATTACTCAATGCTGAAATCGGTTATTAACATTAGAGAAGATATTGATATAAGTAAATTTCCAAAATTATTAGCTTTTTTGAAGAGAAGAAATGAGGGATTTAAGCCAAAGAAGTCAAGAATTCTCACGTCTGAGCAGGTAGATCAGTTCTTACGGGAGGCTCCGGATGATAAATATTTAATGCTTAAGGTAAATTTGGAAATTTGTTTATATTCAGAAATTTTAAGAAATCAATTTTTTTGTAGGTTGCACTTATTTTGGGCGTTGCGGGAGCTTGTCGTGGAAAAGAGTTGGTTGATTTAGAAATCGACGATGTGAGAGATTTGGGCGATTCCTTCCTAATTGCGATTAGAAACACCAAAAATAAAATTGACCGAAATTTTGTGATCAAAAATTCAGAAAACAGTGCCATCAGTTTTGTGGCGATATTTCGGAAATATGTGGCATTGCGAAAGACAGGGACAACTCATTCAAAATTTTTTGTTCAATACATCAACAAAGAATGTACTACGCGAGTAGTAGGAAAAAACATGTTTGGTACAATTCCACGGCAAATAGCAGCTTTCTTGAAATTAGAAAATGCGACGTCTTATACGGGACATTGTTTTAGACGCACATCTGCGTCTTTGTTAGCTGATTCGGGAGCAACAATAGACGTGCTGAAGAGACATGGAGGATGGAAATCCTCCAACGTGGCCGAGGGATATATTGAATCGTCTATTAAAAATAAACAAAAAATTTCAGATAAAATATTTGGTCAAGTCGCCGATTCGTCCACTATAGTTATGCCACAGTCCTCATTCTCGCTTCCTGTTTCCGCAGGATCTTCGAAACAAACACCAGTTCAATATGAAAAGGACCTATCTGTTACTCGTCAGTTACCTGCTGCATTAACCCAGGAAAGACTGGTCAATATGACGAACTGTCACAATATTAATTTGAATATTAACGTTAATTACCATTCTAATTAATTATATTTTTCAATAAAATATCCCTTAAATTCGTTTGTTTGTGATTTAATCGTTCCGGGAGTTTCGTCAATATTTAATCCCGGAGGGATTAAATGTGACACTTTAGTACCTGTCACAAGGGAGTGAAGTTGTCACTTTAGGCCCGGAAGTACGAAAAATAATATTTTACAAATTTTTCTCAAATTTATGAATACCTACTTACCCAACATCGTTTTTATTTATTACAAAAATATGATTATTCATTTTACGAAAAAAAGTTATTCTTCATAAAAAGCTCAACATGGTCTAAAATCTAAGATACAACCATGATATATCAACTTTTATTAATTTTATGCGAGGTGTGTTAAAAAAAATAGAATTTCACTCATGAGTATAGTACATAAAATGTGATATCTGATGGTTGCATCTTAGGGCTTAGGACATACAGAGCTTTTTATAACGAATACCTTTCTTTCCTAAAAGTAATAATACATAAAAGAGTCGTCATATGTGTAATAAATAAACGAAGTTAAGTATCCATAAATTTGAGAAAAATTTGGAAAATATACATTTTTTTTATTGGAAGCATGTAATTGCGTATTTTCTTAGTTTTTAATTCCAAACAACTTTTCATAATAAGAATTTTCGATATTGAGAGAAATAAAGGTATTTTTTAATACTTTACTCTTGAACGACATTCACATTTTTTGACATACCTCGTATAATATTGATAAAATTTGATATTTGATGATTTAATCATAGGTTCTAGAGTATGCAGAACTTTTTATAAAAAATAACTTTTTTTCGTAAAATTAATAATAAAAAAGTTTCCCATTTGTTTCCAACTTACGTAGACACGCTGTATATGTAATTAGTCTGAGTGTTTTACTGGTACTTTTAGTACTTTTACGGAATGGTACTATATTTGACATCAGCAAACAAGGTGTATGAAATAAAATGGAAGTGATATGGATCGTTCATGCTCCATATATTATTACCCCAACAAGCAGTGTACACATGAAAATTATAAACCTAGCCTAATTGCTGCACATAATAATAATATTAAAGCTTAAATATATTCATTCTCCTTATCCCGTGGTTCTATTGGCGGTAGATCCACTATTTAGAAGAAACGAGTACGACATGTGCGCTATACAATTTACTAATTTAACCAAAAAGTTTGATAAAAGTATATTCATTACAGAAGATAGGACAGTGTATATTATACCGAGGATTAGTAACTGTTACCAAAGAATTGCAAATGTTTTATTCGGAGTTCGACGAACTGATATGGTACCATTTCTTCTTCTTCTTCTTGTAGTGCCTATCCGTTTCGGATGTTGGCGACCATCATGGCAATCTGCACTTTGCACACTGCTGCTCTGAAAAGATTTGTAGTGGTTGTGTTGAACCACGTACGTAGATTTTTCAGCCAGGAAATCCTTCGCCTTCCTGGTCCTCGCTTTCCCTCTACTTTTCCCTGCAAGACCAGTTGCAGCAGTCCATATATCTCACTGTTCCTAATGATGTGACCGAGGTATTCGATTTTGGCTGTTTTTATTTTGATTAACAGCTCTTTTTCTTTTTTCATTCTCAGCAAAACACCCTCATTAGTAATGTGGTCGGTATAAGATATCTTCAGGATTCGACGATAAAGCCACATCTCAAAGCCTCAATTTTCTTGCAGGTGGCGTCTGTGAGAGTCCACGACTCAACTCCGTACAACAGTATAGGAAATATATAACATCGTAGTAATCTGACTTTTATGGGTATCGACAAATCATGACATTTGAACAACTTTGCCATTTTTTGAAATACAGATCTTGCTTTCTCTATCCTACATTTGATTTCTATACAATGGTCCCAATTTTCATTGACGTTCGTACCAAGGTAGGTGTATGTTTTTACTCTTTCTATTTGTTGACCATTCACACTGATTCGTCCAAATTGCTGCTGTTCATTTTTAGAGATCATCATACATTTGGTTTTCTTAGTGTTTAGCGAAAGTCGAAAGTCAATCGAGAAAAGAGGAAAAGTTTTAAAGTGATTTTTTAATAATATATTGTTACTATGGAACGCTTACAATTTTAACATCTTTAACAACAAAATACTTGGATCACAGAATATATCTTGATATTCTCTGCTTGTATCTTCCATAAATAATACACAATAAATAACTTTTTATTAAGTTCACATTTTAAATCAATTATTTATCAAATACACTATGTATCAATATTATTTAGTCAACAACTCAAAATATTCCCGATGCCATGTCAAATATTTAAAATTGTCACTGATTGTCAATGTCTTACTGACAATATTCTATTCGACTGAGTGCGTTGTATGACAAAGATAGATTTGGAAAATATTACCACGGACATTGTATTCATTTTTTCGAATCCTGAAAAAACCAATAAATATTTTTGAAAAATATAATCGCAGAATGAAAGACTAAATTATTAGCGAGGGCCGAGAGTCCCTTAGAATAAATAAAAAGTTTATTTTGAATGAAATATTTGAAATTAGTTTTTCACCCCTTTAACTTATTAAAATAAACATTACAGAATTTCTCAGTGACTTTCGGCCCTCGCTAATAACGTAATCTTTCATTCTGCGTTTAAATTTTTTCAAAAATACTTATTAGTTTTCTCAGGATTCGAAAAAAATGAATCCCCATTTGAATAGCATTGTAGCCGAAAATACGTAAGTATTTGATCAAAGATCAGCAACGATCTACAGTCACCGGCACAAAATTCCGCTACCCAAAATGTTGGATTAAGTTTGACAATTTATAACTTTATTATTTGTGCTCCGATTTTTAAGATTCTTGCACCAGTTTGTAGGTACATGTATTGATATTACATATTTGGTATTATTCCGGTAACAGAAAAATTTTGCTTGCATGGCATTATACAGGGGTGAATGGAAGCGTTGTATTTTCTCCTAACTTTAAATAATTCTGTGGAAAAATGGAATAGCTGGGTGAAGTTTTCAATCCTAATAGCAATATTAATAATATTTAAAAATATTAAAATATTACTACAAGATTTTTAAATTCTCATTGGTCCATTTCCTTGGTAACACCTCCACGACTTCTACAATTTGCAAGCCAGATGGATGCTGAAGCGAAGAAGACAAGAGGGAATTCAAAAAATTTACAATTCACGACCCCGTCTGTTCAGCTGTTAAATTCCAACAGAAAATGGACCTAGTTACTCAAAGAAGTAACGACCAATATAAAAATAAAATAAAAATTCCATTTTTATTCAGTTGCAATGCGAAGGCAAAACAATCTTATTTTTCAATTAGAATACGGAGCGCAGTCCAGCCCTCTGAATCGACGATTTTCGACTCTTGTTGGAGTCTCATCGGAGAGACGTAGGCCTGACTCTAACTCCTGACTCCAACAAGAGTCGAAAATCGTCGATTCAGAGTGCTGGACAGCACTCCGTATGTTTTGCCTTCGCATTGCAACTGAATAAAAATGGAATTTTTATTTTATTTTTATATTGGTCGTTACTTCTTTTAGTAACTAGGTCCATTTTCTGTTGGAATTTACCAGCTGAACAGACGGGGTCGTGAATTGTAAGTTTTTGAATTCCCTCTTGTCTTCTTCGCTTCAGCATCCATCTGGCTTGCAAATTATAGAAGTCGTGGAGGTGTTACCAAGGAAATGGACCAATAAGTTTTCAATTTAAAAATCTTTTAGTAATATTTTAATATTTTTAAATATTATTAATGTTGCTATTAGGATTGAAAACTTCACCTTTTAAATGCCAGATGACGCTGGTCACCTAATCCATTCACGTCAGTTGCGGTGTGGGGGATAAACTCTCATTGTTGATCACTTCGTGTATGGAGTAGCAGGCCTACGTCTCTCCGATGAGACTCCAAAAGAGTCGAAAATCGTCGATTCAGAGTGCTGGACTGCACTCCGTATTCTAATTGAAAAATAAAGATTGTTTTGCCTTCGCATTGCAACTGAATAAAAATGGTATACATTTTTATTTTTATTTTCATTTTATATTAGTATTACATACTCCTATAGAGTAACTAGGTCCATTTTCCGTTGGAACTTTACCAAGCTGCAGACGGGGGTTGTGAATTGCATAGTGTAGAATTACTTTCCCTTTGTCTTCACTAGAATAGAATAGAATAGAAATATGCTTTATTGCCATGAAAAATTTTACAATTTTATCGACAAAGCTTATAAATAGTAAAAAAAAACAAAACAGTAACAATCCAATTTACTAAAATTACATAAATCGTCAATAAGTTAAATAAAATAAATAAATAAATCGAAGTTAAAACAGAAATAATCAATTGCAAAAATTTAAATAAATTGCAAATCCATAGTCTACCTAATAATTAATAAAAAAGGTTTAAAAGTTAAAAAGTTAAGCTGCTGCATATGACACCCAAATATAGATAAAAAAATAATAAAAATACTACTTGTGCAAAGGGTACTGTAATTTCTTAGTTATTGACTAAAATAATCTTCTACTGAATAATTTGGTCTTTCAGACAGGTAGGCTTTTGTCAGTTTACGGAATTTGGGAAAAGATGGTGCAGATTTTAGTTGTAGGGGGAGATGGTTGTACATTTTTTTTGCGGAATATAATATCGATTTCTTTACTAACTCCGAGGACGGGGTCGGCAAATAGACGTCAAACGTAGAATTTCTCGTGAAGTAGTGATGATTAGGTCTTGGTGGAAAGATATGTAGATGTTTACGAATTAAGCAAACAGTTTCTAAAATATACAAAGATGGAAGGGTTAAAATTCCGTGATCTTTGAAGTAACTTCTGCAGTGTGTTGTTCTTCTGAGGCCAAACAGATATCTTATTGCTCTTTTTTGTAATTTGAAAATAACATCGAATTGGGCAGCTGTACCAGAACCCCAAAAAGGAAGACCATAACGAAGATGTGACTCGAACAAAGAAAAATATGTTATTTTGGAAGATGCTAAATTGAGTTCATTCGAAACAGATCTTATAACATAGCAGGCTGAAGAGAGTTTCTTCCGTAACAAATCGATATGGAGGTACCATTTAAGGTTGCTGTCTAAAAAAATGCCAAGAAATTTTACAGAATCAACGGTACTGATCTGGCTGTTATTAAGAGGTAAGGGTTGAAGAGCTCCTTTATAAGACAATGCTACTGTTTTATCTACGTTAAACGAGAGTAAATTTGAGTCAGACCAGGTTTTTATTGTAAGTAGATCAGAAGTCATAGTAGCATGAAGAGTTGCAATATTTGAGTTGCTCCAAGTGATACTGGTATCATCAGCAAAAAGAAAGATGTTTCCATCGATTTTTAAATTAGTGATGTCATTAATAAAGATAAGGAAAAGTAGAGGACCCAATACTGAACCTTGAGGTACCCCACATATAATGTTTTTGAGACTAGAGTCTTTATCATTTGCTCTAACCAGTTGTTTCCTATCTTCCAAGTAATATTGGAACCAATCTAAAGAAATGCCTCTAATTCCGTAGAAATTTAGTTTTTTTATCAAAATGTTGTGATTTACACAATCAAAAGCTTTGACATAGTCACAAAAAACGGTGGCAGTGCAAAGATTATTGTTCAGTGCTTGATATACCTCATGTAGTACAGAAAACATGGCATCAGTGGTGCATTTATTATTTAAAAAGCCGAACTGATTTTGTGATAAAATGTTGTTTTCAACTAGAAAGGACAGAAGTCGGGGTTTTATGAGTCTCTCAATAATTTTGGAGAGTACCGGTAGTAGTGCAATAGGTCTATAATTGCAGGTATTAGATATTTCACCACCCTTATGAAGAGGAATAATGATGGCTGTCTTCAGGCACTCTGGAAATTTACCTTTCTCAAAAGAATCATTAATTAGTGAGATGAGGACTTCTAACACATTTTCTGGAAGATTAGAAAACATTTTGATCGATAGACCATCAGTACTACAGGAAAATTTGCTTTTGATACTATTAATTGTTTGGATTAGTTCAGATTTAACGACTGGTTTTATAAAGAATGAATTCGAGACCTTTCTTGAATTAGGGAGATATGAAATGGGATCTTGTTGTGGCAAAATAGTTGATGTAATATTTTTACTCACATTAACAAAGTATTCATTTAGATTTTCACTGCAGCATCCATCTGGCTTGCATATTGTAGAAGCCTTGGAAGTGTCCCCAGGGAAATGGACCAATAAGTTTTCAATTTAAAAATCTTTTAGTAATATTTTAATATTTTTAAATATTATTAATGTTGCTATTAGGATTGAAAACTTCACCTTTTAAATGCCAGATGACGCTAGTCACCTCATCCATTCACGTCAGTTGCGGTGTGGGGTATAAACTCTCATTGTTGATCACTTCGTGTATGGAGTAGCAGGCCTACGTCTCTCCGATGAGGCTCCAACAAGAGTCGAAAATCGTCGATTCAGAGTGCTGGACTGCACTCCGTATTCTAATTGAAAAATAAAGATTGTTTTGCCTTCGCATTGCAACTGAATAAAAATGGAATTTTTATTTTATTTTTATGGAATAGCTGATTTTGTTTCATAGTCCTGTCATATTATCCCGGAGGTATCACTAAAATTTTGTTTTTTGAATTATCCGAATATCTCGTTTGTTGTAAGAGCTGTACCATTTTTTGTAAATAAAGACACTGATTGGCTCATAAAATAGAGGTTGGATTGATAAGATTAGAATGGCTGCATGCAGCTCAGATCTCAATCCTATTGAGCATTTATGGGATGAATTAAAAAAAGCTATTCGCCGTCATCTTAAGCCTCCAGAAAATTTGGTACAGTTATGGCCCTGGTAGAGGAATATCGTACTATTTAGTCAAATAAATGACCGTATTGGAGTGTAATTTTCAGGGGCAACTCCGAATTACATGAAAATTTGGATTTAGGTTCTACTTACCCTCCACTTCAAAGTTGAATTTGTGCCGTTGGTTGCTTTTACTTGGGGGTGAAAGTCACCCCACCTCGGGGGGTGAAAAACGCGTGTTTAAAATCGACCTGTCTGAGGATTTCTCTTCAAATTTGCCCATTCTCGATATAATGAATTTATGCAAACTCAAACATCCTCACTGTATAATATTATAAATATAAAAAAAATATAAATAAACAGTAACTAACATACAGTCGGAAAAATGAAAGAATACCCATGAACGATCACATCAATCACGTATTTTGTATTTGCTGTCTTTTTCTATAAATAACAAACGTTTGTTATAGAAAAAGATAGCAAATACAAAATTAGTGATTGATGTGATCGTTCATGGGTATAGGGCTTTTCATTCACAGTCATTTGTTTCGAGCTTCTGTCATGTGTCACATAATATTAAGATATCTACGTCATACGTTATTGGTATTTACAATGATACAAACCAAAGACGTATGACGTAGATATATTAATATTATGTGACACATGACAGAAGCTCGAAACAAATGACAATCGATGAAAAGCCCTATTCTTTTAATTTTCCGACTGTATGCGCACTTATACAAATACATTAATTTTAATACAGCATGTGACATAAATGTGTCTTAGACATTAATTACAATAAATTGAAGAAATGTTGTATGGTTCTTTTCATGAGCATTTTTCAGTGCGTCACAGTTTTTCGATTTCTCTCTAACGCATTAAATTGTATGTGACAGAAAAAAACGCTGATTACATTTCGTCGGTGACATTTATAACATTTAATCTAGTTGTCAATAGATGGCGCTAATAATATAATATTAAATAATATTATATTATTCTATATAAAAAAAAATTAATCTGTACAATTTATAAGACTATACAAATCAAAGAAAATACCATTTTATAAATGCAATAAACAAAATTGATTGGTTTTTATACCAAATTGCAAATAAAATGTGACAACTGTCAGATTTAACTAAAATGTCATGTTAGAATAAATGTCATAAATGTGTATTTATCACGGACTAACCTTTTTTTGTATCATTTGTGACGCACTGAAAAATGCTCATGAAAAGAACCATAGTTGGTAATATTTTGGATATTTATTATAGGGCTTTTCTTCGATTGTCATTTGTTTCGAGCTTCTGTCATGTGTTGTAAAATCTGTGTATAATATTAATTTACACGGATTATACGACATATGACAGTAGCTCGAAACAAATGACTGTGAATGAAAAGCCCTATTTACTGCGATTGTTACTGCATTGTTTAATTTCATATGTATGTCTATGTTTTTTATAATTTTTAATTTGTTTTAAATTCTCTTGTAGACAATTAGATATTTATATTCTGGACCCTATGTAACCAACATATCTCTGGAGTATGGATTTATTACATTTAGGTAAAATTGCAATAGTCCTTGTGTACCTGGTTTGATGGGCATTATTGCTAAAGTATAATATTATTTTTTTTCTCCTATATATTATATGGAGTATAAGAGCTTTGTGACAGACCAATTGATGTACAGTTCAAAATTGACTTTCGTTATATAACAGTTTGCTGGAATATCTTAAATTTATCTCAAAAATAATTCTATTTAGCCACTTCTCAATAATGTTTATAGAATGCAAGTAATTATTCCGTATTCCACACCATTCTAAAAGGCTAAAGGTAAGTTTAAATTGTATAAGTGCTTAATAAAGAATTCATAAATGAGATATTCCTACAAATTATTATAAACATTTGAACCTTGATAGGAGACCTCTTAATTTAATTAATTAGTATTTTATAATTTACTTAGTACATAATATACAAAATTATAAAAAGTATATCAAGAACCTAGTTGAAATCTGCCCGTACACACCTATTACCTATACAAACTTATTTGCCAATGAAAGCAAGTGACATAGGTCTGGATCCCGCGTATGAAAAAAAAGTTGATTAATAGCAAGCTGAAAATTTGTTAATAGCTTAAGAGTGTCTAGTCGGACAAACTTTGATATATAGGAACACTGGAACAGGGGAAGTTTTAATTTTGGAACAGGTTAAAAATTTGGAAAGGTCAGACCACGAAAACGTCAAATGTATTTTGTCCGACAGAACTTCCAATTGATTTGTTACCCTTTCATTAATAGTCGAGGAAATGAAGCTGAAAAAATGGCAAAACCTCGCAATTTTTTCGTCCAGCATCGATTTGTACACAAATTTGGTATTAGACTCATTACAGCCTCTAGTTCATTTTCTATATTGAGCCGTTGTACGCTTTTGGTTTTTTAAGGGTGAAAACTACCCCTAATTGTAAAAAATTATAAAATAACATTTTAAACTTTAATATTGTCAACATTTGGTTGTTTTTAGTTACATAATGATTGTTTTATGATTTAAGATATACTATCATAATATTTCAACCCTTAAAACCACCCTTGTTGGAGCTATATATAAACAATTTACTTAAAAAGAATAATTTCGGCTTGCATCGATTTACATAAAAATTTGGGATTAGGATCATCTCACCCTATACTTCATATTCTATATCATATAGAAGGGCGCTATGCTTAAGGGCGTAGATTATTTTTAGGGGTGTAAACTACCCCTTATTGTCAAAAATTATATAAAAATATTGTAAACTTTAATATGGGTAAAATTTGGTTTTGATTGGTTAAATAATGATTGTTTTATACCTTAGGATATAATATCATAACATTTCAACAATTAAAAACCACCCTTAAGAACATTACAGTTTTTATAAGTACATAGATATTTTAATAGATCGATACAGAAAAAAAGTAGAATTAAAGAATTACAAAAACATTTATTTACACAAAAATACGAATTTACAAATATGTACAAATACAAATACAAATAGTTTTTTAGTCATCTTCCAATATACGAACCGGTTCTGTGGTATTATATACAGGGTGTCCCGAAAAGATTGGTCATAAATTATACCACAGATTCTGGGGTCAAAAATAGGTTGATTGAACCTCACTTACTTATATACAATAGTGCACACAAAAAAGTTACAGCCCTTTGAAGTTACAAAATGAAAATCGATTTTTTTTCATATATCGAAAACTCTCAGAGATTTTTTATTGAAAATTGACATGTGGCATTTTTACGACAGCAATATCTTAAAAAAAAAATTAAGTAAAATTTGTGCACCCCATACAAATTTTATGGGGGTTTTGTTCCCTTAAACCCCCCCAAACTTTTGTGTACGTTCCAATTAAATTATTATTGTGGCACTATTAGTTAAACACATTATTTTTAAAACTTTTTGCCTCTTAGTACTTTTTCGATAAGCCAGTGTTTATCGAGATATTTTGAATATTTGTCGAATACACCACATATTTGTATATGGTTAAGTACGGTTATAGAGACCTGTTAATAATCTGAAAATTTATTTATAATTTACATTTTTAGGTATATTTTGAAAAAGAAGCTACATCTCGATAAAAGGTGACTTATGAACAAAAGACTAAGAGACAAAAGTTTTAAAAACACTGTGTTTAACTAATGGTACCACAATAATAGTTTAATTGGAACGTACACAAACATTAAAGGAACATATGGGGGTTTAAAGGAACAAAACCCCCATACAATTTTTACGTAAATATATTGAAAAAGAAGCCCCATCTCAATAAAAACTGGCTTATCGAAAAAATACTAAGAGTCAAAAAAGTTTTAAAAACGTTGTGTTTAACTAATGGTACCACAATAATGAATTAATTGGAACGTACACAAAAGTTTGGGGGGGTTTAAGGGAACAAAATCCCCGTAAATTTTTTATGGGGTGGACAAATTTCACTATAATTTTGTTTTAAGATGTTCCTGATATAAGAATTATACCTGTCCATTTTCAATAAAAAATCTCTAATAGTTTTCGATATATTGAAAAAAATCGATTTTCATTTTGTAACTTCAAAGGGCTGTAACTTTTTTTGTGAGCACATTTGTACTAAGGTAAGTTAGGTTCAATCGAACTATTTTTGACCCCAGAATGTGTGGTATAATTTATGACCATTCTTTTCGGGACACCCTGTATATTGAAAATGATCCATAAGCGGACTATTCGAATTTTTCGAAGAAAAAATTCGTTTTATAAACATATCTCCTTTATTTTTGGCGGTAAAAAGTTTTTTCAAAAATGACTTTGTAGGATTTTTTTAAGAGTTATAAGACTGTGTAAACTAAATTCCGTAAGACTCCTTAATTTTTAATTAGGGTGGGTTTAAAGGGCTCGAATAAGGGGGTGTTTGCTCGTAAATAGAGATTTTAAACAGCTATATCTCACTAACTGTTCACTATAATGAAAACCTATGTAAAAGGGAATTTTAGTTATTAAAAAAGCTACAATTTAGTAGTCTATCATTTTTTTCGTATCTGCAGTATTTTCGGAGATATTTTGAAGTAAAAGGTAAAAAATGGGAAATTACAAAAAATTAATTTTTCTTTAAACTCCAATTTTTCTAAAATTAGGCCTTTTAAATAGGTTAAACTTCTTGGGTGTATTGATAATATAAATATAAAAGGAATTACAGAAAAGTTAAGACCAATTTTTAATTAGCAGGGTAGTCAGGGTGTTGTTTTTACTGATTTTTTCATAGAGAAAAGCAGGTACCGACCTTTTTTTGATCATAAGTCGCTTAGTTTTCAGGCTAGAAACTTTTTATTATTATTTTTTGAAAGCTCTAACTGTATGCTTGAAAAAAGATTATTTAGGTTTTCCTCGAAAAATGCAAAGTTTCTCCGTTATTTGGCTTTGAATATTTAAAATTATGCATTTGACGAAAAAAGCTAACTTTAACATGCCGTATATCGGTTTGTATGGAAAGATATTACAGACAAATAAATTGGTTTGTGTTACTAAAAGATACAATTTTGATATCTACAGTTTCTTTGATTAAATGCATATTTTTCGAGGTATTCTTAAAAAACCCTCTTAAAATTCGATTTTTTCGTCTAGACAAGGCGAAATCGGCGGGTTCGAAGGGAAAAATATTCCCATGAGATTTTTTTGCATAATCACCTTCGTGAGACGTCCCAGAATAAGGTTGAAGAAGTCGCCTACGTGAAAAGTGGGCCAATTTTTTTTTAACAATTTTTTTTTATCAAATTGTAAGAATCATTATTTTTGGCCCGAACAATTTTTTCTTTAATTTTTTGGACCATTCTGGACAAAAAAGGTCTCCTATAATTTTTCTCTAAAGTCTCTCGTTTTCGACTTATAAGCAATTTAAAATTGAAAAAAACGAAAAATGGCGATTTTCAAGGCTTAATAACTCGGTTAAAAGTTATTATTATGAAAGTCAATATATGACTAAATCAAAGTTTAAAGCCCCCCCTACAAGATCCTAAAGAAATTTTTGTCATTATTTTATTATTAAGCTGTTATTTTTAAGAAATAATAATAAGCGCCATGCACGTGTGCGGAGGCTGTAAATGCTGAGTGCGAGAGAGAAGCCATTCCAGCAGTCCAATTGTGCATCTTACTCGCACTCACATTTACAGCCGACTCAATATGATCTAACCGCTCACTGTTATTAATTAAAAATGACAGCTTAGTAGTAAATTGATGACACAGATTTCTTTAGGATCATGTAGCGGCGACTTTAAACTTTGATTTAGTCACTTTCTTACTTTCATAATAATAATTTTTAACCGAGTTATTAAGTCTTAAAAATGGCCATTTTCGCGTTTTTCAAATTTTTAATTGCTTATAACTCGAAAAAAATCAGCTTTAGAGAAAAATTATAAGAGACCTTTTTTGTCCAAAATGGTCCAAAAAACCTAAAAAAAAAATAGTCCGGGCCAAATATATTGATTTTTGCAATTTGATTAAAAAAAAATTGTTAAAAAAAAATTGGCCCATTTTCACTTGGGCGACTTTTTGAACCTTATTCTGGGATGTCTCACGAATGTGATTATGCAAAAATATCTCATGGGAATATTTTTCCCAACGAACCCGCCGTTTCCGCCTTGTCTAGTCGAAAAACTGTTACTTTCAAGCGCGAATAACTCGAAAAATATTAGTTTTACGAAGAAAATGTAAAAAACATTTTTTTCTTAGAATTACTTTTTACATCTATTTACATGGTTAAAATATAATAAAAAATCCCTCCCCCGAGATGGGGTTGCAACCACCCCCAAGGTTTTAGCGTACAGCGGTATGATATAGAAAATGATTCTTGGACTATTCCCTACCTTCTGTGATAATTTCAAGTAAATTCATACTGGACGAAAAAAAATGCGAGCCAAAATGCTTCATTTCCTCGACTATAAACTCTCATGCAAAAATCAGGCTGCTATTTATCACCAAATGGGAATTATAATGAGTGGAACACATAGAAGATGTCAAATGACAGGTGATAAATCTCAGTCTGATTTTTGCATGAGAGTGTAATGAAAGGGTAACAAATCAATTGGAAGTCCTGTCGGACAAAATACATGTGACGTTTTCGTGGTCTGACCGTTTCAAATTTTTAACCTGTTCCACAATTAAAATTTCTCCTGTTCCAGTGTTCCCATATATCAAAGTTTGTCCGACTAGACACCCTTAAGCTATTAACAAATTTTCAGGTTGCTATTAATCAACTTTTTTTCATACACTGGATCCAGACCTAAAATGTATTACTGAAATTATTGTATGTTGTGTAATATTCAGGTTCAAGGTGTACCTATTTCAGAATATTAGTTATATTATTTTAATTAACTATTTATATAATTTATTAATATTTATAATCATTGTTACCTTAGATTCACCAATTGTAGGGATTGCATTTTCTCGCAAACGAATAGGATGAGCTAAGGAAGTCCTATCTACATCCCTCTCTGCAAAATGTCTTGTACATAATTTGCTACCTTTTCTTGGTTCCCAGTTCTCTTTATTTACGAACTGTATCCAGGCCTCTGTCCTTTTAACATCTTTAGGAAAACTACAACCATATAAACCAAGTTTAAAAAATTACCTGTTCTTTTTACATGCATTATCATTAAAATGGAAGTAATGGCTCTATTGAATAAAAAGAAGTATTTGCTTTTACTTACAAGTATTTAAGTAATTACTTAATATTAATTGAATAAAGTCATTTCTTTAATGCTTTATTTAATTACTATTAGGTAAATACTTAAATACGAGGAAGTAAAAGCAAATACTTATTTTTATTCAATAGACCCAATACCGCCCTGTACACTGTTTACGCTTACATACTAACCCATGTAAAGTGATTTTGGTGGAAAATTTTTTCTTATTTCGAACGTTATAATCACACAATGGGAACGCACACGACGGCGTATTATTGTCACTATAAAATCACTGAAACATACAACAAAAATAAGTTCAAAATAATGTATAAAATAAATTCTTCAAATGCACAAATTCACCAAACAATACGACCTGTCAATAGTGTCAATGAGAAAGGTAACATGGCCGAACCGATCCATCTTAGAGGATGGAAAATTTTTTCTCTCTCTTAGAGAGGGTAAAAAAATTGTCCATGCTCTAAGGATCCCATTTACCTCAGCACATGTCACATCACCTCTCTCCCACATCACTGCAATTCCCACAAGCGCCATTATTGGACAGGGGAGGACTGCGCCGATTTTACCTTAGCTACGTTAAGGCCTTGTTCACATAAGGCGGTTTGCCAACGTTTGACGCCGCGGTTTACCTGAAAAACCCAACCGCCGCGGTTCAAGTAACATAGAAACAAATGCAACCGCTCAACATCGTACATATGGAACCGATCCGTCGTCAAACCGCGGCGGTTGTAGGTTTACTAGGGGAGGAATGAGACCGCCAGTCAATCGCTCTCATATGTATGATGGAAACGTCGGCTAACCGCGGCGTCAAACGCTGGCAAACCGCCCCCATGTAAACAAGCTGTAAGCTGGGGGCCTTAATGCGCCGAACAAACTCAGCGGGTCGCTAATCCCTGGACATGACTGCGCCGCCACCCGTCATGTTGTAATATCTTAATGTCTTCCTTTTATTTTTTATATAACTATTTTTTATTTACTATTTGAGGTGGGAATAAGCTAAAATTTGAGTTTAAAACTAAATTTATTTGACGTTATCACAATAAAAAAAAATAATAAATTAAACAAATTTTGTTTTTGTTGCTTGGTACAAAAATTCTTCTAAAATATAATTTTATCTGACTCATGCATATTGAGAATTCAGACATATAGTACATATACATTTTAAAGTAGATGACTTTAAAATGATATTGCTAATATAGGGCTTTTCATTCACAGTCATTTGTTTCGAGCTTCTGTCATGTGTCACATAATATTAATATATCTACGTCATACGTTATTGGTAATAACAATGATAGAAACTAAAGACGTATGGCGTAGATATATTAATATTATGTGACACATGACAGAAGCTCGAAACAAATGACAATCGATGAAAAGCCCTATTAACGTAGACGCACTGGAAAAGTTCCAACACCGAGTTTTGTGTAGTCTTGTTTATAAATGAACGCAAGCGCCTGATGGAACGTAAGAGAAACGTAACGTAACGGAAGAGTTCACCAACTTTCATCTTTTACAGTGCGTTTCTTATGTCTGGCGAATCAAAATCAAGAATTTTGTTATAGTCACCCAAAGCCCAAAGTGGACACGCCCTCATCCATTTTGTAAGGTTAAGGTGTTTATTAACATATTCGAATTTTGTTAATTATTTGTTAATACAATTAAGTTATTAATTTAATAAAAATATATAATCGTGTAGTTTCAATATTTCAGATAAATATGAGTTGTTTATTAGTCTAATTCTCGGTTATCCACACATATACGATAGGTAAATCCAATAAACATTAAACATTTTAAAGACTAGGAAATGAAACAAAATAGTTGGAAATACCACGGCACTAAGGAGCATACCTTCGTGTATTTCCTAATCCATGTAACACCAAAATCGATACCTATATATTATAATAAATAATAGTATAAATAAATAAACACAAAGTTTGTTTACGGTTCGTATAATGTATAATTTATAATTTATAGCATAGGGCATAGGCTATGTTGTTGAATTAAGTCATTCTTTCTACTCATGCGCAAAAATTCCGCTACGTCGAATGGTCGAATTATAAATTTGCACAAGGAAGAATTTCCTGTAGCTGGCTGTATACCATTAATTACAAGTAAAATTTAATAAAAAATTTTGGTCTTGGTAAAAGGTATATTATTTTAAAAAGCCCTATAGGGCTACAAACATCGAACAAAACGTTTTCGCTCTAAAAAGAGCATCATCAGTGTTGCCTAAAATAAGTATAACCATATTAATGTTAAACTTAAAATGATGACCAAGGTAGAAGCAAAGTTTGGTTATACTTACAAGAACATGGTGAGCCAACCAAAAAATACGAAGGTCAAAGCCTTTCAAAAATGGACTAAAAGTCACATCAAAATGCTAATATAGCAAATTCCAAAGGATGGAAATAATTCCTAAGGATACGGCCCTAGGATAACATATGACTCCCACACGTGGTAAGTGGGTCAAAGGTAACAAATTAGGCCATTATGTTACAAGAGGTGACAGGCAACTAAGATGTGAGATTTCAAAAGCGAATCTGTCTGATGTCAAGACAACAATTGTCAATGGAACTTGAAGTATCATGAAAAGTTGGTTACACAGCTACTAAATTTATAGTTGTTTATAGTACAGGCAATGATAACAGCTAACATCAATGTGTTGGAATTATAAAAATAAAGAGTTAGTGAGAATAGATTATCTAGATGTAAAATAGAAGGGGGAATTTGAATACCCACGATCATCAATGAAGTGTACGTAAATTGATGAAGAAAGGTAGGCAAAACAACGTACAGAGAATGTAATTTATGGTTTGTGTTTTGACATTAGATAATTTATATTTGTGAACCAACACAAATGATGGCTGAGAGACTGGCTGAAAAATTAGAGACAAAATAGGGGTCGTGATATCAAATGCTGAAAAAGTTGTAAATGCAAAATCTTATTTATCAATTAATAAAATATAGATGGGTTCATCAACACAAATTTACAAGACTGAAAAGGTTGTATTAAAAGCTTGGTCCAAATTTCTTTATTATGTCCTTTTATGTTAAATAACATCTAGGGCAAAGAAAAATTAATAACTTGGATAAAAGTGTCTAAGCTACAACTAAAGTGGGGTCAGATGAAGATAAGTGTTGAGTAAGATTATTGAGTATATGAGAAAATTAAAAATTGTGTTTATTTAATTAAATTAGTAGATAAAACAGAATAAAAAGGTGGATAGATAGATGAGTTTGTGGTATAAAAAGTAAATTTGACATCACTATTGAGACTAATGAACATTATTGAGAGACTGGGGACTCAATTATAAATTGGCATATTATTTTCTTACGTTTCCAGTCCGTTTCTTCCGTCTCCGTTGCATCTACGTCTACGCTACGTCAAACTATAAATCCAACTTAACTGTAACAAGAATATTCTTAATGTTGTTCTGAAGTTATTTCCTTGTGGCATTTTTGTAATCAACTATTTTAAATTGGAAATAAGCCACAATTTAACTAAAAAAAAGATTTTATTAACGTTTCGATTCGACATCCACATCGGATGTCGTTGTCAAAATACAAAATATTAATAAATTAAACAAAAATATTGTTGCTTAGTAAAAATTTCTTCTAATAGGTAATTTCATTTAATGTGACTCATTTATATCGACAATTCAGACATATAATATACATTTTAAAGAACAAGACTTTAAAATGATATTGCCAATATTTATGAGTTGCGTTCCTGGAACGACTTTACTGAAAGATAGTTCATTCGATTACATGAAATCAACCCCAACTCAAGAATATCCGTCACAAAAAAATCATAGCATGTGATATGTCTTTAAAAAGACAACCACATACAACAGTGACGGTAAAATTCTCGTGTTAGAGATTTCATAGTAAATCACCAGGAAAAACCTCGTGCATTAAGAATATTTTTCGATGATGACAATAAAATGCTCGTATTAATGATCCCATAACAAATCACGAGGAAAAAACCAGGAAAAACTTAAGATACTACCCCGACATGGTAAGTATTTGTTCTTATGTACATTTATTTTTGTCTTGGTTCTTGGGTGGGCAGCATTTGGAAAACTGAGAGAAACTGTTCAAAGTGAATTGCTCACATGCCTAAAGAGAAAGGTATTTAACCAGTCCGTCCTCCCAGTCTTGACGTACGGATCAGAAACACTTGCCTTAACTAAAGCCTCGGCTACCAAACTAAGAGTCACGCAAAGAAGAATGGAGCGGTCAATGTTCGGAATAACTCTCCGAGACAAGATCAAAAACGAAGAAATCAGGATAAAAACAAAGGTGACTGGCGTCACCGAAAGGATAGCCCGGTTGAAGTGGAGATGGGCAGGACACATAGCCAGAATGACAGATGGGCGATGGACAAAGAGGTTATTGGAATGGACGCCAAGAGAAGACAAGAGAAGCGTCGGTCGACCGCCTACAAGATGGATTGACGACTTAAGAAAGCTAAATAAAAACTGGATGAGAGCGGAGCAGGATAGACGGGGTTGGAAACGAGGGGAGGAGGCCTATGTTCAGCAGTGGACTTTTGCGGCTGGGTGATGAGACATTTATTTTACCTGACGTACGTTAAAGTGACCAATAACACGAGAATGTTACTGTTATCATTGCATGTGGTTGTCTTTTTAAAGACAAATCACAATATATCTTCGTGATCGTGATTCCTTGCTTCCCCATTATTTACACTCAACTGTTTTGTTGTACGTATTTTTCTGGTTGTATGTACAGTTGTGTATATTGTTTTCTATCTTGTTGTAAATGTAGTCAATGTCTTCATGTGGGGCATCTGATGTGGCATATATACCTGAATGACATGGAAATTTTCTTTGGCTTTGGGTTTGGCTTCTAATGTTATTTTTGCCTAACATTGCTCTGAACGCTTGATCTCGCTTTTGAAGTGGAGGAGTGGGATATTGAAGCAAGCGAGGAAAAGTGTGCACGGTGTTGCTAGCGGCAGGCGTTCGCTCTCATCAGCATGCAGCTTTTGCGATACTTTTGCAATCATTGTAAAACTATTCAGAACTGCTATAAATAATCTTATGTGAGTCAGAATCATCGACAATATTCAAAGAGAATATGTTGCTAGAGATAGTGCAAACACTCCTGACCATGGAGCTGCGCGAAGGCGGATATTTTCACATTGAGTACAGTGCGTTTCGCATGGAAGTGCGAAATTTCGTCTACTGCGCCGTGGTCACGAGTGTTTGCACTACCTCTACAAGACCGAAAAGATTGATGATTGAATTTTCACTTATAAAATTGTATGCTATTACTAAACTAGTTTCACTATCAGGCCATTAGAATAATTGAATATCAAATGTTAAGATTAAAACTCACGATAAAACTTTTGTTTTGATTAATGGATTACATTTTCATTTAGTGTAAAACATGAATTGTTTAATGCAACATATTTGCTTACTATGGTTTATGTCTACTAGAATTGCCTATTCTTATTGTAATTTTTCCATATTTAAGCCAAGCCATGCGCATGAAGGAACAGAAACTTTGATTAATAATATATTAACTTCATCTGAACTGAACGACGATCTCGTTTATATAATTAATACAGATATTAAATTAACTTTTTCGACAATTTATTACAATTCGGAAAAGCAAATGACCATGTTATGTAAAACTCATCCGAGTGTTTACATTATTTCAGGAAATGTTACCAAAATCTTGCCCTCACTAAATGAATTGTCCGTCCTTAATAGTAGAGGATTATTTATTATTATATGTACCGCAATTAATAACGACGATAAGTATATTTTAGAAAAATATTTCATACAAAAGGTTTATATTATAGTTAAATATGAAGATTCAAGTACGCATGAAGTATTTCAGTACAAGTTTAACAATATTAAGTTTCAGAATTTACCTGCACTGCAAGTTTTGTGGTCCTCTTTTCCACCTTTCGTTATTAACTCAGAAGAGGGCATTCACAGTGAGCTCATCAATATGATTGCCTCAACCGCAAAATTAAAAATAAACTACACAATCTCCGATCATGTCGCCAATCCTTTTGGAATGGATCCAGAATTTTGTAAAGGATTATATGATATATTTATTAACCCTATCGTGTTTCCTTCCCCGTTATTTGACAATACCTATACTTTTACAGAGGATGGCATCGTTTTGGTGTTCCCAGTTATTAACGTTAATAATAATTGGAAAATATTTTATGGAGAGTTCCATTTTTATGTTTGGGGATGCTTTTTAGGGTTAATTCTCTCACTCTGTGCAATTTTTAAAATATTATCTACATATACCAATAAAATATCAGTACTTAATATTATCGTTGGAGTTCTTCTAGAAGGAGCTACTCAAATTAGCGCAAGAAGAGCGTCGATGAGAATTCTAATATTAAATTACTCAATTTTTTGTTTGTTATTTACTACTGTATACAAGAGTAAAATGGTAGATATAATGGGATCCGACCAGTCTACCCAGCTCCTAACTTCTAAGAATGATGCTTTAAAGCATTTATTTAAATTTGGGGTAGCCGGCGAAGGTTCTCTATATCTAGTGAGACTTTCCCAAGAACCTGTTGATATCGCTCTAGATCAAAAAGGTTTGTTAATTGACTGTATTGGTTCACACGAATGTGTCAATCGTACTGCCTTTCAAAAGGATATTATGACAGTTAAGTTATTGAAGCCGTTAAAGTTTCTATTACCTACGATGTATGTGGATTCGAATGGAAGATCATTGTTATACGTATCCAATAAGTTTGAATATTTTTATTATATGAGTATTTATTTTAAGAAAAGTCATCATTTATACGATATGTTTAATACTAAGCTCATGAATCTTAAAGATAATGGAATTGTGGATTATATATACAAGAAATACCAGCAGAACTATACCAAAGCTATGACTCTCGCTAAGTTAAAAAGCATAACAGGATATCAAAAATTAACGTTAAAGACATTTCAAACTACGTTTTATGCTTGTTTTATTTTTGTTATTTTAAGCCTGCTCGTTTTTACTGGAGAACTATTTCGTGGTTCTGAAACTCTCTAAACAACTCAATTCCATACCTGCAATTTTATTTATGTTTTTTCACTTATATTCAGACTTTATCATAGGATTTTAAAGTTTAACCACATCAGTCTATCATGTCTTTTCTTTTTTGCTCTTAAATTTTCAAATTTTTAATATATAATTCCATGCACAAGTTTAATCCAAATAAAAATATATTCTATAAATAAATATCAAAATAAGCGAAAGTTTTACTTTAATAAAATTAAAATAATATTAAAAATAAAACTTAGTTGGGACCAAGTTTTCTGGTAACACTTTCGTGGTTTCTAAAATTTGCAAACCAACGAATGCTGGAGCAAAGAAGGCTGAGGGAGATCTAAAAGTTTCATCTCACTTTTCGCCTGTCCAGCGCGGTAAAAGTCCAACGAAAAATGGTAACGCGTACTCAGTTAGGAGTAAAACGAATAGAAATAAACAATCATTTCGTTGTAAAACGAAACAAGGGTCGTCTTATATTTCAGTTCGTTCAGAGAGCGCCATAATCTCCTTAACCGGATTCGAACCTTCTTAGGTTCTCATCAGAAAGTGCATATATCTCTGAATAAACTGAAACAAATCGAATGAATTACAATCGAATGAATGTATCGTAGTATCGAATGAATTACAACAAAACAACGCGATACGGGTGCCTTGGCGACATCTACTTAAAACAAGCGAAAGGTTTGGTTTAATAATATTAAAATTAAAAATAAAACTTTATTCGGACAAAGTCTCTTTGCTACAGCATTCGTTGGTTTGCAAATTTTAGAAACCACGAAGATGTTAGGAGAAAACTTGGTCTCAATAAAGTTTTATTTTGAATAATACTTTAATTTTATTAAAGTAAAACTTTCGCTTGTTTTAAGCAGATGTCGCCACGACACCCGTATCACGTTTTGTTGTTAAAAAATTAACTTATCAAGTTTCAGAATTTACCTGCGCTGCAAGTTTTGTGGTCCCTTTATCCACCTTTCGTTATTAACTCAGAAGAGATTCACATTAAGCTCATCAATATGATTGCCTCAACCTTAAAATTAAAAATAAACTACACCATTTCCGATCTATCGCCAATCCTTTTGAAATGGATCCAGAATTTTTTTAAAGGATGATACAAAATATTTATTAACCCTATTGTTTTTCCGTCCCCGTTATTTGATAAATATCTATAGTCTAGTAAAATACAATTACACAATATGTAAATAAAAATGTAAATTCGTACAGGTTAAAAGAAATTTTATATCAAAGTTTAGGTGGGTACAAAAGATATTTTCAAGAAAGTATCCAAATCATACAAGGGGATCATTGTTTAAATAATTAAAAAGGGAGCATTTTGGAAAAAAATTACTTTTTAACTGCTGTCATTCAATTACTAATGAAGATATAGGATTTTTTTCTGCAAAGTTGAAGGGTGAATCTTCCACAAAAGACTTACTAAATTAAATTTGACCCCCTATTTATTTAAATAATTATGTGGCTACTCACTGAGTTACAGGATGTTTGATTTAAAAATTTAAAAAATATTTTTACCAAGCACTTTTAAACTATTTGACGTATCCTTATCATAATTGGCAGAAAGTGTGGGTACTATACAGTCTACTAAATTGTGATAAATAAAAGTTTCTAGCTACTACCAGAGGTGTACGACATGGGATAGTGAACGGTTGACCCTTCCCAAATTCTACGCCACGGAGGGAATTACTATTTTAGCAAAATGTTTCGATTCTCAAATACTTGCTATGTAAATAAAATACTCTTTATTGGTAACTATTAAGTCATTAGTTTTCGAGATATTGGACGTTAAAAATGAAACGGCATAGTTATTTTGATTCATTCATTCATTCACTTAAAACTACCAATATCTCGCAAACTGATGACTTTATCGATACCAATAAAGTTATTTACATACAAAGTATTAAAGAATCGAAAAATTTCGCTAAAATAGTAATTCACTCAGGCGCAGAATTTGGGAAGGGTCAATCATTCACTATCCCCTGTCGTACGCCTCTGGCAGTAGCTAGAAACTTTATTAATCACAATTTAGTAGGGTGTATAATAGCCACACTTTCTGCCAAGTATGATAAGAACACGTCAAATAGTTTTAAAGAACTTGGTAACAATAATTTTTAAATTTTTAAATAAAACACCCTGTAACTCACCACAGTAAGTAACCACATTTTATTTAAGAGAGTTTATTTAAATCTTAATATTTTTAGGTCTAGAATCTACAACTCAGAGATTCGACATTCTTAATGAAATTTAACCCTAAAATTTTTATTAATTGTCTAATTGTTAATTACTAAAAAATTCCCAGAAAACCAAATATTGAAACGGCATTTCAAAATACTTAATGCTAACGAGGTTATTAAAAAAACAAATTATAAACAAATTTGAATAATTTTCAAATGCCATTTTAGGGGGAGTTTAATTGAAATTTGAATTTATCAATACATTTATCGAAAATATACATAAAAATAAAAATAATGAGATCTTACGCAGGTGAATATTTCTTTTAGTTAGTCCAGGGTAATAAGGTTTTTTCCATGACACTCGAGCAGCCAGGGTACTGAAGCGTTTTTTCGACAGGTAATACCTATAAGAGCAAATTGTAACTATTTCCTGCGGGATCTGGCGGCCATTTTTATTTATAAACAATTAAGTGTCAAAAAATGGCATTTTCCCCTTTTTTTCAAATCAATGGAAAACAGTGAAACTTATGGTTTTTTTAGTACAAATTCTTTGAGATTATGGAAAAAGCTTTAAAATGACGTATTACAAAGTTTGATATACTCATTTATTGTTAATATAATTGCGAAAAAAGGTCTGAATTGCAAAAAAAATTAAATCCGCAATATCTATTGTAAAAATTAGTGTACAGCTTTGAAAATTTTGTCATATAAGGGTTCTTTAGTGCCTAATATGTGATAAAAATTTCAAAGCGATTCATTCAATTGTTTAAATTTTATTCAAATTGTTTATCCCAGAGAGCATTTTTTTGCAATAACATTTGTCAGAAAAAAATGACGTTAGAACCATTCCACAGGTGTCAAATGAAAGAGCATGATCTATAACTTCTTTTAAAAAAAGCGAATAAAAGATGCATTTATTAGTAATAAATAATTATGCAAAAGTATCGTAAATATTTCCTTATAAACTTTTTATTTTGTTATATAAGAAATTATATATATTTATTACAATTTTTTATCAATTATGATATAAATAACATTACTTGGTAGTTGTGCACATAAAACAGGGTAAAAAAGTTAATTTTTTTGGAAAAAGTTATCCAAAAAGTTTATAAGGAAAGATTTACGATACTTTTGCATAATTATTTATTACTAATAAACGCATTTTTTATTCGCTTTTTTTAAACCAAGTTAAAAATATAGCTTATGCTCTTCCATTTGACATCTGTGGAATGGTTCTAACGTCATTTTTTTCTGACTTATCTTATTGCAAAAAAAAATGCTCTCTGAGATAAACAATTCGAATAAAATTTAAACAATTGAACGAATCGCTTTGAAATTTCTATCACATATTAAGTACCAAAGAACCCTCATTTGACAAAAATTTCAAACCTTTACACTAATTTTTACAACAGCTATTACGAAAATAATTTTTTTTGCAATTCCGACCTTTTTTCGCAATTATATTAACAATAAATGAGTATATCAAACTTTGTAATATGTCATTTTAAAGCTTTTTCCATAATCTCAAAGATATTTGTACTAAAAAAATCATAAGTTTCACTGTTTTCCATTGATTTAAAAAAAAAAGTAAAAATGCCATTTTTTGACAGTTAACTGTTTATAAATAAAAATGGCCGCCAGATCCTACGCAGGAAATAGTTACAATTTGTTCCTATAGGTATTACTTGTCGAAAAAATGCTTCAGTACCCTGGCTGCTGAAGTGTCACGAACAGGGTATATTTTTGTCTTATTACCCTGGCCTATTTGGCAACAACCGCGTTTTTGCAATTGAAAATATAGTAACATTTAGTAAACAAATTCAATATCTCAAAAAATATTAAATATTTTTCGACCATTTTTTTTGCTTAATACTGGTAGACCAGTAAGGATCTGTTTTTAGGTGGATGTGAGAGGTGGCATTCAGATTTTTGCGGATGAAGTTAGGTGATAACTTCGTTAATAATAATTGATTTATGCTCCTTCTCAAATATGCCCGGAACATTAATAAAAAAAAAAATAAAATATTTAAACATTTCAAAAAATTTCGTTCTTTTTTCTACTTTTTTGCTTATAACTTTAAAACCATTCATTTTGGAACAAAGTCGTATAGGAATAAAACAAAGATAATTAAATTTTCTATCAGATGCGATTGGTAAAAATGTCGCAATTTATCACCCTTGCTGCAAAATAGCAATAAATATAAAATAAGGGGGCAAAACAAGCCTGTCCTTATTCAATGATTTTCCATCACTTGGTTACACTTGGAACCTTCCTAATTCGCTTAGAAAATTTTTGTAATGTGCTAATACCGTACACCAAATTTCATTAAAATTGATTTACTAGATTTTGAATAATAATTTTGCAATCTAACCTTTTTTTAAAAAATTAAAATTTTTAAAATCTTGCACAATAAAAACTAGAACATACAAAGATTTGTCAATTTTTTACATATAAAGAAGCACTCCACCTATCTAATGCACTTTACAGAATTGAAATCGGATTATTTAAGCAGCCTCAGCAATATTTTAAAGTTATAAACAATTTTTTGGCTTATAAACAAATTAGTGCTGTGGCCAGGAGGAGGTGCTACGGGCTCCTTTATTTAAATGGACTTACCCAAGATTTTTATGTATTTTTTGACCCGTAGAACACGATTTTGTTGGCTAACAGTTAATCCGGATGTCGATAAGATTGTTATAAACAAAGAACTTGAGGAATTACATAACATCGATTTTTCGCAAAATAAAAGATTTTTTGTATTTCTTGGGTAATTCTAAGCAAAAATGTTCTTACAAGTTTTTTCGTAGGATGCATAGTTTTCGAGATAAACGTAGTGGAACTTTCAAAAAATCGAAAAATGCAATTTTTGAACGCGAATAACTTTTGATTAAAAAATAAAATAGCAATTCTGCTGACAGCATTTGAAAGTTTAAGTCAAATTATACCGGTTTTAATTATTTGCATTGCTAAAAATTAATTTTTTTATTATTAAACAAAGCTATTTGTTTTTAAGCCAAAAAATTGTTTATAATTTTAAAACATTGCTGAGGCCCCTTAAATAATCCGATTTTAATTCTGTAAAGTGTATTAGATAGGTAGGGCACCTCTTTATATGTAAAAAAATTAGCCAACTTCTAAATGTTTTACTTTTTGCTCAGAAAGATTTTAAAAAATTTGAACTTTTTTCAAAACATTTAAATTGCAAAGGGCCTAGCCGGGTAAGATGATGAAAAGTGCCCTCAACTCGATTCGAATTCCATATAGGTCACCGTTTAGCATATATAGTGAAACTAACTTTCTGAAATTTTTAGCCCCCTAGGTGGTCATGTGACCCACCTAGAGCCTAATTAGGCTTTTTATGTTTTTATTTTTTATCTCAGCCGCATCGAGAACTAGCGAAAAACTTTAAATAAAAAAAATTTGTAAGATTTAAAAAGTTCTGTGCGAAATTTTTTTTTTAATTTTTGCGGGAAATTTAAATTTTAGAACGATTTTAAAATTTTAAATGAGTATAAAAAAATAACTAAAACATTCGTTTTCACGAAAAAAATATATAACGTGTATTTTTGCATAATATTTCACCCTGAATTTTTTCAAATTTTTAAAATTGGTGAAACGCACCTTCAAAAATAAAAAACCGCATTTTTTCGGTTTTTTGTCGTTTTTTGATACAATTTTATATATATATATTTTTCAAAAAAGGTAATACCGTCACTAGAATAGGTAAAAAACTGAAAAATAATTGGGGTTTGCTTAATAAAAATTTTTTGTAATTCCATCCATTTTCAATATACAGGGCGTTGAAGAAAACAAAATTTTACACATTTTTTACGATTTTGCCGAAACTACTAGCAACATTGTAATAAAATTTGACGAGTTTTAAGAGGTAGTTGTTGTGCATTTTTTGACGTACAACTAAGAATTTTATATTTATCATTGGCGCGCATACGGGTAATAGTCTGAACTTTTTAAAGAAAAAAGATAGTACGCCACTGACATATTTCCAATTAACAATCCTTTTTGAATTTCTCGTTTAATTTGTGACAAAAAATCTATCTTCCTATTTTTTTCATACGACACGCCATTTTTATTCAAAAAATAAAACTTCTTAACCCTTACAAAGTATTCGAACTTCTGTTAGTAGTTTCTACATCTACATACGTAAACTCGTACGTCCATTATAAAAACTAATTCGAATACTTTGGAAGCGTTAAGATATTTTATTTTTTGCAGCAAAACGGCGCCTCGTATGAAAAAATGATAAGATAGTTTTTTTATCGCAAATTGAATGAGGAATTTAAAAATGATTGTTAATTTGAAATATGTCAGTGGCGTACTATCTTTTTTTCTTTGAAACGTTCAGACCATTACCCCTAAGCGCGCCAATGATGAATATCAAATCCTTAATTATATGTCAAAACATGCACAATAACTACCTCTTAAAACTCGCCAAGTTTTATTACAATGTTGCCAGTAGTTTCGGCAAAATCGTAAAAAATGTGTAAAATTTTGTTTTCTTCAACTGTGTATCTTGAAAATGCATGGTGTAACAAAAAATTTTTATTAAGCAAACCCCAATTCTTTTTATATTTTTTACCTGCTCCAGTGACGGTGTTACTTTTTTTGAAAAATATGTATAAAATTATATCAAAAAACGAAAAAAAAAACCGAAAAAATGCGGTTTTTTATTTTTGAAGGTGCTTTTCACCAATTTTAAAAATTTGAAAAAATTCAGGGTGAAATATTATGCAAAAATACACGTTATATATTTTTTTCGTGAAAACGAATGTCTTAGTTATTTTTTTATACTCATTTAAAATTTTAAAATCGTTCTAAAATTTAAATTTCCCGTCAAAAATTAAAAAAAAATTTTTCGCACAGAACTTTTTAAATCTTACAAAGTTTTTATTTAAAGTTTTTCGCTAGTTCTCGATGCGGCTGAGATAAAAAATAAAAACATAAAAAAGCCTAATTAGGCTCTAGGTGGGTCACATGACCACCTAGGGGGCTAAAAATTTCAGAAATTTAGTTTCACTATATATGCTAAACGGTGATCTCTATGGAATTCGAATCGAGTTGGGGGCACTTTTCATCATCTTACCCGGCTAGGCCCTTTATTATCCAAAATCTATTAGGTCGATTTTAATGAAATTCGGTAGACCGTTTAAGTAAGTTATAAGAATTTTCTAAGCGAATTACTAAGGTTCTAAGTGCCACAAAAGTGGTTAAAAACTTTGAATAACAACAGGCGTATTTTGCCCCTTTATTTTGTGTTTATTGCTATATTGCAGAAAAGGTAATACGTTAAGACATTTTTGACCAGTCGTATATCATACAGAATTCAATTATCTTTATTTTATTTCTCTACGACTTTGTTCCAAAACGAATCGTTTTAAAGTTATAAGCAAAGAAAGCAGAAAAAAATCGACGTTTTTCGAAATTTTTAAATATTTTAATTTTTTTATTAATGTTCCTGGCATATTTGAGAAGGAGCATAAGTCAATTATTATTACTGAAGGTGTCACCTAACTTTATCTGCAAAAATCCGAATGCCACCTCTCACATCCAAAAATAGATGTTTTTTCACAGATCCTTACGTCTATGGTAATATAGCGCAACTTCGTCTGTAAAATAACTAAAAATAATTTCTTGCAAATTTGTTTTTAAAGTTTTATATACAATTATTTAAGTAAATAGGGGGTCAAATTTAATTTATGAAGTCTTATGTGAAAGATTTACCCTTCAGCCTTGCAGAAAAATGTCCTATAGACCTTCATTAATTTTAAGCGAATTACCTCAGCAGTTAAAAAAGTAATTTTTTTACAAAAATGACCTCTTTTCAATTATTTAAACAATGATCCTCTTGTATGATTTGGATGCTTTCTTAAAAATATGTTTTGTACCCACCTAAACTTTGATATAAAATTTGTTTCAACCTGTACGAATTTACATTTTGACTTTTTTTTTATTAGAAAAAGATGTCTCATCTACCAAAAGGTTATTAGCGACGGAACAAAATATAAATAACAAAATTAAACAATTACAGATTGTACAAAATGTTTCTGGATCTGAGATAATTAACTATATTATTGTCACAGGAACAGTTTTGACCTAGAACCTGTGGTAGAGCGTTTGGGATCTTGTAGCGCTGTCTTTCTTGGTCATATTTACTACATATTGTTAAAAAGTGTTCGACTGTTAATCGGACGTTACACTGATCACATATAGGTGGATTTTTCTTTGTGAATAGGTAAGAGTGCGTTAATCTGGTATGACCTAGACGTAAACGCGTAACCGCAATTTGTTCTCGTCTATTGCGCGACGATGTGAGCCACTGAGACACATTATTTTTAATTTTATTTAGCTTGGAATTAGTTTGAGACCACTCATTTCGCCACAAAAACAACACTTTATTTTTAAAATAAGCTTTTAAGTCACTGGAAACACACTTGTCTATCGGCTCTGAAAAATCAGTTAAAATTGCCTCTCGTGCGGTCCTGTCACCTTCATTTCCTGTTGTTCCGACGTGTGAGGGAACCCATAAAAATTGGACGCTTCTTCCATGTTCATGAGCTTGGGAAAGCTGGTATTTTAGCAACTTTTCAAAAGGATGTTTCGGAAAAATATGTATTAATGAGTTTAGAGAGCTAAGGGAATCTGTTATGATCAGGGCTTTTGTGAGTGTAAGCTCGTTAACAAGTTTCACAGCGCGGTATATGGCGTAGAGTTCAGCTGAATATGTGCTACATGCTGGGGGTAAACAAGTGAAATGTTTTGAATTGTACAACTGATTGGTTTTTAAGTTTGTCTCCTGTAGACAAATAATATCTGGAGAATATTCAGATCAAAGAAGCTGTAGCATAGGGAGACGATGGAAAAATCCATCAATGTTCCATTGAAGCATCGCGTTGAATGTTGTTAACAGATTCGGAGTTAGATGATACTGAACAATTGTCTACAGAAGAGTCACTGTCTAAGTCAGAAATCTCATTCCCTAAATAGTTGTGTAGTTTCTTTTGAAGTTTTGTAAACTTGGTTTTTGTAGATATATCATTTGCATATTGATAGCTGCTTTGTAAAAGATAGAGTAAACCAGCCATATCAGTTGTAAATTCTTTAACGACGCTAATAGTGTCGGGGGAGCCTTGGACATTATCAATAAGTAAAGACAATTGGTGGTAATTTAAAACGAATGGTGGGGTATGATTATCAATAAAATTTTCAAGAGTTTCCCGTGTAGATGGGACTTTAGATGAGCGCGGTTTTTTTGGTTTAGATGATTTGGGTTTTGCAAACAGATTTTGTGATGAAATTGCTGAGTCTGAAGGAGGCGTATCGATCTCACCAATACTGCGTTTTATGGAAGAACTTGCGTTTTCGCAAGTGCTATTAGAGTTTTCACTTAGATGCTGTGGCTTTATTACATTTGGAGGTACTGGAGCAAACTCATTGGTAGTGGCAGAAGTCGAGCTTGAGGTTTTATTTGTAAGATTGGTTGAAATGGTTGTTTCAGAAAATTGTGGTGATGTATCAGTTTTATTAGAGTTTTCTGCAGTTGTATCTAATGGAAAAGGTGCTGATAGATTGGAGGATATTGCCTCCGAAGTTTGTGAAAACGGTATTGCCGCTGAATGAGGTTGATTGAAAGTGTTGCTGTGAGTAGGAGTATTAGTAATTTCTTGGTCATGGAGATTTGTACTGCAGTGTTTGGTACCTTGTGTAATATACTTGTTGGATCTGTTGGATTTGGTACTTCATTGTTTGACTCAATATGAGTTGATTCCGTTACTGAACTGTTATTGCATTGGGATGGTATGTGTCCTGTATTTTTGCAAATAAAGCATATGTGCTTTATATGTTTTGTCACCTTGTGACAAAAATATGCGGTGAGGTGTTTGGTCGAAATTTATTAGAATATAATCTGGAATTGCTGATGTTATAGGGCTTACATAAACTTGCCTCCGAAAGCTCAGTATGTGACTATATTCGGGAAGAGTGGAGCTAATTTTCAGAAATGTTATTGGGGAAATAAGCTTTAATCCGATATTCTGTAATTCTTCAACTAATACTTGATGAGGAATTGACGGGAATACACCAGACAAGACTAGTCTTTCTGATGGAGAGACAAGTCTCCGTGCTGTTACAACTTCGCCGAGTACTTTTATAGAGCCATGTTGTGTCATGAAATTATCTACTACGGTTTTGTTTGCTAAATACATGCAGATTCTATTATGAGATAATCTAGATGAAAAAATAATATTTTTTGGGTTGATGGTTGTGCCCAAAGGAATTAAATAATCCTGCAGTTTAGCATTATCGATACAACTAAATACAATTGCTTGGGTCTTACTCGGAAAAGACTGTGAAGCGGCTGAAGCATAACTGTTTGTGATATTGAACGTTGATTTACTGGACTGGTTAGATCGGAAGGTGTGTTTACATTGTGTGAAGTCATTTTAAGCTGCGGTGGCGAAAGCTTCAGTCCGACTCTGGTAAGTGACAAACCAACCGCATGCTAGCTAACCTCACAAAATGATTGTACGGTGGTGTATTTTTCTTATTTGACGTTTTCTTTTCACAATAATAAACTAATAATTACGTATAGATGACTTACGTAGTAGTATCTAGTAGATAAACACTTTAGTTCTAAAAAACTATTTAATAATACCACTTGTTTTTAGTAAAAACTAGGAGTACAATATCAGTACAACTTGACCATACCTTGCCAGGGCCGGTCCTCTTGACTTTTTTTTTTATTTTATTAGGCTACTCTACTTTTACAGAGGATAGAGCAGTTTTGGTGTTCCCAGTTATTAACGTTAATATAATAATTGGAAAATATTTTAGAGAGTTCCATTTTTTGTTTGGGGATGCTTTTTAGAGTTGATTGTAGATGAGAGTTGACAATATGTCAATACTTAATATTATCGTTGGAGTTATTCTAGAAGGAAAAGGCATTAGAGACTTGAGAAAGCATGAGAGACTCAAGGAGAAAACTTGAGAAAGGCACTCTGCCGAAACAGCTGTAGGCACATAGTTGTAATAAATTTTGTGGAAGTATAGAAAACAAAAGATTTCAGTGTTTTATTGCTCGACTTCTAGAAGGAGTTACTCAAATTAGCGCCAGAAGGGTTTCGATAAAAATTCTAATATTAAATTACTCAATTTTTAGTTTGTTATTTACTACTGTATACAAGAGTACAATGATAGATATGTATAATGAGAACCGACCAGTCTACCCAGCTCCTAACTACCAAGAATGGTGCTTTAAAGTATTTATTTAAATTTGGGGTACCCGGCGAATCTTCTCTATATCTAATGAGATTTTCCCAAAATCCTGTTGACATCGCTCTACTTCAAAAAGATTTGATAATCGACTGTATTAGTTAATGTGTCAATCGTACTGCCTTTCAAAAGGATATTGTGACAATTAAATTTTTGAAGCCGTTACAGTCTCTAGTACCTACATATGTGGATTCGAATGGAAGATCGTTGTTATACGCATCCAATACGTTTGAATATCATTTTTATTTCAGTATTAATTTTAAGAAAGGTTATCATTTATACGATATGTTTAATACCAAGCTTATGAATCTTAAAGATAATGCGATTGTTGATTATATGTACAAGAAATACCAGCAGAACTATACCAAAGCTATGACTCTCGCTAAGTTAAAAAGCGTTAAAGGATCTCCAAAATTAACCTTAAAGACATTTGAAACTACGTTTTATGCTTATGTATTTTGTTTTTGTAATTTTAAGCCTGCTGACTTTTACTGGAGAACTATTTCTTCGTTCTGAAACTCGCTAAACACCTAATTTATACACCTACAATTTTATAGATGGTTTCTCACTTGTATTCAGACTTTAACGTAGAATTTTAAATTTTAGTCAAATCAAACTATCATGACTTTTCGTCTTTGTTCTTTTTATCAAATTTTGAATGTATAATTCCATGCTTCTTTATGTTCAACTCTCAGTAAGTGAATTACCGTATCGTTGTCAGTTTATTCCGTTAGCCCAGGGCTTCCCAAACTTATTCGTACTGTGACGCCCTTGGGACTTTGCTAATTTTTGCGACGCGACTCAACCCAACCCCCAATAATACTTACCACGGTTCATTTTCACGTCTACCGATCAATCCAGGAATATGCTGGTTTAACATAATATATCTTCGTGATCGTGATTTCTCGCTTCCCCATTATTTACTCTCAACTGTTTTGTCTTACGTATTTTTCTGGTTGTATGTACATTGGTGTAATATTGGTGTAATATTGTGTAATATTGTACATTGTTTTCTATCTTGTTGTAAATGTAGTCAATGTCTTCATGTGAGGCATCTGTTGTGGCATATAATACCTGAATAACATGAAAATTTATATGGCTTTGGGTTTGGCTTCTAATGTTATTTTTGCCTAACATTACTCTGAACGCCTGATCTCGCTTTTGAAGCGGAGGAGTGGGAGATTAAAGCAAGCGAGAAAAAGTGTGCCGGGTGTTGCTAGCGGCAGGCGTTCGCTCTCATCAGCAGCTTTTGCGTTACTTTTGCAATCATTGTACTGATATAAATAATGTGAGTCAGAATCATCGACAATATTTAAAGATATTATGTTGCTACAAGACCGAAAAGATTGATGATTGAATTTTCACTTATAAAATTGTATGCTATTACTACGGTGACCATATGTACTTATTTAAGTAGGACAGTACTTATTTTTAAATATTGTCCTAATGTACTTTAAAACCTTTCTAAGGACACGCGAATGTACTTATTTTTTCTAAAAAATGAATATTTTTATCTTTTACTACTTTTAAACAAATTTCTTTGTATACTGTTCCAGGTATTGCAGCTTTTGTGTCTTGATGGTTTCCAATATTTCCATTCTTTTGTTGACTCTTCTCATTACTTCGTTGTTTGTTACAGGCTCGGTCCATGCGATCTTCAGGTACCTTCACCCACAGTTCAAATGCTTCCAACTTTTTAGTAGTCGAACTTGCCAGCCTAACTCTCAAGTCTTAATTATTTCAGTTCTCTTGCACAAACTACCTTTCTCATTTTATTGAAGTTGGTTCTTGCCTTCTCTATTCGAACTTTAATTTCTTTGGAGTAATCGTTTGTGTGATTAATTATTGTGCCAAGATAGTTGTAGTTTTCAACTTGTTCTAAATTCAGGCTTTTATCATTATTTTGGGTTTTTGATATCCTCATAAATTTAGTTTTCTTGATGTTTACTGATAATCCATATTGTTCTCCATACTCAACTATATTGCTCATTAGCTTTTGGAGGTCTTGGAGGTTGTCCGCTATTATGATAGTGTCGTCCGCATATCTAATGTTGTTAATTGGCGTTACATTTAGGTACCTTTATTCCTGCTGTTTCTTCCTCAAGAACTTTTTTCATAATTTCTTCAGAGTATGTATTTAATAGTAGTAGTGACAATACACAGCCCTGTCGCACTCCTCTTTTAATTTTGAACTCTTCTGATGTGTGTTCGTTAATGCGTATGTGTGCCTGCTGTTTATAATATAGATTTGTTATAATTCAAAGGTCATTGTATTGTAATTGTTTTGCTTTGAGGACGTCCATTAGCTCTTTGTGGCGGACTTTATCGAAAGCCTTGTTGTAATCTATGAAACAGACGTACATATCCTGGTTCACATCCAAGCATCTCTGATTAGTAATGTAAATCCAAAGTGGGTTTCTTCAATATTCATATCAAGTGTGGTAAATGCGTTTATGAATGATCTTTAAAAACATTTTAAGTGTGTGAGACATCAGGCTTATGGTGCGGTGGTCGTACACAAAACTTCACTGCACAAGTGAAACATTTTTACACAAAATGTGTAACCTACCTAGAAAACTGGAGTACAAATTTTCATGAATTAAAACTATTCAAAAGCATAGATCTAAAGTGGGCTCCACACTCTCGGCGAAGTTACTTCGCCAAAGTTGTCCGAAGTACCCTCTCTACACACTCGTTCTACTTCGCGAGGAAGTGCGATACCGACAAAGAGCGGTGCGATACCGACAAAGATCCCTTTGACCAGACCGACAGAAAATGGAAGTAGAACGAAGTGAGGCAAAGTTACACAAGGTGGCGGTCTACACTTTCGTACTTGTTGAACCTCGATCAACTTCGGCGAGAGTGTGGAGCTCGCATAAGAAGTGAAATAACATGGAACGATGTTTGTTATTCTCTAGAAGCTTTTAAATTGTATATCAAGGCAACCATGTTAAACGAAGATCAACTCTTTGATGAACTGGGAATTTTGAAAGACGTGGCTACAAGTGAAAAAATGGCTGAGTGGAACAGAAAAGAAAAAAATATTCAGGATCGATGGCTTAAAGTTTTTAAGTGTGTAGATCAATTCAAACTGAAAAACTTACAAATATTATGCGAATTTATTTTTTCCCTTCCGGGTACTAGTGCGGCTATCGAGTGTTTATTTTCTGTAATAAATAATTATTATTGGCCGTCGGAAAAGTCACAAATGTCCATATCCACTCTCAAGGCAGCGATGCTGGTGAACGCAAATTTTGATGAGACTTGTATGAAATGTTTCATTTACTTCAGTCGAAGCCGGCTTCTTAAATTAATTTTAAGTTCAGAAAAATATGAATGATGCAAAAAACCGGAAGAAGATGAGGCTATTCCAGGTCTCTCATCTAAAAACTCTTAATTACAGGCTTGTAACTTTTTCAAAATGAAAGTAATGTGTTATATTTAGTTTAATTGATATAATTTTTTATGTTTAGCTACATAGTTCATTTATTTTTTAATGCCAAAAAGTTATATTTGTCCAATAACAAGATACATTTTGCGTTTTTAATACATTTTTGTTTTTTGTACTTTTATTTCTTTAAAAAGATATGGTCACCGTAGCTATTACTAAACTAGTTCCCCTATCGGGCCATTACAATAATTATTGATTATATCAAATGTTAAGATTAAAACTCACGATAAAACTTTTGTTTTGATTAATGGATTGCATTTTCATTTAGTGTAAAACATGAATTGTTTAATGCAACATATTTGCTTACTATGGTTTATGTCTACTAGAATTGCCTATTCTTATTGTAATTTTTCCATATTTAAGCCAAGCGATGTGCATGAAGGAACAGAAACTTTGATTAATAATATATTAACTTCATCTGAACTGGACGACGATCTCGTTTATATAATTAATACAGATATTAAATTAACTTTTTCGACAATTTATTACAATTCGCAAAAGCAAATGACAATGTTATGTAAAACTCATCCGAGTGTGTACATTATTTCAGGAAATGTTACCAAAATCTTGCCCTCACTAAATGAATTGTCCGTCCTCAATAGTAGGGGATTATTTATTATTATATGTACCGCAATTAATAACGACGATAAGTATATTTTAGAAAAATATTTCATACAAAAGGTTTATATTATTGTTAAATATGAAGATGCAAGTACGCATGAAGTATTTCAGTACAAGTTTAACAATATTAAGTTTCAGAATTTACCTGCACTGCAAGTTTTGTGGTCCTTTTATCCACCGTTCGTTATTAACTCAGAAGAGGGCATTCACATTGAGCTCATGAATATGATTGCCTCAACTGCAAAATTAAAAATAAACTACACAATCTCCGATCATGTCGCCAATCCTTTTGAAATGGATCCCGAATTTTGTAAAGGATTATATGATATATTTATTAACCCTATCGTGTTTCCTTCCCTGTTATTTGATAATACCTATACTTTTACAGAGGATAGAGCCGTTTTGGTGTTCCCAGTTATTGACGCTAATAATAATTGGAAAATATTTTATGGAGAGTTCCATTTTTATGTTTGGGGATGCTTTTTAGGGTTGATTCTCTCACTCTGTGTAATTTTTAAAATATTATCTACATTTACCAATAAAATATCAGTACTTAATATTATCGTTGGAGTTCTTCTAGAAGGAGCTACTCAAATTAGCGCAAGAAGAGCGTCGATGAGAATTCTAATATTAAATTACTCAATTTTTTGTTTGTTATTTACTACTGTATACAAGAGTAAAATGGTAGATATAATGGGAGCCGGCCAGTCTACCCAGCTCCTAACTTCTAAGAATGATGCTTTAAAGTATTTATTTAAATTTGGGATACCCGGCGAATATTCTATATATCTATTGAGATTTTCCCAAAATCCTGTTGATATCGATCTACTTCAAAAAGATTTGATAATCAACTGTATTAGTCAAAACGAATGTGTCAATCGTACTGCTTTTCAAAAGGATATTATGACAATTAAGTTATTGAAGACGTTACAGTTTCTATTACCTACGATGTATGTGGATTCGAATGGAAGATCGTTGTTATACGTATCCAATACGTTTGAATATCATTATTATTTCAGTATTTATTTTAAGAAACGTCATCATTTATACGATATGTTTAATACCAAGCTCATGAATCTTAAAGATAATGGAATTGTGGATTACATATACAAGAAATACGAGCGGAACTATACCAAAGTTATGACTCTCGTTAAGTTAAAAAGCGTTAAAGAATATCCAAAATTAACCTTAAAGACATTTCAAACTACGTTTTATGCTTATTTTACTTTTGTTATTTTAAGCCTGCTCGTTTTTACTGGAGAACTATTTCTTGGTTCTGAAACTCGCTAAACAACTCATTTCTACACCTGCAATTTTATATATGTTTTTTCACTTATATTCAGACTTTATCATAGAATTTTAAAATTTAACCTAATCAAACTATCGATATTTTCTTTTTTGTTCTTAATTTTTCAAATTTTTAATATACCTATAGGGTGTCCCAAAAGTAGCGGAACGGTCAAATATTTCGCGAAATGACGATGCAATCGAAAAACTGAAAAATAAGTAAAAAAATGTATAAAGATTTTCAATTTATATAGATATAGACCCAGGAAGGGTCTATACCGGTTTCGGAGGTTTTTTCCTCCTCATCAGTAGTCCCATATCCTCTTGTCTCCGATTTCCCCAGGTATCATACTTGGGGCCTTTCCGAATTGCAAAGAACGACATGCCGCGGATGAACTAGAGCCATCTACCGAAAAACAAAGTAAGTTATCAATCGAAGTAGCACAGAAAACGACAATAAATATCGTTTGGGTTGTGAATTATTTAAAATTCTCTCATCTTAATTTCCTCGGCATCCTGTATGATTTATAATTTTTTTAAATATCGGGAGGTTGTAACCAAAGAAAGTATTCCACCTGTCGTCAATCTGGTGGTGTGGGAACGATATTTATTGTCGTTTTCTGTGCTACTTCGATTGATAACTTATTTTGAAAAATAAGTATTCAATAATTTTCAAAAATCTATCGAATGACTCGTTCAACGAGTCATTCGAGTTCAACGAGTAACGAGTATTAAAATCTTAAATGGATACCCACAGTTTTTATTGCAGATTTGGATTTCTTACATAAAAGTAAGCAACTATTATTGCAGACATTTTTTCGAGTTGTGGATAGATGACGCTATAATCGGAAAAAACTATTTATCGTGATACCGTGGGTGGGTTGTGATTGCGCGCAGCGGTCAAATACCTCCTGCGGTTCTCTCACTCTATTACAAGTTAGGTTTGGACCGAAGGGTTAGGTCTTCCTCCTTTCTGACCGCTGCGCGCAATTGCAGTCTGCCCGATACCGTAGGTAAATTATAGAAACGGTCTAATATCTCGAGAAATACACTTCTGAATTCTGAAACAAATCGGGCTGCTAGTATCGAATGAACTACAACAAGACAACGCGATACGGGTGTCGTGGCGACATCTGCTTAAAACAAGCTAAATGTTTAGTTTAATAAAATAAAAATAATATTAAAAATAAAATTTTATTGGGACCAAGTGTCTTTGGTCCAGCATTCGTTGGTTTGCAAATTTTAGAAACCACGAAGGTGTTAGCAGAAAACTTGGTCCCAATAAAGTGTTATTTTGAATAATACTTTAATTTCGTTAAAGCTAACTTTCGCTCGTTTTAAGCAGATGTCGCCACGACACCCGTATCACGTTGTTTTGTTGTTAAGAAATTAACTTATCAAGTTTCAGAATTTACATGCGCTGCCTGCAAGTTTTGTGGTCCTTTTATCCACCTTTCGTTATTAACTCAGAATAGGGCATTCACATTGGGCTCATCAATGTGATTACTTCAACCGTAATATTAAAAATAAACTACACAATATCCGATCATGTCGCCAATCCTTTTGAAATGGATACAGAGTTTTGTAAAGGATCATACGAAATATTTATTAACCTTATCGTTTTTCCATCCGCGTTATTTGACAATACCTATACTTTTACAGAGGATATAGACAAGGCGGAAACGGCGGGTTCGTTGGGAAAAATATGCCCATGAGATATTTTTGCATAATCACATTCGTGAGACATCCCAGAATAAGGTTCAAGAAGTCGCCCACGAGAAAAGTGGGCCAATTTTTTTTAACAATTTTTTTTTAATCAAATTGCAATAATCAATATTTTGGCCCGGACTATTTTTTTTTAGGTTTTTTGGACCATTCTGGACAAAAAAGGTCTCTAATAATTTTTCTCTAAAGTTGATCTTTTTCGAGTTATAAGCAAGTTAAAATTTGAAAAACCCGAAAATGGCCATTTTTAAGGCTTAATAACTCGGTCAAAAATTATTATTTTGAATGTCAGAAAGTGACTAAATCAAAGTTTAAAGTCGCCGTTACATGATCCTGAAGAAATTTTTTTCATTATTTTACTACTAAGCTGTTATTTTTAATTAATAACAATGAGTGGTTGTATCGTATTGACGCTGCTGTAAATGTGAGTGCGAGTAAGATTGGACTGCTGGAATAGCTTCTCTCTCTCACTCAGCATTTACAGCCCCGCACACGTGCATGGCGCTTATTATTATTACTTAAAAATAACAGCTTAGTAATAAAATAATGACAAAAATTTCTTCAGGATCTTGTAGGGGGGGCTTCAAACTTTGATTTAGTCATATATTGACTTTCATAATAATAACTTTTCGAAAATCGCCATTTTTCGTTTTTTTTTCAATTTTAAATTGCTTATAAGTCGAAAACACTCAACTTTAGAGAAAAATTATGAGAGACCTTTTTTGTCCAGAATGGTCCAAAAAAATAAAGAAAAAATTGTTCGGGCCAAAAAAATTGACTCTTGCAATTTGATTAAAAAAAATTGTTAAAAAAAATTGGCCCACTTTTCACTTGGGCGACTTCTTGAACCTTATTCTGGGATATTTCACGGATGTGATTATGCAAAAAAATCTCATGGGAATAGTTTTCCCTTCAAACCCGCCGTTTTCGCCTTGTCTAATAGAGCCGTTTTGGTATTCCCAGTAGTTATTAACGTTAATAATATTTGGAAAATATTGTATGGAGAATTAAATTTTTGTTTTTGGGGATGCTTTTTAGGGTTGATTCTCTCACTCTGTGTAATTTTTAAAATATTTTCTACATTTACCAATAACATAACAATACTTAATATTTTAGTTCAGTGTTCGACGTTGTTTCGTTTGTGTATGTCGTTTTGATGTCGTTTTATGTAGAATGTTAAATTCATTTGAAATAATCTTAAACATCCTTAAGAAAAAGTTAATCTTTAGTTATAGTTCGTAAAAGTGAAGTACCTTTGTATTGTTTTTGTAGTTATTGTAGAAAAATTATTGGAATTTATCTTTATTATTGAAAGAAAAATTTTCGAGCATGTTTGCTAATGTGTTATTTCTAAGTAAATGGTTATTTGAAGAGATTATATTTAATTATAATTAATATATAGAGTGTCCCAAAAGTAGTGGAACGGTCGAATATTTTGCGAACTAAACATCGGATCGAAAAACTGAAAAATATGTGTTCAATCATTTTCAAAAATCTATCCAATGACACCAAACACCAATCCTCACTACACCCCCTGGAGGTGGGGTGGGGGGTAACTTTAAAATCTTAAATGGAAACCCCCAGTTTTTCTTACAAATTTGGATTCGTTACGTAAAAGTAGGCAACTTTTATTCAAGACGTTTTTTCGAACTGTGGATAGATGGCGCTATAATTGGGAAAAACAATTTATCCTGATACCATAGGTAAATTGTAGAAACGGTCTAATATCTCACGAAATACACTTTCAAATAAGAAACCAAAAAACAGATTTTTAATCTTTTTGGAAAACCTATCGAATAACACCAAACATGACCCTCCAACCCACCCCCTGGATGTGAGGTGGGGGTAACTTTAAAATATTAAATAGCAACCCCCACTTTTTATTGCAGATTCGGATTCGTCATAAAAAATTAAGCAACATTTATTCGAAACATTTTTTAAAAGTTCTGATAGATGGCGCTAATAAATCGAATTTTTCCAATTAAGGCGCCATCTATTAACAATTCTAAAAAATGTTTCGAATAAATGTTACTTAATTTTTCATGACGGATCCAAATCTGTAATAAAAAGTGGAGGTTGCTATTTAAGATTTTAAAGTTACCCCCCACCCCACATTCAGGGGGTGGGTTGGAGGGTCATGTTTGGTGTTATTCGATAGGTTTTTGAAAAATATTAAAAATCTGTTTTTTAGTTTCTCATTTGGAAGTGTATTTCGTGGGATATTAGACCGTTTCTATAATTTACCTATGGTATCAGGATAAATCGTTTTTCCCAATTATAGCGCCATCTATCCACAGTTCGAAAAAATGTCTTGAATAAAAGTTGCTTACTTTTATGTAACAAATTAAAATCTGCAAGAAAAGCTGGGGGTTTCCATTTGAGATTTTAAAGTTACCCCTCACCCCACCTCCACGGGGTGTAGTGGGGGTTGGTGTTTGGTGTCATTGGATAGATTTTTGAAAATGATTGAACACGTATTTTTCAGTTTTTCGATCCGATGTTTAGTTCGCGAAATATTCGACCGTTCCACTACTTTTGGGACACCCTGTATGTATTTGTAAATGTAAGCGGCCCTGATACGGTTTAGAACCAGATTACATCACGGTCGCCAACAAATTGTGCTGGCGAATCTCCCCGTAACGGAGCCATTAAAAAAACAGAGAAGAAGAAGAATATTATCGTTAGAGTTCTTCTAGAAGGAGTTACTTAAATTAGCGCCAAAAGAGTGTCGATGAGAATTCTACTATTAAATTACTAAATTTTTAGTTTATTGTTTACTACTGTATACAAGAGTAAAATGGTAGATATAATGAGAACCGACCAGTCTACCCAGCTCCTAACTTCTAAGAATGATCCTTTAAGGTGATACAGTAGCGATCAACAGGTAGCCAAAACGCGTTCCAAGATTGCGGCTGTAATTTTGAATACTTTTTCGAGATATTTGGCACACGTATTCGTAATATAATAAAGAATGGCGGTACAGAGCCCAATTTGAAAAATATATTAATATGTGGAAATTACTCTGCAATTAAATACAATATTAAAAAAACGAGCCTGTACCGCCATTAAGAAGAACAAAAAAATACACTTTCTTCAAATAAACTTTTTTATCCGATGCCTAGATTTTGTGTCATTTTGGAACTACTAATGAAATAAAAAATTGTAGTAGTTCCAAAATGACACAAAATCTATGCATCGGATAAAAAAATTTATTTGAAGAATAGTATATTGTGCAACAAGTGCAGAAAGGTACTAATTTCTCACGAGTTTGAAAAGTTGCGGTACGAGCGCAAGCGAGTGCCGCAATTCAAACGAGTGAGAAATTACCTTTCTGCACGTGTTTCACACTATACTTTTTCTACAAGCACAGTTTTTCCTAAAAATAAAAATCACAATTTCCAAACGACGATTAATTATAATAGGTACCTATGTGATAAATTTTAAACTGTATTTAATTAATACCTACTAATCAATTTAAATTCCTTATACCTAAATAAATTGCACAGAAATCAGTTAAAAAATTAATGCACTGCCTTAATTTGTTTAAATTTAAACAATTATTACACATTTTTGACATTATATTTATGCAGTCACGGATTTACACAAAACCTACTTCATTCGACATATCTTGCACAGGTTGCTAAATCCTTATTGGTTATTTGATAATTATAAAATGTTTAATAAGAATAAAATTGTAAAATAAAACAGTTGTAACATCCATAATTTAGTTTCTATGCTATAGTTAAATATAATTGTCTTATAGGTTATATATTTGTCTAAAGTTTAACCACGGATGTAAACAGAATATAACGTTACTCAGAATGCGGTAGTCCACGGATGTAAACAGAATATAACGTTACTCAGAATGAGGTAGTCAACTGTGCAGAAAAGAACTTTGCGGCACAGAAACGTCACTTTGCGGCACAGAAACGTCACTTTTCTGCACACTAATGTCAAATATCTCATACTGTGAGTAAATATCAAGTTTGCTAACATAAAACCGTGCAGAAAAGTGCACTTTGAATAGTGCTTGTAGAAAAAGTGTATTCTCTTGTTCTTCTTAATGGCGGTACAGGCTCGTTTTTCTAATATTGTATTTAATTACAGATAGTCCTGTCGCCAGGGGGGGTACAACGGCCTCGTTAATTCAGATGGACTTACTCAAGTTTTTTTTATGTATTTTGACCCGTAGAACACGAATTTTTTGGGTAACAGTTGATCCGGATGTCGATAAGATTGTTATAGACCAAGAACTTGAGGAATCAAATAACAGCGATTTTTGGCAAAACAAAACAATATTTTGTATTTTTTGGGCCATTTTAAGTAAAAAATATTTCTACAAGTTTTTTCGTAGGATGCACAGTTTTCGAGATAAACGCGGTTGAACTTTAAAAAAATCGAAAAATTGCAATTTTTGAACCCGAATAACTTTTGATTAAAAAATAAAATAGCAAGTCTGCTTACCGCATTTGAAAGTTTAAGTCAAATTATATCGGTTTTGATTATTTGCATTGGTAAAAATTTATTTTTTTATTGTTTAACAAAGCTATAAACACGTAGGGTTTCCCGTGCTTTTACATGCGTTTTAACGCATGTAACGTAGAAATAGTCTTGATTGCACTAGTACCTATTCTACCTACTCGTTCGATTTTAAATGAGAAATCATAGAAACATCACTCACGCACTAGTTGTTTGTAGCTTTGTTTAACAATAACACAATAAATTTTTAGCAATGCAAATAATCAAAACCGACATAATTTGACTTGAACTTTCAAAGGCGCTAAGCAGAATTGCTATTTTATTTTTTAATCAAAAGTTATTCGGGTTTAAAAATTGCAGTTTTTCGATTTTTTGAAAGTTCAACCGCGTTTATCTCGAAAACTGTGCATCCTACTAAAAAACTTGTAGAAATATTTTTTGCTTAAAATGACCCAAAAAATACAAAATATTGTTTTGTTTTGCCAAAAATCGCTGTTATTTGATTCCTCAAGTTCTTGGTCTATAACAATCTTATCGACATCCGGATCAACTGTTACCCAAAAAATTCGTGTTCTACGGGTCAAAATACATAAAAAAAACTTGGGTAAGTCCATCTGAATTAACGAGGCCGTTATACCCCCCCTGGCGACAGGACTAAGAGTAATTTCCACATACTAATATATTTTTCAAATTGGGCTCTGTACCGTCATTCTTTATTATATTACGAATACGTGTGCCAAATATCTCGAAAAAATATTCAAAATTACAGCCGCAATCTTGGAACGCGTTTTCGCTACCTGTTGATCGCTACTGTTTCCTCTTAAAGTATTTATTTAAAAAATCCACAAGGAAACGAAAATGTTTTTCCTGTAGTTGGCCGTATACCATCAATCACAAAAATTGGAAAAAATCCTTTGTAAAAGGTATAAAATTTTATTAAAATCCCTTTAAAGGGCTACATCACAACAAAACGTTTTCGATTTTATAAAAAAATCATCATCAGTGTTAGATCTAAAAATAAGTATAACCGATTTAATGAATGTAAAGTTGACATTTGAATTTTGACGTAAGGTTAGAGCAAGTTGGTTATACTTACAGACTAGATGCTAGCTGAGCCACCAAAGAAAAATATTCGGGTAAAAACCCTTTAAATATAACATGGATGCATTAAAATGCATACTTTAATAAAATGCCTTATGATGGTCACATGGCAACTAGGATAATGCCCTAAGGTAATGTATTGAATTTCCCAACACGTGGGATGCAAATTGAGTTGTTTACATTCCAATGACTTAATGGCAACTAAATGCAAAATGAGTGGTGTTTCTGAAAGGTGTCAAAATTCAAACCGACAACGTGACGTAGAAGTTACCCAGGGCCTCGATTTTTTACCCTTCGCTTCGTTATCGGAACGTATTCGCTTCGTATACTAAACAGATACGAAGCGAATACGTTCGATAACGAAACGCAGGGTCAAAAATCAAGGCCCTGTATTACTACAGCCAACTAATTGTAATAAAAGATTTTTGGACGGAGTCGAGTTCGCTCCCAATGGTAAGAATTTTACCTGAACTAAAAAAGGTAGAGTCCGAATTGGCTCCCATAGACAAAATTTATTTTACCTAAACATGTCGAAAATATCACCCAGCGTTGTCACTTCTTTCAAATTTTCTCTTTTTGTTAGAAACAGGTACCTTCCTAGAAATATCTATGGGAAAGGAGGAAGACCTAACCCTTCGGTGCTAACTTAACTTTCGGGTATTAGAGTGTAGAGCGCAAACCGGCCGATTTCAGGTAAGAGCGCAAAACGGTCGAGCGCATACCGACATATGCCAATGTTGAACTAAAACAAACTCTAAAAGTATTTGTCTAAAAGTATAATTTTCCTATAAAAAGTCTATATCACTATGTAAATTTCCTAAGCAGTATAAATATTACACGATTTGGCAACAATGTCTAATGTTTCCGCGATTATATGAGAGCCTACCCGCATTCATGCGGGAGCCAATTCGTACCCTTCTAAAATATACCTGAACGAAGCGGAGCGAACTCGACTTCACCCAGATTTTTTTTTAAATTTTCAACAGTAATAACAAACATCAACAAAGTTGTGGCTATAATTACATTTAAGTACCTTGATTATGTAAGATGTAGGTAGAGTATAAAATGATTTTTATAATGCAAATATAGAATTAGCCAGAATGTATGCAGTCATCTATACATAATTCAAATGAAGTTGAATTAATTAGCGAATAATGAATCCATTTATGTTAAAGAACATCTGGGACCAAATAATTAAGAGGAAAATATTTTTGCTAAGATGTTTTATTTGTATGAATAGGTTGATGAATGTGGTTCCTATTCAAAATTGAAGTAAGTCCAACTGTGTTAATGAAAATTTAATTTACTATGAATTAAAAAGGGGGTTGTTGGTTTAAATGTACTAATTGGCAGAGTAAATCAGAGAGTCTGTATAAAGATAAGTAGTATAAGTCACAGGAGGAGACTGATATAATATAATGATATGTAAGTTAATTGATTATAGATAGCTGAGTGTTGAAATTGGATGAGATTTTCCCAAAATCCTGTTGGTATCGCTCTACTTCAAAAAGATTTGATAATCGACTGTATTAGTTCAAACGAATGTGTCAATCGTACTGCCTTTCAAAAGGATATTATCACAATGAAATTATTGAAGCCGTTACAGTCTCTATTACCTACGATATAGCGGATTCGAATGGAAGATCGCTGTTATAGGTATCCAATACGTTTGAATATCATTTTTATTTCAGTATTTATTTTAAGAAAAGTCATCATTTATACGATATGTTTAATACTAAGCACATGAATCTTAAAGATAATGGAATTGTGGATTATATGTACAAGAAATACCAGCAGAACTATACCAAAGCTATGACTCTCGTTAAGTTAAAAAGCGTTATAGGTTATCCAAAATTAACCTTAAAGACATTTCAAACTACGTTTTATGCTTATTTAATTTTTGTTATTTTAAGCCTGCTGACTTTTTCTTCTTTGTTCTTAATTTATCAAATTTTGAATATATTCCATGCTTCTTTGTATTCAACTCTCAGTAAGTGAATTTATTCCTTTAGCCTAGGGCTTGCCAAACTTATTCGTACTGTGACGCCCTTGGGACTTTGCTATTTTTTGCGACGACCGTCAACACAACCCCCAATAATACTTACTAATTTTAGTACTAGCCTAGTAACAGGTTATAGTTACAACAAAAACACTATTTGAACATTTATAATTTTTATTAGAAATTACGAACGAAATCAAATCATAGGCACAAAAATAAAAAGGGATAAGTATTTATTTATGTAACTGGCTGGTTAATGCGAGGGATGTGCTTGCTTTCTTGAGCACAGCTTATGAAACCGGTGCTCCAGTTTGGAAATTGCCACTCTCATTTATTTTTCAAAGTTTATGTGTGACGTGTACTTGTTTTTAATTACTGCAACTCATTGGCGTGCGGTGACATTTTCGGAAGAGGAAGCGATTCAATAAGGGTTTAACAAATATTTTCTTACGAGGGTCGAGATCAAAACATATTATACCTACTTAATAGGTGTATACCTAATGTATTATCTGTTAACTTATATCGACTAAAAACAAGAACTACAAAAAATTAGGTATAGTGTTTAACCCAGTCTGCGAGACATGCACACGCCTTGAGAATGAGATTCGGGTGATACAAATTCATTGAGGCAAGGAGGATTTACTCTTATAAGCGGGCGTCACTCCATCCCGCCCCAATGCTTCATACTATCCACTTCCTCTCCGATAGCACTCTGATGCGCTATATGGGCTCTCTATCAGCAAAGTGCTTATTATGTGGGAGTCCTGGATAAAATTGACAACTTCGTGACCGCTTGACAGACAAACGCCCCACTGCCATGATGCGCTAAGCTCGAAATTTGTCCGACTCCACCCAAATAACAAGTACAAAAAGTTTCAACGGTGTGGTCATAAATAATAATTTTATATGGGGGCCTAAGAACTATAAAGTTGGATTTATAGTTTGACGTAGCGTAGACGTAGACGTAACGTAGACGCACTGGAAAAGTTCCAACACCGAGTTTTGTGTAGTCTTGTTTATAAATGAACGCAAGCGCCTGATGGAACGTAAGAGAAACGTAACGTAACGGAAGAGTTCACCAACTTTCATCTTTTACAGTGCGTTTCTTATGTCTGGCGAATCAAAATCAAGAATTTTGTTATAGTCACCCAAAGCCCAAAGTGGACACGCCCTCATCCATTTTGTAAGGTTAAGGTGTTTATTAACATATTCGAATTTTGTTAATTATTTGTTAATACAATTAAGTTATTAATTTAATAAAAATATATAATCGTGTAGTTTCAATATTTCAGATAAATATGAGTTGTTTATTAGTCTAATTCTCGGTTATCCACACATATACGATAGGTAAATCCAATAAACATTAAACATTTTAAAGACTAGGAAATGAAACAAAATAGTTGGAAATACCACGGCACTAAGGAGCATACCTTCGTGTATTTCCTAATCCATGTAACACCAAAACGGATACCTATATATTATAATAAATAATAGTATAAATAAATAAACACAAAGTTTGTTTACGGTTCGTATAATGTATAATTTATAATTTGTAGCATAGGGCATAGGCTATGTTGTTGAATTAAGTCATTCTTTCTACTCATGCGCAAAAATTCCGCTACGTCGAATTATAAATTGGCATATTATTTTCTTACGTTTACGTTTCCAGTCCGTTTCTTCCGTGTCCGTTGCATCTACGTCTACGCTACGTCAAACTATAAATGCAACTTAACTGTAACAAGAATATTCTTAATGTTGTTCTGAAGTTATTTCCTTGTGGCATTTTTGTAATCAACTATTCTAAATTGGAAATAAGCCACAATTTAACTAAAAAAAAGATTTTATTAACGTTTCGATTCGACATCCACATCGGATGTCGTTGTCAAAATACAAAATATTAATAAATTAAACAAAAATATTGTTGCTTAGTAAAAATTTCTTCTAATAGATAATTTCATTTAATGTGACTCATTTCTATCGACAATTCAGACATATATTATACATTTTAAAGAACAATACTTTAAAATGATATTGCCAATATTTATGAGTTGCGTTCCTGGAACGACTTTACTGAAAGATAGTTCATTCGATTACATGAAATCAACCCCAACTCAAGAATATCCGTCACAAAAAAATCATAGCATGTGATGTGTCTTTAAAAAGACAACCGCATGCAACAGTGACGGTAAAATTCTCGTGTTACAGATTTCATAGTAAATCACCAGGAAAAGCCTCGTGCATTAAGAATATTCCTCAATGATGACAGTAAAATTCTCGTATTAGTGATCCCATAACAAATCACGAGGAAAAAACCAGGAAAAACTTAAGATACTACCCCGACATGGTAAGTATTTGTTCTTATGTACATTTATTTTTGTCTTGGTTCTTGGGTGGGCAGCATTTGGAAAACTGAGAGAAACTGTTAAAAGTGAATTGCTCACATGCCTAAAGAGAAAGGTATTTAACCAGTCGTCCTCCCAGTCTTGACGTACGGATCAGAAACACTTGCCTTAACTAAAGCCTCGGCTACCAAACTAAGAGTCACGCAGAGAAGAATAGAGCGGTCAATGTTCGGAATAACTCTCCGAGACAAGATCAAAAACGAAGAAATCAGGATAAAACAAAGGTGACTGGCGTCATCGAAAGGATAGCCCGGTTGAAGTGGAGATGGGCAGGACACATAGCCAGAATGACAGATGGGCGATGGACAAAGAGGTTATTGGAATGGAGGCCAAGAGAATACAAGAGAAGCGTCGGTCGACCGCCTACAAGATGGATTGACGACTTAAGAAAGCTAAATAAAAACTGGATGAGAGCGGAGCAGGATAGACGGGGTTGGAAACGAGGGGAGGAGGCCTATGTTCAGCAGTGGACTTTTGAGGCTGGGTGATGAGACATTTATTTTACCTGACGTACGTTAAAGTGACCAATAACACGAGAATTTTACTGTTATCATTGCATGTGGTTGTCTTTTTAAAGACAAATCACAATATATCTTCGTGATCGTGATTCCTCGCTTCCCCATTATTTACACTCAACTGTTTTGTTGTACGTATTTTTCTGGTTGTATGTACAGTTGTGTACATTGTTTTCTATCTTGTTGTAAATGTAGTCAATGTCTTCATGTGGGGCATCTGATGTGGCATATATACCTGAATGACATGGAAATTTTCTTTGGCTTTGGGTTTGGCTTCTAATGTTATTTTTGCCTAACATTGCTCTGAACGCTTAACGCTTGATCTCGCTTTTGAAGCGGAGGAGTGGGAGATTGAAGCAAGCGAGGAAAAGTGTGCACGGTGTTGCTAGCGGCAGGCGTTCGCTCTCATCAGCAGATTTTGCGATACTTTTGCAATCATTGTAAAACTATTCAGAACTGCTATAACTAATCTTATGTGAGTCAGAATCATCGACAATATTCAAAGAGAATATGTTGCTAGAGATAGTGCAAACACTCCTGACCATGGAGCTGCGCGAAGGCGGATATTTTCACATTGAGTACAGTGCGTTTCGCATGGAAGTGCGAAATTTCGTCACTGCGCCGTGGTCACGAGTGTTTGCACTACCTCTACAAGACCGAAAAGATTGATGATTGAATTTTCACTTATAAAATTGTATGCTATTACTAAACTAGTTTCACTATCAGGCCATTAGAATAATTGAATATCAAATGTTAAGATTAAAACTCACGATAAAACTTTTGTTTTGATTAATGGATTACATTTTCATTTAGTGTAAAACAGTGCTGTTTTTGTGACGGTACGCGCCGGTACGCCGTACCGGCACCTTTTGGGACAAAAAATAAAAAAAAAACAACCAAATTATAGACGAATTCCTGAATTTTTTCCTTGCTCCCAAATAGCTTTAAAACGCCCTTATTGAGGCTAAATTTAAAAAGATTTCCCGGGGACAGACCCCCTTATGAGCGCTCCCCAGACCCCCCGGAACATACCGTACCGGAACCTCTATTGTTACAAAAACAGCACTGGTGTAAAACATGAATTGTTTAATGCAACATATTTGCTTACTATGGTTTATGTCTACTAGAATTGCCTATTCTTATTGTAATTTTTCCATATTTAAGCCAAGCCATGCGCATGAAGGAACAGAAACTTTGATCAATAATATATTAACTTCATCTGAACTGAACGACGATCTCGTTTATATAATTAATACAGATATTAAATTAACTTTTTCGACAATTTATTACAATTCGGAAAAGCAAATGACCATGTTATGTAAAACTCATCCGAGTGTTTACATTATTTCAGGAAATGTTACCAAAATCTTGCCCTCACTAAATGAATTGTCCGTCCTTAATAGTAGATGATTATTTATTATTATATGTACCGCAATTAATAACGACGATAAGTATATTTTAGAAAAATATTTCATACAAAAGGTTTATATTATTGTTAAATATGAAGATGCAAGTACGCATGAAGTATTTCAGTACAAGTTTAACAATATTAAGTTTCAGAATTTACCTGCACTGCAAGTTTTGTGGTCCTCTTTTCCACCTTTCGTTATTAACTCAGAAGAGGGCATTCACAGTGAGCTCATCAATATGATTGCCTCAACCGCAAAATTAAAAATAAACTACACAATCTCCGATCATGTCGCCAATCCTTTTGGAATGGATCCAGAATTTTGTAAAGGATTATATGATATATTTATTAACCCTATCGTGTTTCCTTCCCCGTTATTTGACAATACCTATACTTTTACAGAGGATGGCATCGTTTTGGTGTTCCCAGTTACTAACGTTAATAATAATTGGAAAATATTTTATGGAGAGTTCCATTTTTATGTTTGGGGATGCTTTTTAGGGTTAATTCTCTCACTCTGTGTAATTTTTAAAATATTATCTGCATATACCAATAAAATATCAGTACTTAATATTATCGTTGGAGTTCTTCTAGAAGGAGCTACTCAAATTAGCGCAAGAAGAGCGTCGATGAGAATTCTAATATTAAATTACTCAATTTTTAGTTTGTTATTTACTACTGTATACAAGAGTAAAATGGTAGATATAATGGGAGCCGACCAGTCTACCCAGCTCCTAACTTCTAAGAATGATGCTTTAAAGTATTTATTTAAATTTGGGGTAGCCGGCGAAGGTTCTCTATATCTAGCGAGACTTTCCCAAAATCCTGTTGATATCGCTCTAGATCAAAAAGGTTTGTTAATTGACTGTATTAGTTCACACGGATGTGTCAATCGTTCTGCCTTTCAAAAGGATATTATGACAGTTAAGTTATTGAAGCCGTTACAGTTTCTATTACCTACGATGTATGTGGATTCGAATGGAAGATCGTTGTTATACGTATCGAATAAGTTTGAATATTTTTATTATATGAGTATTTATTTTAAGAAAAGTCATCATTTATACGATATGTTTAATACTAAGCTCATGAATCTTAAAGATAATGGAATTGTGGATTATATGTACAAGAAATACCAGCAGAACTATACCAAAGCTATGACTCTCGCTAAGTTAAAAAGCATAACAGGATATCAAAAATTAACGTTAAAGACATTTCAAACTACGTTTTATGCTTGTTTTATTTTTGTTATTTTAAGCCTGCTCGTTTTTACTGGAGAACTATTTCGTGGTTCTGAAACTCTCTAAACAACTCAATTCCATACCTGCAATTTTATTTATGTTTTTTCACTTATATTCAGACTTTATCATAGGATTTTAAAGTTTAACCACATCAGTCTATCATGTCTTTTCTTTTTTGCTCTTAAATTTTCAAATTTTTAATATATAATTCCATGCACAAGTTTAATCCAAATAAAAATATATTCTATAAATAAATATCAAAATAAGCGAAAGTTTTACTTTAATAAAATTAAAATAATATTAAAAATAAAACTTAGTTGGGACCAAGTTTTCTGGTAACACTTTCGTGGTTTCTAAAATTTGCAAACCAACGAATGCTGGAGCAAAGAAGGCTGAGGGAGATCTAAAAGTTTCATCTCACTTTTCGCCTGTCCAGCGCGGTAAAAGTCCAACGAAAAATGGTAACGCGTACTCAGTTAGGAGTAAAACGAATAGAAATAAACAATCATTTCGTTGTAAAACGAAACAAGGGTCGTCTTATATTTCAGTTCGTTCAGAGAGCGCCATAATCTCCTTAACCGGATTCGAACCTTCTTAGGTTCTCATCAGAAAGTGCATATGTCTCTGAATAAACTGAAACAAATCGAATGAATTACAATTGAATGTATCGAATGAATGTATCGTAGTATCGAATGAATTACAACAAAACAACGCGATACGGGTGTCTTGGCGACATCTACTTAAAATAAGCGAAAGGTTCGGTTTAATAATATTAAAATTAAAAATAAAACTTTATTCGGACAAAGTCTCTTTGCTACAGCATTCGTTGGTTTGCAAATTTTAGAAACCACGAAGATGTTAGGAGAAAACTTGGTCTCAATAAAGTTTTATTTTGAATAATACTTTAATTTTATTAAAGTAAAACTTTCGCTTGTTTTAAGCAGATGTCGCCACGACACCCGTATCACGTTGTTTTGTTGTTAAAAAATTAACTTATCAAGTTTCAGAATTTACCTGCGCTGCAAGTTTTGTGGTCCCTTTATCCACCTTTCGTTATTAACTCAGAAGAGATTCACATTAAGCTCATCAATATGATTGCCTCAACCTTAAAATTAAAAATAAACTACACCATTTCCGATCTATCGCCAATCCTTTTGAAATGGATCCAGAATTTTTTTAAAGGATGATACAAAATATTTATTAACCCTATTGTTTTTCCGTCCCCGTTATTTGATAAATATCTATAGTCTAGTAAAATACAATTACACAATATGTAAATAAAAATGTAAATTCGTACAGGTTAAAAGAAATTTTATATCAAAGTTTAGGTGGGTACAAAAGATATTTTCAAGAAAGTATCCAAATCATACAAGGGGATCATTGTTTAAATAATTAAAAAGGGAGCATTTTGGTAAAAAATTACTTTTTAACTGCTGTCATTCAATTACTAATGAAGATATAGGATTTTTTTCTGCAAAGTTGAAGGGTGAATCTTCCACAAAAGACTTACTAAATTAAATTTAACCCCCTATTTATTTAAATAATTATGTGGCTACTCACTGAGTTACAGGATGTTTGATTTAAAAATTTAAAAAATATTTTTACCAAGCACTTTTAAACTATTTGACGTATCCTTATCATAATTGGCAGAAAGTGTGGCTACTATATAGTCTACTAAATTGTGATAAATAAAAGTTTCTAGCTACTACCAGAGGTGTACGACATGGGATAGTGAACGGTTGACCCTTCCCAAATTCTACGCCACTGAGGGAATTACTATTTTAGCAAAATGTTTCGATTCTCAAATACTTGCTATGTAAATAAAATACTCTTTATTGGTAACTATTAAGTCATTAGTTTTCGAGATATTGGACGTTAAAAATGAAACGGCATAGTTATTTTGATTCATTCATTCATTCACTTAAAACTACCAATATCTCGCAAACTGATGACTTTATCGATACCAATAAAGTTATTTACATACAAAGTATTAAAGAATCGAAAAATTTCGCTAAAATAGTAATTCACTCAGGCGCAGAATTTGGGAAGGGTCAATCATTCACTATCCCCTGTCGTACGCCTCTGGCAGTAGCTAGAAACTTTATTAATCACAATTTAGTAGGGTGTATAATAGCCACACTTTCTGCCAAGTATGATAAGAACACGTCAAATAGTTTTAAAGAACTTGGTAACAATAATTTTTAAATTTTTAAATAAAACACCCTGTAAGTAACCACATTTTATTTAAGAGAGTTTATTTAAATCTTAATATTTTTAGGTCTAGAATCTACAACTCAGAGATTCGACATTCTTAATGAAATTTAACCCTAAAATTTTTATTAATTGTCTAATTGTTAATTAGTAAAAAATTCCCAGAAAGCCAAATATTGAAACGGCATTTCAAAATACTTAATGCTAACGAGGTTATTAAAAAAACAAATTATAAACAAATTTGAATAATTTTCAAATGCCATTTTAGGGGGAGTTTAATTGAAATTTGAATTTATCAATACATTTATCGAAAATATACATAAAAATAAAAATAATGAGATCTTACGCAGGTGAATATTTCTTTTAGTTAGTCCAGGGTAATAAGGTTTTTTCCATGACACTCGAGCAGCCAGGGTACTGAAGCGTTTTTTCGACAGGTAATACCTATAAGAGCAAATTGTAACTATTTCCTGCGGGATCTGGCGGCCATTTTTATTTATAAACAATTAAGTGTCAAAAAATGGCATTTTCCCCTTTTTTTCAAATCAGTGGAAAACAGTGAAACTTATGGTTTTTTTAGTACAAATTCTTTGAGATTATGGAAAAAGCTTTAAAATGACGTATTACAAAGTTTGATATACTCATTTATTGTTAATATAATTGCGAAAAAAGGTCTGAATTGCAAAAAAAATTAAATCCGCAATATCTATTGTAAAAATTAGTGTACAGCTTTGAAAATTTTGTCATATAAGGGTTCTTTAGTGCCTAATATGTGATGAAAATTTCAAAGCGATTCATTCAATTGTTTAAATTTTATTCAAATTGTTTATCCCAGAGAGCATTTTTTTGCAATAACATTGTCAGAAAAAAATGACGTTAGAACCATTCCACAGGTGTCAAATGAAAGAGCATGATCTATAACTTCTTTTAAAAAAAGCGAATAAAAGATGCATTTATTAGTAATAAATAATTATGCAAAAGTATCGTAAATATTTCCTTATAAACTTTTTATTTTGATATATAAGAAATTATATATATTTATTACAATTTTTTATCAATTATGATATAAATAACATTACTTGGTAGTTGTGCACATAAAACAGGGTAAAAAAGTTAATTTTTTTGGAAAAAGTTATCCAAAAAGTTTATAAGGAAAGATTTACGATACTTTTGCATAATTATTTATTACTAATAAACGCATTTTTTATTCGCTTTTTTTAAACCAAGTTAAAAATATAGCTTATTCTCTTCCATTTGACATCTGTGGAATGGTTCTAACGTCATTTTTTTCTGACTTATCTTATTGCAAAAAAAATGCTCTCTGAGATAAACAATTCGAATAAAATTTAAACAATTGAACGAATCGCTTTGAAATTTCTATCACATATTAAGTACCAAAGAACCCTCATTTGACAAAAATTTCAAACCTTTACACTAATTTTTACAACAGCTATTACGAAAATAATTTTTTTTTGCAATTCCGACCTTTTTTCGCAATTATATTAACAATAAATGAGTATATCAAACTTTGTAATATGTCATTTTAAAGCTTTTTCCATAATCTCAAAGATATTTGTACTAAAAAAATCATAAGTTTCACTGTTTTCCATTGATTTAAAAAAAAAGTAAAAATGCCATTTTTTGACAGTTAACTGTTTATAAATAAAAATGGCCGCCAGATCCTACGCAGGAAATAGTTATAATTTGTTCCTATAGGTATTACTTGTCGAAAAAATGCTTCAGTACCCTGGCTGCTGAAGTGTCACGAACAGGGTATATTTTTGTCTTATTACCCTGGCCTATTTGGCAACAACCGCGTTTTTGCAATTGAAAATATAGTAACATTTAGTAAACAAATTCAATATCTCAAAAAATATTAAATATTTTTCGACCATTTTTTTTGCTTAATACTGGTAGACCAGTAAGGATCTGTTTTTAGGTGGATGTGAGAGGTGGCATTCAGATTTTTGCGGATGAAGTTAGGTGATAACTTCGTTAATAATAATTGATTTATGCTCCTTCTCAAATATGCCCGGAACATTAATAAAAAAAAATAAAATATTTAAACATTTCAAAAAACTTCGTTCTTTTTTCTACTTTTTTGCTTATAACTTTAAAACCATTCATTTTGGAACAAAGTCGTATAGGAATAAAACAAAGATAATTAAATTTTCTATCAGATGCGATTGGTAAAAATGTCGCAATTTATCACCCTTGCTGCAAAATAGCAATAAATATAAAATAAGGGGGCAAAACAAGCCTGTCCTTATTCAATGATTTTCCATCACTTGGTTACACTTGGAACCTTCCTAATTCGCTTAGAAAATTTTTGTAATGTGCTAATACCGTACACCAAATTTCATTAAAATTGATTTACTAGATTTTGAATAATAATTTTGCAATCTAACCTTTTTTTAAAAAATTAAAATTTTTAAAATCTTGCACAATAAAAACTAGAACATACAAAGATTTGTCAATTTTTTACATATAAAGAAGCACTCCACCTATCTAATGCACTTTACAGAATTGAAATCGGATTATTTAAGCAGCCTCAGCAATATTTTAAAGTTATAAACAATTTTTTGGCTTATAAACAAATTAGTGCTGTGGCCAGGAGGAGGTGCTACGGGCTCCTTTATTTAAATGGACTTACCCAAGATTTTTATGTATTTTTTGACCCGTAGAACACGATTTTTTTGGCTAACAGTTAATCCGGATGTCGATAAGATTGTTATAAACAAAGAACTTGAGGAATTACATAACATCGATTTTTCGCAAAATAAAAGATTTTTTGTATTTCTTGGGTAATTCTAAGCAAAAATGTTCTTACAAGTTTTTTCGTAGGATGCATAGTTTTCGAGATAAACGTAGTGGAACTTTCAAAAAATCGAAAAATGCAATTTTTGAACGCGAATAACTTTTGATTAAAAAATAAAATAGCAATTCTGCTGACAGCATTTGAAAGTTTAAGTCAAATTATACCGGTTTTAATTATTTGCATTGCTGAAAATTAATTTTTTTATTATTAAACAAAGCTATTTGTTTTTAAGCCAAAAAATTGTTTATAATTTTAAAACATTGCTGAGGCCCCTTAAATAATCCGATTTTAATTCTGTAAAGTGTATTAGATAGGTAGGGCACCTCTTTATATGTAAAAAAATTAGCCAACTTCTAAATGTTTTACTTTTTGCTCAGAAAGATTTTAAAAAATTTGAACTTTTTTCAAAACATTTAAATTGCAAAGGGCCTAGCCGGGTAAGATGATGAAAAGTGCCCTCAACTCGATTCGAATTCCATATAGGTCACCGTTTAGCATATATAGTGAAACTAACTTTCTGAAATTTTTAGCCCCCTAGGTGGTCATGTGACCCACCTAGAGCCTAATTAGGCTTTTTATGTTTTTATTTTTTATCTCAGCCGCATCGAGAACTAGCGAAAAACTTTAAATAAAAAAAATTTGTAAGATTTAAAAAGTTCTGTGCGAAAATTTTTTTTTTAATTTTTGCGGGAAATTTAAATTTTAGAACGATTTTAAAATTTTAAATGAGTATAAAAAAATAACTAAAACATTCGTTTTCACGAAAAAAATATATAACGTGTATTTTTGCATAATATTTCACCCTGAATTTTTTCAAATTTTTAAAATTGGTGAAACGCACCTTCAAAAATAAAAAACCGCATTTTTTCGGTTTTTTGTCGTTTTTTGATACAATTTTATATATATATATTTTTCAAAAAAGGTAATACCGTCACTAGAATAGGTAAAAAACTGAAAAATAATTGGGGTTTGCTTAATAAAAATTTTTTGTAATCCCATCCATTTTCAATATACAGGGCGTTGAAGAAAACAAAATTTTACACATTTTTTACGATTTTGCCGAAACTACTAGCAACATTGTAATAAAATTTGACGAGTTTTAAGAGGTAGTTGTTGTGCATTTTTTGACGTACAACTAAGAATTTTATATTTATCATTGGCGCGTATACGGGTAATAGTCTGAACTTTTTAAAGAAAAAAGATAGTACGCCACTGACATATTTCCAATTAACAATCCTTTTTGAATTCCTCGTTTAATTTGTGACAAAAAATCTATCTTCCTATTTTTTCATACGACACGCCATTTTTATTCAAAAAATAAAACATCTTAACCCTTACAAAGTATTCGAACTTCTGTTAGTAGTTTCTACATCTACATACGTAAACTCGTACGTCCATTATAAAAACTAATTCGAATACTTTGGAAGCGTTAAGATATTTTATTTTTTGCAGCAAAACGGCGCCTCGTATGAAAAAATGATAAGATAGTTTTTTTATCGCAAATTGAATGAGGAATTTAAAAATGATTGTTAATTTGAAATATGTCAGTGGCGTACTATCTTTTTTTCTTTGAAAAGTTCAGACCATTACCCCTAAGCGCGCCAATGATGAATATCAAATCCTTAATTGTATGTCAAAACATGCACAATAACTACCTCTTAAAACTCGCCAAGTTTTATTACAATGTTGCCAGTAGTTTCGGCAAAATCGTAAAAAATGTGTAAAATTTTGTTTTCTTCAACTGTGTATCTTGAAAATGGATGGTGTAACAAAAAATTTTTATTAAGCAAACCCCAATTCTTTTTATATTTTTTACCTGCTCCAGTGACGTTGTTACTTTTTTTGAAAAATATGTATAAAATTATATCAAAAAACGAAAAAAAAAACCGAAAAAATGCGGTTTTTTATTTTTGAAGGTGCTTTTCACCAATTTTAAAAATTTGAAAAAATTTAGGGTGAAATATTATGCAAAAATACACGTTATATATTTTTTTCGTGAAAACGAATGTCTTAGTTATTTTTTTATACTCATTTAAAATTTTAAAATCGTTCTAAAATTTAAATTTCCCGTCAAAAATTAAAAAAAAATTTTTCGCACAGAACTTTTTAAATCTTACAAAGTTTTTATTTAAAGTTTTTCGCTGTTCTCGATGCGGCTGAGATAAAAAATAAAAACATAAAAAGCCTAATTAGGCTCTAGGTGGGTCACATGACCACCTAGGGGGCTAAAAATTTCAGAAATTTAGTTTCACTATATATGCTAAACGGTGATCTATATGGAATTCGAATCGAGTTGGGGGCACTTTTCATCATCTTACCCGGCTAGGCCCTTTATTATCCAAAATCTATTAGGTCGATTTTAATGAAATTCGGTAGACCGTTTAAGTAAGTTATAAGAATTTTCTAAGCGAATTACTAAGGTTCTAAGTGCCACAAAAGTGGTTAAAAACTTTGAATAACAACAGGCGTATTTTGCCCCTTTATTTTGTGTTTATTGCTATATTGCAGAAAAGGTAATACGTTAAGACATTTTTGACCAGTCGTATATCATACAGAATTCAATTATCTTTATTTTATTTCTCTACGACTTTGTTCCAAAACGAATCGTTTTAAAGTTATAAGCAAAGAAAGCAGAAAAAAATCGACGTTTTTCGAAATTTTTAAATATTTTAATTTTTTTATTAATGTTCCTGGCATATTTGAGAAGGAGCATAAGTCAATTATTATTACTGAAGGTGTCACCTAACTTTATCTGCAAAAATCCGAATGCCACCTCTCACATCCAAAAATAGATGTTTTTTCACAGATCCTTACGTCTATGGTAATATAGCGCAACTTCGTCTGTAAAATAACTAAAAATAATTTCTTGCAAATTTGTTTTTAAAGTTTTATATACAATTATTTAAGTAAATAGGGGGTCAAATTTAATTTATGAAGTCTTATGTGAAAGATTTACCCTTCAGCCTTGCAGAAAAATGTCCTATAGACCTTCATTAATAAGCGAATTACCTCAGCAGTTAAAAAAGTAATTTTTTTACAAAAATGACCTCTTTTCAATTATTTAAACAATGATCCTCTTGTATGATTTGGATGCTTTCTTAAAAATATGTTTTGTACCCACCTAAACTTTGATATAAAATTTGTTTCAACCTGTACGAATTTACATTTTGACTTTTTTTTTATTAGAAAAAGATGTCTCATCTACCAAAAGGTTATTAGCGACGGAACAAAATATAAATAACAAAATTAAACAATTACAGATTGTACAAAATGTTTCTGGATCTGAGATAATTAACTATATTATTGTCACAGGAACAGTTTTGACCTAGAACCTGTGGTAGAGCGTTTGGGATCTTGTAGCGCTGTCTTTCTTGGTCATATTTACTACATATTGTTAAAAAGTGTTCGACTGTTAATCGGACGTTACACTGATCACATATAGGTGGATTTTTCTTTGTGAATAGGTAAGAGTGCGTTAATCTGGTATGACCTAGACGTAAACGCGTAACCGCAATTTGTTCTCGTCTATTGCGCGACGATGTGAGCCACTGAGACACATTATTTTTAATTTTATTTAGCTTGGAATTAGTTTGAGACCACTCATTTCGCCACAAAAACAACACTTTATTTTTAAAATAAGCTTTTAAGTCACTGGAAACACACTTGTCTATCGGCTCTGAAAAATCAGTTAAAATTGCCTCTCGTGCGGTCCTGTCACCTTCATTTCCTGTTGTTCCGACGTGTGAGGGAACCCATAAAAATTGGACGCTTCTTCCATGTTCATGAGCTTGGGAAAGCTGGTATTTTAGCAACTTTTCAAAAGGATGTTTCGGAAAAATATGTATTAATGAGTTTAGAGAGCTAAGGGAATCTGTTATGATCAGGGCTTTTGTGAGTGTAAGCTCGTTAACAAGTTTCACAGCGCGGTATATGGCGTAGAGTTCAGCTGAATATGTGCTACATGCTGGGGGTAAACAAGTGAAATGTTTTGAATTGTACAACTGATTGGTTTTTAAGTTTGTCTCCTGTAGACAAATAATATCTGGAGAATATTCAGATCAAAGAAGCTGTAGCATAGGGAGACGATGGAAAAATCCATCAATGTTCCATTGAAGCATCGCGTTGAATGTTGTTAACAGATTCGGAGTTAGATGATACTGAACAATTGTCTACAGAAGAGTCACTGTCTAAGTCAGAAATCTCATTCCCTAAATAGTTGTGTAGTTTCTTTTGAAGTTTTGGAAACTTGGTTTTTGTAGATATATCATTTGCATATTGATAGCTGCTTTGTAAAAGATAGAGTAAACCAGCCATATCAGTTGTAAATTCTTTAACGACGCTAATAGTGTCGGGGGAGCCTTGGACATTATCAATAAGTAAAGACAATTGGTGGTAATTTAAAACGAATGGTGGGGTATGATTATCAATAAAATTTTCAAGAGTTTCCCGTGTAGATGGGACTTTAGATGAGCGCGGTTTTTTTGGTTTAGATGATTTGGGTTTTGCAAACAGATTTTGTGATGAAATTGCTGAGTCTGAAGGAGGCGTATCGATCTCACCAATACTGCGTTTTATGGAAGAACTTGCGTTTTCGCAAGTGCTATTAGAGTTTTCACTTAGATGCTGTGGCTTTATTACATTTGGAGGTACTGGAGCAAACTCATTGGTAGTGGCAGAAGTCGAGCTTGAGGTTTTATTTGTAAGATTGGTTGAAATGGTTGTTTCAGAAAATTGTGGTGATGTATCAGTTTTATTAGAGTTTTCTGCAGTTGTATCTAATGGAAAAGGTGCTGATAGATTGGAGGATATTGCCTCCGAAGTTTGTGAAAACGGTATTGCCGCTGAATGAGGTTGATTGAAAGTGTTGCTGTGAGTAGGAGTATTAGTAATTTCTTGGTCATGGAGATTTGTACTGCTGAGTGTTTGGTACCTTGTGTAATATACTTGTTGGATCTGTTGGATTTGGTACTTCATTGTTTGACTCAATATGAGTTGATTCCGTTACTGAACTGTTATTGCATTGGGATGGTATGTGTCCTGTATTTTTGCAAATAAAGCATATGTGCTTTATATGTTTTGTCACCTTGTGACAATAATATGCGGTGAGGTGTTTGGTCGAAATTTATTAGAATATAATCTGGAATTGCTGATGTTATAGGGCTTACATAAACTTGCCTCCGAAAGCTCAGTATGTGACTATATTCGGGAAGAGTGGAGCTAATTTTCAGAAATGTTATTGGGGAAATAAGCTTTAATCCGATATTCTGTAATTCTTCAACTAATACTTGATGAGGAATTGACGGGAATACACCAGACAAGACTAGTCTTTCTGATGGAGAGACAAGTCTCCGTGCTGTTACAACTTCGCCGAGTACTTTTATAGAGCCATGTTGTGTCATGAAATTATCTACTACGGTTTTGTTTGCTAAATACATGCAGATTCTATTATGAGATAATCTAGATGAAAAAATAATATTTTTTGGGTTGATGATTGTGCCCAAAGGAATTAAATAATCCTGCAGTTTAGCATTATCGATACAACTAAATACAATTGCTTGGGTCTTACTCGGAAAAGACTGTGAAGCGGCTGAAGCATAACTGTTTGTGATATTGAACGTTGATTTACTGGACTGGTTAGATCGGAAGGTGTGTTTACATTGTGTGAAGTCATTTTAAGCTGCGGTGGCGAAAGCTTCAGTCCGACTCTGGTAAGTGACAAACCAACCGCATGCTAGCTAACCTCACAAAATGATTGTACGGTGGTGTATTTTTCTTATTTGACGTTTTCTTTTCACAATAATAAACTAATAATTACGTATAGATGACTTACGTAGTAGTATCTAGTAGATAAACACTTTAGTTCTAAAAAACTATTTAATAATACCACTTGTTTTTAGTAAAAACTAGGAGTACAATATCAGTACAACTTGACCATACCTTGCCAGGGCCGGTCCTCTTGACTTTTTTTTTATTTTATTAGGCTACTATACTTTTACAGAGGATAGAGCAGTTTTGGTGTTCCCAGTTATTAACGTTAATATAATAATTGGAAAATATTTTAGAGAGTTCCATTTTTTTGTTTGGGGATGCTTTTTAGAGTTGATTGTAGATGAGAGTTGACAATATGTCAATACTTAATATTATCGTTGGAGTTATTCTAGAAGGAAAAGGCATTAGAGACTTGAGAAAGCATGAGAGACTCAAGGAGAAAACTTGAGAAAGGCACTCTGCCGAAACAGCTGTAGGCACATAGTTGTAATAAATTTTGTGGAAGTATAGAAAACAAAAGTTTTCAGTGTTTTATTGCTAGACTTCTAGAAGGAGTTACTCAAATTAGCGCCAGAAGGGTTTCGATAAAAATTCTAATATTAAATTACTCAATTTTTAGTTTGTTATTTACTACTGTATACAAGAGTACAATGATAGATATGTATAATGAGAACCGACCAGTCTACCCAGCTCCTAACTACCAAGAATGGTGCTTTAAAGTATTTATTTAAATTTGGGGTACCCGGCGAATCTTCTCTATATCTAATGAGATTTTCCCAAAATCCTGTTGACATCGCTCTACTTCAAAAAGATTTGATAATCGACTGTATTAGTTAATGTGTCAATCGTACTGCCTTTCAAAAGGATATTGTGACAATTAAATTTTTGAAGCCGTTACAGTCTCTAGTACCTACATATGTGGATTCGAATGGAAGATCGTTGTTATACGCATCCAATACGTTTGAATATCATTTTTATTTCAGTATTAATTTTAAGAAAGGTTATCATTTATACGATATGTTTAATACCAAGCTTATGAATCTTAAAGATAATGCGATTGTTGATTATATGTACAAGAAATACCAGCAGAACTATACCAAAGCTATGACTCTCGCTAAGTTAAAAAGCGTTAAAGGATCTCCAAAATTAACCTTAAAGACATTTGAAACTACGTTTTATGCTTATGTATTTTGTTTTTGTAATTTTAAGCCTGCTGACTTTTACTGGAGAACTATTTCTTCGTTCTGAAACTCGCTAAACACCTAATTTATACACCTACAATTTTATAGATGGTTTCTCACTTGTATTCAGACTTTAACGTAGAATTTTAAATTTTAGTCAAATCAAACTATCATGACTTTTCGTCTTTGTTCTTTTTATCAAATTTTGAATGTATAATTCCATGCTTCTTTATGTTCAACTCTCAGTAAGTGAATTACCGTATCGTTGTCAGTTTATTCCGTTAGCCCAGGGCTTCCCAAACTTATTCGTACTGTGACGCCCTTGGGACTTTGCTAATTTTTGCGACGCGACTCAACCCAACCCCCAATAATACTTACCACGGTTCATTTTCACGTCTACCGATCAATCCAGGAATATGCTGGTTTAACATAATATATCTTCGTGATCGTGATTTCTCGCTTCCCCATTATTTACTCTCAACTGTTTTGTCTTACGTATTTTTCTGGTTGTATGTACATTGGTGTAATATTGGTGTAATATTGTGTAATATTGTACATTGTTTTCTATCTTGTTGTAAATGTAGTCAATGTCTTCATGTGAGGCATCTGTTGTGGCATATAATACCTGAATAACATGAAAATTTATATGGCTTTGGGTTTGGCTTCTAATGTTATTTTTGCCTAACATTACTCTGAACGCCTGATCTCGCTTTTGAAGCGGAGGAGTGGGAGATTAAAGCAAGCGAGAAAAAGTGTGCCGGGTGTTGCTAGCGGCAGGCGTTCGCTCTCATCAGCAGCTTTTGCGATACTTTTGCAATCATTGTACTGATATAAATAATGTGAGTCAGAATCATCGACAATATTTAAAGATATTATGTTGCTACAAGACCGAAAAGATTGATGATTGAATTTTCACTTATAAAATTGTATGCTATTACTACGGTGACCATATGTACTTATTTAAGTAGGACAGTACTTATTTTTAAATATTGTCCTAATGTACTTTAAAACCTTTCTAAGGACACGCGAATGTACTTATTTTTTCTAAAAAATGAATATTTTTATCTTTTACTACTTTTAAACAAATTTCTTTGTATACTGTTCCAGGTATTGCAGCTTTTGTGTCTTGATGGTTTCCAATATTTCCATTCTTTTGTTGACTCTTCTCATTACTTCGTTGTTTGTTACAGGCTCGGTCCATGCGATCTTCAGGTACCTTCACCCACAGTTCAAATGCTTCCAACTTTTTAGTAGTCGAACTTGCCAGCCTAACTCTCAAGTCTTAATTATTTCAGTTCTCTTGCACAAACTACCTTTCTCATTTTATTGAAGTTGGTTCTTGCCTTCTCTATTCGAACTTTAATTTCTTTGGAGTAATCGTTTGTGTGATTAATTATTGTGCCAAGATAGTTGTAGTTTTCAACTTGTTCTAAATTCAGGCTTTTATCATTATTTTGGGTTTTTGATATCCTCATAAATTTAGTTTTCTTGATGTTTACTGATAATCCATATTGTTCTCCATACTCAACTATCTTGCTCATTAGCTTTTGGAGGTCTTGGAGGTTGTCCGCTATTATGATAGTGTCGTCCGCATATCTAATGTTGTTAATTGGCGTTACATTTAGGTACCTTTATTCCTGCTGTTTCTTCCTCAAGAACTTTTTTCATAATTTCTTCAGAGTATGTATTTAATAGTAGTAGTGACAATACACAGCCCTGTCGCACTCCTCTTTTAATTTTGAACTCTTCTGATGTGTGTTCGTTAATGCGTATGTGTGCCTGCTGTTTATAATATAGATTTGTTATAATTCAAAGGTCATTGTATTGTAATTGTTTTGCTTTGAGGACGTCCATTAGCTCTTTGTGGCGGACTTTATCGAAAGCCTTGTTGTAATCTATGAAACAGACGTACATATCCTGGTTCACATCCAAGCATCTCTGGATTAGTAATGTAAATCCAAAGTGGGTTTCTTCAATATTCATATCAAGTGTGGTAAATGCGTTTATGAATGATCTTTAAAAACATTTTAAGTGTGTGAGACATCAGGCTTATGGTGCGGTGGTCGTACACAAAACTTCACTGCACAAGTGAAACATTTTTACACAAAATGTGTAACCTACCTAGAAAACTGGAGTACAAATTTTCATGAATTAAAACTATTCAAAAGCATAGATCTAAAGTGGGCTCCACACTCTCGGCGAAGTTACTTCGCCAAAGTTGTCCGAAGTACCCTCTCTACACACTCGTTCTACTTCGCGAGGAAGTGCGATACCGACAAAGAGCGGTGCGATACCGACAAAGAGCGGTGCGATACCGACAAAGATTCCTTTGACCAGACCGACAGAAAATGGAAGTAGAACGAAGTGAGGCAAAGTTACACAAGGTGGCGGTCTACACTTTCGTACCTGTTGAACCTCGATCGACTTCGGCGAGAGTGTGGAGCTCGCATAAGAAGTGAAATAACATGAAACGATGTTTGTTATTCTCTAGAAGCTTTTAAATTGTATATCAAGGCAACCATGTTAAACGAAGATCAACTCTTTGACGAACTGGGAATTTTGAAAGACGTGGCTACAAGTGAAAAAATGGCTGAGTGGAACAGAAAAGAAAAAAATATTCAGGATCGATGGCTTAAAGTTTTTAAGTGTGTAGATCAATTCAAACTGAAAAACTTACAAATATTATGCGAATTTATTTTTTCCCTTCCGGGTACTAGTGCGGCTATCGAGTGTTTATTTTCTGTAATAAATAATTATTATTGGCCGTCGGAAAAGTCACAAATGTCCATATCCACTCTCAAGGCAGCGATGCTGGTGAACGCAAATTTTGATGAGACTTGTATGAAATGTTTCATTTACTTCAGTCGAAGCCGGCTTCTTAAATTAATTTTAAGTTCAGAAAAATATCAATGATGCAAAAAACCGGAAGAAGATGAGGCTATTCCAGGTCTCTCATCTAAAAACTCTTAATTACAGGCTTGTAACTTTTTCAAAATGAAAGTATGTAATGTGTTATATTTAGTTTAATTGATATAATTTTTTATGTTTAGCTACATAGTTCATTTATTTTTTAATGCCAAAAAGTTATATTTGTCCAATAACAAGATACATTTTGCGTTTTTAATACATGTTTGTTTTTTGTACTTTTATTTCTTTAAAAAGATATGGTCACCGTAGCTATTACTAAACTAGTTCCCCTATCGGGCCATTACAATAATTATTGATTATATCAAATGTTAAGATTAAAACTCACGATAAAACTTTTGTTTTGATTAATGGATTGCATTTTCATTTAGTGTAAAACATGAATTGTTTAATGCAACATATTTGCTTACTATGGTTTATGTCTACTAGAATTGCCTATTCTTATTGTAATTTTTCCATATTTAAGCCAAGCCATGCGCATGAAGGAACAGAAACTTTGATTAATAATATATTAACTTCATCTGAACTGGACGACGATCTCGTTTATATAATTAATACAGATATTAAATTAACTTTTTCGACAATTTATTACAATTCGCAAAAGCAAATGACAATGTTATGTAAAACTCATCCGAGTGTGTACATTATTTCAGGAAATGTTACCAAAATCTTGCCCTCACTAAATGAATTGTCCGTCCTCAATAGTAGGGGATTATTTATTATTATATGTACCGCAATTAATAACGACGATAAGTATATTTTAGAAAAATATTTCATACAAAAGGTTTATATTATTGTTAAATATGAAGATGCAAGTACGCATGAAGTATTTCAGTACAAGTTTAACAATATTAAGTTTCAGAATTTACCTGCACTGCAAGTTTTGTGGTCCTTTTATCCACCTTTCGTTATTAACTCAGAAGAGGGCATTCACAGTGAGCTCATCAATATGATTGCCTCAACCGCAAAATTAAAAATAAACTACACAATCTCCGATCATGTCGCCAATCCTTTTGAAATGGATCCCGAATTTTGTAAAGGATTATATGATATATTTATTAACCCTATCGTGTTTCCTTCCCTGTTATTTGATAATACCTATACTTTTACAGAGGATAGAGCCGTTTTGGTGTTCCCAGTTATTGACGCTAATAATAATTGGAAAATATTTTATGGAGAGTTCCATTTTTATGTTTGGGGATGCTTTTTAGGGTTGATTCTCTCACTCTGTGTAATTTTTAAAATATTATCTACATTTACCAATAAAATATCAGTACTTAATATTATCGTTGGAGTTCTTCTAGAAGGAGCTACTCAAATTAGCGCAAGAAGAGCGTCGATGAGAATTCTAATATTAAATTACTCAATTTTTTGTTTGTTATTTACTACTGTATACAAGAGTAAAATGGTAGATATAATGGGAGCCGGCCAGTCTACCCAGCTCCTAACTTCTAAGAATGATGCTTTAAAGTATTTATTTAAATTTGGGATACCCGGCGAATATTCTATATATCTATTGAGATTTTCCCAAAATCCTGTTGATATCGATCTACTTCAAAAAGATTTGATAATCAACTGTATTAGTCAAAACGAATGTGTCAATCGTACTGCCTTTCAAAAGGATATTATGACAATTAAGTTATTGAAGACGTTACAGTTTCTATTACCTACGATGTATGTGGATTCGAATGGAAGATCGTTGTTATACGTATCCAATACGTTTGAATATCATTATTATTTCAGTATTTATTTTAAGAAACGTCATCATTTATACGATATGTTTAATACCAAGCTCATGAATCTTAAAGATAATGGAATTGTGGATTACATATACAAGAAATACGAGCGGAACTATACCAAAGTTATGACTCTCGTTAAGTTAAAAAGCGTTAAAGAATATCCAAAATTAACCTTAAAGACATTTCAAACTACGTTTTATGCTTATTTTACTTTTGTTATTTTAAGCCTGCTCGTTTTTACTGGAGAACTATTTCTTGGTTCTGAAACTCGCTAAACAACTCATTTCTATACCTGCAATTTTATATATGTTTTTTCACTTATATTCAGACTTTATCATAGAATTTTAAAATTTAACCAAATCAAACTATCGATCTTTTCTTTTTTGTTCTTAATTTTTCAAATTTTTAATATACCTATAGGGTGTCCCAAAAGTAGCGGAACGGTCAAATATTTCGCGAAATGACGATGCAATCGAAAAACTGAAAAATAAGTAAAAAAATGTATAAAGATTTTCAATTTCTTTGCAATACGAAAATGCAGCAGCTGCATAATACTCTGGTTAAATCGGAGAGTGCAGGAAGGGTCTATACCGGTTTCGGAGGTTTTTTCCTCCTCATCAGTAGTCCCATATCCTCTTGTCTCCGATTTCCCCAGGTATCATACTTGGGGCCTTTCCGAATTGCAAAGAACGACATGCCGCGGATGAACTAGAGCCATCTACCGAAAAACAAAATAAAGTTATCAATCGAAGTAGCACAGAAAACGACAATAAATATCGTTTGGGTTGTGAATTATTTAAAATTCTCTCATCTTAATTTCCTCGGCATCCTGTATGATTTATAATTTTTTTAAATATCGGGAGGTTGTAACCAAAGAAAGTATTCCACCTGTCGTCAATCTGGTGGTGTGGGAACGATATTTATTGTCGTTTTCTGTGCTTAGAGTTGCATCAAGTCAAACTAGTTTGATTTTACTCAACAAACTTGACTTTACTTGAAAATCAAACTCAGGGCCCCCGCTACCATATGTGCAAAGTGTGCAATGCACACGGGCGCCATCCTCTAGGGGAGCCAGAACCCGGGGTCAAAAATTGCAAAAAAAAAACAAAAATTAATTTTAAAATAAAAGTTGAGAAATTAGATACGATTAGATATAAATACACACGAAATTTTATTAGTATATCATCCAGTTACTGCCGATTCACATTTGCGAGAAAACATGTCGGAAATCAGGCATTTTAATTTATTTTTTTAAGATTTTATTTCATGTTTGTTTCATGTTGATATTTTAGTCTACAAATAATCGTCCATTTACTCACGGTTTTTGCTGTGAATTTTAAAGAACCGCTTATATTGACATGAAATTTGTCATATACATAGCTAACAAGAAAAGGAGTGATATTGTGCCGACGTGTGCTTTTGTCCTAGGTGTAAAACTGGTATTCTCAGGGGAATACGCCAGAGAATACCTGGTGGTATTATCGGGGATGAAAAAACGTACGTTCAAAATAAGTCCAGAATTGGATAAACTGACTAATTCTAAGCAACTTTTGTTTATAGAGATTTTCGCCAAGTCAATACTTTTGGAGTTATTTGCGAGTGAATATGTTCATTTTTCAACAAAAACCCCGTTTTTAGACGGTTTTTCGCAAATAACTCAAAAACTAATTATTTTATCGAAAAATATACTCTTAGCAAAAATATTTCTTACAAAAAAGTGAAAAAAATAATTTATATATGAAGTCTGCAAACCCAGTAGAAATAGAGTTGTAGCTAATGAAAAATGGGTTCTTATTCGTCAAATGCCAAATCTAATATTTCAACGTAAAATAACCAAAAAATTAAGCAGTTTTCGGGGAAAACTCATTACAACTTCTTTAAAGTGTTTAAAAACTTGATTTTTGATTTAAAAAAAATTCTAGCAACAAGAGCATGCAACAAGCAACCTTTTTTGGCAAAAAAAATCGTAAAAGTCACCCCTAATTAGCATTCCAATTGAAAATAATCGTTACCGCTTTACCATTTACTTTTATAATATGTATTATTTTTATGATTTGTAAGTTTCATCGGTTTAAAGGGCTCATTTTTGAAAAAATTTGGAAAAAATGGTAAAATTTTTTTAAATCTTGAAAAAATTCCTTTTTTCCTTATAATTTAAAAATTATTGGTGATACCAAAAAATCTCAAGCAGTAAAAAATGTAGGTTTTGCTTTTCTGAATATTTTGGATTTTTTGTTTTCCTGTAAGACAAAAAGTGGTTAAGGTATGGCTGTTCAAAGTTTGCATACACTCGTGATTAGTGAATCGTTCAAGCCCTTTTAAGTACAGCCTTTTCAAAAATAAGCACTTTAAACCAATGAAACTTAAGATCACATAAACCATACATAAGTAAAGTAACTTGTGGTGAAGCTGTAACGACTAATTTCATTTGGAATGCTAATTAGGGGGTGATTTTCACGATTTTATTTTTTACAAAAAAGGTAAAATATTATTTTGAGCGTAACTTACTTTTGATGTTAAAAAAAAACAAAAATATAGCTTCTTTTAAACATTTTAAAAAGTTATAATGAGTTTTCCCTGATAAGTGCTTGATTTTTTGGTTATTTCACGTTGAAATATTCGATTTGGAATTTGACGAATAAGATCTTCCTTTTCATTAGCTACAACTCTGCTTCTGAGCCTGCAGATTTCATATATATAGGAACTAACACTAATTTTTTCACATTTTTATAAGCTATATTTTTTTAGTTAAAATACTTGAAAAAACGTGTTTTTTTATGAAAATGAACATATTTATTCGCAAATAACTTGAATAGTATTGAAAATTATTGACTTAGTGAAAAAACTTTATAGTTGTTTAAAATTAATCTTTTTATCTAATTCCGTACTTTTTTGAACGTATGTTTTTTCACTCCCGAGAAGGGGTGAAACTAATATTCAGGACAAAAGCACACATCGGCACCATATCACTTTTTTCTTTGACATGTTAGCTATGTGTATGCCAAATGTCATGTCAATCCAAGCGGTTCTTAAAATTCGGAGGCTTTACAATATTTTATCTTGAGTGAATGGACTATAAATATGACTTCTAAAGTTCAGTTTTTTGTTTTATTTCAAGCACCTACCTACCTTCAAAAAATAAATAAAAAACATGATCCAAAATGCCTTAAGGGGTGCCAAAATGCTTTTTTGCACACAGGCGTTAGTAAGCCTTACGGGGGCCCTGATCAAACTTTTTGTATAAAAAAAGTTTGACTTGACTTGATTTCGATATCTTTAGGTTTGACTTAAATTCAAACATCTTCAAACAGTTTGAAAAGTTTGAATATTACGCAACGTGTTTATTTTCAATTTTAAATGAGACCGCCTACGCCTTTATTTGTTCAGTGGCGGATCAACGGGGGGAGGGTAGAGGTAGGGGAAATTCCCCTCTCCCAACAAGGTAAAAAAATATATAATTTTTGACAAATTTCAATAAACATATAGACAAGGCGGAAACGGCGGGTTCGTTGGGAAAAATATTCCCATGAGATATTTTTGCATAATCACATTCGTGAGACATCCCAGAATGAGGTTCAGGAAGTCGCCCACGAGAAAAGTGGGCCAATTTTTTTTTAACAATTTTTTTTTAATCAAATTGCAAAAATCAATATTTTTGGCCAGGACTAATTTTTTTTAGGTTTTTTGGACAATTCTGGACAAAAAAGGTCTCCTATAATTATTCTCTAAAGTTGACCTTTTTCGAGTTATAAGCAAGTTAAAATTTGAAAAACTCGAAAATGGCCATTTTTAAGACTTAATAACTCGGTCAATAATTATTATTTTGAAAATCAGAAAGTGACTAAATCAAAGTTTAAAGTCGCCGTTACATGCTCCTGAAGAAATCTGTGTCATTATTTACTACTAAGCTGTTATTTTTAATTAATAACAATGAGTGGTTACGTCGTATTGACGCTGCTGTAAATGTGAGTGCGAGTAAGATGCACAATTGGACTGCTGGAATGGCTTCTCTCTCGCACTCAGCATTTACAGCCCCGCACACGTGCATGGCGCGTATTATTATTACTTCAAAATAATAGCTTAGTAATAAAATAATGACAAAAATTTCTTCAGGATCTTGTAGGGGGGGCCTTAAACTTTAATTTAGTCATATATTGACTGTCATAATAATAGCTTTTAACCGTGTTATTAAGCCTTGAAAATCGCCATTTTTCGTTTTTTTCAATTTTAAATTGCTTATAAGTCGAAAACGATCAACTTTAGAGAAAAATTATAAGAGACCTTTTTTGTCCAGAATGGTCCAAAAAATTAAAGAAAAAATTGTTCGGGCCAAAAATATTGATTCTTGCAATTTGATTAAAAAAAAATTGTTGAAAAAAAATTGGCCCACTTTTCACGTGGGCGACTTCTTGAACCTTATTCTGGGATATCTCACGAATGTGATTACGCAAAAAATTTCATGGGAATATTTTTCCCTTCTAACCCGCCGTTTTCGCCTTGTCTAATAGAAATGTATTGGCTGATACGATATTTAAAACACAGACAGATAAATAAACCCCAATAAACGCGCCAGTTAGGATAATTATTAAAAAAGCTTAATGCATATTTATGCATTCATTTTTTTAAAATTTAAACCCAACATTTGCAGCCTGTATCCGAAAAAAAATTAAATTGTAGATATAAAACCATATAGACCTGGATCCCGCGTACCAAAAAAAAGTTGATTAATAGCAAGCTGAAAACTTGTTAATAGCTTAACGGTGTCTAGTCAGACAAACTTTGATGTATGGGAACACTGGAACAGAAGAAGTTTTAATTGTGGAAAAGGTTAAAAATTTGGAACGTCAGACTACGTAAACGTTCCATGTATTTTGTCGGACAGAACTTCCAATTAATTTGTTACCATTTCATTAAACTCTCATGCAAAAATCAGACTGGTGTTTATCACCAGCTGGGCATTTTAATGAGTGGAACACGAAGAACATGTCAAATGACAAGAATCATGTTGGTTAGTAATAGAAGTCTGATTTTTTGCATGAGAGTTTAATGAAAGGGTAACAAATCAATTGGATGTTCTGACCGACAAAATACATGGGACGTTTTCGTAATCTGACGTTCCAAATTTTTAAACTGTTTCACAATTAAAACTTCCCTGTTCCAGTGTTCCCGTACATCAAAGTTTGTACGACTAGACACCGTTAAGCTATTAACAAATTTTCAGCTTGCTCAACTTTTTTTCGGTATGCGAGATCCAGGTCTAATAACCCTATGGTTAGTTTTGAATTTTAAAAAAATACCAACCAATATACAGCAATACTAACTTATGTATTGTGGTACATATTTTCGAGTGAACTAGCAGCTTGGTAAATACCACATGTTTTTTCGAACTGGCCCTAAGATAAATAAATGCCTTTTTTAATAAAAGAAAGTCATAAAAATTCCAAATCATTTTATTTTGAGCTGTCCATTGAAAAACCAAACAGTCTTATTTTATTGTAACCCTTAAGGACATAGGCGTAACATGTCGCTTATCAAAATGTTCAATGTGTTTTAAATGTACCTATTAATTTTTTTCAAATCCTGAGAAAACTAATAAGAATTAAAAAAAAATTAAACGCAGCTTGAAAGATTACATTATTTCTGAGGGACGAACATCCCTGAAAATTTCTATAATGTTTATTTTAATAAGTTACGGGGGTGAACATAAAAAGGAAAATTAAGTGTTATTATTAATTGCAAATATTTCATTCAAAATAAACTTTTAATTTATTCTACGAGACTTTCGGCCCTCGATAATAACGCAATCTTTTATTCTGCATTTAAATTTTTCAAAAATACTTATTAGTTTTCTCAGGATTCGAAAAAAATAAATATCTATATTTAAAAGTTTTAAATTAAAACACATTGAAAATTTTGACTTTTATGTGGCACTCATTGTATTATTAATTTTCTTATCTTAATTGGCAACTAACATGTCTATCTCGACAAAAAAGTATATCTACTAAATAAATTATTTTTCAAACTCTTTCAAACTAGTTTGACAAACAGTTTGAATTTTCAAACCTGTACAATTGACCAGTTTGACTTGACTTGAAATATTTGTCAGAAGGATTGACTTGAGTTTGACTTGAAATTAAGTCAAACTCAAGTCAAGTTCAAACATTCAAGTCAAACTTGTGCAACTCATATCTGTGCTACTTCGATTGATAACTTATTTTGAAAAATAAGTATTCAATAATTTTCAAAAATCTATCGAATGACTCGTTCAACGAGTCATTCGAGTTCAACGAGTATCGAATAACACGAACCCCCAGTTCACCACCTGGAGGTGGTGTGGGGGGTAACTTTAAAATCTTAAATGGATACCCACAGTTTTTATTGCAGATTTGGATTTCTTACATAAAAGTAAGCAACTATTATTGCAGACATTTTTTCGAGTTGTGGATAGATGACGCTATAATCGGAAAAAACTATTTATCGTGATACCGTGGGTGGGTTGTGATTGCGCGCAGCGGTCAAATACCTCCTGCGGTTCTCTCACTCTATTACAAGTTAGGTTTGGACCGAAGGGTTAGGTCTTCCTCCTTTCTGACCGCTGCGCGCAATTGCAGTCTGCCCGATACCGTAGGTAAATTATAGAAACGGTCTAATATCTCGAGAAATACACTTCTGAATTCTGAAACAAATCGGGCTGCTAGTATCGAATGAATTACAACAAGACAACGCGATACGGGTGTCGTGGCGACATCTGCTTAAAACAAGCTAAATGTTTAGTTTAATAAAATTAAAATAATATTAAAAATAAAATTTTATTGGGACCAAGTGTCTTTGGTCCAGCATTCGTTGGTTTGCAAATTTTAGAAACCACGAAGGTGTTAGCAGAAAACTTGGTCCCAATAAAGTGTTATTTTGAATAATATTTTAATTTCGTTAAAGTTAAACTTTCGCTCGTTTTAAGCAGATGTCGCCACGCACCCGTATCACGTTGTTTTGTTGTTAAGAAATTAACTTATCAAGTTTCAGAATTTACATGCGCTGCCTGCAAGTTTTGTGGTCCTTTTATCCACCTTTCGTTATTAACTTAGAATAGGGCATTCACATTGGGCTCATCAATGTGATTACTTCAACCGTAATATTAAAAATAAACTACACAATATCCGATCATGTCGCCAATCCTTTTGAAATGGATCCAGAGTTTTGTAAAGGATCATACGAAATATTTATTAACCTTATCGTTTTTCCATCCGCGTTATTTGACAATACCTATACTTTTACAGAGGATATAGACAAGGCGGAAACGGCGGGTTCGTTGGGAAAAATATGCCCATGAGATATTTTTGCATAATCACATTCGTGAGACATCCCAGAATAAGGTTCAAGAAGTCGCCCACGAGAAAAGTGGGCCAATTTTTTTTAACAATTTTTTTTAATCAAATTGCAATAATCAATATTTTGGCCCGGACTATTTTTTTTTAGGTTTTTTGGACCATTCTGGACAAAAAAGGTCTCTAATAATTTTTCTCTAAAGTTGATCTTTTTCGAGTTATAAGCAAGTTAAAATTTGAAAAACCCGAAAATGGCCATTTTTAAGGCTTAATAACTCGGTCAAAAATTATTATTTTGAATGTCAGAAAGTGACTAAATCAAAGTTTAAAGTCGCCGTTACATGATCCTGAAGAAATTTTTTTCATTATTTTACTACTAAGCTGTTATTTTTAATTAATAACAATGAGTGGTTGTATCGTATTGACGCTGCTGTAAATGTGAGTGCGAGTAAGATGCACAATTGGACTGCTGGAATAGCTTCTCTCTCTCACTCAGCATTTACAGCCCCGCACACGTGCATGGCGCTTATTATTATTACTTAAAAATAACAGCTTAGTAATAAAATAATGACAAAAATTTCTTCAGATTAAAATTTCTTCATTTCTTCAGTTTATTTCACAAATAAACATTTCGTTTCACTTAAATTAAATCACAAACAGCCTCCCACCTACCTCTTGACAGTTTGAACATTTAATTTAAGCGAAAAGCAATTTTTTTTTGCCAAATAAACATTTTTTTCTATTTTCTGACATCATTAGAAAATATTTTGAGTTAAATAAATTGCATACATTCTTCTTTTTTCGTCAATTAATTCAATTAAAAAAGTATTTTTTGGCCACAAATGAGATGCCACACGACCCATATTCCCATTTAAAATAATCATAGATTACGTCATCACGCTCAGATGGATAACGTCACTAGTATGAAATATATGCCAAAAAATTGTAATTTAAAAATAAAAATCGACGTGTTTCGGGATTTTTCTCCAAAGCCGTCCATTTTAGAGAAAATGAATTTATTCCATAATTTAGCCCATCTCTATATAGGAGAAAAATGTTATGTATTGTTTTAATTTTATTTTAGAAACGTATCATGTCATCTATGATATATTTTAAAAACTATCGTAAAATAAAAGTTTTTAAAAGACATAAACTACACAATTTTAATGAATATGCATCATATTAAAAAAAACGAATTCATGGTTAAAAGATAATGTACGTACCTGTCCATTGATCAAAATGTTCGGATATTTGTACCCATGCATTGTCCTTTTTCTTGCTATCGTGATAACCTGGGTCCGATGCATCATACAAAAATGGGTATTCTCTGACACTCTCAATTAAAAGTTCGTCCATATTATTTCAAAAGAAACAACGCGCTTTCAATTAAAAAATCAACAATATAATATTTTAAAACAATTATGACACACTGGCGCCGACTGGCCGTTCGACTCCAACGGATTTTATTCTACTCGGAGAATTTCGGCCGTTCCGTTTGCGTGCTGGCCTGTGCCGGGCCGGGCTGGCTGCTCATAATGGGTTACGTTGCATTTAAAACTATACAAATGAATTTGGACTGTCCTGTGCCGTGCCGGGCTGTGCCGGGCTGTGCCGTGCTGGCTGTTCATAATGGGTTTCTTGCTTAAGTCGAAAACACTCAACTTTAGAGAAAAATTATAAGAGACCTTTTTTGTCCAGAATGGTCCAAAAAATTAAAGAAAAAATTGTTCGTGCCAAAAATATTGATTCTTGCAATTTGATTAAAAAAAAATTGTTAAAAAAAATTGGCCCACTTTTCACTTGGGCGACTTCTTGAACCTTATTCTGGGATATCTCACGAATGTGATTATGCAAAAAAATCTCATGGAAATAGTTTTCCCTTCGAACCCGCCGTTTTCGGCTTGTCTAATAGAGCCGTTTTGGTATTCCCAGTAGTTATTAACGTTAATAATATTTGGAAAATATTGTATGGAGAGTTAAATTTTTGTTTTTGGGGATGCTTTTTAGGGTTGATTCTCTCACTCTGTGTAATTTTTAAAATATTTTCTACATTTACCAATAACATAACAATACTTAATATTATAGTTCAGTGTTCGACGTTGTTTCGTTTGTGTATGTCGTTTTGATGTCGTTTTATGTAGAATGTTAAATTCATTTGAAATAATCTTAAACATCCTTAAGAAAAAGTTAATCTTTAGTTATAGTTCGTAAAAGTGAAGTACCTTAGTATTGTTTTTGTAGTTATTGTAGAAAAATTATTGGAATTTATCTTTATTATTGAAAGAAAAATTTTCGAGCATGTTTGCTAATGTGTTATTTCTAAGTAAATGGTTATTTGAAGAGAATTATATATAGAGTGTCCCAAAAGTAGTGGAACGGTCGAATATTTTGCGAACTAAACATCGGATCGAAAAACTGAAAAATATGTGTTCAATCATTTTCAAAAATCTATCCAATGACACCAAACACCAATCCTCACTACACCCCCTGGAGGTGGGGTGGGGGGTAACTTTAAAATCTTAAATGGAAACCCCCAGTTTTTCTTACAAATTTGGATTCGTTACGTAAAAGTAGGCAACTTTTATTCAAGACGTTTTTTCGAACTGTGGATAGATGGCGCTATAATTGGGAAAAACAATTTATCCTGATACCATAGGTAAATTGTAGAAACGGTCTAATATCTCACGAAATACACTTTCAAATAAGAAACCAAAAAACAGATTTTTAATCTTTTTGGAAAACCTATCGAATAACACCAAACATGACCCTCCAACCCACCCCCTGGATGTGAGGTGGGGGTAACTTTAAAATATTAAATAGCAACCCCCACTTTTTATTGCAGATTCGGATTCGTCATAAAAAATTAAGCAACATTTATTCGAAACATTTTTTAAAAGTTCTGATAGATGGCGCTAATAAATCGAATTTTTCCAATTAAGGCGCCATCTATTAACAATTCTAAAAAATGTTTCGAATAAATGTTACTTAATTTTTCATGACGGATCCAAATCTGTAATAAAAAGTGGAGGTTGCTATTTAAGATTTTAAAGTTACCCCCCACCCCACATTCAGGGGGTGGGTTGGAGGGTCATGTTTGGTGTTATTCGATAGGTTTTTGAAAAATATTAAAAATCTGTTTTTTAGTTTCTCATTTGGAAGTGTATTTCGTGGGATATTAGACCGTTTCTATAATTTACCTATGGTATCAGGATAAATCGTTTTTCCCAATTATAGCGCCATCTATCCACAGTTCGAAAAAATGTCTTGAATAAAAGTTGCTTACTTTTATGTAACAAATTAAAATCTGCAAGAAAAGCTGGGGGTTTCCATTTGAGATTTTAAAGTTACCCCTCACCCCACCCCCACGGGGTGTAGTGGGGGTTGGTGTTTGGTGTCATTGGATAGATTTTTGAAAATGATTAAACACGTATTTTTCAGTTTTTCGATCCGATGTTTAGTTCGCGAAATATTCGACCGTTCCACTACTTTTGGGACACCCGTATGTATTTGTAAATGTAAGCGGCCCTGATATGGTTTAGAACCAGATTACATCACGGTCGCCAACAAATTGTGCTGGCGAATCTCCCCGTAACGGAGCCATTAAAAAAACAGAGAAGAAGAAGAATATTATCGTTAGAGTTCTTCTAGAAGGAGTTACTTAAATTAGCGCCAAAAGAGTGTCGATGAGAATTCTACTATTAAATTACTAAATTTTTAGTTTATTGTTTACTACTGTATACAAGAGTAAAATGGTAGATATAATGAGAACCGACCAGTCTACCCAGCTCCTAACTTCTAAGAATGATCCTTTAAGGTGATACAGTAGCGATCAACAGGTAGCCAAAACGCGTTCCAAGATTGCGGCTGTAATTTTGAATACTTTTTCGAGATATTTGGCACACGTATTCGTAATATAATAAAGAATGGCGGTACAGAGCCCAATTTGAAAAATATATTAATATGTGGAAATTACTCTGCAATTAAATACAATATTAAAAAAACGAGCCTGTACCGCCATTAAGAAGAACAAAAAAATACACTTTCTTCAAATAAACTTTTTTATCCGATGCCTAGATTTTGTGTCATTTTGGAACTACTAATGAAATAAAAAATTGTAGTAGTTCCAAAATGACACAAAATCTATGCATCGGATAAAAAAATTTATTTGAAGAAAGTGTATTCTCTTGTTCTTCTTAATGGCGGTACAGGCTCGTTTTTCTAATATTGTATTTAATTACAGAGTAATTTCCACATACTAATATATTTTTCAAATTGGGCTCTGTACCGCCATTCTTTATTATATTACGAATACGTGTGCCAAATATCTCGAAAAAATATTCAAAATTACAGCCGCAATCTTGGAACGCGTTTTCGCTACCTGTTGATCGCTACTGTTTCCTCTTAAAGTATTTATTTAAAAAATCCACAAGGAAACGAAAATGTTTTTCCTGTAGTTGGCCGTATACCATCAATCACAAAAATTGGAAAAAATCCTTTGTAAAAGGTATAAAATTTTATTAAAATCCCTTTAAAGGGCTACATCACAACAAAACGTTTTCGATTTTATAAAAAAATCATCATCAGTGTTAGATCTAAAAATAAGTATAACCGATTTAATGAATGTAAAGTTGACATTTGAATTTTGACGTAAGGTTAGAGCAAGTTGGTTATACTTACAGACTAGATGCTAGCTGAGCCACCAAAGAAAAATATTCGGGTAAAAACCCTTTAAATATAACATGGATGCATTAAAATGCATACTTTAATAAAATGCCTTATGATGGTCACATGGCAACTAGGATAATGCCCTAAGGTAATGTATTGAATTTCCCAACACGTGGGATGCAAATTGAGTTGTTTACATTCCAATGACTTAATGGCAACTAAATGCAAAATGAGTGGTGTTTCTGAAAGGTGTCAAAATTCAAACCGACAACGTGACGTAGAAGTTACCCAGGGCCTCGATTTTTTACCCTTCGCTTCGTTATCGGAACGTATTCGCTTCGTATACTAAACAGATACGAAGCGAATACGTTCGATAACGAAACGAAGGGTCAAAAATCGAGGCCCTGTATTACTACAGCCAACTAATTGTAATAAAAGATTTTTGGACGGAGTCGAGTTCGCTCCCAATGGTAAGAATTTTACCTGAACTAAAAAAGGTAGAGTCCGAATTGGCTCCCATAGACAAAATTTATTTTACCTAAACATGTCGAAAATATCACCCAGCGTTGTCACTTCTTTCAAATTTTCTCTTTTTGTTAGAAACAGGTACCTTCCTAGAAATATCTATGGGAAAGGAGGAAGACCTAACCCTTCGGTCCTAACTTAACTTTCGGGTATTAGAGTGTAGAGCGCAAACCGGCCGATTTCAGGTAAGAGCGCAAAACGGTCGAGCGCATACCGGCATATGCCAATGTTGAACTAAAACAAACTCTAAAAGTATTTGTCCAAAAGTATAATTTTCCTATAAAAAGTCTATATCACTATGTAAATTTCCTAAGCAGTATAAATATTACACGATTTGGCAACAATGTCTAATGTTTCCGCGATTATATAAGAGCCTACCCGCATTCATGCGGGAGCCAATTCGTACACTTCTAAAATATACCTGAACGAAGCGGAGCGAACTCGACTTCACCCAGATTTTTTTTTAAATTTTCAACAGTAATAACAAACATCAACAAAGTTGTGGCTATAATTACATTTAAGTACCTTGATTATGTAAGATGTAGGTAGAGTATAAAATGATTTTTATAATGCAAATATAGAATTAGCCAGAATGTATGCAGTCATCTATACATAATTCAAATAAAGTTGAATTAATTAGCGAATAATGAATCCATTTATGTTAAAGAACATCTGGGACCAAATAATTAAGAGGAAAATATTTTTGCTAAGATGTTTTATTTGTATGAATAGGTTGATGAATGTGGTTCCTATTCAAAATTGAAGCAAGTCCAACTGTGTTAATGAAAATTTAATTTACTATGAATTAAAAAGGGGGTTGGTGGTTTAAATGTACTAATTGGCAGAGTAACTCAGAGAGTCTGTATAAAGATAAGTAGTATAAGTCACAGGAGGAGACTGATATAATATAATGATATGTAAGTTAATTGATTATAGATAGCTGAGTGTTGAAATTGGATGAGATTTTCCCAAAATCCTGTTGGTATCGCTCTACTTCAAAAAGATTTGATAATCGACTGTATTAGTTCAAACGAATGTGTCAATCGTACTGCCTTTCAAAAGGATATTATCACAATGAAATTATTGAAGCCGTTACAGTCTCTATTACCTACGATATAGTGGATTCGAATGGAAGATCGCTGTTATACGTATCCAATACGTTTGAATATCATTTTTATTTCAGTATTTATTTTAAGAAAAGTCATCATTTATACGATATGTTTAATACTAAGCACATGAATCTTAAAGATAATGGAATTGTGGATTATATGTACAAGAAATACCAGCAGAACTATACCAAAGCTATGACTCTCGTTAAGTTAAAAAGCGTTAAAGGTTATCCAAAATTAACCTTAAAGACATTTCAAACTACGTTTTATGCTTATTTAATTTTTGTTATTTTAAGCCTGCTGACTTTTTCTTCTTTGTTCTTAATTTATCAAATTTTGAATATATTCCATGCTTCTTTGTATTCAACTCTCAGTAAGTGAATTTATTCCTTTAGCCTAGGGCTTCCCAAACTTATTCGTACTGTGACGCCCTTGGGACTTTGCTATTTTTTGCGACGACCGTCAACACAACCCCCAATAATACTTACTAATTTTAGTACTAGCCTAGTAACAGGTTATAGTTACAACAAAAACACTATTTGAACATTTATAATTTTTATTAGAAATTACGAACGAAATCAAATCATAGGCACAAAAATAAAAAGGGATAAGTATTTATTTATGTAACTGGCTGGTTAATGCGAGGGATGTGCTTGCTTTCTTGAGCACAGCTTATGAAACCGGTGCTCCAGTTTGGAAATTGCCACTCTCATTTATTTTTCAAAGTTTATGTGTGACGTGTACTTGTTTTTAATTACTGCAACTCAGTGGCGTGCGGTGACATTTTCGGAAGAGGAAGCGATTCAATAAGGGTTTAACAAATATTTTCTTACGAGGGTCGAGATCAAAACATATTATACCTACTTAATAGGTGTATACCTAATGTATTACCTGTTAACTTATATCGACTAAAAACAAGAACTACAAAAAATTAGGTATAGTGTTTAACCCAGTCTGCGAGACATGCACACGCCTTGAGAATGAGATTCGGGTGATACAAATTCATTGAGGCAAGGAGGATTTACTCTTATAAGTGGGCGTCACTCCATCCCGCCCCAATGCTTCATACTATCCACTTCCCCTCCGATAGCACTCTGATGCGCTATATGGGCTCTCTGTCAGCAAAGTGCTTATTATGTGGGAGTCCTGGTACGAAATCCTACCCCGATCAATGCAGGTTAGTGGCTCTAGTGACTTAGTATATCGTATATCTAGTGACTTATCATCGATCTGTACTGCTTGCTCAGGGTCGAGTCCCTGCTCTAGGCTTGGTTTCTTTAAACTTAAAAAGAAGAGTTCTATTCAAAATTGTTTTTATATTCCGATTTCGAATCACCTTCCATAACACACAACTTTCAACAATATGACACTTATTTACTTATACTTGAGTCCTATTCTCTTATCAACCAATGCAAATTTTTTGTCGATAACATCGTCGTAAAATTTTGGATTTTCTGATAATTGTTTAATAAATGCACTCTTTTTCAATGGATAATAGGGCTAACTTGGAAAGTCTGTCTTCACTTGTAAAATTTATTGTAAAACTTTTGATGCGTTTTAATACTGAAAAACTTCGTTCAACTGATGCACTTGTAGCTGAGATAGTTAGTACCTACTACTTAATTCACACAACTTGCCCACTTCACACAGAGACTGATTTAAACCAGTAGTATTCAAAAAACTCAACCGATTCCTAAGTATTTCTTTATCACTAATTTCAGGTGTTTTATAAATGACATTTAACTGAGAATGCAAAGCTAGATTATCAAAAAAAATCATAATTTAATCGTACTGAATTAAATAGATACGTACCTCTGTGGGAGATTTTAATGAATTATAATTAGACATATTAAAATTACATAATTCTACATATTTTTATTTCTTTAAAATTTTCAAAGTGATAATTCATTTGTTGTAGAATATTATCAAAAATTTCGATGTATAATCGTCGATAGGTCTCTCTTTGGCCGACAATATCAATCATCATTATTTTTCTTTTAGGTTCGAAGCCCATATTTTCAGCTTTATCCCAAATATTTTTAAACAGCTCATTTTTTTAATCATCATAAGTCATCAAATTGTCTTATACAAAATGCAATGTCACTTGACTTCGTCTGTAAAATGTCGTAGGTACTATAAAATATCAGTAAAAGGAAAAATCTCAAAATGTCCAATAAAATATTAGTAAAAATATTAAGCAAAAAATTGAAATCAAGCCATTTGTACCTAAATACCTACCCCTTATAGCAGCAGTAACAGACTCCGCATCTCGGTTTCGAATCGGAAGCGGTCGGACGAGCGCTTCCAGGCGTATCAAAATTCGCGTGAAAGGAACATGACTAGCGAGTGAGGTTATTAAACCCTGACAAATTTTTGAACGGGACAAATGCATGACAAGCAGCGATTTTGAGATGCGCTTCCGTCAGGACCGGAGTGAATCGTTGAATTGTGTGCTTATTTGAGACCGTTCGTATGCGATCAAATTTTAATAATGTTTCAATGCCTATTAGTTACATAATAGATTACTTAGATTAGGGAAACATTGTTGATAATTAAATACTAATTAATAATATATGTATTTTCTTATATGGAAGTATAGGGAAGCACCGCTTCCCCCGCTTCCATGGACCGCACGCCTCTGCGGCAACTGCAGAAAAGCCCGTTTCGCACAAGTACGAAGTCGCAAATGGTAATAAAACCTTTAATGCAGCAGTGCTGATGGCATGATATTCATGAAAAACTGAGCTCCAAAATTCAAACAGTTTGTCTTTATCGTATTGAAGCTTTAGGCTGGAATCACAGGACAATTCTGTCAGTTGTTCTTCTTCCTGTGTTGAAAGTGTCGATGGTGTGGATGACTGGAAAGGGTTTCGAACCCAATCGTATTGCTCCAGATCTTCGGGAAAATATTTCTGAAAGTGTTCGCTCAATGATAACATGTGTTGTGTAAACATATTTTTTAAAGAGCGATCGAGGATTTCGATCGATTTTTCTTGTAGAATATACCTTACCTTGTAAAGAAGGGAAACAGTCAATTTCTTGATTTTCAAATTTTTTTCTTCCATAAGATCAACTTCTGAAATTCAGTAATTTTATCTGCCAATTGCAGGATATGAGTATTAATTGTTTCACTGCAAAGACTTATCATTTAATTTGTTAAATATGTCACAGAGGTATGCTAATTTTATTATACACTCTGAATTAATAAAGTTTTCCGCATCATTATGTGATACTGTATGAAGATACGTGTAAAATTCATTTCTTAATTCGTATACACGTGCGAGTACGTTGCCTTTGGACAGCCAACGAGAGTTGCAATAATAAATTAAAAAGGTGTGCTCGGCTCCCATTTCTTCACAAAGCTTATGAAAAAGTCTTGATTTCACGGGTCGTGTTTTAATGTAGTTCACCACTTTAATAATGCTAGTTCACATATTTTTCTGCAAAATAACAAATCCTCGCATATATTTGTTTCTTGTATCTACCGTACATAACGTATCAATAATTGAGCATCATCATTACTATCAGTTGCCTCGTATAGTTGAATGGCAAATAACCCTGAAAGTTAAATACCCCACAATTTGCTCATTGATATCTTCTGCCATGTCGTGAATACGGCGACGAACCGTATGGGGTATTTAACTTAAAAGTTAAAGACAAAAGTTATCGAATAAAATAACCATTGACCTACCCAAAACGGACGCCTATGACCGGTATTACAAATTCGCAATTGATGGAATCAATTTATCTCTGGAAGAAAAATAGGCGTACCAGTTTTTGTTTTTCTAAATAGAAGCGTTCTGGAGCTATTTTAAAAAAACTAAATACAAGACGCCATTTTTAAAGAGCTCTAACTCACTTAGGAAGCATTTTCGGACTAGGTGAATTGTGTTAAATTATCTTAAAATTAGACACAGACAAAATGGTTATTAATAAAGACAGAAATAGATAAATGTCAGAAAGAAATTCTTACACCAACCAGATACAAAAAGAAACAATGGATGACGGAGGAAATCTTAGATTTAATGGAAGAAAGACGTCAGGATAAAAACAAAGATAATCAGATGTACAAAAAGTGGATAAACAAATAAAATCCAAAATTAAACAGGCTAAAGAACAATGGTTAAAAGAACAATGCGCAGAAATAGAAGAACACCAGAAAAGACATGATAATTTTAACACATATAAAAAATTAAGGAATTAACTCAGAACAACAGAAAAAGAAAACCGGGAATACTAAAAGATACAGATGGGAAACTTGTATTGAGTACTAACGAAAAATTAAAGAGATGGACAGAATACATAAATTAATTGTTCAAAGACAATAGAACAGAGCAGATGGAAGTCGAAGTAGAAGAGATACAGTTTTGAAGATATTAAAAGAAGAAATTAAATCGGCATTAAAAAACAGCAAAAATGGTAAAGCAGTAGGTCCAGACCAAATTCCAGTAGAAAGCTTAAAATGCATAAATGATGAAACCTTAGACATTATCGTAAACTTGTTTAACACAGTGTACAAAACAGGAAACATACCAAAACAATGGTTACTCTCAACCTTTTGTGCTATGCCTAAAAATACAAACGCTAAAGATTGCAGTGAATACAGAACAATATCATTAATCTCATTCTCAAATTATTCTTGAAAATAATACATTAAAGTCACATTCTCAAATTATTCTTGAAAATAATACATGGTCGTATAAATAAAAAACTAGAAGAAGGAATAGATGATAGTCAGTTTGGGTTCAAAAACGGACTAGGAACCAAAGAGGCGTTATTTGCTTTTAATGTGTTAGCTCAAAGATGCATGGACATGAATGTGGATGTGCATGTTTGTTACGCTGATTTTGAGAAATCTTTTGACAAAGTAAGACATGAAAAATTAGTCCAAATTCTCAAGACAAAAAACATAGACAGAAGGGACTTACGAATAATAACAAACCTTTACTGGAATCAAAGAGCACAAATTGTAATAGATAACGAACCCAGTCCAGAAATTGAAATCAGGAGAGGAGTTCGGCAGGGATTTATTATGTCTCTATGTGATTATGGCAAGCTCTGCTGAACAACTCCAACTACTACTAAACAAAACAAACAATTTCTGTGAAGAATATGGACTAAAAATGATTATAAAAAAGACCAAATACATGATAATAACTAAGAAAACAAACATACAAACAAGCATACATTTGGGAAATGTACCGATAGAACGGGTTGATAAATACAAATACCTAGGAACCTGGATTTCAGAGAAAAATGATCAAACAACAGAAATAAGGACCAGGATAGAAATAGCAAGAAATGCGTTTGTAAAAATGAAAACAGTTCTCTGCAACAAAGACCTTAGCTTAGAACTGAGAGTAAGAGCTTTGAGATGCTACTTGTTCTCGATACTACAATATGGACTTGAAAGCTGGACATTAAAGCAAGAACACATAAATAAGCTACAGTCATTTGAAATGTGGTGTTACAGAAGGGTGCTTAGAATAGCATGGACACAGAGGAAAACGAACACGGAAGTACTGCGAGAAATGGGTAAAGAATGCGAAATAATAAACAATAAAAATAAGAAAGTTACAATATATGGGACACGTAATGAGGGGACCGCGATATGAAATGCTAAGACTGATAATACAGGGAAAGATAAGAGGCGGAAGGAGTATAGGAAGAAAGAGAGTGTCATGGTTAAAGAATTTAAGGGACTGGCTTAGATGCAGTTCTATAGAACTCTTTAGAGCAGCGATGGATAGAGTAAAGATAGTGATGATGATATCCAACCTCCGATTAGGAGACGGCACTTGAAGAAGAAGAAGAATCTTAAAATTATCTGAGGAATCTCCGGTCTTCGTTTGTCGGGAAAGTTTCTGGACAGCCTGTATATCACAAACACAAAGCTTTAGGACTCGGATACGTTCTACTTGATTTACTTGTATATTAACTCGTTTATATAATTTTTGTCTCTAAGTTTGCCCACTTAGTTATTTACCATGAAAAAGCAATTTCATTGAGGTCACCATCAGCTCCGCACAACCAAACACCTTATCAAGCCGTTAATCTGATATAGAATGATTATTTTGCTAATTTACCTATAGATGAAAACTGATATTACGGAGATGATGGCGGGTAATATCTACATCCAGTTCATTTTGAGTCGTACGTGTGTATGTGAGTTAAAAATTTTTATATTAACTAACCGGATACTAAAGCAGAGTGGCAGTGGAATTTAAAGTGATCGAGTTACTACAAGACCAGTTGGTGGAAAAATTAAACACTACTAAATTCTTGTCTTATTAACTCGGGATTTCAAACATAAATCATGGACTGCTTCAGTTTGACTTTTAATCCACTTTTTTAATGTTTGAATAAGACATATATATTTATTAAAACGTGACAATCATTGTGTATCTTTTTGATAGTATATTTTTAATAGTATTGCAAAGCTATGAAGTAATAGGTGCCAACTTATAAAATACCTTCGAAAATATTCAGATAATATTATCATTTTTGTAGATTGCAAATATGCAATATGAAAATAGTACATATCGTATATAGGCCTGGATCCCGCGTACCAAAAAAAGTTTATTAATAGCAAGCTGAAAATTTTTTAATAGCTTAACGGTGTCTAGTCGCACAAACTTTTATGTACGGGAAAACTGGAACAGGGAAAGTTAAAGTATGGAACAGGTTACAGACTTCGAACGTCAGACTACGAAAACGTCCCATGTATTTTGTCGGACAAAACTTCCAATTGATTTGTTACCCTTTCATTAAGCTTTCATGCAAAAATCAGAGTGCTATTTACTACCAACATAATTCCTGTCATTTGACATGTTGTACATGTCAGGCCTATTAAAATGCCCAACATATTTGTCGGACAAACATTTTTTTATATATTATATTATAAAGCTCGCTATTGAATAAACTTAAAAACAGTAAAACAACCTGCTAGTTTTTACAATCATAAACTTGTCAGAATGACAAGTTTCACAATTAAAATCAGGTTCCACAATTAAAACTTCCCCTGTCCCAGTGTTCCCATACATCAAAGTTTGTCCGACTAGACACCGTTAAGCTGTTAACAAATTTTCAGCTTGCTATTAATAAACATTTTTTTGGTACGCGGGATCCAGGCCTAATATCATCCAATATGAGTTGGACCTCAACACAAACAAAATGTGCCAATATTGCACATAGCATTAATAGCGAGCTTGTTATTAATAAAAAATTTTTTGGTACGCGGGACCCAGGCCTAATATCATCCAATATGAGTTTGACCTGAACACAAACCAAATGTGCCTATATTTATTTATTTATAAAGCTCAACAGACCTTGAAGGCTTAGCGCTGAAAAGTTAAAAAATATTCCATTACAATAATTACTATTTAGATTCATTGATATAAAATACATTTAACTTTTTTATAGTCTTTCCATACATTTCTTAACCACTTCCCAATGCTTTTTCTTTCCAATTCTCAATATTACTTTTTTTTCTTTTACTCTTTTTAATTTTTCATAGTCTACTTTTTCTTCTTTTTGTATTGGCTTTCGTCATAGTACCATTTTCTTTCCTTTCTCATTCTTTAAATGTGTCCAAAATATCGTATCCTCTGTGCTTTAATTGCCGTCGTTGTTTTTGGTTCATTATATTATAGTCCTTTAAATTCTTTATTATTCCTTCTTCTTAATTATTGACCATCTATTTTCACACCTCCATATATTGCTCTTTGTATTTTCCTCAACAATCTTTCTAAAATATCTAAAAGAGAAACACTGTTTACTTTCAACCCTCAACCTGCTAACGTAGAGATGTTTAGATGTAAATGGGGGTGTATATGTTTGTTTCTTAGACTACAACAAAACCTTCGACACTGTACAGCATAAATCGTTAATCCAGACTCTTTAAAATATTAATATTGACTGAAGAAAAATTAAAATAGTAAATAACTCATGCTTGACATCGGCATGAAGCCATGTAATAGGTGTAGACAAATTGGAAACGAAAAAAATTAAAATTAGACACTGTATTATGTGAGCACCACACTCTCGGCGAAGTTACTTCGCCAAAGTTGACCGAAGTCCGAAGTACCGTCTCTACACACTCGTTCTACTTCGCGAGGAACACATTCACGCCGGGCGATAAGGACTTCGTTCCTTTGACTTGATCGCAGAAACCGCCACCGAATGGAAGTAGACCGAGGCGCAGCAAAGTCTCACAAGGTGGCCGTCTACACTCTCGTACTTGTTGAACTTCGATCGACTTTGCCGAGAGTGTAGACGGCGTTTTAGACAGGGATGTGTTTTTATCTTTGTTTAATGCATATTCCGAAAATATACTCAGAAAAGCACGTTTAGACGAACTGGTTGGTATAAAAGTCAATGATGTACCGATACGATATATTCGATACGTTGATAACACAATTAAGCGAGAACAGCACTGATTTTCAAAGAATTTTGTAGGTTTGAGGCAAGGTTGTTGCAAAAAATGAGAAGTAGGTTCTGTCGTTAAATATAAAGAAATCTATTAAAATATTGGACTTTATGTGAAGGACGAAGTTATAAAACGACTACAAAACTATAGCTATTTGGGGACAAATATAAACGACACAGGTGACTATTCAAGAGAAATAAGAATGAGGATAAGGAATATTACGAATTCTGTGGTGTTATCTATTCCCGATTCTGTTATATAGTGTAGAGAGTGTAGAGTCAAGCATTCTTCAAATCCTTGCCTGAACAAATTTGGAAAGGCTAGTATATTGTACAAGTGAGAAAAAAGACGAACGCAGAACTTTGTTGGCACGAGCCGAGGCGAAGGCCACAAATCAAGCGAGGGTTGATTATATGTCATTTTCTCATGTGCTGTACACTGTACTTTTTCTTTGGATGCGGTTTTGTCAAGAGTTCAAACTTCAAAATTAAATAATTTAGATGCTTTTAGGTATATTATATGCATAAATTGAAATAAAATACATATACATGTAGGTATTTAATATTCTTAAAATTTATATACCTTATTTTTTAAAATTCTAATTAACATTTATTTTTGAACCGTTTTGAAAGGTAATTCCTGGTAGGTTTTGCTTTAACACATTTATTTGACAACATTAATTGTGTTTGTATTGTGCATGTTACCATGGAAACGGCGATCTTAGTATATGGAAGGCCGTAGGAGAACCAGTGAGAAAAATATTTCTCACTGCAATGGCCGACTTTTCTCACTGCGCGGCGTGAGGAATTGTTCGTTTTGAATGTATATAAGTAGTGAGAGAAGTTGCATATTGTATAGCATCCATAGAAAAATATTGTATATGGTCAAGGTGAGAAAACTTCAATATAACCCATGTATAATGTCAAGGTGAGAAAACTTCAATATAATCTCGGACTTCCGGTTCCAGAGTTGCAACCGGAAGTTCTGTTTTAAAGTTACCGAAATAATGCAAGGGATATACCTATTATTCGACGCGTCTTAGCAAGACGAGAACAAATATATACTTCCGGCTTTTTATCACTTCCGGTTAAAAAGTTACGGCTGGAAGTTTCGCAAAAGTTAGTCAAAATTAGTGAAATCGTATATCAATCGATGCAAAGTTATACGAAAAGTTCAAATATCGACTTTGCTTGTTACATTGTTAATTATGCTACAATCACAATAACGATGCACTAGAAATAAACAAACCAAGACACAAATGTTACGAGGAGTACTTTTTAATTCTATTAAGGAAAACATTTACTGATTCATCGACATTGTTGGATTATAATTATAATTGATAATTATCAATATATGACTATCAATATAGTTTTCAAATTTTGGCCAATCAGCATCAGCTGTCTTGATTTTCTACTTTGGTAAAAAGAAATCTTGTCTTGTTTCCTTGATTTTGAATATCGCCTATTACAAAAAAAAAAGAATGTGTGTGTACTTTTTACGCACGTAAGAAGTTATACTTCTATTATATAATTTCTTAAAAATAAATATACTTTAAACAGTTTGTTTTAATTTTTTTTTAAACACCAAACTAATTTTGTGCTCACCGCTTTCAAAAAAATAAAAAAAAGTATAGGATTGCACTGGATTCGAACTCAAGACCTCTCGATCTCTGTCCGAATGCTATACCAAATACGCTACGAAGACTGTGTCTGTATCGGTTCGGACGTACCTAATGACAATTCACGGTAACAAACAGACAAGGTGAGTATAATAAATATACAATAAAATGTTTTAATGATACTCATCTTACTCCTGAGGAAGACAGATCCAAAGACACAAAAATTATAATAAATATATTTACTAAAAACACTAATATGTATATTCTTTTCACACCTTTTCTTGCACTGATATATTTATACATAACTAGAAAGATTTAGCAACTAAACGCCATACTGTCTGTGTGCGCATGCGCGCAGTATTATGAAATTTCACTCTCAATCGCGCCTAAAGCAGTATAACTTCAAAAAATCAGAGCATCCCTCGTATTTTATCAAGTAATGTGTTAGTTAGGTTAGTAAATTACTAATTTAGGAACACATTATAAATACGTGTTCGTGTATGTTGTTCAATTTCTTCTTTTTGTAAATTTTTGCAAAATTATAACTCGTACTTAAAAATCATGCTAACAGCAAGTTCTTTGAACGTATTTCAGTTACCACTGCGTCCATCAACAAGTCCGTAGACAGCAAAATTATGCACTCGTTTGACCGCCATCGTCAATTTCTTCTAAAAAAGTTGTTACATTTGCGAACTTGTTATATCGACTACCTTCAAACCGTATACAAAAACCTACTTAATGGCAAAAAGTAAGTAACTAGCAAGCAAATATATAAAGGAGAGACGAATGGTTATTTAATTAATTGCTGTTTCGAAATAATTATTGTACCGAACGTATCTTGAAAATATGAGTTCATTGCAGAGAGAAATAAAAACAGAATGCAAGAAATCAAGGAACATCATCCAGTGCCATATAAATATACAAAGATGATTACATGAGTAGAGTATGTACACTAGACTTGAAGAAAATAAACACATGGATTAAATAAAATGACCGAGTAGACAAGACGAAAACGGCGGGTTCGTTGGAAGACATATTCCCATGAGATTTTTTTGCATAATCACATTCGTGAGACATCCCAGAATAAGGTTCAAGAAGTCGCCCACGCGAAAAGTGGTCCAATTTTTTTTAATCAAATTGCAAAAATCAATGTTTTCGGCCCGGACAATTTTTTTTTTAGATTTTTCGGACCATTCTGGACAGAAAAGGTCTCTTGTAATTTTTCTCTAAAGTTGATCGTGTTCGAGTTATAAGCAATTTAAAATTTGAAAAACGCGAAAATGGCCATTTTTAAGACTTAATAACTCGGTTAAAGATTAATATTATGAAAGTCAGAAAGCGACTAAATCAAATTTAAAGCCCCCCCTTCATGATCCTGAAGAAATTTGTGTCATTAATTTATTACTAAGCTGTTATTTTTATTTATTAATAATGAGCGGTAAGATCGTATAGACATCGGTATCGATGGAAAACTCATACAAGCAACTAGAATGTTGTATGAGACCACTAACACCAGAATCAAAAACGGCAAAAATTTCACTGAGGCATTTAATACTTCAAAAGGCCTCCGACAAGGATGTTGTCTATCTCCCACTCTCTTTAAAATATACCTTGACCAATCCTTACAGAGGTGGACAAAAGCAGTAAAACCGATGGGACTGAAAGTGGGAGATGGCTCCCTATTTACATTATACTTTGCGGACGACCAAGTTGTAATAGCCCAAGATCAAGATGACTTAAGCTATATGATACGGAAGCTAAATGAGCATTACCAACAGGCAGGATTAGTAATAAATATGGATAAGTCAGAATACTTCATAGTGGGAAACGAAGACATTGAAAACCTACCATTGGAACAAGGACATATTGTTGGTGTGAAACAATGCAAATATTTGGGAGCTATATTTAACAAACGAGGAAATAGTGAAGATGAAATACAACACAGGATCAATAAAGGTAGAAGCATCACTAGATCCCTCAATTCAATTTTATGGGACAAAGATATCAGGAAGGAAACAAAGAAAAGAATATATGAAAGTATAATGAAGAGCGCTACAATCTACGGTGCAGAAGTTTGGGACATAAGTGCAAGAAATAAAAAGAAGCTACTTAGTACAGAAATGGACTTCTTGAGGAGAAGTTGTCAGGTTTCCAGATTAGAACATGTAAGAAATGAAACAATTAGAGAACGTATGAAGGTGGAAAAAACTATAATGGACGATATTGAAAAGAGACAGCTGACATGGTTCGGGCACGTTAAAAGAATGAATGAGACTCGCTGGCCGAGAAAAATATTAGAGTGGGTCCCACCGGAGAGAAGAAGAAGGGGACGACCACGGAGAAGCTGGAGGGACAATATTCAGGACGCAATGGATTCGAGGCAATTAGATGAAGATACGTGTTACGATAGAAAAAATTGGAAGCTGGGTATGGAGAGGCGGCGACAGCCGTAGAAATCCGTTATATATATAAGATCGTATTGACGCGGCTGTAAATGTGAGTGCGAGTGAGATGCGCCATTGAACTGCCTGAATGGCATCTCTTTCGCACTCATCATGGATGGCTGCCTAATACGTGCATGGCGCTCATTATTTTTACTTCAAAATAACAGCTTAGTAATCAAATAATGACAAAAATTTCTTCAGGATCTTGTAGGGGGGCTTTAAACTTTGATTTAGTCACTTTCTGACTTTCAGAGTAATAACTTTTAACCGAGTTATTAAGCCTTGAAATTTTCAATTTTAAAATACTTTTACCTCGAAAACTCAACTTTAGAGAAAAATTATAAGAGACCTTTTTTATCCAGAATACTCCAAAAAACCTAAAAAAATTGTCCGGGCCAAAAATATTGATTTTATCGATTTGATTAAAAAAAAATGTTAAAAAAAATTTGGACAACTTTTCGCGTGGGCGACTTCTTGAATTTTATTCTGGAATGTCTCACGAATGTCATTATGCAAAAAAATCTCATGGGAGTATTTTCTCCAAAGAACCCGCCGTTTTCGCCTTGTCTAGAGAGCTAAACACAGTAAAGTATGTGGTATCAATCTTCAATAACATATTCTCCTTCTATGGTGCTACAACCCTTTGTAAGTCTTGACCTGCTTAACAATGGTTAACAATGGTTAACAATGGTTTTAAGATCTTCCTCTACGTTGTCTATCCGTCTTTTATGGGGCCTTCCTCTTGTTCTATGTCCTTGGGGCTTCCATCTCTGGATTACTTTTACAGCTCGATTATTTGGCATTCTGTCCAAGTGACCAAGCCATTTTAGTCTTTGTGACTGTACAAATCTAACAATGTCTGCGTTCTGCATTAGTTCATCTAGGTCGTAGTTCATTTTAAAGGCCAGCGCCGCTACGGAACGGACCGCGAAGATCGGCATTTTATTATTTTCGTGTATTCAAATGGCTCAGCGCCTCCTTTACGGAATCGTAGCACATGGCGCTGAGCCATTTGAATACACGCAAATATTAAAATGCCGATGGCCGCGGTCCGTTCCGTAGCGGGCTGTTCCGTATAAGTGGGCGCCGTCGTCAATTTTCCAAGAACCATCGCTGCAATGGGTTGGTCCAAATATCTTTCTTAGTATTTCAAATATTCTGAGTTGATTTTTATCAGTGGTTGAGAGGGTCCAAGTTTCACATCCATATGTGACCACTGGTGTAATTATTGTTTTGTAGATTCTAAGCTTAGACTCACGATTCAGTAACTTACTTTTCATTAAATCTTTGTATGCATAAAAGCACTTCTTACCGCTAAGGGTCCGTGCTTATATTTCGTGGCTGGCGTTGTTGTTGTCATTTATTATTGAGCCTAGGTAGGGAAAATTGGAGTCATATTCGTAGGTATGGTTGTCTACCTTCTGATTCTCATGTTAATTCGACTTTGTGCACTCCATATATTTTGTTTTACTTTCATTTATATATAGACCAAATGTAGCAGCTTCCCGTGTCAACTCTGTAGCTTTTTCGCATAATACTCTTTTGTTGCGGCTTGTTATGTCTACATCATCCGCTATATTTCATAGATCTTGTATTAATACAGCCGTTTATATCCATTTTCTCAGCCAAAGTTAGATTAAAAATTGAGAATTGCAGAAATAAGCAGAATTGCTTATAAAGAGGAAGAAGAAGAAGAAAAATGTTTTCCTTGAGTTTTCCACGTATCTTCCAACGGGATGTAAAAATATTATGCTGTTCATAATGTATTGCCAAAGTGACGATTGCTACTGCGTCACTAAGAAAAACGCGCGAGTTGCACATGAAGAAGCAACATGATCAAGAAAAGACTTCTTCACGCTTACCTCGTATAGCACAAATGCTAATAATAACAAAGGAGAACAATAGAATTATTATGGCGCTTGTTAATTAGATTATAAATATTAATATCTACAACTGGTTTTTAAGAATATAAAAGCAAGGAAAAATTAAAACTATAGACAATGAATAATAACCGCCAACATTCAACCATTAATACTAGTAAACTTGTTGTCATTACTTCAATAACAGTATTTCCTGTATTTTTTTTATTTAGCGAATGGCCTTTGGACACATTTAACACGTTCGATGTGTATGTCGCTCATCGGGGACATTCTGTTTTCCGCTCGGATGCTGATGTCGCCGTTGAGCGACTGAAACAAAAAGTCAAAACAAATAAGAAAATAGTTAACAAAGGCTCAGAACTTAAGAGGAAACAGTAGCGATCAACAGGTAGAGAACGCGTTCCAAGATTGCGGCTGTAATTTTGAATATTTTTTCGAGATATTTGGCACACGTATTCGTAATATAATAAAGAATGGCGGTACAGAGCCCAATTTTAAAAATATATTAATATGTGGAAATTACTCTGTATTTAAATACAATATTAAAAAAACGAGCCTGTACCGCCATTAAGAAGAACAAAAAAATACACTTTCTTCAAATAAACTTTTTTATCCGATGCCTAGATTTTGTGTCATTTTGGAACTACTAAAAATTTTTATTTCATTAGCGGTTCCAAAATGACACAAAATTTAGGCATCGGATAAAAAAGTTTATTTAAAGAAAGTGTATTTTTTTGTTCTTCTTAATGGCGGTACAGGCTCGTTTTTTTAATATTGTATTTAATCACAGAGTAATTTCCACATATTAATATATTTTTCAAATTGGGCTCTGTACCGCCATTCTTTATTATATTACGAATATGTGTGCCAAATATCTCGAAAAAATGTTCAAAATTCTAGCCGCAATCTTGGAACGCGTTTTGGCTAGCTGTTGATCGCTACTGTATCACCTTAACGTTTTGATCATACTGAAAGTCACTAAAAGAGAAATGTCACTTGTTGTGAGAAACCAAACGAGATAAAACACCAGGAAAGGACGGAATTATCATAATAATGTTCAAGGAAGCTGGAGAAGAAATACCTAATCCCCAAATTAAAAATGATGTTCAATAAATGTCATTTTAATGCAAAAAAGCAACTGATTTTGGCCATATCTTTAGAAACGATAATGGTTTTCTGTAGTTGATCGTTGAAGCAACGAATATAGACATGCGTCTATATTCGTTGGTTGAACGAAAGATCGAAGGAAGATGAGGCAGCACATGAAAGAACTTCTCTTTGCTGCAAAATTTACGTCAATGGTTCGACATCAGGGAGGCCATCAAAGATAGAGGAGAATTCCAGTTGATGGTCGCCAACCTCCGATAAGGAGGGAAACATGAAGAAAAAGAAGACGGATGTTGAAGATACCTTGGACGGCTAAGACAATTAACGACGAAGTACTAAAAAGGGTTAACAGTGAGAGAGAATTACTAAAGATCGTTACACATAAGAAAATGTCTAATCTAGGACATACAGTATGTGGCAAAATAAACAGTACTGAAATTAATACTGAAATATTTATGATTATTTATATAGCTAGTATAGATGATATAGACTTGCAAACATTATTCACGATGACACACGTTCCCGATAAAACAGATGTTAGATGCCCTCTGGCCAGTGGCGGATCTACGGGGAGGGAAAATAAGGAAATTCCCCCCTAACAATATCCAAAATTAAAGAAAAAAATTGTTCAAACATAAAAATATATTAGCTGACATGAAATCGAAACCACAGAAAGACAAATTCAACCGAATACACACGCTAGTTAGGAAAATTAGGGGAACTTAATGCATATAAGTTATTATTTATGTCTTTTATGAGTTTATCTTTTTTCATGGGAAGTTCCCCCCTAAGGCAAATTTCCCCTCCCAAGTCAAATTTCTAGATCCGCCACTGCCTCTGGCACGAAAAAATCTTTAATTTTAGTCCGCAATTCTGAAATGGCAGACGGCGATCTATCTGACTCCTTCAGCATTTCCCATATGTACGCATCTGGTGGCGTTAGTTCTGGTGAGTGGCAACTCCCAAAATGATCGCACAATATTCGAAGAGAATCCCTGGCAGTGTAACAGGTTGTCCCGTCCTGCTGAAACCTTTGTTGATTTTAAACTTAAACCGTTTTCGTGACCTTTTCCGTATGACCGAAAATAGTACTCCACCATTAAAATTTTTTCTGCAAAACTGAGAACCATTCTGAAGCACCTAACATTATCACAACATTCACATACGTTATAACGACGTTCGGAAACGACTCAGTAAGTTTCGGCGCCTGACACATACAAATTTGAGGCATACGAATTTCAGTAGGGGAGAGCGGGTACAATTGTAACATTTTTTACTTGTAAATTTTTATTTAAAAATTCGTTTCATATACGTGGGAACGTGGGATATAAAAATAAGGGAATATAGGTTGAACATTTAGCTTCAATTTCCAATTTTATTTTGTAAGTTTTATTGATTAGGTAATTAGAAAAATGCATCATTTCAACTTAACAACAAGTGTTACATCTGTACCCATTGAAGGGACAATTGTAACACATAAAGGGGACAAATGTAACAATGTCAAGATCATCGAATTTTATCCGACTTATTCCCTAAATAAGTATTTATAAACAGGTGTTTCGTAAACCTATAAAGAATTAAATATGTATATAAACACCTCCTTACTACTACTTGAACTGAACATATAAATAAAAAAAGTATTCCAAAACGCACACACATATAGAATATATACATATATTAAACATATATTATATATATATATATATATATATATATATATATATATATATATATATATATACATATATTAAACATATATTTATATATATATATATATATATATATATATATATATAAAACAGATGAAATAGAGAATGTGGAAAAATCCCCTTACGAACAATTCACACATCCACCATTTCGGGTTGGGAAAAATTTTTTGAATAGAATCAAAGATCCAAACACCAGTTCTTAGAAATGTGTTTCGCCCTCTTCAACCTCTCTGGGCTTATCAATAAAGATGATATATATATATATATATATATATATATATATATATATATATTATATATTATATATTATACAGTGCTAGTCAAAAGTCCGTACCCCCCCTCGTATCTTTTGAACGGTTATACCTATAATAGTGAAATTTGGAGTGAGGAAATAAACGGACGTAAGCTTCTTAACTAGTTATGACAGGTGACGTAATAGTGACAGATGACGTTACAGAGCCACTGTGACCGATAATTTTAAATGGGACCTTATAGCAAGTGATACCTCGTTTGAAAGGTATTTAAAATACCTATTCAGTCATACTAATTTTTTTGGGTTTAAGTTGATTTTGATTTTGGTGAATAAATTAAATAAATATAATATTGTAGTTTCGAATTTAATTAATAAAAATTCAAATGTCCGCCTATGGATTTTTTGTCAAAAAAGTTGACGTTTTTTAATTCTCTAGTAGTTTTTACGTCAACGTCAACCTGTTTGACAAGTAATCATAGGCGGAATTTTGAATTTTTATTAATTAAATGCGAAACTACAATTTTATATTTATTTCATTTATTCATCAAAATTTGCTTAAACTCAAACAAAATGTAGTATGACTGAATAGGTATTTTAAATACCTTTCATACGAGGTATCACTTGCCATAAGGTCCCATTTAAAATTATCGGTCACAGTGGCTCTGTAACGTCATCTGTCACTATGACGTCACCTGTCATAACTAGTTAAGAAGCTTACGTCCGTTTATTTTCTCCCTCCAAATTTCACTATTATAGGTATAACCGTTCAAAAGATACGAGGGGGGGTACGGACTTTTGACTAGCACTGTATACATATTATACAGTGAGCACGTAAAGGTTGGAATAAATTCATTTTCTCGAGAATGGACGATTTTGGAAAAAAATCCTGAAAGAGGTCAATTTTTATTTCTAAATTACGACTTTTTGGCATTATATTATACTAGTGACGTCACCCATCTGGGCGTGATGACGTCATCGATGATTTTTTTAAATGAAAATAGGGATCGTTTGATAGCTCATTTGAAAGGTAATTCAATTCTCTATTCAGTAATATAAACATTAACATAATTATTTATACAAGGTGTCCAAAAAAATTTTTTTTGAATTAAATTTATTGACATAAAAAGAAGAATGTGCATAATTTATTTAATTCAAAATGTAAGTTACTGCTATCAGAAAACAGGAAAAAAATGTTTATTTGGCAAATAAATATTGTTTTTTGCTTAAATTCAATATTACAGCAGCCACCCACCAGCCTAGTGACAGTTTGAACATTTAATTTAAGCGAAAAGCCATGATTATTTTTTATATAAACATTTTTTCTGTTTTCTGAGAGCAGTAAAATGTATTTTGAATTAAATAAATTACATACATTCTTCTTTTTATGTCAATAATTTAATCAAAAAAAATTTTTTTGGACACCCTGTATAAATAATTATGTTAATGTTTATATTACTGAATAGTGGATTGAATTACCTTTCAAATGAGCTATCACACGACCCCTATTCTCATTTTAAAAAATCATCGATGACGTCATCACGCCCAGATGGGTGACGTCACTAGTATGAGATATATGCCAAAAAGTCGTAATTTAAAAATAAAAATTGATTTGTTTCGGGATTTTTTTCCAAAATCGTCCATTCTCGAGAAAATGAATTTATTCCAACCTTTACGTGCTCACTGTATAAATATACACATACATAGTGATACATCCATAATACAATGTGTATGTATATACGGGTATCGGTAATACACGTTACAATTGTACCCGTTGCTAGTGTTACAATTGTACCACAACGACATGCCAATGGTTTGTCAGAATTTTATAACACATCACGAAATCTAATCTCAATTTAATAAATATATTGATAAATGTATAATATGGGTCAATTGTTATGCCACCTTTTCTAAAAAATAACTCTAAAACTAGAGCGATTATCCAAAAAATACAAAATGTAATTAATTTTACTCGCGAGGCGTAAAAACCAATATTTTTACCTAACAACTTAACTCCCTCACTGAACATCGCCAAACTACGTTCAACATTGCATCACTAAACACTTTCTCACATGCACCGTTGCCAGATCTAGTCGACCAGAAACAAGATGTTTATAAGCAATGTTATATTTGTACCGCGTTACAATTGTACCCGCTCTCCCCTACTGTTTTTTTGCCGTATACCGTATATTTAGTGTGACCAACTAGCGCGAAAAATCCGGGACATGGCCCGAATTACGAAGTCGTGTCCCGGCGTCCCGGACAAGGCTTCCGGGCCATCCGAATTTTCAACGTTTTGGTAAACTTTTATTTTCAAATTTTGACTACGTTATTCTTCTAAGAATTCACATCAAATTGAATTGGTGGGACGAAAAAACGTCGATAATTTCTAGAGTGTAATACTAATACCACATCCAAAACACATGCATTTTATATGGTAGTATTCAGGCCCGGCTTAAGGGCCGGGCAAACCGGGCGCTTGCCCGGGGCGCCGCGAATGTAAGGGCGCCGGAGGCGCCCTTGCATTCGCAGCTCCTCAGCTTTGTCGACCACCAACAGCGGGCGATCCACTAAGTTGGTGATCCACATCTCTGAACAAACAACGTGTGGTGCATTTTCCTTTTACTTATCTTGGACACTTTTACTTTGGAAATAATGGGGTTAATCAAATTACATTTTTAATAATAACAACGATGGCTATACACCAAATACTAGATAGTTTTAATGGCAAACCAATCGGTAGGTAACTTAAGTAATGCTGTGTTGATTTAACACAAACATTTTTACAGTGGGGCTTAAAATGAGCAGTTACTCGAAAAGTGTTGCAAACTTAAAAACCAGCTCATTGTTGTTGTTTTTATAGGGGTTTTACTAGGAGGGGGGTGGGGGCGACTCAAAGGATCCTTGCCCGGGTGAAAATTTCGTCTTGAGCCAGGCCTGATTATAGTTCTACGAAAACAAAAAACTCTGGACTTTTGCCCGTTTCTGTATTTTAATAAATAATTATTGTCTTCTGAAGAGACGATTCGAAAACAAGAATATGAATTTTTATAATTTTTTTATAATTATATTTTTATATTAATTTAAGGTTCTATTTACATGAAAGTACAACATCAAATAATTTTATGATTTTTCTTTTTTTTTTAAATCAATTTTGGGATTGGAAGTCGAAACGTCAAAAACTAACAAAAATGTGATTATCATTACAACCCATACCACCAAAAAAAATTTTGTAACAGGAAAGTGTTAAATAATCAATAACATGATGATATTAATGTTCTATAAAGTGTGGGCCAAAGAAAACAGTCCACCTCGATATTTGGCAGTAGTTATTAGATTTTAAGGAAATGCCGAAACATGTCGATTTGTGATCTAAGGGGGACATATTTTTACGGTACATACATCTGTCATTTGTCAACCCCCTCCCTTCCACTTCTCCCACCCCTATTTTTAATTAGAGAATAGGGGTCGTGTGCTAGCTCATTTGAAAGGATATATTCAGTAATATAAATATTAACATAATTATTTATACAGGGTGTCCCAGAATAACAATTTTTAATTAAATTAATTAACACAAAAAGAAGAACGTATGTAATTTATTGTAATTCAAAATCAAAATACATTCAACTGCTTTCACAAAACAGAAAATAATGTTTTTTGATAAATAAACATTGCTTTTCGCTTGATTTCAGTGTTTAAACTGCCACCCATCTGTCTCTTGGTAGGTCGAATATTAAATTTAAGCAACAAACAATGTTTATTTATGAAATAAACATTTTTTTCTGTTTTTTGTCAGCAGTAGAATGTATTTTGAGTTAAATAAATTACATACATTCTTCTTTTTGTGTCAATTAATTTAATTCAAAATAATTTTTCTTGGCCACCCTGTATAAATAGTTACATATGTCAATGTTAATATTACTGAATAGAGAATTGAATAAACTTTCAAATGAGCTAGAACATGACCCCTATTCCCTATTTAAAAATAAGGGGTGGGGGAAGTGGAAGGAAGGGGGTTGACAAATGACAGATGTATGTACCGTAAAAATGTGTCCCCCTTAGATAAAAAATCAACCTGATTTGGCATTTCCTTAAAATATAATAACTACTGCCAAATATCGAGGTGGACTGTTTTCTTTGGCCCAAACTGTATTTAAAAAAAAATGGCTCGATTTTCATTGAAAAGTCCACGGGTTTCAGGTATTTTTTTCAGCCTTGTCCCGAATTCGACTGAACTGGAGTTGGTCACACTACGTATATTGAGAGAAAATCGATATAGAATACTGCAACTAATTCTTAAAGACAAAATTTATGAATGTTTCATTTTTATTGCAGTAATAGTCCTATTACTGAACTATAACTATTCATTTAATTTATTTATATAGGATAAGAGTTGTCGTGTGTCAGGTAGGTCAATATATCAGTCACGAGTTCGAACACCTTATAATAAAATGAACATCCAATTAATCTATTAAATAAAGTTTTAATCGTCCACTAACCTCATTCTTAATGTAGTAGCCGATATTTTATGATCCATTTTAAATGCAATTGATGTAATTTATTACATTTTGATTGTTTTCTTTCTGAATGGTTTGCTCAGTATTTAGAATGTAGGATAAATGAGAGAAATAATATTTGGACCGTAAGGATACGGGGCCGGATTATTTTATTGAAATCTAAATGAAAAAATAAATATAAGAGTCACGATATTTTGTCACTTAATCCCTACTTCCGTATTTTTCTATTTATGCCATATTTAAACAAATCATGATAAATTTCCAGCTGATATTTGTGTTAGGACTAACAATTTCGGTTTTAGGCTACTTAAACCATATACTTTTTAACTGCCAACGAGAATGATGTAAATTCACATGCAGTCATAGGAATTATTTTCCTTCCTACCATACTCATAATTTTCTGCTCACAGATTTCTAGCACTCATTTTTTGAAGTTATACTTCTTTAGGCGCGATTGGTAGTGAATGTAAATGTGCGCGAATTCATCAAAATTGTTGGTGCCAGACGCAGATACATTATACGTTAGCTCTGATTGGGTATTTCAATGACATGTCAAAAATTATCCAATATGGCAGCTGTGGTTAAAGAATGTGTTGTCATTTTTATTATTATGGTCACAGTTTATGGTTATGCTTGTTAAGTTTTGTTTTAAAAGTTGTGAGAACAGGGACAAAAGTGAATTTATAATTTTTACTGACTTTTTAAATAGTTTTTATATATTTTAAGAAAAATGATTGCCACGCTGTTGATTATCTGTGTTGCTTACCCTCGCTACCGGAATAATATATTGCGGCTTCACCTTTCGAGGAACAACCTAAGTTAGGCCACCTAGATTCACATCAATGTTGTATTATAGGTAACCATAACTGTTCCATTTTTTCCATCAGAGTTTCATGATGGTATTTGTACGTGCGGTAACGATTGGAGAAAAAATTCATAGAATCAAACACTAACAATTTGTGGTGAATATATCAAACGCTGGTCGTCAAAATTACAAAATCCTGGATAAGGGGAAGACATTTTGTTTAAAACTTCGGTTAGACATTACACGTTCGGCAATGCTTTGTTATATTTAAGAATTATATCGGAAATATACCTTTGATACTCTCTCTTGTTTCATTTTGTTTTATTTATTATCCTTATATTACATTAAATAATAGATATTAATTAGAAAGTATTGACTAAACCTCGTATTCTAGAGCGGTCGTCGCCTGTAGGTTATCTCCAGAGGTTATTACTCTGTAATAACATACAGGTCATAATGTAGGTAGTATCTACTTAGTAAGTATCTATTTATGCAAGGGATGCCTGTTTATAGCTTCATATTATCTTTGAGTATATTTATATAATTCGTGAGCCGTTAACTGTGAAATGGCCAATATAAAAGTGAGCAAGGAAAATACTAGCACAACCAGTATAATTTAATTAGAAATTAAAAACAAGTAAACCGTATGATGATGATACAATTAAAAAACCTTAGTGTAAATTTTTTTCCTCGTAAAAAATATCGAAGGATTGGGCTAATGGGATATTTTTCATTTTTTAGAACCAATCTGATTTAAGTGAGTCATGAACTGAATATGTATAATCCTACATTGTACGGAGGCCTACGGGGAATAAAAAATGACCATTAAAAAGTGTCTACTCCCATTGTTTAATACTTTATAGAGTGACTTGTGAATTCTTTGAATCTCTTTGATTCTCTGAATGTTTTAAGAAAATTTAAGAATAAACAATAATTGTATAAATTACATAAAAGAACTTAAAAAAAATTAAACGAACAGGACGTTCGAAAACCAAAGGGAAAATTGTTGAAATTTAAAGCTAATAATTTTCGAAATGAAATCCACCTGATTCTATACGACGTCTTTGTCAGACCATCAATTATTGACCTCCTGAGAGTTAAGGGGTCATGTCTTATAATGTTATAAGAATCAAAGATTTTATCAATTAGTTCTTGTCGTGTATTTATATTGTCTCCATAAACCATTTCTTTCAATCTACCCCATATGAAACAGTCGACAGGCTTAAAATCCGGTGATCTAGGTGGCCATGGTGATACTGTGAATGAGATTCGTGAATCGCATGGAGATTTTTGTCTGCCCAAATATGTGAGTTACGTTAATTAAATATTTCATCCCCATATTCATCAGGTACTGATCCAAATGTTTGATGATTCGGAACTCTACGATCTGTAATTCGTCTTTGATATTATCTGCTGGCAGCCCTGCCATTTCCGTCACAGAACTCGTAAACAAAAATAATGTCTGCACATTCTGCTATTGAAAATTGTTATCTAACTAAGTCATTCAATCTTCGCTTGTCCACTGCTGGACATAGATCTCTCTCATAATTTCCATCTGTTTCGATCTTGTGCCTCTTGCAACCAATTCCTATGACAACGATTTAGATCATTGGTCCAACGTGTTGTTGGACGACTAGGGGTCTACAAGACAAGAATTCTTGTCTTGACAACAACTTCTTGTCACTGACGGTTTAAGGCATCATGGGGCCCTAGGCGGCCATAAGAAGTAAGCCCCTTTATAGCGACCATTTACTTAAAATTACAGATATTTATGTTATTACGACAATGTACAAAATATCATTTTTCTTTTTTTTACATTTCGCAACAACTTCTCATTAATAGGCCATAGCTAATATGCCAAAGAAAAAAGGGATATTTTGTCGATATGTGATTTTGCCCTGGGTATGAGTTTTTCACCCCCTTCGGGGGTGAAACTTACATTCAAAATAAGTGCGGAAATAGATAAACTGATTAATTCTAAGTAACTTTTGTTCTATCGAGTTTTTTCACTAAATCAATACTTTTTGAGTTATTTGCGAATGAATACCTATGTTCATTGTTCAACAAAGAAAAACACGTTTTTAGACGGTTTTTCGCAAATAACTACAAAATTAAGTATTTTATCTGGCGAATGGATTTAGTGTCCGCAGTAAACCCAAATAAACAACAACAAGTATTTTATCGTTAAATGTTATTATTAAATATTTTTAAATAATTAAATATAATTATTAAACCCAAATCAAAAAAAAAATGTCAAAAATGATTTATTTCAAAAGTCACGTCTAAATATTTAAATTGTAAAAATTATAGTGAAAATGGATAAAACACCTTCAAAATATCATGAAAATTCTTCTAAAAAACGAAGTGCTGCCAAAAGAATCCCATCCGAAGTTTTCGAAATCCTTTGTTGAATTTTATTAGATATTTTTGTAGGTCCGATAAACAAAATTTAACGTTAACTGAATTAGTGAAAATAGGAACCCAAATTTAAAGACAGATGAGCGAACAAGAATGAACAAGACTATATTCGATCCTTTTTGTAAATTTTAAGATAAATTCATGTTGTTTTATATCTAAATTTAACCCTCACGCACAAGTTGTAGTCCATGTGACTAACAACTTTAGTGAGAAACTGGGTTTATTTATTATGTACTAGGTTGCACAAATAAACTCTATTATTATTATTATTATTATTATTATCGAAAGAATATTCACGTAAAAAATATAGCGTATACAAAATTAAAAAAAAGGTGTATGTATGAAGTATGTAGAGTAGACCCAGTATAAGCAGAACTGGAGCTAATGAAAAGTAGATTCTTATTCGACAAATTCCACATAAAATATTTCAACGTAAATAACCAAAAAATGAAGTACTTTTCGGTGAAAAATCATCACAACTTTTTTAAAGTGTTAAAAAAGTTTTATTTTTGTTTTTTTTTAACAAGTTTCAAGTATCAAAATTAAGCAAGTAAATCTTAAAATAATGTTGATTCCTTTTTTTGGCAAAAAAAATCTTTAAAATTTATGAAAATCTTGAAAAAACTTATAAGTATATTATTTATATGATCTGTAAGTTTCACCGGTTCGCAGTGCTTATATTTCAAAATATTAGGATTTAAAGTTAAACAAATTTTTTGAAATTTAAAAAAAATTGCTTTTTTTCAAAATAACTTAAAAATTATAAGTGGTACCCAAAAACTTAAAGAGTAAAAAAATATAGGTTTTGCTTTTCTGAAAATTTCAGATTTTTGCCTTTTTGGAAGATAAAAATTGGTTAAGATATGACTGTTCAAAATTTGCATACCCTGGGTAGAGAATTTTTAATTTATTAAAAATTAATAAATGAAAATAGTTTCTATCCTTGTGGGATCGGTACTCACAGGAGAGACCGCAGACGTTCGGATACAATTAACGTCTCTTTGCAAGAACAATGACGACTTTTCTAAGTAACAAGACATTTACTCAACACACACACTACCCATTACACTAGGTACCTGATTGGAAAAATCCACTGTACCATGCCAATGGCCTTTAGTTGTTGTCGAGGCATTAAGCCAAATAAAAAAAATGACATACACTCGTGATTAGTGACTTGTTCAAGCTCTTTCTACTACAGCCCTTTTATAAATAAGCACTTTATACCGATAAAACTCACAGAGCATATAAACAATACATAAGTAAAGTAGCTTGTGAAGCGGTAAGGATTAATTTCATTTGGGATGCTAATTAGGGGATTATTTTCAGTTTTTTTTACCCAAAAAATGGGATCAACTTTATTCTGAGCGTATCTTTCTTACTTTTTATGTTAGAAAATTTTTTAAAAACCAAGAATAATGCTTTTTTAAACATTTAAACAAGTTATTATGAGTTTTCCATGAAAAGTGCTTCATTTTTTTATTATTTCACGTTGAAATATTCGATTTGGAATATGTCGAATAATAACCTACTTTTCATTAGCTACAACTCTGCTTCTACTGGATCTACAGACTGCACACATACACCATGTGTTCGATTTTTTTAAAAGCTATATTTTTGCTAAGAATATTTTTTCGATAAAATACTTACTTTTTGAGTTATTTGCGAAAAACCGTCTAAAAACGTGTTATTTTTTGTTGAAAAATGAAAGACATTCACTTGCAAATAACTCGAAATGTATTGACTTGATGAAAAAACTCTATTGAACAAAAGTTACTTAGAATTAGTCAGTTCCGGACGTATTTTGAATGTATATTTTTTCACCCCCGAGAAGGGGTGGACTCAACCGTAGAGCAAAAACACACATTGGCACAATATCACTTTTTTCTTTGACATGTTAGCTATGCTTATAGCAAATTTCATGTCAATCTAAGCTCTTGTTTCAAATCCAAAGGTTCTTCGGAGGTTTTGCAATATTTTACCGTGAGTGAATGGACTATAAGGCCCATCGGTGGGTAGAAATTGAAAAAAAAAACGTACCATACCAAAATAATTACCAGGTTCTAAGCAAAATTTGCTTGCAAAATTGATTACCAAATCGAGGGAATGATTAGAACATGGAATATAAAAATGCCTTTGAAGATAACTTCTTAATTTGTCTTGAAGTCGGTTGTATTTTCCTGATATTTGACAGAAGACAAAGCAAAAACTTAGTTTGATTGGAAATCATAAATTAACCATTCTCTTTTTTTTTCTCAGTTAGCCCTATTTGATTTTTTTAACATTTTAATTTTTTTTTTAAATTAATGCTTAAATAATTCAATATTAATTAATGTCTTTGTGTGGGATGCGGGCCCCATCAAGCGCCCGGGCCCTAGGCGGCCGCCTAGTCCGCCTAATGGTTAATCCGGCACTGCTTCTTGTCTTGTCTTCAGAAAAAATCAAGAAATTTAAAAAATCTTGTCTTGACGTTTTCTTGACATTTTATATTTTGTCTTTACTCAAGAAATTTCAAGATCTTGAAATTTCTTGTGTACCTGAAATTTCTTGTGTACCCGGTCCGGTGATTCCCCGGCGACCTTTTTATTGCGTTGCGTGCTAACACGGCCACTGGGGAGTCCCGATCGAAAATCTAAATAAATGCAAAATATTAGATAAATTATGGGTTCTGATCAGTAAATTTTGTCAGTATCTGAGAAGCTTTAAAACACTTTCTTCAATACTCGAAGGCGAAGGCTCGAATGGGAAACATATTGCAGAGTCCCATTGGTGGTAATTGGAGTAAACTTACTTTATTGGGATCATTAAATTGATAATTAAATTAATAGAGACACTACCGACGAGTAATTAATTTACTTCATTCAAGCTGCGGGAGATAAAATACTGAAACTTCTTCTTCTTCTTTTAGTGCCTATTCGTTTCGAATATTGGCGATCATTCTGGCTATAATTATTTTACTAACTGATGCTTTAAATAGATTAGTTGTTGTTGTGGAGAACCATTTCCTCAGGTTCTTTAACCATGATATCCTTCTTCTCCCAATTCCTCGCTTTCCGAATACTTTACCTTGAAGGATTACCTTCAGTAATCTGTATTTAGTGCCGTTTCTCATTATGTGTCCGAGATATTCTAACTTTCTCTTTTTAATGGTATACATCACCTCTCTTTCTTTGCCCACTCTTCGTAATACGGTCTCGTTGGTTATCTTGTCCGTCCATGATATCCTTAGGATTCGCCTGTATAGCCACATCTCGAAGGCTTCAAACTGAAACACTATACCAAAACTAATTGGATATACTGTCTAGTTCTTATTTTGGATCCTCGGCATAAAGTAGAGGCATTTTCCTCTTCATCTGGGAGAAAGCTTCTACAATGTAAGAGGCAGTACAAAAATTTGAAGAAATATTTAAAGCTTACTATGCTAATAAATCCCAGAATGATCTACAGTCTACAGAATCCAATACCAGAGCCAGCACTTAGTCTGAAAAAAGAAGATAACGAATTTGATTTAGATATTACTTACCTATTTAAGAACGCTGACAATTGACAATGATAACTTACAATCTTGGAAGTATGAAATTGAAAAATACATAAATGAGCCTAGGTCAGAATATACTGGTCTGAGAATATACTTGATTAGTGGAGAAGACACGAAAATATCTGCCTTAATTCATGGCTTATCAATTCCGATTTAAAAATGTGCTAAATTTGTTATTTAAAATAAAATCTAGTTTGCAATTTTATTTTCAACAGGATTAGAAGCTCGTTGAGAAGCTCAACGGTTTGGTCATCTTTTCCGATGCGAATCTCATGACCTAGGTATTCATAAACCATTACCTGGTCTATACTCTGGGCTAATTAGCAAAATTCATGGAAAAGTTATTTACCAGCAATTTTATTGCTGGAATCGAATTATCAGATCCTATATATTAATAATATAGGTATGCAAAGTCCGCAGATAGTGTGCTACTTTTTTTATAAACAAAATGGCGCCGACAAATCGTATTTTTTTCAATTATTGCTCTATAACTCCGAAGATTTTAACTTTACAACAAAAACACCCAAATAAAAATTCACCGCAATTAAATTCTGCATAGAGATATGTTTTTCACGATTTGCTCCGACGAAAATTTTCCTCGGAAAATGCGGGTTTTCCTAACAAAAACTCTAATTTTCAAATAAAGTTTTAGGTAAGTAATTATTAATCAATATTTAAATAACTTAGTGATATCAAAGCTTTCTTGGTATAGATTGTAATTCCAGAAGCCGGTGAAAATTAAACGAATATTTTAGCAACAGTTCAATTGTTAATTAACAATTTACGATCGCAATAATAACCAAAATAATCATGATACATTGATCAAACTTATAAAGATTATAAAGATGAGATGCTTATTTAATATTTTATCGACAAAATATAAATTTTTCTTTTTTTTTGCATAATCTTTAAATTTTGAAAAAAAAATAGTTATAATACGCTGGTCTAATCAGTAAAGTACAAAGAAAGGTTATTTACCAGCAATTTTATTACTGGAATCAAATTATAAGATCCTATATATTATTAATATAGGTATGCAAAGTCCGCAGATAGTGTGCAATTTTTTTTATAGACAAAATGGCGCCGACAAATCGTATTTTTTCCAATTATTGCTCTATAACTCCGAAGATTTTAACTTTACACCAAAAACACTCAAATAAAAATTCACCCCAATTTAATTCTACAAAGAGGCATGTTTTTCTCGATTTGCTCCGACGAAAATTTTCCTCGGAAAATGTGGGTTTTCCCAACAAAATCTCGAATTTTCAAATACATTTTTTGGGCCGGTAATTATTTATCAATAATTATATAGCTTGGTGAAATAAAAGCTTTCTTGGTATAGATTATAAATTCAGAAGCCGGTGAAAATGAAACGAATATTTTAGCAACAATTCAATTGTTAATTAACAATTTACAGTCGCAATAACAACCAAAATAATCATGAGACATTGATCAAACTTAGAAAGATTATAAAGGTGTGATGCCTATTTAATATTTTGTCGACAAAATATAAATTTTTCATTGTTTTGCATAATCTTTAAATGTTTAAAAAAATTGTTATTAACAAATTAACATTTCTTAGAAATTGTTTATTATATTCTAATTTTAAAAAATACTTAAAATGCGTATTTCATAGGTCTTGAAAATGAATGCTTTAAAAAAATTTTCCAACCATTTGCAAAAAAGTTATGAAACAGCAAAGTAAATAGGTATACGATTTCTCCGTTGTTTATAATTTGTTTTAATTGTTTCAAAGCTTAAAAGTGAGTCTATGGTACAATCTAATTACTCACAAAGAATGTCAAAAATTAGTGCAATGGTTATATTTTAATCAAAGATTAAAAATACTTTTTTTTGTAATTTTTAGCGCAAAAGCAGGCCTGATACAGAGTCAGAGCTAAAATGTTCACTCGAAGCGACTGACACGCAGCATATATAATTTATTAAAAGTGTACGTCGCGCGGCCGATCGTCGATCCGAGTGAAAATTTTAGCTACATTACTGTATTAGTCGACTTTCGCGCGTGTAAATTACAAAAAAATATATTTATAATCTTTAATTAAAATATAACCATTAAACTGATAATCGATATTTTTTTGTAAATAATTAGCTTGTACTTTAAACTCACTTCTACGCTTTGAAAGGATTAAAAAAAAATAAGGATAAACCGAGTGAAGAAAACAAGAATAAATATGGAGCGGCGAGAAGAAACGCGAAGAAAGTGTGTAGGAGTAAGAAAAGGGAGCATATGGAAAAAAGCTTCAAGAGATTGAAGAGCATTATATTAATAAAAATGTAAGAAACTTCTACCAGGAGGCGAAAAGGAGCAGTGACCAATGTGTAAGAAAACAGAACTACTACAAGAGCAAGGAAGGGCACCTAATAGGAGATAAGCAGGGGAAGCTAAGTAGATGGGAGGAGCATTTTAGAGAGCTACTTAATGAAGAACCTGATGGGAGTGATGAGGAGCAAGAGGAAATGGTAGAGGAAGTCAGAGGCCCGGCGGAAACAGTAGAGACTCCAACCGTGGAAGAAATAAGAGAAATCATACATAGTATGAAAAACAACAAAAGTGCAGGCAGCAATGGTATTACTGCAGAATTAATCAAGCATGGGGGAGAAGCACTTATAACGCGAATATGTAGCCTGTTGACGAAAATCTGGGAGCGAGAGGAAATGCCGGAAGTATGGAGAGAGGCCATAGTATGTCCCATTCATAAGAAGGGAGATAGAGCAGTGTGTGAAAACTATAGGGGTATCACTCTCCTAGACGTAACATATAAGGTACTCGCCAGAGTCGTAAGAAGCAGACTGGAAAGGCACTTAAACGAGCAGGTTGGTGAATACCAGGGAGGATTCAAAAAGGGCAGATCCACCATTGATCAAATATTCGTATTGAAAATGATTCAAAGCAGTACATACGAGCAACAGTTAAAGTTAAACCTCCTCTTTATAGATTTCAAACAAGCTTACGATTCTGTGATAAGAAGGCGTTTGTACCAGGCCCTAAGAGTACTTGGAATTCCGGAAAAGATGATCAGACTCGTAAAAATGACCTTAGTGAAGACCGACAACAGAGTAAGGATAGAAGGAAGCCTATCAGGAAAATTTGAAGTTAAAAGGGGATTAAAGCAGGGAGATCAGCTGTCCACAGTACTTTTCAATTTCTTGTTGGAGGCAATATTGAGAGAGAGTGGAATACGAACGAAAGGTATGATCTTTGACAACAGAAACCAGGTTCTGGCCTTTGCGGACGATATAGTGCTAATGGCAAGAACGGAAAGGGAACTGCTGAGGATTTTCAAACTCTTTGAAGTAAAGGCTAAGCAGTATGGACTGAGAATTAATGAGCAAAAAACAAAGTATATGGAAATGGGACAGACCTCAAATGAAGACACACAACTGAAAACTATCACAAACAATGAGAATAAAGAGTATTGCTTCAAAAAGGTGACGGAGTTTAAGTATCTAGGAGTAACGCTAACAAGTAAAGGGGAAGAAAGCCAGGAAATCGAAAAAAGAATCTCGAGAGGAAGAAAGACAGTCGGAGCCCTACACATACTACTAAGAGCCAAAAACATCTCCAGAGAGGCAAAATTAAGACTTTATTGAACAGTGATCCAGCCCACAGTTCTTTACGGGAGCGAAACATGGGTCATGAACAAAAACCAAGAAAATATGCTGAACATCTGGGAGCGGAGTGTCCTAAGGAAGATATTCGGGGGAGTAAAAAACGATGAAGACATTTGGAGGAGACGAACAAATGCAGAGATCAGAGAGCTGTACTGGAAACCAGAAATAAGCCAGATGGTCAGAACAAAGAGACTAAGTTGGTTAGGTCATCTTGCGAGAATGGCTGACGGAAGGTGGGCAAAGGACTCGCTGCTGAGAGGGGAAGGAAAGAGGAGAAGAGGACGACCCAGGAAAAAATGGCTAGAAGCATGTAAGGAAGACCTGCAAACAATCGGGATATCAAATTGGAGAACTGCGGCCATCGACAGGAGAAAATGGAGAAAAACCGTGGAGAAATTCCAAGCCATGGGCCTTTAAGGCCTGTTGAGTTATATTATATATATAACCATTAAACTGATAATCGATATTTTTTTTGTAAATAATTAGCTTGAACTTTAAACTCACTTCTACGCTTTGAAAGAATTAAAAAAAATTATAAACACCGTAGTAATCCTATGTTTACTTTGCTGTTTCATAACAAAGCATTCATTTTCAAGATATTTGAAATGCGCATTTTAGCTATTTTTTAAAATTATAATATAATAAAAACTTTCTGAGAAACGTTAATTTGTTTATAACTATTTTTTTTATCATTTAAAGATTATGCAAAACAATAAAAAATTTATATTTTGTCGACAAAATATTAAATAGGCATCTCATTTTTATAAGAAGTTTGATCAGTGTATCATAATTATTTTGGTTATTATTGCGACCGTAAATTATTAATTAACAATTGAATTGTTGCTAAAATATTCGTTTAATTTTAACCAGCTTCTGGAACTATAATCTAAACCAAGAAGGGTTTTAAGTCACCAAATTATTTAATTATTGGTAGATAATTACTTATCTAAAACTTTATTTGAAAATTAAAGATTTTGTTGGGAAAACCCGCATTTTCCGAGGAAAATTTTACTTGGAGCAGATCGGGAAAAACACGTCTCTATGCAGAATTTAATCACGGTGAATTTTTATTTGAGTGTTTTTGTTGTAAAGTTAAAATCTTCGGAGTTATAGAGCAATAATTGAAAAAAACACGATTTTCGGGCGCCATTTTGTTTATAAAAAAAGTAGCACACTATCTGAGGATTTTACATACCTATATTATTAATATATAGGATCTTATAATTCGATTCCAGCAATAAAATTGCTGGTAAATAACTTTTCCCAAAAATGGCCTATTCTCCGATAATCAGCCCAGACTACTATGGATCTTGTTCCAGCGCATATACAGGGTGCGCCAAACCTCTGGTCTTCTTTGATTACGGCTAAACTATGAGATATACAAAAAAATGTTTATAACAAAACTAATGTGTATCAAAGAGGTCTATAATTTAAAATTATTTTCAATTATACAGGGTGAGTCAGAACGACGGTATGAACCAAAGTTATATTTTTTTAAATGGAACACCCTGTATATTAAATCATTTTTGAATATATTATTTAAAAATATGAAAAATTTGTATAAGATCTTATAGGTCTAAAGTTAATAATTTTCTAAATATTTACATTTTTATTGAGAAAAATGGTAATATTTATAGGGTTGTGGATTATGTTTCCAAGGAAATAAAAATTTGGGTGATAGGTCAAAGTTTTTAAAATATAGTGTTATTTTTAAATAATTTAATATTTTTTACTTTTAGCCATAAAATATACAGTGTGATCACTATTTGCAAATACAAAATTTTCTCATTTTTTTTAAGTGGGACACCCTGTATATTACTTTTGCGTTTTGTAGTAAATATTACAACCTTTCTTTTGGTATAAGGTTGTATGTACCTAGCATGTTTCGTTTTGTAGATATTTAAAAAAAAAACTATAGATTTTACGTGTTTGCGGATTTTTTATTTAAAAATTTTTTTGCAAAAAAAATAATTATAATCTGGTTTTAGAAACATACACTAAAATATAAAATATGAAGATAAAAACGTAATTAAAGATTAAAATAAATCGTATGCTAGTACAATTCAATTGAATTTAATAACTTAAAATTATTTTACAAAAAATATTTTACCATATTATTGAATGCATAAATTAGTTACTAAATTAAATAAACAACCAAATTTTAAATCAACCGTAGTAATTTTTCTACTACAGCAACTTTCCTGTACCAAATTAATTGTTAGTTAAATTGTATTTAGTTAAACTTTTAATTTACCTTTTAAATTTACTTACATACATCTTGAGAATATAAAAATTATTATAAAATATGCTTTGAAACAAATGAATGTTAAATGTATCATCCAAATTATTTATTTATATACAGTGGAACCCCGATAAGTCGGCCCCCGATAACCCGGAAGTCCGGCTAACCCGGACCAATCTTTATCAGATAAACATTTTGATTTTCAGTATTTTGTATTTTGACAACGACACTTGATTTGGGCGTCGAAATGTTAATAAAACTATTTTTCAATTTAATTGTGGCTTATTTCCCATCAAAATACATAGTTAATTATCAGATAAACATTTCAACAATAAAAATGTATGTACCTAATATAATATGTGAGAGATAATGTGTATTTGTGTAATTTGAACTATACGATAGTAAAAATGACTCATGGCACACGCCGCGCCGGTAGAAACAACAGACACCTGTCTGTAGTATTAGTATTCCTCTATATTATATTTCAAACAGCATTGTTTAAAAAGACTAAAAGACTATTTAAAAAATTCTTTTTCAAACAATGGTCTTTAGTTTTCACTGTTCTTAAATAATATAACATCAATTATGACTGTATTGTGTGTAGTACAGTCTTGTATATTGTTCGTTTCCGTTTGCTTACGTTTGTGTTTGCGTGTTTTTGGTAATTTAGATGTGTAGGTACTGTGCATATTTATATAATATTTCATGTTATTTCAATTCTAATGGAGTTTATCTGTAAGTATACCGTATTTTATTCATTTTTACCATATTCTCCAGCTAACCCGGATTTTCGATAACCCGGATCGGCCGCGGTCCCGATTAATCCGAGTTATCGAGGTTCCACTGTAAATAGTATTTACTGGTGTCACAAAAACTGGGAATACTTTTGTAGTTGAAATTTTTGTAACAATTTTTTTTATTTTAAATTTTAATTTTTTAACCGAAACATTTTTGGATATGACATTTGTTTTGGGCGAAACCATTAGAAATTATTACCAGATTTTGTGACACGAGTAGGTACATAGATACTATTTACTTCTTAATATACTTCCATAACGTTCATTTGTTTCAAAGCATACTTTATACGTTCTCAAGATGTAGGTAAATTAAAAAGTTATTAACTGATCTTACTCGTAAATACAATATAACTAACAATTAATTTGGCATAGGAAAGTTGCTGCGGTAGAAGAATTACTACGATTGATTTAAAATTTGGTTGTTTATTTAATTTAGTAACTAATTTATGTATTCATTAATATGGTAAAATATTTTTTGTAAAATAATTTTAAGTTATTAAATTCAATTGAATTGTACTAGCATACGATTTATTTTAATCTTTAATTACGTTTTTATTTTCATATTTTATATTTTAGTGTATGTTTCTAAAACCAGATTATAATTATTTTTTTTGCAAAAAAATTTTTAAATAAAAAATCCGCAAAAACGTAAAATCTATAGTTTTTTTAAAATATCTACAAAACGAAACATGCTAGGTACATACAACCTTATACCAAAAGAAAGGTTGTAATATTTACTACCAAACGCAAAACTAATATACAGGGTGTCCCATTTAAAAAAAAATGAGAAAATTTTGTATTTGCAAATAGTGATCACACTGTATATTTTATGGCTAAAAGTAAAAAGTATTAAATTATTTAAAAATAACACTATATTTTAAAAACTTTGACCTATCACCTAAATTTTTATTTCCTTGGAAACATAATCCACAACCCTATAAATATTACCATTTTTCTCAATAAAAATGTAAATATTTCGAAAATTATTAACTTTAGGCCTATAAGACCTTATACAAATTTTTCATATTTTTAAATAATATATTCAAAAATGATTTAATATACAGGGTGTTCCATTTAAAAAAATAAAACTTTGGTTCATACCGTCATTCTGACTCACCCTGTATAATTGAAAATAATTTTAAATTATAGGCCTCTTTGATACACATTAGTTTTGTTATAAACATTTTTTTGTATATCTCATAGTTTAGCCGTAATCAAAGAAGACCAGAGGTTTGGCGCACCCTGTATTATCTTCGCTGACTACAAGATTTGGCATCATCTGGGTTTTAGATATATTTATTTTCAATCCCCCGTCTAGCTAGAAGGGGGATCTAACTAAGTAAAGCAAACTAATTTTTTAAAACTGTACCTGATTTTTTTCTAGTTTGAATAATAAATAAGTTGATTAGGTGATAGTATGTAGTTGTAACCTTTTAGTTTTATTCTTTTCGTTAAAGAAAAATTAGTTAACGTTAGCTAGTCGATCTGTTTTCAGTTCTTTATTACAATTGATTATTTTTTTACATTTCTTGCTTTACAATGAGTTTCTATTTTTCCTTTTTGGTATTCTTGGTAAATGGTTTTGTGAGCATTTATAATATTTTTGTTTTTTCTGTGACATCACAGTGGAACCTCGATAACTCGGATTAATCGGGACCGCGGCCGATCCGGGTTATCGAAAATCCGGGTTAGCCGGAGAATATGGTAAAAATTAATAAAATACTGTATACTTACAGATAAACTCCGTTATAATTGAAATAATATGAAATATATATATGCACAGTAGCTACACATCTAAATTATTAAAAACACGCAAACACAAACCTAAGCAAACGGAAGCAAACAATACAAGACTGTACTACACACAATACAGTCACAATGGGAACGATGTTATGAACAGTGAAAACTAAGACCATTGTTAAAAAAATAATTTTTTAAATAGTCTTTTAATCTTGTTTAAACAATGCTAAGACAGTTTGAAATAAATAAAGCAATAACAGGTGCCTGTTGTTTCTGATAAATCCGAGATAATGACCGTCGCTCTGCCGCCGCCGCCGTGTGCCATGAGTCATTTTTTACTATCGTATACATAGTTCAAATTACACAAATACACATTATATCTCAAATATTATATTACATACTATCCCTTGCAAGATAATTTGGATGGAATTCCCCAGATTAAGAGACTGGGCCGATATCAAGCACAAAATAATCTGGGTAATTCCATCCGAATTATCTTGCAACGGATAGTACATTTTTATTGTTGAAATGTTTGTCTGATGAAAATCGGTCTGGGTTAGCAGGACTTCTGGTTATCGGGGCCGACTTATCGGGGTTCCACTGTATATTGTTTCCTTTATGCAGTTACCAACTAGAGTTATTACTAATATCATATTTTTTGAATACAGATGACTCACCAGGTATAAAAATGTGTTCGTCTATTCGTCCAATGATGAAAACGAAAACGGTTCATGCCACTAATAATAATTATAAAAGCGTTAAGCTCCTTAAGTTTTTTTTTTTCAAATTCCAACATTGTTGTAACGCCATTCATCATAGACCTGTTATTACAAAAATTACAGAGAATTAAAATATCTATCAAAGCAGAAAGCAGTTCTAATCGACAAGAGCACGAGATGATTATATAACGTGGAGGATTTCGTGCGGGAACATAAAGTTAAGGTAACTACGGCTTTTCTGATTCAACTCAATATAAACAGTAATGACGTAATAGGATCAGAAGCTTGTTCCGTTATATTACAACCCTATTCAGAAGAAAAAGACATGTGCGATCACACAGCATAATATAGTAATAAGTATTTTTAATCAAAATTTTATGTAAGTACATAGTATCTTTTTCTAACAAAAGGACACTGCACTCATCTTATGGAAAATATAATATCACTAAAGTGAAATAAAATTTACATGAATAGATTGGTCTCGAAGTTATCAATTAAAATCAAGTATATTCAAATGGGAAATAAGCCACAATTTTACCTAAAAATGATTTTATTAACGTTTCGACGCCCAAGTCGGGTGTCGTTGTCAAAATACAAAATAATACTAAATAAACAAAAATGTTGTTGCTTAGTAAAAAATTCTTCTAATAATTTATTTAATCTGACTCATTTATATCGGCAATTCAGACACGTATTATACATTTTAAAGTAGACGACTTTAAAATGATATTGCCAATATTGATGAGTTGCGTTATTAATAAGACTTGGGCATCGAAACGTTAATAAAATCATTTTTAGGTAAAATTGTGGCTTATTTCCCATTTGAATATACTTGATTATAAAAATGCCACAAGAAAATAGCTTCAGAACAATATCAATTAAAAGTTTTATTTCAATAAAATTAAAAATAATATCAAAAATAAAACTTTTAATGACCCAATTTTCTGGTAACGCCTTCCAACGAAAAATTGGTCCCGCATACTCAGTAGTAAAACAACATAAATAGAAAATAATAATTTCGTTGTAAATCGAATCCAAGAGACGTCTTATATCTCAGTTCATTCAGAGAGTGCCATAAACACCCTTACTGGTTTCAAGCTCATTAACTTTCATCAGAGAGTGTAATATGACTATGTAGAATGAAGTAAACACTTCTGTTGTATGTAGGTATATAATTTATTAAAAAATTCTTAAAATTTATCCACAAGGGAGTGGAAGTACAACAAAACGTTTTCGGTCAAACTGACCATCCTCAGTGTAAACGTCCAGTGTACAAGTAATTGAAACTAGCCACTTGAATAGGTGTAAAATATATGCCTAATAAAATATATGCCTAGTAAAATATATACCTATATAAAATATATATATGTATGTTATTTTGAGGTTTTACACCTATTCAAGTGGCTAGTTTCAATTACTTGTACACTGGACGTTTACACTGAGGATGGTCAGTTTGACCTAAAACGTTTTGTTGTACTTCCACTCCCTTGTGGATAAATTTTAAGAATTTTTTAATAAATTATATACCTACATACAACAGAAGTGTTTACTTCATTCTACGTTGTCTTAACAAAGGTATACAGCCAACTACAGGGTTTACCCTTTTAAAGTTTTAATATGACTATCTTGGAATGATCAGAAACAAATCCGACTGCTAGTAACGAATTACAACAAAATAACATTATATGGATGCTTTGGCGACATCTGCATAAATCAATTGAAAGTGTTATTTTAATAAAATTAAAAATAATATGAAAAATGAAACTTTAATGAGACCAATTTTCTGGTAACGCCTTCGTGATTTCTACAATTTACAAACCAAACGAATGCTGGAAACAAAGAAGGCCAGGGTAGATATATAAATTGCATCTCACTTCCGGCCTGTCCAGCGTGGCAAAATTCCAACGAAAAATTGATCCCTCATACTCAGGAGTAAACTAATAGAAAATAATAATGTAGTTGTAAAAAGAAACAAGAGACGTCTTATATTTCAGTTTGTTTAGACAGCTTGAAACCGGTAAAAGTGTTTATGGCACTCTCTGAACGAACTGAAATATAAAACCTCTCTTGGTTTCGTTTTACAACGAAATTATTATTTTTGATATAAACAAATCTAAAATAGTACGTGTGTCAAAGAGAGAAAAAATATTTTGTAATTCGGTACTCCATAAATCTTTCCGAGGTATTAAGGCAGAGGATTACTCTTATCTTATAGATAATAAAGTAGATATATACTTTGTTCAGTGGTACAGATCACGTGACTAACAACGAGGTGCTGAGAAGAATGGAGACTGAGAGAGAACTCCTAAATATTGTAAAAAACCGAAAAACGAGTTATCTAGATATAATTCACAGAGGAGAAAGATCAGGCCCGGCCCCAGGGGTGGGCGAACTGGGCGGTTGCCCAGGGCGGAAAATTTAGGGGCGGCAAATTTTAGAGGACAGTCAATTTTTGAAATTGAAAAAATGATAAGTGAAACAATATCAATTGCAAGGTTTATTCGACGGGAAACCGACAACACCGTCTTCTTCTTCATCGCATAAGAATAGTGGGATCAGCATCACTACTTGGGAAAACGGATTTAAAACGAAATTATTCAGATCCAAATCAAACATAAAATTTTAAACTTTTTAAAATAAGTAAAGTATTATAGCATATTATTAAAAATGTATAAACATTTTCAGTTTCGTTGCAATCCGAAACTGCAGCAGCATTATATTCTAGTACAATCAGAGATTGCAGCAACGTAGTCAGCAAATCACTGCAGAGTATTGAGATGGGGGGTAACCAAGCTTTCTATTTATTAGAAAAAACAGAAATCCATTTTAAGTCTTTCAGAAGTGATTTAAAAGTCCAGGGCTATTTAACAGATGCAATGAGAACCCGAAAATCGGAGGCACAGTAATAGCAAGAAAGAGAAAAGAAGAGACAATTTGGCTACGAGGCTGAAGATGAAAGTATGGACCTAGATCCAGAGACTCGATATAAAGTTGACTTTTATTTAAAAATTATAGCACAACTGTGCATGCAAGTGATAGATTTCAGCAAATCGACAGCTATGGTAAAATTTTTGAGTTTTTGTGCGACATAAACCAAATTAAAGATATGACTGTTAATGATTTATCAGTTAAATGTTTTAAGCTATGTGATGCTTTAACTTTTGTTGAGTCAAAAGATCTAAATTATGCTGATAAAAAAGATGAAGTCAAAGTACTTTCCACGATGGTGAAGACCAAGAGTACACCTCTAAATTCCCAAAAAATGATAAGAGAGTATGATTTTGATTTAGTAACCAGCATTAGTGTTGCTTTGAGGATTTTATTAACCCTACCAGTGACAGTGCCTCTAGAAAGGGAAGCTTTTCAAAGCTAAAACTAATAAAAAATTACTTAAGATCATCTATGTCCCAGGAACGTTTGAGAGCTTTAGCGACAATCTTTATTGTACACGAAATAGCTGAGTCCCTGGATCTTGGAGATTATTAAGTATTAAAAGACTTTTCCCGTTCCAAGGCAAGAAGGGTACTACTTACTTAAAAAAGTAAAGGTGTAATTATGGTTGTTATGAAGCTATTTTCTTGTGGCATTTTACAATTTTAACTATTTAGAATGGGAAATAAGCCACAATATTATTAAAAAATGATTTTTTATTAACATTTCGACGCCCAAATCGGGTGCCGTTGTCAAAATACAAAATACTATTAATATAAACAAAAATGTTGTTGCTTAGTAAAAAAATTCTTCTAATAATTTATTTAATTTGACTCATTTATATCGGCAATTCAGATACATATGATACATTTTAAAGTAGAAGACTTTAAAATGATATTGCCAATATTTATGAGTTGCGTTCCTGGGACGACTTTACTGAAAGATAGTTCATTCGATTACATGAAATCAACCCCAACTCAAGAATATCCTTCACAAAAAAAAAAAAAATCATAGCATGTGATCTGTCTTTAAAAAGACAACCACATGCAACGGTGACATTAAAATTCTCGCGTTAGAGATCTCATAGTAAATCACGAGGGAAAACCAGGAAAAACCTCGTGATACTATCCCGACATCGTAAGTATTTGGTCTTACATTTAATTTACTCTCAAAATTAATACCAAATTCTGACTTTACTATAATTTTGTTTAAATTATAAATAATATCAATAATACATGGGTATATAAGTAATACTAAAATAAAATATGTACTAACTCGACTATTGACTTACTAATTGTGGTATTTTCTTTCTATTGACTTCCTCTTTCAGTATGGGTATCCACATCCTACTGCATTCCACCGAGGAATTTGCGACACAATTGGTTTCGTTTAGCATAATTAGAGCCGCTTCTTTGATTTTTCTCTTTTTACTATCTGTTGATAAGTTGGGGTTGATTTCATGTAATCGAATGAACTATCTTTCAGTAAAGTCGTCCCAGGAACGCAACTCATAAATATTGGCAATATCATTTTAAAGTCTTCTACTTTAAAATGTATCATATGTATCTGAATTGCCGATATAAATGAGTCAAATTAAATAAATTATTAGAAGAATTTTTTTACTAAGCAACAACATTTTTGTTTATATTAATAGTATTTTGTATTTTGACAACGGCACCCGATTTGGGCGTCGAAACGTTAATAAAAATCATTTTTTAATAATATTGTGGCTTATTTCCCATTCTAAATAGTTAAAAGTGTAATTATGGATAGTGAGTTTTTGGACAGACAAAGTCTGTTAATATAATATAGTAATCTGCTTAGCTCAAATAAAGTGGACTTTATTAGATCTTATTGGTCTATTAATAATAATTTAGCACAAAGTATCTACGCATCAATAAAAATACAGTGGCGGCGGTCGCCGATCTTGCCCAGGGCGGCAAAATCCCTAGGGCCGGGCCTGAGAAAGATACAACTTTTTACGACTCGTAATGGAAGAGAAAGTGGAAGGAAGAAGAGGTTCAGGAAGAAGAGGTTCAGGAAGAAGAAAATGCTCCTGGCTGAACAACGTGAGAGACTGGACAGGTATGGACCCCATTCGATACTAAAAACCTCTCAAGATAGAGAGCAATTTGCAGTAGTTATAGCCAACCTTCAGTAATGGAGAAGGCACCTTAAGAAGAAGAGAAAATATGTAATTCAAAATGTTAGCAAACAGCAGTTATTTGTAAAATTATTAATATTGCTAAAATTATTATATTATTAATTAGTACAGTCGAACCCGTTTATTAGAATACCGGTTATAGAAATATCCCGGTTTAAAGAATAAAAATTTGAGGTCCAGAAACGTTTTTACTAGCCACCAATGATCGGTTATTAGAATATCCCGGATATAGGAATACTTTTGCTTGGCACGATGGTTATTCGAATAAACGGGTTCGACTGTATTGTAGTTAATTGTTAAAATTAAATACCATCTGTTTCATTCCGAGGCAGAAAAGTACAGATGACAACAAAAGACTAAAAAAGCCGAGTTGAAAAGACATTATAAGTAAAAGAACAAGCAAAATAATATGAAATCTACTAGTAATAGGCTACGGTACTTAAAAATAAAAATATTAATGCCTGGTTGCACCAACAAATCTTAAGATCCAGCTTAACCCAGCTCAGCTTATAGATAGGGCCGATTTAAGTGTCGCATACGTTGCACCATAATTTTGAATTCTTATCAATGCAATCCACATGACAATCCATTGTAGCAAGCTGAAAATTGATCTAAGACTCAATGGTGCAACGCATATTATGCTTCCTTAATGCACGCCTTAAGCTTAACATCTGTTGGTGCAACCAGGCATAAGAATACAACAAATAAACCTCTAGATCGTTCAATTCATTATTCATTATTCTCTTATACTGAAAAACGTCAATATCATGTTCTTAAATTTTTAATTTGTATAAAGTTGGATTAGTGATTAACATTGACACTCACTCCACTCCATACTCATAATAAATATCATATCTAAACTCTAAACACTCACTTTTCTAGCTTTTTTGGCTGCAAAATCTTTAATCAAATTTTTAAAGTCTAAGGCTTGAAAAAGCTCAGCATTTGAAACAAAACTAGCCAAACTAGACAATCTAAAATCTTCGTTAGAAGTCGAGTTCCTCAAGTAGTTTTTGATTCTTTTCAACACGCTGAATGATCTTTCTCCAGATGCATTAGATGTCATCACGCATAGTAGAATGCGCAAAGCCGTGTCCATATTCGGAAATAATGTTGTTAACTGTTTTTCATGAATGAGTTTCAGATACTCCATAAGAGTAGGTATTCCTCGGAGGCTTGGTAATCTTGTTGTCATGAGGTTCTCTTTCTTCATCAAATATACCTTCAACAAAGCTTTTGAACTGTACACATTCTTCTCCTATGTCGATTCGATACTTTTTAGTCAAAATGAAACTTTTACCCTGATTTCTTCATTGAAAATTGACGGTAAGTTGTTTAAAAATCCAAATTTTTCATTAAGACTGAAATAAACTTCGGACCATTCATTCAATTCTTAATAAAGCGTGTCAATTACAACATTGAATGTATTAATCTTTGCCATTAAAGTGGGGTTCAGTGGATTCATCTTCTTTGTCTTAGCCAAGGAGAGCTTTTCTTTCGGGCGTCTTTTTATTTCAAGAATATAGGTTTCATTTTTAGACAACTCATTTCCTCTTTTTTCGTAGGAATCAAAGTTGTCTCTACTCCTTTAGAGATTTTTTTGTATGTTGCAAGTCACATTCAAGTATGTTGCAGTTTTTGCAATGTTTTGCTACTCTTGTCAAAAGATTGTAAAATATCGTACCACGTGTTTAGTAGAATAGCCATTTTCTTATTAGAAAAATTGTTTACTGATTTCAATTCAATTAGTAAAAATTTTTTATGTAAAAATTACTAGCTATCAATTTTTGTTCAGGTTCGTATCCATTACAATTAAATCGGTACATTTTTTAAGGCAAAATTACAAAGAATAGAAATAACCACTTAAATTGTTGAGCAGTGTAGTAATTACAAATGAAAATACCCGAATAATGTCGAAACAAAAGAGATGAGTAAGAAAATAATATACTTTGGGTCAAACTGTCTTTAAAAAACAATTTGCATTTTTATAAAAACAATTGTTAATTATTTAAATTTAAGGACACGTCATATTTTTCTTATTAGACTAAGACAAATATTGGTATTGCAAAAATGGTCTGCTAAGATTGGCTATAAGTCTTTTGGGATTACTTAACTTTTGATGTTTTACGTAAGAGCAGCTCTCAGTAAATACCAGGTTCACTACATAGTGTACTATCAAGAAAGTGGCAAATAGACATATTCACTTTCCTATCGCCGGGAGATCTTTGTATCCTCGGTTAAAGCGGTCAGCTAGAAGGCTATCATCATCTCGGCATCTTCTTTATTTCACCGGTTTGTATTTTTATGTTCATTTTTATTTATCTCGTTGTGTTGCACTCCAATCTCTAGATTACAACACGATGGTGCGCGCAAAGTGCGGTGAGTGATTTGCCACTAGCTCTAGACAAATTGTGATGCCGATTTAACAACTCGAAATTATTACTTATTAGTAGAGATGAGGTTCAAATCACGACCTGTGATTTTATAACGGGTATCTAATTATCACGTTCGTGAGCTGGTGTTGCTACTAAAAGTAAAACTGTAGTTACGATTAAATCATGATTTCACGCAACTTAAGCACTTATAGTCGTAATGTTCATTTAATGTTTCTAGTTTATTATACGACACAGGTGTTGATCAAATCGTTCTATATAATACCTGTAGTACGTTGGAATCATGGTTTTTACTCCAAATTTTAAAGAACCGCTTGAATTGACATGAAATTTGGCATACACATAGCGAACATCAAAGAAAAAAAGTGATATTGTGCCGATGTGTGCTTCTGCCTTGGGGGTGATATTTCACCCCTTCTAGGGGTGAAAAAACATACGTGCAAAATAAGTCTGGGATTCGATAAACTGACTAATTCTAAGCAACTTTTATTCTATAGAGTTTTTTCACTAAGTCGATACTTTTCGAATTAGTTGCCAGTGAATATGTTCATTTTTTTACAAAAAAATTCACGTTTTTAGACGGTTTTTCGCAAATACCTCAGAAAGTATTTTCTCGAAAAAAAAAACATGCTTAGCAAAAATGTAGCCTGTAAAAATCTGAAAAAAATTATGTATGTATGAGTATAGAGCCATAGTAATTAAAAATAGGTTCATATTCGTCAAATTCCAAATAGAATATTTCAACGTGAAATAACCAAAAAATAAGGCACTTTTTGGGGAAAACTATTTACAACTTTTTAAACACAAAAGTGTTTAAAAAAAGTTGTATTCTTGTTTTTTTTTTAGTTTTTAGTATTAAATTTAAGCAAGTTACGCTCAAAATAAAGTTGGTCCCTTTTGTTTTGCCAAAAAAAAAAACGGGAAAGTCACCCCTATATAGCATCTTAACCTTCCGATGACCAACCTTTTATTGTTACACGGATGACCAAGGGGGGGGGGGAAATGACAATTAACAAAAAAATGAAGTTTTTTTTATGGCATGGACTTCATGTCATTCAGCCAGCCAGTCACATGAGTATTAGTGTCATGTGTAATGTGTATGTTGAGTAAGTGTCTTATTACTTTGCAAAGTCGACGTCATTAGCGTAAAACTACTTGAAATTACACATAATAGACGGTATTTTACTAAACATCAACTTCAGAATATATTTTTAAATTTATTAAAGAAAAACATACGCTGGGGTCACAATTTCCCCCGCTCGGTCATCCAAAGGTTAAAGGAAATTAATTGTTACCACTTCATAAGTTACTTTACTTATGTTGTATTTATATGATTTGTAAGTTTCAACGGTTCAAAGTGCTTACTTTTGAAAAAATTTCGTTTTATTAAAATTTGTAATATTTTTAATTTTGAAAGAAAATCCTTTTTTTTTCAAAATAATAATAAGAGTAAAAAAAAGTCTGCTTTAATATTTTGGATTTTTTTGGTTTTCTGTAAGAAAAAATTGGTTAATATTTATTGTTTCTAAATTTGCATACACTCGTGATTAGTGACTCGTTCAAGCCCTTTCAACTACAGCAATTTCAAAAATAAGGTGTTTGAACCGATGAAACTTACAGATAATATAAACAATATTTACACGAGTAAATCAACTTGTGAAGTGGTAACGGTTAAATTCATTTGAGATGCTAATTAGGGGGTGATTAACTTGGATTAAGAAATCCAAATCTGTAATAAAAAATGGGGGCTACTATTTAAAATTTTAGAGTAACCCCCACCCCACCTTCGTGGGGGATCGCCTTTGGTGTCATTCGATAGATTTTTCAAAAACATTGAATACGTGTATTTTGCAGTTTTTCGATCTGATGTTTATTTCGCGAAATATCGCGGGGTTCCTATTTAAAATTTACCCCCCACCACTCTCCGTGGGAATCGTGTTTGGTATTATTCGATAGATTTTTGAAAAATATTGAACACGTATTTTTTAGTTTTTCGATCTGACGTTTATTTCTCGAAATATTCTCTTTTTTCTTGTGAAACTTTGTGACTTACCCATTTCCTTATGCCCCGCTCAAACCGTCAGATTTTTGAAATATACACTGTTCTGCATGTACTTAACTTACCTTATCTTAATCTGACAATTTCGAGTTTTTTATGGATAGATTTTTTTATCTCGACTAACTGCAAAATCCCCCCTTGGTCTCCCCTACCATTACGTTTTAAGTTATTTGCGAAAAACCGTCTAAATTATTATTTATTAATTTATTAGACGTTGTTTTACGTCTAAAAACGTGGTTCTTTTGTAAAAAAAATGAACATATTCACTGGCAACTAATTCGAAAAGTATCGACTTAGTGAAAAAACTCTATAGAACAAAAGTTGCATAAAATTAGTCAGTTTATCCACTTCCGGACTTATTTTGAAGGTAGTTTTTTTCACCGCTGAGAAGGGGGTTTTGCCCCATGGCATTGTCAAAATACAAAAATTAGTCAGATTAAATAAATTATTGGAAAAAATTTTTTACTAAGCAACAACATTTTTGTTTAATTTAATAATATTTTGTATTTTGACAACGACATCCGGTTTAGAAGTCGAAACGTTAATAAAATCAATTTTTTAGTTAAATTGTGGCTTAGTTCCCATTTAGAATAGTTGATTACAAAAATGCCACAAGGATAATAGCTTTAAAACAAGTTAATTATTATTGTGAAAGCTTTAGGTCTTCCTTTTATTTTAATCTTTTACGGTAATACTATTTCATTTATAACTAAAAAAAATATATATTAATTTAGAGTCTCTTATCTTTTGCGTACTGTTTTAAAATGTTCTTATACTCATTAAAAGAACTAAATAATTGTCCGCACTCCGTAGTTAATTTAAAAACAAACACTAAACAAATAAAAAATAAGAAATCACTGACGCTCCAACTTTTTTTATTTGCGTACACGTTAGCGTATACCTAGACACAACCTTATATTTAGGTATATTCTTCTTCTCATTCTTTAGTTTATTGGCCTCCACCTACTTGGGTATTTGGCAAGCTCATCGTCGTGGAATAAGTCAAAAATATTTATATTCTCGTATGTCATTGTAATAATATATACCAGTTTGTTAAAATTGTAGTTTTATACTGTTTTTGAAGGAAAGGAACGAAGGTTTACTATTGAAAATAAAACCATTTTGTAAAAGTACAAATTTTCTATGAATAGGTCAAACGATCAAAAACACTTGTAACGTCACATAAATGTATTTTCTACTGACGTTTATAACGTCTAATTTAAAATTCTGTTTACTTTATTGGAAAAATGTAAATGTAAAACCAAGTGACGTCACGATGCGTTTTGGACCACCTGTTTGAATTTGAATTTTTAATCGTCTTTAGGGGCCAAACGAAAGACAAACAAAACTTTTTTATCTTTGATACATGTTTTAAATTATGTTCTGTTGTGATTTATAACATTTTTTTCGAATTTAAAAATTTATGCAAGTTCCCTATTGTATCCATTTTGAGCTATTTAAAACAGAAAATCATACTCTGTTTTCTGAGTTTCAGGTTTATCTCAGGTCTCAGTCTTGTTGTATTGTTTTAATAGTATGAACAACGAATATAAGACGCACATGAGTCTATATTCTGGTCGGTCGTCATGTAAATCTCGCCTGAATTACTAGTTGGTACAATCCGACAAGCCAGTGCTGGCGCGTGACCTTGAGCGAAAATACACAGCGACAAATGCAGAATACGAGAAGAGAAGGTCAGCCGCCACTTCTCGCTTGTCGCTCTGTACGCATGGATCAAACACAAAAATTGATCGGTTACGTATGATAGATTTATTGAGAAAAAACACTATAGAGAAACATTATTAAATTACGAAACTTTCTTATTGTTTCTGAAATAAAGTAATGGTAGGGGAGCAAAATATGCTAAATGTGCAGTCACTCGAGCGCTTTGGGGACCTATTGGGTTGTGAAGAGTAGGTCCTAAAACCAAAAAAAGTTAAGTAAAGTTTTCCATTTTAGTGGGGACTTTCCATTTTTTAATTTAAATTTCCATTTCCAACAATCGTTTTTTTTTTAATTATAGCGCCATCTATCCATAATTCGAAAAAATGTCTCGAATAAAAGTTACTTATTTTTACGTAAGGAATCCAAATCTGCAATAAAAAATGGGGCTCCCATTTAAGATTTTAAAGTAATCCCCCACTCCACCTCCGTAAGGGGTCGTGTTTAGTGCCATTCGATAGATTTTTCAAAAATATTGAATAAGTGTATTTTTCAGTTTTTCGATCTGATGTTCATTTCGCGAAATATCGTGGGATTTGTATTTAAAATATTAGATTTACCCCCCACCCCTCTCCGTGGGAAGTCGTGTTTGGTATCATTCGATAGAGTTTTGAAAAATATTGAGTAGAATTTTTTAGTTTTTCGATCTGTCATTCATTTCGCGAAATATTCGCTTTTTTCTTGTGAAACTTTGGGACTCACCTTGGGAACCCCTTAACGAACTCCCCTGTATTAAGAGCCAATATATGGTAGAGGTACATTTTTAGGGTACAAGGTTTCTCTCCATGTAATAATCTGACGCTTGGCCTAACCACCTAACCAATCACCTGATTAAAAGAATTATAGACCAGAACATCCCACTCCCTGTAAATATTCTCTTTATTCAGTCACTGAATAAAAAGAAAATTTTTGACTGTTTGGTATCTTTCTTGTCGGATAGTAAAATATTATTGTAATTAGTTATAGGTATTTGTAAAATATGTTTAAAAAATTTTTTAAAAAATTGAAAAAAAAAACAATAAAAAATATGAAAAAAAAAAAAATTACAAAAAAAAATTACAAAAAAAAATATAATAATAAAAAAAATTTTTAAGGAAAAAAATCACTAAGAGGATTTAAACCTCTGCGGGGTTGAACCGGATTGACATCTTATCGTAGTGACAAAAAAAAACAACAAAAAAAAACAAAACAAAAAAAAAACAAAACAAAAAACAAAGCAAAAAACAAAACAAAAAAAAAACAAAAAAATATATACAAAAAAGAATGCATTTATTTTAAATATTAACATTAGTAATTTTATTTGTAAAATGTATACACTATGTGTTCTTGATAAACATTAAGTATAATATATTTATAATATTTATTAACATAGTATGTACATTTAGCTGTAATAAGTAGGTAAAATAAGAAGTAAGAAATTGTAATTTTATTATAATAACCATGTTTCACTAATTGGCAATATGTATCTTTAATACATTTACTTTTGATTGAGACTGGCTGAATGACTATAGTCCAAGCCAAAAAAAAGACGCTTGGGCTCCCCTACCATAACGGATATTCATCTGAATTTTTACTTTGTATCTTTACACCCATAATCTAATCTTGTTTTTTACGTTGTTTCAGATTACATAGTGAGTAGTGGTTCGCCACCGACTCGAGATAAATTACGGTGCGAGGATAAAGCGAGGGCGCGAAAGGATTGGAGGAACGAGAGGCTGCGGGATATAGCGACCGCACTCACCGATCAGCACAGACCACTGCAATCAGAATCATCCAGTCTGGCGTTGCCGGCCGAGGGTCTTCTTCACCTAAAAAAGGTAAATAGGCATTAACGCCTCCTACAAGCGAAAGGAGCGATGTGTTAATAGGTTTCCGATAAATAACTTACGATACGCTTACATGGTTGTGATTATCGATAGTAACGCTGATTGACAATGAGTTGCAGATAATTTTTTTTGCACGATTGATCATTTTTGACTGTTTACCGTGACAGATTTTACGTCAGTAGGTGACATTTACTAGCAACTCGACGGTAAGTAATCCAACTCGACGGTAAGTACTCCAACTCGACGGTAAGTACTCCAACTCGACGGTAAGTAATTCACTTACCATCGAGTTAAAAAAAAACTCTTAATTTTAATTTATTTTTTGAAAGAATAAAGAAAACTAACGAATTATTTATTAATATTGAAACTTATGGTACAATTTGTTAAATTATTTAATGAAATCCCACTTGTTTGGGCTGTGGTTTCACTTCTAACAGAAACTCCTGCATAATCGCATACATTAGTAGTATTACTAGTATTGCACAATATTTTTTAGGCAAAATCTATTTTATTTTGAAGAGAATCTTCTACATAACTTTCTGCCACTGTCGATGAACGCCAACCTCCATGACGCTTTAATCCGAGGACATCAACACCTTTATTAGCCAAAAGCGTTGCTGATGTCCTCCTGAACGAATGGCCAGTATAGTTCTCGGCATTAGGCAAATTTAAGAATTTGGCAATTTGAGAAGGCCTGCCCCCGATTGTCCCTTTCCCTATTACTTGAGCACAACATTTTCCTTTGGCGTATCTTAAGAACAAATGATTTGATTTTACTTGTAATGGACGAAGTTTTATATACTTTTGCAGAATTTCTAAATATGGAATTTTATCGTCTGGTTTATTAACGACTGTAAAAGTACGCTGGATGTTCGTTTTTGTATTGGGTACTTTTACAATCATTAAACCATCGGTTTGTTGGATGTCATTCATAGTAATACATATTATATAATTCTTCTCTTCTACAGGCACCAGATATTCCCAATGTCATTGCGACCTACAAATTATGAAAAAATCTTCATTAGAGTATTTCTTTTACCTAAACTAGCTTATATTACCTTGTGAACTAGAAATTCTTCATCCGGTGCTTCCATCAGAAATTTTTCAAATTGCTCCGGTGTAAAAATGCTCGCTTTCTTAGGCCTATAGCCAACATTTTTTCTCTTCAAATACGCGATCAAAGTTGAAAACTTGGAAATATCAATGCCATCATAAAGAAAAACGGTGGATTTAATCATTGAATATTCTGCCCAGAGGCTTTCAGGAGCTTTCAACTGCATATATGTCTTTGAACGAAATATGCCAATAGAGTCTTTTCTTCGATTCTTAAATTCTTGCCTTCGCACCATTTTTTAAAACTTTGGTAGGTATTTTGATAACGGATTTTGGATTTTTCGGGAATAATTGCGGAACACCCTTCTTCCCAAGCCCGTTCAATTTCTTAAAATTCACTTTCGCTCATATTTTAATTTATAATAATCAAAATTGTACTTAAAATTATTGACAACTAAATAAAAACTCAATTCTCCATTGTTGTTATGCACCCTAGTTACTACCTAACAACCAAAGTATCTATCTTGATAAAATGAATGAAACTAGTCAATATGACGAAAATGTTTAATTTTATAATTTATAATGGTATCAATCGTGCAAAAAACGTTATAAGCATGTCGAACGTTAAGGGTAACCGATCTCAGACAATTGTCTTCTATCGGTATAAAACCCTTACCGTTCTCCATACTTAATATACTATATTTCATAAGTAAATTTAGTCAATGTGTGGCGGATTCTGATTCTGTTTCTTTGCCAATCCTGTTCAAAAATGTCCCTTTTAAACAAATCCGACGGGTGCCGGCAAAATTTTTGGTCAGAAATTGATTAATCAATTTTTTTAAACAAATTCAAAAAATCGGATTTTTTTTTTCAACGGAAATATTTTTTGGATTTGTTGGGTTATTTAAACAAAAAAGGTATCGTGTCATTTTTCTCAAAATTCGATAGTTTTCGAGTTATAAGCGATTTTAAATGTGCGTATTTGTATTTATGGAAAAAAATTCCCCACAAATACTTGACATTTATTAAAATTTTATAATTTAATATTAACGAAGATTTTTATTAATTTATTTATTTATTCAATTATTGCAAATGTCTGAATAAATACGCCAATCATATAGCGCGACAGAGACGCACCATATAGAGCGAGGCGCGGTCCTGCCAGTACATATTTAAGAACTGCGACAAAAGATGAAACCTTTTTTCAACAACTGCAGCAGTCATTCTTTATACATTGTACTCTGTATACGTTGTCAGTAATCTGCAAAATCGTTATGAAGCTTGTTTGGCAAATGTTCAAGTGCACATTTTAACCACGTAAAATACACTAAGCATCAAAATTAACGCACCACCTTAAAAATGGGACATTTTTGATGTCTCGTATTTCCTAAATCTGTTGTCCGATTTTAGTGATGTTTTTAATATGTTATAGCTTTATTATTCTTGAAGAATGTCCCTTTAATAATATTATTGCTAGACAGGTAAGTGTCATTGTATGCCGGGTGTGATAGTGTGTTTTTTCCTCAAAGTTTGGAACACCCTGTGGAATATTATAGCGCATATAAAATATTGATATTAAAACTCAACTGTAGCCTTAGGCTTTCTGAACATTTTGATTTTTGATTCATTCGCGTATGTGGGATAATAAAAAAGTTAGGTACTTTAACAACTAGACATGTTATTCATCAATACAAGATGTTTCTAAAGAAGTGCGACAAACTTTAAGAAATAATTCAGCATGAAAAAATAATGACCGTTTGCTTTATAAACATATGTCCACAAATGCTTCGTTTCCGAGATACGAAATAATTCAGCATGAAAAAATAATGACCGTTTGCTTTATAAACATATGTCCACAAATGCTTCGTTTCCGAGATACGGGATGTTGAATTTTTTCTTACAAACTGACGATTTATTTATTGCTCTAAAACCGGTTGATATATGCAAATGAAATTTGGTATTTTTTAAGAGGTAGTTATTGCGCATCTTTTGACATACAACTAAGAATTTTATATTCACCATTGGCGTGCATACGGGATGTCTCTAAAATGTTTATACCCGTATGCACGCCAATGGTGAATACAAAATTCTTAATTGTATGTCGAAAAATGCGCAATAACTACTTCTTAAAACCTATCCAATTTCATTTGCATATCTCAACCAGTTTTAGAGCAATAAATAAATCGTCAGCTTATAAGAAAAAATTCAACATCCCGTATCTCGGAAACAAAGCATTTGCGGACATATGCTTATAAAGCAAACGGTCATTATATTTTCATGCAGAATTATCCCTTAAAGTTTGTCGCACTTATTTAGAAATATCCTGTATTGATGAATAACATTGCTAGTTGTTAAAGTACCTAACTTTTTATTATAGGGGAGTGCATTTAGATTTTCACTTCGGAAAAAATCAAACAAGATAGAACTTTTTAAGAGGAAACAGTAGCGATCAACAGGTAGCGAAAACGCGTTCCAAGATTTCGGCTGTAATTTTGAAAATTTTTTCGAGATATTTGGCACACGTATTCGTAATATAATAAAGAATGGCGGTACAGAGCCCAATTTGAAAAATATATTAATATGTGTAAATTACTCTGTAATTAAATACAATATTAAAAAAGAGCGTGTACCGCCGTTAAGAAGAACAAAAAAATACACTTTCTTCAAATAAACTTTTTTATCCGATGCCTAGATTTTGTGTCATTTTGGAACTACTAAAATGTTTTATTTCATTAGTAGTTCCAAAATGACACAAAATCTAGGCATCGGATAAAAAAGTTTATTTGAAGAAAGTGTTTTTTTTTGTTCTTCTTAATGGCGGTACAGGCTCGTTTTTTTAATATTGTATTTAATTACAGAGTAATTTCCACATAATAATATATTTTTCAAATTGGGCTCTGTGCCGCCATTCTTTATTATATTACGAATACGTATGCCAAATATCTCGAAAAAATATTCAAAATTACAGCCGCAATCTTGGAACGCGTTTTTGCTACCTGTTGATCGCTACTGTATCACCTAAGAAATGTTTAATAAACAACATATCAAAAAGTTCTACTCGAGAAGTGGGTGCTTCATTTTTTATTAAACAAATGAACGACGAAGTTTGGTGTTTTTTTAAATAACTCCGAAAATATAAATTTTAGAACAAAACTGACTTGACCATTGAAAAATTCAGAAAATTTTACAAAAAAAACCTTATACAGTGCTAGTCAAAAGTCCGTACCTCCCTCGTATCTTTTGAACGGTTATACCTATAATAGTGAAATTTGGAGGGAAGAAATAAACGGACGTAATCTTCTTAACCAATCATGACAGGTGACGTAATTATGACAGATGACTTTACAGCGCCACTGTGACAGATAATTTTAAATGGGACCTTATGGCAAGTGATACCTCGTTTGAAAGGTATTGAAAATACCTATTCAGTCATACTAATTTTGTTTGAGTGTAAGCTAATTTTGATGAATTAATGAAATAAAATCAAAATTGTAGTTTCACATTTAATCAATAAAAATTCAAAATTCCGCATATGATTACTTGTCAAAAAGGTTGACGTTGACGTAAAAACTACTAGAGAATTGAAAAACGTTAACTTTTTTGTCAAAAAAACCATAGGCGTACATTTGAATTTTTATTAATTAAATGCAAAACTACAATATTATATTTATTTAATTTATTCACCAAAATCAAAATCAACTAAAACCGAAAAAAATTAGTATGACTCAATAGGTATTTTGAATACCTTTCAAACGATGTATCACTTGCCATAAGGTCCCATTTAAAATTATCGGTCACAGTGGCTCTGTAACGTCATTTGTCACTTTTACGTCACCTTTCATGACTAGTTAAGAAGCTTGCGTCCGTTTATTTTTTCCGTCCAAATATGACTATTATAGGTATAACCGTTCAAAAGATACAAGGCGGGTACGGACTTTTGACTAGCACTGTATAAAGAATTTTCTAAAATTAAATCTGTATCTTCTATAATTTTTTATTTATAACGCTAAAGTCACCCTTCTCACAAACATTGGCGCACTGTAAACTAGCGTACGGCGAAGTGCACGGTTGAGTTTTTTTTAATATAATTCTTTAACTAATGGATCAAATGAAATTTTACAAATTGAACCCAAAAGAAGAATAATTAAGCTATCTTATGGTTATAATAAAAAGAAATAAAATGTATGGGCATAAGTACGGTGGGGGCGGAAAGTGAGCCTTACATGAATTTTGTTTAAAAATGATTTAAAAATGTGTAACTAATACAATTTTTCCTATAAAACCCTCAATTTTGCACAACTTACCTTTCAAGCATCGTACTAAATAATGTTTAATTAAAAAAAATCTCAAAAATTTAATTCAAATGATATGACGTCTTAAAAAATGTAATTTTTGAAATCTTCGTAGTTTTATAGAATTACCACCATTTTAAGACGGTATTACTCAAGTTTGAACAGGTCTATTACAGTTTTGTAAGTGCTTTTTTAAAGATTAGAATGTAATCTTTAGAATGCACTAAATTATTTTACTTTAGAAATGAAATAGACTATTTCTTTTTGAGAAAATTAAGAAAGATAACAAAAATGTAATACAAAAACCGAAAATTACCAGCTAAAAAAATGTTTATATAAAGTGATCAAAACTTTTTTCTGTAAAACTTACCTAAAATAAATAATAAACTTCAACAATAATAAATAATCAGCAAAAAAATTTTTTTTAGCTCTTATACAGTACTTATGTCTGCGTAACTTGGAACCTATTGATAACTTTTTTATTATCAGTTTTACGAAAAAAAGTTATTCTTTATAAAATACTCTGCATCGCATATAATCTAAGATACAATCATCAAATATCAAATTTATTGAATTTTATACGAGGTATGTCAAAAAATATGAATTTCACTCAAGAGTAAAGTATCGTTAAATTTCACAATATTGAAAATTGTTATTAAGAAAAGTTGTTTGGAATTAAAAAAATTGTTTTAGTGTTCAATTACATCCTTCTAATTAAAATATTGTGAATAATAAAGGCACTTAACTCTTAAGAAAAATTCATATTTTTTACATACCTCGTATAAAATTAAAAAGTTTAATATCTGATGGTTGTATCTTAGATTTTAGACCAGGGAGAGCATTTTATGAAGAATAACTTTTTTTCGTAAAAGTGATAATAAAATAGTTATGATTATTGTAATAAAATGATGATGAGTATCTGTAATTTGAGAAAAAATTGATTTTTTTTTATTAGAATTATGTAATTGTATATTTAAACATAGTTTTTAATTTTAAACAACTTTTCATAATAGCATTTTTTGATATTCTGCAATGTAAAGGTACTTTACTCTTTAACGAAATTCATATTTTTAACATAACTCGTATAAAATTGATAAAATTTGATATCTGATGGTTGAGTTTTAGATTTTTGACTATCCAGAGCATTTTATGAAGAATAACTTTTTTTCGTAAAATTGATAATAAAAAAGTTTTCCATGTGGTTCCTAGCTACGCAGACATACTGTATAATAGCTTCTGTATAAGAATTTTCAAATTGCAATGCCATATTCAGATTCAGTATAATCAAAAACAAAATAGAAACATATTTGATCAAAGTAAAATGATGAATTTAACGAAATTTTTAAATAATTAATACAAAACAATTGTTATTGTTTAAACTATTAATAAACAATTAGCGGCCAAATCCGCGAGTAGAACTTTTTACTTTAACATGTATATAAACCAACAAAAAAAGTTTTAGAAAAATATAAGCTTGTTTGAATTTTTCCGAAACAGCGCATGTTTTCGTTCTAATTGCACTCCCCTATTATCCAACATAACCGAATGAATTAAATAGCAGAATGTTAAGAAAGCCTAAGCCTACAGTTTAGTTTCAATTTAAATATTTTATATACGCTTGATATTCCACAGGGTGTTCCAAACTTTGAGGAAAAAACGCACTACCATTGTTACACCCGGTATACAATGGCACTTACCTCTTTGACAATAATATTATTACAACGACATTCTTGAAGAATAAAGCTATAAAATACTAAAAAATCACTAAAATCGGACAACAGGTTTAGAAAATACGAGACATTAAAAATGTCCCATTTTTAAGGTGGTGCGTTAATTTTGATGCTTAGTGTATAGTGGAGTCAATGAAGGTGGATATGAGTTATTACCTCAGATTTCGTTGAACCTCCATCGATTTTTATAAAAATTGGTGAGTGATTAAAGGATACCTCAAGGAACAAAGGTGACATAGTGCCAACTTGCGCTTTTTGCATTTTAGGGTTGAAATACACCCCTTTTTTAAAAAAATTATTGTTTAGATTCCTGAAAGTGCAGTCACTTTAAGTTTTCACTTCCTATTTTGTTAAATCTTCATTGATTTTCATGAAAATCGGTAAGTAGTTAGAGGATACCTCAAGTAATAAAAGATATATAGCATTAACTTGCGCTTTTGCATTTTAGGGATGTAATACACCCCTACTTTTTAAATTGTAAAAAATGCAGATTTCCGCATTATGGCGCAAGTAATCTCGTTTAATTAAGAAAAATAAATATTTTTTTATATATATGTGCATGAATTACATTTTTTTTTAATTTTTCAAACCTTATAGCAACCAAAAATTCGAAAATTAACACGTCGAAAATCACGAAAACCTTATTCTTCTATATTTCTGAAAGTGTAGTCACTGAATGTTTTCACCCACGATTTCTTTGAACCTTCATCGATTATCATGAAATTTGTTGATTAGTTAGAGTTAGAGGATACTTCAAAAAACAAAAGTGATATGGCACCAAGTTGCGCTTTCTGCATTTTAGGGGTGAAATCCACCTTTTTTTTTAATGATAAAAATGCAGATTTCAGCATTCTGGCTCAAGTAATCTTGTTTAATTAAGTAAAATAAATATTTTTTTACATTTATGTGCATGATTTATAATTTTTATTAATTTTTTAAACCTTACAGCAACCAAAAATCAGAAAATTAACAAATCGACAATTACGAAAAAAATTAATCTTTTATATTTCCAAAAAGGCAGTCACTGAAGGTTTTCACCCCTGATTTCGTTGAACCTCCATCAATTTTCATGAAAATTGGTAAGTAGTTAGAGGATACCTCAAGAAACAAAAATTATGTGGTACCAACTTGCGCTTTTATCCTGGGGGTGGATGTTACCCCTTCTCATTGGTGAACACTATTTTATTAAAAATAACCCCATAATTAGATGGAGGAGTACATTCTAAGCAAACTTTCTTTTATCAAGTTTATAAATTTTTTATTTAAATAATATTTCATAATTTAATAAAATATTATTGGTACAGTAAAACCTGACAATAACGGCCACTAAAAATAGAAAACAATTGGCCGTTATAGAAATGTGGCCGCTAATGCTAGGTTTCCTTTTCCACAAATACATAAAATATAATTGAAAATTTATTTATTTTAGTAATTAAAGCAAATTTAATTAAATATAATTCTACAAACAAACGGAACATACTAAAACTAAATTCAATTTACTACAATATAAAACAATATCTATACGAAAAAACAACTATAAGAAAAACAGAATTTTTGTTTGTTTTACATTTTTTTAGATAAACGAAACATACTAAAACTAATTTAATATAGGTAATACATAATATAAAACAACATACTATAGCTACTACGAAAAATACGCTTATCACTAAAGTATCGTCGTGCTTCCATGCTATATTCAACAAAACCAACTTGGTAGGGCCTTTAATTAGATATCGCAAATCACTTTGGCTGATTTTGTCTGCATATATATTATGTTTGAGGAATCCCTTTTTTGTGAGACTGGATATAGGACATTTCTTAAGTATGAATTCACATTCATGGTATATCGTTGCTATACAGGGATAATAATCTGTGCAATGTTATGGTACAGGCTACGTTAAATATGAAGTAAATGTGGAAGATATACACTGGTTATTCATTTCAATTTAATTTGATTGTTTTTTAATCGTTTACAATATTTAAAATAATTAATAATTAAATAAAGTTAGGGATTTCAAAAATAAATTCAGTTCTCACTGGCAGGGTGGGAAATAATAAAGTGCCATACAATAGCATTTCATTACAATGCTCATTACAGGCATTACAGGCTGCTCCGTTTGAGAAAACTCATACTCTCAAACTTTGAGAAAACACTCATTCAGTTTCGACCAACCCTGTATTAGCTAAAATTAAACGTTTTGCTAGATTAATAATTTTTAACAATAATAGATTATATTAAAAATCACTTGAACATAAATTGATTTTCTGATGTCAAATCACTACAATTATACAAGGGGGTGAATATTGCTATGAAATTTGAAAATAAAAACGTAATTATCTTTTAAACTACTTCGTATAACATCACAAAACCTGATATTTTAAGAAATAAAACATAGAGGAGAATCCAAAAATGTAAAAATATACAGGGTGTTCCATTAAACAAAAGATAATTTTGTTTCACCCTGTCAATATGGGTATATTTGGGTATATTTGGGTATATTTGGAAATGTATTTAATTTCTGATATTATCTATGCCCCAATCTCACCTAAATAAACTTTTTTCGTATCTCCTACAACAAACGACTAATTGGACTTCCCACAACCTGTATACATACAAAATCTCCGCTATAAAATTTTTTCAAAGAAAATGTTATTGGTTTTTTTTAAATAACTCCGTTAAATTTTGAAATATGAGATTTATCCAAAAACCATTACAAAGCTAAGTAAAAGTTCTATAACATTGTATTAAACATAATTTTCTAAATCCTGTATTTTTTTTTTAAATACAAGGTGAAAGGGCCCCGGTTACATGGTTCTCGCAGTAAAATTTAGGTTTTAAATGTTTTTATCTCGGTTATTTTTTGTCGTAAAAAAATATTAAAAAAAGAAAAAGCTTAAATAAAGTTAAAACTAAAATTTTGTTCTCTACCATTTTTTAAGTATATCGAGAATTTTTGGAGTTATTATCAAAAGAAAATGAAATTCACGAAAATTTGAAAAATTCTAATTTTTTTTAATCGTATTTTTTTTCAATAATATGCGTTCTAAACCGGTCAGAATTGTTGAAGTTATTACTCATGTTAAAATAAATAAAGTTTTAAATGGGTTACTATAAATTTTAATTTTTGTGGAAATGAAGTATGTTTCATTTTTCATTCTTCCCTAAAAAATCTGAAAGGGTCCTCTTATTTCGATCATAACTTGCTTAATTTTGTTGCTATCGACTACTTATATAGCTTTTTGATAGTTACCTTTAAGTAGTTTATTAAAATGTTTAATATCTATATTTAACAAAGTGCATCGTTTTCCTGTTATTTAAGCTTGAATACTAAGATTTGAGTACTCGCGGAAAAAAAATATACATTCAATTGCATATAACTCACTTTGTATATGTAATAAAGGATTTTTCGAATAAGGAGCTTATTTATTTTTATATTATCTTCGATTTTGGTAATAACAACTTTTTTGAAGAAACTTATGGTTTTTGAGTTATTTATGAAAAACTGCTTTAGAACATGGATTTTTTTTGATTTATTGAAATAACTTTATATAACAAATTTTACTTATAATTTGTCCCTCTATCGATTAGTGGTATTATTTTTAATAAAATAATTTCCACCCCCGAGAAGGGGTGGCATCCCCCCCCCCCCCCAGGGTAAAAGCGCAAGTTGGCACCATGTCACCTTTGTTTCTTGAGGTATCCTCTACATACTTACCAATTTTCATGAAAATCGATAGAGGTTCAACGAAATCGGAGGTGAAAATCTTCATTGACTCCGCTAGTATGTAAGTTAAACAATAAATACAGTGTCACTTTTCGTACTGTTTATTATGGCGGATACTGTAATTAAAAAATGTATTGTATTTATTTTTACGACCTATATATTATAATGTAGAAAGTGTACGAAACAATTCTTAGATTTACCGTTTTATTCTCTATTTCTTAAGAGAACATAAATACTGCGTTTATTTATGTATATATCAAACCAACAGGATCTCACAGGTAAACAAATTATTTTAATACTTACGGAGATCAAAACTAAGATACGTACGGTAAAAGATCTTGCATACAATGGCGAGTGACTGTTCATAAATTTGTTTTAAAATAAGTACTTTAAAAAATGCCGAAGGAAAACGGTAGTCACACTTACACATACGATAAAAATAAAAAAATGTTAAATTGATATACTGCGTGTCCCAATTGTACGTTGGAAGTCGAAAAAATGAAACGTTCAATCTCCATAAGAGGCGAATGAAAATATTACATATATACACTGCACATCATTAAAAAGAGGCCACCTAGAATTGTTCAATAATTTTAAGTTTATGCAATTTTTTCTATTGTTACTAAACCCCACAATGCAGATACACTTGGGCACGTGAACGACATGTTTGGCAAACGGTACCGATAGGTCAATTAAGACTTGTTTACACGGGTAGAGTAATGATGCAAGTACTTGATAGAGTAGAGTAAAGACTTCTTTACACGGGTAGAGTAATGATGCAAGTACTTGATAGAGTAGAGTAACTCTACCCGTAAAAACGCTCAGCACAGTAGAGTAGCAAGTAGAGTGTATAGTAGGTGGTAAAGTAGAGTGACTAGCAACATGTGGCAAAGTAACTCTACTCTACTACCACCACCACCACCACCACCGCCAAAATGTCCACTCGCCTGCGGTCTCTACCCATGGAACGCGCTCAATTCTGGTAGAAGTGGTAGAGTAGAGTAGGTAGGAGAGTACATAGGGACGCTGTCATTCCGGCTGGAATTGTGTTTTGTGTAAATAGTGAAAATGAAGTTCACCGAAGATGAAACTTTAAAACTTGTAGATCTGTATGGCGAATACCAGTGTTTATGGAATTTAGGTAGTGTACACTACAGAAATAAAAGTATGAGGCAAGCTGCGGAGGATGAAATCGTCGAAAGAATGGCAAAGGGGTCTTTGGAGTAAACGAGCTCAAGCAAAAAATTAAGAATTTAAGGTGCACTTATAATCAAGAGTGTTTAAAAATACAAAAATAAAAAAAAATCGGGTTCACTATACTAGCATCAGTACTATACTTGTACTCTCCTCGTGTGAACGGTATCAAGCCATTTTTGGTACCCATCAACTCTACCCGTGTAAACAAGTCTTTAAGGGTAATAAGTTCACACATAAATTATTGATAGGTATCCGTTTTACGACTTCGGAGAATGCATGTGTTGTTTGTGCATTTTTTTCTTGGAATATGGCCGTTGTCTTTTTCAGAAATCTTTCATTAGTGTACAGATGTTCAAAGAGTGACCTTGTGCAATTTTGAAATTCAAAACTACGGCTGAAAGATTTGCTAGATTTGTTCAAATTGTTACTTTGACTGATAATGGAATAGAATAAAGAGAAGTGGCCAGATAGCTTGGAATCAGTCGTTTTATGGTCCAAAAAACATACCAACGATTCGTAGAAACTGGATCTCACAAACGACGACCAGAATCCGGCACGAGAAGAATCACGACAGCCAGAGAAGACCGTTCTTTACAACGCACTTCTTTGCAAAATCGGTTCTAACGGCTAGAGCAATCCAAAACCGTTTTCAAAATTCTTACGGGTGGACATTAAGCCCTTCTACAGTGAGAATAAGGTTGGGAAATTTGGTCTAGGGGCTCGTTGCCCAGCAACAGGTCTTTGTTAACAGCAGCACATCGACAACGCCGACTTGAGTGTGCTAGAGACCACGAGCATTGGGCGATAGAAGATTTGAAAAATGTTTAGTGATGAGTCCAGGATGGTTCTTATAGCTCAGACGGTCGTATCAAAACGTACATAAGACGTGGGGAACGATATGCTGCTTGTATTCGACGCACTGGTCACACGTAGCTAAGATGATAGCGAAATACTTGGAAACCGTCGGTGTGTCACAAATGAATTGGACGCCTCAAAGCCCAGATTTGAACTCGATTGAGAATGTCTGGGACCAATTCAAACAAAGAGTAAGAAACAGAATACCTACCTGCTCCAATAAATCGTGAGCAGCTTCGGTTGGCGCTCGTGGAAGAATGGGAAGCTTTTCCTCAAGACAACATCCAGAGTTTGTTCAATTCAATGCCAAGTCGAATGATGAGTATAATTCAAAATAGAGGTGGTATTAAAGAATATTGAAAATCACGATTTTATTGTAATTTTTATAAAGAAAACAGAAAAAAATTACAATGTTAATTTTTTTAATTTTCCATTAAAATCATCATTTTGGTAGAAGTTTTTTTTGACATTTGTTATTTAAGAAATTATTGCATACTGATTTAGAACATATTCTTATATATTTAGAACATATATCTAACGACAATAAATTTCTTGTACGGTTCGTAAAAATTAGAAAATGCCAAAAATTTTAGGTGACCTCATTTTAATTATGCGCAGTGTATTTATAGAAGATAATAAAACACGAGAACTCATCATCATTTTCTTCGACTTCATCCCTATGCGGTAGGGCAGCTTTCCTTGTTACATTTTCTACATAAGCTTCGGTCTTGTGTCATACCAATAATCTTCTACTCTGTACATACCTGTCTTATCCAACCTTTACCCACAAGTTCTTCTTTGGTGATTCTCTTAAATTCCTTTTAGAAACTTCACGATTTTTCATATTGGCTGACTATCATTTTGGAGTTGAACGTGTCCTAACCACCTTAACCAATGTTCTCTCATTTTGGCGTCAATTCGTATTTCTCCTAGACTTCCATTAAATAAGTTTGCACTTAATTTTAGTAGTGTTTTGTTATTGAAAATATTCATCTCATTCTCAATTCTGTAACATGTATTCGTGTCTAATGTTCAGTGTCGTATACCATAACTGATCTTAGGACTGTTTTCTGTTACACAAAATAAGAGCAACAGAGATGGAATTCCTAAGGAGAAGCTGCAGAGTAACAAGAAAATATAGCAAAAAGATTAAGATAGCATAAAGATTAAGAAGAGAATGGGAATGAACTCATATAATAGACTACATCGAACAGAAGAGATTAACCTGGTACGGACATATTAGAAGAGCAGACCAAAATCGTTGGATAAATAGAATAACAGAGTGGAGCCCGATAGGAGGAAGGAAGAGAGGCAGACCCCGAAGATCCTTCAGAGACGAAGTGGACAAAACAATGGAGAGAAGAAATCTACAGGAAGGGGACTGGCAAGACAGAAAGAGCTGGAGAGAACGGTTGAGTGAAGAAATACACTGAAAACTACGGAAATCCTTAGTATATATTATGTGTAATAGGTCTGGATCCCGCATAAGAAAAAAAAGTTGATTAATAGCAAGCTGAAAATTTGTTAATAGCTTAAGGGTGTCTAGTCGGACAAACTTTGATATATGGGAACACTGGAACAGGGGAAGTTTTAATGGTGGAAGAGGTTAAAAATTTAGAACGTCAGTCTACGAAAAAGTCAGATGTATTTTGTCGGACAGAACTTCCAATTGATTTGTTGATTAAACTCTCATGCAAAAATCAGACTGGTGTGTATCACCAACTGGGCATTTTAATGAGTGGATCACAAAGAACATGTCAAATGACAGAAATCATGTTGGTTAGTAATATTAGCAGTCTGATTTTTGCATGAGATTTTAATGAAAGGGTAACAAATCATTTGGAAGTTCTGTCGGACAAAATACATCTGACGTTTTCGTAGTCTGACGTTCCAACTTTTTAACCTGTTCCACAATTAAAACTTCCCCTGTTCCAATATATCAAAGTTTGTCCTACTAGACACCCTTAAGCTATTAACAAATTTTCAGCTTGCTATTAATCAACTTTTTTTTGGTACGCGGGATCCAGACCTATAATAAATAGATAAATAAATTTGTGGTGGTGCTTTAGTAAATGTTTTTTACTAAAATACAGGGTGTTTTATTAATAATTGTCCATATAATAACTGGAGAAACCTTAGCACAAAATACGAAGATTTAACCTAAAACACTTAAAAAAATGTAGTTCCTTACTGAGTTACAGGGTGTTTTATCTAAAAATTTAAAAACTATTTTTGCTCAGCATTTTAAAACTATTCGACGTATCCTTTTCATACTTGGCAGAAAGTATAGGTATGTACTTGACAAACTACTAAATTATGTTAAACAAACGTTTTTGGCTACTACCAGAGGCGTACGACGGGGGAAAATGAATGGTTGACCCTTTCCAAATTCTACGCCACTGGCGGAATTGCTATTTTAGTTCAATTTTTGGATTCTCCTATACTTTCTATAAAAATAATATACTCTTCATTCGTAACGGTAAAGTCATTAGTTTCCGAGATCTTTGAAGTTAAAAATGAAACGACACCTTTATTTTGATAATGGATTGTGTCGCTTCATTTTTAATTTCAAATATCTCGAAAACTATTTTAATCATTTTATCGTTACGAATGAAGAGTATATTATTTACATAAAAAGTATTGGAAAATCATAAAATTACAATAAAATAGCAATTTCGTCAGTGGCGTAGAATTTGGAAAGGGTCAACCAGCCACTATCCCCTATTGTACGCCTTTGGTAGTGGCTAGAAACGTTTATTTATCTTAATTTAGTAAGGTGTACAGTACCTACACTTTCTACCAAGTATGATAAGGATACGCCAAATAGTTTTAAAGTACTGGGTACAAATAATTTTTAAATTTTAATCATATGAATCATCATAAATTAATCAAAATAACTATGCCGTTTCATCTTTAACTTCAAATATCTCGAAAACTAATGACTTTATCGTTATCAATGAAGAGTATATTATTTACGTAGAAAGTATTGGAGAATCTAAAAATGGCACTAAAATAGTAATATCTCCAGTGGCGTACAATTTGAGAAGGGTCAACCATTCACTATCCCCTGTCGTACGCCTCTGGTAGTAGCTAGAAACGTCTGTTTATCATAATTTAGTAGGGTGTATAGTAGTCGCACTTTCTGCCAAGTATGAAAATTATACGTCGAATAGTTTTAAAATTCTGAGCAAAAATAATTTTTAAACTTTTAGATAAAACCCTGTAACTCAGTAAGGAACCACATTTTATTTAAGTGTTTTAGGTTAAATCTTCGTATTTTGTGCTAAGGTTTCTCCAGTTACTATATGGACAATTATTAATGAAACACCCTATATAAACGTTTTGCTTTGTTACATACTGATTACACATACTCAGACCAAGAGACAATCTCTGTTAAACTAAGCTCCAGGTCGTTTTTCCCAAAATCAGATTCTAAAATTACGTTAGAAAAAAGTACAAGATAAAAATAAACACTCCTACTGTTAATAAATATAATTATTTACTGCCTCAGTTTCGGACACACTGTATAAACCATAAAAAATGTAGTCCCAGAAGTACCAAGCATACAAGCAATCACTCGGACGGAGCTCCCGAGAAAAAACCTTTTGAAGGCTCGTAATTGGCTTGTTATTAATAATAATTCCAGCTTAGCCTTTTGGTAATAACTGTTAAAGAACTACTATATCAACGCTACAGAAAGTGGTACATGTAATTAAAACATAACGAACAAAAATTTACGATAACATTGAGCTTATAACGAAAAACGTTTTAATTAGACCATTAGACTATATTTTGTTAAAAAATATGATTACGTAGTGAATGTTATTTGTTATTTAATAACTATCTGAAGACATTTTTCTAATTGTGAATTTGAAACATTTAAATCAGTGGTTTTCAAAAAGTTTATTCAGCTGTAATAATTTCCCTTGCCGAAATTTAAACGCAGTGGCGAAGTAAGCTTCTTATTCAAAGCTGCAAAATCCACCTAAAAATAAACCGTAAAAACTCCTTTAGGATAGTTTTGTTGTATTGAAATGGATCGAATTATTTATATCTTTGTTGTTTGTTACCCTAACAACTTTAAATCTTACCTGAAGATATCTAAAGATTTTTTATAATTTCGCAATCTTCTTCTTCTTCTTAGCCTCATATCGTCTATGTTTGGACATAGACCTCTCCCAACTCCTTTCTTCGATCTCTATCTTAGCAAGATACTTCCAATTTGTTCTGGCTATTCTTTTTATGTCGTCTACCCTTCTCATCTGTTGTCTTCCTCTTGGTCGTTTATCTTCGTAAGGTCTCCAATTTATATTGAGGCGTTCCAACGTTGGTCTTTTTGTCTAGCAGTGTGGCCTGCGAAGCTCCATTTAACTTAATACCATTTATACCTGCCATTTATAATTATTATACATCTGGGGTCGTCTCTGTCTGGTATTGTTTTTGTTTTCAAGGGCGGATTCAGAACCGATTTTCGGGAGGGGCCATGCTTTTTTTTTTTGGGGAGGAGTACCAGGGGGTGTGGTGATAATTTTTAAAAATTATTGTTATAATGGCGAGTTTTAAGACACTTTTCATACACTTTCAGCATAAAGACATTCAAAACGTAACACTAATAAAGTACATATTATTAAAGTCAGTAAATACCGATTCCTACACATTTCTTCGGATCCAAGTGCAGTTCTTTCAATAAGTTTAATACTATTTTTCCAATGCTTCTTCTGTCGGGCCTTCTTTTTTCCCTCTTTCTTGATTTTCACTAATTATTTTTATGTTCTCATAAGCGTCAATGAACAAAGTCTTCACGAATGTTGTTATTGTGTATGTATCTCAAATTTAGAGAAAGCTGTTCCATGTGGGATACGTCAGTCGTTTCGTCAAATATGACAGAGTAATAATTTGCACTTTGAACCTGATTCATTATTTGTTCAATTATTTCTTCACAACATGTTATCAATTTATTTTGAATGGTGCTACTAATGTATGTTGCTCAGGAAGATGCTGTGGATAGGTGTTGTTAGAGTCTTATCTCCTGATGCGATTTTAAACCTTAACAATTCCCCTCATTGCTAGGTCCAGCATCTTCGTCCAGAAGCAGAAGGCCATTATCACGATGACCTCTTAGAGGAATATTTTGTCAACCTAAGAACCCTATAGGCTCTACTGTTGGTCTTAGTCTTTCTCAATTTTCTTGTATATCTTTATACCTCTGAGAGTCTATCTGGGTAATGACTTTTGCGGGTTGCAATAACTTTGTAGAAAATCCAGCCCAACCTGAACGAGCTCCTTGTGGTATGATGTTTTTTCATGTGTTTGTATGCCTCCGTCTTTGCCCATGAGTTTGGCAAAAGATGATAAAGGTTTAGTGACAAGGCTTTGGGCTGTCATCCCTTTATTGTGGCCATAGTTTTCATTAGAGAAATAAAACGTAATACTTGCAAAACAATGCCTTTTGAATGTGCAAAAGTACCAACCCACTTTTCTGTTCTTAGTGCTGGTGACCCAAGTAACGCTTCTTTTCTTTTTTATTCTGTATGTGTACAGAATGTGAAAATTGATACGATTTTAATGGCTGCCAAGATCGTTCTAACAATCGGCACTCTGTAAAATTGTCAACATTTTGATTTATAAAACATCCTGTCATTCTTGGAAGCTTCCGTTACTGCTTTTGTTCAATTCTAGTCCATATTTATCTTCTGTTTTATACATATATGTGTTTAAACCTAAAAACATTTTAACTGGAAATATTTAAATTTATATTTTTTTAAATTCTCGGAGGGGGCCATGGCCCCCTTCATGGATCCGCCCTTGTTTGTTTTTGGATTGCATCTTAAAGAATCGAAACTTATGGTGCAACGTAAGTGAGATTTAAGTGGCTCTGTCTATAAGCTGAGCTAGGCCAAGCTTGAGCTTCAGATTTGTTGGTGCAACCAAGCATAAAGTCTATATTTACTGCTCATAGTTCAACTAATAACGTGTTCTTGAGGCTAGTTATGAAATTTCATTATTCATCGCTAAAACTCGAAAAATCATACTATAGGAGAGAATTTAATAAAACCGCCAATCTCAGCATTTCTTAAAAGATTTTTGAAAAATATGGCAAATATGTAAAGGCTATGTTACTCATTCACTCAACAATAGACGGAATGGGTGAAGATATTGCAAAACAACTTGTTGAAAAGCTGAAAACAAGAAATCTCTCAGTGCGAATGGATGAATCAACTATCAACTTTGAGAGGCAATGAGGCAGTATTGATAACTTACATTTTATGCTGCTGATGGTGCTCCTAATGCGATGCAAAAGAAAAATGGCTGCATAAAATTCATGAGAGACGCGAATCCAGACATGATTCTTGTGCATTATGTCATTTATAGGGAACACTTGGTAGCTAAAAACATCTCTCCTGTTCTAAATGAAGTACTACATTCCGTAGTAAATTGTGTTAATGCTATTAAATCTAATGCGAAATGTGAGCGTCTATTCAAGCTATTTTGTGAAGAACAAAATGAAGACCACGTGAGGCTTTTACTTCATAATGAAGTAAGATGGCAATCCGAAGGAAACAGCTTGAAACGATTTATGGAACTGTTTGATGCTATTAATGATTTTTAAGTGACAAACCTGAAATTCAGTATCTGTTATTAACAATCGATGGTAAAGCATTTGTGAGTAATTTAGTTGAAATCTTTGAAAAACTAAATTATTATATTAAACAGTTTAAGAGGATCGGAACGTATTTTCGGCTGCAATGCTATTCAAATGGGGATTCATTTTTTTCAAATCCTGAGAAAACTAATGAGCATTTTGGAAAAATTTAAACGCAGAATGAAAGATTACGTTATTAGCGAGGGCCGAAAGTCCCTGAGAACTTCTACAATGTTTATTTTAATAAGTTACAGGGGTGAAAAAACTAAGAGAAAATTTAGTGTGATTTTTAAATTCAAATATCTCATTCAAAATAAACTTTTTATTTATTCTAAGGGACTTTCGGCCCTCGGTAATAATTTAGTCTTTCATTCTGCGTTTAAATTTTTCAAAAATATTTATTGGTTTTTTCAGGATTTGAGAAAAATGAACACAATGCCGTGGTAATATTTTCCAAATCTGTCTTTGTCTTACAACGCACTCAACCGAATATAATATTGTCAGCATATATTGTCAGTCAGACACTGACAATCAGTGACAATTTTAAATATTTGACATTGCATCGGGAATATTTTGAGAAATTGATTAAATATTATTTATATATAGTGTATTTGATAAATAATTGATTAAAGACGTGAACTTAATAAAAAGTTATTTATTGTGTATTATTTGTGAAAGATCCAAGCAGAGAATACATCAGATATATCCTGTGATCCAAGTATTTTGTTGTTAGAGATGTTCAAAATTGTAAGCGTTCCAAAATAACAACATATTATTAAAAAATCACTTTAACACTTTTCCTCTTTTCTCGATTGATTATTAGTTTTTGTTGTACAAGTAAATTATTCCAATCACTGAAAACATAGTTAGTGAAAAAATTATCACATTTATTAACCGAATTAATAATTTGCAATTATAAAAATAACAGTTATCCAAGAACATTCAAAAGCCATCTCTTTAAATTAATTATGACATTTTCAAGTAGAATGACATTCTAGTAATGTTTACATATCCACACCAGTGTGAATTTTACTACACGTAATTTGCCGTGTAAAGACAGAAAAAGTAGGGATACACGTAAAATATTTGCGAATTATGTACCCATAGCCTTAATTAAATTACAGAAAAACCTTTATTAAAATAATTTGGAATTTGAATGTGAGTTGTTCATTACATGTTTTGAAAATTTATTTACTGTATTTCGTAAACAAATTCTTAGTAATTTTTTCCTATTAAAAATTATGTATGTTACATAGGGGAGCATACAAATTTTAGAAAGGCTAAGGTGGGGCATGGCACAAAAAAGGTTGGGAAACACGGCTAGACGGTTTTGGCGATAAACTCCTCTCTTAATGGCGACGAGATTTGTCCAGTTGTTGATGCACTGACATCTAGTTACACTATCATAATTGCGTTTTCATATAATATTATATTATGTATTAGTTGCCCATATCTCGACTCCATTCTACAATTATAATAATTTCGTAGTACATCGTATTAAAAAATATTTTTATTCTTTTCAGGGTTGGTTATGGCACAGACTTTCCGACTCCGAGTGGGTCCGTAGGTGGATTGTTCTCTGCTGTCCGACACTTCAAATATACCAAGATCAAGACGAACAAAGTACTCCAGAACTCACCATCGAACTATCTGCAGTAACGAATTGTGTCGAGGTGACGACCAGTTCAAAATACGGCTTTGAGATTCAGTGGTCCGGTCCGGCTTTGGTGCTGAGCGCCGTTACGCACGGGATAAGATCCAACTGGCTGCAAGCGCTCAGAAAAGCTGCCAATTTAAGTACGGAGGGAGTGGTTATTGTGGAGAGCCCGATATCACCGACGACGCCGAGATCACTACTTGCTTCTAGTGATGAGGAGTATAGGACTGCTTCAGAAGGAGGTTAGTACAATAATTATTAATATAAAATATGTAAGTGCCCACACAATGAAACACTAGAAAAGATTACTTCTCAGATATATGAATATATATATAAATAAAATTAAGTGATTTTCTTAAATAGTATCCATTATTTGAATCATATGTAATTAATTAATTTAAAAGATATACCAACTCTGAAAGTATCTTCTTTTTTATTAATTACGCTTAATTGTTTTTTTTATTCTTTCCGAGATATGCTTTCCTGTGCATCTTTCCTGTGAATTTAGATTATTGTCCATCTTACATCTATCCCTTCACCTTTTGGTGTAGTACGTTTTCTGACGGTAAAATATTGCAAAATGCATAAATTTTAAACAACCGCTTAGATTGACATGAAATTTGGAATACACAGAGGTAACATGTCAAAGACGAAAAGTGATATTGTGCCGATGTGTGCTTTTGCCCAGGGGGTGAGTTTCACCCCCTTCTCGGGGGTTCAAAGTTTTCGGTAAGTAATTACGTTCAAAGTAAGTCTGGAAATAGATAAACTATTTTTTCTACGAGCGTGCAAAAATGTCTACTTTCGCGCACGCGTTTTAGTTTAGAAAGTTTTACTTTTCCGCACGCGCGTTACTTTTCCGCACGCGTTTTACTTTTCCGCGCGCGTTTTACTTTTCCGCACGCGTGTTAATTTAGATATGTTAATATGGCCTTGAAAATAATTATAATACATGCAATAAACTAATATGTAGATATTATTTACTAATTTATGTATTTCAAATATATCTTATTGTGTTCATGTTGTAATGAAATTAACGCGAGAATTCGATGAAATAAAATAATTTTGACATAATATTTAGTCCATGTGGTGAGAGCGCTCCCGTCTGAAAAACATTTCTAATTCGGTTTCTCTGCGGATTCATATTCAAAAATGTCCCCTTTAAACAAATTTGAAGAATGCCGGACGGAATGTTTGGGCAGAAATTGTTTAAACAATTTTTTAAACAAATACATAAGATCACCTTTTATTGCCCCCAAAAATATATTTTTAGGTTTTTTGAGTCATTCTAAACAAGAAAGGTATCTTGTGATTTTTCTCAAAAATTGACATTTTTTGAGTTATAGGTGATTTAAAATCAAAAAAATGCGAAAATACACATTTTCTAGGCTTAAAAACTCATATTTAAATTAGTATTTTTAAGGGTGCCAATAACTTGGATTAAAGTTTAAACATTCCTTTTCAAGATTCCGAAGAGTGATCGGGTCTAACTTCAATTTAGACCGTAGTTTTTTAATTGTTAATTATGCATGTCCATCCGATTTTTTGGCCGGTGCGACGCGCTCTATTTTAAAAACCTCCTACTTCCCCCTGAAAAATATTTTTTCTAGATTCTTTGGGACATTCTAAATAAAATAAGTTTCTTGGCATTTTTCTCAGAAGTTACTAGTTTTAAAGTTATAAGCGATTTAAAATGCGAAAATGTTTTTTTTTTGTCATTTTTCGGATTTTAAGTCGCTTATAAACGCTTAAAACTATTAACTTTTGAGAACAATGTCAAGAAACTTATTTTATTTAGAATGTCCCAAAGAATTTAGAAAAAATATTTTTCGGAGGAAAACAGGAGATTTTTGAATATAGTGCGCGCCGCACCGGCAAAAAACCGGATGGACATGCATAATTAACAATTAAAAAACTGCGGTCTAAATTAAAGTTAGACCCGATCACTCTTCGGAATCTTGAAAAGGAATGTTTAAACTTTAATCCAAGTTATTGGTGCCCTTAAAAAATACTAATTTAAATATGAGTGATTAAGCCTCGAAAATGCGTATTTTCGCATTTTTTAGATTTGAAATCGCCTATAACTCAAAAATGTTAATTTTTGAGAAAAATCACAAGATACCTTTCTTGTTTAGAATGACCCAAAAAACCTAAAAATATATTTTTTGGAGCAATAAAAGGTGATCTTATGTATTTGTTTAAAAAATTGTTTAAACAATTTCTCCCTAAAAATTCCGTCCGGCATTCTTCTAATTTGTTTAAAGGGGACATTTTTGAATATGAATCCGCAGAGAAACCGAATTAGAAATGTTTTTCAGACGGGAGCATGACTAATTCGAAAGTCAAATCAGTAGACAATAACAGTGGTTTTGAATCGTCGTCATGGAAACCAAAATCGTCGTCATGCTAACCAATTATGCTGAAAGTTTGGTTTTGACAACCTTGTCAAATAATTAATTTGTGTATGTATTTTCGTATTTGTTGAATTAATTGATTAAGATTTGGTCATTTTTTAAAGACTCATAGAAAAAATATTGTTCCTAACGCTTGCAGAAAGTCTCTTTTCCGCACTCGACTGCTTGCCGAACTCCCGCTTCGCGTCGTTCGGGAAACTGCAGTCGCGCGCGGAAAAGTATGACTTTCTGCACTTGTTAGGAAAATAACTATTTCTATAATAGTTATTAGATAAACTATACTTTTCGAGTTATTTGCTAGTGAATGTGTTCATTTTTTAACAAAAAACCACGTTCTTAAACGGTTTTTTGCAAATAACTCAGAAAGTATGTAAGTATTTTATCGAAAAAATATTCTTAACAAAAATATAACATATAAAAAAAAAGTAAAAAAATGCTGTATCTATTGGACGAAGTAGAAGCAAAGTTGCGGGTTTAACTAATCCTTGATATTATATAAAAAATATAATATAAACATTACAATTTGTTATTATAAATGTTGTTAATTGTTTATTATTACTCAGAACGGGTGGGTTTATCCGTGCTAGAGGTGGCCTGAACGTGAACCGACGAATGAATATAATTAAATTTATTAATAAACCAAGTTTATGGTTTATCGTATGTTTTATTTTGGTTCATTTTTATTTTTATAATTGCGGTATATAATATGTCTCATAATGTCTCATATTATAATATGTTGTACAATGTATAATAATACGTAATCATTATAATTAATATGTCTCATAATTAAATTTTGGGTTGTATATTCGTTTTAAGTTTTATTTTCCGGACGTGTTTTTTTATTTCTTCTCTTTTTGTATATACGAGGTTTTTAAAAACGTGACTATTTTTCTTTTTCGAAAAATATTTATTTATTTATCCTTTATTTTGTCCTCTTCAAAGAAATTTTTCCTCTCACTTTAACTTCTCAGTTTGTTTTGTAGGTACTCCTTGCTTTAATCTAGAAGAGAATAATTTTGTTTTTATTTTTTAGTGTGTATTACATGTTTTGGATACTCTATGTCTGTTTATTCATACAGTATGGTGCAAATGAAAGGAAACAATCCTAAAATATGTCGATTTTTATTTTTAAATTATGATTTTTTGACATGTATAATATACTAGTGATGTCATCCATCTGGCCGTGATGACGTAATCGATTATTTTCTTAAATGAGAGTAGGGGTCGTGGGCTAGCTCATTTGAAAGGTTGTTCAATTCTCTATTTAGTAATATAAACATTAACATAATTATTTGTTTGTCCAAAAAAATTTGTTTTAGTTAAATTTTTTGACACAAGAAGAAGAATGTATGTAATGTTTATTTGACAGACAAATAAACATTGCTTTTCGCTTAAATTTAATGTTTAAATTGCCAAGAGGCAGGTGGGTGGTTGCTTCAACATTGAGTTTAAGCGAAAAGCAATGTTTATTTTGTGAAAAATGTATTTTGAATTAAATAAATTCCATACATTCTTCTTTTTGTGTCAAATCATTTAATTAAAAAAATCTTCGATTACGTCATCACGCCTAGATGGATGACGTCACTAGTATGATATATATGCCAAAAAATGGATGTGCCAAAACATAGTGTTTGTGGATTTTTCCTACCGGTTTACGAAATAATGATTTTATTCTATTTGGCTTTGTCACACTGTATCAGAGGTGTAACCAGGATGGTCCTAAGGGGTGGGTTACAACTACTTGATGGTCTCTGGGGGGTGCGGAATAGTGATGGTGTTACGCGTAGAGCTCAAAGGACATCTAAATGGGGGGTTATAGCCCCCAAGGCTCCCCCTGGTTACGCCTATGCACTGTATACTCCGAAGAGTTATTTACACAAGCACTTAAAAAGATAAACGGCGAAAATATAAATAACATTCATTATGCCGACGATACAGTTATTATCGCTGAAAGTGAGAGAGACCTGCAGACGCTACTAAACACAACTTGTGATACTGGGGAAGAGTTTGGTTTAAAAATAAACATAAAGAAAACCATTGTTATCAGTAACTGGGGTAAAGTCATAACAAGGATCTAGATAAAAAATAAATATATTGAACAAGTGGTCAAAATGAAATACTTAGGAGTCTGGATTACGGAAGATCTAAATCCATAATCATTTTTGAGGATGATGAAATTTCTGAGTAACCAAAGACTCAGCTGCAAATCCGATATAGGATGGTAAAATAAAGAGTATAGGGGAAAAACAAGGAATGTCACATTTTATACATATTGAGATAAACACCAATAAAGGTTTAATTCTTATGATATCTAAAAACAATTTAGGAGATTCTTAGCAGAATTTTAGCAATTCATATTATATAATCTTTATATACATAATATGAATATATATTAACTTATTAATTTAATAATGCACCAAAAAACTGCTAACATTCCTTATTTTTGTTCAGTGGCGTGCGGACAATCCTGGTTCTTCGCCTAGATACAAATTCTTAGAAAATTTATATAGACTGATCTTTCTGTGTATTGTCCTGAATCGATAGCATAGTCGATAGTACTCATTTTTTGCTACGACATGACGATAAAAACCAAAATTAATGACAAAGTAACATTCCTTGTTTTTCCCCTGTACTCTTCAAATATTATATCTACTCTATTCTTCTTTATGGTGCCGAAGCTTGCACTGTTAATGTTGACTTAATGAGCAAGCTAGAAGCTTTTGAGATGTGGCTTTTAAGAAAAGCAGAAGATAGAGACGAATTGGCAATGGTTATAGTCAACTTTCATTAGTGGAGTCGACAATAGAAGATCTACCAAGAGGATCAATTGTGACACAATATTAGGAGAGTAGCTGGCTTAACAGGGTATTTAGAAATGGATTAGATCGATGGTTAGCCCAGTAGGATTCGTTTTGTTCGGAACAAAAATTTCTTGTCATTTCAAAAAATACATTTATTAGTTAGTCAATAGATTTGTTTAATCAACTTCTATAAATGTAAGTACCTGAGCAATTAATAATAAAATGACTATCGAGTTAAACTTTGACTTACCGATATTAGTCCAAGTAATGAAGTTTAAAATAGGACGAAACCTCGCAATTTTTACAGAATATATCGATTTGCTTGAAAATTTGAGAATAAGTAGTAGATAGTCCAAGTATCAAAATCTATATGAAGCAGAAAGGCGCTTTTCGAGGGTGAAAATTTTTTATTTTATTTTGACCGCAAAAGTTGGTAAACACATTCATTCTAAGAAAACAACGTTCTATATATTTTTTTTGATAAAATTAATAGTTTTCGATTTATTCGCTATCGAAAAAATCAATGTTTTTAATCAGTTTTCTGCTAATAACTCAAAAAGTTTTCGTTTTATCAAAACAACTTTGCTTAACAAAAATGTACCTTTTGAAAAAATAAACAAAACAGTTTTTTTTATTTTCTTTAGGACCAATAGTAATCGAGCTATACTTTATTATATATTAGCTCTTCTTCGTCAAATGCTAAATATTGTAGTTTCAAACTCAAAAGACGGGAAAAATGGGCATTTTTCGAGGATAACTTGTTCAAACTAATTTAAAGTATTTAAAAATATCTATCTACAGAAATAAAAAAAGTCTCTAGCTCAAAAATTAAATGACTTACTATGAAAAGAATGTCAGTCCCTATTTTTTCAGCGAAATAGTGATCGGAAACTTACCTCTACCACCCTAATTAAAATTAGTCATTGACCTTATTTGGTCTTCTATATGTATGTATTGTTAATAGGTTATAGAGGTTTGACCGGCTTAGAATGATTAGTTTTTAAAAGAATGGAGTTAAAAGCGAATAACGAATTTTTGTAGTTTGGTAAAAAATGCCCTTTTCTTCAGAATAGAAAGATTATCATCGAGATACGAAAAAATATTTCAACGTAAAATTATAGCCTGTTTAATTCTCAAGAAAGGCGTTAGCAAAAATTTTTTCTATGGCAAAAATTGAGTGAGCTATTGACAATTAAAACTTGTAATAACATGCAAAAACCATCTTTACCAACCCTTTTACAGTCACCTGTTTTTGCGACTGAAGATTTTAAAAGGATTTATTATTAATAGCCGTATAGATATTGTAGAAACTTACAAAATTCTTTTTTAACAAACTTTATAGGATAAAAAATAAAAAAGTTACGGTTAAAAAATAAATATATTTTTTGGAAAAAAAAGGAGAAATCCAATTGTAAGCATAATAATGTAAGTGAGAGGTGTTTTTAGTCATTGGCCATATTTGTACTTCTTTATTTATGTATTAGTAATAGATGTCAGAAGTTTGACTGGCTTACAATGATTAGTTTTTAAAAACTGGAGTATTCGTATTCGTTTTAAAAACGAATAACAAATTTTTGTAGTTTGGTAAAAAATACCTTTTCTTCATAATAGAAACATTAGCATCAGAGATACGAAAAAATGTTTAAATATGAAATTGTAGGTTATTTAATTCCCATGAACATGGTTTGAAAAAAATTTTTCTACGCCAAAAATTGAGTGAATCGTAAATGAGTGTAATATCGAAAAATATTGATTTTTCAATATAAACCTAACACTTTCGATAGCGAATAAATCGAAAAATATTAATTTTATCAAAAAAATGTATGGAACATTTTTTGCTTAAAATTAATGTTTTTGCGGTCAAAATATAATAAAAAATTTCCATCCACAAGATGGGGTGGCAACCACCCCCACGGTAAAAGCGCCTTTCGGCATGATTTTGATCCTTGGACTATCCACTAGTTATTCTCAAATTTTCAAGCAAATCGATCCATTCTGTAAAAATTGCGAGGTGAAAAGCTTCAGTTCCTGGACTATATTGGCAAAACCCAAAACGAATTCATTGATACATTCTCAGTCTCCAAATATTTTATTGCACAGATTCATTCAGTTCAGGAACGTCCATCTCTAGATCATATAATGGCTTAAGTAACATCTGTTTAGTTTACATGTTGTTATACATTCTACTGACACGACAATGGGTATGAAAAATACACATATTTATCATACGACCCAGACAGATTTACAATATAAGAACACACTTTTATCGCTGACAAAAGAATTATATCATTTCATAAATAGTGAGACATTGTAATAAAATATACACTCATGAATAAAAATATTACACATTTTAAAATCTTGAAGATTAAGCTATTACAAACAATTTATCTGGAATCATAATGTAAGAATTAATGAATTAATGAATCAATAAGAAAATTAAGACCTAAAGGTACATTTGAACTACGAATGAAAAGTCATTATGGCATTCTTCCTGTATACTTTAAAAGATTTAAATGAAAACAAGCTCACTTTAGTTAAAACCTTTAACACAGCCTTTATGCCCTTTAAAGACATAAGCCAATCTAGCTGTAGAAGAATAAAGAGAATGCGGTAGTTCTTACACTTTTTCCTTGCTTCGTACACCAAACACCATTAAAAATAAACAAATTTCAGTGGAATTTCATCGAAGACGGAATTAAGGTTTATTGCGTTATTTACAAAATTCGAAGAAATAGGCAACCTCTTTGAGACATTTCTTCGTGAAAAATGAGGAACCGCAAAGTGGACAACGCCTGGTGGTGAATTTCAAAAGCATCAACTTCGGGAAAACATTGAAATTGTCATTTCAAGGGGAAAGGCGCAAAATGTCGCCTGTCAAAATTTTCAATGTGTTTTAAATGTATTCATTTTTTTCGAATCCTGAGAAAACTAATAAGTATTTTTGTCCATTAGAATAAATAAAAAGTTTCTTTTGAATGAAACATTTGCAATTAAAAATCACACTAAATTTTCTCTTTTATTTTGACCCCTGTAACTTATTAATATATACATTATAGAAGTTTTCAGGGACTTTCGACTCCTGAAAAGTTTAAGTGGTAAAACTTAGTGGTCACTTTGGAAAACACACGTGTAAATGATTTATATTCAACGTTTTACGGCTTCGAGATCAAATGACAAATAAATTGTTTTCCCGAAGTTATCGTCCATCTTTGAGATTTTGAGCGCCCTCTGTCGGAATTGGCTATTGTGAATATTTGGCCGTATAACTTCAGCGATAAATTCTACCCATCACTGTCTTTGTGGAACTATTTGCCGTGACGTGAGATCTTTTGCATCTAATGTAAAAGTTTAAATTCAGCGTTTTTGGTTTAAACACAACATAACTCTTACGATCAAGCACATGGCGAAACGTATATTGGATGGGCTGTGCTAATAGTGCTGAAGTACTAGTAAAAACAAGCAGGAATCAGCTCAGAGTGATAATAGGTTTCCTTACTGGACATGCACCAGTGAAGGGATAACTGTATACAATGAGACTGTTTCATGGAGACTTAAGCTGCAAATTCTGCAGCAAAGAACCTGAACCAGTCAACCATATCTTGCATAACTGCGAATCATTAGACCGCAGACAGAAACACTTTTCGGAGACTATCAAATGACTCCAAGAATAAATATATGGTACCCATCCTCTAGACCTGCATAAGCTCATACACGGTTCTAGAATCCTGGAGTGGATATCATGGATAAATGAAAGATGTACAATAAGCCAACGGACTGCATTACGACTGGTTTATAACAGACGGGTTAAAAAAATTCTGAGAAAACTAATAAGTAATTTTGAAAAATTGAAACGCAGAATGAAAGATTACATTATTACCGAGGGCCGAAAGTCCCTTAGAATAACCAAAAAGTTTCTTTTGAATGAGATATTTGAAATTAAAAATCACACTAAATTTTCTCTTTTTTACCCCTGTAACTTTTTAAAATAAACTTTATAGAAGTTTTCTGGTGCTTTTGGCCCGCGGTAATAATGCAATCTTTCATTCTGCGTTTAAATTTTTCAAAAACACTTATTAGTTTTCTCAGAGCCGGTCTTTTTAGGGGTGGGTTAACCTATTTATTTTTTGGTCACCGAAACATTCATGGTTAATCAGTTTTTCAGTACTAGGTTAGAGCTTAAACTCGTTTAAGTTAACCACGATTTTAACCGATCCTCGTTAGGCCGATGCCACATTATGCGTTTTGACCGGATGCGGTGAAAGCGCATCCGTTTACCACGCAACCGGACCGACCTGTCACACTATGCGTTTAGTCTGGTGCAGTTTGTAAGCGCGTACCGATGATTCAAAACGCATCCGTTTCCAACGCAACCGGACCGATCTGTCACACTATGCGTTTTCACCGGATGCGGCGAAAACGCATCCGGTCAAAACGCATAATGTGGCATCGGCCTTAGATGGTTTAACTCCGAATTTTGCGGTTACGCTTGCGCATTGGTGCAGTGAATGAATCATGTTTATTTTTTTGGAGTACCTGCCTGACAGAAGGGATTATAAGTTGGGTTATGTTATTTTCTTTCATCGCGGGAAGTATTCTAATACATCCTTATTATTATAAGGAAATTATTATTATTATTGAAATTATAAATTATTATCGTTATTATATAGGAAGGAATTATAAGGAAATATATTTAAATATAACTGTAACAGGATTTAGATTTAATGCGTGATTCCTAGTAATAGAGAGTTATTGCCAACGTCTTTTAAGTCGACCTGTAATAAAAGATCCTTTATTTTGACATATAAGCATGCGCAGTATTGCGTCTTTTATTTTTGTCTTTTAATAAAATACAGGCCGCCTGTATTTAAGGAAAATTAGAGGACACTTTTATTTTAATAAAAGTTCCTTTATTTTGACATAACGTGTCAAAAATGTGAAGAAAGGTCTAACTTCACTTGTATTTTGAATTTATCTTGTCGCTTCTTTGGATTGATAATTTATGTATTGTGGGATTGATATTTGATTAAACTTTCATCATTAAAGTTGTATGTTGGGTTTTATTTATTAAAAACAACTCTTAAGTAATATTCTGGGATATAGATTATTGATGTTTTGACCCAAACGAATATAGAAAAGAACATTTTATTGAAGCTTGAGTTATTACAAGAAGTTGTAAAAAGGAATATTAACTAAATAATTTTAAATTGTTACTAATTACAATGATCAGACTTAAAATATCAGTAACTCATTTATTAAACTCAATATATTTTACATTTTTCTATAGAAATAAATATTTATTGAAGATATAAGATCAATAAATTTTAATGAAAGTTAGGATTTGTTAAAATTCTAGATTCAAAATAGAGTTCTATTCAACAGATATATAACAACAGGTTAACAAAATAAAACAAAGGTTCAAGTATTTATTTTTGAAAATTTAATCTTTTATAGATTAGAATCTATAAAGTTTTTAATCAAAAGTATTAATACACTTTCATTTTCATGCCATCTTCTTCTTTTGGTTCTTATCCGTTTCGAATGTTGGAAATCATATAGCAATCGTAACCTTGCTAGCTGCGATTCGAAACAATTCCATTGATATTTTCCCTCTACCAGGTCTTCGCTTACCTTTGACTGTACCTTGCAATATGTACTGCAGCAGGGAGTAACGGTGCTGATTTATCATATGTGTCCCAGATACTGCAGTTTTATGCGTTTAATGGTAAACACAATCTCCAATTCCTTCTTCATTCCTCCTTGTTCGTGATCAATTTCATGCCATCAGTATTTGTTTATTTAAACATTGCCAAAAAAATTAATAAAAACCAGCATAAAGCTTAATTCTTCTATTATCTTTTTGTATATCGGGAAGTTTATCTGACAGATTAGAGGTCTTTTCATTTTCAGATAACTAATTATTGGGAAGTTTATATAACAGTATCCTTAGTATCTGTCTTTTCAGCTCCGGATAACTAGTTACCGGGAAGTTTTTCTCTGTCAGATATCTATTAGTATCTAATCTGTCAGATAAACTTCCTGATAACTAGTTATCCAGAGGTGAAAAGAAAGAGAGGGCCATAATGGATAAAAGATCAAACGCCAATAGCATGTATGTATATATTTATAAACTGCTAATGATCATAAAATACTTAAAATCAGCCACCAATATAATATTTATATTTATTTATAAATTTATTAACAAACTGCAGTCCAATAAAAATAAAATTAGTTTAAGCGCTAGCTTTAAATGTCGAACAATAATTTTAAACAAACACACACACAATTTAGTCGCATTAGATTAGCTCCTGGTTGAAAATGTACTGCCACAGCTTCTATATCAATATCAACAGCACACTCATTTGCCAGTATTTCAACGTTTTCTCTATTACGTACTACTGCAATATGTAAAACTGAACAAGCTGATATTATTCTTTGAATAAAAGGTAACTTGCATCTCATTACATATGGTAAAATGGGAAATCTCTTCACAATACCAAATGTTCTTTCAATAACAATTCTTGAAGGGATTTGTGATGGATTATAAAAACACAACTTCTGTCTGAAAATTCTGGAATGGTGTCATTCGGTAGTTGTAGTTGAGGAATGGATATCCACTATTCCCTAATAATATATTCTCCAGAAATTCCCCATTACATATACCCATAATGCAAAAGTATTTAAAAACTCCTAAAATAGTATTTCCAATTTATTGCACTTCCATATTATTGAACGATGAGTATTATGGGATATATTATGTTGTTCTCTAAACATCTTTAAATGACAAAATAATTAAATTTAACGTTTTACTCTTCAATTATCTTATTTTAATTTATATCGACAAATGGAATTTTATAGGTTATTTTTATATTTACAAAAATATTTCATGTCATTTGTCAAAATAAAAGATTCTTTAACTGCGTTTGCAATACCTGTACTTTTAGACCCGTCCTGTATTTGTCCTTTATTAAAGTATCCTGTAATAAAGGATCCTTTATTTGCCGGTGGCAATAACTCTCTAATATTTTAAAAAGATTATTTTATATTTGTCTACACAGCAAAATACTTAATTATTTACCAAAGAGTCTGACTTTTTATTTCCTGGTCAATCTGTTCAAATAGTGATAAGACCGTGGTCTTTGACAAACAAAATCGGAAGAAAAGTCTAAATCGTCCCAGTAATTCTAATTCTCTTCTGTTATGAAACCGAGGTAGACGTTATGAACTAAACAAAGATTCCGAACTTGATATTGCATTGCATTAATCATTTTTATAATTTGGTTATGAAATTGTCTTTTATTTATTTTTCTGTCAAATTGATCATTATTTCTCGAATTGCACATGCGCACGTACATTTACTGCTGCCAACAGAAGAAAAAAAAGTGGTTAGCTAACCGAGATTTTCTTAACTTGATTTAAAGTACTGAAAAACGCTATGAGGGTTAAAATACTGGTTAAAATTTAAACTAGGTTAGCTAACCAAAATTTTAACCGCTCACTGAAAAACCGGGCCTCAGTATTCGAAAAAAATGAATGCATTTAAAACACATTGGCGCGAAATTTTGCGCCTACGCCCTTATTGTCAGCTCGTTTTTGTTATTTTGTTACGTTTTATAAAAATATATAGTCCATGACTCACGGTTTTTTCTACGAATTTTAAAGAACCGCTTGGATTGACATGAAATTTGGCAGACATATCGCTAATATGTCAAATAATTGATGGATTCGACCGTTACTTGATGGAAGTTCATTTTATCTAACAATAAAACACTGAAAACGTTTGTTTTCTATACTTCCACAAAATTTATTATAACTAGACTACAGCTGTTTCGGCAGAGTGCCTTTCTCAAGTGATTTAGTTTACTATGTGTTTGCCTTTTTAAATTCTTTAACTGAACAGGTTGAGGAGTGGGCAGCTGTTTGTCTCGAGTTGGTCATTCAGAATTATATCTGTATTTTTTAATTTATTAATTTCCATAGATTCTAATAAAGATGGCTTAGGGCCTTTATTTTGAATATGCAGAATTTGAAACTCTTCATTAAAAGAATGATTATGATCTAAAAGGTGATGTGCGTATGTAGAAGTGTCTGTTTTTCTATTGTTGAAAGCCCTATCCGTTTGTCAAAGGGTCTGCCAGTTTGACCGATGTAAGTTTTCGGACAGTCACCACAAGTTAGTTTGTAGACACCACTCTGTAGTTGTTTTCAACTGTAGAAAGACTGTTTGTTTTTCTGTAAGACCAAAATTGGTTAAGATATTATGGCTGTTCAAAATTTTCATACACTCGTGATTAGTGACACGTTCAAGGTTCAAGCCCTTTCAAATACAGTACTTTCAAAAATAAGCACTTTGAATGATGAAACTTACAGATCATATTAAATAATACATAATTAAAGTAACTTGTGAAGCAATAACGATTAATTTCATTTAGGACACTAATTAGGGGTGATTTTCACGTGCTAAAAACTTTTATAAAAATCACAAATTAAGTTTTTTTAAACACTTTAAAATAGCTCTAACGAGTTTTCCTCGAAAAGTCTTAAATTTTTTGGTTATTTCACGTTGAAATATTCGATTTGGAATTTGATAAATACGAACCTACTTGTCATTACCTACAACTCTGCTTCTACTTCATATATGTATCATTTTTTTCACTTTTTTATAAGCTATATTTTTGCTAAGAATATTTTTTTCGATAAAATACTTACTTTTTGAGTTATTTGCGGAAAACTGTCTAAAAACGTGGTTTTTCTGTTGAAAATTGATTCACTCGCAAATAACTAGAAAACTAATGAATTTTTTTTAGATTATTTTGAACGCATATTTTTCGCCCCGAGAAGGGGTGATACTAACCCCCAGGGCAAAAGCACACATATCGGCACAGTATCACTTTTTTTCTTTGACATGTTGTCAACCTACAAGAGTGCCAAATGTCATGTCAATCCAAGCGGTTCTTTAAAATTCGAAGGTTTGGCAATATTTTACCGTGAGTGAATGGACTAATATTCAGTGATGTATGTACTTGTTCAACAAGAACACACTTCTCTATTAGCTCAATTAAATTGATGTACTACGTTCAATGGTGTTGAAGAAAAGAACAAACAATAATATAGATATTTCAACCTTGATCAAGCGAGTTTTTAATCTGAAACCATGTACTTACCTTCTCTTTAAGATTGATTTGCTTTGAATTGCAATGGTCGTTTGTGCTTTCAATTATAAAATAAAAATACTAGGTCAGTGTCACTCTGTTTTTATGTGCACAACCGAAGACTAATGACATGTTTCGATCACCTACATGCGCTCTTGTCATGTGGGAAGAGTACAATGAAATTACTAGCTTTAAGTTCCTATTCTTTTATACAGTATGTACGCTTTAGTTGAAATTAGAAATTAAACCATCAGTAAAAATAAATTATTTATTACAGATATTAAAAGGGGAAATTAAAATGGCATTAAAAAACAACCGTAGATCCAGACCAAATCCCAGTAGAAAACTGAAAGCTTAAAATGCATAAATGATGAAACCTTAGACATTATAGTAGACTTGTTTAACACAGTGTACACAATAGGACACACACCGAAACAATGGTTACTCTCCACCTTTTGTGCTATCCCTAAAAATACAAACGCTAAAGATTGCAGTGACTACAAAACAATATCATTAATAAGTCATATTCTCAAATTATTCTTGAAAATAATACATGGTCGTGTAAATAAAAAACTGGAAGAAGGAATAGATGATAGTCAGTTTGGGTTCAAAAACGGACTAGGAACCAGAGAGGCGAACTCAGTCCAGAAATTAAAATCAGGAGTGGAGTTAGGCGGGACTGTATTATATCTCCATCACTATTTAATGTATATTATAGTAAAGCCATTTTTGAAGAAACATTACTATCTCAAAGTGAAAGAATAATAATTAACGGACGATTTATTAACAACATAAGATATGCAGATCACACCGTGATTATGGCAAGCTCTGCTGAACAACTCCTATTACTAATAAACAAAACAAACAGTTTCTGTCAAAAATATGGACTAAAAATAAATATACATACCTACTTAAAAAAGACCAAATTAATACGTGATAATAACTAAAAAAACAAATATACAAACAAATATACATTTAGGGCAGTCAATGAGGGTATTTGGCTCCGAATTCCATCCTACTACATCGATTTACTTGATATTTTCACAGTAAGTAGGGAATTGCTCAAGAAACAAAGTCTACCCTATGCCGATGTGCGCTTTTATCTTGGGGGTAGTTCCCACCCCTTATCGGTGGTGGAGAATTTTTTGGTTAAAATAACCACAGAAGTAGCTAGATAACCTAATTCTAAGGAAAAACTGTTGTGTAAAGTTAGAGTAGAGTAGAGTAGAGTTATTCGTGGTTGAAAATTGGCCATTTTCATTGAAAAATGACACTTTTTCGGTCGGTTTTTTGCGAATACCTTAAGAACTATGCATCTAACGAAAAAACTATATAAAATATTGTATAAAAAACAAAGAGATTCGTTCCTTCATAAATCTTCTAGTTCTAATACAAAAAGAGATATGGTAGGTGAGAAGAGTTTGTTTTTTTGGTGCATGCTCAAATCGGAGTATTCAACTTGAAATAACAAAGAAACGGTCGATTTTAGGTGTATAATGTTGCCAATACCTTTTGTAGTGCTTGAAAAATCTTTTAAAGTGAGCAATATTAAATGTCGATTACATTCAAACTAAGCGAGATATGCTGCAAAAATTTGATGACTAATGTATTTTATTAAACACCCACTCCCCCCCTATATTAACATGAAAGCCCATGCTCCATTAAAAATTGTTGTCCCATTGTCCCATTAAAATTTTTTAATGTTTTTTTGTGTCTGTTTTTTTGTTAGAGTCTCAATGTGCTGAGGAACTTTTTAAATTTGACAAAAAATTTTGTTCCATTTTGTGAACAATGGGATCCCACTCTAGTAGTGGTAGTTTTTAAGTTTTGACTTACGTTAAACATTGTTAAACGTTAAGCTTAAATAGTTACTTATATTAAATTATTCTATTGTAGCTTAGCTCTGAAGATGGCTTTGTAAGCCGAAAGTGCTCACATTGAATGATTTTTTTGTTTCGCGATAGATGGAAATCACAGAAAAACAAATACAGATCAAATGAATACAGTTTTTTAAAATTTTTGTACTGAATCCGAAAATACAATAAAAAATGTGGGTTTTTATTTAAGATTTCAAAGTTGTGTGATTTCAAGGTTGTGCGTTTTTCAATTTTTTGATTCGATGTAAATTTCGCCAATAATATTCAACCGTCCCGATTCTATTGCCACACCCGGTATAGGTATTACAGAAATCTAGTAAGATGAAACGGTTGTCTTAAATTTAATAAATTTTAAGAAGATTTAAAACGGAACAGTTTTTTCTGGTTTTATAGCTATGTAGTTAATTTTCTGTTTAATAAACCTGACTGAAATCCAAAAAACAGGATGTGGTTTTGTTCCGTACGATCCATTTAAAAATATTATAGCTTGACTTCATTAAAGAAAATGTAACTAATTATTGTCTCGTAATTTTATGTTTCACGCGACAATTCGCCTTTAATTAGAAGCAAGCGATGTGTGGTAAAAAAATTAGTCACGACTTCGAGAAAGTGTACTCGCCATTATTTTTAATAAACTTGAAATAACTATTCACTGAAATAAAAATTATATGTTTTATCTATGTAATAAATATCGGACAATCTATTTCACGTGTATTATATAGAAATGAAACCGAATATCCACTATCACCATAGAAAGTTGTTACGTATTTTGATCATTGGATTGTTGTTGTTTGGTTATATAAATAATAGGCAAAGAATTAATGGAAAGCTATCTGTAGTAGACGATCCGATATAAGGTCGATTTGCACCGATCTATTTAATGGATAAAAATTATTGGATAAGTATGTAATTTAGCATGTTAACCATTACAAAAAACAAGGGTTGCCCGATCTAATCTTGTTCTAACTATAATTAATTAATAATTAAAAAATTACATTTTTTTATGAATTTAAAAAAAAATTTCGACCCGTGCAGATATTTCAGATTTCTTGGATCATTTAAACGAAAAAGGCCTTTTGTAATTTTTCTCTAAAGCTGATCGTTTTCGAGTTATAAACAATTTAAAACTGAAAAAACAACGAAAGATGATAATTTTCAAGGTTCAAAAACACAAGTAATAGTATAGTATAGTTGATCCAAAAGATGGCATAACCCAGACATCCAAAGTGAAAGTTATCCTTCAACACCAAATTGTTCTATATGGTCCACACAATGTCCAGAAAAAAGTCACACCATTTTGAGCGTCGGGTTTGGGGGGGAGAGAGGGGAGAAATCGGTAAATTCGTAGTTTTTTAAGTTTTTCGCCAATATTTCTAAAACTATGCGGTTTAGCATAACCAACCTTCTTTAAAAAAATGTTCTACATTAAATTTGAAATAAAAAAGGTCCTATGCATAATCTTTCTAAAATGAATGGTTCCAAAGTTACGGAGGTAGTATATTATAACTGGTCCAAAAAAAGGCCTAACCCAAACATCCAAAGTAAAAGTTTTCCTTCAACACCAAAATGTTCTATATGGTCCACATATTGTTCAGTAAAATGTTACACCATTTTGAGCGTCCGGTTTGGGAGGGAGATGGGAGAGAAGCCGGTAAATTGGTAGTTTTTTTAAGTTTTTCGTCAATATTTCTAAAACTATGCGTTAGCGTAAACAATGTTATATACAAAAATGTTCTATATGAAATTTAAAACAAAAAATGTTCTATACATAATTGTTATAAAGTCAACGGTTCCAGAGTTACGGAGGGTGAAAGTCGAGGTTTTCGATACTTTTTATATTTTTTGGGCAATATTTATGATATAACTATACCAAAAACCCAGACATCCAAAGTGAAAGTTATCCTTTAACACCAAATTGTTCTATATGGTCCACATAATGTTCAGAAAAAAGTCACACCATTTTGAGCTTTGGGTTTGGGGGGCAGAGGGGGGAGAAATCGGTAAATATAAAATGTATCGAAAAACTCCACTTTTCACCCTCCGTAACTCTGGAACCGTTGATTTTATAACAATTATGTATAGAACCTTTTTTGTTTTTAATTTTATGTAGAACATTTTGATATAGAACATTCCTTACGCTAAAGCATGGTTTTAGAAATATTGACGAAAAACCTAAAAAAACTACTAATTTACCGACTTCTCCCTCATCTCCCCCCCAAACCGGACGCCCAAAATAGTGTAACTTTTTACTGAACAATATGTGGACCATATAGAACAATTTGGTGTTGAAGCTTTTACTTTGGATGTCTGGGTTAGGCCGTTTTTTGGACCAATTATACTATACTACCTCCGTAACTTTGGAACCGTTCATTTTAGAAGGGTTATGCATAGGGCCTTTTTTATTTCAAACTTAATGGAGGACCAGGATTTTACATCAGAGTGTCCTCTTAGATAGATTGCCTTCGCTACGGCTGAGGAGTTCTATCTACCCCTTTGATCTCATACCAACCCTAAAATCAAGGGGCTGCCACGTCCGCCATCCATACCGTACCGAAGGTGTTCTTTCTTCTCCGCCATGGCTGCCGTTGTGGTCTTCATCCGTAACCCTGGACAAGGAACCCTAAACAGGTATTAGTTTCCCCGGGTCAAGAAACCCCTGGAATCTACGGAGGGCAGGAATTGATTTATTTTCCTGATAGGACTGTCCAAAGGAGTTCCTACCCGCTACCGCAAAATTTAATTATAGACTTAATTAGTAATTTAGACTTTTAGACCTTTAGACCTTTAATTATAGACTTTATCTGTTTAATTAGCAATTTAAATTTTCCTATGTAAGATAAGACATATAAACGAAACAGGGACAATGATGACATATCTCATAATTTCATTTTATTTTTAGGTCGAAGAGGCTCCGAGGACTGGAGTGAACTACCTCCTTCTCCTCCTTTGAATCGGCTTTCGATTAATCGGGTAAAAGATAGAGCTAGGCTGAGGCCGCGACTTCCAAGGTGCCAATCGAGGTACTCCACCGTCGATAGTACCTCAACCGATGAACTAGATTGTGCCAAAGAACCAGATAATGTACAGATACATAATGCATTTAACAGCAAACAGAACGACGAAATGGTGGAACTTGAAAAGAAGTTGCAAAAGGCCGAGGAAGAGGTGCAGTTGTTAGAAGAAGAAATTGCCAGGTAAATATTAGATAACAAAAATTCAAAATATTCCATGAATTTGTTTTCTTTTCTCTGCTTTAGTGATTCAGAAAAATCCTGCTTTAAATTTCATTTCTCTCTAGGTATGTCGTTTATTTGATTGATCTCTGTCCTGTTCCAAAGTTTCTTTTATCAACTATGCGTTATCTCTTCTAAACTCGCTCTCGAAGTTTGCCTTTGAATAATAATTAATATGGTTCACTGATGGATCTAGAACCATGGTACTTAGTGCAGCCGATATGTGAAACAATTGTGCATTTAATGATAGAAGTATATAATTTGGACCACATATACTACACTTATAAAGGTTCAAATTTAGATACGAGGCCATCTCAGATTTTGCCTTTTACAAAAATGGCGGGCATTCAAAATGGCGACTATACATATGTGACTAATAGCAAGATAACTTTTGAACGAGACGTCAGATTTCATTCAGATTTGGTATATAGATTCCTTTTTTGATGTAAAAGATCGAGGTCTTGAACCGGAAGAATCCGTTTACCAGAAGTTGTGTTTTTCCTGGTTTTAATGTAAAAATATGTTGTTTTTTTTTTCAATTCTTTCACCCTGTATGTATTAATTTTTCAAAAAGCTAATACCGCCAGTGAAAATACCGGAAAAATATTTTTTAAATATTTTGAACTTTTTAGTTCTGTTAATTACCATTTACTAAATGCATAACGTATCTTCACTTGTACCTATATGCGGCAGATTCGTGCAAATATTATAAGAATTATTGTGTATTTAATGGTGGAAGCATATAATTTGGACCACATATACTACACATATAAAGGTTCAAATCTGGATATAAGGCCATCTCAGTTTTTGTTTCTTTTACAAAAATGGCGGGCATTCAAAATGGCGACTATACATATGTGACTAATAGCACCATAACTTTTGAACGAGACGTCAGATTTAATAAAAATTTGTATATAAGTTCTTTCTTTGATGAGTAAGATCGAGATCTTGACTCGGAAGAATCAGTTTACCAGAAGTTGTGTTTTTACTGTTTTTTTTTTTATGTAAAAATATGTTGTTTCCTTTTCAAATCTTTCACCCTGTATATATAAATTTTTCAAAAAGATAGTACTGCCATTGAAAATAGTGTAAAAGTTTTTTTATGAAATATTTTGAACTTTTTAGTTATGTTAATTACCATTTAATAAATGCATAACGTATGTTCACATATATCTATATGGGCGACAGATTCATTTTGAATGCCCGCCATTTTTGTAAAAGACAAAATCTGAGATGGACTCATATCTAAATTTGAATCGTTGTATCTGTAGTATGTGTGGTCCAAAATATACGCTTCTAGTAATCGTTGCAAGATATTTCGGATTTAATCTTAGTTTTAATTTAATTTTAATTTTGATTTAATTTATTTTAATAAAATTGAACCTAATGTAACGAAAGACTAAGGGTGACTCTTCGTTATAGCATTAAGGGAGTACAGTCATTTTGTGCTTGATATCGGCCCAGTCTTTTAATTTGGGGAATTCCATCCGAATTATCTTGCAACGGATAGTACCATTAAATGCACAATAATTTTTATATTATTATTTGCAGGAATCTGCCCCACATAGGTACCTACATGCGAAGATACGTTATGCATTTTTATTAAATGGTAATTAATATAACTAAAGAATTCAAAACATTTCCTAAAAAATATTTTTACGCTCTTTTTAACGCCGGTATTACCTTTTTGAAAAGTTAATATATACAGCGTGAAAGAATTAAAAAAATAACATATTTTTACAAAAAAATAAGGAAAAACACAACTTCTGGTAAACCGACTCTTCCGGATCAAGAGCTTGATCTTATACATCAAAAAAGAACCTATATCCCAAATTTGGTTAAAATCGGACTTTTCGTTCAAAAGTTATCGTGCTATTAGTCACATATGTATAGTCGCCATTTTGAATGCCCGCCTTTTTTGTAAAAGGCAAAATCTGAGATGGCCTCGTATCTAAATTTGAACGTTTATATGTGTAGTATATGTGGTCCAAATTATATGGTTCTACCATTAAAAGCACGATAATTATTATAATATTTGCATGAATCTGCCGCACATAGGTACATGCGAAGATAAGTTATGCATTTATTTACATAACTAAAAAGCTCAATATATTTCATAAAAAATATTTTTACGCTCTTTTCAATGCCGGTACCTACTACCTTTTTGAAAAATTTATATATACAGGGTGAAAGATTTGAAAAAAAAACATTATTTTTACATAAAAAATCAGGAAAAACACAACTTTTGGTAAACGGATTCTTCCGGTTCAGGAGCTCGATCTTATACATCAAAAAAAGAACCCATATACCAAATTTGGTTGATGTCGGACTTTTCGTTTAAAAGTTATCGTGCTATTAGTCACATATGTATCGTCGCCATTTTGAATGCCCGCCATTTTTGTAAAAGGCAAGATCTGAGATGATGGACTTTGCTGTACTCTCTGAAACAAAGAAAAAAGGACAAGGAACTCAAAATCTGGATAGATATATACATATACATACGGGAGTTAATAAGGAAGAACATGCCAAAAGAGGAGTATCAATACTTATATTGAAGAAATACAAAAAGAACATATCGAACTGGCAAGCAATAAATGAAAGAATCATAAAGGTCAACCTCAACCTGAAAGGATCAAAAATGACAATAATAGGCACATACGGCCCGAATGATGATGCACGCGTAGAAGAAAAAAGAAAATATTATGAAGTCTTAGATGAAACTATTTCTCAAATAGGTCAAACAAGGGAAACTATTATACTAGGTGACCTAAATGCAAGAACTGGTAGAAGAATAAACGATGAAATAATAGGACCATATGGAGAAAACACTACAAACGACAATGGCAATAACTTAATAGAAATGTGTAGACACAATTCACTAAGGATCATGAATGGGTATTTCAAACATAAGGCAATACATACATATACATGGACTCAGCCTACAAGAAACTTGAGATCAGTAATTGATTACCTAATAATGAAACAAAAATCTAAAATAAAAGTGCATGACGTAAGAGTGTTTCGAGGAGCCGAATGTGGAAGTGACCACTACTTAGTAAAAGCCAAAATGATACTACCTCTAAGCGGAAATTGTAAACACCAACAAAATCAAAACATAAACGAAAATCACTCAGTAGAAGTTAAACAACTGCAGTACAATCTAACAAGTTTAGACAACGATAGTACTAGAGAATTGTATAAAAAAAGATTAGAGCAACAACTACCACAGGAATTCAAACATAAAACAACAGAAGAGCTACATAGAATAATAAAAAAAGGAATACATCAAGCCGCCAAAGAAGCCTTAGGTATAAGAGAAAATAAACCCAGAAAGACAAATAATTGGTGGAATGATGAACTACAGGAAATGAAAGAACAAAAACAAAAGTTATATCACAGATGGCTGGGAACAAAAGATCAAGAACATAAAAGAGAATATAGAGAAATGGTAAATAAATTTAAATCAACGGTAATAGAGTCAAAAAATCAAAGCTGGGAAAGAAAATGTCAGGAATTAGATCCGTACATCGGCGGCCGCAAATCAAGAGAATCCTGGAGGTTTATAAAAAACATCAGATCCAACAAAACAGAACAAATAGCCATACACTCCATAGAACCTGAAAAATGGGAAAAACACTATAAAACACTGTTAGTAGAAGAAAGACCGGAATACAAAAACATAGAACAACATGAAGTCCTGATTCAAGGGGAGCCATTAGCAATCAACGTAGAAGACACTAAAAAAGCTGTATCACGGCTGAAAAATGGACGTGCTCCTGGTCCAGAGGGGATATATGCAGAGTTAATAAAAAATGGAACCAACAAACTATTCGAGATTCTAACAGAAGTTTTCAATAGGCACTTGCATGGAGAACCAGTGCCACAAAGTTGGAAAGAAGGATGGATTACATCTATCCATAAGAAAGGAAATAAGGAAGATTGCAATAACTATCGGGGTATAACTGTTACGAGTACGCTTAGCAGATTATATGGAAGAATTATAAAAGAACGCATATGCGAAGAATACCGCCCTTTTGAGTCAGAAGAACAAAACGGATTCAGAGCAGGACGATCCACAATAGATAGTATTTTCTGCTTATCCCAAATACTTGAGAAAAGAACACTGAGATCTCGAGAAGTGCATTTACTCTTAGTCGATTTAACAAAAGCATATGACACCGTGCCTGTTGCGAAGTTGTGGAAAGTATTGGAGAAAACCAGTATCAGCGTTACACTAATCGATGCTATTAAAGAGCTTTATAAGAACACAATAGCAAAAGTTAAAATAGGAAAAGAGGTGTCTAATGGTTTTCAGGTAACAAAAGGACTTAAGCAAGGTTGTTGTTTATCTCCCATACTGTTCAACATATATATCGATGAAGCACTCAGGCACTGGAAGAAGAAGTGTAAAGGGATGGGGCTATCTATTGGGGATGAAACGTTATATACGTTGCACTATGCAGATGACCAGGTAGTTATTGCCCAAGACAAAGAAGACCTGGAGTATATGGCTAGAAAACTAATGGAAGAGTACAAAAAATGGGGCCTCGAAGTAAATGTCCAAAAAACACAATATCTTTGCGTAGGAGGAGAAAATAATCCAGATGACCTCGACTTAGAAGATGAAACTATTAAGAAATGTGACCAATGTACATATTTGGGGGTAAAACTGACAAAGACAGGACGAAGTGATGAAGCCATAAAAGACAGAATAACCAAAGGAAAACAAGTTATAGGTGCGTTGAATTCAGTATTATGGCAAAAAAATATAAGACCGGAAACGAAAAAACGAATATATAATACCATATTAAAACCAGTAATCGTCTATGGCTCAGAAGTGTGGCAGTTATCACAAAAACTTAAAGGTAACCTATTGGCAGTTGAAATGGATTTTTGGAGGAGAGCAGCGGGAAAGTCTAGATTAGAACATGTGAAAAATGAGGACATCAGGAGACAAATGAAAGTACAAAGATCAATTATAGAAGACATCGAAAAACAACAACTAATATGGTACGGACATGTTAGACGTATGGGGGAAGAAAGACTACCCAAAAAGATATTAGAATGGGTACCACCAGAGAAAAGAAAACGAGGACGACCACCAACAACATGGATCCAAGGAATCTCAAAAGCAATGTCAGCAAGAAATCTATCTGAAGAAGACTGGCAGAATAGACAGGCTTGGCGAACGGGAACCCAAAGGCGTATTACGCTGTGAACGGGATTTATATATATAAGATCTGAGATGGCCTCGTATCTAAATTTGAACCTTTATATGTGTAGTATACATATGTGGTCCAAATTATGTGCTTCTATCATTAAATGCACAATTCTTATAATATTTGCACGAATCTGCCGCACTAACTGGATCAGCAGTCTTTGGGCAGACATGTAATCATAATAAATCGTAGGTATACCCTAGGTCAGTGATACTCAACCTGCGGCCCGCGGGCCGCATGCGGCCCTCTAGCGTTTTTTATGCGGCCCGAAGGCTAACTAAAGGGCTCTGTGATCAAACTATTTGTCAAATTTCACGTGTTTGAGGCGTGTTTGGGAGTGAGGCAGACAATTTATTGACTTGATTTTAAATTATATTGAAATTTTTAAGAACTCTGATTAAAAGCAAGGTATTATTAACTTTTAATAATAAATTATTAAAGTTAATGAACAATAATACTCATTTTATTAGAGTATAAGTATTTAATACTCATTTTAACAATAATCAACACTTATTTACTGAATTGCAACAACCCATTTATTAATCACAAGAAAAATTCAGGTCCGGATTAACAAAAAAAAAATTTAAATAAGACCTTGAAACAACACCCTGTATATTCAAATTTTCAAAATTCGTCTGCAAGTTTAAAAAGAGCACAAAACTAAGTTGGTCGGTTCAATTTTTGCGCAGAAAATTTAATGACATTAATTTTGAAATTATATCGTTTGTTTTGAAAGTTCCAGTTCTTAAAAATTTCGACATTGTTTCAAAATTAAAGTCATTGCATTGTCTGCGCAAAAAATGAAAGCTCCATTAAAGCTCTTTTCAAATGTGCAAACAGGTTTTGAAAATTTCAATATACAGGATGTTGTTTCAAGGTCACAATGGATTTATAATTTTGTTTAATCCGGACCTGGATTTTTCTTGTGATTAGTAGTTGGGTGGTTTGGGTTCTAAATGTGACATATGTGTACTAAATATCAAAAAAATATACAAGGTGGTTCTAAAGTTATGGGTCTAGAAAGAAATGGGCAAAATCGATAAAACACTCTGTAACTCGGTTATAAAGTCGGTAGAGCAATAAATTTATTATAGGTCTGGATCCCGCGTATGAAAAAAAAGTTGATTAATAGAAAGCTGAAAATTTGTTAATAGCTTAAGGGTGTCTAGTCGGACAAACTTTGATATATGGGAACACTGGAACAGGGGAAGTTTTAATTGTGGAACAGGTTAAACATTTGGAACGGTCAGACCACGAAAACGGCACATGTATTTTGTCCGACAGAACAGACTTAAACTCTTCGAACAGAGATTAAACTCTCATGCAGAAATCAGACTGCTATTTATCACAACATGGGCGTTTTAATGAGTGGAACATGTAGAATATGTCAAATGACAGGAATTATGACAGGTGATAAATAGCAGTCTGATTTTTGCATAAGAGTTTAATCTCTGTTCGGAGAGTTTAAGTCTGTTCTGTCGGACAAAATAAATGTGCCGTTTTCGTGGTGTGACCGTTCCAAATTTTTAACCTGTTCCACAATTAAAACTGCCCCTGTTCCAGTGTTCCCAGATATCAAAGTTTATCCGACTAGTCACCCTTAAGCTATTAACAAATTTTCAGCTTGCTATTAATCAACTTTTTTTTCATACGCGGGATCCAGACCTATTATGTCTAGAACCGCCTCATTTACCTCTATTCACCATTCAAGTATTTCCGTTTCCCAATGAAACACCCTGTATACTACTTCATCTTGATTGCGGCCCGCAAGCTTTGGCAATAGCTACTATGTGGCCCAGGAAAGAAAAAGGTTGAGTATCGCTGCCCTAGGTCAATATACCACTGTGTTCCAGGCTGAAGATTTTGCTTTGGTGGCCTGCAATGATGAAATCATGGATGGAGACCCCAAAGCAAAGAGACTCACTGGTGCAAAACTGGTGAAGAACTGCAAAGATCTCCTCAACATCCTGCCAAAAGATAATAAAGTGTCTTTAATACCGGTGCCGGGCCATGAAGTGCTGAACGGGAATCACTAAAGATGCTACAAAAACAAAAACAAGGTTCAGAAGTGGCTGAACCATCAAAAGACATGTAGAGCTATTCAAGGGAAAACCCATACTAAGAAAATAATTAGGAATATTGATAAAAAAATCTTAGATAATTTGATGAACCTCGAAGATTAAAACGGTCACTGAACTATGGCACAGAAAATGCGAAATGGAAGAAGAGACACACATACTATGTCATTGCAATGTGCTAAGTGATGTAAGGCAGGGATTCACTGGTCAACTGAGGATTGAACCAGAAAAGATCCTAAAACCATTAATAAGGCAACTATTGGCCTTCATTTAGATGTGATTTAGGCTACAGGACTTATTAGAGTTTACTGGAAAAACAAGGTATGGTACAAAGGTCTTACTACTAAGTGCCAGAGGTTCGCATGAACTAAGAAGAAGAAAGTCTCTTATAGTGATATTTGTGTGTGCTTTTTGGTTATAGTATCTTTGTAAGGGCCTATATTATTTAGATCACCTAGATTGATATTAACACCAGGTTATGGATTCTTATGCTTAGTATCTACGCAAAGGCTATAGCGGGATAAGATGGTCAAAAATGCCCCCGCACCGATCAGCGCCGCTACTTATGTTTTCGATAAAGGATATAAAATTATGCCCTCATGCAAATTTTTATCTTCCCAGAGGTCCTAAAACCTCTTAAATCGAGAAAAGAAGAATTTTTAGGTTTTATTTTTTGTGAGCGCAATTTTACCTTAAAAAATCTGAAAAAATTCAAGAGTATGTTTGCATACAAAACAGCCTGATTTTTTTCAGATTTTTGTAATAAAAAATGAGCCCAGGAAAAATTTTTGAAATTTAAAAAAAAAATTAGGTTATGTAAATATGATTTGGCCAACTTGTAAATAGTATTTTTTGGTGTGTTTTTATCGTTCTTTTGAATGGCAGAGGCAGAATTTTTAATATATGAGCGGACAGAACGAAAAAATTGAAAAAACCGTTTTTGGCTGTCTCGAGATGCATCTCGGGACAGCCAATTTTAGGATTCAGGATCCTGACTACAACATCAGAAAAAACGCTAAAAGTGTGAATTTTGTCATAAAATTTGGTATGTGAGCTTATAATAATATTTGGAACAGCTTTTCCAAATAACTTTTTTCGATATCTCTAACGCGAAGCAAATCGAATCGCATATCGAAAATTCACCCTGTTTGTTGGATATAATATTATCAATTTGATAATTTATTGCAACTGATATAGTCGTATTTTTTATACCTTGATTCAAAATATACATTTAAAATACTGACTAATTCACTAATTTTATTATAAAAAGTTCAAATTGATTGCATTGAAGTATTGAACCAATTAATGTGTACTTAATAATAATTTATACAGAGTGAGGTTTATGTACGGAAACCCTCAATTATCTCGAAAACGGTTTGCACGATGTTTATAAATTTTGGTGGGTAGGGGTTTTCTAATGCGGCCGATATTATAGTGATAATTACATTGTTGTCAGATCTTCCGTTTTTCTAAAAATCTAATAAAAATTTTTACTTCAATTGGAATACCTTCTATATTTTTTGCGTTTTGAAGTCCTTAAAAAATACTAATTATTTTTCATGTTATATTCCCCATACCTAAAGGTCATACTTACGGAGTTATTGCAACATTTATTAAAAAAAAAATTAAACAAATTATAAAAATCAATTTTTTCGGCCCGGGTAGACATTATTTTACGTTCTTTGGACCATTGGGAACAAAAAAGTTCTTTTGTAATTTTTCCCTAAAGTTAATCGTTTTCGAGTTATAACCAATTTAAAACTGAAAAAAAAATCGAATAATGACGATTTTCAAGGTTCAAAAATACAAATCAAAAATATTATTTTTGTTTCTACCCAGTATACAAATTCAAGTTCAAGCCTTATTTTATCAGTTACCAATAAGTAATTTAAGCTTGTTTTATTCTAAAATATTGTTTTTTAGTTGTTAATGCAGCCCGATCGCCCGTCCTCTCATATGCGCTTCACTAACAATTATTAAAAAGCAATGTTTTAGAATAAAACGGGCCAAAAAAAGTTTATATCGAGCGCCTAGAAGAAGGGCTTAGCTTGAATTTGGGTACTCAGCAGTTTCAAAAATAATATTTTTTATTTTCAAGGTTCAAAAACACAATTTTTGAACCTTGAAAATCGTCAGTATTCGATTTTTTTCAGTTTTAAATTGTTTAGAGCTCGAAAACCATTAACATTAGAGAAAAATTACAAAAGACCTTTTTTGGGTCTATAATATGAAAATATAACATGAAAAATAATCGGTATTTCTTAAGGACTTCAAAACGCAAAAGACATACAGGGTGTTCCATTTGAAATAAGAAAGTTCATTAGATTTCCAGAAAAAACGGAAGATCTGACAACAATGTAATTATCACTATAATATCGGCTGCATTAGAAAACCCCTACCCATCAAAACTTATAAAAATCGTGCAAGACGTTTCCGAGATAATTGAGGGTTTTTATACATAACACTCACTCTGTATATTATAATTACATACTATAATAATAATATTTATATTAATACGCATTAATTGGTTCAATACTTCAATGCAATCAATTTGAACTTTTTATGATAAAATTAGTAAATTGGTCAGTATTTCGAATGTATATTTTGAATCAAGGTATAAAAAATACGACTATATTAGTTGCAATAAATTATCAAATTGATAATATACAGGAAAATGAAATAACTATTAATCACTGTCAGGAATATAAATACTTGGGTCTTACAATTACACAAGATGGAACGTTGGACAAGAATATCCAAGAAAGGTGCACACAAGGAAGGAAAGCTATCGCATTATTGAACAAAATCCTATGGGACCAAAGTATCTCCAAAGAAAATAAACGTAACATCTATAACAGCATTGTTAAGAGCATTATAACATACAGCAGCGAAGTTTGGCCACTTAAAGAAAAATCCGAAAATATGCTCAGAACAACTGAAATGGACTTCTGGAGAAGATCTGCTGGTATATCAAGAATACAAAAAATCAGAAATACAAGAATATTGGAGATAATGGATGTAAAGCATACAATAATGGACGATATAAAAACAAAGCAACTAAGATGGTTTGGCCACGTACAACGTATGGAAGAAGACAGATTACCCAAGCAAGTGCTACGATGGGCACCAAAAGGACGGCGGAAGAGAGGAAGACCTAGGAAAAGCTGGATAGAAGGAATCCATAGGGAAATCGGAGAAAGAGGCTTGAACGAAGACATGTGCTACGATCGAGAGCAATGGCGATTGGGAATCGGAAGACGTCGTAGAACGTTATGAACCGATTATATATATAATATATAATATACAGTATGTCGCATTTAAGATGAAGACACACCTATATTTCGGCTATCAAAATATATACAGATTTGAAATTTGGCCCAGTCATACAGGTTGATGGTTCACAATTTTTAAAATACTCAACTGAAATTTAAATTTTAAACGCAATCTACTGTGAATCCACAAACTGGGTGAGTTTTCGATATGCTTCGCGTTAGAGATATCGAAAAAAAAAATTTTTTTCCAAATATTATTATTAGCCCACACACCAAATTTTATGACAAAATTCACAGTTTTAGTGTTTTTTCAGTTGTTGTAGTCAGGATCCTAAATCCTAAAATTGGCTGTCCCGAGATGCATCTCGAGACAGCCAAAAACGGTTTTTTCAATTTTTTCGTTTTTTCCGCTCAGATATTAAAAATTCTGCCTCTGCCATTCAAAAGAACGACAAAAAATACACAAAAAATACTATTTAAAAGTTGGCCAAATCATATTTACATAACCTAAAATTTTTTTTTAAATTTCAAAAATTTTTCCTGGGCTCATTTTTTATTACAAAAATCTGAAAAAAATCAGGCTGTTTTGTATGCAAAATATACATACTCTTGAATTTTTTCAGATTTTGTAAGTTAAAATTGCGCTCACAAAAAAATAAAACCTAAAAATTCTTCTTTTCTCGATTTAAGAGGTTTTAGGACCTCTGGGTAGCTAAAAATTTGCATGAGAGCATACTTTTATATCCTTTATCGAAAACATAAGTAGCTGGGCTGATCGGTGCGGGGGCATTTTTGACCATCTTATCCCGCTATAGCCTTTAATGAGTACAAATGATGTGGTCAAAGTGTTGAAATTGAGTTCAACAAATATATTACTAAAAGAAAAGTAAAGCTGGTTCAGATTTAATTACACTACAGAGCCTCTACTATGTGCTTATACGTATTTCGGAATAACCGTTTCCTCATCGGAGCACCTGGGTAGAGGCACTGAACTGAAATCAATTCCTTTCATCCTTTCCGGGTAATTATCAAAATAATTACCAAAGATGCTACTAGCACCATCTATGAATCAAAAGTCTAATAAGTCAGGAAATAAAATTCGAAATCATTTATCCTCTGAGCTTTTTAAGTTGGAAAAATATAGCATAACAGAGTGGCGAAATACTCGACAAGGAAGTCTAAATTGCATTTCACGTCCTGTCATTCACCGTGATAACAATTTAGCGAACTATTTCATTTAATATCCACCAAAGGTGAATAAAGTATAAACTAAAAGAAACGAAAAGATGGTTCAGATTTGATTACAGTTCAAAGCCTCTACTATGTACTTATACGTATTTCGGAATAACCGTTTCCTCATCGGAGCACCTGGGTTTAGAAATTTCCTGACTTATTAGAAATATATTACTGTTAATTATGTCTACCGATGCAATATTTATATTATTTATTGTATTTCAGGTTGAAGAAATTGCAATCGGATGCAGCAATTCGAGAGAAAAAAGCCAAGGAGATGCTATCAAACATGGAAAAAACCGAAATAGAATTAAACCAAAGAAACTCACAAATCGAAATAAATTTCTTGAAAGAGCAAAGAGTATTACAAAGACGACTATCTGAAACAGAAGAGACGGCAAAGATGCACGAAGAAAAGTGTAATCTACTTTCAAGAGATTTACAAAATAAACAACGCATGATAGTAAATCTAAGGGACGAGTTGATCACCTCAAACGAAAGGTTAAGTGAAGAAAAGGAAGAAAATACGAAATTATTTTTGAGAATCCAAGAACTAGAAGGCAGATTTAAGTCAAAGAACTTTAAAACTGACTCTATATCGGAACTGACTAATATCAACTTAGACCTAGACATAGACGAACTGAACCAAAACGAACTTAAAGAATATTGTCTCGATTTGAAAAGTCGCTTCGAAAGGGCAATATTGGAAATTCGGGCGATGAAGAGAGCTTTGAGAGAAAGCGACGAGAACTGTGATAGATTAGAGGTGTCAAATAATCGATTAATGGATTCGGTGGAAGTACAACAACAAGAGCACGAAGCTGAAGTCAAACTCTTGGTACAAAGGCTAGACCATCTTACGACGAAGCTAGTAACTACGGAGAAACAGCTCAAAACTAAATCGAAAACAGAGGCTAAAGAAAAAAGAAGGTCACTGTCACTTAAAGGTAAGTTCATAAAATTTTGAATCTTTCCTTTTAACAAGTGTAAACAATTTTATGTTGGCAATAATTTATTTTCTTACTGAAGGTTCTAAAATTGTTCTTGTAGCATGTTCAAGTTAAAAATTGTACCTATTTATGTAGGATGTTAAGGTAAACCACAGTTGATAGTAATAAAAATTACACTTTACGTTTATTTTTGAGTTTTTAATTTCCACTGTGGAAATTGTTTTCAAATAAATTGTTATACCTTGTAGGTTGTTTATTAATTGGCGCTTTGTTTTACCAACGAATATAGACGCAAGTAGAAGATTTCTCTCATGTAACTTTTCAGCATAGGATTTGTGTTCCCACTGAGTTGAAGCAAATACATTAGAGTGTAATACATCCAACTCCCACAGAAATCTGGAAGCACGTTGCCACTAGCGCCTCTGTCGGCTTGAGTTGAACTACGATTTGACAACGTAAAATTTGACGTAAACATTCAATTTTAATTTAATTTTATTAATTTTTGGATAACGAGCTAATTTTTCTAAATTGTGTTTGTACTTTTACACGAAATGTCTTATAATATAGGTTCTGTAAAATGGATTATCAGCAAATACCTAGGATGACAACAAAATTAACTAATAATAAATATATTACTTTGCCCCCATTCTCCCCGATGAGAGGGTGTTTAGCTGCAATTTCTTTTGACAAGAAGGCTAATCCAAGACTGTATAGAAAATTTATTTTCTATTATTAGGGCTAAATATATTTTCTATTATTAGGGAAATACACCTGATAGTGTGAAATTTAGGTATAACTTATAAAGGGAGCTGCAGATAAAATTATTGATTATATTTAAAAGGTAATTTCAAAATTATACACAAGAGAGTGTTGAAAACGTTAAATATAAATTAAAATTAAGATGTTACTTACAAGAAACTCTCCAAAATGTATGTACAAATTGTCACAAAACTTTTATAGATAAATAGTTAAATCTTTTAATAAAAGCTTATGTAAATAAAATTAACGATAGTAAAAAGCAAACATTATGTAAATTAAAAACTAACAATATTAAATTAAAGAAAATAGCTCACAACTAAATTTGTATTTTTATTTAATCGTATAAAAATTACCTTTCTTTTAAATGTATAGTTTGTGGTTATCAACGCAGACCACTAGATGGCGCTATATTGTTTGCTTCCGCAAAATTAATGGGAAATGTCAAGAGTTGTATGTATTACAGTCTAATGTATTTGGTTGAAGCTATGGCGGAATAACCACGTGACAACGACTACGGAGCTTGCGCGATCTCGTCGCCACCACGGCCGCAACATCCCTCGTCAACAAGCCTCCTTCTAAAATATGGAAGAGTGGAGCAACTTTCTTTAGATACTTGATACTTATTTTCTTACCTAAATGCAATGTGGTCGTGTGCATACAATACTTGCCTTAAATCCCTTAAATCTTTGGATATTATAAAATTAGATATCAAAAACTACTGATGCACCTAATTTTTTTGTAAAAAATAAAATATTTTTACTTTTAATTACTGAATTTTTTAGAACTACATAAACAATATTGTTATTCAAATTTTCAATTTAAATGTGTATAAATCTACAAATAATAATAATATAATTAAAACTAAAGGTTCCAAACCAAGGCCAGGAAACAAACCAAAAGAACTCTCCTCTTATAAAATATTAATAAAATTAATTAAAAGTCAGTCACTGGGAGAGAAGTTGCAAAAAAATTCCAAGGTGTTACGATGAAAAAACAATTCCCGATCTCGTTATTACGGTAGAAATACTTTTTAGCACATACACTAAAGAATAAAGAATTGTGTTTTACAATTTGAAAATTCGAAATTATAAAGTATTATTTTGGATTTTCAAATTTTAAAAATCCATAAGTATAAACACTTCTTACTAAAATTAAATCTGCGAGCACAGCTGTGCATAAAATTTATTTTAATTTTAATTAATTAATGTCATCAGTTTATATTCAATTAAGTATAGTTGAATTAAAGAATATATTGTAATAATTACTGTTATTACTCGTATTTCTTATTTGTTATTTTAAAAGAACATAGTACCCATACAGCATGTAAACTTTCACACAAAGTATTCATGATAAGTCACTGTAAAACATTAATTTCAAACATACTTCAGAAATGATTTTAGTTGTTATTAAAAAATTATCGATGAAGAGTTTAGGCGAAATAGAAAATTTCAAAATTTGGTAAAAAGTTTCATTGAATACTTTTTTGAACAGGACAATTATTCAATGAAATAATTTCGAAAATGTTCTAAAAAGTTTAACCAAAAAGTCTTGACAAAGTTGAAATTTTTGGTCGAGTGTATTTTGAAATTTTTTAAAAAAGTTCCGTGGATAATTTTTTTGGGCAGGAATAAATTATAACAAATTTTTCGTTGTGTTGGAACAAAATCATTTTTAATTCAAAGGTATAAAATTTTATTTATATGCAACAAAAAATTAAATACTTTTAATATTGAAGTTTTCATACCTTTTTAAGTTTTTAAATTATAAATGTAACAATTTAATATATTAAAAATAAAGATTTTATTGTGAAAAACAGTTTGCAAATCAATGGCATCGAAATTTTTTTTGATCTGGATGCAAAGTTAAATTGCTCCGTTCGTATTCCTTTCCCACTTCCCCCAAGCCTAATAATAGTTTACGCTCTCGCGCCGTTGGCCATGGTTTGAGTTGGTTTGAATTTATGCACTCGTTCTCTACATGGGTATTTTGAGGTGGCAAATAAACGTGACCATTTGTCCCATTTAAACTTTTCTTCTACTTGCGTCTATATTCGTTGGTTTTACTAATTGACAGGTGACGTACTTGTCTTCGATCCTGTAGGCAAATGGTATTCGCCTGGTATAGGGCTTTTCATCGATTGTCATTTGTTTCGAGCTTCTGTCATGTGCCACATAATATTAATATATCTACATCATACGTCTTTGGTTTGTATCATTGATTTTTATCAATAACGTATGACGTAGATATATTAATATTATGTGACACATGACAGAAGCTCGAAACAAATGACTGTGAATGAAAAGCCCTATTGTTTAAAATTGCTGAATTAAATTGATAGTTAATAATCGTAGATATAATGGTAAATGGGTGGAACAAATAAATGATAGGCGTTCTTTCGCATATGGGAACATACGTGTTTACATAAAAACTATCAACCCTAATTTTGAGCAGAGCTTACAGGGTTGCCGTCTGGGCAAAATAGTACTTAAGGCTAAGAATCGAAATAATAATAGCTTAACTAGGGCTCAGTGAGTTTCCCTATCTCAAATGCTGGTCGATTATACTCGAGTAATTTCTCAGTAATTTGCATCTGTAGATAATCTTCCAGTACGAAACCTGTTGTTCATCTGCGAAACGTTTCCTCTGATTCATTAGTTATTATAAAATTTTAAAAATATTGAATGGGTTGCATATGTGAGTCCATATTAAATGAAGTAAAGAAACACAGACTTACAATCATTTAATACTTTGACGACCGGTTTCGATCTCTACACTATTCAGATCATCATCAGGTCGGCGTTACAAGTAGTTAAATGATGCCGTTACAAGGGATGCTTTGAGAGTTCATCGATAACATGTTTATACGTCCAACTTATGCCAATAGGATAGCTAGGTAGGGACTGGGCAAGCGGACATGCTTCGTAGGTCAAAACATAGTGAAATGGAATGGATCCTGAAGGCAGATGTGTTGTGAAACAGAGAAAGATGTATTAAAAGATGTATTAAAAGATGTATTCATATAAAATTTTAATTGTAAGTTTGAGGGTAGTATTTAATAAGTTTATACCTCTGTATTTTTCTGGCTGTTTCTTATCTTCTTTTTTGAATAGTAGAATTAGTTCGTTCGTTCTCCATTCTTCCGGTATTTTATTGTTAATTAATGTGATTTTTACAATTTTTGTAAATAACTAATCACAAATAATTATGTATTTTTAGGTCGCGAAAGTTTTTCCATTAACAAAGAAGTCGAAGATAAAGTGACAGAATTGGAAGCGAAAATTTTAGCGCTGGAACGAGGAAAGACGCGTCGGAGGTACAAACGAGATCGAAGCAACGATCGAAGTTCACCGATAGACGACAAATCTCTAAGACGATTAAGAAGAAAGAGCTTAGATAGTGCTACCTCTTCAGAACCAATGAAACTACTTATGCGTTTAAGCTCATTGGAATCCAAAGTCACCAATGTAGACGCTTCAAACGAGTCTTTAAATACGCCACAGGGAAGTATATCGGATCTGACCAAACCAAAAGATGCAGTAAGCGAAAGCAAAAATTTAGATATAGATTTTTTACTCTCGACTGCAAAACTCAAAGTAAACGAATGTTTAAACAGCATATATATGTTAAAGAGCAACAAGAAGAGATCCTCGTCGCCTAGCTTAGATAAACTTATCTCAATAGAGAACTGTTTAAATGAGCTTCTTGATATTTTGAACAGGAGGGATTGCTCTATCAGTACCGGAGAAATTGAGGTGATCAATACCTCTGCAGGAGCTGTGGTGAAGCAATTGCAGAATTTATTACTAAGTAAATTAACGAATTTGGCAGAGAAGAAAAGACTGTTACAAGTAAGTTGCATTTTATGTATTGTTGTATAACTTTTACTACTAAGTACTTGTTTGTGATACAGTGCTCCTTATCCAAGATCTCCTAATAAATGTATGGATAACTTATGAAGGCACATGTTTACAGTTTTTAAGACGTTTCAGAACGTAATGGATAAGGGGCGCCATTTAGTATTATAATTTCAAATTAGGTCACATGCCAAGTGCTATTAAATGTCAACTGTGTTCGACTATATGGTGTAGTCTCAGAAAATCATAACACAAAGGCACGCACACACGTCTATCATCAATTAGCCTATATGTGTCCACTGCTGAACGTAGTACTTAGCATCCCTTAAAACTTTTCACATATTTCTATCTTGAGCATTCCAGAATATTTGAATTTACTAACATTGATCTTTCCATAGCGTGTTGTGTATCTCTTGTTTTATTTATTTATTTATTCTCAGAGTTAGTGTTCTACACTATATGTAAGAACTAGTAAATAACATTGGTTAAAAATATTTATTTTTAAACAAACTGGAATATTAAACTTGAAAATGTTGTTCAATCTACCAAAGGCTTCTTTGTATTTCAGTTGCCTGATTGTCTCGGCATAATAGTCCAATCAACAGTCATTTTCTCGTGGAATTTTGAGAACCAATATCGATTTCCTTGAAAATTGGATTTAGGTAGTAATTATAACCTTTGTCAAAATCTACCATATGACGACCTGCGCTTTTGCCCTGGGGGTGAAAACAACCTCATCTAGGGGATGAAAATGTTTTAATCAAAAGTAACTATGGAAATCGATAGAGTGACCAATTCTGAGTAAATTTTGTTCTATAAATTTTTTTTGCAAAATTGACACTTTTAAGTTATTTGCGATTGAAACTATGCATTTTTCATTGAAAAAACTCACGTTTTATAACCGTTTTTCATGAATAATTAAAAAAAAAGTAATTTTATAGAAAAAATCAATAAGAACAAAATTGTAGCTAATAAAAAAACAAACAGATTCGAGTCTGAAAGACCTATGTAAACCCAATAACGACTGAGTTATTGCTCTTTAAAGGATGGTTATTTTCGAAGAACATCGAAATGGAGAACATTTAATCTCAAATAACTCGTATGTGGTGCAATGTTTTGGGAAAACTTAAGAGGCATCTTTTAAAGCTCATTAAAAAACCTATCAAATAAGCTCTGACAAAACTTTTTTGCCTAACAACTGACTGACTGATGACGAAAATAATGTCGCTCTCTACTTTTTTCTTTTTGAAATGTAAAAATTAAAAAAATTAAAACAACAGAAGTAAAAACTTCAAGTTGTATACTGGTATAAAATCGTGTATTAAAAACTTCATAAAATGTCGTGCAAAACGTTTTCGTTCTAATTCAGAACATCTTCAGTGCATTCTGCTAAGTAGTTGAAACTAGCACACTAATTAAAGTGGTGACATCATAATATATGGTTTACATGTTAGATTTAATAAAAATATGATGAATACCAGTCGATGTTAAAAGCTTAAAATCAGTACATGCTTAAAGGGCAACATGCTTCCCTGCTCGAAAAAGTAACTAGGTACTTGCCAGTTCAATGGGCACAGACCAACTCGCTAGTGCTAGTTTCAACTACTTAGCAGAATGCACTGAAGATGTTCTGAATCAGAACGAAAACGTTTTGCACGACTTTTTATGAAGTTTTTAATAAACGATTTTATACCAGTATACAACTTGGAAGTTTTTACTTCTGCATAAGTTTTTTTAAACTATGGTATACAGCCAACTATTGGAATTTTTCCATTGATTTTTGTAAAAATTAAACCCTCGTCGTTACAATCCTAATAGAAATGAATAGCGTCCCACTTAAAATTAACTTTATTTAGGTATAATTGATACGATCCATGTGATTTGACCGGTTTGGAATGCTTAGTTTAGAAAAAGTAGTTGATTAAAACGAAAATGACATTTTTAAAATTTTTGAAAGAAGTGCATTTTTCTTAAATAAATCTAAAAGTATTCATAATATAAAAAAATGTTTCATATATTAATTGTAGAATTTCTTTTACTGAAAATTTTGATTTTTTTTGTTTTTGTATCATGAATACTTTTAGAAATGCACTTTTTTTTAATTATAACTTTTTTTTTATTATAATAATGTCATTTTCGATTTAATCAACTATTTTTTCTAAACTCTAAACTAAGCATTCTAAACCGGTCAAATCACATGGATCGAATCAGTTGTACCTAAATAAAGTTAATTTCAAGTGGGAAGCTATCCATTTCTATTAGGATTGTAACGACGAGGGTTTAATTTTTACATTTCAAAAAGAAAAAAGCAGAGAGCGACTTTATTTTCGTCATCAGTCAGTCAGTTCTTATGTAAAAAAGTTTTGTCAGAGCTTATTTGAAAGATTTTTTAATGAACTTTTAAAGATGTCTCTTAAGTTTTCCCAAAAAATTGCACCACATTCGAGTTATTTGAGATTGAAGGTTCTCAATTTCGAGGTTCTTCGAAAATAACCATCCTTTAAAGAGGAATAACTCAGTCGTTATTGTGTTTACCTAGGTTCTATCCGACGCGAATCTCTTTGTTTTTTTTTATTAGCCACAATTTTGTTCTTATTGATTTTTTCTATAAAATTAATTTTTTTTTAAGTTATTCATGAAAAACTGTTATAAAACATGAGTTTTTCAACGAAAAATGCATAGTTTCATTCATAAATAACTTAAAAAGTGTCAATTTTGCAAACAAATTTTATAGAACAAAATTTACTCAGAATTGGTCACTCTATCTATTTCCATAGTTATTTTGATTAAAACATTTTCATCCCTTAGATGGTTTCCCCCCAGGGCAAAAGCGCAGTTCAGCATAGGGTAGATTTTGAAGAAGAGTGTCAATAGAGCTTAAATCCAAAGTTTCATTAAAATCGGTGTTGATTCTCAAAATTCCACCGTTTTACAGTTTTTTACCGCTGAATTGTCTATAAGCGAATCTCATGCACTCGATATTTGTAAGCTATTACTTGCTCGATGCTATGGCTTTCAATTTGAATTTTATCGCGCACTACAAGGTTGGTCATAATCATAAATTATGTCTTTGAGGTGTTAATTTTAAGACCAATTGTTTTTGACTCTTCATAGAGCGTTTCCAGCATTTTTGTTTTTATCAACTCTATAAGATATTAAAACGATGTCATCGGCAAATCTTAGTTGGTTCTCATCCTCCCCATTTATATTAATTCCCATGTCCTCTCGTTCCATTTGCTTGAACATATATTCGAGTACAGCTGTAAATAATTTCAGGAAGATTAATTCCACGTTCTATTCGGAACTTTTTAGTATCTTCATCAAGTCGGACACAGCTTGTTCCAGTTTCTTCTTCTTCTTCGTCTTCAGAATACCAAATTCGAAATAATACTTTCGGTTCGTTTATACGAATTTATTTATACAAGTTACAGACAAATTTATTTTACAGACTAACTACTCCTAAAAATTCCATCCTTATTTATATTGAATACAAAAATAGAAGCCATGTTCTTAAACGTTCCAGAAAAACGGAACCGCCCAACTTTAGTAATGTGTAGGCGATCTTTCTCGAGAAATCTTTTCCTCGCTCGTCTGATGAGTCATCCTTCCAGATGTCTCCATACGTAACGAGCTGTCGAGACGGAACCTGTTATTTGCTGTCGGTAATTCGTCACACTATTTTAATTTTTGAGGCAGTAGCTCTAAATAGTTGTTTTGAGCTGCATCCAAACCATTCTGTCAGGTTCTTCAGCAATGAAATTTGTCTTCTTCCTTGCATTATGAGTCGCAGGATGCCATACTTCTCGCCTCGCATCACATGTCCGAGATACTATAGCTTTCTTTCTTTAATTGTAAGTTCAACTTCCTTCTCTTTGCCTATTCTTCTTCCAGTTTCTTAGATACTCTTAATCAAGGCAATATGTATATCGGTAGTCAATGCGGCAGTCAGCCAATGCTTGAAACCTTTTATGATGAATTATATCTATAGTATCGAACGCATTTTAATAGTCTACGTGTCTACGAATATAAGAAAGGTGGGCTTGTTGTACTCAGTGCACTTTTTTATTAGCGTTTTAATATTTTGTAGATGATTATTTGTTCCGTGTCTGGAGCGGAACTCAGCCTGTTCGCCAGGTTGGTAACTGTCCAGTTTGCTCACAAGCCGTGTTGTTATTATCTTCATAAATATTTTGTATGAATGGGAGAGCAAACTAATAGCTCTGTAGTTCTTTAGGTCTGAAATGTCACCTTTTTGTGCATTATGCTTATTATGCCATTGGGAGTTTACGCTTCTTGTCAAACCAACATTGAACATCTTTTTCAACACATTTATTAATGTTTCTCCTCCTTCTTTGATTTGTTCTAGGACTATACCATCTTCTCCAAGTGATTACCATCCCTTTTCTAATGAAATATTTACAATTGATCGTATATAGGTACGCGGTGTTCAGATGACTTTTTCAAAATACCTACTTTAAAAAGTTTGCGGTTCATTTTTATAAAACTGTATATTATATCTATTTTATTATTTTTCAGGAGAACAATAACTGGAACAGTATTGCTCGACTACAAATTCTAGCAGAAAAAGTAGCTTACGAGAATATATTAATTAGTAGAATACAAGAAGCTCTCCTTTCACCAGTAACCGGAGAAGCAATATGTGAACGTCTTATCAATAAAGAAATAAAAGAAACCGCCTACCTGATTATAGCTCTAGAGAATAGAATTAACGGCTCAAGTGATAAGCAACCGACCTGTAAAACAAGTGCCGAATACCTGTCAAAAATATTGGCGAAGTGTCTGGTTTCAGCTGCTCACGGATTTAAATCTTTTAAAAATTTTATAAAGACCAAAGGCTCATCCATTAACCTACTCTGTGATGAAAAACGAAATTTAGATGCTCTTCTTAGTGCTTACAAAACCGATAAGTTACCACAACTAGCAGAAACCTTAGCTGTAGAAACTATCTGTTTATCGTCGGATCAGTCCTGTAGGATAGAATCCGTTACGGACGAGTTCAGCAAAACAGCCAGAGATGTCGTTACCGCCGAACTTATTCGTTCCGAAATCCACCACGTACTCTTGAGAGCAGCACAGGTCTACCAATCGAATCTGGATGCAGATCATGCGTTTTTCTTCAGCTTTTTCGCTTCTGAAAGAGCTGCATTAGAATTGTGGTCCGATTCTGTTGGAGATTGTTTATTTGAAGAGGTTAACAAAAGCATCACAGAGCTGACGGAGATGTACCAGAATAGTTTAAATAAATTGCTCAAGCAGAATTGGAGGTAAGTTATTTATTACCTTACTGTAAACCTTATCTTAGTCAAACAATAGAGTCAAACAATAAGGGTTGCACGTAATTTTCCCCTTGTTGCCATATTCTAAATTTGAAAAAATATATAGGGAATAATCAGATTTTTTTGACATTCCATGTCTATTACAGCGAGCATTTTCATTGGCTACAGTTAGTGATGAGTTTATATGACGCCATTATTATATTTGGTGAGATTATAAATGGTAACTGAGGGTCTGACATAATATTTAAATATAATGTAAAATTATTGTTTTCAAATTATAATCTGGGATACGAAATACAGATACAGGGTTGCGAGAAAAAGTCTGGCAACACGGTAATTTCTCGGAAACCGCTAGAAAGATTTTTATGGATTTTGGTGGGTGAGGGTCTTTTAATACGGCCGATATTATAGTGGTAATTACATTGTTGTCAAATCTTCCGTTTTCTGGAAATCTAATGAACTTTCTGATTTGAAATGGAACACCCTGTATATTTTTTGCATTTTTGAATTTATAAGGAATACTGATTATTTTTCGTATGATATTCCCTATACCTAAATGCCATAATTTCGGAGTTATTGCTACATTTATAAAACAATTTTAAACAATTTATAAAAATCAATTTTTTCGGCCCGGGTAGACATTATTTTAGGTTTCTTGGATCATTGTGAACAAAAAAGGTCTTTTGTAATTTTCCTCTAAAGGTAATCGTTTCCGGGTTATAAACAATTTAAAACTGAAAAAAAATCGAAAAATGACGATTTTCTAGGTTAAAAAACACAAGCAAAAAATATTATTTTTAAAAATACGAAGTGCCTAAAGTCAAGCTCAAGCCTTATTTTATCAGTTACCGATAAGCAATTTGCTCTTGTTTCATTTTAAAGTATTATTTTTTAGTGGTTAATGTAGCCCGATCGCCCGTTCTCTCATATGCGCTTCATTAATAATTAGAAAACAATATGTTAGAATAAAACGTTCCAAAAATTTTTATAGGTATCTGATAGAAGTTTTGATCTTGAATTAAGGTATTTTGTAATTTCAGAAATTATTTTGTTTTACTTGTGTTTTTGTACCTTGAAAATCGCAATTTTCCGTTTTTTTTTCAGTTTTAAATTGTTTATAACTCGAAAACCATTAACTTTAGAAAAAATTACAAAAAACATTGTTTATTCCCATTGATTCAAAGAACCTAAAATAATGTCCATTCGGGCCGAAAAAATTGATTTTTATAAATTGTTTAAAATTCTTTTTTTAATAAATGCAGCAATAACTCCGAAATTATGGCATTTAGGTATATGGAATATTATATGAATAATAATGAGTATCCCTTAAGGATTCCGAAACTTAAAACTATACAGGGTGTTCCATTTGAAATAAGAAAGTTCATTAGATTTCCAAAAAAAAAAAACGGAAGATTTGACAATGTAGTTACCACTATAATATCGGCCGCATTAAAAGATCCTTACCCACCAAAATCTATAAAAATCGTTGTAGCGGTTTCCGAGAAAATAACGTGTTGTCAGACTTTCTCGCAACCCTGTATATTATTGTTTTAATATAATTCAATATAAAATATCCAATAATTTCAATCAAAATCAAATCGAGAAACTAAAGTAACAGAATTTAGTGTGTCAGTTTCATAGGACACTTTATGTTTTAACTAACTTCACATCTATAAACAAAAATCGTACATAACCTTCTAAAGGACAACATGAGTTTGACATCTTACAGACAGTTATCTTTGTTTCATACTTTTAAAGACAAAGAGAAACAGTAGGTACTTATAGCCGGTAGCTGCTGTGGTAAATAAATATATGTTTTTAATTTGGCAACAGCGCTTTCCTACTAAACTTGACAGTATCGATAGAAACTACTATATGAGGAAAAATGTGTTGAATTTGTTTGCCGTCAAGTTTGTACCATTGGGTTATGATGTCATTAAATCTATGACGTGCACGCCTAATTGTTTGAGTCCGCGAATCTTTACCCGTGCGTCATCATTTAAAGCATACGAAATAAGTCGATGATAAGTCGGAAATTGAAATTTACTAAACGCAACAGCAAGTCACTTACTGTCACTTGCTTTTGCGTTTAGTAAATTTCAGTTTCCGACTTATCATCGACTTATTTCGTATGCTTTAAATTATGACGCACGGGTAAAGATTCCCGGACTCAACTGTAAAATATGTTTTCTGTATTTTTAACATATTTAACTCCTTTTTATCGATGGTTATAATCAACAAATTTTATTGTTAATTTAACTAAGTTTTAGAATTTCTAGAGTGTAGCACTAATACCACATTTAATTTAAACTATATTTTAGGTGTAGGGTTGAATCAGTACGAAATACTCGAACTTCTACCACGATGCTTCACGATTATGCCGAAATTATAGCTCACAAATCACTCATAGATGCTAGAATAGCAGTGCTCAGTGGTCAGTATATCCCTGAAGACTACAACGACTCGAGAAATACCCTCGGTTGTTGGATAGAAAACGAAAAATATTGGTCTCTCATCGAAGACCAATCCCTAGTACAGATAAACCAAAGTTTAGAAGTCGAATTCAATTGTATGGTAGACAAATTTAGTCAAGATTGTTATGCTATGTTAAGTCAACCGGAACTTGAGGAGATTCTTGTTTATTTAAATGAGATGTCTTCAAGAGTGACGGACCTACAGAAATGTCTAGATGTACCTGTTAACCGTGAAGATGTTGCTTTAAGAACCTGGAGTGACGTCTGTCAGATGTGCGTTAATTTGAGAAATAGTTTAGAAGATATTAGAAAAGCTATGGATGAAAACAGTTCATTTAAAAAGTAAGTATTTTGAATGATTTTTATTCATGGCATACTGCATACTCTATGTTTCATCTTCTATTAGATACAAATGAATCCCTATTACCCTTGTCACACCTTAACTTGAAAATGACCTTACCAATTTCATTCATTTTTTTTAAGTTTTCTAATACTGTGTAAAAGGTTCCTGAGGAAATAAAATTTTACAAAAAATTAAAAAATTTCAGAAAATTTACCGATTATTTAAATTTCGCGCGTTTAACAATTTCGTGTTTGACAGTTCCCAGCTCCTACCTCACAATTTACAGTTAAAAGTAGGATCGGTTGTCATTATACTCTGTAACATCAATCAACCTCGACTGTGCAATTGAACGAGGCTCGCTGTGAAAAAGCTAATGAATTGAGACAACGACTACCAAAGGAAAATGCAGAGGAGATGACGTCTTGATCCCGCGTATACCGATGATTCCAACGGACTTATCATGTGATGTAAGTATCTACAATTCCCAGTGCATTTGGAGTTGGCAATGACGATAAAAAATCGCAAGGTCAATCGTTGGAAGTTTGCGGAATCAGCTTTGAGTTTTCATGTTTCGCGCATAGACAATCATACGTTACGTATTCGCGCATCAGAAAACCGTCATCGTTGTATAAGTACGCACAAAAAACTGAATTTTATGGAAACAACACTCATAAAAGAAGAAATCATGGATCGCAAATGTAAATTAAAAAGCGGAGAAGCTCTAAGACCGATGATATACCAAATAATCACGTAAAATACGGATAAGAAGGAATAATTGATCACATAGGGAAACTTTTTTTAGGAAATTTTTGAATACAAGCGAATACTAGATCAGTGGATCTAGTGGATAATGAAATAGTAAAAATTCTACCGAGGAAATTGATGGTCATTCAATCATTAAAATTGACGTGCTTTAAGATTTTTCTAAAAAGTCGTCTGTTTCTGAAATAATAATGAATTCACTTCATACTTTTGCATTATACTTAACTAAGTACATAGGTAATTTTGGTTAACCCTGTAGAAATAAATATTCGAATCATACATCGTTGCAAAGACGATTAGGAGACCTTTCAAATGCGGTATCCCGTGACCGCGGTTTATATTTAAAAAAATCGCTGAGTGTGCTATTGCGGTAATACTGATGACGTAATGTAACACGTATATAGCAGTTAATCACCATTTAAAAATTAAAATCGACATATTTTAAGATTTTTTATAAAGTCGTCTGTTTCTGAAAATAATTTATTCTATTTTACTATACTTCAAGTTAGTCAGGGACAAAATACTAGAAGAAGGATCTCAGCTGGACGCAGGGCCAGCTATAACGGCCCTGAAAGGGATGCACTGGAGGCGCGAAAATGAGCTTTTTTGCTAGTGTTATCTTCTTTTTTAAGTTCCATCTTCTATCGAAGGTTGGAAATTATCATGGCAATGCTGACCCTGTTGACAGCCGTTCTAAATGCTCTAGTGTTATACAAAATACTAATTTAAAAAACCAATGAGCACCTATCTTAGTTTTGCAGGCGGGCATCTTATACCTTATCGCCGGGATTGTCTGGACGAATAAGAATATAAGATTATATGAGAAAATACGCACATAAAAATTATTTGTAATAATAACATGTCCGATAGAAATGATAACCTTGAGATCAATAACTATGGAAACACTAAGAAACAGAATACCAAATAATGAATTAAGGGTCTCTGAACATCCAGGGTTTTGAAAGGTTGAAACATCCAAGGTTGAAAAGCAGGCCCACCAAATGCAGCGATTTTAGACTTATCAGTTTGATGAGTCTCGCATTTAAGATATTTTTACGAATTATACAAAACCGAGTATTCCTTCTGTGTGAAAATAGAATGGGTAATAAGCAATTTGGATTTAGAGATGGTCTAGGAACTAGAGAGGTACTATTTTGTATGCGCGTTCTTTTACAAAAAAGCTGTGAATTCCGAAAGAACGTTTATGTTTGTTTCATCGACTTTGAGAAGGTATTTGACCGAGTACAACACGATATACTTTTCAATTGCCTACAGGCAGCAGGACTTGACCACTACGATATAAGACTGCTAAAATACTTATATTACAATCAAGTAGTTTCTATCCAATTTGGAGATAGTCGTACGGAAAAATTATCCATCAAACGTGTAGTGCGACAGGGTTGTGTTTTGTCACCCAGTCTCTTTAATCTGTACTCTGAAGAAATCGTTAGGGAGGCTTTGGACGACAGACAAGAGGGAGTAAGACTGGGCGGAGAAGTAATCAACAATATCAGATATGCTGACGACACAGCCATTCTTGGAGAAAATTTAGATCTCCATACGTTAGTAAAGCCTAAGCAAGTTATCGGAAAGGCCTAAGAATCAACATTTCAAAGATAAAGTGTATGGCAGTTGGAAAGATAAATGTAAATCAAGGCGTGCTTTCTCTTGATGGAGAGGAGATAGAACGGGTAAACCATTTTAAATACCTTGACAGTTGGTTAAATGTAAATTGCGATTGTGATGAAGAGATAATAACCAGGATTGAAATATCACGTAAGGCTTTTATGACCTGGAAACCAGTTTTATGTAACGAAGCCTGTCGATGAAGATTCGCAAGAAGGTCCTAAAATGTTACGTGTGGTCTATATTATTATTGTATGGTTGTGAGACATGGACGTTAAAAATCACAACGCTATATAAATTAGAAGCATTCTAATTGTGGTGCTATCGACGAATCTTAAAGATATCGTGGGTTTCGCATACTTCCAATGAAAATGTTCCCCAAATGATGAATTCAGAACATTTGCTCATATCATAAAGAGGAGAAAAACAGAATACTTCGGCCATATAATTAGAGGGCCTAAATACCATCTAAATACAAGGAAAAGTGGAGGGAAAGAGATGGATTGGTCGAAAGAAACTTTCATGGTTGCGTAATATTAGACAATGGTGTGGTTCCACGGTAGAAGAATTATTTCGCGCAGCTGCCGATAGAGAGAGGTTTCAGGAACTTGTAAACATGATGACGGCCAACGTCTGAATACGGACACGGCACCTGAAGAAGAAGAACATCCAGGATATTATACAATGGGGAAGATAGAGAAGAAGTAGAGGAACCAGCGTGTCATATTTTGTATAGTAATAGATCAGCTAGAATAACAAAAGTTTTTAAACCAATACACACCAGACAACCAGAAAGATCCTTTAGAAAATGGCGAAGTAGCTGGCAGTGGCAGTCAAAGTTATAAATACTCCAGCCTTAAGATCGGACAAGCATAGGTTGGTCGTAGTAATCTTCTTCATTTGACAAGGTCTCATATTCTTATTGCTCTGTCTTCTTTCAAAGTTTGGCGATCCAAATGGCAATTGTAGCTTGGGAAACTACTGCACGAAAGATTTCTGCGGATGAGCGGTCAAATTCCCTCAGGTCTTTCAGCCACGAGTTCTCACGCCTTCCTACTGATCTTTTACCCTGCACTTTACTTTCCAATATGATTTGAAGTAATTCATATTTTTCACCTCTCAACACATGACCCAAGTATTGTATTTTTCTTTCTTTGATTATTTTTAGTAATTCTTTTTGTTTACTCATGCGCCGAAGTACTTCACTGTTAGTAACTTTTAGTACCCATGGAAATCCCAAGGTCTCATGAAGAAGATTAAAACATAATTGTGGTTGTTATTTCCGGAGAACAGTGACATTTCGCAGATACTGCAGAGTAAGGGTAAGACTTGGCAGGAAGCAACACAGATAGCATCCAATAGGAAGGAATGGAGAAAGTTCGTTAAGAGCTAGGACAATTCAGAAGATTGTAAAATATTGTAATTTAATGAATTGTATTATAAATGGCCCAACATCGAAAGGTACAAATGGGTCTACTGATTAAGTAAAGTAAAGTATTTCCGGAAATATATATATTTATACACATACCTAAAAACAGACTTTCAATTTTTTTATTGCTTCAAGCGAAAATGGTTGAAAATGATTTTTTAGGCAATACTAAAACATTGTCCGAGTCAGATTCACAACTATGCATGGATATGAAGATGTTGGACCATCAGCGTCGAAGAGGCTTACGGCCGATATTAATGATGAACATTATGAGATTTCGAAATCTCCAAATTAAACGTTAATGAGAGTGACTGCTTTTGAAGAGTGGCCAAAATGAAGAATTTTATTTCCTGGTTTAACAATTTTAAACGTCTTTTGTCATTATCTGCCCCTCGTTACCCTTTTTTAATATTAGCTACCGTTCTATTTTCAGATATAACCTACTAGAAGAAGAAAGGCCAGTATATCTAAGAACTGAATACTTGACTCAAGTAGAAAACCTGAGGACTGCGTACAGAAGAGCTTTAGCTACTTGTAAGGATCGGCATAAAGAAGAGGACATGGAAAAATTGCAACAAATTTGTGAAAGGGTGCTGTCGGCCATGGAACAGTGGCATTTGAGGACAATCCATGAATTGCGAGAGGCCCACGCTCAGGAAGTCGATATCCTTAAAGAGGTAAGTTCTAAATTTAAGAATATTTTGATTTGTATTTCGGTTTTTTACATACTATTCAGCGCATTTTATACGTGAAACAGCTAAATAGAATAAATTCAAAAATAAATATGTGGAAGCATGTTCAAAAAATCGGATAGGTCGATTGGTATTTTTAGTTGCGCATCATATCTTGTTTCGGAAATATTGTTTTCAGATTTACTACCAAAATTCATTGGTTGCTTGAGCCACTCTGCATCTGAAAATACTTAAATAAGGGATAACTATAATGTAATACAAGCGTTTTGGTAAAATTGTGGATTGTGGTTTAGACCACTTTGCATCTCATAGCGTCAAACTTTCTGGCGGTTATATTAAATTGGTGTGCATACGTTGTAAATCATGTTCACTTTGAGAGTTTAGTATTGGATTGTCTGCATAGCAGATTATTTTAAGTTGTTTTTCTACCATTTATTCGTCTTCTTAATTCAGGTGTTTAGTTTTGTACACAGTATTTTTGACATGTCCCCACAAGAAGAAATCTAATGGCGTCAGATCGGGAGATCGTGCTGACCATTCCATCGACCCTCGCCTCCTTTGGAATCCACTATTTGGAAATATTCAGTTGAGGCACTGTCGAACATTGATTTGGTAATGGGGTAGTGCTCCATCTTGTTGAAAGTATTCGCTGGAGCTTATGGGTTTGCTGGACCAGTATATAAAGTGAAGTGAAAAGGTACACTTATCAGAAAACAAAACATGTTCTAATTTGATCATATTGTGATTTAACATTGCCGCCATGATATCACAAAAATATGTTCTACCAAAGTCGTCTTCCATGAGTTCCACAGTTGGTATCATTTTATAGGGATGCATTTGTTTAATGTTCAAATATCGATGAATGACCAACATCAAATATTTGGGCTGGCATGAATGGTTATAAGCAAAAATACATGGCAAGAAGTAAAAATAGGATAACACCGGGACAATTATTGGTTAACCAACAACCTATATCACACGAGAAGGCAAGATCAGCTTTTGTCAAAATGAAGAAAATCAGTCCTGATACAAAATTGAAAATAAAAGTTTGTTTACTAAAATGCTACATATTCTGCGTTCTTCTATATGGAGTAGAATCATGAATTTTAACTGAACCATCATTGAAGAGACTCGAAGCATTTGGAATGCGGTGATTTAGACACGCCCTTGAGTAGGTATTTCCTGGATAGACCAAATTAATAAAGAACAAATTCTACACAGAATGGCTAAAGAGCGCGAACTAGTCGTAACCATAAAACGTGGCAAACTGAAATACCTGGGCCATATAATGCATAAGGACCAACGATACGACCTACTTTGGTCCATACTTCGAGTTACGGTGCATGCAAGAGGAGATACTGGAAAACAAGAATGTTTCATAACCTAAAGTCAAAATAGGCATGTTAGTGTCCAACATCCGTAAGAGACAGGCACCATAAGAACATATTGACGGTGTAAACGCGAAATGGCGTAACCCTCAATTTATGAATTTTACAGGAGGCTTAAAAAACTGAATTACTTGTACTATGTAGCTAGTTTCAATATTATTTTACTATTTACATGTAGCACTTCATCTCCCGAATTAAGTAAATACCACAAAAATTTATATTATTACTTACAAATACAAGAAAAAATAATTTAATATTATGTTTTGTGGGTTACGCCTTTTGGCTAGCTTGTTTAAATATTTTGGTACGGCTATTGATGAGGGTTACGCTGTAAATGTCAGAATCCCCTTTTAGTCCAGAAAGCCACTGCGCATCCGCTAGGAAAAATATTCCAATTCGGATTTTTTGCACAATCTTACTCAAAAAGGACTCCTTTTAACAAATTTGCATGTTGCCAGGACCAAAAGCTGGTCAAAAATTTTTTAAACGTTTTTTTTTTGTTTTTCTTCTAAAATTATTTTTTTGCATGGAAAAAAGTTTTTTTAGGTTTTTTGGATCATTCCAAACAGAAAAGGTCTTTAGTGACTTTTCTCTAAAAATGATAGTTTTTGACATATAAGCGATTAAAAATTGAAAAATTGCGAAATTGGGCATTTTTAACCCTCAAAAACTAGTGAAAAACTGAAAATTTTAATGTTGCCAAGGTAGGTACATATTCTTTAAACATCGATTGATGAAATCCCGAAGAGTTTTTTGCAATACAATATTCAAAACTCCTTTGTTTTTTAATTGCTAATCAAGCGTGCGCGGCACTATTTTCCACCGACAGTATGGTGCAAATGAAAGGAATAAATTCGTTATTTCATAAACTGGCGACTTTAAGGAAAAATACCGAAACAGGTCGATTTTTATTTTTAAGTTATGATATTGTGGCATATATGGTATACTAGTGACGTCATCCATCTGGACGTGATGACGTAATCGATGATTTTTTTAAATGAGAATAGGGGTCGTGTGCTAGCTCATTTGAAAGGTTCTTCAATTCTCTATTCAGTAATATAAACATTTACATAATTATTTATACAGGGTGTCCAAAAAATTTTTATTAAATTAAATTATTTGACAAAAACATAAGTAGAACGACACACTGTATAAATAATTATGTAAATGTTTACATTACTGAATAGAGAATTGAAGAGCCTTTCAAATGAGCTAGCACACGACCCCTATTCTCATTTAAAAAAATCATCGATTACGTCATCACGCCCAGACGGATGACGTCACTAGTATACCATATATGCCACAATATCATACCTTAAAAATAAAAATCGACCTGTTTCGGGATTTTTCCTTAATCTCGCCGGTTTACGAAATAACGAATTTATTCCTTTCATTTGCACCATACTGTCGGTGGAAAATAGTGTCGCGCACGCTTGATTAGCAATTAAAAAACAAAGGAGTTTTGAATATTGTATTGCAAAAAACTCTTCGGGATTTCATCAATCGATGTTTAAAAAATATCTACCTACCTTGGCAACATTCAAATTTTCAGTTTTTCACATAGTTTTTGAGGGTTAAAAATGGCCGATTTCGCAATTTTTCAATTTTTAAACGCTTATATGTCAAAAACTATAATTTTTAGAGAAAAGTCACTAAAGACCTTTTCTGTTTGGAATGATCCAAAAAACCTAAAAAAACTTTTTTCCATGCAAAAAAATAATTTTAGAAAAAAAAAACAAAAAAAAACGTTTAAAAAATTTTTGACCACCTTTTGGTCCTGGCAATATGCAAATTTGTTAAGAGGGGTCCTTTTTGAGTAAGATTGTGCAAAAAATCCGAATTAGAATATTTTTCCTAGCGGATGCGCAGTGGCTTTCTGGACTATTTATGTTGGTTGGTATTACCTACTTATTACTGTAATGTAATATTTGTTATGTAAAATGATCTGATAGGTATACAATAATAAATAATAGTAATCATAAATAATGCTATATTACATGTATTAATATTAACCAATTAATTATTAAATATTAAACAAAATACAGAGTGGGCCAAAGAAAACAGTCCACCTCGATATTTGGCAGTATTTATTAGATTTTAAGGAAATTACGAAACGGGTCGATTTTTGATCTAAGGGAGACACATTTTTACGATACATACATCTGTCATTTGTCAACCCCCTTCCTTCCATTTCCCCATACCCCTTATTTTTAAATAGGGAATAGGGTTTGTGTGTTACCTCATTTAAAAGGTTATTCAATTCTCTATTCAGTAATATTAACATTGACATAATTATTTATACAGGATGTTCAAGAAAAATTATTTTGAAATAAATTAATTGGCACAAAAAGAATAATGTATGCAATTTATTTAACTTAAAATACATTCTACTACCTACAGAAAACAAAGAAAAATGTTTATTTGACAATTAAATATTGTTTTTCGCTTAAATTCAATATTCAAACTACCAAGAGGCAGATGGTTGGCAGCTTGAACATTGAAATTAAGCGAAAAGCAATGTTTACTTATCAAAAAACATTTTTTTCTGTTTTGTGACAGCAGTAGTAGTAATTTTGAATTAAATTAATTACATACATTCTTCTTTTTGTGTTAATTAATTTAATTAAAACAATTTTTCTTGGACAGCCTGTATGAATAATTATGTTAATGTTTATAATTACTGAATAGAGAATTGAATAACCTTTTAAATGAGCTAACACACGACCCCTATTCCCTATTTAAAAATAAGGTGTGGGGAAAGTGGAAGGGAGGGGGTTGACAAATGACAAATGTATGTACCGCAAAAATGAGTCCCCTTTAGATAAAAAATCGACCTGTTTCGTAATTTTCTTAAAATCTAATAAATACTGCCAAATATCAAGGTGGACTGTTTTCTTTGGCCCACTCTGTATACAAAAATTAGTCTTCCTCATTAGTTTCAGCAAGTTCATCGGGCTCCGAGGTGTCTGATCTCATTTTGACATATTCTTCCTGGTACCGATTTGGAATAACATTATTTTTAATTAAATTCTTTAGAATCTCGTATTTTTTAGATTATTATTATTATCATCCCGGTAATTTATAGCGTTCTTCGCCTTCCGGTTCCCAGTTTTTTTAGATGCCAATTTTAATTCTTCGTTGTATAGCGGTGCCAGTGAAGGTGAAGTAATGGTTGATCGCCTTGTCTTGTGCCCTTTCACACAAATTCTTATTTCCTCACTTTCCGGATCTAATGATGCTTTTGCTATAACCGTGGAAGAATTTTGACCAGGTGATGCCAAGGAAAAGTTAGGCTTACGCCAATTATTATCCGGTATGTGATATTAGCTGTTCTGGGTTACGCCGTGAGGGTTACGCTAAATGTTGGGATGAAATTGTGAAACCGCCAAATGTACATAATGACATTATTCTGATATTTTATAGGTTTATAGTAATAGGTGGAGTACGACCTTTGTCCGGGAGGTGTATTTCTGGTCGGCCTTTCAGAGAAACCAAAAATCTCTATTTCTAATTTTTGAGGGTTACGACCTTTGGCCTTTACACTTCTTATATTATAAGAAGAAGTCCTGAAATGTGAAAATTAAATCTTCCAAAAGTATCCAATTATTAAACTGAAACTAATTATGTAAACTCTTATGATATGCACAAACAACAATTCCGCAATTAATTTTCAGTCCCTCAGGAATCTTTTGATTATTAGCATTTTCTTTAAAATCACCATAAACCAAGTTTTCACATAATACAGTTAGCTAGAATATATTCTCCAATGTTAACATATTTTCACGTATTTTGTTATGAATATTATCATGCAAATTATCACAAGGATATTTACTATATTACTATATATATGATCGTATCAGTTATGACACAACCGCTTAATGTGTTTCTAATGTCACCCGCTGGTACTCTAAGGCTATCTAGATCGTGTATCCCATTCCTAAGTGCTTTGCTTCCTTGTCAGTTAACTGATCGTACGCGAGTTTGTAGTAATCAGATAAAAGTTCGCTGGTTAAATAATAAATTAAAATTTTTATGACAATGCGGTAAGGTTGGTTTATGGGATTATTAATGAGATTTATGCGCAATAAATCGTTTTCAAATGGCTCATTAAGGAGTGCTATTTTCTATTTTAGTATTCATCGTATCAAGAGATGAAACGTGAATCAGTTGATGCCTTTATTCAATTCTGCTTATAGAGTCTACCACTCCTTTACTTTATCGTATTGACATGACCTGGACAAATTGTTTATAAGCTCAGTACCGAGCTAGGTCGGTTTAATTTTTATTCGCAAACCACAATCTTATAGTAAGGGAGCCTTGGATGCTAAATTTGCAGTTACTAAAGCGTCATTGGTAAATATAAGTATTTCGATAACGACCTCCGAAATGGAAGTCGAAACGTTAATAAAATCATTTTTCAACTTAAATTGTGGCTTATTTCCCAATCAGAATAGTAAATTACATAAATGCCACAAAGAAATATCCTCTTCTGTAGACATGACCCTGTCTGTTTTTCAATGCGCCTTCAGTAAATTGTTGTTCCATCGATTTCGATGTCTTCTCGCTAATCGTGTTCCGATTGGGGAACCATCTCCAGCCGTCTTTACCGTTTATTTATTGTCATTTTGCTTGTATGATTTTTCGATTCTACTCTTCTCTCGCTTACCCAGTCCTTTATATTTTCAACTTTGTATCTCTGTCGTATATGTGTACTTCTAGCACTGTCCCAGAGTGACTTACCATCTGATTTTCCACTTCTGTCTCCATCTTTGCGTACTAAATAGCCTGATGTCCAGAATTTAAACTCGATCACTTGTTGTGTTCTCTGTCCCTCCAGCTCTAATTTACATCTTAGTACATTTACTGTTATTACCATGCATGTTTTCTGTTTTGATGGAATTATCATGTTAAATTTCTGGCGTTTATATTAAATTGGTGAAGTATACACTGTAAATCATCATCAGTTTGAGTATTTCGTCTTCTGCATAACAGATTATTTTAAGTTGTTTTTCTCCCATTTGGTATCCTTTCCTCGTTCTTACTTTTTTATTATTTAATCCATGATTAGGTTGAACAATAGAGGGCTTAGAGAATCCCTCTTCTTCCCTTCTACTCCCATCTTCTTCTTCAGATGTAAACTCACTAATGGATGTTAGCGATCACATTTTCCATTAACTCTCTGTTTCTTGCAATGTGTATCAGAGATTGTATGTCGTTAATTCCTGTCCATTGCCTTATGTTTCTCCCTTGCCTTCAATTTTACCCTGGATTATAAGTGGAAGGAACTGGTATTATCTTATCCCATAACCAGCCTCAATTGGGTCGGTTAGTTCTTCTTCTACTTTTACTGTGTATTGTGAAGGCATTTGAAATTTCAAATGCCTTCTTCACGAAACATGAATATGCCGGTTTGTTGGATTCTATAGGGTGGCCGGAAAGTCCCTACACTAATAATAATAATTAATTATTTATATGGGAAATAAGCCACAATTAAAATGAAAAAAATAATTTTATTAACGTTTCGACGCCCAAATCGGGTGCCGTTGTCAAAATACAAAATATTACTAAAATAAACTAAAGTGTTGTTGCTAAGCAAAAAAATTCTTCTAATAATTTATTTAATCTCACTCATTTATATTGGCAATTCAGACATATATTATACATTTTAAAGTAGAAGACTTTAAAATGATATTGCCAATATTTATGAGTTGCGTTCCTGGGACGACTTACTGAAAGATAGTTCATTCGATTACATGAAATTAACCCCAACTCAAGAATATCCGTCATAAAAAATTATAGCATGTGATATGTCTTTAAAAAGACAACCAAATGCAACGACAGTAAAATTCTCGCGTTAGAGACTTCATAGTAAATCACAAGGGAAAACCAGGAAAAACCTGTGATACTATCCCGACATCGTAAGTATTTGGTCTTACATTAATTTACTCTCAAAAAATAATACCAAATTCTGACTTGTAACATGTTTAAATTATAAATAATATTAATAATACTAGATATATAAGTAATACTAAAATATAAAATATGTACTAGCTCGATATTATTGACTTACTAATCTTGGTATTTTCTTTCTATTGACTTCCTCTTTCGAAAATTTCGAAACTAATATTATTTCTAAACAAAATTTAAAACCCACAGTATGGTGGAGATATGTAGATGATGTGTTTTCAATATGGCCTCATAGATCAGAATTGTTGGATACGTTCCTGAATATTATAAACGATCAAGAAGAGACAATAAAATTTACAATGGAAAAGGAATACAATAACAGCCTACCTTTCCTCGATGTTTTGATCTCAAAGAAGGATATTGGATATGAGACTCAAGTATATAGAAAACCAACACACACCAACAGATATCTCAATTACAAGTCAAATCACAACATCAACGTTAAAAAGGGAATCATTAAATCCTTATATGATAGAGCCAAAATTACTTGTTCTAACGAAAATTCCTTTTTAGCAGAAAAACAATTGTTAACATCTGTTTTATTAAAAAATGATTATCCTTTATCGTTTATAAATAAGGAATTGTCAAGATTGGATCGAATGGAACAGAACAACTTAGAACGGGATCCTACAACATTCACCAGAAATAATACGAGGAAAATATCAATACCATATATAAAAGGACTATCCGAGAAACTTAAAACAATAGGAAATAAATTCAACATTTCAACAACATTCAAAACAACAAACACATTGAGATCTATTCTATCTAAAACTAAACCTAACAATGATCAAGAAAGAACAAAGAATTGCATTTATAAAATACCTTGTGAATGCGAACAATTTTATTTAGGTGAGACATCAAGACCATTAGACGTTAGAATAAATGAACATCAATCTTATATTAAAAATAGAGAATTTGAGAGATCTCAAATATGTCAACACGCATGGGATAATGAACATAGAGTTCAGTGGAGAGATTCAAGTATAGTCCTGAAAGAATCAGATAGTAAAAAGAGAAAAATCAAAGAAGCGGCTCTAATTATGCTAAATGAAACCAATTGTGTCGCAAATTCCTCGGTAGAATGCAGTAGGATGTGGTTACCCATACTGAAAGAGGAAGTCAATAGAAAGAAAATACCAAGATTAGTAAGTCAATAATATCGAGCTAGTACATATTTTATATTTTAGTATTACTTATATATCTAGTATTATTAATATTATTTATAATTTAAACATGTTACAAGTCAGAATTTGGTATTATTTTTTGAGAGTAAATTAATGTAAGACCAAATACTTACGATGTCGGGATAGTATCACAGGTTTTTCCTGGTTTTCCCTTGTGATTTACTATGAAGTCTCTAACGCGAGAATTTTACTGTCGTTGCATTTGGTTGTCTTTTTAAAGACATATCACATGCTATAATTTTTTATGACGGATATTCTTGAGTTGGGGTTAATTTCATGTAATCGAATGAACTATCTTTCAGTAAGTCGTCCCAGGAACGCAACTCATAAATATTGGCAATATCATTTTAAAGTCTTCTACTTTAAAATGTATAATATATGTCTGAATTGCCAATATAAATGAGTGAGATTAAATAAATTATTAGAAGAATTTTTTTGCTTAGCAACAACACTTTAGTTTATTTTAGTAATATTTTGTATTTTGACAACGGCACCCGATTTGGGCGTCGAAACGTTAATAAAATTATTTTTTTCATTTTAATTGTGGCTTATTTCCCATATAAATAATTAATCATAAAAATGCCACAAGGAAATAGCTTCAGAACAACAATAATAATAATGTTTCAACACCTAGCCAATATTTATTTGCGTTTCGGCGCATGCTCATCTTCAAGGACACCTGTCTGGTCACGCAGACAAACAACAATAGATGCAATTGAAACATGACGGCGGCCATAAGTGAGTCTACAATTGAAGCGTGTCAATTACTGCTTCAACACTTTCCGAGAGCATATGACAAACAAAATGTTCTGTTCACCGATAAGTTTGCGATTTCTCGAGATCAAACTGTTTATTTCTAGGTAAATGACAACCTCCATTTCTTTGAGGCAGTAAAAAAACCCGCCTCATGTTATGGCATGGGCTGGAATTATAGGTTTTTTGTCAGTAACTCCGGACATGATGAGATGGTTAAGTATACGAACATGGCGTCGTACCAAGTTGTGTTGCGACAATGCAGGTATTCACACCCATGTTTTAGATAAATAAATAATTAATAAATAACTTACAAACAAAATTGTGTTATTATTTTTTCCCTCTGTTGTATAAAAAAAATAATTAATTAGTGTAAAGGGACTTTCCGGCCACCCTATATTAATCTCTCTTGGATTTGCCTCATTATAAATATATTATCGGCTCATGATCTTCCCAATTTAAAACATTGCTGTTCTTCTGCTACAAGTAGTAGTATAATTTTATTCAGTTTATTTGTTTTCTGTATTTGTAGTTGGTTGTTCATTTTAGTGTCGTGTTTAATCTTTAGTTCTCTGGGTCTGATCTGTCCCTCTTTTTTAAGAGAGGTATGTAATAGGATGCTTGATCTCCATTCTTGTGGCATTCTGTTTTGTTCTAGTATTTTTTGGATGAGTTTTAATAGTTGTTTGATCAGATGTGGTCCTCCGTACTTTATGGGTTCGTTCGGTATGCTGTCCTCTCCTGGTGGTTTTCTATTTGTTAATTTCCTTAATGCTTCCTGTAGTCTGTTCCAACGAAAATTTGACCCCCCAAAAATTCAGAAACCAAGAGCTTCTTCAAAATTTAAAAAAACGCATCAATTGGGAGGGGGACAAATTTTCATGCACAGTTCATGCCCTCAAATGTAACCCCCTACTGCACCGCATCAACCCCACTTTTTTTTTAAATAGCAAGTGTGGTCGAGTGGCTCATCATTTGAAAGGTAATTTTTTTCTCTACACGATACTCTATTTTTTAATTTACTTAATAAGTTTGAAGATAATTTTGGACTTAAAAAATTTATTATAAATTAGTTAAACCCAAAATTATCTTTAAAGTTATTCCGCAAATTAAAAAAAAAATAGAGGGTCGTGTTGAGAAAAAAATTACCTTTCAAATGATGTGCCACTCGACTACACTTGCTATTAAAAAAACTGGGGGTTGATGCAGGGCAGTAGGGGGTTACATTTGAGGGCATGAATTTTGCATGGAAGTTCGTCCCCCTTTCAATATACATTGACGTGTCTTTTTAAATAGTGAAGAAACTCTTGGTTTTTGAGTTTATAGGGACGGGGGTCAAATTTACGTTGGAACACACTGTATGTATTGTTATGATCTGCTTTCTCTTACTTTTATAATAATTAGTATTTATTTAATTAATTAGTCAATTGTCGCAAATCGTACATAAAATTTAAGAAAAATCTCAGGGTGCCTTTTTATCACACAAAAAAAAAATAACTAAATTATCTTAGGTTATACTTATCCTTTCTCGTGGTTTCAGTATCTCTTAGTTGATCCTTATCGGGATAAAATAGGAAAAGGAAATAAATAGAAATACCATAAATAAGCACATACAAATATCTTTTATTATCAAAAGCAATACTCTGAAAATTTATCAATTAAATCCTGTGGACATAACTGTTCCAATGAAACTCTTACCAAATAAATTAATTTTAATTTAACAAATATTTATCGGTTTGTTCTTGATAACATTGATAAAACAAACTAAACAAACAAATTTAGGTATTCGTAAAACTACTTATACTTCCTATTAAATTTTTGAAATATTGGAATCTTAGCTCATATGCTTTTACTCAAAAAAAAATAACTTCTGAACATAAAGAAAATTTATCACATAAATTATTGACTGACCTTTTGATTCACACACAATGATGTCTCTTCTTGACCCAAATAGCTCTTGTTGATTATGTTAGGCTACCCATCAAAGCCCTCTCCGTTCTCAGCATCAATCCAGCAGCATACTAGCAACTAATTCTCCAAAACACGAGCCAGGCCTCTTTTGACCAGCACTCGTTAAAAAAAAACTCCAAAATTCTCTCCTCTTTCTCACAATAATATTCTCTCCCTTGGGCTTTACAGAATCAAAGAGGCATTTCTTCTCAATTTGATCTGTCTCTCGTTCCACTTTTCAGCTACACTCTTCACTATATAACAACCACTGGTACTTGCTTCTGAACCGTTCACGAAAACTTTGACTGCTCTTCTCCGATGCCGGTCACATAATAATCTCCTTTTCCAAACGATCTGAACATTCAACCTTCTCTCATCCCCATTCCAAATTTTCATTCGAAAAACCCATGCATCCTTCCAAACAAATACTTCTACTCATGATAATTACTTTTCGGGAATTCTACAAATTTACTTGGGGCTTAAACAAAGAGACTTAAATTTCCAACTTTTTCTACCTTATTTTTCTAAATATAATAATTACCTGTGGCTTTTGGCCTCTCTGGTAACAAAGCAACCGTTTTAAAATTATAATCCTGAAATAAACTGTCTATTCACATCATTTTATTTACTAATGTCTTTAATTCTTCAAGGAAAAACTCATTAAGGATAAACCCACTGCTTAAAAACTAACTTATAATAAATAGTTACAAATCAGTATACAGGGTGTATCAAATTTATGTGCCCGCGTTATATTAAAAAAAATAAAATTTTTATTCTATCTTTGATTGACAAAATGATACACAATAGTATATCTCCCTTCTTAATGTTTATTTGTTCGTTTGTCGTCACTTCCAGTGTTGGTGGTTAATTATTGTCATATTTAACAAATAGGGACATGTCATCTTCGTATTACATTATTCGTAAATAGAACGCATAGAACAGAAATACACAGCACATAATAAAGGTCGCTATAATTTGTGAGAACTTAGTGCCTACAATTTTGAAACTTATACTTTATTGTACTATAATATTAACATATTTTCTTTGTTTACAGGAAAAGGAACAAGCTCTAGCTGAAGAAACTCAAGCAACGTTGGCAGCCTTAGATGCCATGAGGAAAGCTCACGTAGCTGAAGTCCAAAGAGAAGTTGCGAAATTCAAACAAGATTTCGTACGGCAACAACGAGATAGTATGTTCGATTTATCAGAACAATTATCTGTCAAGTCTCTAGAAGCGGCTGCTCTAGAAGAACAGTTGGGTACTGCGACAAGGCAATTGGCGCATGCTCAGCAACATATTTTAAAGCTCGAACGGAACCCCCAGATTTCTTCTTTGCAGGTAAGTGTAAGCGAAAATAGCCATATGCTAGGCTATTCAATAAGTTTTGCGGTTCGATAAGAGAGGGCGTTGCTACTAGCCTTTTATTTTGTTATGTTGGTACACTCTTCATATGAACGTGTGTGAAGTTTCATTTTAATCCGTCAATTCAGTCTTTGTTTAGGTCATTATTAGTATCGATGTATCACAGTATTTATTACAATCACGATACATTACAATGGAAAAAATTAAGTATGGTGCAGTGATTGAATTTTTATTTTGGAAGGTTTAAAAGAAAAGGAAATTCTTGAACGAATGTTGAAAGTGCATAAAGACTCTTCGCCTTCAATTAGTACAGTAGAAATATGGGTTGTTGAATTTAAAAGTGGTCGTACAAGCATTGAAGACGATTTAACGTGAAGGATGTCAAAAAACAGCAAACATCAGAAATCGTAAAAAAATACAGGATATTTTATTGGAAAATCGTCGAATAACTGAAGAAATTTAGTAGAAGCCCTAGGTATCTCGTTATGTAGTGCAAGCAATATTTTGACTGAAGTATTGGGTTTCAGAAAGCTGTGTTCACAATGGGTGCCGCATTAGCTAACAACGGAACAAAAACACATTCGAATGCGACTTTCTCAGCAACATTTAGAGCGTTTTCGAAATAATAAAGTAGATTTTCTTCGTCGATTTATTACTATGGATGGGACTTGGGTATGTGGCGACACGCTTTAATTACTATTTTTGCTAATTTTAATTTTTAATAACTTTTCTCAAAACGAAATAATATGGGACATATAAAATTCACATTTAATATACAAACCAGATGCTAAGAAGGGCACGGTTTTACGAATCGAAATGTATCCCTAACCATATGTTTTTGGTGTGTTCAGTTTAACAAACTGAATTCCCCATAAATTAATTATGTACCTTATCAGACCTTGTGTCAATAACTCACTTTGGAGATGCATTCGAAGACGTTTCTTAAAACTGCAGAAATGTTTCAACTTTTAAACGCCAGATCTAAATAATTTATCGCCTTTCTGGCCAGATGGTAGAAACACAAACATATTAGCATTTGTGGTTTTTTTCAGCCACGGCAGTCGATTCACAACCTCCCGTCGGGAGTCACACCCCAGCGGTGTCATATTATGTCAAGCGTAGAACCCTGCCTGGCCAATCATAGGATAGGGGGTAGATTAACCGTTATAGAAGGAAATGTTAGGTTCTATCTATTGCACAAAAGATTAACTTTCTAATGCAAACAGAGGAAGAATTTGTACAGCTAGATACTCTAGCTTCAGCAAGAACCCGATTTTAACCATGGCATGAGTGTTTTTATATGAGGTAGGAACTTGGTATATTCTTTTATCTACGATTGTAGGTAAAAGAATTATCAAAATTTGGAGAAACAAGCAAAGAAGAAAATAAAAAGACGTCTTATTGTTTGTTAAATTTTAATAAAAATTTGTTTGATATATAGGTAATGTGTTTTTCATTTAAAATGCAGATTTCATCTTTAAAAATTATGAGTAAATTTATATAAAATTAATTTTAGACTTTTTCAACATTGGTTAATAGTAATTAAACGCCATGTTTAAAATTTCTGAAAACATTTTACATAATGCCCTAAAAAGGTTTGGTCGGAGGTTCCAAGGAGGTTTTGAGCGACCGTCCCAAGGAGGTTTTAGTCGGACGTCCCCAGGGGAGTTTGGTCGGACGGCCTGGGCACGGATGATTTTGTAACATCGGACGTCCTCGGTACGTCCCGAGGATGTCCCAGGACCTGAAACGTACGTCCTCAGAACGTACGAATGTCCTAGTGGTCCATCCCGGGTACGTCCCAGGGATGTACTTGTGCTGTTTGGGAGGTCTATCACCATGATCCTAAATCAAAACAAGCGGCAAAAAATTGGTATGAACCTGGTTCTTTGACTCCTAAACGAGTTCGTGTCCAGAAATCGACCAATAAGGTGTTAGCATCAGTTTTTTGTGATGCGAGAGGAATTTTGTTTTTGGATCACTTTCAAACCGGTAAAACAATAAATTCTGGATATTACTATAACCTTTTACATCAGCTGAAGGAAAAAAGTCGTTAAAAAAGACTCGGTTTGCATAAGAAAAAAATCCTTTTTATCAGGACAACGCGCTGTGTCATATGAGTATTTTATTAATGGCTAAAATGCATAAATTAAAATTCGAATTGTTGGAGCATCCACCTTATTCATCAGATTTGGCCCTTAGCGACTTTCATAGGTTTCAATCAATAAAAAAATTCATGCGTGGAAACTTTGTATTGTATTGTATTATAGGTCATAACAGCTGTGGAAGCATATTTTGCAGCCATCCCAGATTCTCACTTCAGGGATGGAATTTATAAATCGGAATCTCGTTGGAACAAGGGTATTGATGTCCAGGGAGACTATATGTACTGAATAATAAAGTGTATTTGAACAGAAAATATCGAACCGGCCTAGTACTAATAGTACTGGGCCAAATGGGGGGGGGGGGACAAATGTTGTGCTGCGTCACAAAAAAAATAATACAAACTGCGACATTGACCCCTTAAAACTACCCTCATCCCCAACTCTGGTTTTCGCGCCTGGAGATTCTGCTTAGTTACGTCATGATCTACTTACTCCCAAATTTTGGTTCACTCTCTCGATCACGAACGTCATAAAAAATCACTTATAATTTTTATATTCACCCCTGTCTCCACCCCTTGGTCGGAGGCACGACCAAGGGGTGTGCAACGTTCCGCCACGCAGCGTTCCGCCTCTGGAGATTTTACTTATTTAGGTCATGACCTACTTATTACCAAATTTTGGTTCACTATCTGGATCAGGAGCGTCACAAAAAAAAATAATCAAAACCGCGACTTTGACCCCTTATAACTACCCTCGTCGCCCACTCTGGTTTCCGGCTCTGGGGATTTTACTTAGCTATGTCATGGTCTACTTATTCCCAAATTTTGGTGCAATATCTCAATCACGAATGTCGCAAAAAAACCCCTTATATTTTTTATATTTACTCCTACCCCCACCCCTTTGTCGGCACGCAGCGTTTCACCACTAGAGATTTTACTTATTTACGTCATTACCTACTTATTCCCAAATTTTGGTGCACTATCTCGATCATGAGCGTCACAAAAAAAATAATAAAAACTGCGATTTTGACCCCTTATAACTACCCTCGACCCCCACTCTGGTTTCCGGCCGTTGGGGAAAGTCATGTACACAACTAATGCAACATATCTTCAAATAGTTTTTCCATATTACTTATCACGCACAAAATCTGCTTCTATCTCTCCGACTATAAGGTCTAGCCGGTATTTACTGCTGACATCAGTGATGAAATTCACTAAGAGCTTTTCATTCACAGACATTTGTTTTGAGCTTCTGTCATATGTCGTATAATCCGTGTATATTAATACAAGAATAAAAAACCGCTAAACGCCGTAAAAATGAGTGGCGCATAAAATATTCCAGCTACAAAAGATCTGATATGAATATTACGTGGCGCGAAAATGGATTTTCATTTGATGCAAAACAAAATTCTAGTTTTATTTTAAAAGATTTTTCCATAATATTTGCTAAATTTGAAGTAAACGCGCCACAAAAGAGTAACTTTGATACAGTTTGCATTTTAAAACTCTTTTGTGGCGCGTTTACTTCAAATTTAGCAAATATGATGGAAAAATCTTTTAAAATAAAACTAGAATTTTGTTTTGCATCAAATGAAAATCCATTTTCGCGCCACGTAATATTCATATCAGATCTTTTGTAGCTGGAATATTTTATGCGCCACTCATTTTTACGGCGTTTAGCGGTTTTTTTATTCTTGTATCAGGAGTTTTTCAAAGTTATTTATAAATTAAATGTATGAAGTTGAATGCAATGTTCCTCTATTACACGTCAAGCTTTATAAATGGTCACCTTTGTTGCATTATCTCCCAAATGATCTAGTGTCCATCGAATGTACACTAGATTTTTTTTTATTCGAAATAGATTGAAAAAAAATTGAGATGGCCGGTAAATGAAGTCGGATTGCCCGTTGCCAGATCAAATTTAGCGTCGTAACCACTACAACTACATAAACCATTTCGGGAATAATCGTAAATTGGATTATACTTTTGTAGCTTAAAAACTTCTAAACGGCTTAACCGATTTTGATCAGTAAACATGAGTTTGAAACGTATTGACCAGTAGTATCTGATGGATCTAAGGTCAAGTATGAAAATTGAAGCTACTACAGGAATTATTGAGCTTGAGAAACCGTTTTTTCCCACAGGAAATAGATTTTATCATACTTATGAAGCCTATAACCTAAAAAATTCAAATTTTCCGGGATATGAGGTATACACCGTTAAATTCGTCTGGTGTACTTCTATAAACGCTAAGTTATTGGCGCAATTTGTAGGTTGAAATGTTGAGTAATTGTCGAAAAACCAAAATTTTCAAAGTTTAGTTTTTCAGTTTTTCGGCTATACTGAGCCGTGTGTATGTCTGATTCTGACGGCTTATACACCATTTGAAAGCTTAAGTCAACACTATTAATTTGATGTATTTGCGGTTCTCCTGGCTCTTCTTGATCCGAATATATATACCCCCAAAACATATGCCGTTTTGTACCTACCAAGTCCTATAGCTGGCTTATGGGTGGTCAAAAGTCACAAACTACACCGGTTCTAAATCGGCCCTGACCCCCTCTTCAAACACAGAGGAAAAATATCAAATCGGTTTAACTTTCAAACACACATACATATATATCCACAAACATTTTCCCTTTTTTAAATAAAAATTAAGTCACATTTCTAAGCTCTATAACTTTTGAATGGTATAACCGATTTTCAAAATTAGACATGCGTTGGAAAGGTAATGATCAGTACTGTTAGAAGCCGCAAAGGTCGGACTTAAATTTTTAAGTTTTTGGGAGTTTTGGGGGCCAGAACGAAAAACAGACCTAAATAGGAAGGGCCGTAAAATCGACACCCTTGGACCAAAATGGATGGTTGTCATATGAATGGGTGAGTCTTTTTCTGAACTTGAAGATGGGAGTTGGCACAATTTTCAATTCAGTCAGATTTAGAAAATTGAAAATTTCGTGTATATAATAGTGTCGCGTGTAGGGGGGCGTATTTCTGCGCCACTGGCGAGAACTGCCGTTCTCTGGTAACTTTTTCGATATAAAACTAACAGCTTCGATAACCAATAAATCGAAAACTATTAATTTTATCAAAAAAATGTATAATGAACATTTTTTGCTTATAATTAATATTTTTACCAGCATTTGCGGTCAAAATATAATAAAAAATTTCCACCCTCGAGATGAGGTGGCAACAACCCCATGGTAAAAGCGTCTTTCGGCATCATATAGATTTTGATCCTTGGACTATCCACTATTTATTGTCAAATTTTCAAGCAAATCTATCCATTCTGTAAAAATTGCGAAGTGAAAAATTTCAGTTCCTGGACTAATTATACTTTTGGAGCTCTATAACTTCTGAACGGTTTACCTGATGTTGATCACTAAACATGAATTTGAAACGTATTGACAAGTAGTATCTGACCAGCATCCAAGATCGAGTATGATAACTGAACGTATTACAGGAATTATTGAGCTTGAAAAACCGTTTTTCCCGTAAGAAATAGATTTGATTATACTTATGAAGCCTATAACTTAAAAATTCGAATTTTCCCAGATATGAGGTATACACCGTTAGACGCGTCCTGAGTTCTTCTACAAACGCTCAGTTATTGGTGCAATTCGTAGGTTGAAATTTTGAGTAATTGTCGAAAAACCAAAATTTTCAAAGTTTAATTTTTCAGTTTTTTGGCTATGGCGAGCAGTGTGTATGTCTCAGCTTGATCGCTTAGGCGCCACTTGAAAGCTTAACTCAACCCTATTGATTTGGTGTATTTGCGGTTTTCCTGTCTTTCCTTGAACCTAAGATATATACGCCCAAAAAATATGCTATTTTGTATCTACCTAGTCCTCTAGCTGGCTTACGGGTAGTCAGAAGTCAAAAATTAGACCGGTTCTGAATCGGCCCTCACACCTTCTTGAAACACAGAAAAAAAAATTCAGATCGGTGTAACTTTTCCACACACATACATACATACATACATACATACATACATACATATCCACAAACATTTTCCATTTTTTAAATAAAAATTGAGTCATATTTCTGAGCTCGATAACTTTTGAATGGTATAACCGATTTTCAAAATTAAACATGCGTTGGAAAGGTAATAATCTGTGCTATCAGAAGCCGCAAAGGTCGGGCTTAAATTTTTGAAATTTTTGGGAGTTTTGGGGACGAGAACGAAAAACAGGCTTTAAATGGGAAGGGCCGTAAAATCCACACCCTTGGACCAAAATGGAGAGGTAACATATGGATGGACGAGTCTTTTCCTAAACTTTAAGATGGGATTTGGCCCAATTTTCAATTCAGTCAGGTTTAGAAAATCGAAAATTTCGTGTATATATAGTGTCGCTTGTAGGGGTGTTGTGCGCCACTGGTGAGAACTGTCGTTCTCTGTGGATTATACACAGATTATACAACATATGACCGAAGCTCGAAACAAATGACGATCGATGAAAAGCCATATGTTAGTAAATGGTCCAGATGATCTAAATAAACTTTGATGTTATCTGAATGTCTATTGTCATTCAATCACTCACCTTTTATTTAATATTTCTGTTGTCGCACTCTTCCAAGACACATCCTAAAGACACATTCAGAATAAATGTTGAATAGCCGAGGGATAAAATACATCCTTGTCATATCCCTCGTATCGTAAGTTTGTAAATCGTGCAGATTATATACAAAAACTTTTATGTGTGAAAAATTTGTTTAAAATAAATTTGCACATATTTTTCAAACATTTTCCATTTATTTGAATTTTTATAGGAAAAATAATTTTGATTTTTTTGTTTCAGAACTGATGGTGTGTATCCGTAAAAACAAATAAATATACTAGTCCTAACAAGCCTCATATACCAGTGTAGTTAGTACAAGTTTCACAGTTGTGTACAGATAATCGCACTCTTTATTCAATTTTAACCGTTGTTTTACCCCTTGAATATGTTTATTTATTATTTTTACCTCAAATACTGCTCTACTCCCATAGTTGTACAAAATATTTTTTGCATTAGTTAACAGTTTATTGTTTATATGTGTTGGGTTTTACGGAATGTTTATATCGAACAAATATATAAATTATTATTACTATTACCTGTGTTTTATTGTTTCCAAATTCCAGCAATAACATGTTTTATTGACGTAATAGAAGCATTTGACGATATATAATCTAGAGATGTCATCAATGTCCTTTATAATAAGAAAATTTGACATCAAAACATAAAGCAAGCCAAAGAGGTCAAGCCAGTGGCGTAGCTAGCCTCACAGGGGCCCCATATCAAAGTTTGTCGCGGGGCCCTTTTCCACGACTGATATGGGATAATGCTAAACAAAATGTTCAACAAAAGAAGCAAAAATGATATATTAAACAAAATATGTATTAAATATAATTATAAAGTATACAAATATAATTACAAATACAAATGGTTCTGCAAGCCAATAATATGTTTTATATTTAGCAAGCCCAAATAATTATTAAAAAATTAACTTTTCTCGCTTTTGGTTTTCTTGCCTTTCTCGGCAAACATATTTATTAAAGCATCCATAGCTGAAGAAGATTTAAATTTCTCTAGATTATCGGTTTCTATAGACAGCAACTACAAGTCTGATAATCGTTCGTTACATAAAAGTCCTGAGGTAGTTTTAATCAATTTTAAATTTGAAAAACTCCTTTCAGCTACGGCAGTAGTTACCGGAAGGTTTAAAAACAGAAAATATGCTGCTATTACCTCCGGTAACCTGGTTGCAAGGTTTAATCATTAGTAATTCTGTAAGTTCTTTAACAGATTGAATTTTCTGAATTTCAGTTTGTAAGCTGATTTCTAAAGCAAGTAAATGTTCATAAAGATCAAATGAAATGTCTTTATCGTATTTAGTAGTGAGTCTTTCGACTTCTTCTTTCAAATGTATTAGGTACTCAATTCACAGAGACTTTGAAACCTTTGTTTGGCTTGATAAAGCAATATATCCATATAGCAATAATATATATTGACCCTGAAGTACAATTTCGGGTCCGAAATCCTCTCATCTTCTGATAACTCATTAAAAAATCCCTTCGTTACTTTTCGTCTTTCATTTTTAAAAATAGTTGTTACCCCCCACTTTTTTGCTAGGTTTTTAGACTCATTATCAAATCATGAAATGAATTTGATTTCTTTTATCTTTCATCTTATTTAAAAGATTACCAGATTTTTGTAAATTATTGTTTTCTTTCTGCGGAGCTTTAGAAACAAGGTTTATTATTTCAAACAATGATGAAAAAAGACGACAAGCACTATAAAATAATAATTTTCCAAGACAGTAATAATTCTATTTTTATATTCATCACGTTAGTCTTTTTTAGCAGAAATTAAATTTATTTCATGAAAAGTTTTCATTATATCAGTAAATAATAATTTTTTTATAGCCAATAAAGGATTGTATCTTGAAGACCATCTCTAGTAGGATCTACTTTCTTGACAGTAATTATATTTTTCCGATATATCGTTACATAACATTGACCAGCGTTTTATACTATTAGCAAAAAAAGTAGATATATAGTTTTTCCAAATTATCAAATTAAATTGACTTCAGAAATGCGTTTCATAGCATCATTTAAAATCAAATTTAATGCATGTGCCACACAATGACTGTAGTCTCCGTTTGGGGCATGATTTTTTATAAGTGATTGTAATCCTCCATACGCAGATGCATCCGACATAACGTTTCCTCCATTGTAATCCTGCCCTCTAAATTTATATAAATCAATTCCATATTCCGCCACAGTATTCAGAATAAGAGTTTTAAGGCTCCCCTTCAGTGCAATCAGCAATAAACCCCAAAAAAAATTCACAGATTTTGATTTTCTTTTGGGTACACACTCATTGTTTTCTACTATTGACAAGTATCGAAAAACTACAGAAAGTTGGTCAGTGTTTGACAAGTCTTGAGTTGTATCCAAAATAATCGCCATACATGGCGCTTTTCTAATCTCTGAAGCAATTGTTTCCCTAATTGCAGTACCAAGTAAACTAATAATTTCATTTTGAATTGTGAAGCTTAGATAATTTAACCCACCTTTCGGCTTTAAAATAAGTTCTTTTAAAATAGGATCATAATTTGACATTAACTTAAAGATAAATAGATATAAGTACATAATTTATAAATAAAGAATATATTGCACGAGAATCCCGATATCCAAACAATAGGTAGGTACACATTGTTTCAAATATTCAAATATAAAACGATTACAAAAATTGCAATTTGGAATTATGCTGTGCCTCACACACCGAACGGTGGATGGACAATGAAAATTAGTTTAAACAGATAAACTCTGTACTTATGGTATAACAGCGAGCGGCGGTAAAAAGATCAACATGATTTATATAAATACATATAGATAAAGAATACATTATACGAAAATGTGGATACCGAAACAATACACACTGTTTAAAAACGACCTCCTAGTGAAATTGTAGAATATTTTGTTAGTTTTTTTTAAATTGAATTTTTGGTTTCGTTATGGAGGGGGCCCTGCATGCCGGGGGCTCCGTATAATTGATACGGCGGTAGCTACGCCTCTGGGTCAAGCGAATGAGAAAATTGAGAAAAGGAGATATCAACATTAGCTAAGAATATGATGCACATCATGAACAATATGCTCTATTCAATATTATCATAGATGATATTTCAAAACTTATTTAAGGTCACTTGACTCCTTCCTCCATTGGTCTCTTGTGCTATTTGTGTTACAGCCATAGCTGTAACAGTTATGTTTATGTTACAGTTACAGCTGCAACGAAAAAAATTGCTATGCAAATGGTTATCTATATACTGTGCATTGTTACACGAACACTGGTCCAGCAACACTATAAACTGTATAATTTTTACGCAGAGTTGACAATTTGATAATGCAAGTATGGGAAGTACAGGGTTATTCACTATTGACCCCCCTGTAAACTGCTTTATTTACAGAAGTAGAAAAAAATGTAAAATACAAAAGTTACACGATTTTTTATGTAGTTTTCGAAAATGATACCTAGTAGACAAAGAAGACCCCAACAATTATAGAGGTATAAACCTACTGAACACCGTACTTAAGCTAACCACAAAAGTCCTAACCAACAAAATTAATAAACTAACAACTTTATCAGATGAATAACAAGGATTCAGATCCGAAAGATCCTGCGTAGACGCCGTATTTGTACTGAGACAAATCACAGAAAAGGCCATTGAGTACAATAAACCAGCATATCTATGTTTTATAGACCTGACAAAGGCTTTCGATCGCATCCAAGTCGAAGACGTCTTACATTTACTGTATAGAAGAAACATACCAATCATTATTATTCAAACCATCAAAAACATCTACTTTCATAATCGAATACAGGCAAAGATAAATGGAAAACTAACGCAGTTTATACCAGTACAAAGCGGAGTCAGACAAGGTGACTCGTTAAGCCCTCTGCTCTTTAATATAATAATGGACGAAATAATAGAAACAGTACGTAAAGGTCATGGTTACAGAATGGGGAACAAAGAAATCCAAATATTATGTTATGCAGACGACGCCGCATTAATCGCTGAGACAGAAGACGATATCCAAGGATTAACACACATCTTCAATAATACAGACAAGAAATACAATATGATAATATCAGCAGAAAAAACCAAATGTATGACAACATCTAAATACCCACTACGATGTAAAATCGAAATTGATGGGAAAATAATAAAGCAGGAAGCAAGGTTTAGGTATCTGGGAATAGATATAACCAGTTACGGAGATGTTAAAGAGGAAGTACGGTAACAAAGCTTAAAAGCAAGTAAAGCGGCAGGATCTCTTAATGACACAATCTGGAAGAACAAACACCTAAGGGTAAGAACAGAACAAGTGGGTCGAGGTGGAGGTGTAGGTCGCGGTGGATGCTACTAGTTAAGTCGCGGTCGATGTCGACAGCACATAGCAAGGAGATCACCTGCGCTGTCAGTCGAGCTAGAACCACTATCAATTAAAGTAGTTTAATGAAGTTTGAATGTGCTCTTGCGATGTTGTATCAGTCAAGTGATGATAGTGATGAAATGTCAGCTGTAAATAATCAGATCCATATTTTAAAAATCTACTGTATTTAATTACTTTAGAAATTCAAAAATAAACTGAATACAAAAAAGGGATTATGTAAAAAGTAACAACTCAGATAGCGCCGGTAATGACAACTTGGCTTCGAACGGACAGGGAAGCATCCTTGTAGGCCGCTCAGTAGATATCCATGTAAAACAAACTCATTTTATTTTCAAAAGCATCGATGTAAACCTCCTGGATGGCATCGCGTTAAACCTCCACCGCGATTTACCTGCTCTGTTCTCTTCCATTCACTACAATGTGCTTGTTTTACATGGATACCGACCGCGACCTCCACCTCCACCGCGACCCACTTGTTCTGTTCTTACCCTAAGACAAGACATACTAGCAAGAATCTATAAAGCAGCAATTAGGGCTATATTGACATACACGGCGGAGACAAGACCTGACATCTAAAACGAGACGACTACTATAAACAACAGAGATGAAAATACTCTGACGAATATTAGGGAAAAGTCTGTTGGATAGGGAGAGAAGCGTAAACATAAGAAGATCATGCAATGTAGAAGACATAAATGGATGGGTGACAAAACGGAAACAGGAGTGGAACGAACACATTAGTAGAATGGCAGAGGATAGAATAGTACGAATAGCACGAGGTAAGTCACCAAATGGACGAAGAAGCATTGGCAGACCAAGAAAAAGATGGTGCGATAACTTAAACAAATTAGGAGGCTAATATTGAAGAAGAAACCGGCTTTAAAGCCTACATACAAGAAGGAAGAAGAAGAATATACCTAGTAGAAAAACAAAGAAGGTGCAAACAAAATGGCTGCAAACTTTGTTAATTTAAATGGAACACCCTGTATATGGTTACATATTTGAATAAAACGTTCTGTAACGAACATTTCCATATTTAATTTGATGGGCATATCTGTAAAAATAAGCGAGATACTAGATATTTATTTCAGTTTATTTAGATATTTATGATAGATATTTAAGCGAGATACTAATAGATATTTATGATATAATTATTCATTTAGATTTATTCAAACTATCTAGTATCTCGTTTATTCTTCCAGATAGGCCCAACAAACTCAATATGGAAATGTCCGTTACAAAACGTTCTATTCAAATGTATAACCATATACAGGGGGTTCCATTTAAATTAAGAAAGTTAACAGCTGCGGCCATTTTGTTTGCGCCTTCTTTGCTTTTCTCCTATCATTTTCGAAAACTACATAAAAAATCGTGTAACTTTTGTGGTTTACATTTTTTTCTAATTCTGTAAGTAAAGCAGTTTACAAGGGTGGTCAAAATATAGTAAATAACATAAATATGTACACCTACATATTTTTTTCTACAACCACTATTCAAAATGCACCTTTCTGCACAGTTTTATGTTAACAAAGTTGATATTTTCTCACAGTATAAAATATATGACATTAGTGTGCAGGAAAGTGACGTTTCTCTGCCGGAAAGTTCTTTTTTCTACGGCCGTGCTCAAACAGCCACTTTCCCGCACGCATTTCGTTTCCGAAAGTTGCACTTTCCCGCACGGCGTGCGTGAAAGTAAATACGGGAAAGTAGAATACCTTTTAATATGGTATTATAATATACTATAATATATGCAATAAACTAATATTTAGATATTATTTACAAATTTATTTAAAATGTATCTTGTGTGTTCATGTGTTAATGAAATTAACGCAATAATTCGATGAAATAAAATCATCGATATTTTGACATAATATTTAAAAGTCAAATCAGTAGACAATTACAATGGTTTTGAATCGTCGTCATGGAAACCAATGTCGTCGTCGTGGTAACCTATTATATTGAAAGTTGGGTTTTGACAACCTTGTCAAATAATTAATTTGTGTATTTTCGCTCCTAAATAAAAATTGATATGGCTCTATTTTTGTGGATTTTTCCAAACGTACGGCCGTAAAAAAAATATTGTTCCTAACTCATGCGGAAAGTGTCTTCCCCGCACTCGACTGTTTGCCCGAACTCCGCTCTCGCGTCGTTCGGGTCAACGGCAGTCTCGTGCGGGACAGTATCACTTTCCGCACTAGTTAGGAAAATAACTATTCTGCACAGTAGACTACCTCATTCTGAGTAACGTTATATATTCTGTTTACATCTGTGGTTTAAGTGTAGCCAAATATAACCTGTATGAGAATCATTATACTTAATTATCGAATAGAAATTAAATTATGGATGTTACAACTGTTTTATTTTACAATTTTATTCTTAATAAATATTTTATAATTATCAATTAACCAATAATACGTCGAATGAAGTAGGTTTGGTGTAAATCCGTGACTTCATAAATATAACGTCAAATATGACATTATTTTGTAATAATTATTTAAAATAGTTTAAATTCAAACAAATTAAGGTAGTGCATTAATTAAACACAGTTTAAAATTTATAATTTATTGTTATAATAAATCTTCGATTGGAAATTGTGATTTTTAGTTTTAGCAAAATATGTGGTTGTAGAAAAAGTATAGTGTGTAACACGTACAGAAAGGCAATTTCTCACTCGTTTGAATTGCGGCACTCGCTTGCGCTCGTACCGCAACTTTTCAAACTCGTGAGAAATTAGTACCTTTCTGCACTTGTTACACAATATACTATGCATTATACACAAAAAAGAAGATATCTTTGAATGCTCTAACCACAGAGGAATTGCGCTTCTAAATTCAGCATATATAATATTTTCCACTATACTATGCCACCGTAGGTACAAGTAGTAATACGTCCAGTTCTAGCTTATGGTTCAGAGACTTGAACTCTAGAATGTTTAAGAAAAAGTCCCAAGGAGAATCTATGAAAATGAAGAATAGAGAAGACTATACAACTTCGAACTTTATAGACTATATCATATATCGTAAAATAAAAAAGATAGGACGTCTGAGGTGGCTAGGGCATGTAATGCGGATGGAACAAAATGACACAGCTAGAAAAACCTTCGTTCTTTGATAACTTCGATGTAATATGAGAAATATGTGAATAAGTGCTTGATAGAGGAAGACGACTGGAGAGAAATTCATGACCCCTATAGCACACAACGTCCGATGGACGTCCATATAAAGTCCAAACGTCCATGGACCAAAACTGGACGCACTATGTACGTACATTACGCGACGTCCATTGGACGTTTGATTTCAACGTACATTGGACATCCATTTGTGGTCCATGGAGATTTTACACAAAACGCGACTATTATCAGTAATTATATATAGCTTCTTGTTTTAATCAAAGCAATATTATTAGTAGAATACAAGAAGCTTCTAATAAATGTAGTCACATATTTTTTCATCATCGAATTAAAACACTGAACCACTAAAATTATTTTAAGTAAACCTATATAATATTAGATGATGATAAAACGATGGTAAACTTTTTCAGAATAACGGAGCTACATCGCGCATCGGTAATTATAGAACTTACAATAATTAGACACTACCAATTTAAATCTTAAATGTGCATTTTGTAAGTGTTAAATTTCCCGCCAAACTAAATGAGAATCTTATTGACAACGTTGTCGCTCTTCACGCTATCGGTCGTAAAAGGTAGTATTAGGCAGGTACTTTTAGGGGATTATCGCTGTTAATTGTTGTGGAATACTGAAGGAGGATTTATTTATGATAATTCACAGAATGGCAAACCCGCTTGCAATATACAACCGTACTGACTCTAAGTTCTAAGAAATAATGTTTGGAAGGAAACAGAACACTCAGAACAGAACAGAAATAAACCTCTTTTAATGTGCATGCTTCATAGGGCGCCATTAGCTGAATTTTGTCTTTATTAAGTTATTACATACAATATAATACATCCTATGATATCTTTGTGTTTGCTGTTTATCGTGCAAGTGCAGTCGTGCATTAATGAAGTTCCTATAATAAAGTATACATAATATAAGTTATAATAAAGAGAAATAAAAAAGGTATTTTGTGTAATACTTTACAGTATAAGTTTAGTATTATAGGAACTATTTCCTATACCTAAAGGCTTTTTGCTATGTATGTATTCAAAAAATTATGGACACTAGATTGCTTTCTGAAAAGTGCCCTACAAAAATGTCCATAAGACGTACATTGAATGTACATCAGATGTACATTGAATGTACATAAGTTGTACACTGAAAGCTTCAACAACGTACACTGTACGTTTGTAGCGGACGTTCTATGGACGTCCAATTTTGTGAACTCTGGACGTTCGTTGGACGTCCATCGGATGTCCATTGGACGTTCCAATGTACACAGATGTACGTCCATTGGATGTCCATAAAACGTACTTGTGCTATCTGGGGAGAAGGCTAGGAGTCACACATGGTTGTAAAGCCAGAATGATGATGATGATTTATAGAAAATAGTAGGATGTACGAAACAAAAGAGATGAAATTATACTATGTTCCTTCTTATACCAGTCTTTCTTCTTCTTCAGCCTTAAGTAATCCAACTTTGGACATAGGACTCCCCCAATTCAATTCAGTGTTTTCTATTTTGTGCCACTTGCTTCCAGTTGTGTCCTCCCAATCTTCTTAATGTTGTCAGCCCATCTCATTTAAAGCCTTCCTCTGCTTCTCCTTGGTAACCGTAGTCTCCATTGTCGTATTTCGTGATTCCATCTTTGTCGGGCATTGTGTCCTGCGAAGATCTATTTTAATTTGGCAGCATGTTCTCCTGCGTCTTTTTTGGTTTTGCTCAATCCATTTGTTTGTTTTTTTTGTCTATAAGTCTCACCCTGAGCATTGATCTTTCCATCGCTCTTTGTGTCTCCACCATTTTATCCGTATTGGTCTTGATGGGTGTCCACGTCTGAACCATACGTAAGTATAGGGAGGATACACTGATCGTAAACTCTGGTTTTCAAATATTGTTCTATATTACTGCTTTTCAAGATCCAACTCAGTTTTCCAAATCTTGCCCTCGCTAACCTTATTCTTCTGGTAATTTCGGAAGTTTCTTTGTTAACTTTCATTATCTGTCCCAGGTAGATGTATTCGCTTACTGTTTCTAAATTTATGTCGTTCAACGTTATTTTTTAATGTTCGGTGTATTCATTATTTTTGTTTTTTCCAAGTTCATCTTAAGATCGAAGCTTGAAATAGTTGCGTCATCACAGTCTGAAATTCTTCGAAACTTGTAGCGAATATTACAATGTCGTCAGCATATCTCAAATGACTGTTTTCTTCCATTAACATTTATTCCTTTATCTGCCCAGTTAATGTCTTTGAACACGTCTTCCAGTCCCAGTGTGAACAGCTTTAGGGAGATAACATCTCCCTGACGAACTCCTCTGTTGATTGGTATAGGTTTGGGTTTTTCTCATCTATTTATATTTTCATTGCAGCTTTCTTGTAAATATTATGTATGAGCATTCTGTAGAGAGAATATATCCTGCAGTTGTTCATATATACAGATTTGTGAACACAAATACAGATTTACTCTGTCCTCATACTCCAACTATCATATTCTCGAGGGAAGAAAACAGAAGAAGCAGTGCCGTACCGTATTTTTGTTGATTTACTTGCTATGTTTGGTGTGAAAAGTAAGTTACTTGTAGTATACAGTCACTGGATATATTAGTACTCAAGGTATTCGCTCCGAGCGTTAACAAAGTGTCAAAGCATAATCGACCGACCTGCTCATGGTGGCGGTTTTTTGAAATTTTATAAGGACGCTTTGTGTATGTTTAAATGAGATATTTAAAAAAATGCCGTGTCACGCTAGTGATACTATGTATTAATATAAACAGAAAATAAAAACGCACTTTAATCTGATATAAATTCTTCACTTTCCAATATTGATTATCAGTTTGATTTTGTATACATAACCTCACTATCGCAGTTTATGTCAATAAATATTTATTAACGAAAAAGAAAATATTTTTGTCGCACTATAAATTACAGTATAAATTAATAACTAATGAATTCTAACAATTGTATTCGGTTATTATCACTACAAAATAAAATATTCAAGTTTAACAAAATAATCCCATAAGACTCAATGTTAAAACGTCCTTACAAAATCTGACAGCGTGTCACGTGACTGTAAGTAGAGGGGAGACGCACGGAGCCAATTGCAAACTTTTCTTCTCGTTCATAAGATCTTGATTTATGAAGACTATATTACATAATTTATAAAAAAAACTGATTTTTGGTAAAAATAATTTATTGTATAAATAAAAAATATCAACAAAATAGGACTAGCGCAATCTATACATAAATAAAACTTAAAACTAAATGTTCTTGGACGTATAAGTCCGGCAAATAAAAAAATGGAATTTTTGAACTTCATATAATCACATTAGCTTAGTATTAATTGAAAGCCCTTACACTCACATGCTGCCAATTGCCCTAAAAAAATAAATATTTTATAATAAATAGTATAATAATAGGTGTCAAAGGTAATAATAGGGAAAACTGACATATTTAGAGTCTTTTATTACGCTGCTACGCCAAGTAGTAAACCAGCTTTATCATAAATTAAATGAAGATATGAAATTGATGTCAATATATATATAACAGAATTTCAATATATGTTCAATTGCAAATTGAGATTTTTTAACACGGGATGACAAATTACAAGAACAGTATGAGGAAAATGAATTATTTGAAAATAGATATTTTATACTACTATTCTATACTTATAGATATATATTGAAAGTAACACTTTGTAGTCTTCACATGATTCTAGTTTGAGTTCTACTCCTCAAGTAGACTCCTTAAATCAAATTATGTTACAAAAAATTAAAAACCCAGTCTTTAAAAGAGAATTTGAACATTGGTTAGAATTTAAAGCCACGTTTATTAGTGATATTCCTAACAGTCGTTTGCCAAATAGTCATAAGTTTCAGCTTTTGCGACAATAATTTTGCGTATAATAGATAAAATTTAATTTTCTGGTGACTATTACCAAACCACCTTTGATGCTCTCTGTCAGAGATTGGACAATTAAAGATTGTCAGATTTTTTTTGACATAAATAGTTTTTATTTTAATGTATTATTTTCTTACCAGCGAAAATAAATACAGTCCATTCCATAGATAATTTTATTTTAATTTGTCTAAAGATAAAAAAAACCTAAAATTTTAAAATGTATAATAGACGTCTGAATTGTCAATATGAATGAGTCAGATTAAATTAAATTATTAGAAGAATTTTTACCAAGCAATATAAACAAGATTTGTTTAATTTATTGATATTTTGTATTTCGACAACGAAATAATAAAAAAGTAAGAACTAAAAAAGAATACCAAATGGAAGAAAAACAACTTAAAATAATCTGCTATGCGGACGATGCAATACTAATCTCTCAAAGTGAAGATGATTTACAACGTATGCTGCACCAATTTAACATAATCGCCAGAAAATTTAACATGTTAATTTCCTCAAAAAGACAAAATGCATGGTTATAACAGCAGATCCAATAAGACGTAAATTGGAGCTGGAAGGTCAGATAATAGAACAAGTGATGGACTTTAAATACCTAGGCATCACACTATCTAGCTACGGAAGGCTCGAAACAGAAATGGAAGATCAAGCGAATAGAGCAAACAGAGCCGCAGGTTGCCTGAATGACACAATATGGAGAAATAAAAATATCGGAAAAGAAATAAAAGGCAGAATTTACAAAACAGTCATCAGACCAATAATGACATACGCGGAAGAAACACGACCCGACACGGAGAGGACAAAAAGATTGCTCGAAACAGCGGAGATGAAAACCCTTCGAAAAATAGATGGTAAGACTCTATGGGATAGAGCTAGAAGTACAGATATACGAAGGAGATGCAAGGTGGATAACATTAATAACTGGGTAAGAAACAGAAGAATAGAATGGAATGACCACATAAGCCGAATGACAACAAAAAGTCAGGACAGCGAGAGACGGTTAACCAATAGGAAGACGATCAGTGGGAAGACCACGAAAACGATGGAACGACAACTTACTAGAGGCACATTGAAAAAACAGACAGAGTCATGTCTATACAAAAAGAAGAAGACAACGATTTCCGAAATGGAAGTCGAGACGTCAATGAATTTAATTTCCAACTTAAATTGTGGCTTATTTCCCAAGAAAAATAGTAAATTGTATAAACAATATTTTATACTTAGAACTAGTGTATAATATTGTAGAATTTATTACCGCTATTCCAATATCCCAACCAGATCCTGCGGGATTTGCAGCGCATATACCTTCCCTTCTCACTATTATTCCACCATTTGTGGTAGCCCAAACTTGATTATGACTAACACTCACGTGTTTGAAGCCAGTTGTGTCTGAAGCAGAATCTGAAAAAATAATGTAAGTATTAGCAATTTATATTAACTATTTACAACTTCAAAAAATATGCGCCCACTAGATACCAACAATACCTCCCTACATGATTAGTTCATTATTATGAATATTATTATACTACAACGATACAATGGAGTATCGAAGGACCCGACAGAAATCTTGACCGTAATGGAAACATTTGCCGAATGTCTAACAATTTACTACTTAATATTTTCATTTGATACTGACAGAGTAACAGCAGTGGTGGCAACTTTTGACTAATTTACTTTTTGAACAACATCACTAGAAAAACTGTATCTTTTGACACCGCGTTTATATATTATACAGAAATTATACAGGGCGTTTCTTTAAGAATTGTCCATATAGTAACTGGAGAAACCTTAGCACAAAATACGAAGATTTAACCTAAAACACCTAAATAAAATATTTCACCTTACCGAGATACAGGGTGTTTTATTTCAAATATTCTAAAATTATTTTAGCCCATTGCTTTAACAACTTTCAAAATTTTTTGTTCAAACTTGACAAAAAGTTTACACATGTTAGGATACTTTAACTAGTGTTAAAAGATAGTTCTGCTGTTACCATAGGCGTGCTGTAGGGATATATACTTCATTTTTCCCGCTTCATCCCCACAATCTACGCCACTGTTGTAATAATAATTTCAGCATGTTTTTGAAGTTATACTTCTTTAGGCACGAGGGTAAATTTTTTGTTTTACTTAGCGCATGCGCACACCGACAGTATGGTATAAACGTTATACGGGATCTGATTGGGTGTTAAAATCATCTGTCAATAATTGTTTAATATGGAGATTTTGGATAGACAAATTATTGTTGTGTATATTAGTTTTTATTGTTGTGATGGCAGAGAAGTGACTTAGTTTGAAGTGACTTATATTGTAGTGACTTTTTAAATAGTTTTTAAAAGCGACAGGTACATAGTAATTGTAAATCTTTCAGTATCCTAATAAAAAATTTCATATTAACTACCTATTTGGAAAATTTAAAAAGAACCTACCAAAATAGTATGTAATGCTTTGATTTACATAATTTGATTACCATCAAAATTTCTATCAATATTCACCTAATACATTGTTTTCTTACTCTATATTTTGTTGTATGTATTTTAATATTTCTTTAAATTCTAAATAATTTCAATTCAAAATCAAAATAATTTGGTTAAATTCAGAACCGTCAAAAGTTTAATCCGTTTAGTTAGTTGATCTTCGCACATGATGACACATGGTCTCCGTGGGTAAAAGTTTAAGGTGAATGAATTTCAATACTAACTGCGCTGATAAGCGGGTTCGAACCCCAATGGAAACTTTTATTTTTTATTTTTTTTATACATTTTATGATTGTAAGTTTATTTATTATATAATTTTTTTTCAGAAAATACGTATTTAGTTAAAATTTTTTCCTACATTGTTCAGAAATCATTTGTGGCATTTTTCAATGTGTTTGTTTGTGTGTGTTTTATTCTTTTATTATTTTAATTTTTGGCACTGTTTTAATAAAAATTTTTGAGAAGTAGTAAATATTAAAGTTAGTTTAATATTTAAATGAAATATAAATAAACTGTTTAAAGTTTTAAAGTATATTAATTTCGTTGAAATCATATAATAGAAGTATAACTTCTTACGTGCGTACAAAGTACACACACATTCTTTTTTTGATTCTTCGTTACTTTCTATGTAAATATCATCCCTTTTTCTTATGCGATAGAGTAAGTAGTTTTCAAGTTATTTGCGTTTAAAGATAATGGATTCAATACGATTATGTATGGTCCTTTTCATAAGCATTTTTCAGTGCGTCACAAATGATAGAAAAAAAGGTAAGTCCGTGCTAATACACATTTATAACATTTATTCTAACATGACGTTTTAGTTAAATCTGACAGTTGTCACATTTTATTTGCAATTTGGCATAAAAACAAATCAATTGTGTTTATTGCATTTATAAAATGGTATTTTCTTTGATTTGCATAGTCTTATAAATTGTACAGATTATATTCGTAGATATATTATATAATTCCTAAATAATTTTTTCGATTATAGCGCCATCTATCGATAACTAGAATAAATGTTATGAATGTATGTAATCACGGACGTGCCTTTTTTCTGTCACATACAATTTAATGCGTTAGAAAGAAATTGAAAAACTGACGCACTGAAAGATGCCTATGAGAAAAAGAATATTTTAAACAACATTCAATACATTATTGTGTTTAAAATACATAATCTTATTGAATCCAATACGTTTAAACTTAAATAACTTGAAAACTACTTACTCTATCGCATTGAGACAACGGATGATATTTATGTGAAAAGTAACAAAAAATAAAAAAAATATGCTGAAATAATTATTGCGAGAGTGGCGTAGATTCTGAGGCGAAAAAAGCAGGAAAAATGTAGTAAATATACCTACAGTTACTGTAGGCCTCGGGTAACACCAGAAAACTATCTTTTAACACTAGTTAAAGTATCTTAACATGTGTAAACTGTTTGTCAAGTTTGAATAAAAATATTGAAAGTTGTTAAAGCAATGGGCTAAAATCATTTTAGAATATTTGAAATAAAACACCCCTGTATCTCGATAAGGAGGAATATTTTATTTAAGTGTTTTAGGTTAAATCTTCGTATTTTTGTTTTCTCTATCCGGAAATATAACCTAATTTTTGAACAAACTGATTATAAAAACGTGTCTAAATTTAAAACACCGTGTATTTATGTCTTACAAGTTTCAAGACTGTTTCGATATTACATGAAACTTTTCGGAGTGGAAATTGGAAGGTACAAAACAAAATAATAAATACATGAAACTTTTCGGAGTGGAAATTGGAAGGTACAAAACAAAATAATAAAATTTAATTCTAATTCTCATTACAGTTAATTATGGTTTAATCCCATCTTAGTCTAAGATCCGAATATAGGTCGATCTCTACCCATCTGCTTGCCGGATGAAACATTTTTTTATTAAATTTCAGATTTCTTTATTTATTTATTTCTTTTATTATACACAAATATTTCTAGCATGCTTTGCCTATCAAAATCGTGTCATAGCTATCCTTAAGGGGGGACCGTAGGGGTTGAAATCAATATTTCAAGCACATATTTTTTGAAAGTATGGTAAAATTATTTTATTTTTAAATTAAATAGGCATATTCAGAACAATTCATAGATTATTCAAGAAAAAACTCAAGGAGAAATATTGAAAAATAAGCCAACGGTGACAAATTTTTGAAGACACCTCAAAATATAATGAATTTTGCGGTGGACATCAGAACTCATCATTGGATCATGGTAAACCAAAAATTCAAAAACATTTTTTTAGCTTATAAGTTTTTCGAGGTAACACTGTCGAGTTTTTTAGTTTTATCAACTTTTGACTTTTTGATATCACTCAGAAGTCAAAACAACGAAGTTTTTTGCAAAAAAGGGTGAAAGTCAACATATTTATTATTGTTAAACAAAAAATTCATAAAACAAAATAGATCTCTTAGAATGCACAAAGAAAATATATACAAAATTCCAAGTGGGTCGGTCAAGTAGTTTTTGAGTTACAGTGTCTACAGCCTTTAAAAAAGCAGTTTTGAGGAAAAAGCGTTTAAAATAGTGTCAACTTTTATTTTCAATTTCTTTTTTGTTTGTCAAATCGTAAAATGATGCACAACGGAATATTTGCGAATCGCGGAGTAATTTACAAAAAAAAAAAAAAAAAAATGAGAACAGCTGTTGACCGTTGTTCACTACGTTCAAGCGTGCTGAATTTTGGATATATTTTCTTTAGACATTCCTTGAGGTAACGCTGTCGAGATATTTTTTGTTTTGTGCTTATTTTTTGTTTAACAATAATTAGTCCATGTGGTGAGACCGCTCCCGTCTGAAAAAAATTTCTGATTCGGTTTCTTTGTGAATTCCTATTCAAAAATGTCCTATTTAAACAAATCTGAAGGGTCCCGGGCGGAATTTTTGGGCAGAAATTGTTTAAACAATTTTTTTAAACAAATACAAAAGATCATGTTTTTTGCTCTGTAACATATATTTTTAGATTTTTTGGGTCAATCGAAACAAGAAAGGTATCTTGTAATTTTTCTCAGAAATTGATAGGTTTGGAGTTATAGGCGATTTAAAATCTGAAAAATGCGAAAATACGCATTTTCGAGGCTTAAAAAGTCATATTTAAATTAGTATTTTTGAAGTTGCCAGATACTTAGATTAAAGACTGAACATTCAGCTTCAAGATTCTGAAGAGTGATCGGGTCTAACTTAAATTTATACCGTTGTTTTTAATTGTTAAATATGCGTGTCTATCCGATTTTTTTGCCGGTGCGGCGCGCTCCATTTCAAAAATCTCCTATTTTCCTCCGAAAAATATTTTTTCTAGATTATTTGTGTTATTCTAAAATAAGTTTCTTGTCATTTTTCTCAAAAGGTAATAGTTTTTAAGTTATAAGCGATTTAAAATCCGAAAATGACAAAAAAACGCATTTTCGGATTTTAAATCGCTTATAACTTTAAAACTGTTAACTTTTGAGAAAAATGTCAAGATACTTATTTTATTTAGAATGTCCCAAAGAGTCTAGAAAAAATATTTTTCGGAGGAAAATAAAAGACTTTTGAAACGGAGCGCGCCGCACCGGCAAAAAAATCGGATAAACACGCATATTTAACCATTAGAAAACAACGGTATAAATTAAAGTTAGACGCGATCACTCTTCAGAATCTTGAAGCTGAATATTTAGTCTTCAATTTAAGTATCTGGCAACCTCAAAAATACTAATTTTAATATGAATTTTTAAGCCTCGAAAATGCGTATTTTCGCATTTTTCAGATTTTAAATCGCCTATAACTCGAAAACTATAAACTTCTGAGAAAATTTACAGGATACCTTTGTTGTTCAGAATGACCCACAAAACTCAAAAATATATGTTCCGGAGCAAAAAAAACGTGATCTTTTGTATTTGTTTAAAAAAATTGTTTAAACAATTTCTGCCCAAAAATTCCGGCCGGCACCCTTCAGATTTGTTTAAAGGGTACATTTTTGAATAGGAATCCACAAAGAAACCGAATCAGAAATTTTTCCAGACGGGAGCGGTCTCACCACATGGACTAAATAAATATGTGGATTTTCACCCTTTTTTGCAAAAAAAAATTCGTTGTTTTGACTTCTGAGTGATATCAAAAAGTCAAGATTCGATAAAGCTAATAAAACTCGACAGCGTTACCTCGAAAAACTCATAAGCTAATAAAATCTTTTTGAACTTTTTGTTTATCATGATCTAATGATGAGTTCTGATGTCCACCGCAAAATTCATTGTTTCTTGAGGTGTCTTTAAAAACAACCCCGCAGAAACCTTATGGGAAATGGCTCTCTGTCAAATGCTCCGAAACTTTGGGTTCTGGTAGTCCTTGACGTGTAGAACAAAACAATCAATGGGCCCCTCGCTCCAAAAAATCATGGTTTTAAGATATAGGCCTCTGAAGTTATAGGTACAGTGAGGACGTTTGAGTTGGAATAATCATTTTCACGAAAATGGACGGCTCTGGAGATAAATTACGAATCAGGTCGATTTTTATTTTTAAATTATAATTTTTTGGCATATATATCATACTAGTGACGCAATCGATGATTTTTTTTAAATAAGAATAGGGGTCGTGTGATAGCTCATTTGAAAGGTTATTCAATTCTCTATTTACTAATATAAACATTAACATAATTATTTATACGGGGCGGCCAAAAAATTTTTTGAATTAAATTAATTGAGACAGAAAGAAGAATGTATGTAATTTATTTAATTCGAAATATATTTTACTGCTGTCAGAAACTAGAAAAAAATGTTAATTTGAAAAATAAACATTGCTTTTCGCTTAAATTAAATGTTCAAACTGCTAAGGGACAGGTGGATGGTAGCTTTAATATTAAATTTAAGCGAAGAGCAATATTTATTTATCAAATAAACATTTTTTACTGTTTTCGGACAGCAGTAAAATGTATTTCGAACTAAATAAATTATATACATTCTTCTTTTTATGTCAATTAATTTTATTCTAAAGCTATTTCCTTGTGGCATTTTTAAAATTAACTATTTAGATGGGAAATAAGCCACAATTAAATTGAAAAAAAAAATAATTTTATTAATGTTTCGACGCCCAAATCGGGTGTCGTTGTCAAAATACAAAATTCTACTGATTAACTATTTAGATGGGAAATAAGCCACAATTAAATTGAAAAAAAAATATTAACGTGTCGACGTCCAAATCGGGTGTCGTTTTCAAAATACAAAATACTACTGATATAATAATAAAATAATAACACTAAGTAGTATTTTGTATTTTGTACAACGACACCCGATTCGGGAGTCGAAACGTTAATAAAATTATTTTTTTCAATTTAATTGTGGCTTATTTCCCATCTAAATAGTTAATTTAGTCAATTAATTTAATTCAAAAAAAATTTTTGGGCACCCTGTATAAATAATTATGTCAATGTTTATATTATTGAATAGAGAATTCAATAGCCTTTCAAACGAGCTATCAAACGACTCCTATTCTTATTTAAAAAAAATCATCGATTGCGTCATCACGCCCAGATGGATGACGTCACCAGTATCACATATATTCCAAAAAATTATAATTTAAAAATAAAAATCGACCTGATTCGTAATTTATCTCCAGAGCCTCCCATTTTCGAGAAAATGAATTTATTCCAACTCAAACGTCCTCACTGTACCTGTAACTTTAGAGGCTTATATCTTAAAACCATGATTTTTTGGAGCGAGGGGCCCAGTGAGTCTTTTGTTCTACACATAAAGGACTACCAGAACCCAGAACCCAGCGTTTCAGAGCATTTGACAGAGAGCCATTTTCCATAAGGTTTCTGCAGGGTCCTTTGACGCCGTTGGCTTATTTTTCAATATTTCTCCTTGAGTTTTTTCTTGAATAATCTATGAATTGTTCTGAATATGCCTATTTAATTTAAATATAAAATAATTCGACCATACTAAAAAAAAACTGTGCTTGAAATATTGATTTCAACCCCTACGGCTCCCCCTTAAGGATAGCTATGACACGATTTTGATTGGCAACCCATGCTAGAAATATTTTTCTATGTATGAAATTTAATAAAAAAAAATGTTTCATCTCTCAAGCAGATGGATACAGATCGACCTATATTCGGATCCCGTACTATCTCATTAATGTCTAAATTATAATCTAGATATTGGAACTTACTTAAAATAGGCGGGTCAGCGACAATAGTCTGCCAGTGCGTTCCTTCTGGAAAAGTAGGCGTGATCTCTTTTCTTACGTGTATTCGTCCTTCATGGTCGACGGCCCAAACACCAATCGAACTGACTGATATCTGCTTGAGTTGACCACCTTTCGGAGGTTCCACACATATCCATTTTTCTCCCTCAAGTTTTTCCTCAGTAATACCAAAGCGATAATAAGCACAGCCTTTCCTTCCTACGGCCCAAACTTGTTTGAACGGACCGCAGCTAATACTGGTTAGAGGTTGATCTGTATTAACATGTTCCCATACGTGACCCTAAAAAGTACGTGGTGAATCAAATATTAACCGACCTTTCTGCCCCCGCTGCATAAGCTGTATATATGTCTAAAATTGGTTCTGTGGTGGGAGGTTATAGCCTAATGTGTGACTGCGCGCTACCGCCTGTTCTCTAATCACGTGCAGTCAGTTATTGTTGCGATCATGATACTATAAAAAACATCGCATGACGTAACTGGAGACCGGAATTTGAATTCTTGTTGTTAGCTTATAGTCCACGCTTTATCGTCGCCCCCGTTAGTTAACATATTCCGATTCGATTTTGTTGCACAAACTCACTTAAAAAGAGTTCCTTATAACAAATACAGAGTGCCGGGAGGTGCCGCGGTCGGAAAATTGTTTAAACAATTTTTTTAAACAAATTCAAAAAATCAATTTTTTCACTTCGTATAATTCTTTTAGATTCTTTGGGTCATTATGAGCCAAAAAGGTCTCTTGTAATTTTTATCTAAAATTGACTGTTGTTGAGTTATACTCGATTTATAATTTGAAAAACGCGAAAATGGCAATTTTCAAGTCTTAATAACTAGGTTAAAAATTATTATTATGAAAGTCAAAAAGTGACTGAATCAAAGTTGAAAGCCCCCCTACAGGATCCTGGAGAAATTTTGTCATTATTTTATTACTGAGCTGTTATTTTTAATTGTTAACCATGAGCGCTAAGTGAGGCGGCCGTCAATGTTAGTGCAAGTGAGATGCACCATTAGACGGCCGGAATGGTGCATCTCTTTCGCACTCACTATTGACGGCCGCCTATATGCAGTTAGCGCTCATTGTTAATAATAAAAATAACAGCTTAGTAATAAAATCATGACAAAAATTTCTTCAGGATCTTGTAGGGTGGACTTTAAAGTTTGATTTGGTCACTTTCTAACTTTCATAGTAATAATTTTTAACCGAGTTATTAAGCCTTGAAAATGTCGATTTTCGCGTTTTTCAAATATTAAATCGCGTACTCGTATAACTCGACAAACATAAATTTTAGAGAAAAATCACAATGGTAGGGGAGCCCAAGCGGGGATTTTTGCAGTTACTCGAGCGCGTCAGATTATTACATGGGGAGAAACGTTGCACCCTGAAAATGTACCTCTACCATATATTGGCTCTTAAGGCAAGGGAGTTCGTTAAATGGGGGCCGAAAAAAAAATCTATCCTTTGAAAAACTCGAAATCGTCAGATTAAGATAAGAGGTTTGTTCCAACAAAACGAAAAACCGTCATGAAACGATCACGAAACTGCGCAGTAAACAAAATAACCCATGGAACGTATTATTTTGTTATCTGCGCGCAGTTTCGTGATCATTTCATGACGGTTCTCGTCGTTTTGGAACAAATCCAAGGTAAGTTAACATTTCGCGAAATGAACATCAGATCGAAAAACTGAAAAATACACTTATTCAATATTTTTGAAAAATCTATCGAATGGCATCAAATACGACACCCCACGAAGGTGGGGGTTACTTTAAGGTTACTTTAAAATCTTAAATGGGAGCCCCCATTTTTTATTGCAGATGTGGATTCCTTACGTGAAAATAAGTTTTATTCGAGACATTTTTGAAGTTATACTTCTTTACGATCGAGAGTGAAATTTTATAATACCGGGCGCATGCGCACACAGACAGTATGTAGTTCGTTGCTAATCTTTCAAGATATGTATGTATCAGCGATGTCAGCGCAAATAAGTCATTAAAAGGATATATTAGTGTTTTTAGTAAATGTATTTTTTATTACAATTTGTGTGTCTTTGGATTTGTCTTCCTCGGGAATAAGATATTTTATAATAATAGTAAGTATATTTAAAGTATTTATGTATACTTCACTTGGTCTATTAAATTTGTCAGTATGTATGAGAAATCTTGTAACCTGTCAAAGCAAAGGGAATATAGCTCAGTGGGAGAGCGTGTGACCGGAGATCGAGAGGTCCCGGGTTAAAATCCCCGACCGTTTCATATTCTTTTTATTTTTTTTTAATTTTTGGTATCGTTTTAATAAAAAAATTTTATAAGTGGTAGGTAAGAAAGTTAGTTTAATATTTAGATAAAATACAAATAACCTGTTAAGTATATTTATTTCTTTGAAATTATATAATAGAACTATAACTTCTTACGTGCGTACAAAGTACATACACATTCTTTTTTTAGAATTATGGATAGATGGCGCTATAATCTAAAAAAAAACGATTGTTGGAAATGGAAAATTAAATCAAAAATGGAAAGTCCCCACTAAAATGGAAAACTTTACTTAATTTTTTTTGGTTTTAGGACCTACTCTTCACAACCCAATAGGTCCTCATAACGCTCGAGTGACTGCATATTTAGCATACTTTGCTCCCCTACCACAAGAGACCTTTTTTGCTTAGAATGACCCAAAAAAATCTAAGAACATTGAACGAACTGAAAAAATTAATTTTTTGAATTTGTTTAAAAAATTGTTTAAACAATTTTCTGACCGCGGCAACTCCCGGCACCCTGTGGATTTGTTATAAGGAACTCTTTTTTAGTAAGTTTGTGCAAAAAAATCGAATCGGAATAATTTACCTAACGGGGGAGACCATACAGGCTGGACTATACAACCGCGAGCAATTCAAACTAATCGGAAATCATTCAGACATTACGAACCATTACGAACTTAAGTCTCTAGTTACATCACGACTCCCTTCTCTTCGAAATGCGCAACATATTATCTTGTTATTTATAGTACAGATTAACATAACATGTTATGTTAATCTATGTTTATAGTATCATGGTTGCGATGATAAAGGGGTAAGGCCATGTTCGTTGCACAACGCATTGTTACCAAATTCCTCGCAATAGAAAATGTTGGTCCCGCTGAAATTTTGCAAACATTGAAAAATTAATATGAGGATCAACACTGTCCAGTATACAAGTGAAATTTTTGCATAGACAAGATCGTGAAGGACGAGATGCCTTGCAAAACAAAAGTCATCAACGATATCCAAAAACAAGCACGTCTCAGGAAAATATTGACGCCATTCGTGACCTTATTGCGACAGTGTTTTTGGATTATCGTGGCATTTTGTTGCTGGATTTTCTTCATGAGAGATGAACCATTAATGCCGCCTATAACTGTAGTCTTTTGGACCGCGTTCTAGCTGCCTATAGGTCCAAAAGAGGGGGATGTTCTATACGAAATGTGTTGCTCTTGCATGACAACGACCAACCGCATACAGCTTCCCTAATATTTATGAAAAAATATCGGAAATGCATTGGACTCTCGTTGAACATCTTGTATACAGTCCTGATCTTTCACCATGTGATTACCACATGTACGGTCCAATAAAAAAAGGCACTAGGCGAAGCGCGTTTTGACGATAATAATCAAGTGGAGCAATTGATTAGATACCCACCCACATTCTTTTTATGAAAATGGAATACAGAAACTTCCTAGCCGTTGGGAAAATGCATACAGAAAGAAGAAATGTATATAGAAAAATGAAGAATTGTTTAATTGTTGTAATTATAATTCAATAAAAAGTTATTAGCAAAGGTCGGTTTATATTTGATCTACCTCTCGTAAGTTGTAAAGCGAATAAATATTTTTATTTATTGTTATATTAAAAAGTATCCAGGTTTTTGGATCGAGAAAGTATGTATTTTGCTCGATGATCCTAACTTAACTTCTCATTATCATATCCCATGACGTTACAACTCTTCGAAAGTCTTTGCCTCGTTTAATATTGCCTTTCATGTTTGTCGGTCCTGCGCCAATATTTCTCATTGGCACACTCATTTTCTCGAGATGTAGTCGAGATCATCGCTGACTACATTTGTCCACCTTTTTGTAGGCCATCCTCCCATCAGGTCTTTTCCAAAAATCATTGTTACTGAGGCGAATGTCGTTACTGCGTATCACATGTTCTGCCCATTTTAGTATTTTGGCCTTTATATATCTCACTAAATTCTCCTTTCCTAACAGAGACTCTACCTCGCTGTTGGGTCTGCGCCTCCATTAGTTTGTCACGCTATCTCTGGCAAGGGTAGTATATTAGTTGATGGATTTTACGTTCCCACATCTATATATAATATAGCTCAACAGGCCTTAAAGACCCATGGCTTGGAATTTCTCCACGGTTTTCCTCCATTTTCTCCTATCCATGGCCGCAGTTCTCCAATTTGATATTCCGATTGTTTCCAGGTCTTCCTTACATTTTTTTTTTTCCCTGGAAGCCGTCTGTTGTGAACCGGTTGTACTGCAGCCACTTGGCTTATTGTACATCTTCCATTGTTTATGAAACCCATTCCAGAATTCTGGAACCCTGTACCAGCTTGTACAGGTCTAGTGGGTGGGTGCCATATAATTTTGGAGTCATTTCGATGTCTCCGAAAAGTGTTTGCCGCCTCCGATCCAATGCCTCACAGTCATGCAAAATATGGTTGACTGTTTCAGGTTCTCTGTTACAGAGTCTGCAGCTCAAGTCTCCATGAAACAGCCCCATTGTATGCAGGTGACCCTTAACTGGCGCATGTCCAGTGAGGAAACCTGTTATGACTCTGAGCTGATTCCTGCTTGTTTTCAGCAGTAACTCAGCTCTACTAGCACATGTCCGTCCGATATACATCTTGCCATGTGTTTGACCGGGTACACTCTCCCAGTGTGAGTTGTGTTGGCTTCGGATCCAGGCTTTTTTTCGTTCGCGGACGGTGCTTTTTGGCACTCCCACGGCCGGCTCTGGACCCAGGTATTTTGTAGCTGATGCTCTCTTGGCAAGTGCATCAGCTCTTTCATTGCCGTATATGCCCCGATGACCTGGAACCCATACCAGTATAACACTGTTATGTTGTGCCAGTCTATCAAGTTCTTGTCGACATTCCCACACCAGCCTAGAGTTCACCTTAGGGCTTATAAGAGCCCCAATGGCTGCTTGGCTATCTGTGCATATGTTAACCCGCTGCAGTTCGAATGCCCTCAGGTTGTTTTCTCTTGCACACTGCAAGATTGCAAAAATCTCTGTCTGAAATACGGAGGTACATTCTCCCAGTGGAATAGAAATGTTGAAATTTCCACCATTATAGAATATTCCTGCGCCCGAACCGTCTGCAGTTTTAGACCCGTCCGTATACCAGGTGCAACCCTGCAGTCTGGGTCGAGAGTTTCCTCTGTCCCATTCGTCTCGTGGGCAAATGTCCACTTGAAAAGGTACTTCAGGCATATATCTTGATGTCATATGGTCAGAAATCATCATCCATTCGGCATCATTAATTTCATTCGTTATTTTACTATGTCCTGATTTAACTGGTACGTTGCTCAGGTTTTCTCGCAGTCTATAATAGCCCATTCTCGCCTCACCTCTTATTGTTATATGTAAAGGAGGGAGATCAAGTAGTGCCTCCATAGCTGCCGTAGGTGTGCCCCTCATAGCCCCCGTGATCCCGAGACAAGCAAGTCTTTGCACCTTGCTTAATTTGATGATGGCACTTTTTTGCTGCACTTTTGGCCACCATACCACTGATGCATATGTAATTGTGGGTTTTACCACCATGTTATAAGTCCAATATACCATGTCTGGTCTCAAACCCCACATTTTTCCATGAGTACGTCTGGCTACCATTAACGTAGATACCGCTCTCTTCGTTATTCTTTCTATCTGCTGATTCCAAGTAAGTCTTGAGTCTAATATTATCCCGAGATACTTTACTTCACTCACCAGATTTAAATGTATACCATTTAGACTTAGAGGACCCAATTCCTCTGAATTTCTTCTTTTAGTAAATTTCATGATTTTGGACTTTAGAGGACTGATGTTAAGCCCTACATTTGAAGTCCATTCTGTAACTACTGTCAGAGCCTGTTGCATTCGATCTCTGACTGTACCATTAAATTTTCCGTGGGCTAAGATGACTAGGTCATCCGCATAGCCCAGGACGTGATGCCTATCGTTGTCGAGTCTAGCTATCAGGCCATCCATGACCAGATTCCACAATAGAGGAGATAAGACTCCCCCCTGTGGGCAGCCTCTGGCTACCTGAGCTGACACTGTATCCCCTAGCAACGTAGCATATATCACACGGCTTCTCAGCATGCAGTCTATCCATCTACAGCTTGTTTCGTCTATTCCTTTTAGACGGATCGCCCTTGTGATCGCTTCGTAAGAGGTGTTGTCAAATGCTCCCTCAATATCGAGAAATGCACCCAACATCACCTCTTGGTTTTCTAGAACGTACTCCACTCTCTGTACAAGATGGTGCAGTGCCGTTTCTGTGGAGACTCCCGCTCGATATGCATATTGTCCCCGATGTATCGGACTTTCAACCAATACACCATCCCTGATATGCCTATCGAGCAGTTTTTCTAAGGTCTTCAGTACGAATGACATCAGACTTAATGGCCGCAGAGACTTGGCCCTTTCCTGTCCGATTTTGCCAGGTTTGGGTATAAAAGCCACCCTTATCAGCCTCCATGCTTTTGGTATGTACCCCAGCCCTAAACTAGCCTGCAGTATCTTACACAATTTTTTGAAAAGAAGGTCGTTTCCCTTCTGTAGAAGTATTGGATAAATCCCGTCCGGACCCGGTGATTTATATGGCTCGAATGAGTTTATTGCCCATTTGATTTTGTCCTGGTTTATAACTTCTTTTGCCACATGCCAGTTTTCCCTAGAACCATAATTCATGATATCCAGTCCGGTTTGCCATGTGTCTAGTGGTATCAGTTTTGTCTCAGACTCAGGAAAGTGCACCCTGAAAAGCTCTTTCAGGGTGTCTTCACCATTCTGAGTGTATTCACCTGACTCTTTTTGGAGCGAGGGAATACTTATCTGAGGGTCCTTTGAGAGAACTTTATGGAGCCTTGCCATTTCTGAAGTCCCTTCTATCTCTTCACAATGCCTTCTCCACGATTCTCTTTTTGCCCTTCTCAGTTCCTTATTGTAGTCAGTCAGAGCTTTGCGATAATCGCCCCACTCGCCTGACCTTTTGGCGAAATTAAATTTTCGTCTAACCTCTGTCCTTTGATTTGCAAGATTATGATTCCACCAGGGAACTTTCCTGTTGGAATTCCTGACTATCTCCGGACAGTTGTCTTCGAACGCTGACGTGACAATCTCTTGAAATTGTTCGGCAGCCATGTCTAGGTCCAATGTATGCCTTATCTTCCCGTTAATCCTGCCTAAGCTATATTCTATGTCTGCTTGATATGCTTCCCAGTTTGTTTTACGAGGATTACGATAAGTTTCCTTGATAAGCTCATTGCCTGTCATTTCAAAACAAATGTGTCGATGGTCTGAAAAGGACACCTCATCTGACACATGCCAGTTTTTCACAGTTCTAGCCACGTTAGTCGTGGCAACTGTTATATCAATCACCTCCTTCCGTCGTGAAGTCACGAAGGTTGGTTTGTTTCCTACGTTTAATATGTCTAAATTATGTTGCATTATAAACTGTAGTACTGACTCACCTCTTGCATTGGTGTTTGTACTGCCCCAAGTCAGATGGTGCGCATTCGCATCACAGCCAATGATCAATTGCAATCCATTTTTCCTGCAATCTCTCACTAGCTGCTCCAATTCCCTTGATGGTGGTTGTTCGGGATCATCATATGGGAGGTATGCTGATCCGAAAACTATCTGCTTCACCCCTCCTCCATCTATGATCTTCATCTTTACCGTGGTTAAATCCCTGGAACAGTGATTTATCAACGGCAGTGTTTTGATGTTTCGTTTGACTATTATGCAAGTTCTCGGGACATCGGCAGATCGGCTATATATAAGCTCTCCACCAATACCCGATAGACCTCTTATTTTGCCCTTGTAAACCCAGGGTTCTTGTATCAAGGCTACATCAAACCTTCTCATGGCGACAGTAAGTTCTGCCGAAGCTGACTTACTATGCTGGAGATTCGCTTGCAGGATTCTGATTGGAGCCATCAATGCCTCTGATGGTTTTGAAGGATATCTTTTCAAGTCTGTAATACGCCTTGAAATTTGCAGCCTTCAATGTTTTATAGGAGACCTCGTCGATCGTGTATACGAGGATTTGCATGTCCTCTCCGACCTTCCGATTTTTCAACAACCAGTCTTCCGTCTTAAGGTCTTTATTTTGCCTCTCTAAACGGGTTCTGACTGTTGATTCTTCAGCCTCTTTCTCGGGGATGCGGGCGAGGACCATAGGGCGTTTTGGCATGTGGCTGGGATCGACCACATTTAAGTCGACTCCTTCCCACAGGCCCTCCATAGTCCTTACCACCTCAGTGGTCCATTTTTTGGTATGTTCGTTAGCACAGTTTACCCACAGAGTACCTGCGCTAAACGATGTTTTATGGAACTGTAGCAGTTGATTTTGACTTCCAACAGGAGCCTCATCCACTGCTAGCTTTAGTTTGTTGATGATCAGGTCTGCGTGAGCCTGATCTAGTTGAGTATCCGGATGGTGCCTGTGTGCCACCGCTATCCTGAATACTTTTGTGACATTGCTGTATGACCTAGTCTGCTCATGAGAGCTCCTTGGTCTCTTAGCAACCCTTTGTTGCGGGGGGGTAATGGTATTCTCCCGCGGTCTCTTTTTACCCTCGGGTTTTACCAGTACTCCCGTTTTGTTTTTATGGGGATTTGCTGTGGTCCATGTTCCAGCAGCCATTTTTGCCTTTTTCGTCATCTTTCTTTTTTGAGCTCCAGAAAGGCGTTTTTTGCTACTTTGTGCAGAGTCTGTTCCGCTTGGAACAACTTCTGGCTCAGTATTTGGGACAGATACAGAATCCACGACTGAAGTCACCTCTGTGTCCGTTCCCGTTTTTGTGTTTGTTTTTTCAATCTCGTTCTCCATATTTGTTCCCACGAGTTGGGACGAATTGCTGTCAGGCACGGCAGTGCGCCCTTACCGTGCTAAGGCTATAATCCCCCAGAGTTCGCCATCTCTCTAGGGCATCGCTTTAGATACACTTTACTCCCTGTACCATGCATCCCGTCGGCACGATGGTGTTACACCTTAGGATTGGGAGGATGGATCATTTGGCGTTACCCAGGGTGCACCACGTGGAGGCGATCCATCGCTACACCCCTCTTCCTTACATGCTTCTAGCCACTTTTTCCTGGGCCGTCCTCTTCTCCTCTTTCCTTCCCATCTCAATAGCGAGTCCTTTGCCCACCTTCCGTCAGCCATTCTCGCAAGATGACCTAACCAACTTAGTGTCTTTGTTCTGACCATCTGGCTTGGTTTTCGGTACAGCTCTCTAATCTCTGCATTTGTTCGTCTCCTCCAAAAGTCTTCATCGTTCTTTACTCCCCCGAATATCTTCCTTAGGACACTCCGCTCCCAGATGTTGGATCACTGTTCGGTAGAGTCTAAATTTTGCCTCTCTGGAGATGTTTTTGGCTCTTAGTAGTTTGTGTAGGGTTCCTACTGTCTTCCTTCATCTCGAAATTCGTTTTTCAATTTCTTGGCTTTCTTTCCCTTTACTTGTTAGCGTTACTCCTAGATACTCAAACTCCGTCACCTTTTTGAATCTTTATTCTCGTTGTTTGTGGTAGTTTTCAGTTGTGTATCTTCATCTGAGGTCTGTCCCATTTCCATATACTTTGTTTTTTGCTCATTAATTCTTAGTCCATACTGCCTGGCCTTTACTTCAAAGAGTTTGAAAATCCTCAGCAGTTCCCTTTCCGTTCTTGCCATTAGCACTACATCGTCCGCAAAGACCAGAACCTGGTTTCTGTTGTCAAAGATCATACCTTTCGTTCGTATTCCACTTTCTCGCAATATTGCCTCCAACAAGAAATTGAAGAGTACTGTGGACAGCAGATCTCCCTGCTTTAATCCCCTTTTAACTTCAAATTTTCCTGTTAAGTTTCCTTCTATCCTTACTCTATTGTCGGTCTTCACTAAGGTCATTTTTATGAGTCTGATCATCTTTTCCGGAATTCCAAGTACTATTAGGGCCTGGTACAAACGCCTGCTTATCACAGAATCGTAAGCTTGTTTGAAATCTATAAAGAGGAGGTTTAACTTTAACTGTTGCTCGTATGTACTGCTCTGAATAATTTTCAACACGAATATTTGATCTATGGTGGATCTGCCCTTTCTGAATCTTCCTTCCCTGGTATTCACCAAACTGCTCATTTAAGTGCCTTTCCAGTCTGCTTCTTACGACTCTGGCGAGTACCTTATATGTTACGTCTAGGAGAGTGATACCCCTATAGTTTTCACACACTGCTCAATCTCCTTTCTTATGAATGGGACATACTATGGCCTCTCTCCATACTTCCTGAATTTCCTCTCGTTCCCAGATTTTCGTCAACAGGCTACATATTCGCGTCATAAGTGCTTCTCCACCATGCTTGATTATTTCTGCAGTAATATCATTGCTGCCTGCACTTTTGTTGTTTTTCATCCTATGTATGATTTCTCTTATTTCTTCCACGTTTGGAGTCTCCATTGTTTCCGCCGGGTCTCTGACTTCCTCTACCATTTCCACTTGCTCCTCATCACTTCCATCAGGTTCTTCATTAAGTAGCTCTCTAAAATGCTCCTGCCATCTACTTAGCTTTCCCTGCTTATCTCCTATTAGGTGCCCTTCCTTGCTCTTGTAGAAGTTCTGTTTTCTTGCACATTGGTCACTGCTCCTTTTCGCCTCCTGGTAGAATTTTCTTACATTTTTATTAATATAATGCTCTTCAATCTCTTGAAGCTTTTTATCCATATGCCCCCTTTTCTTACTCCTACACACTTTTTTCGCGTTTCTTCTCGCCGCTCCATATTTATTCTTGTTTTCTTCACTCGGTTTATCCATATATTTTAGTCTTGCCTCATTCCGTGTGTTAAGACTTTTCTTGCAATCGGTTTCAAACCATTCTTTGTCTCTCCCCTTCTTAACTTGACCTAACCGCTAACAAAAACCGTTCCCACATCTAACAAAAGCTAATATTGTAATATATTACCACTAATAAAAAAACTTCCGTACTGATAGTCAATTCTAAACTTTCTATTTTTGAAAATATATTAAAATTGATGAAAAACAACTTACCGCAGGATTGGATTTGGATACTCCGACTCTAATCACCGCTTGTCCACCTGTAGCAAGAGCCCATGCTGCCACGACGGAGTCCACAAAATCGCCTACGGGTTCAAGGGACACGTCTAATATTTTAGTGTGTCCGAGTTCCTGCCAAGGCCCCGTCGTGGCAACAGCACATCTCCTGTACCACCTGTTAATAAGAACAGAAGTATAATATTTGAAAATAATAATTCAGCCTAATTAGTTTGTGCTGCAATATATTCTTTTTCTCATGATCATCTTTCAGTGCGTCACAGTTTTTCGATTTCTCTCTAACGCATTAAATTGTATGTGACAGAAAAAAAGGCACGTCTGGGAATACTTCGGTAATTATTCTAGTTCGGTGATTATTCTAGTTGTCGATAGATGGCGCCATAATCAAAAAATAATTATTTATTAAATAAAATAATAATATTATCAATATAATCTGTACAATTTATAAGACTATAAAAATGAAAGAAAATACCATTTTATAAATGCAATAGACACAATTGATTTGGTTTTATTCCAAATTGAAAATAAAATTTGACAACTGTCAGATTTAACTAAAATGTCACGTTAGAATAAATGTCATAAATGTGTATTATCACGGACTTACCTTTTTTTCTATAATTTGTGACGCACTGAAAAATGTTCATGAAAAGGAGAATAGTACGTTCTGTAAAGGTAAAATATTGCAAAACCTCTAAATTTTAAAGAACTGCTTCGAATGACATGAAATTTGGCATACACGTAGCCAACATGTCAAAGAAAAAAAGTGATATTGTGCTGATGTGTGCTTTTGCCCTGGGGGTGAGTTTCATCCCCTTTTGCGAGTGAAAAATATATGTTCGAAATAAGTCCGGAAACGGATAAAATGACAATTCTAAGCAACTTTTGTTCAATAAAGTTTTTCACCAAGTTGATATTTTTCGAGTTATTTGCGAGTGAATATGTTAATTTTTCTACAAAATAACCACGTTTTCATTTCAGACGGTTTTTCGCAAATAACTCAAAAAGTAAGTATTTGGTGGAAAAAAAGTTCATATCGAAAATATAGCACGTAAAAAAGTGAAAAACTTGGTGTATATATTAGCTCACTGTACCTAGTAAAAGCAGAGTTATAGCTAATGAAAAATAGGTTCAAATTCGTCAAATTCCAAATCGTATATTTTAACGTGCCATAACCAAAAAACGAAGCACTTTTTTGGGGAAAACTCTATTTAACTTTGTGTTTAAGTTGTAGTCTTAAGATACTTCATCACACAAGACTACCACTGAACTGTTCCGCGCTGCGGTAAACAAAGTCAAGATAGCCATGATGATCGCCAACATCCGGAACGGATAGGCACTTTAAGAAGAAGAAAGTGTTTAAAAAAATGCTTATTTTTGTTTTTTAAAAAAATTTTTTAGCATCAAAAGTAAACAAGTTACGCTCAAAATAAAGTTGGTCCCTTTTTTTTGGTAAGAAATCGGGAAATCACCCCCTAATTAGAATTTCAAATGAACTTAATTGTTATCACTTCACAAGTTTTTTACTCGCGTATGTATTGATCATACGATCTGTAAGTTTCATCGGTTCAAAGTCCCTATTTTTGAAAGAGCTGTAGTTAAAAGGGCTTGAACGAGTCACTTATCACGAGTGTATGCAAATTTAGAAACACCGAATCTTGACCAATTTTTGTCTGACAGAAAAACAAAAAATAAAAATTATTCAGAAAAGTAAAGCCGATTTTTTTATTGTTTAAGACTTTTGTTATCTCTAACAATTTTTAAGTTATTTTGAAAAAAAGCATTTTTTTCAAAATTAAAATTTTAAAAAATTTTACTTTAAAACCAATTTTTTTCAAAAATAAGTACTTTGAATCGATGAAACATAGATCATATAAACACAATATAAGTAAAGTAACTTGTGAAGCGGTAACGATTAATTTCATTTAAGTTGATAATATAATTGGGGGGTAACTTGCTTACATTTGATGCTAGAAATTTTTTTATAAAAACAGAAATAAAGCTTTTTTTAAACACTTTCAAAAAGTTGTAATGTGTTTTCCCCAAGAATGCTTCATTATTTGGATATTTCACATTAAATTATTCTATTTGGAATTTTTCGAATATGAACCCCTATTTTTCATGAGCTATAACTCTGCTTTTGCTAGGTATAGAGACCTAATATATACACCATTTTTTTCACTTTTTTATATGCTATAGTTTTGCTAAGAATATTTTTTCGACAAAATGCTTACGTTTTGAGTTATTTGCGAAAAACCGTCTAAAAACGTGGTTATTTTGTTGAAAAATGAACTTATTTGCTTGCAAATAACTCGAAAAGTATTGATTTGGTGAAAAAACTCTATAGAACAAAATTTGCTTAAAATTAGTCAGTTTATCCATTTCGGGACTTAACTTGAACATATATTTTTTCACCCCCGAGATAGGGTGAAACTTACCCCCAGGGCAAAAGCACACATCAGCACCATATCACTTTTTTTCTATGACATGTTAGCTATGCGTATGCCACATTTTATGTCAATCCAAGCGGTTCTTTAAAATTTACAGCAAAAACCGTGAAAGAATGTACTAGTAGTTGTAATGTATTGGCCATTTTTATACAGATAGGAAAAAATTTATGGTGGGTATTACAAATAGAGCTTTTCATTCACAGTCATTTGTTTCGAGCTTCTGTCATGTGTCACATAATATTAATATATCTACAACGTCATACGTTATTGGTATTGCCAATGATACAAACCAAAGACTTATGACGTAGATATATTAATAGTATGTAACACATGACAGAAGCTCGAAACAAATGACAATCGATGAAAAGCCCTATTAACGAAAGATACTAACAGTGATACTAGTATTATATTCATACTTATTAGAAGGAGATAAAAATCATAATATATCCTCCTACCTCCGAATCGAAACCGGTATATTTCTGATCTAATTTGTCCCTGTTTCAAATAACCCCTGTGTTTCCTGTTGTATGATACTTAAAGTAAGTAAAATAAAATTAAAATTAGTGGATAAATTAGAATGGGAATTTTTTACCTATTTTTGGAAGGGTTTCACCAAAATTTGAATTAAATACATTTTTCCAAAGCGATATACAGTTGAGTCCAGGAATAATAAATAAGTCGGAAATTTACTAAAAGCAAAAGCAAAAGCAAGTGACAGAAAGTGGCTACTGCTCCGATCACGGGTTATATTATAAAATTTGACGTTATCAAATAAATAGAATGTCAAATGTAAGTTTTGCTTTAAAATTTTGGTGCAGAATTACAGCTACATTTGTAGTAGCTTAATAAATTCTTTTAATATCATTAGTGATTAATAAATAAATAAACAGTTTATAAAAAAATTCAATAACATATTTTATTTTGTAATTTTATTCAATTTGGCGGAAACTTAAACACAACTATTCCTTAACTGTGTGAATGAGGTTAGCTTTGTATGTTGTAAAAATTAATGACAAAATCTAACACACTCACCATAAAATTTCAAACTCCAATATAAAATTAGTTGTGAAAACAACTGTTTGTGTAATATAAAAAACTTCAAAATGCAAAAATTCGACAAAAAACCATCAAAAAATCCAACGACTGACATCCACAAAAGTAAACAAACCAGAAACGTCACAAATCAGAAACGTTTATAAAAATAACATGTGTTTTTACTTAATAACAGGCGGTAGCTGTTTTGCCTTTAGTTTCATGCGTGGAAGAGAATGATACTATATAAAAAGTATGTGGTTTATTTCGCCAGGTATTAATGACGCACGGGTAAAGAATCGTGGACTCAACTGTAATAGTTATCACAAGATATTACAAAATCTGTCAATATTAATAACATATATCTAGGAATTGGGTTGACACAAAATATTACTGATATTCAGATACAGTCCGTACAATATAGATACCGTTGCACGTCATTATCTACGTCAGAGATCTAAGTTGACATTGTTGCCCAATTATAAAAGAATTCTTGAATTTATTTTAAATCAAATATATTACATAATTATTGCAAAGTGGATTATACAACAAAACAAATTAATATTTATTATATACAAGAAATAGACATGTTAACAGTATTTATTCATTTATAATTTATGACAGTGACAATATTATATTAAGCTAGAAACATAAAAAAACATTAGTAACTAAGGTAGACATTAGTAGCCTTAGATCTTAACTACTAAATATACAAGGTGGCCCAAAAGTAGTGGAACGGTCGAATATTTCGCGAACTAAACATCGGATCGAAAAACTGAAAAATACATGTTTAATCATTTTCAAAAATCTATCCAATGACACCAAACACCAACCCCCACTACACCCCCTGGGGGTGGGGTGGGGGGTAACTTTAAAATCTTAAATGAAATCCCCCAGTTTTTCTTGCAGATTTTAATTCGTTACGTAAAAGTAAGCAACTTTTATTCACGACATTTTTTCGAACTGTGGATAGATGGCGCTATAATTGGGAAAAACGATGTATCCTGATACCATAGGTAAATTATAGAAACGGTCTAGTATCTCACGAAATGCACTTCCAAATGAGAAACTAAAAAACAGATTTTTAATCTTTTTCGAAAACCTTTCGAATAACGCCAAACGTGACCCTCCAACCCACCCCCTGGAGGTGCGGTGGGGGTAACTTTAAAATCTTAAATAGCAACCCCCACTTTTTATTACAGATTCTATTTTTTACATTTTTTAGAATTATTAATAGATGGCGCTTTAATTGGAAAAATACGATTTATTAGAGCCATCTATCAAAAATTAAAAAAAATGTTTCGAATAAATGTGGCTTAATTTTTTATGCCGAATCCGAATCTGCAATAAAAGGTGGGGGTTGCTATTTAAGATTTTAAAGTTACCCCCCACTTCACCTCTAGGGGGTGGGTTGGAGGGTCATGTTTGGTGTTATTCGATAGGTTTTCGAAAAATATTAAAAATCTGTTTTTTGGTTTCTCATTTGGAAGTGTATTTCGTGAGATATAAGACCGTTTCTATAATTTACCTATGGTATCAGGATAAATCGTTTTTCCCAATTATAGCGCCATCTATCCACAGTTCAAAAAAAATGTCTTGAATAAAAGTTGCCTACTTTTACGTAACGAATCCAAATTTGGAAGAAAAACTGGGGGTTTCCATTTGAGATTTTAAAGCTACCCCCAACCCCACCTCCAGGGGGTGTAGTGGGGATTGGTGTTTGGTGTCGTTGGATATATTTTTGAAAATGATTGAACCCGTATTTTTCAGTTTTTCGATCCGATGTTTAGTTCGCGAAATATTCGACCGTTCCGCTACTTTTGGGACACCCTATATAACAGTCCTCCGCCCCAATTTCCAACTACAAGATTAGAGGTGCTGGCAGCAGCTGATCTAAGTGACGTTTCCAAAGTAGACCATCATCTGTTCGTATTTCATAATGTAAGTAACCTATGCGTCTGATTACCTTTCCAAATACCCGTCGTTGATCACTGCAGTATTTTCTAGACTGAACTCTGTCTCCCAAGGCAAATTCCCTACCAGGTGTAGGCCTGTCTGATGGAAAGGAAGTTGTATGTTTGCAAGGTTTTCTTAACATTGCATGAATATTCGTTCTAATTTCTCGTCCAAACATAAGCTCATACGGGGTGAAACCGTTAACACCTGGTGTACGACGTAAACGTGTTCGTACTTTAAGTAGTTTATCAGTTAAGATATTGCTCTCCCCCGCTAAGCTGCGCAGAGTCCTTTTTATAGTTTGTACAAATCGTCCTGCTTGACCGTTCGTTGCTGGGTGATATGGAGCAATAGTTCTATGGGTGATACCGCAATTGGATAGAAATTTGTTAAATTCTGCTGAAACAAATAGTCGGCCGTTGTCAGATACCAGCACATATGGATTTCCGAACGTGGCAAATATTTGTCTTAGCGTTTGTATACACCACTAGCTAGTTGTTACCTTTATAGATATAATTTCCACCCATTTTGTATATGCATCTACCACAATGAATAGTTGAGAACCACAAATTGGTCCAGCGAAGTCAACATGGATTCTTTCCCAGGGACCTGTAGGCTCTTTCCAGTGATGTAAATGTGTCTTTGCTGGTTCATTTTGTTCTAAACGGCATGATCTACATGCTTTCACTTTTTCTTCAATATCTTTATCAATATTTTTCCAGTAGACATGACTGCGTGCTAGTTGTTTCATTTTTAAAATACCAATATGTCCCGCGTGCAGTTCGTTAAGAATAAATTTACGAAATTTATGTGGTATTACAACCCTTGTTCCTCTTAAAATACAGTCATCTTGTAAAGTAAATTCATTGTCTTTGTATCCATATTGTTTCAGAGATTGACCTGTTCTAAGTGCTTTAAGTATTTTCTGTAATTCTATATCATTTTCTGTCTCCTTAGCGATTATATCTGGGCTAATTTCTAATATCTGAATTTGTTGTATTTGGTATAAGCCATGTTGATCTACTTCATATGTATTTGTGTTCTCAACAGGAAACCGCGACAAAAAGTCTGCGTTAGCATTTTTTTTGCTTGTTCTGTACTGTATCTCATAATCAAATCCAGATAAAAAATGAGCATAATGAAAAAGTCTCATTGTACTCAGTTTTGGTAGATTATGGTGGGGATGAAAGATTGATGTTAACGGTTTGTGGTCAGCAATCAGAGTAAATTTTCGTCCATAACAAAAATGAAAAAAAATTTTATACACCAGTATATCGCACTCGCTTCCGTATCAATCTGACTGTATTTCTTTTCGGCATTGGTTAAGATTCTTGACGCAAAAGCTATCGGTCTTTCTGAGCCGTCTTCAACTATGTGTGAAAGGACTGCTTCAAGTCCTGTTGGTGAAGCATCCGTGGCTATGATTAGAGGTTTTCTCGGATCGAAATGTGCTAATACGTTTTCACTTGCAATTTCCGTTTTAATTCTGTTAAAACTTTCTTCGCATTTTACAGTCCAGGTAAACTTGTTATCTTTCTTCAAGAGTTGATTTAGAGGATTTGATATAGACGCAAGATTAGCAATAAATTTGTTGTAGTAATTAGCCATACCCAGAAAAGTTCGCAATTCGTTTATATCAGAAGGCCGTTCCATACCTATTATAGCTTTAATTTTGTCTTTGTTCTTATGGAGCCCATCTTTATCAATTGTATGTCCTAAATAGTTAATGTTCTTTTTAAAAAATTGGCACTTTTCTTTATTCACCCGTAGGTTATTTTCTTTTAGCTTGGTAAGTACCTGTCTTAATCTTAGTAATAGCTGGTCTTCTCTTGTTCCTTGAATTATTATATCATCAAAAAACATTGTACGCCTTCTAAACCTTTAAGTAAATTATCCATGAATCTTTGCCATAAACTGGGAGCCACTTTTACACAAAACGTCAGTCTGTTTATTTTGTATGTTCCCATATGAGTGCTTAAAGTTTGTATTTGAGCGCTGTCTTCGTCTATCTCCATATTAAGGTAAGCTTGTTTAATAATTAATGTGCAAAATAATTTACCCCCATTCATTTGAGCAAAAATATCTTCTACGATAGCTATCGGGTATTTTTCGTCTTTAATAACTCTATTTAAAGTTATTTTGTAATCGGCACATAGTCTTATACTCCCATTAGGTTTAACAATTGGTACAATGGGTGTACCCCAATTACTATGGTCGATTTTGGTTATAATACCTTCAGAACTTAGCCGTTCTATTTCTGCTTCTACTTTCGATTTTAGAGCGTATGGAATTCTTCTAGACTTCATGAACATTGGTTGTGTATTTTTCTGTAAGTTCAAACGAGCTTTGAAATTTGGTATTTTTCCTAGGTCTGACCTAAATACTGATGTTGCAAATTCTTCAAGAAGTTGGTCTAATTTGGGTATTTCAACAGTTTGTAGTCTTCGCACATCTGCCAATTCAATATTTATTTCTTTCATCCAGTTACGTCCGCATAAAGGGTCAACGTCTTTAGCTATAATGTATAATTTGCTGGAGAAGGTTTGGTTCTTGTAGTTACATTTAACATAAGCAACTCCAGTAGGTTTGATTCCTTCTCCTGTGTAAGTTCTTAATATTAAGTCTGTTTTAAAAATTTTCTTTGGAATGTTTAAATGTTTGTACAATTTTAGTGATATAAGAGATAGTGATTGTAATTGTATATTTTTCAGATCGTTCATCCTTAACAAGGTTTATTTCGCCGATAGATTCTTCACTTGTATTACTGGTACAATCATTAATCTGGAGTGCATTGTTTCTTTTTAAACAAACTTTTGCCAAGTGTCCCTCTGTTTGACATTTGTTGCAAGTTCTTTTAATGGCCCAACATTCGTTGGATCTATGATCTGATTGTCCACATCTGAAACATTTTCCCCTTAAGTCTTTTAATGTTATATTTTCATGTTTTTTCTTGTAAGTTCATGATCTTTGAGGTTTTTTTACAGATGTCGACAATTTGTTCACCGTTTCAATTTCATTACGTATGTCTGCAGATATTTTATTATTTTCTATTTTTCCCATTTCAATTTATGTAGTTATCTGAACTAATTTTGAGAATGTGTGTGTTTCTCTGTCTTGCAGAATTTTTATTCGAATTTCGCTTTCATGCAATCCTCTGATGAACTGTAACGATAAAAATCCATCTATTGTGGACTTACAACAATTCTGACATTTGAATTCACAGTTAGAAGCAAGTTTCTTGAGTTCTGCAGCGTATGTTGCAACAGTTTCATTTGGTCGTTGTAAATGTGTAACAAATTTATGTTGTTGAGCCCACAAACTAGGTTTAGGATCAATAAAGTCATCAAGTAGTTTAATTAATTCTTCAAAGCTTTTATTTAATGGATCCTCCGGAGAACAAAGATTATGTAAAGTATCATAAAGTTGTGGAGAGATCGTAGATAATAGAAAGTAAATTTTACTTTGCTCATCTGTGATGTTATTTAATAGGAAAAATACCGTCAATCTCCTTGTAAAGTTATTAATTGTTTCTGTTTCTTGTATTGGTTGAAAATTAACTTTTGGTAATTGTATCTTATGGTCTATGTTTTGAATTTCCGTACTACATATAACATCTTGGTCGTTTGATCCGTTTCTCTTTCGCAAAATTAGGAGTTTGGTCTTTATCATTGTATATTTTTCTTCAAATTCAAATCTTTCTTGTGTTTCTTGTTCTATATCTGCGTCTTCAGTTTCTTGTTCGATATCATATTGTATATTTTGAAATTTCTTTATGGTTTCGTCTAACGTCCGTAATCTGGATTCAATTTCTTCGTTTGTGATTTCTCGTTCATGTATACAGTTTTCAGTTTTTGTCAGAGTGCCTCGTAAACAGGCTCGTACTTTTTTTTTGCTTTTTAATGTCCATTCTACTAACCTCGTCGCCAATATTATATACAAGTCGCCAATGGACATGTTAACAGTATTTATTCATTTATAATTTATGACAGTGACAATATTATATTAAGCTAGAAACATAAAAAAACATTAGTAACTAAGGTAGACATTAGTAGCCTTAGATCTTAACTACTAAATATATAACAATATTCAATGTAAATAAATAAAAACATTGGAAATATAAAACAATAATTAGTAAAGAATAAAAACAAATCTGAAATGTCAATACTGCATCTGTTAAATAAATGTTACCAATTTATGCCAACATGTCACCTTTTTTCGATCGCAGTTAGAGTGTAATCCGAACAAGTGTGCTTTATAAAAACGCTTTATATTCCACTTATACAAATTAAATGAAACAAGTTAGGGCATGTTTCTATAAATTTACATTAATACAAATCTTCCAATATTATTTCTACGCGTATGTAATAAAATATAACTAGTAGCTGTAATTCCAGTGTACTCAGCTAAACGATTCTAAAAAGGAACACACCTACGACTTAAATATTTCGTGTTAGTATCATGTGACGTCACGTGCTATGACGCGGATGACGTGTAACGGTATCTATATTGTACGGACTGTAATAAATTCAAACTGGATTTTTACGAAAGATGTAGGCGTTTCTTGCTTACAACGTGTATGGAAGTATGAACGAATATGCAAGAAATTATTTTGCAGATTCAGTCATGGGCAAGATAAACCTAATTAAAAATAGCTTTAAGAGTTGCCAAAATCTTTTACCGCTAGTGTCAAAATTGACCCGAATTTGAATCATCAAGATCTACAAACGATTAAAAAGATCGATGACGAATGGAGGAAACTTAAGCAATACGAGGATATTTCAATAGAATGAGATAATCTGGATAAATTATATTATAAAGTGGATCAAATAAAACATTTCGACGGTAATCCTCTATTTACTAATTTGGGTGTTTTTGTATTGTCTGTGTTCACCTTACCTCATCCAAATGCAAGTTGTGAAAGACAATTTTCAAAAGTGAATTTAATAAAGAAGTGCAGGAACTTCTTGGTAACAGACATTTTAATATGGCATTATGTATTTATCCCAATCAGTTTATCTTCAAAAGGGTCGTGTTAATTTTACACCGTCAATAATGGTTACAACTATGCGTAGAACAAATTTAGTATGAGTAGAACAAGTTTTTTTATTTTAAATAATTTGTTTATTACATTCGTTTACAAAAAATTAAATATATTATTTTTTCTACTTTGTTAATTTCTTTTGTTAATTTTCTACTTTGGCGAAGCTGTTCTTACAGAAAGATACCTACGAAACAAATTGATTTGACCTTATATCTTCTACAGTCGAAAAAATGAAAGAATACCCATGAACGATCACATCAATCACTTATTTTGTATTTGCTGTCATTTTCTATAAATAACAAACGTTTGTTATATAAAAAGACAGCAAATACAAAATAAGTGATTGATGTGATCGTTCATAGGGTATTCTTTCATTTTTCCGGCTGTATATTGTTTTAAATATGTTTCTCTCTGTTGCTCCCATTAAAAGAGCATACCTACGTTAAATTTTTTCCTATACTGTATAAACCTCACTTACGGCGCTCATGTATAGTATCACACCATATTTAATTAGTTTTAACAGGTAAAAGAATGGTTCAGGCATTTGATATGTGAAGAAATAAAGGTTACTCTTTGGGCTCCGAGTGTTTTTGTGTACCAAACATTTCAGTAGTGCTTTATTATTTAAAGACAATGAAGTTAATAAAATGTCGAACGCAGTTACACTGAAAGTAGAAATAATAAATATGTTTTATTTATGGTGCGTTAATTATTAAGAGGAAAGGAACAAAATGCAAAATTTTGACGCCTGTCAAAATTTTCAATGTATTTTAAATCTAATCATTTTTTTCGAATTCTGAGAAAACTAATAAGTACTTTTGAAAAATTTAAACACAGAGTGAAAGATTACTTTATTACCGAAGGCCGAAAGTCCTTCAGAATGAATAAAAAGTTTCTTTTGAATGAGATATTTGAAATTAAAAATCACACTAAATTTTCTCTTAGTTTTTCACCACTGTAACTTATTAAAATAAACATTATAGAAGTTTTCAGGGACTTTCGGCCCTCGGTAATAACGTAATCTCTCATTCTGTGTTTAAATTTTTGAAAAATACTTTTAGAAAATTAGTTTTCTCAGGTACCCGTCTCATTAGTTCGTACCCATCCCCTTAAAAGATATCTAATTCGACCAATTTGAAGGCATACAACAAGTCTAATGATTTTAATGATATTTAAAAACATTTGATTCCCTTATTGCAAATGTTCCTTTTTTATATAGAATATTTATTTCTATTCATTTTAAAATATAATTAAATGCTATAATTTGCTTTAAATGTTCTTAGGAAAAAATGTTCCATCCACTTACCTTCGACGTCGGACATAATCAGTAAATTGTTTATTGGCGTGATATGTAGATGGAAAATCTACAGCATACTGCCACCCTTCTTTATCAACACCTCCTGGTACATGAAAATCAGTCATCCAATCCGAAACCCACTGCCAGTGAACCGAAAGCAATTTTACTTGATCTCTTGTACGTTTCTTTTTGCCGCTGGCGTCACTCCACATATGCCTGTCAGTCGGTAAGCCTAAATGAAAGATAAAAACATATTGTAATTAAAGAGTTGATTTCGACCGACCTCAAGTAACGGTTTCAACGCCTAAAATGATATCAAAAAACAGTCGATAAAGGATGTTTTATGAAACGTGACGTAAGAGAATCGACAAAGCGGTACTAGAGATGAGCGGTCTTTTCCAGAATAACGTTGTTATTCGATAACAGCGCGCGATGTTATTTTTATTTAGTGTATGAGATAAGGCTAAGGCTCCACGGGCGACCAATTTACGCTAGCAGTAGCCGTAAAACAAACTTAAGGTTCCGCGGAACGGAATAGGAATAGCCGAACTGAACCGACTACGCACAAGTCCTGTAGTCACTTCAGTTCGGCTATTCCTATTTCGTTCCGCGGAACCTTAAGTTCGTTTTACGGTTACTGCTACCGTAAATTTGTCGCCCTTGGAGCCGTAGCCTAAAGAAAGAATTCGCCGTGAAACGAAATCAAGACACGTATGATAATTTCAGTTTGTTCAAAGAGCACCATAAACACCCTCACTAGTTTCATTCTCATTAGAAATCATCAGAGAGTGTATACATTATTATTTATTTATACAGGGTGTCCAGAAACTCTACCGACAAACGAAGACAGGAGATTCCTCAGATAATTTTAAGACAATTTAACCAAATTCACCTAGTCCGAAAATGCTTCCTAAGGGAGCTAGAGCTCTTTGAAGATGGCGTCTTTTAACTAGTTTTTCTTAAATACCTCCAGAACGCTTCTAGTTAGAAAAACAAAAATTGGTACACATATTTATCTTCCAGATCTAAATCGATTCCGTCTATTGTGAATTTTTAGTACCAGTCATAGGCGTCCGTTTTGGGTGGAGCAACGGTTACTTTATCGCATAACTTTTTTTTGTCTTTAACTTTTTAAATGGCAAAAGGAAGTTGAAATACTGGGGCACATCATGAGAGGTGAAAAATACTATTAAGAAATATAATGCAGGGCAAAATCAAAGGCAGAAGAAGCGTAGGAAGACGTAAAATCTCGTGGCTACGCAATTTCCGTGAATGGTTTGGATGCAGCTCAATTGAACTATCCCGGCGCGTAACCAACAAAATTATAATTGCCAGAATGATTTCCAATCTCCGATAGGAGCGGAACTTTAAGAAGAAGAAGACTTAACTAAGTAAAATTTCCAGGGACGGAACGCTGCTTGGCCGACAAAGGGGTGGGGGACAGGAGTGAATATAAAAATTATAAGGGGTTTTTTGTGACGTTCTAAGACGTAGCAAGTAAAAACGTTCTAAGACGTTCTATGACGTAGCCACAGTATATAGAGCTTCCACAGTAAAACCACTCGTCTGTCGGCGCTTTGATCTTAAGAAGTAATACCGGCACTACGCAATTGGCAATTCACCAGTGGTGGATGCGGGTATTCCCTGTTAAAATCCGTACGTTTCTATAGGACTAGCAATGCGAGAGTGGGGCAAAAGCGACTGCCAACATTGCGCGGTCGCCATGCGCCACTACAGATTTTACTTCCAATTTTTCAGAGAGTGGTTCTACTGTCCCTCTTTATACTGTGACGTAGCTAAGTAAAATCCCCAGAGGCGGAAACTAGAGTGGGGGACGAGGGTAGTTATAAGGGGTCAAAGTCGCGGTTTTTATTATTTTTTTTGTGACGCTCATGATCGAGATAGTGCACCAAAATTTGGGAATAAGTAGGTAGGTCATAACATAACTAAGTAAAATCTCCAGAGTCCAGGGGCAGATCGCTGCTTGAATATAAAATTTGAGAATAAGTAGATCATGACAGAACTAAGTAAAATCTCCAGGGGCGGAACGAAAATGTTGTGCTGCGTGACAAGAAAAATAATAATTACTGCGACTTTGACCCCTCATAACTACCCTCGTCCCCCACTCTGGTTTCCGCCTCTGGAGATTTTACTTAGTTACGTCATGATCTACTTATTCCCAAATTTTGGTGCACTATCTAGATCATGAGCGTCACAAAGAAAATAATAAAAACCGCGACTTTGACCCCTTATAACTACCCTTGTCCCCCACTCTGGTTTCCGCTCGTTGGGGAAAGTCAAGTACACAACTAATTCAACATATCCCCGTATAGTTTGTCCATATTACTTATCACGATCAAAATCCGCTTCCAACTCTCCGACTATTAGTTATTAAACGTGAGTTTTATTTAATTATTAAACCCGCTACAATTTAAAGCCTCAAAAAAGTTTGGGAAGCCTTATTCTGTATCATGTTACTATTCTTTAGATATACATGTATCATAAAATATTACTATTAGATGCTTACGGTGTAACTTCATATTGCTTGTAGAGCGCATAGTGTATAGCGTGTAGTAGCGTGAGGGATTGAAACAATGATTCCTTCATTTATCATCTAGATTCTAGATATTTTATGATTTGTTAATGCTCTTTGCTGACCATATCGTGTTAGTAGAGGAGAGCAGAGAAATCTTGAAGAAGTTGGAGAAGGACTATTGAAGAGGGAAGACCTAAGACTAGCATGTCGAAAACAAAGTATATGTGGTTGAGAGGATCAGGAATGGTTGGAGACATCGAATTGCTTGAAGAAAAACTAGGACGAGTAGGAGAATTTAAATACTTTGGCTCCTACATAACGGTTAATGGGACACTAGATCGAGAAATTGTCCACAGGATATAGGCTGGTTGGTTGAACTGGAAGCGAATGAACAGGATGCTCCGTGATAAAAACAATCGAGGAAGAGCTCAAAGGAAAATACAGGGTGCCCCAGACTAATTTATCCAGACTATATCTCTTAAACCAATAGAGATTTTCGAATGGGACAAAAACTGATATATTCCATTTGTAATACACTTTGATATGGCATAGAAAAAATCATCACTGTACATTTTTTTATAGTTTTGGATGTGGTCTTCTATCGTCTATCCAACAGATTTTTCAAAAATAAAAACGGTTCGTAAATAATCAAGAAAATATCAGTTTATTTATTATTGTTGTTATGTGTCCCAGACTAATTTATCCAGGCTATATCTTAAACGAATAGAGATTTTCGAATGGGACAAAAACTGATCTATTCCATTTGTAATACACTTTAATATGGCGTAGAAAAAATTATCCCCTAGTTACAACCCCTAAATTTAATTTTTTTAATGTCCGACTGGTATATTATTTGACAAATAATGACATGATTTCGAAGGAACGAACTGTAAACACTGGTGGAATGGCCCCGTCCCATTCAAACAGTGAAGCGAGATTGCCACCAACATACAAGAGAGAGGTCCTAGAGAGAGACAGAGAATGTGCTGGAAAAATTTGACAGGCCGTGTAATTTCAGTTGCCTATATCAACTTAAATCGGAGAAATAATGGACCTTATATTTTTAACTTGAAGGCTGATTGGCAGTGTTTCAAAATTTAAATACTTTTTGTATTTACAGAGTAAATAGAGTATAGAGTACCACACTTCGTGTTTAAATACTTTTCAGAATTGTTATTTGTATTTATCAAAACAAATACTTTGCTAAAGGATTTGTGAGTTAAATAATTTTAAAACCATCTAAATACTAAATTAGTAACTGTTTTATATAAAGTGAAGAAGTTCTCGATTATGTTTTTATGTTACTTTTATATTATTAATTTTTATAAGATGAATCTATAATATATTTTTAACTTTCGTATGCCACTTCTTTGAAAAAGCTGGAAAAATTTTGGAATATTCGTAGAACAATTTTAACAGTTTTTTTCATTACAGATTTCAATACTCTACAAATAGTTTTTCATGTCTTTTGATGTAAAATAATTATTCCTACCTACAACCTAAAACTACCACCAGAGTTGCCAGATGTGATTTTATAAAACTGAATTATAAAACTGATTTATAAAACTGATTACTCTTAGAAACTGAAATTCCCTCAAATCACCCAAATTTAAATTTTTGCCGCGTTTTAATAAATTAGTAGACAAATTAGTAATAATCAAAAAAACAATTATACTACTTATCAACAGAGGGCCCTGGAAATAATTCATAGGTCCTATCTTCTTCGATTATATGAGAGTTTAATATACAGTTCTATGTGTGCATTTGCAAATTTAATTTCCCATGACCCCTTAAAATCTTCCATAATTTTCACCCCAAAAAATCTCCCAGCCATTTCTGCTTAGAGAAGTTCCCCTATACGCTTTCAAATTACCCCAAAATGGTGGGAAAATACCCCAATCTGGCAACCCTGACGTACCTGACTGCATTGTCAATTTGTTTGTTTACGAAAGATGGCGATCATCTTTCCTCCTTTACCTGATTATCTTCTATCTCATCCTCGCGGCATTAAATTCGTTTCATGGCGATTCCATCAGTGTTGACAGTTCGTTGTTTCGAAGTCGGTTAAATATGATATAATGCCCTAGGGCGTTATTTTGAAAAATAATGCCATTGGGCATTAAATTTAAATAACTAGTTAAATACTGTCAAGTTGACAAATAAAAACCTAAGTAAAACTACCACTAGTGGTTACCACAATTACGTTACGACTATTGCTGGTAAATGTACTTATTTAAAAATTAATTAATTCAAAATTCATTCAAATTTTTGCATATACGCTGTGAGCTCGTACGTAGAGGGGATATTTATAAATTCGCGAGCGCCAGTAGTGGCAAGTCTGTAAACGTTTACCGGAAATTTGACATAAATGTCAAAGTGATTAATTTAAAATTAAAATTAAAAACATTAATTATAAAAAATATTAGTTGGTCAAAGCTGTGGTATATATTTTTACCTTAACTATACTTACGTTTTAAAAACTGAATTTACGTTTTTTTAATGTTCCCTAATATGTAATTATAAATTAATCTATTAATCTTAGCGCCATCTACACGATAATTGTGAAAGTATCCGAAGTAAGAAATTAATATTTCATCAATAGAACGTCAAAATGATTAGCAAAATCTTAAAAAAATCTATTACAATTTAATTACTTTTTAGCGTTGTAAATATTAAGCGATACAATTAAATAATAAATTTAAAAATTACCGGTTAAAGTTGAATTAGTAATCCGCCAGGAGCGACACCAGCGAAGCTCAGAGCGTATAAAGAAGAATTTAGTCTGACATTAAACGTTGAAGGCACCACGGGTATTACAGATAATAACGCTTTCGGTCAACGTATATACCTCGGGCCATAGGCCCTCGGTATATATGTTACGGGCAATAACGTAAATCCGGCCAATAACGTTAATAACCGGTCAATATCGACAATGGCCTGTTGAATTAAGTCATTGTCGACAATGGCCGGACATTAAAGTTATTGTCCATAGAAACTGGACATTGATGATAATTTTAAATTCTTATAACATTTCCATCATTGTCCGGTCAATGTCAACAATGCCCGTTGTTAATCGGTCAATGTTGAAATTTAGACTAAAAGATAGGTTATGTTTATTATTTGCTTCATGTACTTACTAATAGTAGTAAATTCATGTAAAAAGTATTACAAAATGCCATGGTTCACTATACTGTCAAAATAAAAATGATTCAAATTCAAAAGCTATCTTTTATAAAAAAAAATAATAGGACATCATACCTAATTGTATTTAACAAACTGTCGAAACCCAAAAGACTCCATCTTTAAACAAATAAATGTTTAAAAATAATAAAATCTTTGGATTTCTTGGTTCGGAAGCAGATTCTCTCTTATACCTATTCCCCATCCTTCTAAAAATTGCAAGGAAAAGGGTGATGAATGTAGAGACATGGGGAGTCTACATAGTTGCACTCCACAACATATCAATTCATTGAGGTAAAGATCAACAAATCTGCTTCCTAGTACTCGATACGTGAGTAAAACCGTGGGTAGATAAAAGGCATTATATTTAATTTCGATTCAGAGATCATTACCATCTTTCTATGGACCATTTCGAACTCTTTTGTTCTCCTGCTTTCCTGACGAGAACAAAAGAGTTCGAAATGGTCCATAGAAAGATGGTAATGATCTCTGAATCGAAATTAAATATAATGCCTTTTATCTAATTTTATTTATTTATCAACATTGGCCATATGCTTTTGGCCACTGTCGTTATTGACCGGTTATTGATGAAAACTCTAATTTTAGGTTATTTTTTTTACATTGGCCAATAGCTAAGGTTATTGTCGTTAATAGCCGGGCATTGTCGCTAATAACCAGGGAAAATGGACATTCACGACAATACCCGGTCTTTAACGACAATGGCCAATTTACATCATTGTCCGTAACATATACACCATTGACCTCAAGCGTTATTATCCTTATAATACCCTTGGTACCTTAATAACTATAATAGCTCCCTGTACATTTCTTTATAGTTTTGTATGCGGTCTTCTATCGTCTTTTCAACAGATTTTTAAAAATAAAATGGGTTCGTAAGTAGTCAAGAAAATATCAGTTTATTTTTTATTTTTGTTAAATTAATGAAGATAGCCTTAAAAAATAGACTAGAAAAGAAATATGCTTTATTGTCACTGAAAATTTTACAATTTTATGGACAAGCCTTACATGTAGAGTCAGAAAACACAACTTTCTTGATCAATTTAACAAAAATAAAAAATAAACTTATATTTTCTTGATTATCTACAAACCCATTTTATTAAAAAAAAATTTGAATAGACGATGGAAGACATGCAAAGTTATAAAAAAATGTACAAGGTGCTATTAAAAATTTTAAAGTTAGGGGTTGTAACTAAGGGTTGAACATTTAGGGGATGATTTGTTATTGTTATTTTCTAACTCTACATACGTAAGGTTTGACCATAAAATTGCGAAAAACATTTTCAGTGACAATAAAGCATACTTCTTTTCTATTCTATTTTTTAAGGCTGTCTTGATTAATTAAAAAAAAAATAAAAAATAAACTGATATTTTCCTGATTCCTTATGACCCATTTTATTTAAAAAAATTTGTTGAATAGGCATAGAAAACCCCAGCCAAAACTATAAAAAATATACAGGGTGCTATTAAAAAAATAAAGTTAGGGTTGTAACTAAGGGATGAGTAATATTTAGGGGATGATTTTTTCTACGCCATATTAAAGTGTATTACAAATGGAATAGACGAGTTTTTGTCCCATTCGAAAATCTCTATTCGTTTAAGAAATATAGCCTGGATAAATTAGTCTGGGACACCCTGTATACAAGAGAGACGTGAGGCCTGCATATAGAAACCATAAATTAATATCGACAACTAAACTAAGTTACTCACCTGCGGAAGTATAACCCGTAACGGGATTCCAACGCTGGTTTTCGTATACTCTATAGTCTTGCGAATCAGCCATCGGATGTACATTATTACTATCTAAGGTACCCAGAAATCCCCCGCCCCACCCACCTGTGTACACCCATACTGTGTGGTCATATCCTATACCCCAAGTAACACCTACAGGGCAACTTTCAACCCTCTTCAAATGCCCTCCTATCTGCCTCCAGTACAAATCTAACATATCCATAATTAATATCGGACTCCTTATAATTAATTTGAATGGTTGCATTTTCCCCCAATAACTTAATACAGACACCGACTGAGGGGGAAGGCGGTGCCTAAATGAAGTAAATTTTTGATCGTTTACAAAAATAATAAAGGCGTCTTCTGTCGTCTCTATCTTAAGATTAAATTCTTGTCCCTTAGCAAAAGGATTGTCACCAAACCTTTCTTCTTCACCCCATTTGCCATCAATCATGGCGTTCCTTATAACCTGATTGTCGGCGAAACGTGGATTAATATGCAAGCAAACATTTTCTATTTCAGTATGTGCCTTATGCTTAAGTTTGTAAGTCAGCGGAGCCTCTAGATTTATTGCAATTCTTCCCGCTTCGTCCCCTACACAACCATTTAGAGTTATAATCGTGCCTGGTATGCATCCAACGTGTAAGGCCACTTTAAACGGAGATTCTTTTCTACTTAAATCGAATTTCTGTACATAAACGTCGTCTTCTCGCAGCTGGTTCGCTTCCAAATGGGTCGGGTCCCAAATGAAGACATCTCCGAGGTTTGTTACAGCCCAAACACTTTCATCACTTGGTTTTCCTACAAAAATATAAAAACAAAAAGATGCTGCGTGAAAAGAAATCAATATAATATATGATTTAACTAATAATATATGCTAAACAATTTATAATATTGTTGTAAGTCACAACCTCTGATTGCGTCCCTGTGCGTAGAGAAATTTGAAAAGTCCCCTTTATGGGGAATTTTGCACCTTCCGGAATTTCGTATTATCGCGTAGATTCGGCTGCCGTCTCTCCACTAGCTATTTATTTCTATACTCGAATTCACAAGAAGAATTCAGTGCTGTCCTTATGGGAAGCGAGGTTGTGGTTTAAAAGCTATGCACATTCTTGATAGGGACGTACAAAACAGGACCGCGCTGGCCCTCATTTATGATAACATTAAACCATGCAATCATATTAGAAGTAAATGTAACATTTACAACTTCAAGACTTTTGCAAATTACACAAAATTTAATAAAAACATTTTCCTTGAAATTTTTTTTACTAAATTATACAGGGTATCACAACGAGAGAGAGAGTCTACTAGGAAAGCTGTCACTGATATTAAAAGTTCCTTCGGTAAAAATACGTAGATGCGCAGTGGCTACAAATTTAAATTAGTAATTCATATACAGATAGGATGTCCCAGCTTAGACCACTGACATAAATTTTTATATTTTTTAAAGCAGACCCTGTATTTTATTTTAATTTTAGAATCTTAAAAAAGCAATGTAATATTAATTATTGCATATTTTATTAGTCGTATACGAGGTTTGTCAAAAAATGTGATTTTTGATCAAGAGTAAAGTACCTTTATTTTTAACAATCTCATAATTATTATAAAGAAAAGATGTATAGAATTAAAAATAATAATTTAATATTGTTTATTTAGATAAAAAAAACTATTTTGTACAATATTTTGGCGCACTTGGTGTAAGTGTGTACACACCAAAGAATAAAACTAGGGTAATAAAAGAATAAAAATTTATATAACCTAAATGATAAATGAATAAAGATAAAACACTGAAAGCTTTTGTTTTCTATATTTCCACAAAATTTATTATAACTATGTGACTACAGCTGTTTCGGCAGAGTGCCTTTCTCAAGTGATTTAGTTTACGATCATCAATGTATAGATTTGCGTGTAAATATTTGGTATGCTTTATTGAAATGCTTACATTGAGTGTCCCCGTTTAGGATTTTGTCCTCTTCAGGCTTTGTAGTGAATGTGATATGTAGTCAAACATGAGACAATGGCCGCAAAAGCAAACAGTCCGAAAACACACTGGGGCAAGTGTGGTGGTCCTGGTGTTCCTGGGTTATGCCGGACGGTGGTGGTCCAGAAGACTATCAGACAACAGAGAAGAAAGAATGATGGAGTTGGTGTTGGTTCCATTGACATATGTGTGTACTGTCCGTGCTTTGCTCTAGACCAATCTCCCTAGAAACCATTGTACGCCAAGTGGCAAAGCCAGCGGCCCTCGTCGGCGGTCAGAAGGTGGTTTTTGAGCGCGGCGTGGACAGTGTGAGTTCGAATGTAGAAAATAGTTGCGGCTATTTTCTTGGGACGAACAGGTATAATTGTGCAATGAAGTTGGGAAACCGCAAAAAACCAACTTCTCCCTGTTCGGGTAGTTTACGATGTGCTTGCCTTTTTAAAGTCTTTAACTGAAGAGGTTGAGGAGTGGGGAGCTGTTTGTCTCGAGTTGGTCATTCAGAATTATATCTGTATTTTTCAATTTATAATTTCCATAGATTCTAATAAAGATAGCTTAAGGCCTTTATTTTGAATATGCAGAATTTGAAACTCTTCATTAAAAGAATGATTATGATCTAGAAGGTGAAGTGCGTATGTAGAAGTGTCTGTTCTGGTCAAAGGTTCTGCCAGTTAACAAACGGATAGCAGAACACAAAAGGGCTTTCAACAATAGAAAAACAGACACTTCTACATACGCACTTCACCTTCTAGATTCTAGATCATAATCATTCTTTTAATGAACAGTTTCAAATTCTGCATATTCAAAATAAAGGCCTTAAGCTATCTTTATTAGAATCTATGGAAATTAATAAATTGAAAAATACAGATATAATTCTGAATGACCAACTCGAGACAAATAACGCCCCACTCCTCAACCTCTTCAGTTAAACACTTTAAAAAGGCAAACCCATAGTAAACTAAATCACTTGAGAAAGGCACTCTGCCGAAACAGCTGTAGTCACATAGTTGTAATAAATTTTGTGGAAGTATAGAAAACAAACGTTTTCAGTGTTTTATTGTTAGATAAAATGAACTTCCATCAATGGTCGAATCCATCAATTATTTGAATAAAGATAAGACTTACAATTCAAAATAATAGCAGTGTCAGGTCGAAACGGTCGACTGACACTGACAAAGGTTGTTGTACATGATCTTTTTTAAAGTCAGTGTTTTGGGCAGCACCGTAATGTTTAACTTGACTCTAAACCATCTCTATCGGATTGAGCTCACAGTGATAGGGAGGCAACCGTTTCTTGGCCAAAGTTTCGATGCTATACTTGTCGTATATATCTGGATAACTGTTTGCTACATCCAATAGTTATGACTTTGAATAATTTTCTTAAAAAATGTATCCTTATTTGTAATGTATACCACATTTAACTCTCCCTTCAGAAGGTTTAACGATTCTTCGAAAGAGTTGCCGTTCATTTCGTCATGGTAGTCGCCTGAATCTTTTTTTTTTCTAAAAATACACTTTCTGAACTTGGTACAAAACCTCTATCAGATACAACAAGTAACACGACAAATCTCGGACTTATTTGTTTTGGATTTTTTAGACCAGTAGTCAAGCCTTTTAAAAATGCATCCTTTTAACTGGTTATATGTAGTTGAATCCGTCCATACCTTATTTATCCACGCCAGAATACATTCTAAACTGGAGCTGGATATTAGTGACACTCAATATGGATTCCGCAATGGTATGGGTACCAGAGAGCCATTATTCTCCTTCAACGTGCTGACACAGAGATGTTTGGATGTTAACCGTCCTCTTTACGTCTGTTTTATAGACTACAATAAAGCGTTTGATAAAGTAAAACATGATCGACTCGTGGAAATTCTGAAAACTAAAAACCTAGATGAAAGAGATTTAAGACTAATAACACACCTCTATTATAATCAGCGAGCAATAGTAAGAATTGAAAAAGAAACATCTGAAGAAATGGAAATAAAGAGAGGAGTCCGGCAAGGCTGCATACTATCATCTCTATTATTTAACGCTTATTCTGAAGAGGTAATGCGAGAAACTCTGGAAGATGAAATGGTCGGCATAAGAGTAAATGGAGTCTTAGTTAACAACATCAGATATGCAGATGATACAGTAATAATAGCCGATAGTTTACAAGACCTGCAAAGACTCATGAGTAAAATAGTAAGGTGTAGTAGGGAGTACGGACTCTCTCTCAATATCAAAAAGACGAAGTTTATGAAAATTAGTAAAAACAACCATAATACTAACGAAATCTTGATAGTAGAGGGCCAGCAGATCGAAAGAGTAAAAAAGTACACTGCAGAAATCAAAGTCAGAATCGAAAAAGCACGTTCTAATTTTATGAAAATTAAAAAGGTCCTATGTAGCAAAGATTTAACATTAGCTCTTAAAGTACGCCTACCAAAATGTTACGTATACAGTGTACTATACTATGGAGTGGAATCATGGACGTTACATGTAGAGGCAATGAGACGACTTAACGCCTTTGAAATGTGGACCTATAGAAGAATTATGAAGGTTTCCTGGGTAGATAGAGTTACGAACAACGAAGTACTAAGAAGAATAGGTAAAGAGAAGGAAGTTGAACTTACAATTAAAGAAAGAAAACTACAGTATCTCGGACATGTGATGCGGGGCGAGAAGTATGGCATCCTGCGACTCATAATGCAAGGAAAGATAGATGGCAGAAGAAGCATCGAAAGAAGACGAATTTCATGGCTGAAGAACCTACGAGAATGGTTTGGATGCAGCTCAAAACAGCTATTTAGAGCTACTGCATCAAAAATTAAAATAGCTATGATGATTGCCAACCTCCGTAGCGGAGATGGCACCTGAAGAAGAAGATACCTGATTTACTGTATGTCCGATATTTACCCAACTTTCATCGAAATAGAAAATATTGTATCCTTGCGATCGATAATTTTGTATTTTTCTGAGAAATTTAAGCCTCCAATTTATTATGTCAGGACGGTCCATCATTACTGCTTTCCTTCCTCATTATTTATAAACAAAGCCTATCTCTCGCAATAGTCGATAGAGAGTACTTTTGAAAAATATAGGCAAATGTTCCTGTAAACTAACGGTATCCAGGATAGCTTTGATTGTGGACGAGCCCGTCCGAATATTTTCTGGAATGGCCATCAGGGCAAATCAGTGAATGAAGAAATCCAAATGCTACTTGTATAATGGAGTGTTTTAAGTTCGAATGCAAATAGTATATCTACGCACTTTCGTTTTATTTGCATTGTCCGTAAGAGCCAACGCTGAAATTTTTTCGTGAATCCGAGTATAGAACATTTTTTGTTCTCATTATACCGTATGTCCCTGTAAGTATCCATAAGGAAAACTTTTTTATTATTAATTTTACGAAAAAAAGTTATTCTTCATAAAAAGCTCTGCATGGTCCAAAACCTAAGATTTAACCGTCAAATATCAAATTGTTTGAATATTGTACGAGGTATGTCAAAAAGTTTGAATTTCACTCAAGAGTAAAGCAGCTTTATTTTTCACAATATTGAAAATTGCTATTATGAAAAGTTTTTTTAATTAAAAACTATATTCTGGTATGCAATTACATCCTTCTAATTGAAAAATTTTTTTATGAAAAATTATGGATAACTAACATTATTTTCAGTTATTTTAATTCAGATAACCCTTTTATTATTAATTTTACGAAAAAAAGTGACTCTTAATAAAAAGTTCTGAATGGTCTAAAGCCTAAAATATAACCATCTTATGTCAAATTTTATCAATTTTATACGAGGTATGTCAAAAAATATGAATTTCGCTCAAGAGTAAAATACGTTTATTTTACACAATATCGAAAATTGTTATTATGAAATGTTATTTAGAATTAAAAACTATGTTTCAGTATGTAATTACATCCTTCTAATTGAAATATTCTGAACTATAATCAGGTACTTTATTTCTGATTTAAATTTATCTTGTTGTATTTTAGGTTTGTATTTTAGGTTGAAAAGATGGTTGTATTTTAGGTTTTAGACCATCCAGAACTTTTTATTAAGAATCACTTTTTTTCATAAAATTAATAATAAAAGAGTTATCAGAATTGAAATAACTGAAAATAATGTTAGTTATCCATAATTTTTCAAAAAAAAAATTTTTTTCAATTCTTCTTCTTATGCAATCCACTAATGGATGTTCGCGATCACGTTTGACCATTTTTCTCTATCCCTTGCAGTATGTATTAGGTCTCCTATGTTTTTTAGTCCTGTCCATTGTTTGACATTACGGAGCCATGACATTTTCTTCCTGCCCACTCCCCTTCTTCCTTCGATCTTTCCTTCAATTAAGGTTTGCAGAAACTCTTCGATCTTTCCTTCAATTAAGGTTTGCAGAAACTGATATCTTTCATTTCTAATTATGTGTCCCAGGTATGCCGTTTTTCTCTGCTTAATTGTGCACATCAGTTGTCGTTCTGTACCAATTCTTCTCAGGATTTCTTCATTTGTTATTCTTGCGGTCCAGGAAACTTTAAGGATTCGTCGATAGATCCACATCTCAAATGCCTCTAGCTTATTCATTGTGTTTATTTTTAAAGTCCATCCTTCCATGCCATATAGGAGCACCGACCATATATAGGATTTTGTGAATCTTAATCTTAGGTTTAGGTCAAAGTCAGAGTTCGTAAAGACGTTTCTGAATTTCATGAATGCACTTCTGGCTCTTTCTATCTGACATTTAATTTCCATATCCGACATCCAGTCTTCACATAGCCAGGTTCCCAGGTACTTAAACTTTCTTACGCGCTCTACATCTTGGTTGTTATATGCTAGTCTTGCATTTTGATGTTGACATAATTGACGGCTGATTATAAGGAACTTCGTCTTTTTTATGTTGATGCTAAGTCCCATGTTCTCGCTATGCTCTCCAATTTTATTAAGAAGGTTTTGGAGGTCTTCTATATTGTCTGCTATTAAGACCGAATCATCCGCATATCGTATATTATTGACCCAGGTACCATTCACTTTGATGCCGCTTTCGCATTCCTCAAGAGCTTCCTGGAAGATACTTCCTGAATATAGATTGAATAGTAGTGGGGAGAGAATGCATCCCTGTCTTACACCTCTGAGAATTTTTTGAGCTTGCGTTGTTTCATTATCCACCTTGACGACAGCTGTTTGATTCCAGTAAAGAGCCTCTATGCAACGAATGTCTTTTTGATCTCTGTCGAGTTGTTTTAGTATATGTACGAGTTTATGATGTTGTACTCGATCGAAGGCTTTTTCATAATCTATAAAGCACATCATTACATCTTTCCTTTGATCGTAGCAGTTCTGAGCTAGCACTTGGGTTGCAACTAGTGCTTCCCTGGTACCCAGGCCTTTTCGAAATCCAAATTGTGAGCAACCAATAACCTTATCGCATTTTGTGGAGATTCTGTAGTGAAGAACTTTGAGGAATATTTTTAAAGAATGGCTCATCAGACTTATCAGTCGGTGCTCTTGACACTTTGTTGCGTTGTTCTTTTTTGGCAAAGGGATAAAGGTAGACACAAGCCATTGGACAGGGAATTTTCCTTTTTTATAGATTTGGTTGAAAAATCTTTGGAGTATCGTAATCTGAGTAACTCAACAGGAATTTTATCAGGTCCAACTGCTTTCCCGTCTTTCGAGGTATTTATTGCTCTAGTAATTTCTTCAATTGTGATCTCGGGACCAGATAGGTTGTTAATATCTATCACTTGTTCCTGAACGACTTCTATCTCAGGCCTCTCGTCTGCAAAGAGATTTTTGATGTATTTTTCCCATTTTTTTTTCAATTAGAAGGATGTAATTGCATATTAGAATACAGTTTTTAATTCCAAACAACTTTTCATAATAGCAATTTTCAATATTGGGAAAAATAAAGCTACTTTACTCTCGAGTGAAATTCAAACTTTTTGACATACCTCGTATAGCATTCATAAAATTTGATATCTGATGGTTGAATCTTGGGTTTTGGACCAAGCAGAACTTTTTACAAAGAATAACTTTTTTTTCGTAAAATTAATAATAAAAAAGTTTTTCATATGGATACAACTTACAGGGACATACTGTATAAGCGCCCGAGGAGGGCTTTTAAGTATTAGTATTATTAAACGAATTGTTTTGTAAGCAATATCAGTGCCAATTGGTAACGATAATTATTAATGTAATTAGAAGATGTGATATTTGTAATTGAGTGAGTTTTTGGAATTAAATAAAGTAAGTTTAACCACGTTGTGATTCACTGAACCCACAGAAAAACGTAACAATATTGATAAGGTAAAAAAAAGTAATTACCAAGTGTGTCGTGTATTTTTCCACAACTGGTAGCAAACAACCCCTGCCATTCTTCGAGAAGAGCATCACTACTAAACTGCAATTTGATTATCCTAGCTGAGTGTCTAGGAATATGTATCGCTAAGCGTGGATTACCAGGATCACTACATTGTCGAACGCACACTACATCGCCAAGACTAAAAGAATGCTGAAATAAAGAATAATCTTAAGAAAATAAAAAATAAATATGGAAAACAGTAAATACATTTTTGTAAGGTAAGGTATCTTCTTCTTAACGTGCCCTATCAAGTCCCCTTGACGTTGACGATTAACATGGCGAAACTGTCTCTGTCTCGAGCTATTCTAAATAGTTGTTCTGCTTTCTTTATTCCTGTCCACTCCCGGATATTCTTCAACCAAGAGGCCTGCTTTCTACCAATTCCTCCGCGTCCTTCGATTTTACCCACCATAATAAGTTGAAGAATATTATACCGGTCTCCCCTTACTACGTGTCCAAAATAGGCCATCTTTCTATATTTGATGTTATCAAGCAGCTCGCGGGCAGCATTTGCTCTCTTAAGGACTGCCACATTTGTCAGCATAGCCGTCGATTTTATTTTCAGTGTACGTCTGTGCAACCACATTTCAAAGGCCTCCAAACGATTAATGGTGGATATTTTTAATGTCCATGCTTCGACACCATACAAGAGGACTGACCAAGTGTAACATTTAATCATGCGCTTTAGAAGTTGAAGTTGCAAGTTATCATTACAGAAGAATGACCTCATTTTTAAAAATGTCGTGCGGGCTACCTCGATTCTACATTTTATCTCTTTATCTGGATCCAGTTTTTCGGTAATATGGCAACCAAGATATTTAAAACTGGGTACTCTTTGAATTATATGACCATCAACATGTAACCGTGAATAATGATGGGCCAAACGGCTAAATACCGTATATTTTGTTTTTGAACAGTTTATGTTTAGGCCAAACTCTCTTCCCACTGTGTCAATGGCATTTAAGAGGTGTTGTAATCCATTCATATCATCACTTAAAATAACTGTATGGTGTTGTAATCCATTCATATCATCACTTAAAATAACTGTATCGTCTGCATATCTGATTGTATTTATCAGAATTCCATTAACTTTCACACTCCTCTAAGGTAAGGTATACAACAAATAATTTAAAAAATCCTCTGAAATTTTTACCAGATTTTAAATATGTCCTAAACAGACAAACAAATAGTAGATTTAATCGACTTTAGAATTAATAAGCAGGAATTAAAGCAAATATTGGAATAATGTAGACAACCTCTTGAAAAAAAGTCTATTAAGAAAAAACGCAGGATCAAGAATAATCGTTAAAAGATGGAGTTACTACAACTAACATTGTGAAGGGATGAACATATAACTTATACTACACAGGGTGATTCATTAAGAATGTCCAATCTCTGAGTTGTAAATTCTACACCTCAAAATATTAAGATTTAACTCAAATCACTTATAAAATATGACTACTTACTGAGTTACAGAGTGTTTTTATTTAAGAATTTAAACACTATTTTGTACCCAGTACTTTAAAACTACTTGACATATCCTTGTCAAACTTGGCAGAAAGTGTAGGTACTATACATCCTTCTACATTATGATAAATAAACGTTTGTGGCTACAACCAGAAGCGTACGACAGAGGATACTGAATGGTCGACCCTCCCAAATTCTACGCCACTGGCGGAATTGCTATTTTAGCGCAATTTTTCGATTATCCAATACTTTGTAAATAATATACTCTTCACTCGTAACGAGAAAGTCATTAGTTTTCGAGATATTTGAAGTTAAAAATTAAGCGGCACAATAGATTAATCAAAATAACTGTACCGTTACATTTTTATTTCAAATATCTCGAAAACTAATGACTTTATCGTTACGAATGAAGAGTATATTATTTACATAGAGTATTGGAGAATCGAAAAATTGAACTAAAATAGCAATTCCGCCAGTGGCGTAGAATTTGAGAAGGGCCAACCATTCACTGTCCCCTGTCGTACGTCTCTGGTAGTAGTCAGAAAAGTTTATTTATCATACTGTAATAGGGTGTACAGTACCTACACTTTCTGCCTAGTATGACAAGGATATGCCAATTAGTTTTAAAGGGCTGGGTACAAATAGGTTTTAAATTTTTAAATAAAACACCCTGTAACTCAGTAAGCAGTCACATTATATTTAAGTGTTTTGGGTTAAATCTTAATATTCTGAGGTCTAGAATCTACAAATAGAATCTATTTAATAGAATTATGGAAGTTGGACAAATGCCAGACGAATGGAGAAGCAGTATACTAGTACATGTCTACAAAAACAAGGGAGATATACAACAATGTACAAACTACAGGGCTATAAAACTGCTTAGCCACACCATGAAAATATGGGAAAGAGTAATTGATAGACGGACACGTGAAGAGACCGAAATATCCGAGAATCAATTTGGCTTTATGCAGAGCAGATCAACAACAGATGCAATTTTCATTATAAGGCAGTTGATGGAAAAATACAGGAGTAAAGAAACAAACGCTCATATGGTATTCATTGATCTTGAGAAAGCACATGATACGAGTTCCTCGAGAGATTCTGTGGTGGGCACTCAATAAGAAAGGAGTCCCTGGTGAATATGTAAAGATTGTGAGTGATATGTACGAGGGAGTAACGACTAGTGTTAGGACAGGTGTGGGAGAGACTGATAAATTTCATGTGAAAGTAGGATTGCACCAAGGCTCGGTGCTTAGTCCGTATTTATTCTCATTAGTCTTGGACCAGATAACAGCGAAACTACAGGGTAACATTCCATGGTGCTTAATGTATGCTGATGATGTCGTGTTAGTAGGAAATAGTGAAAGAGACTTAGAACAAAAACTGGAACAGTTTTTGTCCCCTCCAGAGACAAGCTCTGGAGGAAAAAGGTTTAAAACTTAGTAGGACAAAGACAGAGTATTTGCAATGTTCATTTAAAGATGGAGTTACTACAAATTAAATGGTATCTTTGTTGAAGGGAAAATTCTATAAAAACAGCCATAAGACCGGCTATGATGTACGGAACTGAATGTTGGGCAGCGAAAAAGAAAGAGGAACAACAAATGCATGTGGCGGAAATGAGAATGCTTAGATGGATGAGTGGAGTGACAAAGAAGGATAAAATTAGAAATGACTATATTAGGGGAAGTCTAGGTGTGGCACCAATTGATGCCAAAATGAGACAGCATAGGTTGAGATGGTTTGGTCATGTTCAACGTCGAGACGCTAATCATCCAATACGAAGAATTGCTGAAGTGCAGATTCCTGGAAGGAGTAGGAGAGGAAGACCAAAGAAGACGTCGGGGGAGACGATTAGGCAGGACATGTTGGTAAAGGGGATTAATATTGATATGACCCAAGATAGAATTGTATGGAGAAATGCAATTAGGGAAGCCGACCCCGCATAGGGATAAGGCAAAGAGAATGATGATGAATCTACAACTGAGTGATTGGGCATTCTTAATGAATCACCCTTTATAAAGATGATAACAGATGATAATATCAGATTGATACGCTGATCATTTATAAGATCTCCAGACATTAGTAAATCTAGTCAGTGAAGCAAGTTACCGGAGAGACCTTAAAATCGACATTTCAAAGACAAAATGAACATTTCAAAGAGAAATAAATAAAAAGACTTAATATCAATTTATTATACCACGGAAGACCGGTTTCGCATACTAAATGTATAGTAAATTATACAGGGTGTCCCCGAAAATAGTGCGTTCCTTTAAGGTATGGATTATAATACACAATTTAGAACAAAAAGTCCTATAACACTTTTTTCTAAAGTTAACCGTTTCCAAGAAAAAAATTACATTGTTCTCCATATAAGTGAATTTTTATTTTCATAAATTTGAATGACATGGCAACGTAGCCTAGAAGAACTTGCTGTGACTGTGTAAATTTAGCCTAATAACCCCTTTTTTATTTACTTTGAGGTGTGATTTTTGGGGTTGTTGACATCGTAGGTACCTACCTGCAAAATAATGGATATGGGTTTGGTTGATATTTACATTATTTTACCTACCAGATGCAACTGACCTACAAACCTACTTTTTAATCTTTAGATTTTTGAGTTGCGCGTTGTTGCCAGACTTCAATTTGCATATCAAAATGTATTTTCGTTTTTTGGTCAAACGGATCAATTTAGAAAAAAATGTTATAAGACTTTTTTGCTCTACATTGTGCCTTCTACCTATACCTTTAAGGAACGCACTATTTTCGGGGACACCCTGTAGTATGCGCACCCGGTCGTCCGTGGTAGAATAAATTGATTGTGAATAAGTCTTTATTTACTTCTCTCTACCTAAATTGAAATGAACTCACATAGGCAACATATTCAACATATTTATTTGAAATACCTTGGCAGCTGGTTAAATGTAAATTGTGACTCTGATGAAGAGATAATAACTGGGAACTAAATAGCATGTAAGGCTTTTATGACCTGGAAACCCGTTTTATGTAACAGAAACCTGTCCGTGCATATCCGCAAGAAGATCCTGAAATGTCTGGTCTATCCTATTGTATCGTTGTGAGACATGGACGTTAAAGACCACAATACTAAACAAATTAGCAGCATTCAAATTGGGGTGTTATCGCTGGATCCTAAAGATATTGTGGATTTCACACACTTCCAATGAATATTCCTCTTCACTCCATGTATATTCTTTGCCCTCTCCGTCAACTTTGTTAGGGGCTTATACAGACGGGTAGAATGTGTATTATGTATGTTAGATGTGGATGTGCAGCTGTAACCTAAACTGTTAAGGCCAGTACTACTTGATGTTCTAATGAAAGGAGTAGTGGTCGTGTAAGGGAAGACCAACTTATATCTCAGTTCGAGGTACCTACATTGTTTTCTATTAATTAACATTTATTACTGTTTTAATATATGACTGCTAATTTATATTTTAGCTACAACTTTTTAAGTTTTTAAGCTTTCTGATTGGTCTTCCCTTACACGACCACTACTCCTTTCATTAGAACATCAAGTAGTACTGGCCTTAACAGTTTAGGTTACAGCTGCACATCCACATCTAACATACATAATACACATTCTACCCGTCTGTATCCAAACGTTGTCAATCTTGCACTAACACACACATTAATAAATAGAATTCTGTTAATAAATATAAATAAAATAATAAAAACAAATTCTTTAATAAGTAAAAATATAAATCTTTAAAACCAATAAAACCTCCAAAACTTTTTGTAAACAGTAAACATTTTAAAAAATTGTATATATGACATTCACTATTTTACTTCACAAACACTAGAATAGACACAGATTTGTTGGTTGTCTCTCAACAACTATCTCTTCACCCTCAAGAAATCCCAAATAGCATAAACTTGTTTACCTTTGTAACATTCTCCGTCTATTCCACCATATCCCGTTGGCATAACTTAGCAGAAACATCATGTTAAGGAATAATGAGGTTATAGCTCCTTGTATCCGAATGTAAGTACGACACGTTATAATTGCATGATTGTTGACAGTATACATCTGCATGTGTTTGTAAGCTTGGGGACGTTTGTTACCGCCCCCTTTTTACATGCATATGTATTTGTCTGCTGTTTTTACTATTTTATGTATGTTGGTCAACACTGGCTTGATCTTATGGATCTTTAGCATCTTTTATAACCAGACATTGTTCTAACTCTGGTTTTTATTTGTAGCATTTAGTGACTTGTAACCGTTGACCTGATGATGCTCTGCAACCTATAGAGAGCGAAACCGGTCGTCGGAAGTACACAATTAAATGATTGAGAGTACGTCTGTCTTTTACTTCATTTCTAATTTCATGTTTATCTTTTGGTACTGGCCAATCTTTAATTGCTTCAATCTTTTCAGGATCAGCTGTTACACCATTACTCGATACAATATGTCCCAAGTACTTAACTTCTCGTCGAAACATGTGAAATTTCTTCGGACTTAACTTCAAGTTCGCTGCCCTCAATCGTTGAAAGACTTCTACTAGATTCTTGGCATGTTCATCAAAGGACCTTCCAACCACAATTAGATCATCCAAGTAAACCAGGCATGTTCTCCATGTTAGACCTCTTAAAACTGCCTCCATTAATCTTTCAAATGTGGCAGGGGCATTACATAAACCAAACGGCATAGCCGTAAACTGCCAAAGCCCCGATCCTATCGAAAATGAGGTTTTCTCACGATCGGCTGGCTCCATGTCTACTTGCCAATATCCACTTTTTAAATCGAGTGTGGAGAACCAACGAGAACCGGAGAGAGTATCCAATGTATCGTCTATTCTGGGCAAAGGATAACTATCTTTTTTTGTTAACGCATTGAGCTGGCGGTAGTCGATACAAAAACGCGTTGAACCATCTTTCTTCTTTACCAGAACTACTGGTGATGTCCATGGACTGTTCGATGGTTCAATTACCCCTTGTTTGTCCATATCCTTGATAATCTCTTCGGCTTTATCTCTTTTCGCAAATGGAAGTCGTCTAGGCCGTTGTCTGATTGGCTGAGCGTCTCCGGTATTTATTTTATGCGTTACTATGCTTGTTTTGGCCTTTTCCTTCTTATCAATAGCAAAAACATCTTGATACTCTATCAGCATAGACCTCACTTTTTCCGTTCGTTCACGATCAAGATCTTGGCATCTTTCAATGATCATCTCAACAAGGTCCTTTGGATACTTCGACATCGATGATTTCTCATTGGTATTCATAGAGCAAATTGAAGCCACGGGAACACACTGTCCGATCAAAGATCCTCTACTCAACTTGATAGCAGTTTCCTTTAAATTCATAACTCTTACAGGGACGACATCTCGAACTCTCACCAATGTTTTTACAATTAGGAACTCAACATTGTCCACATCTTCGACCATCCTTAAACTTCCCTCTCGGCAGTGTTCATCAAGTCTGGTCATCAGAATTTTCTCACTATTACCGGGTATGGTTACGTTGCATGTAGTTAGTAAGCGGATGACATCTTCTTTGTCGTCGTGAAAGGACAACTCTTCACCATTGATCCTGCTGAGAACTCCATTTTGAACGTCCAATATTGCCCCAACTTTTCTTAGTACGTCCATCCCCAATATGAACTCGTCGGAGATCTCGGCAATTAATACTTCGTGTTTAACTGTGATCTGGTCAATGGGTACTGACATATTAGCTTCGCCATATGTATTAATCAGCTCACCAGTCGCTGTTCTAAGCCTTACTGTTGCAAGTTATAATTTTATGATGGCCTCGTACTACTTCTGGACGTGCGATAGTTCTTGTTGCACCTGTATCCACCAAAAACGATCTACATCTATTATTGATACGACCTTCGATGTATAAGTTGTGAATTCCACCGGAGGACGTAAGGTTGACAGTTACTATGGGGGCTCTAGTTCGCGAGGTCGGCAGTTGCCCCTTGGTGTCGACCTGCTCTAGCTTTCCGACTGCTGGACGATCTTATTACAATTACGACGAATGTGGCCTACGTCGCCGCAATTCCAGCATCTAGGCTCGCGTCTTTTTAGCATCTATGTATGTGGCGCCCTCTGGGCAATACATCATTTTTGGTGGCGAATTAAGATTTCTCATCCCAAAAGACCCCCGACTACCAAATTTCGTGGTGTTATCCCATGCCTGTCAGAAAATATTCAAGAATAAATAAAATGAAAGTTTAACTTTGACACCCTGTATTTCGGTTATTATCAACTTTCGTACTAAGGTAAGTTAGCTTAAATCAACCCATTTTAAGCTTAGCAATCTAAGGTTAAGCTATGGCCTATTCTTTACCAAACACCCTGTATACCATACGTCTATACAAATTAAACTTACTACTTACCATAGCAGTAGCTCCGTCCGGATTCAAAATAGTTAAAATTCCATTATTCTCAATCCATTCCAGTTGCAAAAGGCAGTCAGAAAAGCTTGAAGCATTAATACTAACTCTGGCTTCTCCTGCATGCATCCAGGAGGTGGTATTTACGGCTAGTTCATATTCTGTGAAACTGTCCCTGTTTGGAAGTCGTTCTTTCAAATCGTCCAGTATTTTGATTCTCCAAGGTTGGTCATAGTCGGCATTTGGATTGCATGCATCTGAGTCTCCGAACCAGTTTGGTAGTTGAGGTAAATCAACAGTGCACGCACCAGACTCTACCTTTAACATAAGAAAGTATTTATGTTTTTTTCTACGAATGTCCCTATCATTATGTAACATGAAATCATTATGTGACAGGAAAATGTTAATTATTGGTACCCATCTGTAACACTGAAATTATGAAAACATACCGGTTTGTCAAATAATGCTAAAAAATTGAGTATATTAACCGATGCGCAATAGTACATGATAAAATAGACTTTGAAATTAGATTAAAAATTAATCTTAAAAGTAATCACCTATGACCTATACTACAATCACAATAAAGATGCACTAGAAATAAACAAACCAAGATAAGTTAAATGTTACGAGGAGCACTCCCAAATCATGATTTACAATGTATATACATTGTAATCGCAACAAGTAGCATAGGAGAAAAACATTGTTAGGATTTGAGTGCCATTTGTTGGGTCCACAGTTTTTGTTATGTAGTAGTTGACGTTTACTATTTTACCCCAAAACCTACAGTTTGGGGGACCGTTTATTGTACCCATTCGCTTCGTTATGTAGGATTCTTAATTATGGGATAAAACACTCTTATATTATAACAGAATCAGTGGCGGTTGACAATAACGGAGCGCGAATCGTAAAATGGCCTTCGAGGACGCAGCACGTCGCTTCTAAGCTATTAGCAAAAAACCATGGTGCCATTTTCGAACCATGTATGCTGATCTGTGATTACCTGATACAAATTGAATGAATCAATACAATGAATCAAACAAATCGGAAACAAGTTACAATTTTTTTTTAAGGGAATAGTAGTTGCATCATCATTGGGTGAAATTCAAAAAATTTCTTTATGGATAGATACTAACAAAGGCGCACTAGCCCGCGGGACGGCGGACTGGCGGTAAGTCCGGGCTTGCGGCCAGTCTGGGCTTGCGGCCAGTTAAGTTTCACTCAGAATTCTGAAACTTGATTCAAATAAAAGGGAATTCTATGAATTAAATTGATATTCAATAATGATTCAATAAAATTGTGTTTTGACTAGGAAAGTTTTGGGGTAGTTCTGATTTCTTTCATTATATATGGATTTTGGGCTGCTGAATCCGAATATGAGGTTTGCGGACAAAATTTCTTGCCGGAACATTGAAAAAATCGCGAAAAAAGCGAAAAATTTCAGCTTTTTTTCGCTTTTTTGCTCAAATCTCGAAAACTATTAACTTTTAGTAAATATTATGTTAACAAAAATTAAAGTACTTAAAATTATCTACAAATATCACTATTTACTTTTTTTTAGACGAACCGTTCGGTCTAAAGTACAAGTTGAAAATTGCCAATTTTTAACGGTCTCGGCAAAACCCACTTTTTACATTCCAAAACTTTATTTTTTATTAGAATGCTGTCATTTGATCAATTTCTCCTAGTTTTCTGTACAAATAATAAATGTTAGTTCATAGGTATGGTGTGTCTCTTGTGACAGCTTCCATGAGTCCATTCCGCCCTAAGAGGTCGGGAATGTCTCTGCTTTTCCCTTAGAGCCACAGAAGATCAGGCACAGATGGAGTCACAGTTTCAGTTGGTGTGAACATTTCCTTCGGATCTGTTATCTTGATTTCTGATAAACCTTGAGGTTTTGTCCTTTTAAAATGAATTAGTTGAACAGCTCCCTGACTTCCATAAACCTCAGGCGCGGGTTTCTTTTTTATCCGAGGAATGGATTGCTTAGGAGCTACTGCATGTTTTGGTGCAATACAATAAATGCCACATATGACGTGAAAAGTGTGGTATTCATCAATTGTATGTACGTTAAAATCAGCGTTATCGTACACCTGCTGTGTAAAGCACGGCAGGTCAATTTTCTGCGAACCGCCTGCGAATGCTGACACTTCCAGGCGAACAGCTTCTGTATAGGATGAACAAAACCCCAAAGAGGAAACTACATCCAACCTAGTTTCTTGAGCCGTACTTTTTGTAGAGAAAACAGCCAACCCTGCAAGGAATGGTGAGACCAACTATCTGGGCCTTACTGCCGCTACAAGACTTTGAGCAAGCGCGTTGCTTATCTGGAAGTGTCAGCAATCGCAGACGATCTGCAGAAAATTGACCAGCCGTGCTTTACACAACAGATGTACGAAAACGCTGATTTTAACCTTTTCTATGCCAGGCCTTAATTTGCATGTTAGTCCCTCAATCCCAAAGGTTTATTACTTCTTACCTTATTTATTATTATAATTTATTAGTTGATTACTCTGATAACTTCGTACCAATAGTAACAGAGCGAGTAACGACTATTGTATCTACTTTAATTACTCTGATTACTTCGTACTTCGTCAAGGTCATTATTATATCGGAATACCTATACAAAATACCTACCTACTGAGAAATACGATTCTCGATATGATCACCGGTACTCAAATACAAAAGTAATCAAAGTAACGAATACTGTAAATGATTACTTTATTCATAATACCTACCTACTGAGAAATAGGATTCTCGATATGATTACCGGTACTCAAATACAAAAGTAACAAAAGTAATAATAGTAGGTAATCAAAGTAACGAATACTGTAAATGATTACTTTATACAAAATACCCACCTACTGAGAAATACGATTCTCGATATGATTACCGGTACTCAAATACAAAAGTAACAAAAGTAATCATATTAATCAACGTAACGAATACTGTAAATGATTACTTTATACAAAAGTAACGATTTGTAACGAATACTCGAAAGTAACTATAATTAACATCACTACAATGAGAATATGGTACTGAAAGAATACATAAGAATATCTAAATGCTAAAAACCTCTACTATAAAAGATAAAACGACAGAACATAAAATAAAAAAGTAAGTACTTACACAAGACCAAGGAGCTTCGTACTCAGCCCATCCAAGTTCTTCATCGTCTGCAAAAATACAGGAGTCACGACTTGATTCGCTCCACACGCTCTCGTCAGTTTCTGGATGTACTTCCATTCCTACTATTGATCCTACCGAATGAACGGGACTCCAAGCCTTAGGGTTTTTCGGTTGAATTTCATACTTGGTACTTAAATCTCCTACAGGTAGAGAAGCTGGTGCCGATGGTGCCGAATGTGGATGGTTGTCCCACTCTGTTATGGCCGACTGTTCTATCATGCTGCTAGGTCTAGATTGCTATAAACATAAGAATAAACTACTATTACAAAAATAGAAAAAAATGTTTTAAAACAGGCTAATGGCATCTGAATTCTGAATCTACATATTTTCTTTTGGCATATTAGTATTATTTATTATCTTTAATAAAGGACACGATAATATTAAGGCTGAGCTAATAAAATATATGGAAGGAGAAGGATTACAATTACTATGGAAGATCGTAAGGAGCTGTTGGCATACCGGATGCATACCTAGAGATTGGACTCTTGCAACTATTCTATCATTACACAAAAAAGGTGATAAACATAAGTGTTTTAACTACAGGAGAATATCATTGTTGGTAGTTGCCAGTAAAATCTATGAAATAATATTATAGGAGAAGCTGCGAGAAAATATCGAGGCCATACTGGATGGCAGCCAATGCGGCTTTAGGCCAGGGCGAGGTACAACCGATCTCATATTCACGGTGAGACAGTTATCAGAAAAAGCCCTAGAGCATAACAGTAAGTTGTTTCTCTGTTTTGTGGACTTGGAAAAAGCATTTGATCGGGCGCCACGTAACAAGATCTGGGAAATATTAAACCGTAGAAATGTGAAACCAAAGTTAATATAAGCAATAAAGAGTATATATAAATGTACAAGTAATAATGTAAGAACGAACAATCGCTCATCTATAGAATTCTACACAAGGACAGGTGTAAGACAAGGTGGTGTTCTGAGTCCTTTGTTATTCATCACTCTAATGGACGAAATCGCAAAAGAATGCAGGGGTAAGGTAAAAAGAACTAGGGTTGGGGTGTATAAACTTCAACAAGTTTAGGTGTCAGAGTTGATATATGCCGATGACCTGGTAATTGTGGCAAAATCAGAAAAAGACTTGCAAGTGAATGTGGATGTTTGGAATGAAGCTTTTAAGAAATTTGGGATGAAAATAAATATTGAAAAAACAGAAGCTTTAGTAATATCGAAAACTCAAGAAAGTATAAATGTAAAGCTGAATAATGAGACCATTACACAAGTAGAGGACTTTAAGTATCTAGGATCAACAATGAATGGACAAGGAAATATAAAACCAGAAATAAACATCAGGGTAATGAGTGCAACAAAATTTTACTATGCACTAAGTAAAAGTTTTATTAGGAAGAAAGAAGTAAGCCTGAAAACAAAAATGAAAGTATTTCAAACTGTATACGAGCCGGTGCTACTCTACGGTAGTGAAACGTGGACACTGTGGATAGTGAACGACAACATCCGTAGTAAAATTCAAGCATGCGAAATGAAATATTTACGTGTGGTACCCGGGATGACCAGACGTGATCGTATAAGAAATTAAGACATACGTGAAAGGTGCGGTATTGGAAGGGCCTTAGACAGACTTGAAACGAAACAGTTATCGTGGTTCGGACATATGGCGAGAATGAGTGAAGGTAGAACAGTAAAGAGGGTATGGAAAGCGGCATCCGACAACAAACGACGAACAGGCAGGCCAGCAAGAACGTGGAACGCAAATATTGGGAAGGCTTGTGAAAAAAGAAATATTGGGTGGAGAGAAGCAGAAAGACTAGCTACTGACCGAAGGGCATGGAGACGTCTGATTTCTCCACTTACCTCGACACCGTAAGATACAAGAGGACGGCTTAAGTAAAAGTAAGTAAGGAATTAACCACAATTTCAGTTTAAAATACGTCTATATCTCTGAGATGCAAACATCTTCATCATCATCAGTGGCGTTACAGTTCTTTATGAGGCAAAGCCTTCTTCAGAACAATCCTCCATTCGCCCCTGTATCTGGCAACTCTTCTCTATGCTCTAATTCCAATAGATTTTAAATCGTTCTCTAAGTTGTCTTGGTACTTAAGCCTCCCTTTTGCTCGTTGTCCTATCGATCCTCTACGGTCAAAAACTTTTCTAACTATGGCATCTTCCTCTCGCCTGATTACATGCCCTATCCATCTAAGGCGTGCTACTACTCCAGGGAAATAAGGTTTTTGTCGGGACACTTGAGCAACCAGGTTGCAAATGGGTTTTTTGGGTACTATATACCCAATACATTATACATACAAAAATGCCCGTCACAGTTAGGACGAGAATTTTAGTTATTAACAAATAAGTTTAAAAAATGGCAGTTTTATCGTTTAAATCGCTACAGGTAAAAATAGGATAATTAAATATCTTATTTATAGTATTCTTCTTTTAGTAGATGAGCCAATGTTTAAAACGACAGTTTTTTAATTTTGGTCCGATCATTTGTCGCTTCAAAAATTGCCAAATAAAACTAAAATTTCGAAAATAAAAAATTTGCTATAACTTTCGTGAAAGTGACCTTACGACTTTTATATTTCACAAAAAGTTGAATCAAAGAGTCCATATACTGCACAAAAAATTATAAGACGATTCGTCAATTAGTTTAAATTTTATTCAATGTGTTTATCTTAAAGAACTTTTTTTTTGTAATGTTATTGTTCAGAAAATAATAATTATATAGAAATTCTGTGAAAACCACATGAAAGAACAATAGTCTTGTTTTCAAATTATTGAAGAAAATCATTAAAAAGTAATTTTTGTCACTACGAAAACATTTTACCAAAGTAGAGTCATTTTTGGCTTGAAAACAATTTGAATAGCTTTGTTAATATTGACTGTAGAGTAAATTTACCTTGGAATTTCAAAAGCTGGTATTTTTATACAAATTTTCAAAAAAAAAACTTTTTGCCTATGTTAATTACGGTCAAAGTTAGCCACTTTTATTATTTAATTCACAGTTACTTCAATATATATAAAATTCTCCTGTAACAGTGTTAGTTACCATACTACTCCGAAACGGCTTGGCCGATTTTTATGAAATTTTACAAGTGTATCCTATGGGACTGAGAATAGGTTTTAATCTATTTTTATACCCATAAGTTATAAGGGGGGTTGAACCCCTGATATTTTATTTTATTTTTTGGACAAAATTGTCTATCTTAATTTTATATGATGTAGGATTAAAAATATATACAACCCTTAATTTACACTTTTCCATCACTAACCCCTATTTGTTAATACCTATCTATATATTTACATCTATAAAATTATCCTGTCACAGTGTTAGTTGTCATACTCCTCCGAGACCGCTTGACCGATTTTTATGAAATTATATATGTATATTCAGTAGGTCTTAGAATCGGTTGCAATCTATTTTTCATATCCCTGAGTGATAAGGGGAACTCCCCCTAACATTTTGAAATGTTAGGTGGGGATTTACGTACATAACGTACTCTACAAGAATACGAGTACATACAATTTAAAAAAAATATGATCAAAATCCATCAACAAGCTCTAGAGATATTAATCGCAGCATATGTTTGAAGAATTAGTTTCATTTTTTGAGTGCACGGATTTTAATAATTCATTTCCACCGACCACAAATCGATTTCGTTAGAACGTTATTTTTAAAGCTTTATTAACAACTCTGTTGAAGTTTAAAGTTTACTAAAACTTTTACGTATAAACTATATACCTTCAACTTCGAAATGGCGCTAGTTGGGTTGCTTAATTGTTATAAACAAGGTAGCTGTAAATTAAAAAAAAAGTGGCTAACTTTGACTAATTAACCTAGGCAAAAAGTGTTTTTTTGAAAATTCGTATAAAAATACCAGCTTTTCAAATCCCAAAGTAGTTTTAATCTACAGTCAATATTAACAAAGTTATTCAAATTGTTTATGAACTAAAAATGACCCTACTTTAGTAAAATGTTTTCGGAATGATAAAAATGACTTTTTAATGATTTTTTTAAATACTTTGAAATAATGACTTTTCTTCTTTCATGTGGTTTTCACACAATTGCTATTACATTACTATTTTCTGAACAATAATATTGCGAAAAAAAAAGCTTATTGGGATAATCAAATTGAATAAAATTTAAACTAATTGACGAATCGTCTTAAAATTTTTTTGTACATTATATGGACTGTTTGTCTCAACTTTTGGTGCAATACGAAAGTCTCAAGGTCATTTTCACAAAAGTTATAGCAATTTTTTTATTTCCGAAATTTTAGTCTTATTTTGCAATTTCTGAAGCAACAAATGATAGAACCGAAATTCAAAAACTGCCATTTTAAACCTTGGCTCATCTGCTACGAGAACAACAGTATAAATAAGATATTTAATTACCCTATTTTTACCCGTAGCGATTTAAACGAAAAAACTGCCATTTTTGAAACTTATTCGTTAATAACTAAATTTCTCGTCCGAACTGTGACGGGCATTTTTGTATGTAAAATGTATTAGGTATATAGTACCCAAAAAACCCATTTGCAACCTGGCTGCTCAAGTGTCCCGAACATGGTATACTTTTGCCTTATTTCCCTGGAGTATACCTTAATCAATTTTACAACGTCAGGTTCTCCAAAACTTATATAAAACTCAAAGTCGTAACGCCTGCACCACAAACCTTGTTCTTTTACCCCTCCATATATTCTTCTTAATATTTTTCGCTCAAAACGTTTGAGCAGTTCTTGGCCATTCTGTGTGACTAAGTTATTGAACCATATGTTAGTACTGGTCTTATTAGTGTTTTGTAGACAGTCAATTTAATTTTTATAGGTATTTTTGAGGCCATCTGTCTTCTTAAGCCATAGTAACACTTATTGGCGAGCACTATTCTTTTTTTAATTTCTTCACCGACATTTCTATCTTTAGTTAGCAGCGATCCTAAGTATATAAAGGTGTCGACACCTTCCAGTTCTACGTCGTCAATTATTATTCTTGTAGGTGTCGGGTTGCTTGACCTAACCTAGTACAATACATATATTTGGTCTTTTGAATATTTATATTTATTAGCATTCTCTGTGCAGATGCTCTTAACGACCGAAATGCTTCAGTCAGAGATTCTGTGGACCTACCTATGATGTCTATGTCATCTACGTATCCGACAATTTGTACTGTTTTGTTAAAGATAGTACTATTCGTATTAATCTGGGACTCTCGAATTATTCTTTCTAATACCAGGTTAAATAAGAGACACGATAGTCCATCACCCTGTCTTAGTCCATTTTTGCAATGGAAGGGCATTAAGAAATCGTTTTGGATTTTTACCATGCTCTCTGCTCCTGTGAGTGTAAGTTCAGTTAACTGGACAAGATGAAGCGGTATTTGAAATTCTACCATAGCAAGTAGAAGTTTACCTCTATTAGCTGAGTCGTATGCGGCTTTGAAGTCAACGAATATGTGGTGGGTGTCGACGCCGAACTCAAGGATCTGCCTCACTGTACGTATCTGGTCCGTTGTTAATTTATCAAGACGGAAACCGCACTGATATCCTCTCACTACATGTTCGGCGTAAGGGAGGAGTATTTTGTACAACACGTTGGACAACACTTTATATGCCATGTTGAGTAGAGTGATGCCTCTATAATTATCACACACCACTATGTCTCACTTTTTGTGTAGAGGACACAGTACACAGCAGAGGTGCAAACATGCTTAGGATAATAAACACAGACAAAAAGACCACAAATAGAGGAATATATAAAAAAAAACACCTCTCATCTCACTAAATAAAGAAAAATATGTAGCAAACACATCAATACAATGCAGCAAGATCTGGATACCAATATTGAAACAAGAAGTAATTAATAAGATATACCATCACAAACAGGTCAATAGCAGGTCAGAGACCCATCATCTATACTTAACTATTATAAGCACAGAAAGATAAGAATTTGATATCAATTCGAGGGTACAGCAACATCTCTCAGAATTTTCACCTCAAAATGTAGCTGATGCCTCTAACAACGAGGCCAAATAAGTCAACTGTCAAATTGGTATTACCTCCAACCGCCAATAGGGCTTTTCATCTATTGTCATTTTTTTCCAGCTTCTGTCATATGTTGTTTAATCTGTGTATAATACTAATATACACGGATTATACCACATATGACAGAAACTCGAAACAAATGACTGTGAATGAAAAGCCCTATTATAAACATTTACAGGATAAAATGATTCATAAGTTTATTTCAGAATTTTTTGAAAACAGTTTTCAGACTGGAAATCGAAACGGCAACGCAAATATACACACATCAAAATAATCTAGGGACACCTATATTAATAGCTTTAAATCAATGTTAGCGGCAAATACAAAAATAAATTTATGTTTTTAATCTTTTTTGTTATTTTGTCGATTATTGTACCAACTTGGACAGTAATAGGCCTGGATTCCGCGTACCAAAAAAAGTTGATTAATAGCAAGCTGAAAATTTGTTAATAGCTTAACGGTGTCTAGTCGAACAAACTTTGATGTACGGGAACACTGGAACAGGGAAAGTTTTGATTGTGGAAAGTTAAAAATTTGGCACGTCAGATTACGAAAATGTTCCATGTATTTTGTCGGACAGAACATCCAATTGATTTGTTACCCTTTTATTAAACTCTCATGCAAAAATCAGACTGATATTACTGTCATTTGAAATGTTCTACGTGTTCCACTCATTAAAATTCCCAATTGGTGATAAACACCAGTCTAATTTTTGCATGAGAGTTTAATGAAATGGTAACAAAATAATTGTAAGTTCTGTCCGACAAAATACATGGAACGTTTTCGTAATCTGACGTTCCAAATTTTTAAACTGTTCCACAATAAAAACTTTCCCTGTTCCAGTGTTCCCGTACATCAAAGTTTGTTCGACTAGACACCGTTAAGCTATTAACAAATTTTCAGCTTGCTATTAATCAACTTTTTTTGGTCCGCGGGATTCAGGTCTATAATGCTGATAAGAATGGCTATAAAATAGTTAACAAAACTTAAATATGCATTTTTTGTCTATGTGAATTTTTATTTAGTTTTGCAATTGCTACTAATGGAGAGACATCATTTAAATCGCGAAACGCAGTGGCATGTTGTAGGGATGCTTCAAGCTGGCAGAAGTGAAAGAGAAGTTGCTGAGGTCCTCCACGTGAATAGAAGTGTCATTAATCGTTAGTGGTTAAGGTTTCAAGAAACCGGTAATGTTGTTGAACGTCATACAGGCCGTACAAGGATAACCAACCACGTTGAAGACCGTTTTATTAGGTTGCAGGCTTTGCGAGATCGCACTGTAACTTCATCCCAATTAAAATAAGGCTGCAAGAGAACCATCAGGTGTTTGTAAGTGGCCAAACCATTAGAAATACACTGCATGAAGTAGAGTTAAATGCTCGAAGACCTGTGAAAGCGCCTGTGTTATTCAGAGGAAATCGCGCACATCGACTTCAGTAGGCACAAAAACACTCAAATTGGGTTAGACGAAAATTTGAATCTACTTTGTTCACAGATGAGTTGCGATTTGGATTTGCACCAGATATAAGACGGAGAAGAATTTGGAGACGATCTGGCAATGCTGAACGATTGGCCACCGTGCAGGAAGTTCATAGACAGCAAGGCAGCAGTATAATGGTGTGGGGTGGCATCACTCTTAGTGAAAGAACCAATCTCGTTTGTCCAGAACGTTTTCTAAATGCAACAGGCTACCATGATATTATTCTCGAACCTATTGTTGTACCCGTTGCACAACAAGCTGGTTCCCAATTTCAATTAATGTATGACAATGCGCGTCCCCATACTGCCAGGGTCTTGCGAATATTCCTCGAAGATAATGAAATTGAGGTTTTACCATAGCCTGCACAATCGGCAGATTTAAGCTCAATTGAGCATGTGTCGGACATATTGGGCAGACGCATTTAACAACAAAATATTGCGTTCAATACCAGACAGCAACTGTTTGAGAACAATGTTTCAACGGAGTGGAACAGAATACCGCAGCAAGACATTCACCATTTGATCACGAGTTTGCCTAACAGATATAGGACAGTAATCAACAACCGTGGAGGTCATACACCACACTAACTTAACCTAAAGACTACTTTGTTGGGAGTTGAGGGGCAAGAAATTAGTTTCTTTATTTTTTTGTTACCATTTTTGACTCTAATGCCCGATTTCACCAACGATACCTAAATATATAAGAATTACCTAAGTGGATTTAGGTACTTCCTAACTCTAAAATGGATTTCACCATACGATAAGAATTGCCTAAACCGCTTAAGCATTACCTTACGGTAGGATACGGTTTTTGATCTCCCTAAACTTTAGGTATTACTACTTATCGTTGAGTCAGGTTATATTTTTATAATTTTAATTAATGTACTTGTGACGTTTGTCAATAATTTGCTTCTTACCTTAATTTTTCTGTTATTCTGTAATATTAGGTATATTAGTTATAATTTTGTATTTTCTTTTATATTAATAATATAATATGTGTTGGAAAATATAGAAAATAATTTGTATTTTTTACAGGTCTATTGACAAAATTATGTAGTTTACCTACTACCTAACAAACTAGTGTTGTATTTCAAAAACCTATTCATGATATCACTAAAAGTGTGTCATTAAAAATTAATAATAAAAAGCAATTTTCAACATACTATTTATTTTTTCTACAACCGTGTTAAAAATTCAATTTTTAGCACTCCATACGAGCGTTAAAAATGCTACTTTAAGGCACTAGTGCTTTAAAAATTATTTAAGGCACTACAGTTCGTATTGACCGTATATAAATATAAAAATGGAATGTAAGTCAAGTTCAAGTAAAAGTTTTTGTAGATATTGTCCTGTAATTACGTTTGTAGAAAAAATATTGTATGATATGCGTGTTAAAAAGTACATTTTTAAGGCACTCATGTGAATTGCAGAACTCGCTATAGCTCATTCTGCAAACTTTCACATGCGTGCCTTAAACGTGTACTTTTAACACTTATGTCATAAATAACTATTAAAATTATTTCATTAATGACAATTCAACTAACTATTTTTCTCAAAAGAACAAACAGTACAAAACTGAATAAAACCAAATTGGCAAACAAACAATAATGACAAATAATCGAAAAAGTAAGGTAATGTCATCTTATTCTTCTTTTTATTTATCAAAAATAGTTCAAAAGTACCCGAATTAATACCTAGGAAAAAATTTCCTAGATAAGCAGTTCTTTTAGTTGTAATGTCATCTTATTCTTCTTTTTATTTATCAAAAATAGTTCAAAAGTACCCGAATTAATACCTAGGAAAGAATTTCCTAGATAAGCAGTTCTTTTAGTTGTAAAAGTAAAACGCTATTGTTCTTAAGTACTGACTTAGGAAGTTCCTATCGATAAGAATTACTTAATAAGTCAACTGTTTAGGTATCGTTGGTGAAATCGGGCAATACTCTCTTTTAATTTTCTTAAGAGCTATTGTGACAATTCTAAGAAAAAATGTATATTTTACATTCGGGACACTCGTTTATAACTTTTTTTTAATATTTGATATTAATTATTTGCAACCCTTCTGTAATCTCGCATTTTGTTTATGTCCCCTAGATTATTTTGATGTGTGTACATGTATGTAAAAAGGTAAATTGCATTACAATCAATTGTGACTTAATCCCATATAAAATATCTATTAAGATAATAAAATACTAATAAATAATAACGAACTACTAAATACATTAATGAAACTTACTAAAGCAGTATAGCTCCTACGGAATTTATCTTTATTTAGACTTGCATTACTACTGGCTCTGCTGACTTGAAGAGGAGCGCGTAATGCATGCCATCTTTTTCCTGTTAAATCTTCAGGACAGACACCAGTTCTATGATATACAAGACGATCATCAGCACCTACCGCAAATACTTGATCATTAGCTGCCACAGAAACCTGACTGATTCGACCCACCATCTCGATCCAACCACTCCCCGTAGACAATTCCTCACTTAATCTGGCTCCTTCCCCTTTAACACCTTTTCTGTAAAATCAATAGTTTTATTTTTTAACCATTATGGAATGATTTATTATGTTATAGCATCACTCTTTAAATTTTTCCTTTTCCCGATTTACTTACGACGGATTTTATAAGATTTTAATTTTACCTATAAGTTATACTATTGTTACGCGATTGACTCTACTATTTTATTTATTTATATCTTTAGGCACTAAGTTTAATTTAAATAAAGGGAGACTTACTTATATTATTTTATTTACATCACTTATTTATTTTAATAATTACAAATAACATCAACTAACACATCTAATTTATTTACAACTCAAATTTATGATTTAATTAACTAAACATAATAACTACGATAACTAATAAATACATTTCACTAAATCCGATCGAATACAATTATATCACGCGTCGCGGCTCGTTCATTGACTGACTGGCCTGTGATCGGATTCCTGTTCTTAAATACTCTGGCAGCGGTCGCCTTGAATCGCCGTGGAAGATCTGGCCTTTACTCGTAACGCGGAGAAATATCGACAAGAATTAGGCCGGGTTGTGAGGCGTCACACTATGTTATACAGGGTGTCCCTGAAAATAGTGCGTTCCTTAAAGGTATGGACTGAGTGCACCATTTAAAACAAAAGTCTCATATTTTTTTGTACAGTCAACCGTTTTCAAAAAAATTGTTTATTAATTTTAACCGATTTGATTATTGTCCACAGAAAAGCAAATACAGCCGGCAACGTTGCGCTCCTTATTATACACCGAGTTAAAATTACTGTGCCTCAACTATTTTGAATAGAATCAGCGATCGTTAGGCATAATAGGGCTTTTCATTCACAGTCATTTGTTTCGAGCTTCTGTCATGTGTCACATAATATTAATATATCTACGTCATACGTTATTGGTATATGCCATGATACAAACCAAAGACGTATGACGTAGATATATTAATATTATGTGACACATGACAGAAGCTCGAAACAAATGACAATCGATGAAAAGCCCTATTGTGTATTGATACTGATAACAGTGATAGAGAAAAAGCATTAGTTTTTATTAAATATCTGATAACTAAGGTTTGTATACTATTCTACTTTGAAAATTTATTATTACAGTAAATGTTAAAACTGGCCGCCGTAACAAATCAGTTGGAAGTTCTGTCCGACAAAATACATGGGACGTTTTCGTAGTCTAACGTTCTAAATTTTTAACCTGTCACAATTCACAATCATAAACTTGTCAGCATGACACGTTCCACAATTAAAATCACGTTCTACAATTAAAACTTCCCCTGTTCCAGTGTTCCCGTACATCAAAGTTTGTCCGACTAGACACCGTTAAGCTATTAACAAATTTTCAGTCTGCTATTAATCAACTTTTTTTGGTACGCGGGATCCAGGCCTATTTGGGACACATTCACAAAACTTCGGGTACTAGGATGTCGTCGTTCGGGACAGCGTTTAACATAAAGTCTAACAGCCCTACTAATACTGTCACAGTGAGCTTCACTGTACGTAATTAACATATCGTGATACTCGCGAATCGAAAACATGACAACACGATGTATTCTCGGGTTACAGGTATAGCGACACGCTTCATTTATTTTTTTAATTGTTAATTTTAAATATTAACTTTATTTTCTAAACGAAAATAATATGGGTCATTTAAAATTCACATGTGTTTCGCTCCTAAATACAAAACTAGATTGTATAAAATAATGTTTTTTTCTGGGAAACAAATTCCCCATTAAATAGTTACCTTATCAGACCTTATGTCAATAAATCACTTTTTAAATGCATTCGAAGACGCTTCTTAAAACTACAGGAAGTTTCTCAGCTTTTAAAACGCCAGATTTGGTAATTTATCGCCTTTTCTGGCCACATGGTAGAACCGCATAAATGATGACATAATAGTGTTGTGGTCTCAGTCGATACACAACCCCAGCAGGCATCGGTCGGTCATACAACCCTCGCTGGGCCCAAACAACAACAAACCCTCTTACGAGATTTAAGCACGCCTTTTTTAACCAAAAATAAATAAATATATTACTGTTCGTTGTTTTACACTTATTTTAATTTAAGTTAATTGTTTCCGTCAACACCACCCACGGAACACAGGTATTTATGACTGTTTATAAATGTACGTTCTCTGTGTCAAAATAAATGAAACTGCCGGGTTGTCAAGTGTAAGTTTAACCAAAATAAATTTATTTTTATTTTTTGTGGCAACAGATGACCTTAGAAACAAAAACTTATATAAGAAAGTTTTCTTTTAAATGGAGCATTCTACCCATATAGTCAGGGATCCCAGGCCTATTTTTACCATTTATTACTAACAAGCTAATTTTTTGTGAGTAGATTCATTTTGACGAGACGCCCAACTTTTTTCCTTACAACAATTTCCGTATGTGGTAGATAACACAGATAAATAGCAGGGATAGTCCAGTCGGGTTAGACGAATAACAGGCCTAACCTTGCATGCCAAGCTATCCCAAATTTTATTTTCCTAATTTTTACGGAGGGTCAATAGTAGTGTAAATTTAAAATCTCAACTGAGTTCCGCCGTCATTTTGATTTTAAACGGGAACCGTTTTTGCTCAATATCTCCGCCATTTTCAACTTCTCGACAAAAAGTATGAGAACTAAAATTGTTGAAAATATGATTTTCTATAATTTCTTTCATTCCAATTTTTTTCGTGCGGTCCATATTTTCAGAGTTATGGGGGGGGGGGGGGAAATAATGACAGTTATTTTCACATTTTCAACAATTTTGGTTCTCACACTTTTTGTCGAGAAGTTGAAAATGGCGGAGATATTGAGCAAAAATGGTTCCCGTTTAAAATACGATTTTCTATAATTTCTTTCATTCCAATTTTTTTCGTGCGGTCGATATTTTCAGAGTTATGGGGGGAAATAATGACAGTTATTTTCACATTTTCAACAATTTTGGTTCTCAGACTTTTTGTCGAGAAGTTGAAAATGGCGGAGATATTGAGCAAAAATGGTTCCCGTTTAAAATCAAAATGACGGCTAACGCAACGGTGGAGTTAGTCGAGATTTTAAATTTACACTACTATTGACCCTCCCTAAAGATTAGAAAAATAAAATTTGGGGCAGCTCGGCATGCAAGGTTAGGCCTGTTATTCATCTAACCCGACTGGACTATTCCTGCTATTTTTGTTATATACCACATACGGAAATTTTTGTAAGGAACAAAGTTGGGCGTCTCGTCAAAATGAAGCTACTCACGAAAAATTAGGGGCTAAATGCCCCTTGGTATGTACCAAACTGTATGATGGAGCAAGACCTCAATTGTGATCCATAAAAACAGTAATACCAGAATATTACAAAAAATATTCCAAGAGACTAGAATCTCATCCAAACGAGTTAGCCAGCAACCTCACTGATGATCATTGTAAACGGATCGAAACCGTATGAATTTGACTGAGTTAACGCGACAAATAACTTCGATAAGATGCTGGTTAAGTGATTAAAACGTGTGAAAAGATATTGACTTTATTATCTTTAAGGCATTAATATTAAACAGTAAAAAATAGAAGATAAGTCCGTTATACTTGAACTGTCCAAAGTTTTGATAAAACACGACACTCTGAATAGATTTGCACGATAAGATGGGATTGTTTCGCCCAAGCCGTGGTGTTTTGACGCGTATGCCCTTACGAACCTTTTCTTGTGCGAATGTGCTTTGCCGACTGCCTGTAGGCGATTCACTCTTTTCGTATGATGATATGTGAATATATTGGTATAAAACTACCACGTTGCCACGTCATAAAAAAGGCAAAAATAAAGAATAAGAGGGCATAAACATGGCCCCCGCCTTGGCAAACACTGCCAACAAATACCGCTAAAGAATTGTTCAAATGTCTTAACTAACTTAGTCCGAAATAGGCAACGGACACACTTTGGCGAAGGAACGAGTAATAATACCATTGTCTGTCTTTATCTTGAAGACTCTTGCTACACCATCGCTGCCGCGAATCAGTTCAATCACGCGACCTAATTTCCACCTTAATGGAGGCAAATTGTCCTCCTTAATAAGCACTAACGCGTTTTCCGTCACTTCACCATGAGTAGTAGTCCACTTGGTACGCTTCTGTAGTTCGGAGATGTATTCCTTGTTCCAGCGTTCCCATATGTGCTGGGAAAGCTGCTGGATATGTTGAAACTTCGAGAGACGATTAACTGGAATATGACGAAGATCTGGATCTGGATTGGTAGTAAGTGGTCTTCCGATGAGAAAATGTGCAGGAGTCAAGGAGGAAAGATCATTAGGATCACAGGATAAAGGATGAATAGGTCGGGAATATATTATGGCCTCAATTTGCACAAGCAACGAATAAAATTCCTCGAACGTTAGGTGGGCATTTCCTAAGACTCTATGTAAATGATGCTTAACTGTTCTTACCTCGCTTTCCCACAAGCCGCCAAAATGAGGAGAATACGGAGGTATGAAAGACCACGAAATATCATCCTTTAGCAAGGATTCTCTTATCGCTGGAGTGTGCTGCTCTAAAAACTCTTTCAAAGGTCTCAATTCCGAACTAGCTGCTATGAAATTGGTTCCATTATCGGAAGCCATCTTTTGAGGCTTGCCCCTACGCGCAATAAATCTTTTAAAAGCCAACAGAAATGATTCCTTAGATAATTCGGTAACTAATTCTAAATGTATGGCCTTCGTACAGAAGCAAATGAACAAACACATATAACTCTTCATTAACCGGCAACCTCGACCCTTTCTACCGCGAATTAAGAAAGGTCCCGCATAATCCACACCGGCCACGATGAACGGTGGACCACCTGCGATGCGCGACGCAGGTAGGTTTCCCATTATTGGCTGAATGTGCTTAGATTTCAAACGAAAACATTTCACACATTTATGCACGGTACGGCGTGCTAAATTTCTACCCGATATGGGCCAAAAGGTTTCTCTTACTGTAGAGAGCAAAAGTTGAGGATCCGCGTGCATTAAGTCCTTACGAAAATGATTAAATATTAAAACCGTAACTACATGATCTGCCCCTAAAATGATTGGGTGCCTTTTATCATACGCAAATTCCGAATGTTTTAAACGACCGCCTACTCTCAGAATGCCCTGACCATCAAGAAATGGAGACAAGTTTATGAGCTTACTGTTTTTCTCCAGAGGCCTTTTCTGGCTCAAAAGACCAATTTCGCTAGAGAACGTTTGTGCCTGGCATATTTTTAAAATTCGATTAAAAGCGGAATTTATTTCTTCTGCCGAAAGGGGATCGGAAGTCTTTTCTTTGCTTTTACAAAGGTGAATAAATCGGAACACATACGCGGCGGTTCGCTTCAATCGCAAAATATTGGAAAAGCGCTCAAACGAAAATACTTCCCCATTGTGTGTTGCGTCCAGCTTGTTGACAAAAACCTTTATGTTTTTTCGCTCTTCGCTTATTTCAGTAGGCGCAACTTGTAAATTTGGCCATTTATCAGATTCTTGCATGAGCCACTCGGGTCCATGCCACCATAAGTTGCATTCCATTATTTCTGCTGGCTCCACGCCTCTGGACACTAAATCTGCAGGATTATCTTTACCAGGAACATGCCGCCATTGCGCAAATGACGTGGTTTCTTGTATTTCGGCTACGCGATTGCTCACAAACGTCTTCAATAAATTAGCCGGGGTTTTCAACCAGCTAATCACTATTGAGGAGTATGTCCAGAGGTAGCATGCGTTAAATTGTACATTTAATGACATTTTGACCTTATTGGTCAAACGCGATAAAATTATTGCTCCGCAGAGCTATAAACGCGGCAAGGTAACGGGTTTTACGGGCGCAACCTTGCTCTTCGCACACAATAAAAATGAATGTGATCTACCTAACGTATCGGTAGATTTTACGTATAAGCAAGCGCCGTATGCTCTTTCAGATGAATCACAAAATCCATGCAGTTCAACATTGACCTCACGAGAACATATGACGTGCCGCGGTATTTTTAACTTATTTAAATGCCGTAGTGCGCTCCTGAATTGCAGGTAATTTTTCGCTAAATGCTCGGGTATGGGATCATCCCACGAAAGACGCTCCAGCCATAACCTTTGCAGCATAATTTTCGCGGTAATTGTACACGCGCCTAACAGACCCAAGGGATCGAAAATTTGAGCCGTTTCCGATAATAAAATTCGCTTCGTAACGGTACGACATAGAGACGAATTTATACTATAAAATAAAGTATCCGATTGAGGTGAATATAACAAACCTAAAGTTTTCGCGTTTTCATTTTCGCTGAATTGAATAACCGAGCCCGCGTCAGTAGTATCCTGAATATCTCTTAATACTTCCGGTTCATTTGAATAAAATTTACGCAATGTGAATCCTGTCTTGAGGACCTCAAAAAGTGGCTTACAGGTTTCGCGCGCCTTTTGTTTTGAATTAAAACCCATTAATAGATCGTCCACGTAAAAATCGTTCTTTATAATGTTAGCAAGGTCCGGGTTCTTAGCTTCTAGCTCCTCACTCAATGTCATTAGACACTTTATCGCCAAATATGAAGAGCATTTCATCCCATACGTTACTGTTTGCAATTGAAAAACCTCAATAGCCTCTTTCGGACGATTTCGCCACAAAATGCATTGCAAAGATTTCTGATCGTCTTCAACCAACACCTGGCGGTACATCTTTTCTATGTCGGCACTCACCACATATAGATGGGTTCGGAACCGCAATAAAATGGAGAGTAGATCATTTTGCAGGGTTGGCCCAGCCATTTGAATATGATTTAATGAGACGCCGCTTGTCGTTGGAGCGCTACAATCGAACACGACGCGCAAACGTGTGGTCAGAGAACTTTCTTTTAGAACTGGATGATGTGGCATAAAGTAAAATGTGCCCTTTTCGCTAAAGTCTGTTACCGCTTCCGAAACTTTACACAAACTTTTCATATGACCTAATTCTTTATATTCTTCAATGAATGTGCTATAAAGAGTTCTTAAATCAGCGTCTTTACTTAATTTTCACTCGAGATTTAAAAAACGATATTTCGCTTGCCGAAAAGAATCTCCGAGTGAACTTATCGGTTCCTTGAACGGTAAGGATACTATGAATTTTCCCGCTGCATCGCGTTTTACGGTATTCGCGAAATGTTTCTCGCACGCAACTTCTTCGCTTGAGAAGGCCGGTTTTTCGCTAAAAACCTCCTCTAGCTCCCAGAACTTACTTAACTGCTCTGTGACTTCCATAGTGTTGGCAAAATTACACTTGGTTGTTCCGTTTCCTGCTGAGTTATTTCGGGTAGAGTACGGCCCTGCTATGATCCAACCAAATGAAGTTTCCTGCATAAATGGCTTATTCTTCCCTAAACTGATTCTATTCGTGCCAAGAATTTGCCAGAACAGATCACTTCCTATTAATAATTCGACCCGTTGTGGTTTATAGAAGTAATCATCCGCTAATTGCAAATGACTGGGTATCCCTAGATCGCTAATATCTATTTTAACCGCTGTAGATAGTATGCTTTGTTCAGGGCTGGCCTTGCTGCTAATAGCAGAAGCTGTCAAATTGGTAGTATTTAGAGTGCCTTGTAGGTCATCTACCGCTTGATTTTCGCTCGCGTTTACTACAGGTTGTCGCATTGAAGGTGTGTTTCGCTCGCTTGACCTATCGGGGTGCAAATACGTGTGATGCCTAGAAGAACATCTCTTGCACGTTGATTGTTTACACCGCCTGTAGTAGTGTCCCCCCTTGAGACAATTCGTGCAAAGGTTCATCTTTCGTACTTTATCGAATATTTCCTTCGATGAAAGCCTTACAAATTCGCCGCATTGATAGATAGCATGTTCCCCTTTGCACATAGGGCAACATCTCGCACTATCTGTATTGTTTGGAGTGTCTTGCGATGAGTATAGACCGCGAGTATTCTGCGATTTTTTTGTATTCCGCGGATATGCGCCCGCTTGCGAATTATTTCGCGTATTCTGTTTTTCCGCTTGATTTGCCTCAATTGATTCCAAGAGGTCCGCTCTTGATTTTAAAAACGTCTTAAAATCGTCGAAACTAGGTATTTCGTTGCTCGTTTTGCTGTTCTCCCACGCGCGTAAAGTATATGTGTCAAATTTGCTCGAAATAATATGAATGAGGAGAACATCCCAATATTCTGTAGGTAAGCCTAGTTGCTTTAATGCGTATAAATGTTTTGAAAAAATGTCAACTAGCTGCCGCAATCTACTAGATGACTCTTTATTTATCGGTTCTATATTAAATAATGCTTTGACGTGATTAGATATTAATAATCTATTGTTGTCGTATCTTTCCCTAACTAATTTCCACGCAATCTTGTAATTTTCCGCAGTGAATTCCAAAGTTCGTATGATTTGAGCCGCGCCTCCTTGTAGAGAACTTCGTAAATAATGAAAGCGCCTGATATCACCTAAGTACTCATTCTTGTTGACCAATGATTCAAAGATATTAGCATAATCAAGCCAATTATTCATATCCCCGTTAAAATGTCCTAATTCTATCGGTTTCAGCTCGATACAGTGACCCGCGTATGAATTTTTAGAGCGCTCACTAGCTTTATCGCCCCCATAATCACGGATGATTTTTCGCGCAATCGCTACTACAGAAGAGTGCTCATTATAAAATTCCTCGCGCTCAAGAACCTCCGTAGCTAATTGATCTCCTTGGACCGAAGTTTCGATTTGATCCTGAATTTCATTAAATTCAACTAAGCTCTCAATACTATTCAACATTTCGATTGTCTGTAAAACCTCTAACGCGGAAATGATATCACCCTTTTTTATTTTGTCCTGTAACGGAGAAATGTATTTGCTAATAATTGTAACCTTGGCTTTCTGAGAACCTCGTCTACGATTAAGACCTTCCATATCGCAAATGATTGTTTAAAAAATTGCTAAAGTAATTTATTTAAAATAAAAACCCAAAATGACTATTCAATAAAATGACAATGTACCTAATTTATTCAAAATAAATCCGCAAATGATTAATAAATGTAATCTGTTCAAAATAACCAGCAAAAATGATTATTCGACAAAATAACAATATAATTTATTGAAAATAAATCCGCAAATGAAAAATAAATGAAAATAACTCGCGAAATCGTTAAAATAGTTATTAAATGAAATGCTTGTAACTTATTCAAAATTACCCACAAAACGTTCATTCAAATCCCTTCGTTGACTATACAAACAAACAAGGAAAAATATGGTCATAAATTAAGGAATTCTCACCAGGTTTGCAGAATGCTGTCATCCCTTTTCTTCAAAACCACAACACAGATAAACAAGTGTTTATTTTACACGCTCGACTTTTGAGATAAGAAATTACGATACACATCTGGATCCCTCGCCGCTCGCAACGTTGCTTAAGAAATGCAGTCGGCCAGTTCTATATTGTTTTGTCGCACTTAAAAAGGCCCGTTTGAAAAGTCCTTTATCTTCTTCTTTCACGTTAAGTATTTATTTGGCTCGCTTAAGGACCATGTAAACGGATCGAAACCGTATGAATTTGACTGAGTTAACGCGACAAATAACTTCGATAAGATGCTGGTTAAGTGATTAAAACGTGTGAAAAGATATTGACTTTATTATCTTTAAGGCACTAACATTAAACAGTAAAAAATATAAGATAAGTCCGTTATACTTGAACTGTCCAAAGTTTTGATAAAACACGACACTTTGAATAGATTTGCACGATAAGATGGGATTGTTTCGCCCAAGCCGTGGTGTTTTGACGCGTATGCCCTTACGAACCTTTTCTTGTGCGAATGTGCTTTGCCGACTGCCTGTAGGCGACTCACTCTTTTCGTATGATGATATGTGAATATATTGGTATAAAACTACCACGTTGCCACGTCATAAAAAGGCAAAAATAAAGAATAAGAGGGCATAAACAATCATAATGATGTACGACGCTTGAAGAAATTCAAAATAGTGGACCTAGCAAGAACATTCGAATAATACTCTGTAATAACTAAACTTGTTTTAATTTAATTTATGTAAAGAGAGTGATCACTGGATGTCTCTCTACAGGTCAAATTTTCAATTTTCTGTCAAATAATTTACCTATTGTTTTTAGTTAAAGACAGGTTGTAAATATTACCAAAAATTAAAAAAAAATATTCTCACCTAAACCATATCTGCTTATCTTGAGTCACTGCCCAAACAGCACATGTTCCAACGGATATTTGAGTTATTCTTAAACTTTCTGAAGGACTATTGACTGACACCCAGGAATCGCCTTGTAGATTATCGCGACCTACTCCGATTCTTACTAACGCTGTACCATTTATTGTGGATGTCCAAACTAACCCATTAGGTCCGACACTTATTTGACATACTTCACTGCCCGTAGGTGTTTGAATGTGAATCCAACGGGCTCCTTCTGGAGATCTTGTGGTTACGCCAGATCTAAACATTACCTGGAAATCGTATTATAAGGTTAGTATTATTATCAAGGTTTTAAAACATGCATAAACGACATTTTTTAACTTACCCTATTATGAGAAGTTACTGCCCACACAAGCATTGTTCCTGCTTCTGCTCCAGATACATTTTGACCTCCAATAGAAATATCAATAAAAGGTTCCTAAATAAAAATAAATCCAGTATTAAGATAAATTTAAATTTACTATCATGGATTCTTAAATTATTTAAAACATGAGTCATGAAAAGGTCAGTCAGAACATACTGCTTATGTGGGAGAGACAGCTGTTAAATAAAATGAAATTGTAACGAAAGAGTTACCTCAAGTAACAGGTTTCATCTCAACACAGCCAGATATTTACAGAAATATCTAGATGAAAAAATCCACAAGGAAAAGAAAATTTTTCCTATAGTTATATATATATATAGTATACCATCAATCACAAAAATTGGAAACAATCCTTTGTAAAAGGTACAAAATTTTATTAAAATCCCTTTAAAGGGCTACATCACAACAAAACGTTTTCGATTTTGTAAAAAAAATCATCATCAGTGTTAGACCTAAAAGTAAGTATAATCGAGTTAATGAATGTAAAATTAAGATTTAGATTTTGGGTAAGGTTAGAGCAAGTTGGTTATACTTACAGACTGGATGCTAGCTGAGCCACCAAAGAAATATTCTATGAGAAAAAAAATCTTGTATTACAATTAGTTGGCTGTAGTAATACAGGGTAACAAATTTTGACACCTTTGTTTGATTTTTGACACCTTTCAGAAACATCACTAATTTTGCATTTAGTTGCCATTAAGTCATTGGAATGTAAACAATTCAATTTGCATCCCACGTGTTGGGAATAGCTATTTGTATAACAAGGGAGGAAAGTGTTACTTTTCCTCCCGAGAATGAAGTTTACTACCCGACGCGTAGAGGAGGGCAGTAATCATTCAAGGGAGAAAAAGGCACTTTATTCCCATGTTATACATATGGTTTTTCCACCTTCCTCAAATAACAAGTCATTTTTCATTTTTACTTAATTTATTTATGTAACTAACCAACAAAATTTATTAGAACTAAAATCACAGAATAACTAACCACACAGAAGCGAATCTGACTGTCGTTTCCATTGATTTTTTGGGACCGAAATATTTGACCTTGTGCACCATTTACAGAATAGAACTTGATGTTCTAAGGAATAGACCATTCCAAATGATGTGATATTTTTGACAAGTAGTTATTAATTAAATATGAAATATAAAATTTAACTATAAAATATAAATAAACTATAAAATAAAACATATTTATACAGGGTGTTAGTAAATAAGTATGAAAAATTTTAAGGGCTAATTCTACATGAAAAATTAATACCAGTTTGCTCTATAAACATATGTCCGCAAATGCTTAGTTTCGGAGATACGGGGTGTTGAAATTTTTATTTTAAACTGCCAAATTACTTATTGCTCTAAGACCAGTTGAGCTATGAAAATGAAATTTGGTGAGTTTTAGGAGGTAGTCATTACGAATTTTTTGACATACAATTTAGAATTTTGTATTCATCATTGGCGCGCCTACGGGCAATGGTCTGAATTTTTTCAAAGGAAAAAATAGTATGCCACAGAGATATTTCGAATTAAAAATTATTTTTAAATTCCACGTCTAATTTATGATAAAAAACCTTTTCGTACTTCCGGGCCTAAAGTGACAACTTCACTCCCTTGTGACAGGTACTAAAGTGTCACATTTAATCCCTCCGGGATTAAATATTGACGAAACTCCCGGAACGATTAAATCACAAACAAACGAATTTAACCTGCTCAGACGTGAGAATTCTTGACTTCTTTGGCTTAAATCCCTCATTTCTTCTCTTCAAAAAAGCTAATAATTTTGGAAATTTACTTATATCAATATCTTCTCTAATGTTAATAACCGATTTCAGCATTGAGTAATTCAGAGAGTTGAGGCACAAACCGCTTTTGATTTATCATCGAAGTAGACTAACAGCGCATTTTCAGTAGGTTGTCTCACATTTTTTAAGCGGCACCACTTTTTAAAAGCATCGTACTGCTGCTCGTATAGTTTTCTAGATTTCGGTGGTAACAATTCTTCACCTACTTCGGCTGCTCTTTTATCAATATCAGATACACCTTCTTCACTCATGATACCAATAATTATCAATAACAATGTTTCTTTACAATGACACTAGTAATGACAATGTTTCTAAATTATAACTGTCACAACGCAATGTTACTATGGTAACTTATTTTAAAGACAGTTTATTAAATGAGTTGAAGAGAGAAAAAACTGATTGAAATTATTGAAATAATTAATAAAATCATACCGGAAGTACGAAAAGTATCGTATATACCTTGCGACTGAAGTACATTTAATCCTTCAGGTAAATTATGGCCCTCCCTGCGGTCGGGCCATAAACTTTACCTTCAGGATTAAATGTACTACTTCAGTCCCGCGGTATATAATGTACTATTTCGTACTTCCGGGCCTAAAGTGACAACTTCACTCCCTTGTGACAGGTACTAAAGTGTCACATTTAATCCCTCCGGGATTAAATATTGACGAAACTCCCGGAACGATTAAATCACAAACAAACGAATTTAACCTGCTCAGACGTGAGAATTCTTGACTTCTTTGGCTTAAATCCCTCATTTCTTCTCTTCAAAAAAGCTAATAATTTTGGAAATTTACTTATATCAATATCTTCTCTAATGTTAATAACCGATTTCAGCATTGAGTAATTCAGAGAGTTGAGGCACAAACCGCTTTTGATTTATCATCGAAGTAGACTAACAGCGCATTTTCAGTAGGTTGTCTCACATTTTTTAAGCGGCACCACTTTTTAAAAGCATCGTACTGCTGCTCGTATAGTTTTCTAGATTTCGGTGGTAACAATTCTTCACCTACTTCGGCTGCTCTTTTATCAATATCAGATACACCTTCTTCACTCATGATACCAATAATTATCAATAACAATGTTTCTTTACAATGACACTAGTAATGACAATGTTTCTAAATTATAACTGTCACAACGCAATGTTACTATGGTAACTTATTTTAAAGACAGTTTATTAAATGAGTTGAAGAGAGAAAAAACTGATTGAAATTATTGAAATAATTAATAAAATCATACCGGAAGTACGAAAAGTATCGTATATACCTTGCGACTGAAGTACATTTAATCCTTCAGGTAAATTATGGCCCTCCCTGCGGTCGGGCCATAAACTTTACCTTCAGGATTAAATGTACTACTTCAGTCCCGCGGTATATAATGTACTATTCTTTTCTTTTTTCATATGATGCACCGTTTTTATGCAGAAAAATAAAACATCTTGGCGCGTATTTTTCATTTCTCAATACATCATCAAGAACTATCCAATATAATAATACTAAACTAGAACAATAACAGAAAATATTACTAATAAGATTTCAACTAGGTGCAAAGCTGCAAAAAATGTTTAAAATGATCTCCTTTACAGGTAACAGCAGAATTTTATATTCATCATTGGCGCGCGTACGGGTAATGGTCTGAATTTTTTGAAGAAAAAAATAGTACGCCACTGAGATATGTCAAAGTAAAAATCATTTTTGAATTCCTCGTTCAATTTACGACAAGAAATCTTTCTTTCCTTTTTTTCATACGAGGCGCCGTTTTTATACAAAAAAATAAAACATCTTAACGCTTACCAAGTATTTGAGGTAGTTTCCATATGCATAGAAACTTAGTTCAAATACTTTGTAAACGTTAAGATGTTTAATTTTTTTGCGTAAAAACGGCGCCGCATATGAAAAAAAGGCAAGAAAGATTTTTTGTTACCAATTGAACGAGGAATTCAAAAATGATTTTTAGTTTGACATATCTCAGTGGCGTCCTATTTTTTTCTTCAAAAAATTCAGACCATTACGCGTACGGGCGCCAATGATGAATATAAAATTCTTCTGTTACCTGTAAAGGAGATCATTTTAAACATTTCTTGCAGCTTTGCACCTAGTTGAAATGGTATTAGTAATATTTTCTGTTGTTGTTCTAGTTTAGTATTATTATATTGGATAGTTCTAGATGATGTATTAAGAAATGAAAAATATGCGCCAAGATGTTTTATTTTTCTGCATAAAAACGGTGCATCATATGAAAAAAGGCAAGAAAGGTTTTTGATCATAAATTAGACGTGGAATTTAAAAATAATTTCTAATTCGAAATATCTCAGTGGCGTACTATTTTTTTCTTTAAAATAATTCAGACCATTGCCCGTAGGCGCGCCAATGATGAATACAAAATTCTTAATTGTATGTCATAAAATTCGTAATAACTACCTCCTAAAACTCACCAAATTTAATTTTCATAGTTCAACTGGTCTTAGAGCAATAAATAAATTGGCAGTTTGAAATAAAAATTTCAACTTGCGGACATATGGTTATAGAGCAAACTGGCATTAACTTTTCATGTAGAATTGGCCCTTAAAATTTTTCATACTTATTTACTAACACCCTGTATAAATATAAAATTTATTTTTAAACAACTGTCACTGTCAGTTGCAAAAGTGAGGTTGTACCAGTTACGTGACGCATGAGCATAAAAATTATGTTACCGTTTTGGGCCTGAGTTTCGCTTCTGTGTGGTTAGTTATTCTGTACTAAAACTAACAAGTAGGTACAATATAACTGTCAACTGTCAAATATAAGTCAAATTATTGATGTAAATATTGTTAAATCAAAATAACAATTTACTGTTTTTTACCATTCTGCAAAATACAGGGTGTTTTATAAATAAACGTTAAAATGTATAGATACTTACGGAATAGAAAATAGATATTGTACAGGGCGTCAATAAGTTATATTTCATGAATGAAATACCATGACGTCACTTTTAAATGCCATGACATAACTTTGCTCCCTACAATCAGGTCCGGAAAAGTAAACTTTCGGTAGAGGTAGGTGGAAAAATCAATACCTTACCTAAGGGCATTATCCTTCTTGCCATGTATCCATCATAAGGCATTTTATTTAAGTATGCACATTTAATGCATCCATACTATATTTAAAGGGTTTTTACCCGAATATTTCTTTGGTGGCTCAGCTAGCATCCAATCTGTAAGTATAACCAACTTGCTCTAACCTTAGCCAAAATCTAAATCTTAACTTTACATTCATTAACTCGATTATACTTACTTTTAGGTCTAACACTGATGATGATTTTTTTATAAAATCGAAAACGTTTTGTTGTGATGTAGCCCTTTAAAGGGATTTTAATAAAATTTTATACCTTTTACAAAGGATTTTTTTCCAATCTAGATGAAGGTGTGACAAGGGCGGCGTACCTTGACGACAAGGGTGGCGTGCGATAGAAGGAATAGGCCTGGATCCTGCGTACCAAAAAAAGTTGATTAATACCATCTGAAAATTTGTTAAAAGCTTAAAGGTGTCTCGTCGGACAAACTTTGATATATGGCAACACTGGAACAGGGGAAGTTTTAATTGTGGAACAGGTTAAAAGTTTGGAACGTCAGACTACGAAAACGTCCCATGTATTTTGTCGGACAGAACTTCCAATTGATTTGTTACCCTTTCATTAAACTCTCATAGAAAAATCAGACTGGTATTTATCACCAACTGGGCATTTTAATAAGTCCGACACGTAGAACATGTCAAATGACAGGAATTATGACAGGTGATAAATAGCAGTCTGATTTTTGCATGAGAGTTTAATGAAAGTTTAATCAACTTTTTTTAGTACGCGGGATCCAGGATACAGGCCTAGAAGATCATCCAATGAAATAGGCGTATCCGTTTTTCTGGAACCTTCTGGAAGAACGTTATTATGTGTATAAGCGGAGAGCGATGTGATTTTTGGCTAGTATATGAATTGACCCACGATTAGTTACCTTGAGATATAGTTGCTATAAAATATTATTTTATCAACTTAAAATAATATACGACGACAATTTTGATAAAACTATTTATTGCTTAACTCAGGCTCGGCCCCAGGGGTGGGCGAACTGGGGGGCTGCCCAGGGCGCCAATTTTAGGAGCGGCAAATTTTAAAGAACACCAATTTTTGAAATTGAAGAAATAATAAATCATTTTTTTAATATTATAAAAAATCAATAATATGAACAAGATGGGCAAAAACGCAACTGTAAAAGCGAGAATTAAATAAGTGAAACAATATCAATTGCAAGGTTGATTCGACGGGAAATCGACAACACCGCCTTTTTCTTCATCGCATAAGAATAGTGGGATCAGAACTACCCCTCACCATACCTCCCTCCCAGGATTGTTTTTATGGTTCTTGTGCAGTAGCACCGACTGATATTTGTTGACTTACGCTTTTCGTATAACTTGTTACCAAGTTTCCATAGAGCATAGATGTGCTGTTAACAATTTTATTGGGTTTTTGTATTTCGTTTAATTGTATAGGCTTGTAGGTATTTTACTGTGTTTAGTTTTTAAATCAGTTTAGATCAATTGTTGTGCAGTGTAATTTCCGTATCGTTGTGTGCCAGAATACTACTAAGTGTTTAGTGTTATTAAAAATAATTGTGTGAGTGCAATAATGGATGGTAGAAAACGTTTTTCTGGTTCTGTCAGTATAGGAAAAAGAGAGCAGAGAAGGAGATTGAAACAAAAAGGCTTAAAATTTCCCTAGGTAAATTTTTAAAATCGTTACACACTGATGCTGACAATATTGCTCAACCTAGAGAGCATACAGCTGTTACCGCTTCCTTTGAGTCTGACAACATTTACCCAGACTTACGCCTATCATCAGCATCCACGTCAGCTGCCGCCCCCTATCAGTTCCTCGACAGTCATCTGGACAATGATCAGCATCTACATCAGCTACTGATGCCACTACTACCGTCACAGGAAACAATGTTATTACTGATTATATTCCAGAAAAGTGGCCCAATAAAATTAATGATTTTGTTAGAGCAACTTTGGTAACAAGAGGCCTCTCCGCCAAAATTATTCGTTGCAGAGGCTCAGTTGTGCCCGAAATATAATTCAGATCTTAGATTTACAACTAACTACTACAGTTACAAAATGTGCAATGGTCAAACTGTTGAGAGAAAATGGTTAATTTATTCTAAGACAAATAATTCTGTGTATTGGTTTTTCTGTAAAATATTTTCCAATGTCAAAATTAAATTTGCTTTGTCCAGTCGCGCTAAGTCTCCAGCCCATCTACAGTCACAGAGATAGTGGGTAGAACCAGCAATTTGACAAGAATCGGGCAAAACCATAGTGAAGAAAAACAAAAAGTTCTAAATTCAGAAACTCGTCATTAGAAAAATGTAATAGAACGACTTATATCAATAATATAGTTTTTAGCACAACACTTCCTTCTATTGAGGAGCGATACTTATAAACTTTTTCATCACAACAATGGTAATCTTTTAAAGCTTGTTGAGCTCTTTGGAAAATTTGACCCATTTTTCTCCCATGTTTTAACCATTCACTCAACTTAGTCGTGAACAATGCTGCTAAAGCCTCACAGTTTGCAGTTCCTTTCTTTTCCTTCGTGGCAAAAATTTAGAACTTTTTCTGAGCATCTATTTATCGTTGGGCTATACTGAATATTCATATTTCTAGCCTTACATTGAAACCTTTGTCCGAGACTAGATGGAAAAGTAGAATTTATGCAATTACTACCATCAGATACCAAATTGAAGAAATTTACGATGCTCTTGTAGAAATCACTGTGATTTCTACAATTTGGCCATGAGTCTGAAGATGAAAGTATGGATCTAGATCTGGCGACACGATATTAAGTTGACTTCTTAGACTTCTATTTAATAATTATAGACACAACCGTTATTGTATCAAGTGATAGATTTCAGCAAATTAAGAGCCATGGTGAAATTTTTGAGTTTTTGGGTTTACCAAGGGGTGGGTTTTAAACTGGGCGGCGGTCGCCGATCTTGCCCAGGGCGGCAAAATCACTAGGGCCGGGCCTGGTAAACGTGTTTACAGAACTGAGGTTTGCTGGCTACTAACTAAAAATATTCTACAATTACAAAATGGTTAACAAAATCCCCTGGTAGAGGGGAGGAAAACAAATACCTGTAACGGTAATTCCACAATAGATACTTCCTAAATAATAAAGGATTAAAACGGTGGTCAATTTTTCCCCAGAAATTTGTAAAGCTGATAAATATTTTAATCTTTTAAGAAATTTCTGGAAACTAAAATTTACCCAAAACTTTAAAAATTACCAAAATGAATCTAAATAATAAAAGTAAAATCGAATAGCAAGATTAATTAAACTATACGAAGACGGAACACGCCGACCGCCTTGAACTACTGAAGTTCAAATGAAGTTGTCGTTTGACGTCGACAATCTAGCTGATCGAAAGTGGACACAACTTCTTCACGCAGCGTTTGTACTCTGCAGTTTTGGTTTTCAGAGTTACCACTCTCACAATGCCGTCCTCTCTAGGGTGCACCGACGTGATGCGTTCAATTGCCCATTGCAACGGTGTCAAATTGTCTTCAAGAATTAACACCAAAGCATCGACCATCGACTGCTGATCAATTGATGAAGATATTGTTTATACCATCGTTTCCAGAAGTGCTGCTTCAATTGCTGGGCATACTGCCGCGCTGATAATTTATTGGATGACATATCTTCCAGTCTCAAGATTATCGTCGTCGGACTACCATTAAAAAATGTCCAGGGGTAAGGGGAAGAACGTCATTTAGGTTAGACGACATAGGAGAAATAGGACGAGAATTTAATATCGCTTCTATTTCAATAAGATAAGTTTCTAATTGTTCATATGTTGACAAAGTATCACCTACAGTGCGAATTAAATGGTTCTTGAAGGACTTAACCACGGCTTCCCAAATTCCTCCAAAGTGGGGAGATTTGGGCGGTATAAAATGCCAAGCGAACCTTTCAACATCCGAATATTTTTTAATGGCATTTTAATAATATGACGAGTTAAATAATTCGTACAGCTCGCGACTTGTTCTTACGAAATTGGTAGCGTTATCCGAATCTATATTTTTGCACATTTTCCTCGTCTACCACAAAAACGGCGGAAGTTAGCTAAAAAGGCTTCGGTAGTTAAGTCGCTTACTAGTTCTAAATGAACGGCCCGTATAGACATGCATACATACACTGCGACGTATACCTTTAATAGTCTACGATTGCGGAACCTTTTCTCCTTGATAAACAAAGGACCGTAATAGTCAACTCCAGTTTTAAGAAATGGTCGAGAAGGAGTTACCCAGTATTCGGGAAGGATACCCATTTTATTATTATCCGGACGAGGTTTTACGAGCCGGGCGAGGTTTTACGCGAAAACAAGGCATGCATCGATGTAAAATTTTTCGAGTTACATTACGTGTCCGTCTAACGGCCAATAAATTTGGCGCACGGGGTACAAGGTGGCTTGGGGACCAGCATGTTTTAATTTTACGTGTTCTTCACGTATAATTAATCGAGTAATGGAGTGATTATCTGGCAGCAAAATTGGATGTTTTTGTGACTTAAATAACGAGGATTGATCAAGCCTAGCACCAACTCTTAAGATTCCGTTATTATCTAGGAATGGATTCAAAGGCACCAATGTACCTTTACCAATAACGAAATCCTTGTATTTTAAAGAATTAATTTATTTTGAAAATTCCGAGAATTGCGTCATCTTAATTATTAAAGATTACGAATCGACCAACTCTTGAGCATTTAGCTCGTTTAAATTGCGCTTATCTTTTTCTTTCAACTTTGCGTTAAAAATAAATCGACGAACATAGACAATCACGCGAATTAATTTATGCATCCTGCATCGAGCTGTATTTTTCTAAAATATTATTATTATTCAACAAAACTTGCATACAATTTATTGATTGAGGCCTTACCAACTTTAATTCGGGAACTTCGATCGAATTCAAAATTCCTTTCGGTCATGAAGACTGGGTTCGCGATAACCAAGACGGACCGATTTGCCAAATATTATTTTCTAAATATTCTGAGGGAAGCTGACCGCGCGATAAAATTCTGCAGGGTTATCTAACGAGCAAACGTGCCGCCAATGACACCGACTAGTCAATATTTGTATTTCTGCAACCCGGTTGGCGACAAATGTGCGAAGAAGATACGGCTGGGTATTTATCCAGTGAAGAGTAATTGTCGAGTCCGACCAAAAATAAGTACCGCTGACCTAGAAGTAAAACTCCAATCGCAGTAACGATATTGAGCTGATGGGTGCTACGAAAGATTTTGCACAAATCAATCGCACAAAAATATTTCCCTCGGCATCAACAGAACGACAATAAAGACAAGCGCCGTAAGCCTTTTCGCTGGCATCGCAAAATCCATGAATTTGTATATCGACGGGATTTGGTATTGTAATACAACGAGAAAAATTTTAATGTTCGATAAGATTTAATTGAGCCTGAAATGACAACCATAAATCGTGAATTTCGAGCGGAAGGGATTCATCCCAGATTACTCCCGCTTTCCAACACATTTGCATAATTATTTTTACGTACATGATAACTGGGCTTAACAATCCCAGAGGATCCAACAATTTTGCGATTTGCAACAAAATAGAGCGTTTCGTTACAGTTTCGATACTTGAAATGCCCGAGCTATAAAATAGAGTATCTTCGCGAGAATTCCATTCAATTCTTAATGCCTTGATGGTGTCATCACGATCTAGAGACATGTGAGTACTCTCAGCGTGTTTATTTTGATCAACTCTTAAATGCTCTCAAATAATTTGATGACCATTTTCGAAGAAGAAAACCGCCTTTTTTTAACAATGCGATAAGATCTTCTCGCAAAGCGGACGCTTCTGCGTGAGTCTTTGCACCAGTGAGAAGATGATCGACGTAAAGTCTCTGTTTAATGCGATAGCTGAGAGAGGATGCGCAAAACCATCATCTTGAGCTAATTGCTTAAAAGTTCGAGTTGATAAATATGATGCTGGCGCGGTACCGTACGTGCAGGTATTAAGAAGGTACGTTTTAATTGGCCCTTGTGGATTTTTACGAAACAAAATTGTTTCATAAACAGCGTTATCGGATGTACGAGAATTTGGCGATACATTTTCTCTGCGTCGGCTGCCAATACGAATATATGTTGACGATCACGAAGAAAAATGACAAATAAGTCAAATAAGACAAATAAGATGTGGATAAATGTAATTAGGAAGACGACCCCGCATTGGGGTAAAGAAAAAGAAAATAGTGGTGATGATATATATTTAAATGTGAATACTTACGGTGGTGGCATCCTTATGTAAAGGTGCAATCGCACACCAAGAGTTCATCGCACTATATCTCCTAGATCTAGTCCAAAGTCTTCTCCGCACGCAGGTCTTCCACTGTTTCTTTGGATAATAGGTTGCTGGAAAATCCACGGCATACGTCCAGCCATCGTGATCTAACGGCTGACCGTTCAGAGTCAATTCCTTCTGCCAATCGCCCTCCCACTGCCATGCCATGGAAGGAAGTCGAATTTTATCTATTGAACGGTCATCAGAGCCGTCTGCATTCGAGAAGTGGTACCGGTCCGTTGGAAGTAGGCGTGAGGAGAATCCTTCTATTGGCAACCATCGCTAAAAGAAAATATAATATTTACAATATTGTTCAATTATGGGTACTCTTCTCTAACTGATTTTCCAAGGGAAAGTAAATGGTAACAGAAGACCGGGAAGAAGCCGCATTTCCTGGCTTCAAAATTTACGAAAGTGGTATAACACGACTACCCCTTAACTGTACCACGCTGCGGTAAACAAAGTCAAGGCAGCCATGATGATCTCCAACATCCAGAACGGATAGGCATTTGTTTACGCACATTTATAATTACGTGCATTTATATTCATATCTGACAATACGAACCACTACGCCAATGCGGCTAATATTAATACATATAAGTATGGTCCATTTTTTACTACCTCCTCTCCCGCTCTCAAGCAGGGAATTGAAGGTCGTAGTTCACCAAAGGCAGATTCCAGAACCCCATTCGAGTCTTAACATTCAGAGAAGAAACACACATATTTACCTTTCATTTTCTGTTACATTATCTAGTTATACTCAATATACCTTTAAATTCAAAAATATTAACAAGTGCGAAGTGATTTATTTACTACCCCCAGTCAACCTACTTCAACTTCGTAAAAACAAACAGCATTTAAAAAAAAAAATGTCAAGGCAAAATATTGAAAAATAAGCCAACGGTGGCATATTTTTACAGACACCTCCAAGAAAATGGATTTTGCGGTGGACATCAGAACTCGTAGTTGGATCATGCGAAATAAAAAATTCAAAAGATTTTATTAGCTTATTAGTTTCTCGAAGTAACGCTATCGAGTTTTTTTAGTTTTAACGATTTTTGAGTTTTTGGTATCACTCGAGAACTCAAATAACGAAATTTTTCGTAAAAAAAAGGGTGAAAATCAACATATTTAATATTGTTAAACAAAAAATAAGCATAAAACAAAAAATATCTCGACAGCGTTACCTCACGAAATATCTCAAAAAAAATCTATGCAAAATTTCAGGTGGATCGATCAAGTAGTTTTTGAGTTACAATGTCCACCGCCTTCAAAAAAACCGTTTTGGGCGTCTAAAGTTTTGTTAACTTTTATTTTCAGTCTTTTTTTGTCTGTTAAATCGTAAAGTGATGCACACCGGAGTACGTTGTTGAATCGCGAGGTAATTTACAAAAGAGAAATGGGCCAGCTGTTGAACGTTTCTCACTACGCTCAAGCGCACTGGTGCGAAGCTGCTGTAGAGTGAGTCGAAGCTAGGGATGTTCAACATGCTGTATTTCCGGTAATTTTGCTCTGATCAATCTGAAATTTTCACAGAGTATGCTTGAAGTTATGTACTTTCATATACCACCCCCTCTTAATGTATCATATATAGCTCATTAGATTAGATTAATACAGAGTGTCACAAAAAGCTAAAACTTAAGCATTAAATTCTGCAATTCTGCAATTTTCTGGTTGTCAATGTTAGTAAATTACTTCAATCACCAGACATAGATATTTATGAAACTATAGAAGTACTAGCTAGAATGTGAAGTCATAAAAACTGTTAAAATTAGAAAGATTCAATATCTGGGTCATATAATGAGGGGCGAGAAGTACGTATTACTTAGGTTAATTATGCAAGGGAAGATACAAGGGAAGAGAAACCCAGGACGACGCAAAATATCCTGGCTAAGAAATTTGAGAGAGTGGTTCGGTTGCAGCTCATTAGAATTATTCAGAAGTGTGGCCAATAAAATTAAAATAGCGATGATGATTTCCAACCTCCGATAGGGGAAGGAACCTGAAGAAGAAGAAGAAGAAGAAGAAGAAGAAGAAGAAGAAGTACTAGAACTGGCGAAGCGTCCATGTAACCACTGTTACCATTGGTAACAGTTAAAAATCTTGCAAATAAATATTTTATGACGATGAATAATTCCATTTACCAATAGAAAAATATATTAATATATTATGTGGTAATAGTACCTAACTCAGTAAATAGCCAACTACTCGTAGACACGAAAATATTGGCGAGTTTATGTGACATCAGTTGCACTTTATTATACTCTCTTACCAGTTTCATTTCTGGTTACAATGGTTATACTCGCGCTGGCGCTCGGGACCGGCTAGTGACTGAAAATTTTGAAGAAGCGACGGCGTAAGCGCGCTGTGTATATCAGTAGCCCTGTTACCAGATTTAAAATTGGTTACAGTACCTATAAAATGTGTGCGTGCAGTTAACCATGGATGAGTGTCGCTGCGTAATCGATCAACTACTTGAATAGTAATTCTCCTTGTATAATTTTCAAGAAAAAAATGAGATTATTGAAAATGAAAGACCTATTTTAAACAATTTAAAAAAGGAATCAAAAAAGTAGTTTGATATTTTAAATTTAGTTGGTACAGTGAAAATCCTTGGTTATATGGTTGCAAGAAAAATAGACTGTATTGTTGGCCATGTGTTCTGGTTTCTACAGAAAAACCAGGTTCACTATTTAAATATTGTTAGAGTTTTAAAAAGGAGACAAGAAAGTTCTCCGTTACCTACATGTAAGATGTATACCCAATTTGATTCAGTTTGGCAAAACAAGAACCGAAAGTTCTCTTAACCAAGCTTTTAAAGCAAATATTGCTAAACATAATGAGTTTGTTACAAAAATAGATAGGTATATCATTAGCACACTTATAATGGATACCGTATGTTTTTGGGCCAAACAAGAACTAGCGTTTCGTGGTCATTTTGAGGGCGACGACTCTGACAACGAGGCAATTACAGGGAATTGTTAACATTAATTGCCAATAAAGATCAAAAATTTTGCCACCATCTAGGAACATATGTTTTTTCGAGAGTTTCAAGTGATATACCTACAAAATTATATTATTGAAGATTGAAGCTATAATATACATTTAGCCATATCTTCATTTTTTTAAATAAGATTTTTTGCATCTGGTTTTGGTAACACTCCAGAAAAAGTCACGCGTTGCCACTGAGTACTAGTAGTAATTTCAAATGTAGAGCTGGCAAATACTATGAAAAACACCAACCCAATGGAGAAGTTTCATAGTGTTGATAATATGTTTTTCAGTCAAATAGAGTCAAAGTATAGAATAAAACTGGTAAATCAGTAAAAGAAAGAATGAAATCCGTTAATAAATGACGGAGATATGGAATATTAAAGTTGAGAATTTCCGCGCGAAATGATTATCGCTTCGACTTTGTTTCTGACGTCACGTCTCCGTATTGGAGCGGCAGAGTGCAGAGTCCCGAACGGTCGGTCCATTTATTCTGCATTGAACCAGCAAGTGTTATACGTGTAGTACCGTTCAAATTTTATTTTATGGTAATGGAAGAAGGATTTGTAAAAGGTCAAAGTGATAATTTGCCAAAAATTGATATTTATACAGTGATGGACTTTTTTTCTTCCAATCCATCTTATATAAGTGCTGAAATAAAAGGAGTAAAACTTTCTAAGTAAGTATCTATTTACTTTCGCTTAATATTATAGTCGTCTACATACTACTTAACTACTAATATAGAAATTCTTTGGCTGATAAAGCAAAGATATAATAATGCAAACATTATTCTTTTACCAATTTGTTTAATGTTTTTACCGACCAATCAATAATTCTTTACTTGCATATTAATTTTATAAGAACACTATTTTTTCATGAAAAGTTTTAATATCAGGTGTTATCAGTAGTGGCTTGTAGTTATTATAATATCATTAATATATCATTATGATGGTGGTCCATAAGTAAAGTTGATTAAAACAATATTAATTAAGTAAGTACCTAAGTATTGGTAATTTTTCAGAGCCTGCAGAGAATCCTATCGAGATGAGGCTGTCGGATATGTCCAGGTGAAACGTGAAGGCAATAAATGTACTGTAAAATGCAGAATTTCACCTGAACACAAAGTAAAAAGTAAACCTTATCACTGTACATTGGTTTGTGACGAAAGTGAGGAAAAGGTTGAAAGTGTTATGTTGTTTGTCATGACTGTGCTGCTAATCAAGGTGGATGTAAACATACAGTAGCTTTTTTAATGTGGCTTTTTAAAATTAGTGAGGCACCTGCAACTACTTCAGTAAAGTGCTACTGGATGAAACCAGCGCTTTCTAATGTTGGAAGTAACGTTAAATTTATTAAAGCCAAAGATTTTAACAAAGACTGCGCAACAATTTCGGAAATAACAGAAGATAATGAATTTTGTAATACTTTTATTAGCGAATGCAAGAAACGAAATGCGAACAACATACAAATAATGACATATTTTAAGGATGTAAACTTGGAGATGAAAGCTTCACTACACTACCTGATTTGTAAATACAAGAGTAGTAAGGTTCAGTTTAGTTTAAATGATTTTATAACATTTTGCAAACAGAATATTACTGAAACGCAATGTAACTTGATTGAAAAGGCAACAAGCAACCAATCTGACTCTCCACTATGGTTCGAGCCGAGGTACGGCAGAATAACGGCTTCTATTGCTCACGAAGCGTCAAAATGTAAAACTTCGGATGGGGTACTCGTAGAAAAAATTTTAGGAGCATATCAGTTTAAAGAGCCGATAGCAATTCAAAGAGGTACTTAATAAATTTTTATTTAATATGTTGGTGTACATAATACTTTTTAATTTTTGTTTTAGGAAAACGCCTAGAAAACGATGTAAGGAGAGAGGTAGAAAAAATTAAAAATATTAAGATCAAGAAGTGCGGACTCTTTCTCTTAAGCGAATATCCTTTGTTGGGTGCCTCTCCAGATGGTATTACAGAAGACCATATTATTGAAATTAAATGTCCGATGAAGAACAAAAATTTAACCAAATATATTAATTCAAATAACTTAACACCAAAATGCGAAGCCCAAGTGCAATTACAAATGCACTTTGCAAAAAAACTGAAAGCTTATTTTTGCATCGCTCACGATGATTTTGAGACTTCCAAACAAGTAGATGTTTTTGAAGTATTTTATAATGAAGAATACTGCAAAAATTTAATTAAACAGTGTACATTGTTTTGGAAGTATGTTTTTGATTTATTGATTGTAGATTAAAAATAAAACACAATACGTTTTAATTACATGTTATTAATTTATTTTGAACATTAACCATACCACATGCAATCACAACAATGAAATCCAACATACAAATGACTTTAGTATCGATACAAGCGTGAGGGGCTACCATGGAAAAATTTCTTAATCTACCTATTGATCTCTCAACATTTATACGTAGCGCTGCTATACGTTTCGTTTCCATTACTTCCAATTTTGAACTAACCGTGTTTGCAGAAACGCTTGGAGGTCTTATAAGATGGCAACCTTTAGTTTCTAGCAAATGAGATATGTTTTTAAAACCCCTGTCAGCCATAACAGAATATCCCGGTGACAAATTCAACAAAAAGTCACAATCTTCAAATATTATTGTGTCACTGGCCCTTCCACCATAACCATCCGAAATGTAGTTAATTAATCCATCAGGTGTAATGGAAATCAAATATTTAATTGTATTACAATGTTTATATTCAGACCAGGTCAAAGACTGTTGCTTGGCACTCGAAGGTTTTTCTATTCGTATTTCAAAGCAATCTAATACACTGACAGTGTTAAAATATCTCTTTCTAAAAGATATGGGTAACTTCTCATAAATTTGTTTCTCGGCGGAAAAAAAATAAACTGTTTCATGCGGTTGGCTATTAACGGAACTGTTCTGTTAAATATTTTTCCTATTAAACTTGTGCTGACATCGAAGTCAATGGCCAGACGTATATATGGGTCGTTAAGACGAATTTTTTTTAATGAAATTAAAATATCTCTTAATGGCGAAGCAATGCTTTCAGATAATTGTTTCGTTAGAAAATATACTTCTTCTGGTAATCCCAAATAAAAACCGATGTTGGTATTTATTTTAAGTATAGTATCTTTACAAAAGTTAGGTTTGATTGTATTTGACATGCTATCTGAACTTGTGCTACTACATGATGACATTGATGACACAGACATTTTTGAAGGAGAACTTTCAGGTGAGGAACAGATGTTTTTTCGCTTATTTTCCATGTCACTTTTTTTCGTTCTAAACCTTACTGTTTGCACCTCCTTGTTTTTTGTGGAGTTTTTATATTAACTTGCACTCTTTTATGTTTATATTTTTTCTTTGGACTACCTAGTACACTTTTCAAAATACAATCCTCGGATAAAGGGTCCTTTGGTACACTTTTCTCTTCATATATTGGATCACAATTAATGATTTCGAAAGGTTGACAACCTGAGGTCGATGGAACATCATCTTTTAAAATCTCATTAAAACATTCTGCTTTTCGTCTTTTTTCATATGCTCCACTTTTTCTTAAAGGTTTTACTACTTTCTAGCAATCAAACTTGCGAGGGTATATTTCTGATTTCAATTTTAATGTTCCACCGATCAATTTAAACTTTATTAAATTTTCTGCATCATTTTCAATCTGTAATAATAAAATGAATAGATATATAGAACAAAATTTAACTAGTTTACTTGTTACATTATAAAGGTATAAACATAAATTTTACATATTGCAAATACACTTTAACGAATTGTTAAACATTCTGCAATAAACATAGCTTAAGACTTTAAAGTCAATTTTGGGATCTTTCTGGAGTTTTTGCAAGGTAAAATTTTCTACTTATGACGGTTGCATATTACTGCATGCATTTATGGACTTTGTAGAGATACAAAAAAATTAAACTAGTGTATTTGATATTTAGTCCTGTCGCCAGGGGGGGTACAACGGCCTCCTTAATTCAGATGGACTTACCCAAGTTTTTTTTATATATTTTGACCCGTAGAATACGAATTTTTTGGGTAACAGTTGATCCGGATGTCGATAAGATTGTTATAGACAAAGAACTTGAGGAATTACATAACAGTGATTTCTCGCAAAACAAAACATATTTTTGTATTTTTTGGGTCATTTTAAGCAAAAAATATTCCTACAAGTTTTTTCGTAGAATGCATAGTTTTCGAGATAATCGCGGTTGAACTTTCAAAAAATCGAAAAATTGCAATTTTTGAACCCGAATAACTTTTGATTAAAAAATAAAGTAGCAATTCTGCTTACCGCATTTGAAAGTTTAAGTCAAATTATATCGGTTTTGATTATTTGCATTGCTAAAAATTAATTTTTTTATTGTTAAACTAATCTATAAACACATAGGTTTCCCGTGCCTAATACATGCGTTTTACCGCATGCTACGTAGAAATTGCCTCGCTTGCACTTGTAGCTACTCTACGTACTCGTTCGATTTTAAATGAGAAATCATAGAAAACATCACTCACATACTAGGTGTTTACTACAGTTTACAGCTTTGTTTAACAATAAAATAATAAATTTTTAGCAATGCAAATAATCAAAACCGATATAATTTGACTTAAACTTTCAAATGCGGTAAGCAGAATTGCTACTTTATTTTTTAATCAAAAGTTATTCGGGTTTAAAATTTACAATTTTTCGATTTTTTGAAAGTTTAACCGCGGTTATCTCGAAAACTATGCATTCTACGAAAAAACTTGTAGGAATATTTTTTGCTTAAAATGACCCAAAAAATACAAAAAGATGTTTTGTTTTGCGAGAAATCGCTGTTATGTAATTCCTCAAGTTCTTTGTCTATAACAATCTTATCGACATCCGGATCAACTGTTACCCAAAAAATTCGTATTCTGCGGGTCAAAATATATAAAAAAAACTTGGGTAAGTCCATCTGAATTAAGGAGGCCGTTGTACCCCCCCTGGCGACAGGACTAATTACATAAGTAACATATTATATAATATCATATTGTTTGCAATTACACCATTAGTTAATATCTATTAATTATTATATCTTGATAGTAAATAAGAAAGTGTTAACTCACATCAAAATGTTCTTCACATACGTATTTGATACTTTTGGGTCCAATTAAATCTCGCTTCATTAATTTGCACCATTTCTTTCTCTTGTCTGTTTGCAAAGGTACATGGAAAATATTTTGTTTGGTGTTTTAATTCTTGTGCTCGTGCAATTAGGCACAATACAGTATTTATAGCAGCCTTTTTTAATATTACTCATCATATAAATCAATAACACTGTTTCTTCACTCTTTATACACCACTTTCAAACTTTATAACAACAATAAAATGGTACACATTCGACAACGAACAAACGATGAGTATGAGTAATCTAAGCGAGTCGGCGCCGGTCAGTCAGGCAGTCAGGACATGTTATGATAACCGCGTTTAGGCTTTCTCGCCTCTTCACGGAACGGGGATTCTTTTTTGGGTTTGGGTATAACATAGGAATCGTTTCACTCCGACATCCAAAGGGCAGGCCAAGCCGTGCAGAGCTCCGCCCCCACCGACAAGCTCCTCCTTCTTGTGCTGTTGCTGTTTGTTCGGTCGCTGTTTCTTTCCGTTCTTCGGAAGGTACCAAGCCCGCCACGAAACCCCAAGCTCGGTGTGGACAAACGGCTCTTTTCAGATTTTTGGCTTTTTTGTTTTTTTTTGGTAACGCGTGGAGGTTAGCTGTGGCTAGATCCTCTCCTAGGTATAGGTATCATTGTGCAATGAAGGTAGGAAACCACAGAAAACTACCTTCCCCCTATCCTGTATTGTGTGATTCGACTCTGAAGGAGTATACGTGAACGCTCGTTTCTTCTTGGTATGTATGTACTTATGGTGTTTTGTGTGTGGTAATGTGTAGGTTTTCGGTTTTTTTTTAGTTTTATTTGGTTTGTTATGTATTAGTGGTGCGTTCTGGAGTGAATATTGTGGTATATGCATGCATGTGTGTGTTCGTGTGTAATGAATGAATTTTTTTTCTTTTTTTTTTTTTTCCTTTCCTTTTTTTTTTTTTCTTTTTTTTGTGAATTTTTTTTTTGGATTTTTTTTTTTTTTTTTTAATGATAATGGTGTTAGGTGTATGTGTTAGTGTGATTTAGTTGTGTAGTGATGTGAATGATTGGGTTATTGTGTTGTTGTTTGCTGTGGTGATTACTGTGTGCCCGTAGATTTGATTTGTTATTGTGTTTATGTAGTGTGCTGTTTCGTTTCGTTTATCTGGGAATATGTTTAGGAGGATCATAGATGTATAGTATATTGCTTGTTTTATATCGCTGGTAAGGTTTTGTTTTACTGTGTTGTTGGTTTGTAGTGGTTCTGCATTGTGTACGTTATTTGGCGTTACTTTTCGGTTTGGGCATTTTGATGAGAAAGCTGGGTGCTTTCCCCCGCAGTTAGGGCATTTTGGGTTGTCTGTCGTAGGGCATGCAGTCGATCTGTGCTGTTGTCCGCAGTAGGGACAGATAATGGCTGGTTGGCGGCACTCTGTGCGGAGGTGATCGTTTCTGCAGCATCTTGTGCAGTATTTAAGGAAGCTAGGAACAGTGTTGCTTGCTCTTGGAAGCTCGCAACGTAGCCGTTCCCCATCCATTCTAATACCACACCGAAGCGCTTCTGCGAACTTGGTTTCTGAGTCTGTGAAGACCCTGATGAAGGAGGTAGGTTTGTTATTGGATCGGGCGGTTATTCGTACGACTTTGCTGAACGGAAAATTTGTTGAGGTTAGGAATTCCTCAATATATTTTTGTGTTAGACTTTTGTCTACTCCGGCTATAACCATTTGATATGTTTGGGAAGGTGCAGCTGGGCTTGGCTGCGGTGGAGTTGGCTTTGTCCTTTTGGAAAGCGGACTATATGTGATGTTCATTGACTTATCGTTGGTTATTTTGTGGATTTTTGCCTGGAATTTGATGAGATTTATTTTTTCGGTCGTACGAATTGAGGCTGCCTTATGGGCGGGGAAGACTTTTATTGAGTCAAAATCTTGTGTTAGGAAGTTGTTGTTTATGATAAATTCATGAAATGATCGCTGCTGACAGATATTTATGGGGATATGCTCTAGTCTGTAGTTGTAGGTTGTGTCGTCTGTTTGTGTGCTGCTGTTGGGTGAATTTTGTGTGGTGTTTGGTTGTGTATTGTTGGTATTGTTTGTTGTGTGTTCTTCTGCTTGGTCCATAGGTGTATGTACCAAGTCGGTGTTTGTGTTCTGAACGCTCACCGCCTGCTGCGAGGTAGTGAGCGCACTGATTTGTGTATCTGTTTGGGTTTGTATAGGTGTATGTGTGAGTGTGCGTGTATGTGTATTTTCTTTGATTTTTCCATGTTCGGTTGGTTTTGTATGTTGTGGAGATAGCATTGGCCTTTGTTGTATTTGTACTTGTCTGTGCAGTTCGGGGTTGGTCTCCCGAAGAGAGGTGTCGAACGCAGACCTTATGCGCTTCCTCCACTCCTCAGGAGTCCTGGGCGTCTCGAGAGGGCTCAGGCTCCCCGAACGTGGTGTGGTAGGTGTATTTGGCGTATGTGTGGGCGATTTTAGTGTATGTGTGGGTGTTTTTGGGGTTTGTGTATGTGTATCTGGTTTTTCTATGTTTTTTTCTGCTTTGTCCCTCATTCTTTTGGAGTATAGCGTTGGGTATTCGTCTATATAATCGAGTGGTTTGAATGAGGTTATCTGTACGCTTTCGAAGTCTGTGTTTGTGTAAAGTTCGGTTTTGCGATTTCTTAGCTGTGGTATGCGTGATTGTGTTTTGAGTGTAGCTTGTTTGTGTGGTGTAGAGACTCTTAGTGTATAAGGTATATCTTTTGTTATGTGTTCTCTTATAGCTTTGGATAGTCTGCTGTGTTTAGTGTATTTACTCGGAATTTGTGTTATATAGTATGTATATGGATGTTCTGTTTCTTGTGATGTAGTAGCGTTTGTGTTCTGTGGTGATTCTATATGTGTTGTGCTTTCATATAGTGAATTTATGATTTTTTTTGTGGTTTTTGGGTATTTCGTTATGTTGGTGGATACCACCTCGGTGAGAGCTTGCATCCACTCCTCCTGAGTCTCTATGTTCCTGCCGTCAATTAGTAGCGAAACCTGTGAGGAGTCAGAGGAGCATGATGCGCCATCATCGAAGTCGGTAGTGGTATCCGTGTCTGTGGTACTCTTGTCCATCGTGTTTTTGAAATCTATATATACAGTACCTCAAATCAAAACTATAAGTATAGTAACTTTAGTGTTTGAGCCCTATACATATAGTATCCCTGTTTTGTTGTGTGTGTATGTGACTTGGTTTCTTTAGTGAAGCAAGTCAGTGTAGAGTAGTATTGCGTTTGATTTAGCCTAGCTTGTTCGTGTTTTAGAATTCTATATATACAGTGTTTCCCAGGAACATAAGTATATTAACTCTATCCCGTTTTGGATCCAATTATATATATATATATATATATATATATATATATATATATATATATATATATATATATATATATATATATATTATTCGTGTGTGTGGTTGATATTAGCAGACTTAGCTCCTTCACGAAGCAAGTCCGCGCTGTGTGTTTTGAGATCTATATATACAGTAGGTCTCCTAGAAGCGTAAGTGTATTAACTTTGCCTCAGTGTTTGGACCCCGTACATACAGTGTCTCTGTTGTGTGGTTGGTATGTGCAGACCCGACTTCTTTACGAAGCAAGTCCGTATTGTGTGCTTTTGAAACCTATAAATATAGTAGGTCCCCCAGAAGCATAAGTGTATTAACTTGCCTCACTGTTTGGACCCTATACCTACAGTTTCCCTGTTGTGTAGTTGGTTTGTGCAGACTTGACTTCTTTACGAAGCAAGTCCGTATTGTGTTGATTTTGAAATCTATATATACAGTAAGTCCACCAGAAGCATAAGTGTATTAACTTTGCCTCAATGTTTGGACCCTATACATACAGTATCTCTGTTATTGTGTGTAGTGCGTTTGTGTGTGTTTGGTGGTGTGGTGATAATGATATGAAGTACATACATATACCTGAGAACTGAGCACTAGTTCGCGGTCTTTTCGTTTCTGGTTCGCGGGAACGCAGAACAGCGTCAATGTCGATAGCCTGATTCTCCCGCGTATTTGGTAATACTTAGTGGAGAAGCAGTCAGTCAACCGGTTGGCGCCAAAACCGTGGAGGTTCCAAGCTTGTCTAGACCTTTTTAGTGGCCTGATCGGCTAGAACCAATGGTATCGATTCGCGGTCGCGTAACGGTTTTAGTAGATTTCTCTCGCGTTTCGCGGCGTTTCTTCGTTTTCTTTTCCGTTCTTTCGTTGAGAACTCAACAGGACGACGGTTTCCTTCAAGTTCTGCCTCGGTGTTCCTCTTTTCAGGGTTTTGTTAGCCTTTTGAAAGGCTGTTGGGGCTACTAGCGTGGATTCGGTTTGAGATTCACGACGGTACTATGCATCGGCGCCGGTCGCTCCGTTCAGTTTATAAACCGGTACGGAGATGTGACGTCACAAAGCCCGTCTGCTGAAATAAAAATGATGAATGCAACGCGCAACTTTACATGCCTATAACTTTTTTATTTTTAGAGATATCATAATTTTTTTTGATAGTGTAATTTAGGTGTGCTTTAATTTTTATTTGCAATCATAAAAAAATGGTAAACTTCTCCATTAATACACTAATCATAAAATAACTGTCCCACTTCAATAATTTCAAATATGTATCTCAAAAAATAATGACTTTATTGTTACGAATGAAGAGTATATTTTTTACATAGAGAGTATTGGAGAATTGAAAAATTGCGCTAAAATAGCAATTTCGCCAGTGGCGTAAAATTTGGAAAGGGGAAACCAATTTAAAGTGCTGGGTATAAATAGTTTTAAATGTTTAAATAAAACACCTTGTAACTCAGTAAGGAGCCACATTTTATTTAAGTGATTTGGGTTAACGACGTTCTACACCTTCGTTGCGGGGTATGCCTCTCAGAGGAAAGGGGGGGGGGAAACTCATATGCAAGCGAAGGTTGGTAACAATGCATTTATAGCAGAATACTCAAATCATTTTGCCAAAACAAAAACAATGACAAACACACAAGACAATAGAAATGTAATACTAAACGACACCACAATAGAAGCGGTTAATGATTATATATATTTGGGACAGATTATAAAAATAAATAAGGAAAACCAAACAGCGGAGGTAAAACGAAGGGTCAGATTAGCCTGGGCAGGATTTGGAAAATTAAAATGGGTCCTAAAGAATAAAAAAATACAACAATACTTAAAAACAAGAGTGTTTGACCAGTGCATACTCCCAATTCTCACATACGCATGCCAAACATGGACCTTGACCAAGGCAAACATGGATAAAATAATAAAGACACAAAGAGCCATGGAGAGAGCAATGTTAGGAGTAAAATTGACAGACAAAAAGCAAAACAACTGGGTCAGAAATAGAACAAAAGTCAAAGACGCAGGTCAACATATAACCAGGCTAAAATGGAGCTTCGCAGGTCATAACGCTAGACAAACGGACAATAGGTGGAATAGCACGATACAACAATGGACAATGGAGACCATGGACACGAAAGAGAGCAAGAGGACGACCCCAGATGAGATGGGGAGACGACATTAAAAAGATAGGAGGAACGCACTGGAAACAAAAAGCACTAAACAGAAGCGAATGGAGGAAACTGGGGGAAGCCTATGTTCAGAATTGGACGAATTAAAGGGCAAAAGAAGAAGAAGACTCAAATCATATGTTTCAGTATTGAATACTTTATAAAAATAAATTATAATAAATTACGGAAACTACGGAATAAATTACGGAATTAATCATAATAAATAAATTAAAAATAAATGGTACGGTAAACAATCCTCATTTTTTAATATGTTATTCCTTACAAGAAAACCTTTAATTTAAGCAAAAATAATTAAAAATCGTAAATTTGGGTCAAAAGTTATTAACTTTTTAAGAATTCCCATAAGAGCCCATGTTAAAACTTAACTTTGACCCTTAATAGTAATTAAACGGCACGGTAAAACAATTTTTCAAAAATCAAGTCTTAGTTTTTTGAAGTAAACTATAACATACTAAAATTTCATGCAAATCCTTAATTCTTTGTCAAAGGTGTAGAACGTCGTTAAATCTGAATATTTTGAGCCCAGGAATCTACAGTTAAAATATTTCAAATTATTAATAAATACCCTGTATAAAAGTTATGTGACTAGTATAAAATTGTTTAATATATTATAATTGTTGTTTACATAAGGACATTTTTATGTTATTTGTTTAACTTCTTTTATACTCTTTTATCTCTACAGAGTAAAATTGCCATAAAATCCTATAGGTCATATATTATATTTAGTCCAGTTTGTGAGACCGCTCCAGTACGAAAAATTTCGGATTCGGTCTCTTCCTGTCCAAAAATGTCCCCTTTAAACAAATCTTAAAGGTGCTGGGAAAAATTTGTAGACAGAAATTGTTTTAAACAATTTTTTAAAGAAATGTCAAAAAACACCTTTTTGCTTGGAAAACATTATTTTTAGGTTTTCTGGGTCATATTAAATAAAAAAAGATCTCTTGTCATTTATCTCAAAACTTGATAGTTTTTGGGTTATAAGCTATTTAAAATCCCAAAAATACGAAAAAACGCATTTGTGGAGCTTGAAAACTCATATGTAAATTAATATTATTGAGGTTTCCAAGTGCCTAAATTAAAAATAGAATCTTGAAACATTCTGTTTCAAGATTATGTAGAGCCATCGAGGCTTATTTCAATTTAGACCGTTGTTTTGTAATTGTTAATTATGCGCGTCCACTCGATTTTTACGGCGCCGGCGCGTCTCTGTCTCACTTATACATATTAAGGTACGTATCCATACGTGGGTGCTCCGTGCTCGGCGTAGCAGCTCCATATATGGATACGTTGGTGCTGGTGCTCGTCGCTCACCCTCTTCGATCCAACCGGTTTGCGGTTTATTTGTAGGGGAGCACATGCCGTATCCATTTGAGCAGCTACACCGAGCACGGAGCACCCACGTATGGATACATACACTTTATACTTTATACGTACATACACGAAAAATTCCCAACAAATACTTGACATTTATTAAAACTTGGTGTATTTAATTAGCACATTGGCAATATGTAATTAATTTAATAAATAAATAATTTATTAAAAAAACTATGGAAATAATAACTTACAAAATTTTAATAAATTCAAGTATTTTTTGGAAATTTTTCGAAAATGTATAAGTGCGACTGAGTAGCACCGCAGCGCGCCACGGCGGCTTAAAAATCGATTGGACGCGCACAATTAACAATTAAAAAACAACCTTCTTCTTTCTTCACTTTTGGCGTGCATACTAGTGCATTTGCAAGCACATTTCTTAGTATTGCATTTGGTCTTGCTCATGGCAATATGCAATACTGTTTCTATAGCCCAATAAATTACCGTTTTGGAGTGTAATTTCCAGGGGCAACTCCGAATTGCATGAAAATTTGGATTTAGGTTCTACTTACCCTCCACTTCAAAGTTGAATTTGTGCCGTTGGTTGCTTTTACTTGGGGGGTGACATTTACATTTACCCCTTCTCGGGGGATGAAAAACGCGTGTTTAAAATAAGGCCGGAAATGGATAAATTGACTTATTTTAAGCACCTTTTGTCCTATAAATTTTTTTACGTAATTCAATACTTTTTGAGTTATTCGCGATTTAAAATGTTGATTTTTCGACAAGAAAACTACGTTTTCAGACCGTTTTTCCCAAATAACTCAAAAAGTAAATATTTTATCGAAAAAAATATTTTCAGCAAAAGTGTAGCCTATAAAAAAACTAAAAAAGTGGTGTACCAGTAAAGTCTACAAATTGGGTAGAAGCAAAGTTGTAGCTCATGAAAAATACGTTCTTATTCGTCTAATTCCAAATCGAATAATTCAACGCAAAATCACCGAAGAAAGAAGCGTTTTTCGGGAAAACCTTATTAACATTTTTAAAGTATCGAAAAAAAGCTTATTATTTGTTTTTACAAAAGTTTACAGCATCAAAAATAAACGAGTTACACTGAAAAAAAAGTTGGCCCCTTTTTTTTTGGTAAAAAAAAAGCGTGAAAACCTCCCTCTATTTAGCACCCTAAATGAAATTAATCGTTTGGCTTTAACATCTGTTTTAACTGTATGTGTATTGCTTATATGATCTGTAAGTTTGATTGGTTTAAAGTGCTTATTTTTGAAAACATTTGGTTTTATAGTAAAAAAATTTTTTTTTTAAATTTTTGAAAAATTTCATTTTTTCAAAATAATTTAAAAAATATTAGTGATAAGAAAAATCTTAAAGAGTAAAAAAATGTAGGTTTTGCTATTATAAATATGCTAGTTTCATTTTGTTTCTCCGTAAGACAAAAATTGGTTAAGATATGGCTGTTCAAAATTTGCATACACTCCTGATTAGTGACCCATTCAAGCTTTCTCAATTATAACCCTTTCAAAAATAAACACTTTAAACTGGTGAGACTAACAGATCATATAAAAAATATATAGGTAAGTAAATTGTTTATAAAGCGGTAGCGATTAATTTCATTTGGGGAGCTAAACACGGCGAGATTTTCATGAGTTTTTACAAAAAAAAAGAGGGCCAACTTTATTTTGAGCGTAACTCGCTTATTTTTAATGCTAAAACTTTTGTTAACAATTAAAACAAAGCTTTTTATAAACACTTTAAAAAAGTTTATACGGGTTTTTCCCGAAAAGTGCTTAATTTTTCGGTGATTTCACCTTGATATATTCGATTGGGAATTAGACGAATAAGAACGTATTTTTGATGAGCTACAACTTTGTTTTTATTTGATTGATAGACTTTACTGATACACCATTTTTTTGGGTTTTTTATAAACTACACTTTTGCTAAAGATATGTTTTCGATATAATATTTACTTTTTGAGTTATTTGCGAAAAACCGTCTGAAAACGTAATTTTTTTTGTCGAGAAATCAACTCAATGGCAAATAACTCGAAAAGTGTTGACTTACGTAAAAAACTCTATTAAACAAAAGTTGCTTAAAATCAGTCAATTTATCCATTTCCGGTCTTATCTTGAACGTATGTTTTTTCACCCCCGAGAAGGGGTGACTGTCACCCCCCAAGTAAAAGCAACCAACGGCACAATTTCAACTTTGAAGTGGAGGGTAAGTAGAACCTAAATCCAAATTTTCATGCAATTCGGAGTTGCCCCTGAAAATTACACGGTATCGCCGAATTTCCCGTTCATTTACTGGGCTACTATGAATTACGAATTTAATGGTATTGGTGAAGGTCAGTAAAACACAGTGACAAAAGCCTCGATGACTCGTCAGAATCTTGAAACTAATTGTTTAAACTTCAAATTTCTGGTTGAATGACATAATGTCTATGCCATTAAAAAAAGTTCACTTTAGACATTTGGCAACCTGAAAAATAATAATTTACATACAAGTTTTCTTCTTCTTCTTTCTCGAAACTCCTTATGCCCCTCAGGGGCGTCGGAGGTTTTATTCATCCTCTATCCATATCTTCCATTTCTTGCGGTCCTTTGCTAACTCTTTCATTTGTTGATGCGTTTTTCCTTTTTCCTGTCCAATTTCTATAATCTGATCGATCCATCTCTTCCTTGGCCTCCCTTTCCTTCTTTTACCATATCTTTTTGATTCCATCACCTGCTTTGGTAGTCTTCCTTGGTCCATTCTGTTAATGTGTCCATACCATTTTAATTTTCTTTTTTGGATCTTGGTTATTATCGATTCCTGTTTTAGTCTTTGTCTAATATCTTCATTTCTTATTCTGTCCAATTTCGTTTTTCCTGCTATTTTGCTCAGCTGCTTCATCTCCGCTGCGTTTATTGTACTGTCTATTTTTGCATTGTTTACCCATGTCTCACTTGCATATATTAAAGTTGGTACAGATATTGCATTGTATACCTACCTTCAGTTTTATTTCTTGATCTATTTCTTCCTTTCCAAATATTGTTTTATTTAGTGCATAGTAGATCTTATTTGCTTTTTTCGCCCTGTATGCGATTTCTTGATCTAGCTTTCCATCCTCTGATATTATTACTCTCAGGCATTCAAACGTCGAGACTGTTTCTATTATTTCGTTTTTGCACCTAAATATCGTTTGGTCTATTTCTTCCCTTTTCTTTTGGGCTACTATCATGGTGTTCGTTTTCTTTACATTTACCTCCATTTTCAAATTTTCTATTTCTTCCACCCAGATATCGATTAATTTTTGCATTTTCTCTTTATTGTCTGCTATTATTACTAGGTCATCTGCATATCCATCCATTCTCACTGGTACTAAATTCATGTACCCTATTGTTGACTGTAATTGCCTTGACCTTCTTTTAGCGCTCTTCATTACTCTATCCATTACTAATATAAACAAAACTGGGCTGAGACTGTCCCCTTGTTTTATTCCTCTCCATAGGTTTATTATTGGCGATCTGTTTCCGTTAATTTGTACTTTGGCAAGTACGTTTCTATATGTACTTTTTATCACGCTTACTATCTTTTGCGGGATTTGCAGGTCTTCCATTACTGACCATATTCCTTCTCTATTTATAGAATCAAAAGCAGCTTTAACATCTATAACATACAAGTTTTCAAGACTCGAAAATGCGTATTTTTAAATTTTTTAGATTTTAAATACAGTATGCGGCATAATAAACAGTACTGAAAATAGCACGATAGCACTGCACGTTAAAATTATTTTCTGCAAAACTGACGACCATTCTGAAGTATCTAACATTAACACGACATTTATATACGTTATAACGACGTTCGGAAACCACTCACTACGTTTCAACACATACACATACAAATTTGAGGCATACGCAAACGCATTTCAGTATTGTTTATTTTGTTGCAGACCGTAGCTTATACACAGACATGTTAACAATAGACCAGGCTAGGGATATGCCACTCAATGCATCGGGGTGTAACGCCAATATCAAGTACGGTGGTCTAGCTATCTTTGTCTGTCGTGTGAGTGTGAGCGTATCTACCAAGAGGTGGCGGTGGGAGTAATGGAACGACACAGACACAGAGGCAGCGGCCATCATATGCTAGAGAGAGAAAGCTAAGCGCCGGTAGAGAGATAGATAGACCACCGACTCGAACTGCTCCGCGTTACGCTATTTTTCGGACCTTTCCTAATCTATTGGTTATTATATCTATGAGCTTATAACTCTAAAACTATCAACTTTTGAGATAAATGAAAAGAGACCGTTTTTATTTAGTATAATGACCCAGAAAATCTAAAAGCAATGCTTTCCTGAGCAAAAAGGTGTTTTTTGGCATTTATTTAAAAATCCTGTTTAAACAATTTCTGCCCAAAAATTTCGTCCAGCGCCTTTAGGATTTTAAAGGGGACTTTTTGGACAGGAATCTGCAAAAAAAACGGAATCAAAAACAAAAAAATTTTCGTACATAAGCGGTCTCACAACCTGGACTAATTAATATTATTAATCATCTAATAATAGGTTATAGATAACTTTGTTTTTTCTAACGCAATTTATGACTGTGCTGTCACCGTTTTAATTACGAGTACGAAAAAGCCAACACGTATGAAACAAAAATATTTTTAGATAGGTACATGTTTCATAGAGAATATTATTGTCATAGGAATGCATGTGATTATGCATGCATGCGATTATACTTGTAGGTAACGTACCTATCAAAAGCATTTAAAATATCACATACCTACTATACGATGTATAGTTGAAACAACATAATTATTGAAAAATTATCACTTGTAATTACACAAGAGCTCCAAAATTACCTGTTTGTATATCGAGTGACACGTTGACAATTTTAATTATTTCAAATTTTCACGAGAACAATATACAAATCGGTAATTTAGGAGCTCGAGTGTAATTCCATATTATTGAAAAATTATCGCTTGTAATTACACAAGAGCTCTAAAATTATCGGTTTGTAGCCCGAGTGACACTTTGACAGTTTTAATTATATCAAATTGTCATGATGGCAATATAAAAATCGGTAATTTAGGAGCTCGAGTGTAATTTGGTAAGATTATTTCATGAATAAATCTGCATTTTTAAATCATTCTATTAGCATCTTCGTCTGAATATTTGCTAAACCTGCTCATGGTGTTCACTTTGACAAGTTGTAAAATATTAATTGTGATTAATGTCACTGATTGTTTATTTAATTTTAAATTTGCGTAACAACGGACGATATCTGCCGTGCTACTTGACGAAGGGAAATTATCAAAAAGTATTATCAACAGTAATTACATATATACCAGTAAGGATCTGTTTTTAGGTGGATGTGAGAGGCGGCATTCAGATTTTTGCGGATAAAGTTAGGTGATAACTTCGTTAATAATAATTGATTTATGCTCCTTCTCAAATATGCCCGGAACATTAATAAAAAAAATAAAATATTTAAAAATTTCAAAAAATTTCGTTTTTTTTTCTACTTTTTTTGCTTATAACTTAAAAACTATTCATTTTAGAACAAAGTAATATAGGAATAAAACAAAGATAATTAAATTTTCTATCAGATGCGATTGGTTAAAAATGTCTTAATTTATCACCCTTGCTTCAAAATAGCAATAAATATAAAATAAGGGGGCAAAACAAGCCTATCCTTATTCAATGATTTTCCATCACTTAGGTTACACTTGGAACCTTCCTAATTCGCTTAGAAAATTTTTGTAATGTGCTAAAACCGTACACCAAATTTCATTAAAATTGACTTACTAGATTTTGCAATCTAAACTTTTTTTAAAAAATTTAAATTTTTTAAAATCTTGCACAACAAAAACTAGAACATACAAAGATTTGTCAATTTTTTTACATATAAAGAAGTACTCCACCTATCTTATGCACTTTAGAGAATTGAAATCGGATTATTTAAGCAGCCTCAGCAATGTTTTAAAGTTATAAACAATTTTTTGGCTTATAAACAAATTAGTACTGTGGCCAGGAGGGGGTGCTACGGGCTCCTTTATTTAGATGGACTTATCCAAGTTTTTTATGTATTTTGACCCGTAGAACACGAATTTTTTGGGTAACAGTTGATCCGGATGTCGATAAGATTGTTATAAACAAAGAACTTGAGGAATTACATAACATCGATTTTTCGCAAAATAAAACATTTTTTTGTATTTCTTGGGTAATTCTAAGCAAAAAATGTTCTTACAAGTTTTTTTGTAGGATGCATAGTTTTCGAGATAAACGCGGTGGACTTTCAAAAAATCGAGAAATTGCAATTTTTGAACGCGAATAACGTTTGATTAAAAAATAAACTAGCAATTATGCTGACAGCATTTGAAAGTTTAAGTCAAATTATACCGGTTTTAATTATTTGCATTGCTAAAAATTAATTTTTTTATTATTAAACAAAGCTATTTGTTTAAAAGCCAAAAAATTGTTTATAAATTTAAAACATTGCTGAGGCCCTTAAATAATCCGATTTTAATTCTGTAAAGTGTATTAGATAGGTAGAGCACCTCTTTATATGTAAAAAATTAGCCAACTTCTAAATGGCCTACTTTTTGTTCAGAAAGATTTTAAAAAATTTGAACTTTTTTAAAAACATTTAGATTGCAAATTTATTATGCAAAATTTATTAGGTCGATTTTAATGAAATTTGGTACACGATTTAAGTATGTTACAAATAATTTCCTAAGCGAATTACTAAGGTTCTAAGTGCCACCAAAGTGGCTAAAAAATATTGAATAACAACAGACTTATTTTGCCACCTTATTTTGTATTTATTGCTATATTGCAGAAAAGGTAATACCTTAAGACATTTTTTACCAGTCGTATATCATACCAAATTCAATTATCTTTATTTTATTTCTCTACGACTTTGTTCCAAAACGAATCGTTTTAAAGTTATAAGCAAAGAAAGCAGAAAAAATCGATGTTTTTCGAAATTTTTAAATATTTTAATTTTTTTATTAATGTTCCGGGCATATTTGAGAAGGAGCATAAGTCAATTATTATTACTGAAGGTGTCACCTAACTTTATCTGCAAAAATCCGAATGCCACCTCTCACATCCAAAAATAGACGTTTTTTCGCAGATCCTTACTGGCCTATTAAGAGTTCTAAAATTACCGATTTGTACCTAACCCGAGTGACAATTTGACAGTTTTAATTTCCCGACCCGAACGGGAGGAATAAACACACTCTTTGCAGTTTCCTATCTTGATTTCCCTCGTCTTGATATCTTCTTTTCTAGAAAAGATAATATTTTGTTTTTCTTTCGTTAATTTCTGGACCTCTTTTCTGTGCTTCATTTGCCAGAATTTGTTACTGCTTCTTTTAATATTTTCTTGTCTCTTCCCTTTAGAACAACGTCATCTCCATATGCGCTTCTATTCCGTTAATTCCGCTGGGCTTGACTGTTCCTTCTATCCAGAGGTTCTCAATCTGTGGTACATGTACTACTGGTGGTACATATCATTATTCGCGGTGGTACACAAAACACAGAAAAAATTAAAAAAGTAGTACTTAGTAAGTATTGATAATACATTTAAAAATATAGGTAGTAGCAAAAATAATAAAAATAACTGTAGGTGGTACATCACTCAAAAAGGTTGAGAACCGCTGGATTCTATACTATGGTAATTAGTCAGGTATCAGCCATGTTATATTATATTCTCGTCTGTGCTTGTTGTTGCTGCTAGGTGGCATAATTTTCTTCTGTTATTACTTGTCTCATGAAGAATAGTTTCTCCCTGTTACTTGCTTATTTTCATTTTCCTTACCTACTTTTGGATTGGAATTACCAACCATTAGTACTAAGTAATTTCTGGGTAATGGTTCATATAATTATTCTTCCAGTTGTTCATATAATTAAATTTTATCATTTTCTAGTGAATTTAACCTTAAATTCCTGAGGTTAAAATAGGTCGATTTAAAAATGATGTATTACCCAGAGGGCGCCACATACGCATTTCAGCGCTCATTTAATAGGTTCATTTTTTTATTACCCACTATACATACTTTATGAATCAAAGCTTTTATTCTCTTAATATTTTTACTTCAATAAGGTATACTACATTCATCTCGCTAAACTCAAACGTTTTTGAGATAAACGCAGTTTAAATCTGCGAGGCAACTTAATTTTTTGCATAATATCAACTCCCGAAAAATAACTTAAAACCATTAAAAGTTTCCAAAAATGTATGGCAAATTTCTTCAAATGGAATTTGCGATGCAATGACATCAATATGAGAAATGGCATAAATTTTTATGGTTGCAAGTTTATTTTTCGGGTGTAACTACAATGATATTATGCAAAAAATTATGTTCTAACGCAGATTTAAAATGCATTTATCTCGAAAACAGTCGAGTTTAGCGAGATAAATGTAGTATACTTTTTTTGAGTAAAAATATTAAGAGAATAAAAGTTTTGATTCAAAAAGTATGTAGAATGCAGGATAAAAAAAATTGAACGTAGTAAATGAGCGCTGTAAGACATATGTGGCGGCCTCTGGGTAATACATCATTTTTGGTGGCGAATTTAGATTTCTCATCCCAAAAAACCCCTGCTTACTAAATTTCATGTTGTTATCCCATGCCTGTCAGGAAATATTCAAAAATAAAAGTTTAACTTTGACACCTTGTGTTTCGGTTATTATCAACTTTTGTACTAAGGTAAGTTAGCTTAAATCGACCTATTTTAACCTCAGGAATCTACGGTTAAGCTATAGCCCAGGGGTGTCAAACTCAATTTTGCAGAGGGCCATATATTAAATTCAGAATGTGTCGGCGGGCCAGATTCAAATAAAAAAAAAATGTACTGAATTATTATAACATTTTATTTAATAGTATACTTATAATATACGGTTGTTAAAAATCATATCAAAGTTATAAAAGAGGGTAATTATTTTGAGCTCGAGGATCCAGATACCTGACTTCTCTTGTTTTTGACAAGCTCATTGATGTCAGGTATCATATTCGTTGTATTTATTTTAAGAATTGATTGGAGATGTTCATTTGTAAGTCTTGTGCGATGTTTGTTCTTATTTATTTTCATGACGGAAAACATCTGCTCACATAAATAGGTGCTACCAAACATGCACAGAATGCGTGCTGCATGCTTTTTTAATTCCGGGTAGTTATCCAAACTCTTGAAATATTGTGTATAAAATGTAAGTGCGTTAACCTCTTTAAATTTTTCTTTCAAAATACTGTCCGATTGAAGATCTATCAACTCCATTTGCAAATGAACTGGTGCCTGTGAAGCTTCAAAATTGAATGGATTGTTGAAAATTGGGAATTCCATTTCATTCATTTTGTGGAAGTCTTCAAAACGATTGTTGAATTCCGTGATAAGATTTTGCAGAAGTTGAGAATATTGATCCAATTTTTTTTGATCCACTGTGCCAAATGATTTTAAATGAGGGAAATGATCCAAAGTTTGATTTTTTACCTGATTTTCCCACAGCCTCAACTTTGTTTCAAAGGCTTGAATACATGAGTACATTTGAGTGACAATCAGATTTTTACCCTGTAACTTTACATTCAGATCAGTCAAGTGTTTATTCATATCTACCAAAAAGGCACAATCAACCCACCAGTCATTGTCATAATCAATTGGGTTGCCTTTTTCTAACATGAAAGCTTGAATAGGGTCACGTAATGCAAAAAATCTTTCTAAAACTACTCCTCGACTGAGCCAACGAACTTCGGTGAAATAAGGGACATCAAAAAACTTTTCGTCCAAATCTTGTAAAAACTGCCTGAACTGTCGGTGATTTAGTCCTCTGCTCCTTATAAAATTTACTATTTTAATTATAGGTTGCATGACATGGTCCATTTTTAAATGTTTGGATGCCAATGATTCCTGGTGAATTATACAGTGAAATCCCACAAAATTTCCTGATGTTTTCTGTTTTAATTTAGTTACAACGCCCGAATGTTGGCCAACCATGGCAGGAGCGCCATCCGTAGTTGTGCTGCTAAGTATATTCCAATCGAGTCCATATTCTGCCATCAAATGCTCCAATGCAGAATAAATATCATTTGCTGTTGTAGTACCTGTCAATGGAACGCACTTTAATAGTTCTTCAGTTATTTCAAAGTTACTGTTAATACCTCGTATAAAAACAGCAAGTTGAGCTGTATCAACAGTATCAGTGCTCTCATCAACAGCCAGTGAAAAGTTTGTAAATTCCTTAATTTTCTCCTTCAGTTGAAGAACCAAGTTTTGAGATAAATCATTTATTCTTGAAGCAACAGTGTTTCTTGACAGCGAAATATTTTGAATTATTGACTTTTGAAATGGAAATGAAACATCGGCAACTTTCAACATACAGTCTTTAATAAAATCACCATCAGTGAAAGGTTTTGATCTCTTCGCGATTTCTAATGCAATAATAAAACTTGATTTCAGGGCATCTTCGCTCTCAGTATTAGCTTTAGTAAACATCGATTGTTGACCTTGAAGTTTAGATTTTAAAGATGACAATCTGTCCATTCTTATTTTTTCAGTGTAACAATCGAATTTTGATTTATGATTCGTATCATAGTGTCTCTTCAAGTTAAACTCCTTACAAACAGCAACTGTTTGATTGCAAATCAAACACAGTGGTTTACCTTTCCATTCTATGAAAAAATATGCATTTTCCCATTTAGACTGAAAAACTCTACGTTCACTATCAACTTTACGTTTTTGTGACATTATGCCGAAATCGTAACAAATATGGAACTCGACACAATTATGGATATCGCACACGCACGACACAAACAAATGTACAATACCTTCTCAACCACTACTTCGCAACTGACTCACGTGACACGTCGACGCACTTCTTTTATATCGATAAGGAAGGTTCTAGTCTAGACTCGAAGCGCATGGAAGATTCTATTGTTCTCAACAAAAATAATAGGGTGTTTCCGCTAAGAGATGGTGTTACTGTCTATCTCTCTCGCTTGTCTAGGCACGCGCTGCCTTTGAAATGACTTATAAATGTAGTGTAGTGTACGCATTTTAAAACTTCCGTAGAGCAATCGAGTGAAGTCTAAAAGCTCTAAAAAACATGATTCTTCTTTCTGTGACACATTGCGATCGCGGGCCGTATTGGTATGGCCCGGGGGCCGGATGCAGCCCGCGGGCCGTATCTTTGACATGACTGCTATAGCACATTCTTTACCAAACACCCTGTATATGTGGGTGTTTATATTTATCATTTAACTTGTTTGTTTTTTATTTTTATATAAATATGGCATTCGTCTACTTATAGCTCTGAATTCTAAACTTTGCCACTTATCTTATTGTTGACGATAAATGCAGTACCCTTTTAACCTTGCTTACTTTTTTTTTCAAGTTATATATTGTGTAATTTTTCTTTTTAATAGTCCCTTCTTCCTTCCATCTTTCCTTCTTCATTCTGTTAATATTTAAAAGATTTTTACCTTTGTATTTTTGGTGGCACAGCATGTCATGCCTGTAACAGCACTGATGATGCTCTACTTAGAGCGAAAACGTTCTATGATAGATGTGGCCCTTTAAGGGTTTTTTTAAATAAATATAACTTTCATAACGGACTTGTTAATTAAAATTTATTTAAAAGTTTAAACGTTTATTTTTAACATTTAAGGCCATCCACTCACTATCAGGAACACTTGAACAGTTATGCCTATCAGGTATTAGAAACACACACACACACACACACACACACACACACACACACACACACACACACACACACACACACACACACACACACACACACACACACACACACACACACATAGAGATTGAAATTTCTGGATCCAGCATCCAGCAATCCAGCTGGATCCAGCGCTATTTTTTACATGCTGGATCCAGCAGCGCGGATCCGCAAACGTGTCAAATTCGAAATAAGTTACTTAATTTCTTCATTAGCCGCTTTATTCAAAGCAGTGAGTCGGCAACTTGCCATTCTATCGCGCTAGGAGTAGCTCAGTATGCTGGAAAGTTTCTACAGCCTAAAAGTTTGCATCAATAAAGCGTTGACAGACATTTATTCTACTACAAAATTCTCTGCTGGCGAGTGGTCAATAAACAATGAGTTGATCCCACTCTTTGACCGGTAAAACTGGCTGTAGAAGCTCTTTGCAGAAGAGAGTCCACTTTGATAACGACCGACACAACCATGAAATTTGTCTTAGACAAACTAAATAGCCAGGTCTGTAGTGTTAGTGCCGATCTATCGGAAGCACTACGCAACAGAATCGCGGAACGGCACATCTCTGAAATTACAGGTACATTAATGTACTTACAAAATATAAAAAAGTATGACGAAGGACTGAACAATCCTACAATGTAATGCGACAAGAGATTAAAAATTTGTTGAGTCATATAAAAAATAAACAAGTGATTGTGGAACCAGTGCAAGAGGACATAATGGAAGGAGATGAGCCAACTAATCCGGAGCCCGTGAATTTTACTTTAGAACAAGAGCTTGAGATTAAATTAAAACGAGAAAGAGAAAACTTTTATAACAAACAAAAAGAATGTGTGTGTACTTTGTACGCACGTAAGAAGTTAGGTATACTTCTATTATATGATTTCAACGAAATGAATATACTTTAAACAGTTTATTTAAATTTTATTTAAATATTAAACTAATTTTAATACTTACTACTTTCTAAAAAATTTTATTAAAACAATATTAAAATTTTTAAAAATAAAAGAATAAAACACACGCAAACAAATTGAAAAATGAAACAAAGAAATGATTTCTGAACAATAATTATTGTTAAGAAAAATTTTAACTAAATACGTATTTTCTGAAAAAAAAATATATAATAAATATACTTACAATCATAAAATGTATAAAAAAATAATCTATCAGGTTGTTAGATTTTGAACTCGCCGCACGCAGAACTTAACTATCGAGACATGTGAATGATGTGGGAAGATATAGCAACTAAATGTTTTAAACTTTTTTGACAGTTGCTTATTCTCTTAGTACAGTTGCTTATTCTCAAATAAGTTTGATTCTTGTGGAATTAAAATATTAAAATACAACAAAATATAGACTAAAAAAGCAATATATTATTAGACGAAGATTGGTAGAAATTTTGTTATCAAATTATGTAAATCAAAGCATTACCTACTGGCCAGGTACATTTTCCACATAGGTATTTAATTTTTTATTACAATACTGAAACATTTACAATAAGGTAACAACCTGTTGCTTTTAAAAACTATTTAAAAAGTCACTACAATAATTATTATAAACTTGCTTTTTATCTCTGTCCTCACAACAATAAAATCTAATATACACACAATTTGTTTACCCATAACCATTGACGTATTAATAAAATAACCGACATATTGAACAATTGTTGACAGGTCACTGTAATTACCCAATCAGAGGATGTATAACGTTTAAGCTGCGCCCAGGACCAAGATTTTGATGAATTCGCGCACATATAAATTTACCCCCAACGCGCCTAAAGAAGTACAACTTCAAAAAACTGGTGATCAAAAAGATTATGAAAAGATTTTGGAAAAAGGAATGACCGATTGTGACACCGAAGGAGTGAAAGGCGATAATTTGTCCATGGTCTATGGCTATTTATGACCTTAAAACCAACCAGCATAGAGGCCGAAAGGGCTTTCTCCGCAACCCGCTATAATATGTGCAGTTCTGTGCGAAGTACGTTAGACGATAAGATGATAGTTAAATATGTTTTTGGTCTAACTTCCAAAAATCAAAATTATTCATGTTTCTGTTGTTTAGAAATTTAGAATATAGACAAAAAAAAAACAGTAAAATCGTGTTTTTATTTCGATTCCACATTTTGCTGGATCCGCGCTGGATCCAGCTGGATTCAGGCCAATCTGGCAAAAATCCAGCTGGACTGAAAATGCTGCTGGATTGCAATCCCCACACACACACTTCAGGTAGATCTTCTATACTCTAGAAGTTGATCTGCTTTTTCCCTCCTCGTTTTTTGTAATTTTTGTGAAACATAAATACAGACAGAAGAAACACAAGGTGTAATGGAATGATTGGCAACACAAGGTGCAATGGCATTGGTGTAAAAATGGTTCTCGGAGTGTGTTTAATTTATGATATTGTATTCTTTTCGACATATTATTTAACGTTAATTTCCGGTTACGTTTTCGTTAATGTCGCATATTTACTTATACAGTGGAACCTCGATAAGTCGGATTCATCGGGACCGCAGCCGATCCGGGTTATCGAAAATCCGGGTTAGCCGGAGAATATGGTAAAAATTAATAAAATACATATAAATAATAAACATTTACACATAATTGCAAAACCATGAAATACATACAGTACACTAAATTACGTACAGTTGTATACAGCATTGTTTATTTCTTGGTAAAAACTCAGTCAAAGTGAAAAAATGTTTGTTTTGACTGATGAAATCGGTCCGGATTAGCCGGACTTCCGGGTTATCGGAGGCCGACTTATCGGGATCCATATAATTTTTGGAAATGGCAAGCAAAAGAGTATTTTTGGAAAATCTTAAAGAAAATATTAAAGCCAGAAAAGCATTAACCGAGTCAAAGGAACATCATCACTCTGTTGACGAGTCACTAAAAAATATTGCTGGAGTGTTTATTCAATCGGTTCCTCGTGTTGAGAGCCATTATATTCGAGCTAATTCTAGCAGAGAATATATCCCAGAAGGTAGAAATCTTAGTGATATTTATAGGGATTATGTTAAAATGTGCACTGACAAAAAAGAAAAGTATGTTAACTATGTTATGTTTCATAAAATCTTTAATATGGAATTTAATATTAGTTTTTTCATTCCAAAGAAAGACACGTGTGAAGATTGTACTGCCTACAGTAATGCTTTTGTAAGTGAAAAAGAAGTAATGAGAAAGGTATACAAAGACCATATAAACGAAAAATAATTATCATGATTAGAAAAAGAAAAAGACAAAAACAAAGCTCAGTGTAGATCATCGCTAATCATTGCTGTTTATGATCTTCAAGCATCATTGCCTTGTCAAAAAGGAGAAATTTCAACGTTCTATTACGTCTCGAAAGTAAATGCTTACAATTTTACCATCTTCAATTTGAAAACAAAAGATGTTGAGTGTTTTTTCTGGAATGAGGGACAAGGCAACAGAAGAGCTAACGAGATAGCCACATGCGTTTTTAAGCATATCCAAGACTTATCTGCAAGTGCAAATGAAGATATAGGCATAATTTTTTACAGTGATAACTGCACATGTCAGCAAAAAAAAACAAGTTTTTAATAAGTATGTACATCCATGCTGTGGCAGTACTTCCTACCCTTAATTAATTTACTCACAAATTTCTTATTAAAGGGCATACGCAAAATGAAAATGATTCTACTCATTCCGTAATTGAGAGAAACATCAAAAAAAACCCTTAAATCTGGACCTATATACACCTGATCAATACGTTTCTTTAATAAGGACAGCTAAGAAATCCGGTAATCCTTACAAAGTAAATGTTACAAACTCTTGCTAATGATCTATGCCGTAACTTTTATAAAAACATGGAAAATGAGACTGTTAAAATGAATGATACAAAAATTTTACAAGTTACAAAAGCTAATCGTGGCAGTTTTTTTTTATAAGACTTCATACAGCCAAGAACATTTTAAAATGGTAAAAGTTGCATCTGGTAATTCAAAAGCTCCAAGAGCAAACTATTTATTTAAATCAATATACCACGCACCTATTAAAATTTCAGAGCAGAAGAAAAATGGATTATTGGGTTTACTACAAAAAACCATTCCAGGTTATTATCTTGGATTCTATGAAAATCTTTGAAAAACTTTCCCGTTCTTTTTAATTTGTTTTTACTTTAATTGATTGTTTGTATTTAATAGTAAATGTGATTTTGTTAAATAAAGAGTTTTGCCTTCGGTACACTCATTTCTACGACTAAGTTTCATTGTAAGGTTAAATTTATTTTGCACCTTGTAAATTCTTAGGTTTGTGCCATATTACTACTATTTGTTATATTTTTGAGAATAAAAATTTGCTTATAAGCCTAATTTTTCATTGGACATACCCTATTTTATCATAATAGTACTTTTTAAATATCTGAATAATAATGGAAATTAAACGTATATTTTCTCTAAAAAGTAGCAAAATTCAAAACATCCTATTTAAAAAAAAATTTTATTATTATTATTATTTATATGGTTGAAATATTTTCATGTTATTTCGACATAGAAAAGATACAACTAATACAAACTAAAAGAAAAACCTGCCAATGTTTATTGTGGAAAATTTTATTTAGCGGTAAATCTTAAAAATGCTCTCCTGAAAAGTTTGTAAATTTTGATATTGTACAGTTTTCATCCGAACGTAAGATATCTGTATCTGGTTTTGCTTGAAATTTGGATTTATCGGCATTTGCTTGAACTGGTCAACTTTGTACATCATTTTAAAGGGAAAATATACCAAACTTATATGAATGCATATTCATATAAGGTTAAACAATTTAAAAAAAATGGATTTATTGGTTTTTGCATGTATGCTCCTCAAATAATCGGTATTACAGAGTAATGGGACAATAGTTGGAGATGCTGAGATGCATGCTATATAATTAGGGTTGGATAGATGAAATAATGGAAGTGGTGTGTTGTGTGACAGAAAAATTCCAGTGAAGTTAGATGGAAAATTCTATAAAACAGCAAAACTGGCAATGACGTATGGAACTGAATGTTGCGCAGTTAAAAAGAAAGAGGAACAACGAATGCTTGTGGCAGAAATGAGAATGCTTGGATGGATGAGTGGAGTAACAAAACGGGATAAAATTAGGAATGAGTATATTAGAGGAAGTCTAGGGGTGGCACCAATTGATGCCAAAATGAGGGAGCATAAGTTAAGATGGTTGAGTCATGTAATGAAAATTAATGTACAGCTGGTTCCTAAAAAAACTGATACGACTCTTAGTAAGATTTGATTATTTTGAGCAGTGTATTTGATTGGTCTGACATTATATTATATTTATTATGACAGACTGTCAAAGTCAGTTAAAATAAACAAACAAACAACTGATTACATATTGACCCATGCAACAAAGACTATTGTAACTCAATTTTGATTGAACTGAGATAATCACGTTTGAAAATTTTTCGCAAAGTGTTCGCTGTAAGAAATGACGATGTCTTTGGAACAAATACTCCTTACACACTGAAATTTCTGATATATTATATTTAAAGGGTTTTAAGGGATTTCACAAATCAAACATAACAAAAAACACATTTTTTTTTGCTAAATCTTGTAGACTTACTATAGTTTTCGTCGAAGCAATTAAGGAAAAAATAATACTTACTCTAGACTTATTAACAGTAAATGACGTTATCTTTGGAAGAAATACGTCTAACAAAATGTAAATTTCTGTTATATTATGTATAAAAGGTTTTAAGGGATTTCACAGATCATACATATCAAAAAACAGATTTTTGCTAAATTTTGTAGACTTACTATAGTTTTCGTCGAAACAGTAAGCAAAAAAATACTTAGTCTAGACTAGACTTACTAGTAACAGATTTATTGAAGCAAAACAGTACTATTTAAAAAAAATGGAATAAAAAATATTTCTATAGTTAATCGGAATAACTAAAATTAGAGTCTAACTAGAGAAAACTATAGTAAGTCAAAGAGTTTAACTCAAACTTGGAATACCTTCCACTGTTTCTTGCAACAAAGACTACAGTAACTCAACTTACTATAGTTTTCGCTTGCAGGAGTGTGGGTCAGAAAACTTACTATACACATGCAAATGCTTTACTGGTTGCCTTAAAATTGATACCTGATTTACCATACTTTTCCACCTAATAAGCTTAAAAAGAATAATAATACCATAATAGTAAGTCAAATGTAACGTTTTTTGAGTTACGATAGTCTTCATTGCATGGGTCGATATGTTAATTCATAAATTGTAATAATTATTAAGGTCTAAATTTTTATATTATTTTAAATTTCTGCATTTTATAAAGAGTATGTAATTGATAGTGTTTACATAAAATAGGGTTGTCATCATTTTTATTGTTATTAAGAAATAAAACAAACGACAACTCAACATTATATTAAAACAAGTATTATAAGCAAATTAAAAGATACTTAACTGGGCACTATCAGAGGTAGCAAAACATTTTATAGTATTTTTACTACAAAAACGTTATTACGTAGGTTAAAATTTTTGACGTAAGAGAACTGTCAAAACATTAGAATGTGACTTTTCATTATTGCCGTGTTTATAATAAACATAGCAATAATGAAAAGTCACATTCTAATGTTTTGACAGTTCTCTTACGTCAAAAATTTTGACCTACGTAATAACGTTTTTGTAATAAAAATACTATAACATAAGCAGAACCACAGTTTTTCTATTAATAAAAAATGGAGGGAGCAAGAAACTCTCGAAAGAAAGCGAGGGTCTGGAAGACCAAAACTATACTAAATTTAGGTAGGTATGTAAAAATAAAATTAATATTTTGTAATATCTCCATCAGCAGTGATAACAGCTTGTAGTCTTCGGTCCATCTGCGTGAAATGAACTATGAAATTGTCTTCTTCAGAGAGCTCTTCCCAAACCTTGCTCTCTTTCGAGAGTTTCTTGTTCTCTCCATCTTTTATTAATATTAAAAACGGTTGTTCTGCTTACGTTAAAATGGTTCGATATGGCAAATAGTGACCAACCATCTTCTAATTTCGTTACAATTCTTGATTTTAGTTCTTTGCCAGCATGTGGAGCCCTTTTTTGAGGTTGAACCAAGGTTGAACAGAATAAGTTATCTGACAAATTTTAAGATTTGGCAGTGACAGTGACAGTATGTAAATAATAACGTTCAAAACGAACGAGGACAGGTTTACCAAATGAAATGTCTTTGAACAATATCACTTATACAACTCACAGTGATATTGCAAATGCTTTTGCATTATATTTCTCATCAGTTTATTCTGAGAAAGTAATCAGTAAACGTGTTTTACCTCCCACCACCAATATAACGATTAATTCATGTAATATTACAATATCTCAAGTATATGAAAGGATGATGGCGTTAGATGTGAACAGAGGTGCTGGTCCTGACAAAATACCTCCTATAGTTTTGAAGAAATGCAGTTTTATTTTGGCCAGACCATTGTGGAAAATTTTTAATTCTTCATTGTATACTGGTTACTTTCCTGATTCATGGAAATTAAGTTTTTTAACACCAATACATAAAGCTGGTAGTAGATCTGACATTACAAATTATAGACCGATTTCTATATTAAGTACCATTCCTAAGTTATTTGAAAGCTTAGTGTCCGACTGCCTCTCGGTATGTTTCAAATTGTTTCCAGTAGATGAGCAATATGGTTTTCAGAAACACAAATCATCGGAATTAAATCTTCTTTGCTATTTGAATGCGTTGTCAAGTGCTTTGGAGGGTGGGTATCAAATTGATTCTATTTATACAGACTTCTCCAAGGCATTTGACAGGGTAAATCATAACATCCTATTGTCTAAATTAGAAGCTGCTGGAGTAGATGGGAAACTGCTTGAATGGCTGGAAAGCTACCTAATAGGAAGGCACCAAGCAGTAAGGATCCAGGATTGTCTATCTCAGGATGTAGTTGTCAGTTCTGGGGTCCCTCAGGGTTCACATCTGGGTCCGCTATTATTTATTATATTTATAAATGATATTGCAGATATAAACTGTGATAAGCTTTTGTTTGCGGATGATTTAAAAATCTTTTCGAAAATATCTAGTCTTGACGATTGCGAAAATCTGCAATTTCAATTAAATAAAATACAGAATTGGTGTAAAGAAAATGAAATGGAGCTAAATGTCAAAAAGTGTCATAAAATTAGTTTTTATCAAGGTAGAACGTGTATTCCGTTTGAATATAAACTTGATAACACACCACTAGATTGTGTTAATACAATAAGAGATCTTGGAATACTGTTTGACAAATCGCTAAAATTCGCAGATCATATTGATTCTATTATTTCAAAGGCTTTACAGATGCTTGGCTTCATGAAACGAAACTGCTATGATTTTAAAAGTCCCAATGCCCTAAAATTGTTATACTGTTCTCTTGTTAGACCTTACTTGGAATACTGTTGTAGTATTTGGTCACCTTACTATAATGTTTACGCAGAAAAAATTGAAAAGGTCCAAAACAAATTCCTTAGGTTTTTGGGATTTAAAATTAGAGCTATTACTGGGAGTAACAGGTTTTACAGTTATGACGAAATTAGAGCATTTATAAATATCAATACCTTGGAAGAACGTCGTTATCACCATGATTTGAAAATTCTATATAGTTTGTTAAATGGTACAGCAAATAGTCATTATTTATTGTCTAAGGTTGGTTTTAAAGTTCCTTCATACAGTACTCGAAATGCAGTCGAAACCACTTTTCATGTACCATTTCATCCATGTAATTATGGCCTCAATGAACCTATAACTAGAATGTTACGTCTAGCAAATCAAAATACCGAGAGGCTTAATTTTAGTTCCACACCCAACCAATTTATACGCAACTTACAACAAATTAATATTGCCTCTTAATTGTTTTGTTATGTCCACCTTTACCAGTCTGTTTCTAATTTGTTTTGTATGTAATTTATATTATTTATGTTAACTCTATTTTAACTATTATATTTTATGTGTTATATATATATATATATATATATATATATATATATATATATATATATATATATATATATATATATATATATATATATATATATATATATATATATATATATATATGACTTATATTTAGTATACTAAATTGTTCCAAAATTTGTAAACAATTGTAACTTTATTGGGCTTGTCCCGTGGAAAAAAAAAAAAAATAAGTAATTATCCTTCAAAATACACTGCTCAATTTTCTACAAAATACGCTTTAAGAGTCGTAATTTTTTTTTGGAACCAGCTGTACCTATGTTTACTCAAAAACTAATTCTTAAAAACATATATGGTATGTTAAACAGTAAATGGTTAAGTTCAATTAGTTACCACTATAAACAGCCCGGATTAACCGATAATAGCATAAAAGGCCCGGTTTCAGGTAAAATTTATTTTAGGCTTTATTATGGGAGTACCGTCTAGTCAGTGTTAATTGCAAAAGACCAACTCTGTCTACCTCGGTGGCTTATCGCTCCAGGTGGGTCTTAACAATGGGCCAGGTCAGATAAATTTAATAATATTTACAACCGCACTAATTGAATTCAAACCATTTACTGTTGAACAAACCATACATTGCTAGATTGTGACACCTCTAATAAAGGTCTTAATGAATTAATTCTTATGAACAAGATTAACATATCTCACCTGAGCTAAAAGAACACATCTGCTAAATATTTGAACATTTTGTGATGATCAATACAAAAACTGTTGTTTGCCCTGATAAATAGTAAACTATTAAACCCATTACTTGTTATTTAACTCACCTCGTTTTCATAAGCCTCTTCCACCACCCTGATAGGAACATCAAGACCATAAACATACACATAAATCTGATGATCTCCTCCAAGGGCCCACAAGAAAAATGGTACTGACGACAATTTCTTAAACTCTTGACCAGCATAAGGCAATTCCCTCCAGACAGAACCAGTGGTTGAAAGTGTATGAACTCTACCTTCATTGTTAATACCAAACAGCAAAGAACTAGGCATTTTTCTTATTTATTAATCAATTAAAACATGATAGGATTCACCAACGTTTTGTTTTAGAATATTATGATTTGCTTTGTATTTTTATAACAAACTAAACAAACTTATTAATTCTTTTAGTGCCTATTTTCTACTTTAAAAACAATATAAATATAAATATCTTTGATGGTAAAAAAAATGGTTTTTGTTGTTTAATGTTGATGTTGACAATCCAAACGTCAACAAAATATAAACATAAGCATAAGACGTCATAAGATATAAAAGTTTTGACATTTTATTCGCAAAATTAAATTCCGACAGAGGGTGCTCAAAATTTCAAAGATGGACGATAACTCTAGGAAAACAATTCATTTTGTCATTTGATCTCATAGTTCTACAACGTTAAATTAAAATCATTTACACGAGTGTTTTGCCAAAGTAACCACTAAGTTTTGCCACTAAGATATCTTAAGGCCGCGTCTCACCATCAAATAATTTGATCAAACAGTTTGAGCAAACTTGACGTACTTGAGGAAGTACGTCAAAGTGACGTCACAATTGCAGTTTTTTTGAAATTCTAAAAATCTGTGCTCTCACTATCAGTCTAGTTTGATCAAATTTTTTGTATTGACTTGTCTAACTTGTTTGTACTTTATTTAAAATTAAAATTTTTCATTATTATCCACAATGAACACTCAGGATGTGACGTCACTAACTGTCACTTTCAGTTTGCTCAAACCAGTTTGATCAAATTATTTGATCGTGGGACGCGGCCTTTATAAGTTAAAGACGACTCAAAATTATGTTTCATCTGTATGCATTCATTAAAATTTGATGCTAACTACTGATTTGTTTTTACCTTTTTTTCATAAAAAAATCTGTCCCCTCGATGATCACACAGCGTTTTAAAAATTATTATTATATCTTAGAATTTATAATTTTGTTTTTAATTTAATTAATAGGTACACTACAATTTATTTTACACCAACAGATAACAATTTTTAATTAAATAAAAACTGGAAACGTGGAAACTATAAGTAGGTGAATTTATTTTATAATAATTGTGTTCTGGAAATTACGAGGTGGTCGGAATATTTTGCATAGCAATGTACATAATATATACTACATTTTATTTATTTATTTAATTTTGAAGTCGCTTAAACATTAAAAAATACTACGTTTAATACAAACGTTAAATTAACAAAATGTGTGATTTGGCATTAGTTAATTTAGGTCATTACGTAGAGTATAATAGGAATGAATACTGAAGAACACTGCAATAGTTTTTTTAAGTCGAAATTATTGTTAATTACAACCAGTGGCGGCTCGTATCACTTTAAGTAGGTAGTGCCAGAATTCGGGCAGCTGCCTAAATTTTTAGTGACGGGTTCACGATATTGTCAAAAAAGGTATAAAATAGAAATTAAAAAAAAATAGGTACGGATACTTTTACATTATGTAGGTACAGTATTTCTCATGATCATCTTTCAGTGCGTCACAGTTTTTCGATTTCTTTCTAACGCATTAAATTGTATGTGACAGAAAAAAAAGGCACGTCGGTGATTACATTTCGTCGGTGACATTTTTATAACATTTATTCTAGTTATTCTAGTTGTCGATAGATGGCGCCATAATAAAAAAATAATTTTTTTTAATTAGATAATAATATTACAAATATAATCTGTATAATTTATAAGACTATACAAATGAAAGAAAATACCATTTTATAAATGCAAGAAACACATTTGATTTGTTTTTATTCCAAATTGAAAATAAAATGTGACAACTGTCAGATTTAACTAAAATGTCATGTTAGAATAAATGTCATAAATGTGTATTATCACGGACTTACCCTTTTTCCTATCATTTGTTACGCACTGAAAAATGATCATGAAAAGGACAATATATACTATTTCTGGGGTGTCAAGAAATTTAAACATTTAAAATGCATTCAGTGATTGATTTGACATCATGTCCGTCCAACAAGTAAAATCTCCAAAATCTCTCAACTTATCGCCCTTTACACAAATATCGGACAACTATAACTAACTGAAATTCACCAGAGACGCGACGTCTGTCGTTTCATCGGCAATCACTGCAACACAAAGATAATTTTCAATTTCTTTCCTTATTTCCTCGTTATAAACATCTAAGATGCACTGAAGGAGTTCATTTTGTGTTGTTTTGAGGTACATGCTTTTAAAGATTTGGAACTTTGAATATGAACCTAATAAGTCGTTGTCTAATTCGGCTAACATTGAACAGTTCCATAAAGATGCCTCTATTTTCTGAATTTTCCTCTTCGTCGTGATTTCTCAAAACTAACTTGAAAGCTCCAGAAAACCATATAGATATAATTTTTAATTTGATTCAAAACATATCGCTTCTTTATCCACTTCTTGTTCATTGTGCTTAATTAGACTATCACGATAAGCTGAATTTAACTTATTAAAAATTAAAAAATTTTAAATTACTTAAAACTATAATAGTTTATAATTAAAAGTTTAATCATTAAAAACGTAATAATTATAAATACAAAAACGAGCGAGCGCGCTCGTAAAAAACTCGAAAATATAATGTACTACCCTGTACGAGAATCTTTTTGGATCTAAGATCCACTATTCACTATGATGAGCATAGTAAAAAATATTAGATCGAGCCAGTCACGAATTTAAACGTGTATGAAAAGTGCAATATAGCTCTATCTCTGTCACTTACATAGAATGCCCGTAAAATCTTTCTCTTTTCAGCTGAGCCATCTAAGCTTTCGGCACGGGGCACGATGCGATCATTCCTTCCACTGTGAGTGGCGAGGGTTGTACTACACTGCACAGTTGCCAGATTTTATATAATTTATAAAGAGAAAAGAAATACGCACAAAAAATGAACGGACATTAAAACGGTTTAAAGATAAAAAAATATGTTTCTGTATAAAAATAAGGTCGTGCCATGGCTCGATGGCACTACCTCACCGGCCGCCACTGATTACAACATAAACTGACCGCAAATATGTACACAAATTAATGGCAAAGTCAATGTTTTCCTAGAGTTGATGCTTTTCAAATTCGCCACCAGGCGTCACCCACTTTGCGGTTACTCGCCAATAGGGCTTTTCATCGATTGTCATTTGTTTCGAGCATCTGTCATGTGTCACATAATATTAATATATCTACGTCATACGTCTTTGGTTTGTATTATTGTTATATACCAATAAAGTATGTCGTAGATATATTAATATTATGTGACACAAGACAGAAGCTCGAAACAAATGACTGTGAATAAAAAGCCCTATAGGGCTTTTCATCGATTGCCATTTGTTTCGAGCTTCTGTCATGTGTCACATAATATTAATATATCTACGTCATACGTCTCTAGTTTGTATCATTGTTATATACCAATAACGTATGACGTAGATATATTAATATTATGTAACACACGACAGAAGCTCGAAACAAATGACTGTGAATGAAAAGCCCTATAGGGCTTTTCATCGATTGCCATTTGTTTTGAGCTTCTGTCATGTGTCACATAATATTAATATATCTACGTCATACGTCGCTAGTTTGTACCATTGTTATATACCAATAACGTATGTCGTAAATATATTAATATTATGTGACACATGACAGAAGCTCGAAACAAATGACTGTGAATGAAAAGCCCTATACTGAAAAAAGTAATACTTTTGAAAAATTTAAACGCAGAATGAAAGACTAAATTATTACCGAGGGCTAAAAGTCCCTCAGAATAAATAAAAAGTTTCTTTTGAATGAGATCTTTGAAAATAAAAATCACACTAAATTGTCTCTTAGTTTTTCACCCCTGTAACTTTTTTCTCAGAATTCGAAAAAATAAATCCTATTTAAATATAGTATTGGAGCCGAAATTTTGCGACCTATGTGAAATAAAGATATCTATCATAAATCAATAATTCAAAAAGTTTGCTTTCGTCACATCCCCTAATTCCTAATCCTGTTTTATTTTGAGTGGGTATAAAAGTTCAACATACTAAAATACTGTTATTTGTTTCAATCTTTCTATGTAAGCCATGCATAATATTGTGTAATTAATAAAAATAGAAAATTGAACTAAACCTACGAGCAATATTATTTAATTATGTAGTTTTATATAGTTTCTTCTGGCCTACGCGATACGCCACTGGCATTCGTGTTTGGTTCTAACTTGGTTTTGGCTTCAGATTCGTTCTCGTTGCGGTCACTCCAGGGAGAGGGTAAAAAATTTTCCATACTCTAAGGGTATTTGCAATGATACAAACCAAAGACGTATGACGTAGATATATTAATATTATGTGATACATGACAGAAGCTCGAAACAGATGACTGTGAATGAAAGCCCTATACGCTTCTTCCTCTTCTTCTTAATTCAGTCATTCAGTTATATGTCGGATTTGATAGGACGTAAGGACGTGACGCGAAGTTTATCTCTGGCGGTAGGTCACAGACCTTTGTACTTGTACCATTTATCAATTTAAAATCCTTAAAGTGACTTAAAATCAACTGAAACTTCGTACGTCGTATAAATACTACAGAATCAAGTGTAATCTATCATGTACAATTTACGATTAGAATTGTGACGCCCGCAGCTCCTTAAATGCATAAAAAAGTGCGGAAATAGGCGGTAAACTAGATGTGGACTAGCGCGAAATTTCATACTATGTTTTCTGTATTTTCAAAATTGAACAAAGTAATTTTATTATTTATTTTTGTAGACTCATTATAGATTTTAATTGAAATTGAAAAAAATTACATATTGTGTTATTGACTCCCCCATCGCGTAAATGGACTTTTCCAACTGTCTACTGTCACTGTCACTGCGAATCACGAACACGATCCGCTATTTCGTTGTTTGTGGCGCTATTTCTGTGACGCTCGTATAGAAACCGTAGAAAACTATAGAAAATTTAGCCATAAAAACTTGGTAACTTCGAAGTAATCTACCTTACCTATGTACAGAATCTACTACCCTTGTAGTAGAAAGCAAAATTACTTTTTCTTCTTCTTCTTTAAGTGCTGTCTTCCAATCGGAGGGGTTGAATATCATCACCACTATCTTTACCCTATCTGCCGCTGCCACAGCATAGAAAACGCAACGTCTAGTTTATTATGCTGTGCCGCTGCTCTGAATAGTTCTATAGAACTGCATTTAATTTAAACCAGTCCCTTAAATTATTCTTCAACCAAGCTCCTCTTATCTTTTCCTGTATTATCAGTCTTAGCATTTCAGATCGCTGTCCTCTCGATTATGTGTCCCAGATATGGTAACTTTCTTATTTATATTGTGTTTATTATTTCGTATTCTTTGCTCATTTCTTGCAATACTTTCGTGTTCGTTTTCTTCGATGTCCATGCTATTCTAAACATCCTTCTGTAACACACATCTCAAAGCACAGTAGTTTATTTATGTGTTCTTGCTTCAATGTCCAGCTTTCAAGTATGTAGCATCTCAAAGCTCTTACGCTCAGTTATAATTTCAAATCTTTGTTGCAGAGAATTGTTTTCATTTTTAAAAACGCATTTCTTGCTATTTCTATCATGGCCCTTTTGTGCTAATATTGTCTGAAATCCAGGTTCCTAGATGCTTGATTGTATTTGTTTTCTTAGCTTAGTTATTATCATGTATTTGGTCTTTTTTATATTCATTTTTAGTCCATATTCTTCACAAAAACAGTTTGTTTTGTTTAGTAGTAATTGAACTTGTTCAGCAGGGCTTGCCCTATTCACGGTATCATCTGCATATCTTCTGTTGTTAATAGATCTTCCGAAAATTAGAGTTAATAGTTCACTTTGAGATAGTAAATGCTTCCTCAAAAATGGATTCACTAGTCGTTTATACATTATACAGGATGTATCATTAAGAATGTGCAATCTCTGAGTTGTAGATTCTAGACCTCAAAATATTTAGATTTAATCCAAATCACCTAAATAAAATATGGCTTTACTGAGTTACATGGTGTTTTATTTAACAATTTAAAAACTATTTTTACCCAGTAGGACTTTAAAACTATTTGACGTATCCTTCATACTTGGCAGAAAGTGTGGCTACTATACGCTGTGAGCTCGTAGGTAGAGGGGATAATTAAAAATTCTGCATTAAGAGTTGCATATAGCTTCTAAATGTCTCACTAAAGTTGTTGTATTAAAGAGTGTCGAAATCAAAGATCTTAGTCAAAATACTGGTTACAATAGTAACTGTGTATTCTACAACTTTCCTGTCGCTAAGCATAAGGTGATTCAACGACAAAAATGGATTGATGCAATTAGAAAAAAGTAAGTTTTTTTTCTCTGATTCTGGCCTTGGTTTAGAACTAGAACCTTTAGCCTCGTAATTGGATAACTTATCACTAACTCAGGTGTAATGTGTAGTGTGTGTGTTGAGTAAGTGTCTTGTTACTTTGCAAAGTCGATGTCATTGTCTTTGCAAAGAGACGCTAATTGTATCCGAACGTCTGCGGTCCCGCTGGTGAGTACCGATCCCACAAGGACATAAACTATTTTCATTTATTAATTTATAATAAATGAAAAAATTCCTGCCCCTGTTATGGATTCGAACTGACTACCATTCGGAACTTTCAATCCAAAGGTTAGGCGCTCTTACCACTGAGCCACAGAGGGGGTTAAAAAAAAAGTAAGTAAACACAATTTTAATTTTAAAACGGTAGAAAAATTTGAGCTAAAGAATCAGTTAGCACACTCTCGAATTTTGACGGTTCCAATTTTACAATCCAATCCTGAAACAAAATTTGAATGCGTGAAGATAACGACCAATCACAGCAAACGTAGGATGCCGTTAACGTCATTCATCTGTGCGAAGGTATTATGCCAATAATGCTAGATAATTTCTCAAACACAAATAAAATAACTAATAAAATTATTTAAAATGACAAACAAGTCTGATTGACATTTAGACATTTTTTCTTTTACATTTTGTTTCTTGTCAAACAAAAAGGTGGAGAAAAAGCGTAGGAAGAAAAACTTGACTTGGTCTAATGTCACCTTATTAGGGATGTTATACAGTGTGGTGGAATAAGTGTTGCCCCCCCTGTTAACTTGTTTATTTTAAGAATATAAGCAAAACGCTCGGACAGGTCGATTTTTAAACTAACCATAGTATATTATAGCATCAACGTTTCGAACTTTACGCGATCCCTCTTCAGGTGACAGACATAACTTTGATTTTTTTAAATGGGAAAGTACATCATGTGACAGCTCATTTAAAAGTTCTTAAAATACTGATTTCAAAAATGTATAATACTTTAATCCTGTTTGAGAGCGTAGGCGCAAAATTTCGGCCGAATTCTTTCTAAATGCAATCATTTTTTTCGAATCCTTAAAAAACTAATGAATATTTTTGAGAAATTTAAACGCAGAATGAAATATTACAGTATTTTCGATGGTCCAAAGTCCCTGAGAACTCCTATAATGTTTATTTTAATAAGTCACAGTGGTGAAAAAAAGAGAAAATTTAGTGTAATTTTTAATTTCAAATATATCATTCAAAAGAAACTTTTTGTTTATTCTAAGGGACTGTCAGCCCTCGGTAATAATCTAATCTTTCATTATGCGTTTAAATTTTTCAAAAATAATTATTAGTTTCCTCAGAATTCGAAAAAAATAAATGCGTTTAAAAAGAGTTCGACCGAAATTTTGGGCGTACGATCTCAAAAAGGATTAAAGTATTATACATTTTTGAAATCAGTATTTTAAAAGCTGTTAAATGAGGTGTCACATGATGTTCCTTACCATTTAAAAAAATCAAAGTTATGCCTGTCACCTGAAGAGGGATAGCGCAAAGTTCGAAACGTTGATGCTATAATATACTATGGTTAGTTTAAAAATCGACCTGTCCGAGCGTTTTGCTTATATTCTTAAAATAAACAAGTTAACAGGGGGGGCAACACTTATTCCACCACACTGTATGTAGTTTTCACTAGGAATTTAAAGGCATTATAGTTCTATTAATCTTGTGTTAATTAATAATAATACATAATAATTTTTTTCTAATATTAGTTGTCAACATAAACGCCAAAACGATAAGCAAAATCTTAAAAATAATCATAATGAATAATAAATTCTGTATTTACTGATATTAATTATCGATTACAATCCAATTACTTCTTTACGTTGTAAATATTACACGACAAGAATTAAATAATAAGTTTGAAACAACTATTATTTGCTTTTCTAATGTCCTCTTTAAAACTCCGGCCGAAATAGGAACACTAGTCAACCGTTAGATGGCGATACCAGCAATACCAGCGAAACTCACAGAGGATAGGCAACACTTTTTTCTTTCCAGATAAATTTCCGGTAAAAGTTATACTAGCAATACTGTAGGTAGGTGGCGATACCAGTGAAGCTCGGAGGGTATACATTCTATTAAATTGTGATAAATTAACGTTTCAAGCTTCTACCAGAGGAGGTACGACAGGGAATAGTGAATGGTTGACCCTTCCGAAATTCTACGCCACTGGGGAATTACTATTTTAACGCAATTTTTCGTTACTTTCTATGGTAACTCTTCATTGTTAACGCTAAAGTAATTAGTTTTCGAGATATTTGAAGTTAAACATGAAACGACACAGTTATTTTGATTAGTTAGATTAGTAGATTAAATCCCGGTTAGAGGCAAAATTCCTCTAACCGGGGTTTAATCGGGACAGAAAGTGCCGGCCCTAAGAGAAGAAAACTGAGATATATGGGACATGTGATGAGATGAGATAAATATCAATGACTCCAGGTCATTATGCAAGAAAAAATCCAGGAAAAAATATCCATAGGAAGGAGACGTAATTCATGGCCTGAAGAACCTTAGCGAATAGTTTGTATGCAGTAACAACGAATTATTTAGAACTGCGGTTTCGAATGTAAAAATCGATATGATGATTGCTAACCTCGAAGCGGAGACGGCACCTAGAGAAGAAGAAGAAGAATTGCTTCTACGATTCAGTTAAAATCTGTTGTTTCGTTTTTAAACAAGATCCATTTAGCAATTTGTTATTTGTTATTAGAAAATTTTCATTATTGCCAGTTCAATGTCCGTTAATAGGAGGGTAGACATGAAGGGAATATGTCATGTCGACAGTACTTCTCATGGTGGCATAATTTGTAAGCCGTCCCCCATGGGCGATAAATTCAGTTCTTTTTCTTCACTATATTTTCTTACCTTAAGAAATGAATTTCACCTCTTCTTTTCAACCAGATCCTTTGGAAACACAAAGAATGTATACATGATACTGTTATTTATAGTATCATGAATCTACATATCCCATGGTTCACAAAATTTCCTAACCTTTGCTGGGTGAATATCACTAAAAAACTATATTTCATAGAAATTTAAGACCCGCAATTATGGTGGTAATATCTTAAAAAGACTAACTTAAGCAGAGGAAGCAAAATTTCAACTAAGGCTTGAGATTGGGTAAGTTCTGGCTTTTCAACCTTTGTTTACAAATAACAATATGACAGTTGTGACGTCATACTTCGGCTGTCAACCTTGAAATCTCTTCGTATTTTTCTATAATAATTATATCAGACTTTTTCTACAATATAGAGTTTTTATAGCACATTTCTATTAAGGTCTTGATACATTAGCACACAATTAATAGTAAAATTTTAAATAATCTCTTGTTTTTGTAAATCACACATAACACATAAGCATACACATAAGATCGTCCCCCGCGACGTCAGAGTGTACCACGTCACAACCACGTGCCTTATAATCTGGTGCGGGAGCACGCCAAATAGAATTCTATTTTAGTGACGTCACGTTGCCTAGCAATCGAACAAAATAGAATTTCATAATGGGAGAATCGACGGTTGCTAGGCAACGTGACGTCACTAAAATATAATTCTATTTGGCGTGCTCCCGCACTCGCACCTCGCACTAGTAGTAACGCTAACGCTACTACGCTACAGCCGATTGCTTATGTATAGGCTTGGAATGGCTATAAAAACGATGGGCAATATTTCCCCAAAAACCTCACTATAAACCGAAACAGCAATTTTTTCAAAATTGATAAATTATCCAGTTCCAGTTATCTCTTGTAGGCCCTTGTTGATATTGCTGTCCACAGAATTATTCGGAATCATTTGTCCACTATTTAATTATTTTAATATTTTCCTTCATAGAAGAGTGGGTTTTCATTTAAATGAGGAGTGATTGTCCCACTCTGTCCCAAGCCTGGTCCGTTATCTCCAACAGTGTAGTCGCAGTTGGTTTTATTTTCGGTTTAATTGTTGTGTGTAATTGTTGATAAGCTAGCCACAATAATAGATAGGTTCAACAATTTCTATTCGTGTACAAATTGTTTCATTAACTTGTAAATTTGCAGTGTGTTTATTTTTAATAATTTGCGCTATTATTGGATTGTATTTAATGTAAGTATGAAAAACCAGAATATTTTTAAAACCGGCAAATTTGTTGTGTGTGTGTGAAAAAGGAAAAAGCAACATCAACCATACCTTAGACAAGGAAAAAAACCATACAAATCAGTTAAGTTTTAGGTTAGCTTTCAAATGCCAAAAATTACATCGATGTCGATAAGTGTCAAAGATGGATGGAAGCTTTGTTACTAGCGGTTGACTTTTTTTGTAAATCCCTGTTTTATATATTTATTAAGTATTAATGGAGTTAATAAAAGGAACATGTTTTTTTTGTGCGAATTCAAAAGTAGTGTCTGACTTCGAATCTGTACATAATACAATTATTACATTATTTTCAGGAAAAATACAAGAAGATAAGGTATGTTTATTCTGTTGTGAAAAGATACTAAATAGTGTAGTTTAGAGTTCTGTAATATTAGCTTACTAAATATTTAATTGTAGCTTTAATAGGTTACATACTTTATCTTGATGTAATTGATAGCAAAAGAATTGAAAGGAGATAGCATTGATTAGTGTTTGTATGGTTTGTATTTGGATGCTAGTGTCTCTACTCTCTATCCTACATAGGACATAGGGAATGGAGAAGTACTTATTATTCGGTTAAGTTACAAGACTAATAAAGTTATATTTACTGCAAAAGCAATTGCCACCTTAAATCCAAAAGTTGCACTATGGCTAAACCTGAGAACTCTTGTAATCTTAAAAAATACCTAAAAAGTAATTATTGTAAAACGAGAATAATGCTGTTACAAATCTATAAAATTATATTCCATAATCCATAACATAGTAAATATCAGCCATTCATTGGAAATTACCTTAACAGCCATCTTAGATAAACCAGGCTTTTGATAAAGTATGGCATCCTGATTTAATGTACCTATTATGAGGTAAAAAGTATTATTTCTGTGAGTTACTGCTAAAAGTTATCTGTCTGTTCATGTCTTACAAAATTTCAAGAAATTCTCACTCATTTGGTCAGGGCCGGCGATAACGGGCCTGCAAGGGATGTACTGCAGGCTCCTTGTTTGGGGGGCGCCAAAATTGGCTTTTTTCTGCTGTTGTAATACAAAATATTAATTTAAAAGAAACTGAAGGGCGCCTATGCTAGTTTTGGAGGCGGGCGCCTGATACCCTAGCGCCGGTACTGCATTTGGTGAAATAACTAATGAAGATAATATGCATTACTGAAAACATTTATTTGTCTGCAGAGAGCTCTCATAGCAAGATAGAGTTAAACTAGTTTTGGCATTAGTAAAATAGAGCATTAATTGCTAATCTTTTAATAGTCATTTTTAATACTTTATATTGAGTAAATTTAATGGAAAATTTTCTTGGTACAGTGGCGGATCCAGCAGGATCCAGCATCGTCAAGGGGGGGCCGATTGGCTAAATTTCTATGAAAAATATATTAATAAATTAATCTTTTTATAATCTTTATATTTATATAACTTAGTTTGAGAGGGTCGCCCCCATCGCCCTCCCCTGGATCCGCCACTGTCTTGGTAAAAGGTGTATTTATTTAAGTTTGTTAAGGGTACTGTGGGTCATAATAGCTTTCTATAATATTATACAGTGTGGATATTAAGTCTTACCCCCCCTAGTAAACTCCGTTATTTAAGACAAATATGAAAAATGCTCGGACCCGTCAATTTTTATTTTAATAGAGGTATTTTATAACATAAAAAAAATTGTCACCCCTTTCATCCCCTTCACTTGACAGCTACCCCCTCAGATTTTTTAAATAACAATGGGGGTGGTGCAGTAGTTCGTTGGAAAGAATTTGAAAAGAAGAATTCAAAAATGTATAAGTAAGTTTGAAATTTTGTATGGTTTTATTTAAAATTATTACAAAAAATAATGTATTAAATTACATCTTTAAAATTAAAGGAACTGCCAAATTATCCTAAAGAAAATTTAAATTACTGCAGGAGATGCTCGAAATGTTCTCCATTTACTTCCTGGCAGAAGTAGATTCTTTGTTTCATTGCCTCCCTAACCCTTTGTAGGGTCTGCATATCAATCCTATTACATTCTTCGAATATTCTTTGACGGAGTTCATCAAGTATCGTCAACTGGCTCCCGTACAGTTTGGATTTAAGGTAACCCCATAGGTAAAAATCTAGAGGAGTAAGATCTGGTGATCTTGGTGGCCATTCAATGAATCCACGACGTCCAATCCATCTTCTCGGATACAAATTATCTAAAAAATTTCGAACGCGAGCAGCATAATGAGGCGGAGCTCCATCTTGCTGGAAAACAATATCTTGGGTGAATTCGCCTGGATTGTTTCTAAGCACATCATTAATTGCAGGAATTATTTGTGTCTCCAACAGATTAAGATAGCTCACCCCCGTTAAATTGCCTTCAATAAAAAAGGGCCTATAATGTGATCCCCTAGTATACCTGCCCAAACATTTAATTTAGTTGGAAATTGAGTATGACACTCTCGAAACAATTGAGGGTTTTCGTCAGACCAATATCTTACGTTTTGTCGATGTACATGACCATTTAAATAGAATGTAGCTTCATCGGAAAAAACAAATATGTCTTAAATAATTTGGATCTTGTGAAATATTATTATCCATAGTTTCACAATATTGCAGTTGTCGATCTGGATCATCCTCTGTCAATTCGTGCACCATTTTCATCTTATAGGGATAAAATTTTTGCTTTTTTAAAATGTTTAAAACGGTCCTGTAGCTTACTTCGCATTCGTGAGCAACATTTCTAGTTGAACTGGATGGATTTACTACAAATTGAGACAAAATATCTACTTGCTTTTCCTCAGAAATCTTTTTTCTACCATCCCGTTTCTTGTTTTCGACAGAACCAGTTTAAAAAAATTTGGTAACAAGCAGTCTATAGTAATGTTGATCAATTGGACGATCCCGAAAACATTCATTAAATATTCTCACAGCTTCATGGTAGTTACCTGCTTCACTAAATATTAAAATTGCTTCACATTTGTCTACTAATATAAGAGGTGGTGCCATTTTGATTGTTTTGACTTTTGAATACTAAAAATTTACAGGTTACCACTAAAGCTCAACAAATCTCAAGTTCTTGTCAATATTCTTTACAATCAACAGTTCTAATTGCTAAACCCGGAGATTGAAACCAAAGGTAATCTGTTGGTTACACACATCAGTGATATGACAGTTACTTATGGTTCAGTGCTTTGGTGGAGAAAAGTGGCTTTGCAATCTTGTAGGTCTGGATCCCGCGTATGAAAAAAAAAGTTGATTAATAGCAAGCTGAAAATTTGTTAATAGCTTAAGGGTGTCTAGTCGGATAAACTTTGATATATGGGAACATTGGAACAGGGGTAGTTTAAATTGTGGAACAGGTTAAAAATTTTGAACGGTCAGACCACGAAAACGGCACATTTATTTTGTCCGGCAGAACAGACTTAAACTCTCCGAACAGAGATTAGACTCTCATGCAAAAATCAGACTGCTATTTATCACCTGTCATAATTCCTGTCATTTGACATATTCTACATGTTCCACTCATTAAAACGCCCATTTGGTGATAAATAGCAGTCTCATTTTTGCATGATAGTTAAATCTCTGTTCGGAGAGTTTAAGTCTGTTCTGTCGGACAAAATACATGTACCGTTTTCGTGGTCTGACCATTCCAAATTTTTAACCTGTTCCACAATTAAAACTGCCCCTGTTTCAGTGTTCCCATATATCAAAGTTTGTCCGACTAGACACCCTTAAGCTATTAACAAATTTTCAGCTTGCTATTAATCAACTTTTTTTTCATACGCCGGATCCAGACCTATTGTGTGACTTCTCTCACCACCCTACCAAGACAAGTGCTTCTAAATATGACAGGAGCCTTGAATAGAACTGGAACAGCTTTCTTAGAGGCTATCACAGGTGTCGTTCAGCCTAGCCTTTACGATCATCCTGAGACTCAAAGCAAACAATACTTGGGTTGAGGCCGAATTATGTATTGAATGGGACATTCTGTACAGATTATGTACAAACACTACTGGGATTATACTTGAGGAATTCATCTTTATGGTGAACTCAGATTAACAAAATTATTTTACTATCTAGAGAAAAAAAGTCCCAAATATTATTGGGGGCTTAATATAGTTCACAGTTGGATCTAAAACTACCCATGGTACTGGATCAGGAGTTTTTGGGCAAACATGCAACTACATAAAAAATCTTACAGCCTTCTGAACTGATGAAATCATAGATGCAGACCCTAAAGCTAAGAGAATCTACATTTGCACAGATAGCCAATCGGCAATTCTGGCAGTAAAAACCCACACATGAAATCAAAACTTGTGGGGAACTGCAAAGATCTCCTCACAACCTGGCAAAAGAAAATAAAGTGACTTTAATATGGGTGCTGTGTCATGAAGGGGTGCATGGAAATGAACTAGCAGATATGTTCACAAAACAAGGTTTGAGTGAAACTTTTGAAAATCCATAACCTTTCTTGGCATCATTAAAGATGCTATGCATGATATTTCAAATTATAGACCAGTATCTGTCCTTAGCATAATTTCCAAAGTAATAGAGAAGGTTGTATACAACAGAATGTTAAATTTTATAGAAGAATACAATTTATTAACTCCAAACCAACACGGATTTAGACAAAAAAAGTCGACACTCACGGCTGCATGTAGCTTGTTTGAGCGTATTTATGATGAATTAGATAGTAGAAACCAGTGGCAGGACTATTTTTTGATCTATCACGAGCTTTTGACTGCTTAGACATAACATTTATTCGCAATAAATTATATAACGTTGGTTTTAGAGGGATATTTCTAGAATGGGTAATAAATTTCGTAAGTGATAGGAAGAGTGTTGTTAAAATTAAATAATCAAGCTCAGAACCATACACGACAAATAAAGGAGTACCACAGGGATCCGTGCTGCGACCATTATTATTCCTAATTTTTATTAACGATCTACCAGATCACATAAGGGCACTTATAATATCAATGTTTGCTGACGATACCTCGTTAATAGTCTCTGCACGTACACTTGAGGAATTAAAAATGACAATGAAGACTGTTGTTGACTGCTTTATATGCTGGTGTAATACCAACAGACTAATATTAAACATTGACAAGACAGACATTATTTATTTTCATTCATACAACTCATCTACCAATGACTATATCTTAACCATCCATGATAGAAACAATATGTTATCTTCCACTCACTCTACAAAGTTTTTGGGTGTGTTCATTGATTGTAATCTGAAATGGTCAGAGCAAGTGAATTCAGTGAACATGAAATTGAATAAAGCTTTTTATTCTATATCTAGAATTAAAAGCACACTACCCATATCGGCATTAATAAACATTTATTATAGCCTTGCTTGCCACATGTGCTATAATGTAATTTTATGGGGGAACTCAGTAGATAGTACCAAAGTGTTCATTACCAAAAAAAAATTATCCGTAAATTTTTTAATTTACTGCCTATATATCTATAAATGTTTACTTTATGTAAAAGAGGAAATAAATACATTTCCAGTAAATGCAGACAATCACTATTACAATACAAGAAGTGCTGAGTCTTTATGAGTTCCTAAACACAGAACATCCAAATTTCAAAATAGCTTCAGATATATGGGACTGACCTTATACAACCATTTCCCAAAAACTGTGACAGAAATACCAGTTTCCACTAAATTTAAAAAAAAATGTTAAAGATTTACTCTTAAGAAAAGCATATTATTCTATAAATGAATATCTGGAGGACAAACTGCAGTAGCTTCATATTTTACTTGTAAAAATGTAATTATATTTTATGTTTTGTCAATTTTATTACACTGTGAATATTGTATTATACACATTCATGTTTTTTTTATACTGAATTCTGTAGTGACGTATCCTATACATTTATTTTGAATGTCTTAAAGGATCAATAAATATGACTATGACTATGGCTACGGCTACGAAAAACGAGGTTCATAAATGGACGATAAGAAATTATCAAAAGAAATGGAGTGCCACTCAAGGGCAAATCCAGACTAAAAAAATAATCACAATATTGATAAAAAAACTCTTGAACAATTTGATGCTCCTCAATAAGCTAGAGATTAAAACTGTCACTGAAATGGTGACTGGACATTGCTGTTTAAGAAACCACCCATATAATCTAGGTAAGGTCAATGAACCATGGTGCAGAAAGTGTGAAATTAAAGAAGAGACTGACACACACATACTGTACCATTGCAATGTACTAAGTGATGTAAGGCAGGAATTTACTGGTCAACTGAGATTTGAACAAGAAGAGATCCTAAAACTACCAATAAGAAAACTATCGGCCTTCGTTGGGGCCACATTATAGTTATATTATAGCAGGGTTGGCAAAAACCAAGGTTTTTTTAATGGTTTATTTTTTTGGTTTAAACCAGGTTTATTTTTTTTAAAACAAGTTTAATTAATACAAAGTCTAAATATGTACTTCAAAAACGAATAAATTATTTTATAACATAATACATAGTATAGTGCAGTCACTGAAGGTGAATATGAGCTATTACCTCCGATTTCGTTGAACCTCCATCGATTTGCACGAAAATTGGTGAGTGGTTAGAGGATATCTCAAGGAACAAAGGTGACATGGTGCCAACTTGCGCTTTTACCCTGGGGGTGGATGCCACCCCTCCTCGGGGGTGAAAATTATTTTATAAAAAATAACCCCACAATTCGATAGAGCGACAAATTATAAGCAAAATTTGTTATATAAAGTTATTAAAATAAATCAAAACTTTTTGAGTTATTAAAGATCAAAGATTTTAATTTTTCGTGAGAAAAATGCATGCTTTTAACCGATTTTTCATAAATAACTCAAAAACTATAAGTTTTTACAAAAAAGTTATTATTGTCAAAATTGAGGCTAATAAAAAATCAAATAAATTCCTTACTAGAAAAACCTTTCAATGTTAACTGAAAGTGAGTTATAGGTAATTGAATGTATATTTCTTTCGTTGAGTACCCAAATCTAAGTATTCAAGCTTAAATACCGGGAAAATTATGCATTTTATAACATAAACTTATTAAACATTTGTCAAAGCTCATTGAAATATCTATCAAATAAGTGCTCGAACAAGTTGATAGCATTAAAGTTTATGCACCAAAAATGTTTCAAAATGTATCTTTTAAAAAATTTTCTATAAAATGTTATTGTTTTTTTGTAAATAACTCCGTTAAATTTTAAAGTAGCAAGTTCATCTAATAACTGGTTAAAATTTTATTCCAAGAGCTATTAAAAAACGTCAAAATAGTCATTTATACCTCTTACTTTTTTAAAAATAAAAGGTTAAATGGCCCCGGTTACATGGTTCTCGCAGCAAAATTGAAATTTTAAACGTTTCTATCTCGGTTATTTTTTACTCTACGAAAATAGTAAAATGGGTAAAATATTTGTTACAGAAAAAACTAAAATTTAGTTATTTATCATTTTTTACGTATATTGAGTATTTTTGGAGTTATTATCAAAAGAAAATGAAAAGTACGATAATTCTAAAAATTCTGATTTTTTTAAATTATACCTTTTTTTTCAAAAATATGCATTCTAAAGCGGTCAAATTTGTTGAAATAATTAACTATGATAACATAAAGAAATTCTTGTGAGGATTACTACAAATTTTAATTTTTGCGGAAATGGCATATGTTTAGTTTTTAACTTTTTCCTAAAAAAATCGAAAGGGTTCTCTTATTTTCATCATAACTTGCTTAATTTTGATGCTATTAACTTCTACTGAAGCTCATTTGATAGGTATTCCGAAGTACTTTGACAAGTGCTTAACAAGTATATTCTATAAAATGCATCGTTTTCCCGTTATGTAAGCTTGAATACTTAGATTTGAGTACTCGTCGAAAAAAATATACATTCAATTACCCATAACTCACTACATTAGTTTAGTTCTTTAAGTAGGGAGTGTATTAAATTTTTTATTATCTTTAATTTTGGTAATAATAGCTTTTTTACAAAACCTTATAGTTTTTGCGTAATACGTGAAAAACAGCTTTAAAACATGCATTTTTTTAAGAAAAAATAAAATATTTGATATTTAATAACTCAAAAAGTATTGATTTATGTTAATAACTTTATATAACAAATTTTGCTTAGAAGTTACCCTTCTATCGATTTCTGGTATTATTTTTAATAAAAAAATTCACCCTCGAGAAGGGGTGGCAACCACCCCCAGGGTAAAAGCGCAAGTTAACATCATGTCACCTTTTTTCCTTGAAGTATCTTCTAACTACTTACCAATTTTCGTGAAAATCGATGAAGGTTCAACGAAATCGGAGGTGAAAACCTTCAGTGACTCCACTAGTAATAAACATTGAAACAATTATTGAGACAACTTTTATGCTTATTTACACACACAAAAAATTAATATATAGTGGATTTGCTAATCCGAAACACGAGACACAGCTGTCTACACTACAATCACAATAAAAATGCACTGTATAGAAATAAACAAACCAAGACACGTAGAATGTTCGAGGAGCACTCCCAAATCATGATTTGGGAGTGCTCCTCGTGCTTGAATATTTCTAGTGCATCTTTATTGTGATTGTAGTGTAGCCAGTTGTGGCCAGTAGAATCGACTATAACAAAAAAAAACATCTTTAAACATAATAATATTCAAATGACTAAGTTTGAAAATACAAAAATAGAATTTATTTATCTTTAGTTTCTTCATTTGCAGCAGATGAATTAAAAACTTCTAAACTAAATAAAAACACCAGTTTGGTTTTTTTCTTAAAAAAAGCAGTTGGTTTAAACCATCTTGGTTTTTTTCTTAAAAAAACCAGTAGGTTTAAACCTTGGTTTATACCAAGGTTTCAAGCATGTTGGTTTAAACCTGCCAACCCTGTATTATAGTTTAAGGAAAATCAAGATATGGCAGAGACTAACAAGTCTCGCCTGACTAAGAAGAAGAATAAGAGGCCAACAAAATAAATATTTCTTATCCACTGCAGAAAATCTAGATTGCTAGTTTTTATGTTATGTCTGCCTCAGTTGCAGATGAAAAATGAAAACAAAATAATTCGAGGCAATCAGCCTTGGAAGCCTACAATTTTTTAAAAATTAGAAACATTTTTTTAACACACTATTCATTTTCATTGTATCTTTACTACATACAAAAGAAAAGGAATGGGTGCTCATTTTCTTTCATAAAGAGGAAGGGAAAATGTTTTGTCTTTTAGCCTTCCAATTGGGAAGAATCAAAAATAGATAAGAAAATTTGAGAGGTTATAGCATCCACAAAACTTAAATGTTAGCTAGTTAGTTAACTAGTCATGCTAGGATATACATGACATACAGTACGTAAATCGTTCAGCTGGACATAGGGAACAACATTGTATACAGGGTGTTTGGTAAATAATGGACCATAGCTTAACCTTAGATTCCTGACGTTAAAATAGGTCGATTTAAGCTAACTTACCTTAGTACAAAAGTTGATAATAACCGAAATACAGGGTGTCAAAGTTAAACTTTTATTTTATTTATTTTTAAATATTTCCTGACAGGCATGGGACAACAACACAAAATTTGGTAAGTTGTGCTGGTACTATACACCCTACTAAATTATGTTAAACAAACGTTTCTGGCTACTACCAGAGGCGTACGACGGGGGAACGTGAATGGTTGACCCTTCCCAAATTCTACGCCACTGGCGCAATTGCTATTTTAGTGCAATTCTTTGATTCTCCAATACTTTCTATGTAAAAACATGCTCTTCATTTGTAAAGATAAAGCCATTAGTTTTCGAGATATTTGAAGCTAAAAACGAAGGAGCATAATGCATTAATCAAAATAAGTGTGCCTTTTCATTTTTAACTTGAAATATCTCGAAAACTAATGACTTTATCGTTACGAATGAAGAGTATATTATTTGCACAGAAAGTATTGGAGAATCTAAAAATTATGCTAAAATAGCAGTTTCATCAGTGGCGTAGAATTTGGGAAGGGTCAACCATTCACTTTCCCCTGTCGTACGCCTCTGGTATTAACCACAAACGATTATTTAACATAATTTAGTAGGGTGTACAGTAGGGTGGATCGATTATCGCAATATTTTAAAAAAATTGACACATTGATTTGGAATACCCACCAAACGTTTCCTTTAGTAACGACAATAAAAAAGTGTTATTACAACTTTTTGATAAAGTTACATATTCTGCCCTCTACCGGCCTTTATAAAACGAAAAAAAAATGTTGTAGTAATAATCACAAAATAAAAAAAAATTGACAAATTGAATTGGAATATCCACCAAAATTTATAGGTCTGGATCCCGCTTACCAAAAAAAAAGTTGATTAATAGCAAGCTGAAAATTTGTTAATAGCTTAAGGGTGTCTAGTCGGACAAACTTTGATATATTGGAACACTGGAACAGGGGAAATTTTAATTGTGGAACAGGTTAAAAATTTGGAACGTCAGACTACGAAAACGTCAGATGTATTTTATCCGACAGAACTTCCAATTGATTTGTTACCCATTCATTAAACTCTCATGCAAAAATCAGACTGCTATTACTAACCAACATGATTTCTGTCATTTGACATGTTCTTCGTGTTCTACTCATTAAAATACCCAGTTGGTGATACACACCAGTCTGATTTTTGCATGAGAGTTTAATGAAAGGGCAACAAATCAATTGGAAGTTCCGTCGGACAAAATACATCTGACGTTTTCGTAGTCTGACGTTCCAAATTTTTAACCTGTTCCACCATTAAAACTTCCCCTATTCCAGTGTTCCCGTATATCAAAGTTTGTCCGACTAGACACCCTTAAGCTATTAACACATTTTCAGCTTGCTATTAATCAACTTTTTTTCTTATGCGGGATCCAGACCTACTACCTTTAGAAACGACAATAAGAAAGTATTATTACGACTTTTGGATAAAATTTCATCTTCTGTCCTCTACAGGCTTCTGAAAAACGAAAAAAACAATTTATTGGCATTATTAACAGAAGCCCGGTCCTGGCGGCCCTGGTTTGTTTAGTATATTGGTGCCATCTTCAGGGTGCGGGGGTGCTGCGACCTTGGACTTTCAAGAAACAAACTGAGAAGAGCAAGAGATCAATGAAGAAAAGGTTTTATGCAAAACTCACCCGAAACTTTGAATGCTATATATTTTGACGGAAGGAAAGAAAATATTGAAGGCAAGCCCCACAGAAGAACCGCACTCGAAGAGCACGTTTCATTAGTTTAAGAGCCAGGCTCCACATTTTTAGGTCACGCAGTACCCCTTACTAGATCGGCTCTAAGCATTTGTCAAAGTATCGTGAACTTTTTAGAAAGTTATAGGTATAATCTAGAAGAACTAGTGGTAGAAAGATATGACGGAACTGTGGTAAATACCGGAAGAAAAAATGGTATAATTTCTCAACTAGAGTTAAAGTTAGGCCGCCCTTTACAAAGATTTATCTGTCAGCTTCACGTTAATGAATTGCATTTACAGCATCTTTTCCAAAAGCTTGACGGTCAAACTCAAAGTCCAAGAGCTTTTGCAGGAACTGTAGGAAATCAAATAGTGCATTGCGAAAATATGCCGGTTGTAAACTGTGACATTATTGACTGTGAGTTACCAGAAGTAGATTTAATTGACTTTAGTGCCGATCAGAAATATTTGTTTCAAATTTGTGTCGCAATTTCTACAGGGGAATGTTCTGTGGATTTATTAAACCAAAGCCCTGGAAAGTTATTTACGATGGCTAACGTTGGCGAATCGCATTATACGTCTTTATGTTAGCACTGAAAATCCAACATCAGAATTAAAGGAACCGACCAAATTTATTGTCACGGTTTATGCTCCTTTATGTCATGTGTGAATGGTGGTAATCATGTGTGAATGGTGCAAAGCATGTTTTACAAACAATTAAGTGTAGCCGATACTTAGAGCAAAATTTGAAAAGATTTATAGACCCCGTAATTCAAAGAAATGCCTATTTTGTACATCCGGAAAATCTTCTGCTATGCATGCTGCATGACAATCGCCCGTATATAAAAGAGACTTCGTCGCATTCTCAATGCAAAAACTAAGGCCAATAATGATTCATCTAACATCCGACCTTTTATTATTCCACAAATTAATTTTGAAGCAGATGATATTGATCTTATTGATTGACAAAACAATAAAATAACTTACCCTCCATTGCTTCAACGTCTGAAACTAGAGGATTTGAAAAATATTATTTCCGGATTTCCTGAAAAAATCATTGACATCGCTACATTTCCCTGTCACACCCAATCTGTAGAGAGAATCGTGAAGCTCGTAACTGAAGCTTCATCGGTTCTTGGATCACAAAAAAGAGACAATTTTATCAAAGCAAAAATTGATTCGCGCAAAGATATGCCAAAATTTGAGTCCAAAAAGACTACAAACAATAGATAATCAAAATTAAGGGGGAGGGTAGGGAGTGGGTAGAAGAATAAATATGACATATTTAAAAAATATTTCAATTGGATATCATTTTTATAATAATAACATGTCTGTACTTATTACTTAACTTTTCATTTAAAATCGTAAGTTTGTATTTTTTATTTTTTTTTTTATTTTTCAACCCCCGGTAGAGGGCAGAAGATGAAATTTTTTTGAAAAATCGCAAATAAAGATTAGGTTTGTAATACCAATTGGCAACTTTTGCGCACTATTCCAAAACAGTTTTCGAAACTTCGATTTTTCGATCCACCCTAGTGTACAGTTCCTACACTTTCTGCCAGGTACCATAAGGATATGTCAAATAGTTTTATAGTACCGGGCACACATAGTTCTTAAAGTTTTAAATAAAGAATAAATTATTAAAAAAAAAGAATACTTTAAAATAATTTGACATATCCGTGTGATACTTGGTAGAAAGTGTAGGCACTGTACTGTACACCCTACTAAATTATGTTAAATAATCGTTTCTGGCTACTACCAGAGGCGTACGACAGGGGAAAGTGAATGGCTGATCCTTCCCAAATTCTACGCCACTGATGAAACTGCTATTTTAGCATAATTTTTAGATTCTCCAATACTTTCTATGCAAATAATATACTCTTCATTCGTAACGATAAAGTCATTAGTTTTCGAGATATTTGAAGTTAAAAATGAAAAGGCACACTTATTTTGATTAATGTATTATGCTCCTTCGTTTATAGCTTCAAATATCTCGAAAACTAATGGCTTTATCGTTACAAATAAAGAATATGTTTTTTACATAGAAAGTATTGGAGAATCAAAAAATTGCACTAAAATAGCAATTGCGCCAATGGCGTAGAATTTGGGAAGGGCCAATCATTCACGTTCCCCCGTCGTACGCCTCTGGTAGTAGCCGGAAACGTTTGTTTAACATAATTTAGTAGATTGTACAATGCCAGCACCACTTACCAAATTTCGTGTTGTTGTCCAATGCCTGTCAGGAAATATACAAAAATAAATAAATTAAAAGTTTAGCTTTGACACCCTGTATTTCGGTTATTATCAACTTTTGTACTAAGGTAAGTTAGCCTAAATCGACCTATTTTAACCTCAGGAATCTGGGGTTAAGCTATGGCCCATTCTTTACCAAACACCCTGTATATTTAGATACATAAATACATACATTGTATTATATTGGGATACTTGTAGCAACTGAGCTCTCTCGATGACAATATGGTTGTTAGCATTAAGGGACATTAACCTCAAAATTGACAAATCATTTCGACTGACACAAATAAACGTCAAAATATGACAATGTAGTAGCTATAGTCGGTTCGCTAAACTCAGACACAACTGGTTAGTGATTTTAGCAAGTAATTTTGCCAATTTGGTAAAATTGACAAAAAAAATAATTACTAAATAGTTAATAATTACTAAATAGTAATTTTGCCAATTTTGGCAAAATTGGCAAAAAAAAACTAAAAAATTACCTACTATAATCATTAGCCAGTTATGTCTGAGTTTAGCGAACCGACTATAAATATTTTTCGCCTAAAGGCTGTATGACACTATGCATTTTCTTGTATCATTTCTAATATCGTTTCTGATATCGTTTCTTGTATACATTTTCTTGTATCATTTCTTGTACGTACATTTGTGCCCTGTATGACACTATGCAAGTTCTTGTATCGAAAATTGTATGAAATTCGGCACGTGATTGGTCGAAATTTTGTTTGTCACCCTGTGTCACGTTATGGTAGTACTGCATCTACAGACACAGCTGATTTTAAATATTTTATAAAATTTATAAACTTTTATATAATTAACATTTTAATGTTAACCAGAATTTAACGTTGACTGAGGTTGATTATTTGTGTTTTTATTTTGTTTTGATATTTGTGCTAAAATATTTGCATTAGAATTATCTTCAGTTTGATCCAAATTAGGAACTATTGTATTTTCGTCTATTAAAAAATTATGCACCATGAAACCTAAATTTATAGTTTGAACTTTACTAGGAGCTAAATATATGGTTATTAGTAGAAGAGTAGTCCATACCAAACGGTATATTAAGTATCAATAAAAGATTTATAAATAATATCTACAAAAACACAAATAAATTCATCAATATATTATCCCATTTTCATTTCAGCCGCCATTATGAGTAAGTAATTTTGACATTTTAGATGTTTTACCAGCAGGTTTTACGTTTTTGCTCTTTGCGCAGAAATTGGCGCAGTTCTTGTACAATAATCTGTGCCTGACACAAATTCTTGTATCGTTTCTGATATCGTTTCTTGTATCTGTGTATGACACTATGCATTTTTTTGACATATCAGAAACGATATTAGAAATGATACAAGAAAATGTATAGTGTCATACAGCCTTAAGGGAATAGGAAAACTGTTTAGTTTTGAAATTAGTTTTTAAATAAAAAATATATTTTAAAAATTTAAGTAAAACTTGATCATAAACTAAATCATAAACTTTGTTTTTGAGTTATTTGTGGACAGCCTTGCTTAAAAACTCACTCATTCTATTCTTTCTGACAGCTCTATTGCACCAAAAACTCGTACTCGAACAGAAGTTTCAAATAACACAAGTTAGCGCAGTTGCCACAATTCTCTCAATGTATATTCCCTATGTCCAGCTGAACGATTTACATACTACCTATATAAATATGATTACGAATATTTTAGTATGGTCCTTTTCATAGGCATTTTTCAGTGCGTCACAAATAGAAAAAAAGGTAAGTCCGTGATAATACACATTTATAACATTTATTCTAACATGACATTTTAGTTAAATCTGACAGTTGTCACATTTTATTTGCAATTTGGCATAAAAACAAATCAATTGTGTTTATTGCATTTATAAAATGGTATTTTCTTTGATTTGTATAGTCTTATAAATTGTACAGATTATATTCGTAGATATATTATATAATTCGTAAATAATTTTTTTTCGATTATAGCGTCATCTATCGACAACTAGAAAAAATGTTATAAATGTCTGTAATCACGGACATGCCTTTTTTCTGTCACATACAATTTAATGCGTTAGAAAGAAATCGAAAAACTGTGACGCACGGAAAGATGCCTATGAGAAACAGATTAGCAATATTAAATTTAATATACCCATGCCATGCACTAAATAAGTTCTCTGATACATCTATTTTCTTTCAGCTTATAAATCTGAAACCTCCAAAAGTATGTCCACTATGTTACCATAGTTTTGTTTTAATGAAAAGAACTCACGATGATATTTTGCATTCAAGCTCGGCTGAAAAAGTTCATGAAAATTGTCATTTGTGTGGAAATTCAGAAGATGTTATAAATGTTTCAAAATGGGCTCATTTTAAGGCAATTGGTAAAGATTTTCCTGGTTCTAATGGTGAAAATATATCAAATGTATGTTCCGATTGCTTATATTATTTAGAGACAAAAAGTACAGTCAAGGAAAAGTTAATATCAGAATACGTAAGTATGCTGTTTAAGAATAAAATTAATTTTGTGGTAATATATTAGATAACTTTTGTAAAATTGAAATTAGAATGTACGTAATTGGTTCTTTTATCCCTCTCTTATTTCTCTCCCATTTTTTCGAGTAGAGCAAGAACTGATCCCTGTGGTAGCCCATTCTTTAGTTTCCTTGGGGATCAGATATTGAATCCCATGATGACTTGTAACATTCTGCCATTAAGCATGTTGTCTATATCGAGCTGTAAGTTTTCATGGGATTGTATGAAGAAACTTGTACATCATGCCCTCTCTCCAAACTTATCATAGTCCACTGAGAAATAAATGCAGTTCAGGTTTTGAGTTTCCTTTGAGATCCTGCCTCGATATGGGTGGTGAGTGATAGAATTTGGTCTGCAACAAGTAAGCTATAAGCTTACTGTAAGCTTGTTCAACAAGAAACATTTCGAAGAGTCACCTGCTGATTCTGTTATAGATTAGCAGTTCTAGTAGCTTGTATGTTGAAGACTCAAAACTATTGATCTGTAGCTCTTGCGACTACTGCGTAGTTTAGCTTGTTTTAGAATGGCAATTATTTTTGAATGCTTGAATTTCTGAAGGACATTCACTAGTTTTTATAATGTCTGTAAAAATCAGACAGCCAGGCTTTTGTTTACTTGCCACAGTTCATTTAAAAGATACTATCGAAACCTGGATCTTTTCCTGGTTTAAGATCCTTGAGAGCATTTGAAATATCTGGGTACATGCAGGTGTTGGAGTATTCTGTTTCTGTTTCTATAGCTTTAAGGGATTTAAGATCTGGTGTGGTGTTAATTGTGTGAGCTTTTTCTTTTGGCACTCTGGATGTTGTTATTATATAGGATGTCTTGTCTTCATGTGGGAGCAGCTTCCCATTTTCTGTAATAGTGTCACAAGCTTTTGAGCTTGATGTTTGGAGGCTTATGCTCTCAACAGTTTCCATCCACAATTCCTGTCCCGCTGCATATAGGTTGTGGAGTAGCTCTTCTGTTATTTCTTGATCACTGCTTTCCAGAAAGGCTTGGTACACATCTTGACTGTTCTGTGTCCATAGGAATATATTCCTTGCGGTCGCCTCTTGGTATTCATGCCTTAGTAGTGCTTATTACATCACCAGCAAATACTTTGCAGTCTTTACTATATGGTAGTTATCCATCCTAAGCATTTATCTAGTTCTATGGAGAATTTGGTCCAATTGGCTCCTTCAGGTGTCCATCTTGGATGTGGAATGGAAGTAATTAGTGGTATTTGTGTACCTGCCTCAACTATACCTGCGCTATGCTGATCGTGTGGTGAGTCAGAGAGGACTTCGTGAAACTTCTAGGGGTTGGTTGTTGTTATAATTCGAAATGAAACACAAATCAGTATTACATTCCTGTTTCCAGGCTATTGATGTAAATCCTTGATCCTTGGCATCAAAAACAAGTGAGAAGTTTTCACCCTCTGTCCATTTAACTAGTGTGTTCCCGTTTGTGTTGCAGTCTCTATATTTCCATTGCTCATGATGTTTGTTGTATTTACCTATATGTTTTGCAGCATGGTGGTGTGTGCTGATGACATAAGCTGGCTAGAGTGTGGCTGGTGCTTTTTAAATGTTAGCAACTGTGATATTTGCAATTTTTACAAATTTTTACAATGATGCTATGGATTTCACTGTCAATGGAAGCAGATATATGAAGGAGACGTTTTGTTGTATTGTTTAACATATGCTGCTACTTCATAAGATCGGTTGCTCCTAACAATTCGTAGCATGATATTTTACCTCGTTTTTGAAGTTGCTTCTCGAGTGTCACAATGAATTTCCTGTGTAACGACTAAGTCGATGATGTTTTGTTTTGTTTTGATATGCATTGACTTTTGGAGTAGCTTATGTCACAAATTCGGACTACAGTTCCGAGATTTCTTGTCAGAGGGTTCTGTGAACGACCGTTCATACTCTGTGGTAGCAAGCACGGTGGTGTAGAAAAAAATTTAATCCCACATGAAAACTACCCGCAACATTTTTCCAGAATATCAAAAGTCGGTGTTTCAGTAATCATCTCTGATCAAAATCGTATCTTGGTAACCTTTCGAGAAAACTGTGATTTTATATAATTCGTACATATTTATGTATAATTTCACCTTATACTTTTTAATACCTACAATACTTATACTTTTTTAATACCTACTGCAATAACAATATAAATCAATAATAATAATAATTACTTTTATTTTATTATGTAATAATGTCATTGTATGCGCAAACTAGAAGAAATGTATACCAGCTTCTCAAATGCCTAAAAAAATATGGGCCTGAAAGTAAACGAGGAGAAAACTAAGATGTTGGCATCAACACCCAACAATAGAGCCAGAAACATCGGTCACCAATTCACTGTTGATAACTCTACCTTTGAAGTGGTGGACAAATTCACATACTTAGGCTCCCTGATCACCAAGGAGAACACCATGACGCAAGAAATCAAGCGAAGGATAATCCTAGTGAACAAATGCTATTTTGGACTGAGTAGACATATGAGAAGCAGAAACTTAAGCCAAAAAACAAAAATAACCATATACAAAACTCTTATACAACCAGTGTTGAAATATGGATCAGAGACATGGACCATCTCCAAGGCAGATGAAAACGTTCTTTAAACGAAGGATCCTGAGAGGAATATTCGGTGGCATCTGTGAAAATGGTATTTGTAGGAGGAGGTACAACTACGAGGTATACCACAGATATAAACATCTTTTGGTGGTAAAAAAATAGTATCCCTTATAAGAACAGGAAGACTAAGATGGGCAGGGCATCTAGCAAGATCACAGCAAACAACCCTCCTAGAAGAATCCTTATGTCACAACCTGTGGGAAGTAGAAATAGGGGTAGGCCAAAACTTAGATGGAAGGATGGTGTAGATGAGGATGGGAGACAAATAGGCGCAGCAAACTGGCAACGGTTGGCAATGGATAGGACTGACTGGCGTAATAGACTTGGGAAGGTCGAGGATCTTTCATAGGGCTGTAGCACCATTGATGATGATGAATGTCATTGTATGATCGAGGTGAAGATCGGTGGGATATGCGCATTTTATCAATAATATTCGATATTTTTAAGACATTCCAGAAGCCGCTACAGATAAAATGTTTTAACTACCCATTAATCATTCAGAATTAGTCGACGGATATTAGTACAGTTAAAATAATTAAGACGATAACTGGACGATAATGATTTAATGAGTGAATTTAAGTTTTTTTCTACTTTAATGACAAAAAAAGCAAGCTCATTAACAGAACCCAATTAAAAATTATTTTGCACATCATATATGAAACATTATTTGGTTGAAAAATCTCATTTTTGTTGGCAAAAAATATATTAATTTGTCTGGACTAAATTACAGTTCTGTTTATCTTAAAAGGGATATGTTACTATCAACATTCACACAGTGTTGCCAAACTGAATTTTGTTATTTTGAGTGTAAATTTTCCCAGCTATCTCCGAGGGTACAATAACACATTGTGTTAACATTTAAAGGGTTTTTACCCATGTATTTTTGATGACACAGCATGTGATTTGCTTGTAAGTACAACCAAACATTGCTTTTTACCTTGGTCAACATTTCAATTTTTTAACAGTTGTATTCACTAAAATGGTTATACTTATTTTAGGTAACAGCACTGATGATGATCTACTTAGATTGAAAACGTTTTGTGATAGATGTGGCCCTTTGAGGGTTTTTTAAGTAAATATATCTTGTATAAAGGCTTTTTCATTATTTTTTTTTTACAAAAATTAGTACAGTTCTTTACATATTTAACATTTGAAATATTTATTTTTAATATTTATTATAATTAAAATAATTAACATTTTAAAAATTGTTTTTGTTAAAAATTAAATTTATTGAAATAAAAGTAATTATTATTATTGATTATATTGTTATTGCAGTGTTTGTATTGTAGGTATTAAAAGGTGTAAGGTGAAATTATACATACATATGTACGGATTATACAGGGTGTCCCGAAAAGATTGGTCATAAATTATACCACAGATTCTGGAGTCAAAAATAGGTTGATTGAACCTCACTTACCTATATACAATAGTGCACACAAAAAAAGTTACAGCCCTTTTGAAGTTACAAAATGAAAATCAATTTTTTTCATATATCGAAAACTCTTACGAGATTTTTCATTGAAAATGGATATGTGGCACTCTTATGGCAGCTGCACCTTAAGTAAAAATTAAAGTGAAATTTGTGTACCCCGAAAAAATTGTATGGGGATTTTGTTCCCTTAAACCCCCTCAAACTTTTGTGTACGTTCCAATTTAATTATTAGTGTGGCACCATTAGTTAAACACACTGTTTTTAAAACATTTTTGCCTCTTAGGACTTTTTCGATAAGCCAGTGTTTATCGAGATATTTTGAATATTTATCGAATCCACCACATATTTGTATATGGTTAAGTACGACTGTAGAGACCTGTTAATTATCTGAAAATGTATTTATAATTTACATTTTTAGGTATATTTTGAAAAAGAAGCCACATCTCGCTAAAAGTGACTTATCAAAAAAAAAAAGACTAAGAGGCAAAAAAGTTTAAAAAACACTGTCTTTAACTAATGGTACCACAATAATAGTTTAATTCGAACATACTCAAACATTTGAGGGGTTTAAAGGAACAAAACTCCCATAAAATTTTTTTATGTAAATACATATATTAAAAAAGAAGCTGCATCTCGATAAAAACTCGCTTATCGAAAAAATACTAAGAGGCAAAAAAGTTTTAAAAACGTTGTGTTTAACTAATGGTACCACACTAATAAATTAATTGGAACGTACACAAAAGTTTGGGGGGGTTTAAGGGATCAAAACCCCCATAAAATTTTTATGGGGTGGACAAATCTTACTATAATTTTGTTATAAAATGATCCTGCCGTAAGAATGATACATGTCCATTTTCAATAAAAAATCTTTAGGTAATAGTTTTCGATATATTGAAAAAAATCGATTTTCATTTTGTAACTTCAAAGGGCTGTAACTTTTTTATGAGCACATTTGTACTAAGGTAAGTTAGGTTCAATCGAACTATTTTTGACTCCAGAATGTGTGGTATGATTTATGACCAATCATTTCGGGACACCCTGTATAAAATCACAGTTTTCTCGAAAAGTTGCCAAGATACGATTTTGATTTTGATCAGAGATGATTACTGAATCGCCCACTTTTGATATTTTGGAAAAATGTTGTGGGTGGTTTTCATGTAAGAGTAATTCTTTTTCTGACGTTTCATTCTGACGTTTCATAGAAAGTGTCTTACTATCAGGAGATCCGAGATTATGAGATATTAATATTTATATAGTCATCGATAACTTGATAATGTTGTAATTTTCACTTTCAGCCTATCTTGAAGCAAGAATCAATCATTTCTCAATTTGACGTATTGGGGAATTCAACACCTACAAGAAGAACCCGAACAAAAGCAGAGAGAAAGTCCCCTATTGATATTGTAGATTTAACAGTTGCAGAACCAGTTGCAACTCCAACAGACAATATGAAATTTAGACCTTTAAAAACCGATAGGCATTTAAGGAGATCCAGGGCAGTTAACACTGATCCGAAATTGCTTAATCAAGTACTTATAATCAAGCTACCAAATCAGTCGCTAAAAGAGGAAGCTACCAAATCAGCTCCTAAGAGGAAATCACTTACACCTAAAAGAGTTAGGTTTCGAGATGAACATGAGCACATTATAGATAAATACAATTCTCCTTCATTATATACAGACAAAGAGAATGCGTATAAAGAAACTGAAGAATTGGTTGAATACGAGATAAAAACAACCCCTAGAAGGTCTAGGTACAGAAGCGTTGACGACACAGAAAGTAGCCCCGATTCTTTAGATCCACGAAAAAAATCTTTCTTTAAGATAAAGTTAATGAAGAAGAAACCGAAATCGATTATAGCAAAACCTTTTAAAACTGTGACTAACGAACCTCTTGAAAAATATAACGATGCCATTGAAAAGCGAAAGGACACCATCGGAAAACGAAAAACAAGCGCACACAAGGGTAAGGAAACCATGCAGAAGCTTGTAAATAGAGTTTGTAAATTTAATTTAGTGGTAAATGTTGAAAGAATGAATTATTCAGAAATAAATGGCATAAATCAAAGTGGATTATCTATAGACGAATTAGATCCCCTCCGAATAGATAGTTGGGAAGAAAACTTCAATACGGAAGTAAATGAGTCTAACAAACAGCCGTTAAAGACTAAAAAAAGAGGACGACCAAAAAAACGAAGTGTAAGCTTTTCTGATGAGAAGGTGAAAGAAGGTAAATATGCATCTTTAATTGGTCAGAATAAATTTTACCATTTTTATAATACACCCCTGGTCAAAAAAATTCGAGCACTTGTATTTTGTATATTTTTTAAAATTTTGTCAGTTTTAATAGTCCAAAAAGCCACTGCCCATCCACTAGGAAATATATTCTGATTCGGATTTTTTGCACGCTTTTAAATGATCGAGTCACCATAGAAATAAATTTTAACAGTTGGCGAACAATGATACTTTATCTTGTTAACTAGCAACATATTTTTATTAAGTTCACGTCTTAAATTAATTATTTATCAAATACACTATATATCAGTATTTTAATCAACAACACTGATTGTCACTGTTTTACTGACAATATGCTGACAATATTCTATTCGACTGAGTGCGTTGTAAGACAAAGATATATTTGGAAAATATTACCACGGACATTGTGTTAATTTTTTTTGAATCCTGAAAAAACCAATAAATATTTTTGAAAAATTTAAACGCAGAATGAAAGACTAAATTATTACCGAGGGCCGAAAGTAAAAAGTTTATTTTGAATGAGATATTTGAAATTAAAAATCACACTAAATTTTCTCTTAGTTTTTTATCCCTGTAAATTATTAAAATAAACATTATAGAAGTTCTCAGGAACTTTCGACCCTCGGTAATAACGTAATCTTTCATTCTGCGTTTAAATTTTTCAAAAATACTTATTAGTTTTCTCAGGATTCGAAAAAAATGAATCCCCATTTGAATAGCATTGCAGCTGAAAATACGTACCAATCCCCTTAACTAACAACATATTTTTTTACATTTTTTATTGCATTTATATCGTTTAAATCATCATCTCTTCGCCTTATCCCTATGCGGGGTCGGCTTCCCTAATTGCATTTCTCGACACAATTCTATCTTGGGTCATATCAATGTTAATCCCCTTTACCAACATGTCCTGCCTTATCGTCTCCCCCCAGGTCTTCTTTGGTCTTCCTCTCCTACTCCTTCCAGGAATCTGCACTTCAGCAATTCTTCGTATTGGGTGATTAACATCTCGACGTTGAACAAACCATCTTAACCTATGCTCTCTCATTTTGGCATTAATTGGGGCTACACCTAGAAATTCTCTAATATAGTGGAAAGCGTTGTACTTTGGGACGGTTTTGAAACAAAGATTTTTATTATAACTTGGGCACACTTATAATACACTCCGCCAAAAAAGTATCGCATCACCTTAAAAATGGGACATTTTTAATGTCTCATATTTCCTAAACCTATTGTTCGATTTTAGTGATTTTTTTAATATGTTATAGCTTTATTCTTCAAGAATATCGATGTAATAATATTGTTGCTAAACAGATAAGTGTCATTGTATACCGGGTGTAACAATGATGGTGTGTTTTTTTCCTCAAAGTTTGCAACACCCTGTGGAATATTCTAGCGTATATAAAATATTGAAATTAAAACTCAACTGTAACCTTAGGCCATCTAAACATTTTGCTTTTTGATTCATTCGCTTATGTTGGATAATAAAAAATTAGGTACTTTAACAACTAGCAACGTTCTTCATCAATACAGGGTGTTTCTAAATAAGTGCGACAAACTTTAAGGGGCAATTCTGCATGAAAAAATAATGACAGTTTGCTTTATACACATATATCCGCAAATGCTTCGTTTCCGAGATACGGGATGTTGAATTTTTTCTTACAAACTGACGATTTATTTATTGCTCTAAATCTGGTTGAGATATGCAAATGCAATTTGGTGAGGTAGTTATTGCGCATTTTTTGACGTACAATTAAGAATTTTATATTCACCATTGGCGTGCATTCGGGTCATATTACCCGTATACACGCCAATGGTGAATATAAAATTCTTAATTGTATTCCAAAAAATGCGCAATAACTACCTCTTAAAACCTACCAAATTTCATTTGCATATCTCAACCGGTTTTAGAGCAATAAATAAATCGTCAGTTTGTAAGAAAAAATTCAACATCCCGTATCTCGGAAACGAAGCATTTGCGGACAGCGGACACATGTTTATAAAGTAATCGGTCATTATTTTTTCATGCAGAATTACCCCTTAAAGTTTGTCGCACTTATTTAGAAACACCCTGTATTGATGAAGAACGTTGTTAGTTGTTAAAGTACCTAATTTTTTTTATTATCCAACATAAGCGAATGAATCAAAAAGCAACATGTTTAGATGGGCTAAGGTTAAAGTTGAGTTTTAATTTCTTTTTTTTTTATATACGCTAGAATATTCCACAGGGTGTTCCAAACTTTGAGGAAAAAACACACTATCATTGTTACACCCGGTATACAGTGACACTTATATGTTTAGCAACAACATTATTATATCGATATTCTTGAAGAATAAAGCTATAACATTAAAAAAATCACTAAAATCGAACAACAGGTTTAGGAAATATGAGACATTAAAAATGTCCCATTTTTAAGGTGATGCGATAATTTTGACGCTTAGTGTAGTTTTATTAACACTGACGTAAAGCCCATGTTTTAGGGAATTTATTAATATTTTAAAATATAAAATATGTCAGTTAATAAGAGAGTAAAAATAATTTCTTCACTATTGCTAAGTATCCCAAGCAAGGTACATCATGGTGTTGTACCTAGGGATACAGGCTGTTGTACCTAAGCGCCGGACTCCACTTGCGATTTGTAGTCGCGCGATTGTTTTGTCGCGAAGATTGACCACATTGTTTCAAATACAAGTCAATCCATTTGCGACTAAATAATCGCGGATTGACTTGTATTTGAAACAATGTATTCAATCTTCGCGACAAAACAACCGCGCGACTAGAAAATCGCAATTGGAGTCCGGCGCTAGGATTAAGTAAAGGAGTGAAGAAAAAATCAATTGATCAAATAAAACGGATGTAGTGCATATAAAAATATAAAACGTTAGAGCTATAAAAACATTATTGGACAAAAAAAAATCAATTTAGCAAATAAACCCTTAGGTAATCCTCATAAAAATACAAAATATTAGAGCAAATCTGTTATAACGGCTTCTTTTACCGAATTAGTTCATGGGCATGTCATATGCACTAAAATTCACGGGAAACTTGAGTGATTGCTTCAAACGCTCCGAGGTTCCTGTGGTTGAGAGCGATGGAAACTTACATAATATGCAAGTGAGAAATCATATTATGATTTCTCCCTCGTCTATTCCATATGTAGAGTTTCATTTCTTAAGAGAAAAGTATTTCTTCCGGTTTTAACAAGATGTTGAATTTCATTTATACACTAGTATATCCTTGGTCATACAAAATATCTATTTTTTGTACGACTTTTAACTAAAACTCACATTCATTCTTCTCCTGTAAGGCTATATCCATTTCTTGCTCCAAAACTGCTTGTATTAATAATTCTTGCATGGATACATTAAAATCTTCTTCGTCAGACAAAAAAGTCATTTCTTTATTCTCAGAACTAGAAGTCTACAATTTTGTCTTTGTTTTTTTTTGGCTTTATTTTTGTTCTCATTTTTGTCAAGAAACAGTTATTTAGAAGGGATAAAACTTATTTTTTTATTTTTGTTATCTTCATATCTTCAATCTCCTTTTTTTCCGGCGTGTCTTTCAGTATTCTGCACCTTCAAGGTTTTTTTCCTCTTGTGGCCTTCTTTCTCGCCTGAGCTTTTGGAAACGGACGAAACAAGCATTCAAAAATTACTGGTAGGTTTACATTAGATCCATCAGAACAAAATACAAAGCTTCAGTACATAGCACTTTAAGCTTTTTAATGCTTTTAGTTGAAAAAAAAATCTATAAGTGTTGTACCTTGGGACGTCGTAAGGTACAACCGTAGTTCAGTCCCAAGGTACAACACAGTGCAGAAGATTAAAACGTGCCTTTTAAATATACTTGAGGTTAGTTGTACACGATAAATAATTACAGCATTGAGTAGAGCACATCTGAGTATAATATAATACCTTATGTTTATTCATAAATTAAAGAGTAAAAATTACAAAAAATAAACAATGAAATCACAAAAAATGACGGACCAATGAGAATTTTGTATTTTGTTGTGTAACCCCCAGCAAGCTCTTTTAAAAGTTGCCAATCACTCTAACACTAACCCCTGGTGGCTAAGTGAATAACAGGTTAGTTTGGTTTGTCACTTATAGATGCAATTGAGGGGGCCAGACGTAAAAGGGTTTAAGTGCAGTTTTGACAGTTCTGAGATAATCAGCTTCAAAGTTGTTGGAGTTTTATAAATTCTAGGAGACATTAAACTAAAATATGTCTAGTGTACAATGTACTATAAAATGATAAAAATATAAGGGTATATTATTACTCTTACTACGTATATACGTCCTTTTTTTCAATATGAAAAAAATGTACTTGAATCGGTACATGGTGTTGATAAATGTTACTGGTAAAATGGTTTAAGTGCAGATGTTAACTACATATTACTAATCATTTTTGTCCCAGCTGTTATCCACAGTGTAACTACAACTGGCACGTTGCATAATACTTAATTAGTCTTCAAGATTGGTTACAAATCTAATATTTATTTACTTAAAATAAATCCTGTATTAAAATGTGTTTACACATTACAGAATACCAAAACTAGTTTTGTGGTAAAATGGTTCAAGCGCACTTAAACCCGTTTATTACTATTTGTTTTTACAGAATACTAAAAATAGTTTTGTGGTAAAACGGTTCAAGCGCACGGTTAAACCTGTTTACTACCAAAGCAAACTGCAATTGTTTTCAGTGAACTAAATGTAATAGCGATATATGGCGACTGTAGGGCGAAATATGCTTAACTCGTTTTACCACCAAGTTCTTATACCATTTAAGTATGCGAATCTTTACTTAGAGTATAATTTTAAAAAAGTGCACTTAAACCCTTTTACTTCTAACCCCCTCAATTAAGTTCGTCCCAAGGTACAACGCTTTCCCCCACTTATTTTTAATTTTATCCTTTTTGGTCACTTCACTCATCCATCTAAGGATTCTTATTTCCGCCACATACATTCGTTGTTCCTCTTTCTTTTTCACTGCCCAACATTCAGTTCCGTACAACATAACTGTCTTATGGCTGTTTTATATAATTTTCCCTTTAGCTTCATTGCAATTTTTCTGTCTTATAAATTGTCTTACTTATAAATTGTAAAAATAGTAATTAATCAAAAAATACTGTTAGATTTAAGTAACCTTGTATCAACTATAATACAGCTAATAACCCAAAGTGGTTGATACTGTTATCAATAAAATAAAAAAAAAGTTTGAGACATAAAAATGATCCATTTTGTGGGGTGCCCGTTTTTCGTGCCGGTCAGTGTAGGAATATGTAAAAGTTTACATCTAGCAAAAGCTTGATTTTCTATCGAGTATATTTTTTAATTCCTTTATTACTGCTAATCATAATCATATCAAAATTGTATAATAATGAATTTAAAAAATTGTAGAAAAAAATGGACCTCTTCCTAGTAAGAACGGCAAAAAAGGTCCAGCTCTAAAGGAAAAAGTGAAACCAAATACTAGTAGTATTAGAAGAGCTAGTAAACGGAACTCAATTGTCTCTGTTAGTTCCGAGGACGAGGTTAAACCAGTGGATATTAAAAAACCTAGACCGTTGAGAAAAAGACGCAATACTGTGTCTATTGAAGAAAGTAGTACACCAGAGGTAAAGCCAGTAAAAGTTAAAACCAAGAAAGGTGTTAAAGGAACCGTTGAAAAAAAATCCGAAATTCGTGCAAAAGGTAATTTTTTATTTTTAATTGATCCAGCGGTTCTCAATCTGTGGTACATGTAGCACTGGTGGTACATATCATTATTTGCGGTGATACACAAAACGCACAGACAAAATCAGCACCACTGTTATAGTTAATCAGATAACCTAGCTAGATAGGTATGTATGTATTTCAGTTAGGTGGTACCAAAAATAATAAAAAGTATTTTGTGGTACACTTCGCGCAATAAAAAACTGGTACAACTCTTATAACCGAAAATCGTGTTTTTCAAGTTATGTAAGTTGATCTTGTCATATGTGTCATTCTAATTTCTAGGGCAATGTTGACAGTTCAACGAAAATATTATATAAAACCAGCTAAAATCAGGGCTGTGTGACAGACAGCAAGTTCTTAGTATACTAAAAACTAAAACAATATCGAGCATTCTCGATCAGTCAGTCACATTTATTTAAACATGCATCCTAAAGAATTCTCCCATTAATTTTGTAATTTTCCATTATCTCAATTAAGTACCCGTACGTTGATTCGTGTTTTTATTATAATTTATGAAAACATTTCAATTCAAAAATAATGATAGATAATAAATCTAAACATGACTTTAAATTATTATGTTTAATTTCAAATCGAGAGGTGTCATTGGTTTCTCGTAAAGTGTAGCACAAAACTGTAGGGTCAATCCAATCCAAGTGGTCCAAAGGTGGTTGCTTGACTATTTTCAATATTTTTTATTTTTCTACCTTTTAAACTTCAGTCTATAGAGAGTACAAAATTGCATTCATTTTATTTTTAAAAAATTTAGTTTGCCGATGACGGCCATTTTTGTTAAAGCGTGTCGATCATTTTCACGGAAAACATGGCTTCGCTCTTTAGCCAATATTTTTACTGAGGTTTGTCCTAGAACAATAAATCAAAAACCAAACTTTTTAGAAAAGTATGCTCTAAAAAAATTGTCTGTAGCATTACTTAATTTTAAACTACCCGTAAGGCCTTAAATGAATCTCAAAGTTGGAAAAGGTAAATTGATAAAATTCCATTTTCAGCATTTTTTTAACAGCATAAGGCAAGCCGATAATGGTTTGTATTTTTTTTTTTCGGGAAATGACATACGTACATACTTTAAATAAAAAAAGTTTGAGCTTTGAGACTTGAGTAAATTTTTTCAAAAAAATCTAAAAAATGTAATTTTTTGAAAAATCTCAAAGTTTGATCCCTTATATCCCTGGTGGACACGGATGAAAAAATTTGAAATTTGGCTAAATGTTAGCCCCTAGTAAGTAGAATAAGAAGTAAAAATTTGGAGTTGCAGACTTACGTCATATAGGAGTAACAGGCCTGAAAAAATGGTCAAAAATCAAAATGGTCAAAATTTGAGCGTTTGCGGGCAGGGTAATTAAAATTCAAATAAACTGTCTAATTAAATAAAAATTAATGTATTTTCACCAGATTTCACTATGAATACAAATTTAAACCGGATGGGCCAAAGAAAAGAGTCCACCTCGATATTTGCAATAGTTACCTATTAGATTTTAAGGAAATGCCGAAATAGGTCCATTTTTATTATATTGAAACTTTTTGGATACATTTCATACTACGTGACATCATCCATCAGAGCGTGATGACGCAATCGATGATTTTTTTAAATGGGAATAGGTGTCTTGTGACAACTAAAAATATATTGTACTGCTGTCAGAAAATAGAAAAAATGTTTATTTCACAAATAAACATTTCTTTTCGCTTAAATTAAATCACAAACAGCCTCCCACCTACCTCTTGACAGTTTGAACATTTAATTTAAGCGAAAAGCAAAGTATATTTGTCAAATAATATTTTTTTTTTCTATTTTATGATAGTAATAAAATGTATTTTGAGTTAAATAAATTACATACATTCTTTTTTTTGTGTCAATTAATTTAATTCAAAAATTATTTTTTGGCCACCCCGTATAAATAATTATATTATTGTTTATACTACTGAACAGAGAATTGAATACTCTTTCAAATGAGATAACACACGACCACTATTGCCATTAAAAAAATCATCGATTATGTCATCACGCCCAGATGGATGACGTCACTGACGATGACACTTCATGGAGACGTACGAAATATATATAAAAAAATTGTAATTTAAAAATAAAAATCGACTTGTTTCGGCATTCCCTTAAAATCTAATAACTGCCAAATATCAAGCTGAGCTCTTTTCTTTGGCACACCCTGTATAAATTTGTATTCATTGTGAAATCTGGTGAAATTAGATTAATTTTTATTTCATTAGACAGTTTATTTGAATTTTAATTACCCTGCCCGCAAACGTTCAAATTTTGACCATTTTGATTTTTGACCATTTTTTCAGGCCTGTAACTCCTATATGAGGTAAGTCTGCAACTCCAAATTTTTACACCTTATTCTACTTGCTAGGGGCTAACATTCAGCCAAATTTCAAATTTTTTTCATCCGTGCCCATCAGAGATATAAGGGGTCAAACTTTGAGATTTTTCAAAAAATTACATTTTTGAGATTTTAAAAAAAAAATTTACTTAAGTCTCAAAGCTCAAAATATATAATATAAACCATTATCGGCTTGCCTTAGGCTGTTAAAAAATACTGAAAATGGAATTTTATCAGTTTACCTTTTCAAATTTTGAGGTTCATTTAAGGCCTTAAGGATAGTTTGTAATTAAATAATGCTATAGACCGTTTTTTTAGAGCATATTTTTCTAAAAAGTTTGGTTTTTGATTTATTGTTCTAGGACAAACCTAAGTGAAAATATTGGCTAAAGAGCGAACCCATGTTTTCCGTGAAAATAATCGATACGCTTTAACAAAAATGGCCGTCATCGGCAAACTAAATTTTTTAAAAATAAAATGAATGGAATTCTGTAGTCTCTATAGACTGAAGTTTAAAAAGTAGAAAAATAAAAAATATTAAATATAGTCAAGCAACCAACTTAAAAGGAAACAGTAGCGATCAACAGGTAGCGAAAACGCGTTCCAAGATTGCGGCTGTAATTTTGAATATTTTTTCGAGATATTTGGCACACGTATTCGTAGTATAATAAAGAATGACGGTACAGAGCCCAATTTGAAAAATATATTAATATGTGGAAATTACTCTGTAATTAAATACAATATTAAATATGAGCCTGTACCGCCATTAAGAAGAACAAAAAAATACACTCTCTTCAAATAAATTTTTTTATCCGATGCCTAGATTTTGTGTCATTTTGGAACTACTAAAATTTTTTATTTCATTAGTGGTTCCAAAATGACACAAAATCTAGGCATCGGATAAAAAAGTTTATTTGAAGAAAGTGTATTTTTTTGTTCTTCTTAATGGCGGTACAGGCTCGTTTTTTAAATATTTTATTTAATTACAGAGTAATTTCCACATATTAATATATTTTTCAAATTGGGCTCTGTACCGCCATTCTTTAATATATTACGAATAAGTGTGCCAAATATGTCGAAAAAATATTCAAAATTACAGCCGCAATCTTGGAACGCGTTTTGGCTACCTGTTGATCGCTACTGTATCACCTTAATTTATATTGGACCACTTGGCATGGATTGACCCTGTATTGGGTTGCCTAAAGATCCTTCAAACATTTTGGACATTAACTCTCTATAATTATTAAATTTATTAGATACGGTTTTTCGTTGTTAAGTTATTTTTTTGAACGTTATTTTTTTATTTAGGTTTAGTGTAATTCCGTTATCAATGATGGCAACAACGGAGTGATTCACGAATCATTGAGTCCAGTCTGAACACCGGTTTACATTGGGAAAAAAGTGTACCAGTTTTATATGACTGGAAGTGCACATGACTCAAAAGATTGAGAACCACTGATATAGACTAAGAGCCGGGATAGGTGAAATTTGCTAATCATTTTAGGCGCGATAAGAGTCAATAACTTAAATAGTAGAACCTAAAAGAAAACGTAGGAACACTATGCCGTCACTTTTTAGTGGCACATGCGTCGACAGTGGCGCATCAAATTTTCCTTTTATGGACGGGATGAATGATTTAAAGGGTAACCTCCCTCACTCCCAGAATTCAATTCTTTTCATTTTTTTTAAGTTCCGTGTGATTAAAAACTAAGACTCAGCGTAATTTTAACCCACCATCCCAGGTTTTCAGGTTTTAATTTATTTATCCTGTCCATAGTTGCGCCACTGTCGAAGCATGTGCCACTAAAAAGTGACGGTAGAGTGCCCATATGTTTTCTTTTGAGGTTCTACTATTTAAGTTAAGACTCTTATCGTGGATAAAATGATTTGCAAATTTCACCTATCCCCACCGACTTATGCTAGGGGAGCAAAGTATGCTAAATGTGCAGTCACTCGAGCGTTGTGGGGACCTATTGGGTTGTGAAGAGTAGGTCCTAAAACCAAAAAAAGTTAAGTAAAGTTTTCCATTTTAGTGGGGACTTTCCATTTTTAATTTAATTTTCCATTTCCAACAATAGTTTTTTTTTGATTATAGCGCCATCTATCCATAATTCGAAAAAATGTCTCGAATAAGAGTTAATTATTTATTTTTACGTAAGGAATCCAAATCTGCAATAAAAAATGGGGGCTCCCATAAGATTTCAAAGTAACCCCCCCCCCAGCCTCCGTGGGGGGCCGTGTTTGGTACCATTCGATAGGTTTTTCAAAAATATTGAATAAGTGTATTTTTCAGTTTTTCGATCTGATGTTCATTTTGCGAAATATCGCAGGATTCGTATTTAAAATTTTAAATTTACCCCCACCCCTCTCCGGAAAAGTGGTGTTTGATATCATTCGATAGATTTTTGAAAAATATTGAGCACGTATTTTTTAGTTTTTCGATCTGTCATTCATTTCGCAAAATATTCGCTTTTTTCTTGTGAAACTTTGGGACTCACCCATTTCCTTACGCCCCGCTCAAATCGTCAGATTTTTGAAATATACACTGTTTTGCATTTACTTAACTTACCTTATCTTAATCTGACGATTTCGAATTTTTCTAAGGATAGATTTTTTTTCGGTCCCCCTTTAACGAACTCCCCTGCATAATGAGCCAATATATGGTAGAGGTACATTTTCAGGGTACAAGGTTTCTCCCCATGTAATAATCTGACGCGCTCGAGTAACTGCAAAATCCCCGCTTGGGCTCCCCTACCATTAGTGTAATAGTCCATTCACCCACGATAAAATATTGCAAAATCTCCGAATTCTAAAGAACCGCTCCAATTTAGATGAAATTTTGCAAGTGAGCTTATCTTGCCTTCCTCTTCAAATGTGATATATGAGATATGACTACAGATTTGTTTTTAAGGGGTGAAAACTACCATTTTTTACCGAAAATTAAAAATAGCAGATATAAGCGGCATTTAAATCTAAATTATGTGAAAGTATGTCAAATAAAGATTTGTTTCTCATATAGAGATGTATTTTATAGTTTATAACTATTTTTCAACCTTTAAAAACTATCCTTTAGGTAAAAATTTGTGCAAAAAAATATTGTGCAACTTTAAATTATTATGTATAATGATGAATTTTATAGTGATTTTATTTACTTTATTAATATACTTTATTTTTATGTTTATAATTTAATTTCTTAAGTACTTATTTAATATTTTCAACGTTATAAACTACCATTACAAAGAAATTTATTAAAAAAATAATTTTTGCGATATTTTAAAATTTGAAATGGTATTTTATGGTAGCTATTTTATTTTGCTAATTACAAATTTACTTATATTTTTATTTATTCAACCCTTAAAAACCACCCTTTAAAAATAAAAATTATCATTTTTATTATTATTTCTTCAAAATTTGGTTGTTTCAAGGCCCAAAAATCACAATAGTTGTAAAAAAATTGAAATACTATTTTAACTTTGAAAAATAATAATAGCTCCAAAATAGTTGAAACTAAAGCTATTTGTACGCTCCGAAAAAATTGACAGAAAAAACATAAATGCTTTTTTAACGATAACTTCTGTAATTTTAAAGGTATTTTGCAAGGTATTTTTTATTTGCAAACAATCTAATTTAAGGCCCCATTTTTTGACCATTTTTTATTTACATTTTATAATATCACCATAATTCATAATTTCATATCATTTTAAAAATAGTTAGTCTAATTGTAAAAGTGTATTACCAAAGTTTGTGTCGTTTATTTGTTAACAATTCTATCTCTGTAAGTAGATTTTTTAAGATACTCAACTGAATTTTTTTAATTCTAAAAGCGGCCTACCCGGAATCCAAAATCAAGGTCAATTACAAATATCGGAAAAAGTTATTTGAACAAGTTGTTTCAAATATTATTCTAACCCCACATACCAAATTTCATCACAAAATTCCCACTTTTAGTTTTTTCATTATTTGCAGGATCCTAAAAGTGTAGAGGCTGCTGGCCGATCAGCCGCCCTTGCTCAATCTCCGGGCAGCGTGTGCGTTAAACGATAATGCTGCGCTAAGGAGACTGGGTATCCTTCAGCGCTGCTGGGCTGCGCGGAGCATTAGCAAGTGAGATTTTCCGGTCAGCAGCCTCCGCTCCAATTTTAGGATCCTGACTACAAATAATGAAAAAACTAAAAGTGCGAATTTTGTGATGAAATTTGGTATGTGGGGTTAGAACATTATTTGGAACAACTTGTTTAAATAGCTTTTTCCGATATCTCTAACGCGAAGCAAAACAGCAAAGTATACATAACAGTGTAGCATGTGTAAAAAATTTATGGAGAGGCTAAGCCTTTCTTGCCTCCTCTGACCAGCCGCCACTGGTACGAGCAATACTAGGGAGCGAGGGTCGGCGCCCCGATGTGAGCACTTAGAATGTTAATATGTATCTCAATTAGTTTTATCTGGAAAATTTTCGGTAAAAAATACTACATTTTATTATTGGTGTATATTTTTCATATTTCTTTTAGTTTTCGATTAATTTTGAAAAAATAGAAAACATTTATAAAAATTTCAAAAAATAATTTAATTCTATATTGAGTCTGTTTAAATCTAAGCATTTTAAACTGGTTAAAATTTCATGACACGTAGTCAGTATATGAATAAAGATAATTGTACATGGAATACTGTTAATTTTTATTTTTGTGGAAAATTCACAGATTTAAGTATTTTTTTTTGTTTCTGTTAAGAGACTACAGTAGCGCGTCATCAATATAACTTCGGGAGATAGTATCATACCCTTTTTCGAAAGTTCTGCGAAACTTTAGCAACAGTGGCAATATTTGACATTGTCTAAGATCAATATTTTGAGATAATACTCATAGGCGCGCTAAATGGAAGTAATAGAGAACAATTTTATTATTAGTAAATAAATATTTATAAAAATAAACCAAAGTGGGTGAAAATTTTATGTTAACATAGGTATTTGCACGAAATGATAATAAAACAATAATAAATAGTCATTTCGTTGTGTAGCGAAACAAAAGCCGTCTTATTTTATTTAGTTCATAGAACTCCAAAAGCACTCTAACTAGTTTCAACCCTTTTTTTAAAATATAACTTTAAATGAACTTTTCCTATTTTTTTAAAACTATGATAATATTTTTAGAATAAAAAATCCTCCTAAAACTTTATATACTCGCATTAGAATTCGAAATATGTTTACGTAAATATATATATACACCGTTTTTAGGCGTCAACGCCGTTCCGGTAGGGATCTATGGAGGAGTGTCACCGAGCCACAAGTCCTTATCCCTTGCCGTACCGCTCCTCCATAGGCCGATCAGACACCAGCTTATTCCAGACCAAGGAATAAGCTGTTTACGTAAATATACTTACCTATAAGTTAAACTCACAATTAACAATAATCTATTTTTTCAAATAGTCCAACAACTTAGTTCTATTACACAAAAATATAATAAATTAATTATAAAATAAACAATACTTCCCTATGGATCAACAGTAACGAATTCTTAAAATAATACACTACTGCACTGAACAGATATCAATACAGATAACAGAACAGATAGGAGAATCGTGCTATTACCATTTACACTTAGAAATCTGACGCAGGTTTGTCAAAATGACAGTGACTATTTCTCTATGTTGACTAATTAGTTATTTAGTTATAATATGTTCGAATTTTTGTTAGAGATAAAAAATTTTAATAATTCCAATATGACACGAAATCTAGACATGGAATAAAAAAGTTTATTTGAAGAAAGTGTATTTTTTTGTTCTTCTTAATGACGGTATAGGCTCGTTTTTAATATTGTATTTAGTTATAGGAGTAATTTCCACATACTAACATATTTCTCAAATTGGGCTATGTGCAGCCATTCTTTACTATATTACGAATATGTGTGCCAAATATCTCGACAAAATATTCAAAATTTAAGCCGCAATCTTGGAACGCGTTTTCCGTTTTGATGACACGCTACTGTAGCCTCTTAATGACATAATCGTTTTGTTTTTAAAATAACTCGGCCATTTTTCATCCAAATCACTTTTACCTTACCCCATTTTTACGGTCTTGTTAATATCTTTAAAAAATAATTTTATAATTTTGTTCGAAAAACCTACATTACTTATTTATCGCTGGTTTTTCAGTGCTGGGTTAACCTATTTATTTTTTGGTCACCGAAATATTCATGGTGTAATCAGTTTTTCAGTACTAGGTTAGAGCTTAAACTCGTTTAAGTTAACCACGATTTTAACCGATCCTCGTTAGATGGTTTAACTCCGAATTTTGCGGTTACTCTTGAGCATTGGTGCAGTGAATGCACCATGTTTATTTTTTTGAGTACCTGCCTGACAGAAGGGATTAGTTGGGTTATGTTTTCTTTCATCGCTGGAAGTATTGTAATGACTCCTTATTATTATAAGGAAATTATTATTATTGAAATTATAAATTATTATCGTTATTATATATTATATACGAAGAAATTATAAGGAAATATATTTAAATATAACTGTAACAGGTACCTATGTTTACATTTACTGTAACCGGATTTAATGCATAATTCCTAGTAATATTTTAAAAAGATTATTTTATATTTGTCTACACAGCAAAATACTTAATTATTTACCAAAGAGTCTGACTTCTTATTTCCTGGTCAATCTGTTCAAGTAGTGATAAGACAGTAGTCTTTGACAATCAAAATCGGAAGAAAAGTCTAAATCGTCCCAGTAATTCTAATTCTCTTCTGTTATGAAACCGAGGTAGACATTATAAACTAAACAAAGATTCCGAACTTGATATTGCATTGCATTAATCATTTTTTTAATTTGGTTATGAAATTGTCTTTTATTTATTTTTCTGTCAAATTGATCATTATTTCTCGAATTGCACATGCGCACGTACAGTTACTGCTGCCAACAGAAGAAAAAAAGTGGTTAGCTAACCGAGATTTTCTTAACTTGCTTTAAAGCACTGAAAAACGCTATGAAGGTTAAAATACTGGTTAAAATTTAAACTAGGTTAGCTAACCAAAATTTTAACCGCTCACTGAAAAACCGGGCCTTAATGATTAAAAAGTTCGATTTCAGGTTAATTCGAAAAAGCCCAGACTTTAATTAGGTAGTAACTTGGTTTGTAATGTTGCGATAATAATAAAAAAAAACCACCTGATTCGTTATTTTAAAAGGTTGCTTTTTGTTACTTATGAATTTTTGTGTGTATGTCAAATTCCATGTCAATCCAAGCGGTTCTTTAAAATCCTGAGCAAAAACCGTGAATAAATGGACTAAGAATAATTAATTTTTTTTTTCCAATTTTATTTTCGTATTCAAGAAATCAAAAAGCCTTTGAAGAAGAGGCGTTCTAATGCCAAAATTAAAGATGATGTTAATGCCGCAAAAGAAATTAATGCAAAGGAAGCTGTCAATGGATCTGAAGAAACAGAATTAAATGCTGATATTGTCGAAACTACTACTGAGAATACCAATCTTACGGAAGAAAGTAATATAAAAGAGGTTATTAATGGATCCGAAGAAAAAGAATCCGATATTGAGATTCGAGCAGCAGGTAGTTAATTTTTTTATTAATTTAATTATTATTTTTAAATAGAAATTTCGATCCTTTTTTGGATTTAGGTGGTAATAACATATGTAATTAGAATTAGACATTTTCGCTGTACTTCTTGGCAAGTAGTCGTTCTTCGCAAGTGTGAAGAAAAAATGTGTCTTGATTCCATGTTTTCATCTATAGATTTCTTCGTAAATCCATTATTTATGGTCCGTACTCTATAAATACCGTTGCACGTCATCCGCGTCATAGCAAGGGCAGCTATGTACGCCGTTGCTCCCGCTTGGCGGCGCTAGTATAGTTGGGGATCAAGGTTTTGACAATTCGTGAAGTTTGTATATGGTGATTTTGTTTACGATTTAATAAATAATAAATTATGGCAGAAAAATACGGATCTTGGACTGTTTGTACGTTAAAAAACGAATTGAGGAGAAGGAATGCGAGAGTTACTGTTTATATAGCCATCTATTTCCTAACTGCCCTGTCCCAGTTTCTTAGTCTCTTGTTGCCACAAGATCAAATTTATATTTTTTGGCTTCGTTTACTAGATGCTTTAGTTTTCCTTCCTGGAATGATCCTCTTATATTCCACGTCGCTATTTTAACTAGTTCTTGTTTATTGCCATTATCTCGTTTATTATTTGATTCTTGTTTCCGTTTTCTTGACCGGGTCATCTTTGTTGGGTCTCCTAATACTGCATTCAATTCTAGTTTTTTGCAATGTCTTCCTCTATTCTTTCCAGCTGCTCCTTTTCTTTATTCCATTTCCATAATTCATTGTTTATTGTCAGTCTTTGGTATCCTGTTTTTGTGCTATTTTCTTTGATTTTCTCTTCCTTAGCAATTCTTCTTATTTTGGCCATTATTTTCCTTTCCGTCCTTCGTCAGATCATCATTTGTGTATATTCTTTCTCTCAGTTGCTTGAGTTTCATCTTATTTTGCATTACTTTGATCTTTTCTGTCTTGCTATCCATCTCTACCAAATATATTTTGTCTCCCAGCTTTCTTGCTTCATTAACGTTTACTTTTACTCGCATTTCCTTTTCTGTGAATTTTTCTACCTTATTCCCTAGCAAGAGTGGTTGATCGTTGTCAATCTGCAGTCCTTGAATCACAATATGTTTCCTTCTTCCCTCTCTTTCTAATTTTTATACCCTTTCGTTGGAGATCTTTAATTTATTTCGTAACTGATTAATATCTTGAAGCGCCTTTTCATTAATAAGTTTCAGTTCTTCCATTTTCTTTCGATATTCTGTTTGCTGGAATGCGAGAGTTGCTGGAAAAAAGGAAGCCCTTATCGAAGGATAAGCTATATTAATCATCGTCTTAATATTTTATTTCTATAGCTCAGACCAAAATAAAAATATTTATGTTGATCTGAGTTCTATAGTGTAGTATTCGATTTTTTACAGTCGAATCCAGGGGCAATACGTAATCTGTTTCAACAAATTGTTTATTGCAGATACGTGCATTTATTGTCGGCAGATATTTATCCCTTCTTATTGCTACAATCCACTTTTTTCTATCAGAATCTCTTTGGGAAACCTGTATCCTGATGTTTTCAATAAGTACAAAGGCACAGCGCAACATTGAGGCATTTTATTTTCTCAAATTAAATTCACACAGCCAAACAAATATGCAATATTTACTTAGAAATAGATTGATTTGAATAGTTGACGTAAAATGACGTGACCTCCAACTACACAAGTGCCACCTATGTTGAGCTTTCCAGATTAGCTGCCAGTGACGTCACATGATACCAACACAAAATATTTAAGTCATATGCGGCCCTTACATGATCAATATTACTGATAATTATCAGTAATTATAATCAGCAATACTGTCACTATCCCCTCCACTGTTAAAATACTGGTGGAGAATATCAGAATATCTAGATATTTCGTCAATATCGCGTCAGTATTTTCGCTGTTTCGTTACATGGCCAATAATACTGTCATTACTTGCAAATGCTGTAAATAATACTGATCGTGTAAGAGCCGCTATAGATCTGTTCCTTTTTAAAATCGTTTAGCCAAGTACACTAGAATTACAGCCACTATACTAAATTTACAATCAAGATGCAGTAGAAATAAACAAACCAAGACACTTGAATGTTACGAGAAGCACTTCCGAATCATGATTTACAATGTATCAACGTTGTAAATCATGATTTGGGATTTATACAATGTATATAATTGTAAATTATATTTTGGGAGTGCTCCTCGTAACATTCAACGTGTCTTGGTGTGTTTATTTCTACTGCATCTTGATTGTAAATCAAGTATAGGAGCACTCCCGAATCATAATTTACAATGTACATATATACATTCTAAATCCGAAATCATGATTTCCAAAGTGTATACAGTCGGAAAAATGAAAGAATACTCATGAACGATCACATCAATCACATATTATTCAGATTATTAATAATCCATCTCTCTCGTTTGTTATTTATGGAAAAAAAAACAGCAAATACAAAATATGTGATTGATGTGATCGTTCAAGGGTAGTGTGACCAACTCCAATTTAGTCGAATTCGGGACAAGACTGAAAAAAATACCTGAAATCCGGGACTTTTCAATGAAAATCGGGCCACTTTTTTATATATAACTTTAGTATTTATTTAACATTTTTATGTTGACATGTATTTTTGATGGAATTAAGCCACAAGTGGTTGTAATGATAATTACATTTTTGTTAGCTTTTGACGTTTCGACTTCCAATCCGGAAAACGTTCTCAAAAAGGAAAAAATTGGAAATCAACTAATGTTGGATTTCCATGTATAGTCGGTTCGCTAAACTCAGACGCAACTGGCTAGATATTTTAGTCGATATTTTTTTTGTTTTTTGCCAATTTTGCAAAAATTGGCAAAATTACTAAATATTTAGTGATTATTAACTATTTAAAAATTATTTTTTGCCAATTTTGCTAAAATTGGCAAAATTACCGACTAAAATATCTAGAAAGTTGCGTCTGAGTCCTGAGTTTAGCGAACAGACTATAAATATAACCTTACGTTAGGTTAATTTAAAAATGTGTTTACCATTATAACCAATTGTGGCCCATCAAATCCGATCAAAAATATAATTGTCAAACATGCCACAAGAAAACAGCTTCAGAACGATTCGTATTCAATAACGTATTCAAAATGTCAAAATAGAATTTTACCAAAACGTTGAAAATTCGGATGGCCCGGAAGCCTTGTTCGGGACGCCGGGCACGACTTCGTAATTCGGGCCATGTCCCGGATTTTTCGGACTAGTTGGTCACACTATTCATGGGTATTCTTTCATTTTTTCCGACTGTACATTGTAAATTAATATTCGGGAGTGCTCCCAGTAGCATTTAACGTGTCTTGGTTTGTTTATTTCTACTACATCTTGGTTGTAGATTTAGTATAGACATATTTTATTTTATACGCGTAGAAATAACATTTGAAAATTTCTATTAATGTAAACTTAAATAAAAATACCAAAACTTATTTCATTTAATTTGTATACATACAGTAAGTGATCATATTATTAGAGCCACCTCAGAAAATTTTACTTTTGTTTAATAATGGTATGTAAGTTTTTTCTTTATACGGTCCACGTTGCCCTTGAAATTTTAGAAATGAATGCTATGTTTCTGTTGGAGTGATTAGTGTTGAATAATAAAGTTTTTATTTCTGCTGTTTTCCTTGGTGAGATGTCTTTGGCTTTTCCCATGGTATTCTGGTAACTACCACTAGTGTAACGAACGTGCAATGTTTACTAAATTCACAAAAAAATGGTATATATGACTGTCAGAATATCACCAAAGATCAATGGAAACTCTCAAAGTTTATTATAACTCGTAAACACCAAGAATACAAAATAATAGGCACACGAGTTGCAAGCTAGGCTGGGCAGCATTGACAAACAATGGCATCTGAGTCACGCATTGCCACATACGCGTGTTTAGTTGTATTGTCAGACTATTTATTGTACTTTCACAAAGTGTAGCAAGACAGTCAAATGTAAACAAACGCATTAATATATTATACAGTCCAATATATACCCGTTCTCTAAAACATTGAATTTTACTAGGTGTCCCTAATAATTTGATCACCCACTGTAAATGGATTATAAAGCACATTTGTCCGGATCACACATTAACTGTGATCGGACGAAAGTGACATTTTGGCATAAATTGGTAACACTTATTTGACAGTTGCGGTGTTGACACTTCAGATTTGTTTTTATTATTTATTATAAGTATTTGTTTTATTATATTTATTGTTTTTATTATTTACTTTAACGTAAGAGTAGTACTTAATTCTTGTTTTCTCTTTCTACTGTTTTTATTTATTTACATTGAATATTAATTTATTTTGTTATATAATCTACTTCTTCAATAATTATGTGTTATATTTGATTTAAAATGAATTCAGGATTTTTTTTAATTTGGCAACAATGTCAACTTAAGTTTCTGACGTAAATAATGACGTGCACGGTATTTTTACTGTACCAACCATATTATTTATCGTATTGCTGTATTGCGTATATAGACAATAAAATATAATATATAAGAAAATTAAAAAGTAACATTCACAAATAAAAGTAGTTACTGAAGTGAATACTTCTTATCACTCGGTATCATGTTTTTCCACGGGCCTGAAATCCTATTTTAGAAATAAATCCCGAAACAGGTCGATTTTTATTTTTAAATTATGAATTGCTACAAATTTAGCCAAATCAAACTGTGGTATGTATAAGTTTGTGAGATACTGTGTTGCAAACTATTATTTCCTGTAAGTCCACTGATCTCTAGGAAATAATAGTTTGCAACACAGTATCTCAAGAACTTATACATACCAAAGTTTGATTTGGCTAAATTTGTAGTAATTCATAATTTAAAAATAAAAACCACTCTGTTTTGCTTTATTTTTCCATCTTAAAAAGCGCAGAAGATAAATAATTCGAATTTTAGTTCCTGCACTATTTTGACTTATGTTTATATTGTGATACTGTTGGCATTCCTAACTAATTGGGTCAGTTTACTGCATTAACTTATTATTAAGTTTTATTGCGGGAGTATAATATTATTTTTGTTTAATTCTATTTGCTGTGTTTTATCGTACACACATTTTAATCAATTATAATCTGATTTTAATTTATTGTTTTCACCATTAAAATCTTCAATTATCCATGTCTGTCTGAAAGTACTGTTTTAAAGTCACCGAAATACTACAAGCGATATATTCGACATGCCTTACCAAGATGAGACCAAATATACAGGGTGAGTCATGAGGAACTGTACATACTCCTACCTCGTATAGAGGCTCCTATGGGGAATAACAAATGACCATTAAAAAGTGTCTGCTCCCATTGTTTAATAATATACAGGGCGAGTTTCGCATTTTGACAGAAATTTGTATTCGTCATAATTTTTGAACGGTCAGATCGATGTGTCTCTTATTTTGGCCAATCGTTACACTATTACCACCTAATCAACTAATTTATTCAAACTAGAAAAAAATCAGGTCCGGCTTTAAAAAAATTAGTTCGTTTTGGTCTTAGAAAAAATTTCACCCTGTATACGCTTTTTGAAAACTCTAATATGAATTTTACAAATTAGACAAATAGGCAATTAAAATGGCATATTTATTTTTTTCCGCATACGATTACTTAATTTTTTATAAAAAAATCAAATTTCACTATGAATTAAAAGTTTGGTAAAGTGAACCATAGATTTAAAAAAAATAACTTTTATTACAAAAATTAATTTTTTTTGCACAAATAAGTAATTTATGTTACCATCCAATCAACTGATTTATTCAAACTAGAGAAAAATCAGGTCCGGATTTAAAAAATTAGTTCGTTTTGGTCTTAGAACAAATTTCACCCTGTATACGCTTTTTGAAAACTCTAATATGAATTTTACAAATAAGACAAATGGGCAATTAAAATGGCATATTTATTTTCTTCCCCCCACGATTACTTAATTTTTTATTAAAAAATCAAATTTGTCAAAATCGGAATTTTAACCTAAAAATGAAAAAAAAAAAGAACTCACGGTTTAACTCGCTACAACTCTGTTCCATTTTAATATTTTTTTTCTGAAATTTTTACAGCACATACCTCTTACCATTGTGAAGACTATGAAAATTGTTGTAGACTTTCAGTCTTCTTCTTGTAAAAGTTGCAAACCTGTAAATCGCAAAAATTAGGTGGAAAAATTTAAAATTTATCAATTTGATCACGTCTATGTTAAACTATAGAGTCCAAAAGAAGTGTTATGGGAAGTTTTAGATCTAGACGTGTTATAGAAAAAAAAAAATGGTAAAACTTTTAATTTTAAGAAAAACGTTGTTTTTGTAAATTAATTTTTGTAAAAAAGTTAATTTTTTTAAATCTATGCAAAAACTTTGCCAAACTTTTTATGCATAGTCAAATTTGATTTTTTAATAAAAAAATAAGTAATCGTGTGGGGAAAAATAAATATGCCATTTTAATTGCCTATTTGTCTTATTTGTAAAATTCATATTAGAGTTTTCAAAAAACGTATACAAGGTGAAATTTTTTCTAAGACCCAAACAAACTAATTTTTTAAATCCGGGCCTGATTTTTTTCTAGTTTGAATAAATCAATTGATTGGGTGATAACATAAATTAAATATTTGTCCAAAAAAAATTCATTTTTGTAATAATAGTTATTTTTTTTAAATCTATGGTTCACTTAATTATTCATAGTCAAATTGGATTTTTTTTAATCAAAAAAATAAATATGCCATTTTAATTGCCTATTTGTCTAGTTTGTAAAAATCTTATTAGACTTTTCAAAAAGCGTATAGAGGGTGAAATTTTTTCTAAGACCAAAACGAACTTATTTTTTAAATCCGGGCCTGATTTTTTTCTTGTTTGAATAAATCAGTTGATTGCTGGTAACATAAATTAAATATTTGTTCAAATAAAATTAATTTTGGTAATAAAAGTTAATTTTGTTAAATATATGGTTCACTTTACCAAACTTTTAATTCATAATCAAATTTGATTTTTTTTATAAAAAATTAAGCAATCGTGTACGGAAAAAAATAAATATGTTATTTTAATTGCCTATTTGTCTAATTTGTAAAATTCATATTAGAGTTTTCAAAAAGCTTATACAGGGTGAAATTTTTTCTAAGACCCAAACGAACTAATTTTTTTAAAGCCGGACCTGATTTTTTTCTAGTTTGAATAAATCAGTTGATTAGGTGGCAATAGTGTAACGATTGACCAAAATAAGAGACACATCGATCTGACCGTTCAAAAATTATGACGAATACAAATTTCTGTCAAAATGCGAAACTCGCCCTGTATATTATTAAACAATGGGAGCAGACACTTTTTAATGGTCATTTGTTATTCCCCATAGGGGCCTCTATACGAGGTAGGAGTATGTACAGTTCCTCATGACTCACCCTGTATACTTCTAGTTTTTATATCACTTCCGGTAAAAATGTTGTAATCGGAAGTGCCACATTATAGTAGCAGAAAAATACACGTGATATATCAATTTGCGCGTATTTAAAAGTCGTGCTCGAATATTTAGTTCTGGTGTTAATGTTATTTCCGGTTAAAAAGTTGTGACTGGAAGTGGCTAAAAATGACTCAAAATTAGTTAAATCGTATATCAATCGACACAAAGTTACACGAAGAGTTCATATAATATACAGGGTGCGCAAACCTCTGGTTTTCTTTGATTACCGGTAAACTATGGGATATACAAAAAAATATTTTTAAAAAACTAATGTATATCAAAACCGTCTATAATTTAAAATTATTTTCGATTATACAGGGTGAGTCAGAACGGCGGTATGAACCAAAGTTTTATTTTTTTAAATGGAACACCCTATATATTAAATCATTTTTAAATATAGTTTTAAAAAATATGAAAAATTTGTAAAAGGTGTTATAGGCCTAAAGTTAATAATTTTTGAAATATTTACATTTTTATTGAGAAAAATGGTAATATTTATAGGGCTGTGGATTGTGTTTCCAAGGTCATAAAAATTTAATTGGTAGGTCAAAGTTTTTATAATATAGGATCATTTTTAAATAACTTAATATCTTTTACTTATAGCCATAAAATATACAGTGTGATCACTATTTGCAACTACAAAATTTTGTCATTTTTTTTTAAATGGAACACTCTGTATATTAGTATTGCATTTTGTAGTAAATATTACAACCTTTCTTTAGGTATAAGGTTGTATGTACATAGCATGTTTGGTTTTGTAAATATTTAAAAAAGAACTATAGATTTTACGTTTCGCGGATATTTTATATCCGCGATAATTTTAATTAAATTTTTTTGCAAAAAATAATTATAATCTGATTTTAGAAACATACACTAAAATATCAAAGATGAAAATAAAAACGTAATTAAAGATTAAAATAAAACGTATGCAAGTGCAACTTAATTGAATTTAATAACTTTAAAATTATGTTACAAACAATATTTTACCATACTAATAAGTAATTAATATGGATAAATTAATTATTAAATTAAACAACCAATTTTAAAATCCACCCTAGAAATTTTTCTACCCTAGTAACTTTGTTAGTTAAATTGTATTTACGAGTAAGATCAGTTAATAACTTTTTAATTTACCTACATATTGAGAACGTATAAAGTATGCTTTGAAACAAATGAACGTTATAGAAGTATATTATGAAGTAAATAATATCTATGTAGTCGTGTCACAAAAACTGGTAATAATTTCTAACGGTTTCGCCCAAAGCAAATGTCATTTGTTCGGTGTCAATCCACCAATTGTTCGGTTGAAAAATTAAAATTTAAAGTATAAAAAATTGTTACAAACATTTTAACTACGAAAGTATTACCAGCTTTTGTGACACCAGTTAATATTATTTATATTAATAAATAATTTGGCTGATACATTTAACATTCATTTGTTTCAAAGCATACTTTATAATTATGTTCTCAAGATGTAAGTACATTTAAAAGGTAAATTAAAAGTTTAACTGATCTCTGATCTTACTCGTAAATACAATATAACTAACAATTAAATTGGTACAGGAAAGTTGCTGTGGTAGAAAAATTACTAGGGTAGATATCAAATTTGGTTGTTTATTTAATTTAGTAACTAATTTATGCATTCATTAGTATGGTAAAATATTTTTTGTAAAATAATTTTAAGTTATTAAATTCAATTGTACTAGTATACGATTTATTTTAATATTTAATTATGTTTTTATTTTCATATTTGATATTTTAATGTATGTTTCTAAAACCAGATTATAATAATTTTTTTGGAAAAAAATTTCTTAATAAATAATCCGCAAAAACATAAATCTATAGTTTTTTTTTTTAAATATCTACAAAACGAAACATGCTAGGTTCATACAACCTTATACCAAAAGAAAGGTTGTAATATTTACTACAAAAGGCAATACTAATATACACGGTGTCCCATTTAGAAAAAATGAGAAAATTTTGTATTTGCAAATAGTGATACAGTATATTTTATGGCTATATGTCAAATATGTTAGTTTATTTAAAAATAACAGTATACTAAAAAAACTTGTCATTTAAATTTTTATTACCTTGAAAGCCTAATTCACAGCCCTTTGAATATTACCATTTTTCTCAATAAAAGTGTAAATATTTCGAAAATTGTTAACTTTAGGCCTATAATACCTTATATAAATTCTTAATATTTTTAAAAAATATATTCAAAATGATTTAATATATAGGGTGTTCCATTAAAAAAACACAACTATGGTTCGTACCGTCATTCTGACTCACCCTGTACAATCAAAAATAATTTTAAATTATAGACGACTTCGATATACATTAATTTTGTTAAAAACATTTTTTTGTATATCCCATAATTTAGCCGTAATCAAAGAAAACCAGAGGTTTGGCGCACCCTGTAAATAGAGTTCCGGTTCAATTTCCGGTCACGGGTGAAAACCTAGGACTTACGAAGTCCAATTGCTTGTTTTTATATATTTGATTTATTGTACTGCCTAATATCTTATATTAGGTATTTAAGTTTTATTAAAATGCAAAAACTATTAAATGTATGGGAAGAAGAAATACAACAACTAAAAATTTAAATTAATGTGACAAAGAGTAAGATAACGGCCATCGATAGAAGACAAATGAATGAAATAAATGTTTTCTTCGTTATTGTGTTTAAGTTTTATTATTATATCATTATTCGGTGTCCTGTGAACTTTTCATCATATTATAATATATCCAAACCTGTCCGTTTTTGACCAATACTCTATTTCCCCGAAGTTCGTGTAAGACCCAAGTTTTATAAAAAATTTTTGTTTTTTTTTAGATTCAAGTGGAACTGAAATCACCGAAAAAGCGGATACAGAACCACAAGAAGAGGAAAGTCGAGAAGTCGAAACAGTATCTGATAGTGATGTAAATCCTATTGATGCTGAGGAAAAGGTGGTAGATGAAAATTCGGAGAAATGTGAAAATAAGGTAGATGATGCGAGTTCGGATAAAGAAGATAAAAGTGAAAGCGAAAGTTTAAATAAAGAAGATGAAAATGTACAAAACGAAAGTTTAGATACAGCAGAAGAGAAAGTCGACGATAATGATGTAGAAAATAATGAGAATGAAAGCGTAGCTAAAGAAAATGAACAAATGGATACCGAAACCTTAGACCAAGAAGATATTACTGAGGACGATAATGTCGATCAATGTGGCAGAAAAAACAACCAGGACTCCGATGAGGAAAATACAATAAACCTTGCAATCTCAGATACAGATCAAACAACAGAAAATGAAATTTCTCGTAAAGATGACACAATAGAACTAGAAAGTGAAAAAGAAGTTACAGATCAAGATGAAGATAAGAACGATAATGAAATATCTGATAAAGATGACAGTAAAATATTGGATGAAAGTTCAGCTGTAGAAGATGATACTGTTGAAGAAAACATAAACAATAGCGAAAAAGAAAATGACAATGGTGGAAATCTTCCAGAACAAGAACTTTGCCAAACAGAAAATGAAAATTTCGATGAAGTAGAAGATCAAGAAGAGCAAACAGAAAATGAAAATCCAGTAGGTGTGGAAGACACGGAAGATAGAACAGAGGATGAAGAGGTAACAACAGCTGATGAAGTAAATACTGCTGATGAAGATACTACAGCTGATGAGGTATATACAGTAGATGACAGCTCGCAACTGGAAGATAATACTGAAACAGAGGAAAAAGATAGTCATGATGTATCAATAGGTAAGTACAAGCACGTATATAATATTAATATTTAATACATGAATGGTTATGACCAATGGTTAAACTTTCAAACGCCAAATCATTAAAAACTGTAAAAAATAACAAATATCCGTAAAAAAGATATTGGGATATCTATTATCACTTTATTTTTTGAAAAAATATACAACAATAATGAGCCCATAGCTAATCCAAAAATCTTGTTTGTAAAAATCATTAGTTAAAAATAAGTTGTCTGTACAAAGTGTTAGCTCTATTATAGCTAAAACGTTTAGTTTCGTTTTGACAACAGCTGATACATTGACAACAATTATTATACGACATAATAGATATACAACACACAATACATATACATATAATACATACACATACTATACATAAACACACAAAACAATCAGAATTTGATTTCATTCTAAGGGTACAAAACCACCCTCAAGATTTTCAAATAAAAGCTATTGCCTCTTGCCAATACTGGCTATTAGGGCCAGTAGAGGACAGTAAGTCACCCTTCAATTTGGAAAACAATAATCGCCAAACAACTATCGGTTGTAATAACAGCTCACTGTTTTATTTTATAAAATGTAATTTTCAGTTGTACTGGCACGAGCTCTCTAAAATTATCGATTTGTTTCCCAAGTGACAGTTTGACAGTTTTAATTTCACGACCCGAAGGGGAGTGAAATTATGTCGAAAGTGTCACGAGGGCAACAAGTCGATAATAATTTTAGAGATGGAGTGTAATTCGCTGAGATTATTTCATGAATAAAACTGTCTTTTTAAATCATTTTAACTAATATTTTATTGATATCTTCATCTGAATATTTGCTAAACCTTTTTCTTGGTGTTCTTTGTGACAAGTTGTAAAACATTAATTGTCATTAATGTCACTGACGTAATGCTTGACGACGGAATATTATCAAAAAATATCGCTGTAATTTTTATTTCTGTAGCTTTCTATTGGTCAGAATCTCCTATGAATGAAATAACCATTACAATCTTATGATTAGACTATTTATAGTAAATATTGTTTTGTATAGTGTTGTTCTTTTTTGTCTATTTCTTACCTATCTCTGTTGTTATCTTATTTTCAATAATGCAAGAATTGATTGAGGCAGATTAAAGCTAATGCAAATATTGGCATAATTAACTATTTTGATTGGGAAATAAGCCACAATTACATTGAAAAAATAATTTTATTAACGTTTCGACGCCCAAATCGGATGTTGTTGTCAAAATACAAAATATTACCAAATTAAACAAAAATGTTGTTCCTTAGTAAAAAAATTCTCCTAATAATTTATTTAATCTGACTCATTTATATCGGCAATTCAGACATATATTATACATTTTAAAGTAGAAGACTTTAAATGACATTGTCAATATTTGAGTTTCACTCCTGGGACGACTTTACTGAAAATGAATTCGATTACATGAAATCAACTCCAACTCAAGAATATCCGCCACAAAAAAAAACCATAGCATATCTGTCTTTAAAAAGACAACCAAATGCAATTGTGACAGTAAAATTCTCGCCTTAGAGATTCCATAGTAAATCACGAGGGAAAACCGGGAAAAAACCTCGTGATGTTATCCCGACATCATAAGTATTTGATCTTATAACATTTAGTTTACTCTCAAAACTAATACCAAATTCTGACTTTAATATACATATACATATATATGTAATTTTAAATTATAAATAATATTAATAATACACAGATATATAAATAATACTAAAATATAAAATATGTACTAACTCGATATGTTATTGACTTATTAATCGTGATATTTTCTTTCTGTTGACTTCCTCTTTTAGTATGGGTAACCACATCCTACTGCATTCTACCGAGGAATTTGCGACACAATTTTAGCGTAATTAGAGCCGCTTCTTTGATTTTTCTCTTTTTACTATAATGTTGCTTTCAGGACTATACTTGAATCTCTCCACTGAACTCTATGTTCATTATCCCATGCGTGTTGACATATTTGAGATCTATCAAATTCTCTATTTTTAATATAAGACTGATGTTCACACTTATTCTAACGTTTAATGGTCTTAATGTTTCACCTAAATAAGATTGTTCGCATTCACAAGGTATTTTATAAATACAATTCTTTGTTCTTTCTTGTTCGTTGTTAGGTGTAGTTTTAGATAGAATAGATCTCAATGTGTTTTTGTTTAATTTAATAATATTTTGTATTTTGACAACAACATCCGATTTGGGCGTCGAAACGTTAATAAAATTATTTTTTCAATGTAATTGTGGCTTATTTCCCAATCAAAATAGTTAATTATAAAAATGCCACAAGGAAATAGCTTCAGAACAACACTAATATTGGCATATTTAGCCAAAAAATTCACTTATGTTGTTCGCAGTTCAACCTCACTGCGCCTCTAAGGGTCATACTTGGAATTCCAAAATACTTTTTATACTTTTATATTATATATTCCTCTTTTTGTTTTTATGCTGGTGGTCTTATCCCATAGTACCGGGTTCAATTTTCGTATGCAGTCTCTTTAGTCTAAGAGCTAGTGAACCCTCCGACTAACGGTCGTCCTGTAAGACTAGAAATTTGTCTAGTGATAATTCATAGCACACCAAGGCTAAAAACCATGACCTGGCAGGCATCAGCCGTGCACGTGTATCTACCAGGTGAATCGAAAAGTGTAAATTTAGGGGGTAAAATACACTTTCTCCTGTAAAGTTTAAATTTAAGAATGTGTTTGAGTAAGTCATTTAGAAGAAACGTGTACAATGACAGGCGATTCTGAAGAGCGTAAGACCTTGCCAGGCGAGGGGAAAGATTATGGGTTTTTCCTAAAATTATTTTTTTTGCATCGAACAAAGTTTTTTAAGTTTTTTTGAATCATTCCAAACAGAATAGGTCTTTGGTGATTGTTCTCTTAAGTTAATAGTTTTTGTGATATAAGCGATTAAAAATTTTGAAAATTGCGAAATCGGCCATTTTTAACCCTAAATCGGACATTTAACTAAAAATTTCAATGTTGCCAAGGTAGGTAGATATTCTTTAAACATTGGTTGATGAAATTCCGAAGAGTTTTTTGCAATACAATATCGAAAACCCCTTTGTTTTTTTAATTGCTAATCAAGCGGCCACGACACTGTAGTATAAGTGAGGACGTTTGAGTTTCCATAAATTCATTATCTCGAGAAAGGGCAAATTTAAAGAGAAATCCTCAGACAGGTCGATTTTTATTCTTAAATTAGGACTTTTTGGCATATATATAATACTAGTAACGTCATCCGTCTAGTCGTGATGACGTAATCGATGATTTTTTTAAATAATGAGAGTAGGGGTTATTTGATAGCTCATTTGAAAGGTTATTTAATTTTCTATTCAGTAATATAGACAATAACAATTATTTATACAGTGTACAAAAATTTTTTTTATTAAATTAATTTAGACAAAAGAAAGAAAAAAATTGTGTGTACACCCTGTATAAATAATTATGTTAAGGTTTATATTACTGAATAGAGAATTAAATAACCTTTCAAATGAGCTACGCTACACACAACCCCTACTCTCATTAAAAAAAATCATCGATTACGTCATCACGTCCAGATGGATGACGTCACTAGTATTATATACAGTATGTCCCTGTAAGTTGTATCCATATGGAAAACTTTTTTATTATTAATTTTACGAAAAAAAGTTATTCTTTATAAAAAGCTCTGCATGGTCCAAAACCTAACATTTAATCATCAAATATCAAATTTTTTTAATATTATACGAGGTATGTCAAAAAGTTTGAATTTCACTCGAGAGTAAAGTAGCTTTATTTTTCACAATATTGAAAATTGCTATTATGAAAAGTTGTTTGGAATTAAAAACTATATTCTAGTATGCAATTACATCCTTCTAATTGAAATTTTTTTTTTTGAAAAATTATGGATAACAACCTTATTTTCAGTTATTTCAATTCAGATAACTCTTTTATTATTAATTTTACGAAATAAAGTGATTGTTAATAAAAAGTTCTGCACCTAAAATACAACCATCTTATGTCAAATTTTATCAATTTTATACGAGGTATGTCAAAAAAGATAAATTTAGATCAAAAGTCAAGCACCTTTATAGTTCAGAATATTTCAATTAGAAGAATGTAATTACATACTTAAACATAGTTTTAATTCTAAATAACTTTTCATTATAACAATTTTCGATATTGTGAAAAATAAACGTATTTTACTCTTGAGCGATATTCATATTTTTTGACATACCTCGTATAAAATTGATAAAATTTGACATAAGATGGTTGTATTTTAGGTTTTAGACCATGCAGAACTTTTTATTAAGAATCACTTTTTTTCGTAAAATTAATAATAAAAGAGTTATCTGAATTGAACCAACTAAAAATAATGTTGTTATCCATAATTTTTCAAAAAAAAATTTCCATTAGAAGGATGTAATTGCATAGTAGAATATAGTTTTTAATTCCAAACAACTTTTCATAATAGCAATTTTCAATATTGTGAAAAATAAAGCTACTTTACTCTTGAGTGAATTTCAAACATTTTGACATACCTCGTATAATATTAAAAAAATTTGATATTTGATGGTTAAATCGTAGGTTTTGGACCATGCAGAGCTTTTTATAAAGAATAACTTTTTTCGTAAAATTAATAATAAAAAAGTTTTCCATATGGATACAACTTACAGGGACATACTGTATATGCCAAAAAGTGCCAATTTAAAAATAAAAGTCGACCTGTCTGAGGATTTCTCTACAAATTTGCCCATTCTCGAGATAATGAATTTATGCAAACTCAAACGTCCTCATTTATACTAGTGTCGCGCCCGCTTGATTAGCAATTAAAAAACAAAGACGTTTCCGATATTGTATTGCAAAAAACTCTTCGGGATTTCATCAATCAATGTTTAAAGAATATCTACCTACCTTGGCAACATTGAAATTTTTAGTTGAATGTCCGATTTAGGGTTAAAAATGGCCGATTTCGCAATTTTCAAAATTTTTAATCGCTTATATAACAAAAACTATTAACCTAAGAAAAAAATCACTAAAGACCTTTTCTGTTTGGAATGATTCAAAAAACCTAAAAGAACTTTGTTCGATGCAAAAAAGATAATTTTAGGAAAAACCTCTAATCTTTCCCCTCGCCTGGCAAGGTCTTATGCTCTTCAGAATCGCCTGTCATTGTACACATTTCTTTTAAATGACTTACTGAAACACAGTCTTAAATTTAAACTTTACAGGGGAAAGTTTATTTTACCCCTAAGCTATGCACTTTTCGATTCACCTCGTAGATACACGTGCACGGCTGATGCTTGCCAGGTCATGGTTTTTAGCCTTGGTGTGCTATGAATTATCAATAGACAAATTTCTAGCCTTACAGGACGACCGTTAGTCAGAGGGTTCACTAGCTCTTAGACTACTTCTTTGTCCTGGTCTATTTTGTATATCTTCTTCCGTTGTTCCTTTGTTTGATATTATGAAACCTAAATACTTGTACTTGTCTGTTCCTTTGATTTGTTTACCTTCGTCTATTTCTAGCTGTTTTATTTTTGTATTCCCCGCTGTTAGGTATTCAGTTTTCTTTAGGTTTATTTCCATCCCATTCTTTGTATATTCCTGTTCCAGTTTCCTCATCATAAAACTGAGGTCATCTTCGTCTTGTGCGATCACTATTTGGTCGTCAGCAAAACTTAGGGTACCTATATAGATATTCGTTCCTTATTGGTATACCCATTCCTTCGCACATTCTTTTCCATGGTTTCAGGATTTTTCCAGGAATATTTTGAACAGAGTAGGGGATGTGGAGCAGCCCTGTAGTAGTCCCTTTGTCGTCTTAAATGGACTGCATATTCTATTGGCCGTTTTGATAGCTACTTTGTTATTCTTGTAGAGTGCTTTTACTGCTTTTATTAATATTCGTAGAACTTCAATCTCTTCCATTGCTTCCCATAGTTTAGTTCTAGGTATCGAGTCATATGCCTTCTTAAGATCTACAAAAGCCAGATGGATGGATCTATTTTTGGTCATTCTTTTTTCTATTAGTTGTTTGACAGTGTAAATTTGAACATTTGTAAAATCCACCACATATCTTTAAATGGTTAAGTAAGATTATAGAGTCTGGTAATACTATTATGAAAATAATATTCTATAATCTTACTTCACCATTTATAAATATGTGGTGGATTTTACAAATGTTCAAAATATCTCGATAAAAACTGGCTTATCGAAAAAGTACTAAGAGGCTAAAAAGTTTTAAAAACATTTACACAATGTTTTAAAAACATTGTGTTTAACTAATAAATGGTACCACAATAATAATATAATTTGAACGTACACAAAAATTCAGGAGGTTTAAGGGAATAAAACCCCCATACATTTATTATGGGGTGCACAAATTTAACTGTTATTTTTTTTAAGTGTACCTGCCATGAGAATGCCACATGTCCATTTTCAATAAAAAAATCTCTAATAGTTTTCGATATATCAGCAAAAATCGATTTTCATCTTGTAACTTCAAAGGGCTGTAACTTTTTTATGTACATATTTGTACAAAGGCAAGTAAGGCTCAATCAAACTATTTTTGGTCCCAGAATATGTAATTTAATTTTTGACCTGCCTCTTTTTTACACCCTGTATAATCTACAGTATGTCCCTGTAAGTTATATCCATATGAAAAACTTTTTTATTGTTAATTTGACGAAAAAAAGTTATTCTTTATAAAAAGTTCTGCATGGTCCAAAACCCAAGATTCAACCATCAGATATCAAATTTTATGAATGTTACATGAGGTATGTCAAAAAGTTTGAATTTCACTCAAGAGTAAAGTAGCTTTATTTTTCACAATATTGAAAATTGCTATTATGAAAGTTGTTTGGAATTAAAAACTATATTCTAATATGCAATTACATCCTTCTAATTGAAAAAATTTTTTTTTTGAAAAATTATGGACAACTAACATTATTTTCAGTTATTTCAATTCTGATAACTCTTATTATTAATTTTACGAAAAAAGTGATTCTTAATAAAAAGTTCTGGATGGTCTAAAACCTAAAATACAACCATCTTATATCAAACTTTATTAATTTTATACGAGGTATGCCAAAAAAGATAAATTTAGATCAAAAGTAAAGTACCTTTATAGTTCACAATATTTCAATTAGAAGTATGTAATTACATACTGAAACATAGTTTTTAATTCTAAATAACTTTTCATAATAACAATTTTCGACATTGTGAAAAATAAGTGTATTTTACTCTCGAGCGAAATTCATATTTTTTGACATACCTCATATAAAATTGATAAAATTTGACATAAGATGATTGTATTTTAGGTTTTAGACCATGCAGAACTCTTTATTAAGAATCACTTGTTTTCGTATAAACTGAAAATAATGTTATAGACCTGGATCCCGCGTAAGAAAAAAAAGTTGATTAATAGCAAGCTGAAAATTTGTTAATAGCTTAACGGTGTCTAGTCGGACAAACATTGATGCACGGGAACACTGGAACAGGGGAAGTTTTAACGGTGGAGCATGATAAACGTGTCGTCCTGACAAGTTTATGATGGTGAAAAATAGCAAGTTGTTTTTAAGTTTATTCAATAGCCAACGTTATATAATATATAAAAAAATGTTTGTCCGATAAAAAGGTTGGGCATTTTAACGAGTCCGACACGTAGAACATGTCACATCACAGGAACTATGTTGGTGATGAATAGCAGTCTGATTTTTGCATGAGAGTTTAATGAAAGGTTAAAAAAGCAATTGGAAGTTCTGTCGGACAAAATGAATGGGAAATTTTCCTAGTCGGACATTCTAAACATGTAAGATATAGACAAAAATGTTGGTGATAAATAGCAAGCTAATTTTGATTTGTTTATGTACAAATTATATTTTGTAACGCAAAAAGTTATATGTCGGACAAAAAGTTTGGGCAAATCGAAGGAAATAAATAAAAAACATTTTCTCAGAATGACTTAGTCACATATTGATAAAGCTATTTTAGTTGTATATTATTATTTATATTCACATATTTGCATGTGCATATATATACATGCACACTCCAAAAACAGTGAGGTAAGTATCAATGCATGTATATATTGCAAAACAATTATTTTTTTGAGTGGAGTTTGTTCTAGATATTCTCAAAATGATAATAAAAAATGTCAAAGAACATATGAAAGCAATCTCTTAGGGTTTTCTAATTAGGCGCATCAGAAAGTACGGAAAATTTCCTACAAAAAACGTTGTATACATTTTTTTCCATAATCAAATCTTAACCCTGTAAACGACATTGAAAAATGTGAAGAGTCTAAAACTTCGGTGCTTATAAGAATAGACTTAAATATGACACATTATGCTTATTATAGAAGTATGTATTAGAAGGCTGCATTTGTCAGTGTGACACTTTGTGCTATACAAAGTAGTATTCGAAAGTACATGGTCTCTGAGTTTCTGTTTGCCACGTGTGTTGGAAATTAAAATTTATATTAACTATGGAGTGTTTTTGTGTCTATTAAATTTTAAGTCGCCAAATTAAAAGTGAAACCATTCAACGGAACATTTTTGAGTAATTTTCGAACATTTTACAAAGTTAGTAAAATACTTTGTCATCAATTCAATGAGGTTCAGTTGCCAGATAATTGTGAAAATTCTATTGAATATCATTCTTCGTGCTATAATGCTTTGCTTGATTGAAAAAGGGTACCTAAATAAATTATTACTAAAATTATATAACGTAATTTTTCTCAACTTTCTACAAATGAAATAATAATGTAATTAATATGTCACATGGCTAGAAATAATTTGCTGCCAAAATAAATCGATTAGTTTAAATTTTAAGTTACGATTGCAATTTATTATGAATTATTGTCAAAAGTGACAGTTTTTCTTAAAGGGAAATGTATTCATAGACATAAAGGTAGACAGGGAATACAGTGCAAAAAGTCGATAGGTGGTCTATCTATCTCTTTTAACCAAGCGATCCCGTGCATGTGGCAGACAAAAATAGCTAGACCACTCAATCCATAATATAATTTGACTGATCTACTATAAATGTATTACAGTGAGGTATCTAAACGATGTTAAGATAAATCGAAAGATATCGATTGTAATTGATTGCAGGTACTTTTGACATAGAATAATCACCCATTATTGAAATTTCAAAAATTATTTTTTTAAATTGTCCGACTACAAAATCTACCCCTTATTTTTTTCCGACAACAGTCATTCTTGGTAAGGAATAATTTACTTAATTAAATTTCGTCTTTGTCGGAAAGCTATTTATCACCAGCATTTTTGTCTATATCTTACCTGTTTAGAATGTCCGACTACGAAAACTTCCCATTAATTTTGTCGGACAGAACTTCCAATTGCTTTTTTAACCTTTCATTAAACTCTCATGCAAAAATCAGACTGCTATTCATCACCAACATAATTCCTGTGATGTGACATGTTCTACGTGTCGGACTCGTTAAAATGCCCAACATTTTTGTCGGACAAACATTTTCTCATATATTACATAACGTTGGCTATCGAATAAACTTAAAAACAACTTGCTATTTTTCACAATCATAAACTTGTCAGGACGACACGTTTATCATGCTCCACAGTTAAATCTTCCCCTGTTCCAGTGTTCCCGTGCATCAAAGTTTGTCCGACTAGACACCGTTAGCTATTAACAAATTTTCAGCTTGCTATTAATCAACTTTTCTTTCTTACGCGGGATCCAGGTCTATTAGTTATCCATAATTTTTCAAAAAAAAATTTCAAGTAGAAGGATGTAATTGCATACTAGAATATAGTTTTTAATTCCAAACAACTTTTCATAATAGCAATTTTCAATATTGTGAAAAATAAAGCTACTTTACTCTTGAGTGAAATTCAAACTTTTTGGCATACCTCGTATAATATTCAAAAAATTTGATATTTGATGGTTAAATCTTAGGTTTTGGACCATGCAGAGCTTTTTATGAAGAATATCTTTTTTTCGTAAAATTAATAATAAAAAAGTTTTCCATATGGATGTTACCGGCCAAACCCGATTTCAGTCCAAACTAGTTTGTCCTAACCGCCTTAGGATAAACTAGTATGGCCTAGGCCAAACTAGTTTATCCTATCGCGCGTAGGCCAAACTATTGTATCCTGATATAAAAACGCACACTTCAGGCCAAACTAGTTTATCCTGATATAATAAAGATTCACACTTCAGGATAAACTAGTACGGCCTTCTTCTTCTTCTTCTTGTAGTGCCTATCCATTTCGGATGTTGGAGACCATCATGGCAATCTCTACTTTTCACAATGCTGCTTTGAAAAGACTTGTAGTGGTTGTGTTGAACCAAGTACGTAGATTTTTCTAGGTCTTTTTTAGATGCGTCTATAAATACGATATGATGATTTTTAAAATAATTTTCTATGTCTGAATTAAACATCATATTTCTCGCGCGCAAAACGCGCGCATAAGGCGCGCAAAAAGTGCGCATAAAGCGCGCATATCGCGGGCAAAACGCTCGCATAAAGCGCGCGTTGTGCGAGCATTATGCGCGCGTTCCGCGCGCCCTATGCGCGCGTTTTGCGCGCGAAATATATGATGTTTAATTCAGACAGAAAATTATTTTAAAAATCATCATATCGTATTTACAGACGCATCTAAAAAAGACCTAGAAAAATCTACGTACGTGGTTCAACACAACCACTATAAGTATTTTCAGAGCAGCAGTGTGAAAAGTAGAGATTGACATGATGATCGCCAACATCCGAATCGGATAGGCACTACAAGAAGAAGAAGATGAAGGCCGTACTAGTTTATCCTGAAGTGTGAATCTTTATTATATCAGGATAAGGCCAAACTAGTTTGGCCTGAAGTGTGTTTATTTATATCAGGATAAACTAGTTTGGCCTACGCGCGATAGGATAAACTAGTTTGGCCTAGGCCATACTAGTTTATCCTAAAGCGGTTAGGTCAAACTAGTTTGGCCTAGGCCAAACTAGTTTGTCCTGAAATCGGGTTTGGCCGGTAACATGGATACAACTTATAGTTCAAGCAATCTATATAGTGTAATAGGTAAGATTTGTAGCTTTCTTTGGGTTGTTCTTCTTTAATATTAGGCCGGCAGCTGGTGTTTTCTGGTAATTAAATATGTAGTTAAAAATATTTATTTATACTTAGGTAAATAGCGTTAAAGCAGGACATAATATTGTATGTGTTAAAATTAATTTTATCAATTTTTTAATAACATTTAACCTCACAGGGACCTCCCTTCTTACCGCATGCTTGCATTAATAACTGATGTAGAATAGCTTTTATAATTAATCTTGTTATTGTTAGAATTACTGATACTAAAAGAACTTTATAAAAACACAGTTAGATCTAAAATTACTTTAGGTATACAGTTCAAAACTTTAAAATTCAGCACAAAATGCAAGCATGTCCCCGCTCTTTTTTTTATTAAAAATACAAAATCTAAAAATATTTTTTTAACCGAGTCTTTTCATTAGTACACTTATGCTTGGAAAATGAATTACACAACACAACAATTAAAATACTGATACACTTAACTCATTTTCTCCTTTTTCCGTATTTTCTTCGTCACTATCATCGCCCAATTCAATAATAAATTTATTTCCACCATTAATGTGGAAGTGCCCAATCTTCTTATAATATTCTTCCACTTTGATCACTTTGGCGATTCTTTTCTGCCAGTCTACTTTGGTAATATTGGCTACTTCTTTTTTAATGATCTCAATTACCTTTTTGTCAAATTTAGGAAATTTATTTGAACGCCTTATACTTGGTTTTAATTGTCCCCAAATTAACTCAATAGGATTGAAAACACAAAAGTAGGGGGGAAGTCTCAATATAGTGTGTCCATGCTTTTCGGCAATACTCTCTAGAGCGTATAATTTTCTAAATTGCTTTGTGTGTAGAACTTCAATAAGTTGTTTTTTTGTGTAAAAATCTTCGAAATACAAATCATTTTCCATTAAAAAATTTTGTAGGTCAGCTTTTTTTGAAGATGTATTTGGTATTTTAGTGAGTTGTCGGGAATGATAGGAAGCGTTGTCAAGCACTATTACGCTGTTTTTCTCCAAGTTTGGGATCAGCGAGTTTTCAAACCAATCTTCAAAAATGTCAGCTTCCATATTCTTGTGGTAGTCAACGTTACAATCTTCCATTTTCTTCCCACATAATTTTAAAGCATTCGGAACCCATCCCTCACTTCCTCCGCAATGTACAATAATTAGTCGCGAGCCTTTATTTGCAGGCATTTCTGGTATGCACATGCTTGAACCATCTGTCCATCCTTTCTTTACTGTATCGTGGGTATCATACCAAGTTTCATCTAAATAATAAATTCTCCTATTTTCTTGCCTATATTTAGTAATTTCTTCTAGGTACATATTACGTCTGTTGACTATTCTTTGGCTTTCCATAATTGCTTGACGTTTATTTATTTTTTTGAACTTAAAGCCCATTTTTTTTATCCAATTTTGAAGAGTTTTCTCACAGCAGTTCATATTTCGACCGGTTGTTTCCAATTTCTTTCTTATTATTTCTATTGTAGGTATTTCATTGCTTTTGTAGCAGTCGTATATTGTGGTTTTCAATAGTTTTACAAGTGAAGGATTTAAAGGTCTTGAAAATTTGTAGTCACATCGTTTCTTGCGATGATAGGGTTCATTTTTAACTATTTTATATACAGTAGAAAGTGGAATTTCTGTTAAATCAGAGGTGGCTTGTGCCAATAGTGTTTCATCGAAGCCGAATTTCGTACGTAGATTTTTGTATACATTCAAACATACTTGCTGTGTTTCTGCATTTAAATGCATTCGAATCTTCTTTACAATCTCTTTTTTTTTAGTAATTACATTCACACTAGCACTGGCAATTTCTACAATATCAGCGTTATCGTACGCGATATTTACATTATCCCACGGGCGCCACATCACTATTCACATTAATTAAATTACAATAATCAACACTTGACACTCTCCAAACGAAATACTAAACCAATATTCAAAATAATTACAGCAAACAAAACACTCGTATCACTTATCACACGTACACTCCAGTACTAATACACTGCTAGCTACCGAACTAAAACTAATCTTTTGCACGAAACTTGTGAATAGATATGCGGGAGGTCTGGCCGTAAAAACACAGATGCTTTCACAAAGGGCCGCTTCTTAAACGTTTGACCTAACATCTATATTTGAAGAATATCATATTTCACCGGCTTAAAGCTATTCTACAGTATTTTTTACTTGGACAATACAGGGACATACTCTATATTCAAAAATTGGATTCTTGTATAACGATTTAACATATTATTTAGTTATTTTTTTAAGTGGATATAACTATTCATTTAAATGTTACAGAGCAAAATGGCGAGAACACAGAGGAAGATCTAAGTCAAGACATCGAGGACAATGACACAGAAGAAACGGAAGAGGAACAGAGCCGAAATAAAGATGTAACTGAGCAGCAAGAAAACGAGGCAAATGGAGAAGTAGACAACGGAGAAACGGACAATGGGGAAACAGACAATGGAGAAGCACACAATGGGGAAACAGACAATGGAGAAGCAGACAACGAAGAAAATCCGGATGAATCAAAAAACGACGATCTTGAATTTGGTATGACGGAGGACGATAATAAAAGAATTGCAGAGACACTCGCCGCATTTGAGGACATGTCGTACACAAATAACGAAGAATCAGAAATTGTGAATTTAGATACATCGTGCGAGGTTCAGGATAACGAAGTGGCAGGTGAAAAGCGCAAACGGAATGATAGTGAAGATAGTTTTACGGATGAAAGTAGTCCTGACGCGAAGAGAAAGAAAGTAACTTTTAATGAGGACTTTGACGAAAATGTTTGATTTAAAATTGGGAATACGTTTTAAATTTAACTGATAGTGGAATAAACTTAAGCAAAATTGCTACGGATAAGCGTCCAAACTGAGTATTTTAATGGTATTTCCTTGAAAATTATAGGATAAATTTTTCTTCTTACTCCTGATGCCCATCAGGGGCGTCGGAGGTAAATTAAAAATATAATTTGACAGTTAGGTTACTAAATCAGTGATATATTTTTTTCTACAAGATCTATCGCATAAGGTGTTTAAAACATATTTTTACGAGATTTAATACTAAACTCACAGCAGCTATTTCAGTCTCAATATCAGCTTTGTTACAGTGGGTGATCAAATTATTAGAGCCACCTCAGAAAATTTTACTTTTTGTTTAATAATGGTATGTAAGTTTTTTCTTTATACGGTCCACATTTGCCTTTGAAACTTTAAATATGTATGCTATGTTTCTGTTGGAGTGATTGGTGTTGAATAATAAAGTTTTTATTTCTGTTATTTTCCTTGGTGAGATGTTTTTGGCTTTTCCTATGATTAGGGCAGTCAATGAGGGTATTTGGCTCCGAATTCCATCCTACTATATCGATTTACTTGATATTTTCACAGTAAGTAGGGAATAGCTCAAGAAACAAAGTCTAGCCAATGCCGATGTGCGTTTTCATCTTGGAAGTGGTTTCCACCCCTTCTCGGGGGTGAAAATTTTTTTGGTTAAAATATCCACGGAAGTGGCTAGAGAACCTAATTCTAAATAAAAACTGTTCTATATATTTTTTTGAAAACTCAATACTTTTTGAGTTATGCGTGGTTGAAAATTGGCCATTTTCATCAAAAAATCACACCTTTGCAGACAGTTTTTTTGCAAATACCTTAAATACTATGCATCTAACGAAAAAAACTATATAAAATATTTTTGTAGCTCATAAAAAAACAAAGAGATTCGTTCCTTCATAAATCTTCTAGTTATAATGCAAAAAGAGATATGGTAGGTGAGAAGAGTTAGTTTTTTGGTGCATACTCAAATCGGTGTACTCAACTTGAAATCACAGAGAAACGGTCGATTTTAAGTGTTTAATGATACTACTACCTTTTGTAGTACTTGAAAAGACCTTTAAAATGAGCGATAGTAAATGTCGATTACATTCAAACTAAGCGAGATATGCTGCAAGAAAGTTGATGACTAATATATTTTAAGAAAAAATGAGAAGTGTATACACCTCATCCACCAGAATTTAAATGCGTCGTTTTCCTTCTACAATACCTTTTACTATAGTGTTATTTGTGTGTTCAAAAAGTTGGACGAGTTTAAAATGAATGGTTTTTGAAAAAAAATAAGATCAAGATATAAAGCGCATTTTTAAATTTTCTTAAAAATCTTCATTTTTCTCCATATAACTCGAAAATGATACGAGGTACGAAAAAAAGATATCGGACAAAAATGTAGTTTTTTAAATAAAAATATTGTTTTTATTTTTAATTACTGTAACTCTTATCATTTTCAAGTTACATGGAGAAAAAAGATTTAAAAAAATTAAATATGCGCTCTATAATTTGATCTTATTTTTTTTTTTCAAAAACCATTCATTTTAAATCCGTCCAACTTTTTGCACGTAGAAATAACACTATAGTACAAGGTATTGTAGAAGGAAAACGATGCACTTAAATTCTGGTGAATGGGGGTTAAATATGCGTCTCATTTTTTCTTAAAATACATTAGTCATCAATATTTCTTGCTGCATATCTCGCTTAGTTGGAACGTAATTTACCTTTAATATTGCTCATTTTAAAGGTCTCTTCAAACACTACAAAAGGTATTAATATTATTATACACCTAAAATCGACCTTTTCTCTGCTATTTCAAGTTGAATACACCAATTTGAGAATGCTCAAAAAAAAAACAAACTCTTTTCACCTAACATATCTCTTTTTTTGTTATAAGTAGAAGATTTAGGAAGGAACGAATCTCTTTTCTTTTTTATAACCTACAAAAATGTTTTATATAGTTTTTTTTAGTTAGATGCATAGTTTTTCAAGTATTCGCAAAAAACTGTTCGAAAAGGTGTTGTTTCAATATAGATGGCCAATTTTCAACCACGAATAACTCAAAAAGTATTGAGTTTAAAAAAAAATATAGAACAGTTGTTGCTTAGAATTAGGTGCTCTAGCCACTTCCGTGGTTATTTTAATTAAAAAATTTCGCACCCCCGAGGCCGGTTGGGAACCATCCCCAAGATAAAAGACACATCGGCTATTCCCAAGATTTCATTAAAATCCATGCAGTAGGATAGAATTCGGAGGTAATAACCTATTCTTGCTCCCATTGACTGGCGTAGATGTTCTGGTACAACTAGTGTATAGTGTAACGAACTTGCAATGTTTACTAAATTCATAAAAAAATGGTATATATGACTGTCAGAATATCACCAAAGATCAATGGAAACTCTCAAAGTTTATTATAACTCTAAACACCAAGAATACAAAATAATAGGCACACGAGTTGCAAGCTAGGTTGGGCAGCACTGACAGACAATGGCATCTGAGTCACGCATTGCCACACACGCGTGTTGCCACTATTTATTACACTTTTATAAAGTGTAACAAGACAGTCAAATGGAAACAACCTCCTTAATATATTATTGGGACCGTGCAAGTTCGGAAAAGCGACACCTGGTTTCATAGCTCAGCAATATTTTTCGCACTTTTAATTATATTGGCCAATTATATTAGTCCTGGTTGCTGGATAATTGTCAAGGCCATAGCCCAAAAAAATATAAGAAAAAAAGTAAGATTTAGATTATGTTATTAAAAGGTAACAATTGTATGTAGTAAAGAAAACTAATTATTAAAATGCAGTACTGCAAGCAAAATACAATTATTTAAATTTACTTTTATATAATAATTGCTTATCATATCAATATTGTGGAGCAACATATAATTTTTCTTCTTCAATGACAGTAGGTATGAACTGTATGTCAATTTGATAATTTCAATTGACAATATGATTCATTTAGGAATGTTGCAAGATTTCTCCGCTATTTGCGCACGATCGTTTCTCGTATCCCCTCCAAGTACTTGCACACCGCGAATACAGCTCAATTATATACCCTTTCTGTAAAACATTGAATTTTACTAGGTGGCTATAATAATTTTATCGCCCACTGTATGTTAGGCATTAGAGCGTAGGCAAAACTGTAATTAAAATAAAAATATAATTTTCATGCAAAACATTAGTTTTCATAATCCGCTGGGAGAGTTGACATGGAGGGGATATGACATGTCGACAGTGCTTCTCATGGTGGGTGGCACAATTTGCAAGAAGCCCCCCATCATCAGCCTCTCTCAATCCACTGCTGGACATAGGCCTCCCCTGTTTGTCTCCAAAGTGTTCTATCTTGTGCTTGCTGTACCCAGTTTTTTGTTGTCCTTCGTAAGTCGTCTTGCCATCGTGTTGGTGGTCTTCCTCTGGTACGTTTATCGGCTCTTGGTCTCCATTCAACTAGTTTACGAGTCCATCTTCCGCCCTTCATTCTGGCAACGTGTCCAGCCCATTTCCATTTTAAGTTACAGCTTCTTTCAATGACATCTATGACTTTGGTCTCCCCGCCCCCCACGGGCAAAAATTGAGTTATTTTTCTTCACTTTACATATTTTCTTGCCTTAGTAATGAAATTCACCCCTTATTTTCAACACTTTCTTTGGAAACACAAAGAATCTACATATCGCTACCTACATTCTAATACCACGTATGAGAATTTTTAGTCGAAAGCATTAGAGGTTGAATCTGAGTATATTGCTCACGCTCTACCGAATGATTCTTATCACAAGTACGAGAAAACATTATTTCTCGTACTTGGGATTAGAATAGTTCAGTAGAGCGTGCGCAATATACTCAGAACCAACCTCTAACTCTTTTGCCTAAAAATCCTCATACGTGGTATTAGAATGTAGGTAGCGATATCCCTCTTTCACTATAGTGTTTACAATCCGGGGCAAAGCACATTACCATTTTTATTATACAAAATACAATGGTTCACAAAAATTCCTAACCTTTGCTTGGTGAATATCACTCGGTGAATATCACTTCATAGAAATTTAAGACCGGATTATGGTGGTATTATCTTAAAAAAACACTGTACTTATTATTCTTGGTCAGATGACTGATAGTCAGTCCAGAAAATTTTCAATATGTTTCAATGCCTCTATCTTGTTCATGGTAGGAATTGTTAGTGTCCATAATTCTACTCCTATATCATAGTTGGCCAAACATTTCAGTAGCCGTATCCTAAGTCCGAAGTTGATGTGTGCGTCGCATGGTAGTCCTTTTACTTGTATGAGTGCGCTTCTTGTTTGTTCATATTTTGTATTTAATCTCAACATTCGGGCCCAGTTGGTTGTTTTATTCAGCAACCCAGGTACTTTGTTGTTTTTACTTGTTCCAAGATTTTACCATTCGATGTGATTGGAAGACAAGGTCATCACTGTTTATTTTCATGTTAAATTGTGTTATAATAAGAGTCTGCCATCAAAATGGTATCATCTGCATGTCTGATGCTTGATATTTTAATTCTATTAATTTTTATATCTTCTTAATACCACTTAATAAGATTTTTCACGATTTCCCACTTGTACATAATTTTTAGATACTGTAAATATTTTAGATTTTAATTTTTACATCTCTCAACATCCCCCAGTATGTCGAAGATTACTATGGCCTTGATTACTTAAATTAAATATCTGACCCGTGAATTGAAAGGAAAACTATATAGTCAAAGATACATATAAGGTCGACCTGTACCAATCTGTTTTATGGATAAAAATTATTTGGTATGTACTTTAGTATGTTAAAAATGATAAAAAACAAGGTGTGATCGATATAATTTTGTCACGCCTGTAACAATTTATTAATAATTAAAAAAATACTTTTTTTTTATAAATTTAACAAAAAAATTTTTGCCGAACAGATATTAATTTAGATTTTTTGGATTATTCGAAACAAAAAAGGTTTTTTTGTAATTTTTCTCTTAAGTTGATCGTTTTCGAGTTATAAACAATTAAAAACTGAAAAAAGAATGAAAGATGACGATTTTCAAGGCTTAAAAACATAAGTAAAAAGTATCATTTTTGAAATTACGAAGTACCTAAATTCAAGTTAAAACCTTATTTTATCAGTTCTTGATAAGTATTTTGGACTTACTTCATTGTATCATATTGTTTTTTAGTTTTTATTGCAGCCCGATCCCGTCTTCCCATAAGGAACCTTCTTCATTAACAATTAAAAAAATATATATTTTAGAACAAAACATGGCAAACATTGTTATCCAGACCTAATAGAAGAAGGTTTGAACTTGATTTTAGGTACTTGATGATTACAAAAATAATAGTTTTTATTTATGTGTTTGAGCCGTAAAATAGTCATTTTTCGTTTTTTTGAAGTTAGACTTCTTTAGGCGCGATAGAGAGTGAATTTTTATTATTCTGCGTGCATGCGCACAGAGACAGTATGTTATTCGTTGCTAAATCTTTTAAGTTATGTATGTATCAGTCCAAAAAAGGCGTGGAAAAAGTATATTAGTGTTTTTAGTTTAGTAAATATATTTATTATAATTTTTGTGTCTTTGGATTTGTTTTCCTCGGGAGTAAGATAATATGTACCTATTATTAAAACATTTTTATATTTAATACAGTCGAACCCGCTTATTGGAATAGCTGTTGTGCCAAGAAAAAGTATTCCAATAACAGGGATATTCTAATAACCGATCATATAAGCCTAGTAAAAATGTTGTGGGACCTCAAATTTCTATTCCTTAAACCGGGATATTCCTTTAACCGGTATTCTAATAAGCGGGTTCGACTGTACTTCACTTCGTCTATTTGTTACCGTGATTTGTCACAATGTCCGAGAAACCGTAAAAATAATGCCTTCATAGCGTCATTGGTATAGCATTCGACTGGAGATCGAGAGGTCCCGGGTTCAAATTCTGACAATTGCTGTCTTTTTTTAATTTTTGGATTTTTAGAAAGTGGTAAGTATTAAAATTAGTTTAATAAACTGTTCAAAGTATTTTATTTCGTTGAAATCATATAATAGAAGTATAACTTCTTACGTGCGTACAAAGTACACACACATTCTTTTTTTTTTTAGTTTCAAATTGCTTATAATAATTCGAAAACGATTACTAAGAGAAAACTTACAAAAGACCTTTTTTGTTTCGAATAATCCAAAAAATTTAAAATACTATCTGTCTGAGACGAACCATTTTTTTTATTTATAAAAAAAGTAATTTTTATTATTAATTAACACGTTCGGTGCCCATCTTGAACAAACGCCACATGGCTGGTACCATGAACGTAAATAGTTCATAGTAGTCGGTACCCTCGATGAAATGGTCATAACGACATACTGTCATCATGGGCACCGAACGTGTGAATTACAGTCAGGACAAAATTATATTGGATACCCCTTGTTTTTTATAATTTTTAACATACTTAATTACATATCAAATACTTTTTGAAGTTATACTTCTTTACGATCGAGAGTGAAATTTTATAATTCCCTGGCGCATGCGCACACAGACAGTATGTAGTTCGTTGCTAATCTTTCAAGATAGGTATGTATATATTAGCGTAAATAAGTCATTAAAAGAATATATTAGTGTTTTTAGTAAATGTATTATTTATTATAATTTTTGTGTCTTTGGATTTGTCTTCCTCGGTAGTAAGATAATAAAATATCTAGGTATAACATTTTTCTACTTCACTTGATCTGTTTCTCACCGTGTTGTGTAATTATATCCGAGACGTCACTTACAAGGGTCTCGATAGCTTAGTTAGTAGAGCATTGGACCAGAGATCGAGAGGTTCCGGGTTCCAATCCCGGATGATTCATATATTTTTTTAATTTTTGGTTTTTATAAAAAAATTTTGAAAGTGGTAGGTAAGAAAGTTTAATATTTAAATAAAATACAACTAACCTGTTAATATATTATTTATTTCGTTGAAATTATATAATAGAAGTATGTATAACTTCTTACGTGCGTACAAAGTACATACACATCCTTTTTTATCCGTTAAACAGATTGGTGCAGATCGACCTTGTATCGGATCCAACACTAATAATATATTAGATACTTCTAGGAGGATATAGTTTTATCGTCGATGACTTGCAATGGAATTTATAGAAAAAAAAATAGGATGATAAAATATTCTACACGTAACTTAAAAATTATCATTTTTTAACTCATGTACATTTAATACTTTTACATATGCAGTAAACTTGTAAATACTGTTATTTTAAAAAATATATCAAGTGAAATGCCATTTTATCTCAAAAAATTTTGTACATAAAAATTCCTCTTTATACACAATCACTACTAGTTTCATCAATATATTTCTGGAGATGTAATCAACGTAGTTTCCAGTGTAACTGTGGAAAAATTAGTGTGTTTATATAAAGATTTTTTAAGTCGTTTTTTTTTCTATTTAGAGAATAAGATTCAATGTTAGTGTTAAGTTTGTACAAATATAAACTGTCTGTGCAGATTTGTTATGTTATTATTATTATACTAGTATTTTCTTACCGTCTATGACCTTAAAAACATCTATCGCTTACTTGCAGCAACGCACAAAATTATCGAAGTCAAAGCCATAACAATTGCCTATATTATTGGATTAATATCTCTTTTCTTTATAAATTGAGACTAGCATCAACAACGAAAGATATAAAAGGTGTTCCAAAATTTACGAAAAGTTTGAATTTAACAAAAATCACTGTTTTGAAGGTCACTGAGAAACTTGCAGAATTTGACAATAGACGACTCTAATGTCGAGGTAGTAAAACAGCTTACATACCTGGGCGTACAGATAACTGAGGACGGCAGCGAGGAGCATACTCGCATACTTCTCTCTGTCGCAGATATGTGGATCCAAAAACATCCATATAGTCCAGAAAGCCACTGCGCATCCGCCAGGAAAAATATTCCGAATCGGATTTTTTGCACAATCTTACTCAAAAAGGACCCCTTTTAACAAATTTGCATGTTGCCATGTCCAAAAGTGGGTCAAAATTTTTCTAAGCGTATTTTCTTTGTTTTTTTTCCTAAAATTATTTTTTTTGCATCGAACAAAGTTTTTTTTAGGTTTTTTTGGATCATTTCAAACAGAAAAGGTCTTTAATGACTTTTCTCTATAGTTGATAGTTTTTGACATACAGTGCGGTGGAATAAGTGTTGCCCCCCCCCCCTGTTAACTTGTTTATCTTAAGAATATAAGTAAAACGCTCGGACAGGTCGATTTTTAAACTAACCATAGTATATTATAGCATCAATGTTTCGAACTTTACGCGATACCTCTAGTGACGGCCATAACTTTGATTTTTTTAAATGGGAAAGTACATCATGTGACACCTCATTTAAAAGCTCTTAAAATACTGAGTTCAAAAATATATAATACTTTAATCCTGTTTGCGAGCGTAGGCGCAAAATTTCGGTCGAATTCTTTCTAAATGCAATCATTTTTTTCGAATCCTGAAAAAACTAATAAATATTTTTGAAAAATTTAAACGCAGAATGAAATATTACAGTATTCTCGATGGTCCAAAGTCCCTGAGAACCCCTATAATGTTTATTTTAATAAGTCACAGTGGTGGAAAAAAGAGAAAATTTAGTGTGATTTTTAATTTCAAATATATCATTCAACAGAAACTTTTTGTTTATTCTAAGGGACTGTCAGCCCTCGGTAATAATCTAATCTTTCATTCTGCGTTTAAATTTTTCAAAAATACTTATTAGTTTTCTCAGAATTCGAAAAAAAATAAATGCGTTTAAAGATAGTTCGACCGAAATTTTGGGCCTGCGATCTCAAAAAGGATTAAAGTATTATACATTTTTGAAATCAGTATTTTAAAAGCTGTTAAATGAGGTATCACATGATGTACTTTACCATTTAAAGAAATCAAAGTTATGCCTGTCACCTGAAGAGGGATCGCGTAAAGTTCGAAACGTTGATGCTATGATACATTATGATTAGTTTAAAAATCGACCTGTCCGAGCGTTTTGCTTATATTCTTAAAATAAACAAGTTAACAGGGGGGGGGGGGCAACACTTATTCCACCGCACTGTATAAGCGATTAAAAATTTAAAAATTGCGAAATCGTTGATTAGCAATTAAAAAACAAAGGGGTTTTTGATACTGGATTGCAAAAAACTCTTCGGGATTTCATCAATCGATGTTCAAAGAATATCTTCTTACCTTGGCAACATCGAAATTTTCAGTTTTTCACGTAGTTTCTGAAGGTTAAAAATGGCTGATTTCGCAATTTTTAAATTTTTAATCGCTTATATGTCAAAAACTACCAACTTTAGAGAGAAGTCACTAAAGACCTTTTCTGTTTGAAATGATCCCAAAAACCTAAAAAAAACTTTGTATATATATAACACCGGTTTATAGCGCCCTGCGCCTTCCGGTTCCTATTCTCCAGCCGCGTCGATCTGTCCAACTCCTGGTCGGAGATCTCTCTCAGACATGGCTTTCTGGATTCCACTTATCCAGGTTGTTTTCGGTCTGCCCCTTTTCCTTCTTTCCGGGGGTTGCCATTCCATTATTAGCTTTGGGAGTCGATGTTTCTCCATTCTTTGTACATGGCCATACCAACAAAGTTGTTTTTGTTGGACTTCAATTATGTTTGTTTTTCTATTCATAATATCTCGCACCCGTTCATTCGTTATATGTGAGAGTCTGGAGATGCAGGTCGATCTTCGCCAGAAGTCCATCTCCAGTGCGAGCAACTTCTGTTCTGTTCGCTTATTCAGTTACCAGGTTTCACATCCATACAGTACCACGCTTTTAAAGATGCTATTATAAAGCTGTGTTTTCTTTTCTTTTGATAAGGTTTTTGACCAAAGTAGTGAGTTCAAAGCTCCTATTACCTTCTTTCCTTTCATAATTCTTTCCTCTATTTCGAATTCTGTCCTTCCATTTTGTTGGATTCTCGTTCCAAGGTATACATAATCAGAGCTTGGCTCGATAACCATATCATCCTCTAGTTTTAACTCACTTTTCTGTCCTCCTATACATAGGGTTACCATAATTTATTAAGGCCAAATCCGGACAGGGGTAGTCCAAGGGGATGTAGAAAATGTAAAATGTGAATTTGACTGTGTTGCTACCTCTACATTGTACCTGTATGCGAAATGCTTAGTTTGTACTGGGCCCAGGGATAGGATGTTCTTCATCTGTTCTTCTTTCGTACTTTTCAGAAGACATATTTTTCTCAAAAGTGGCTTGTCATTTTTTATTTTGTCATGGAATTCGGATTATGACATTACAGAATTTGCTTTAATATTAAGAAGCTCCTTTATAACAGGCAGAGATAATCTTCCTCTTTCAGCCGTCAATATAAAATTTATCATCGAAAAGATACGTTCAGTAGGAGCCGAAGTACCGGGCAGACAAAAGATGAATTCTCCTATTTTAAAAATATTCGTAAAGAAAACGTTGCTTTTAGAAAATGCTTCTAATATTTCTTGCCATTTGTCATGAGTGTTTGGGGTTTCTTATTTAGGTAGTAAAGTCCATTTAGGTTTCAGCTTTTTTAGAACTTGGAGAAGTGACGAGCGCTCATCAAATAATTCATCCCCATCGACAGAATTCGGTACAACGCTGACTATAGTTAAAGAGCTCTCTTCCATCTCTTTCCAGGTAGGATCATCTTGTAGCCTTAACCATTTGATTTAGCGCAGAATGAAATTTCCCACCGCTGGGCCAAGTGTTTTTCATTTTTTTTAGAAAAGAAAAAATCCGGACATTTCTCATATCCGGACGCCAATCCGGACATGTCTTTCAAATCCGGACTGTCCGGACGAAATCCGGACGTATGGTAACCCTACCTATACACATATATTTGGTTTTCTTTATATTAACGTATATGCCCCATTTTTTGTATTCTCGAAACAGCCGGTTTGTCATAAATATTAGATCATCTTTATCCTGGGAAATCACCACCTGATCGTCAGCAAAATGCAGTGTGTATAGTGTTGAGTCGTCGTTTAGCTGTATCCCCATTCCAGAACACAATTTCCGCCACTTATTCAAGACCTCATTTATATAGATTTTAAACAGTGTTGGCGATAGGCTGCATCCCTGTCGTAGTCCCTTATTCACCATGAAGCTATTGGATAATCTGCTGTTGATTTTAATGTTTGCTTGGATATTGTTAGAATGGTTGCACTGCTTTTGTTAAAGTTATATTAATAGGAGATTTTTCCAGGACTTGCCATAATTTACAAAGTGGTACGGTATCATATGCCTTAGTTAGATCGACGAATAGTAGATGTATTTCTCTGTCTCTGGCTACTTTTTTTTGTTGAGTTGGTTGATCGTGAAGGTGTGGTCGATACAGGATCTTCCTGCTCGGAATCCTGCTTGTTGTTTGATCTCTAAAGGTGCTTATTCATTTTCTATTAGAGTTTTCCCATATAATCTGCTAAAGGTACTGGTTACAGTAATACAGCGATAGTTCTGGCAGTCTTCCTTGTTACCCTTTTTGTGTATTGGGGTTATCCATCCTGTTTTCCAATTTTCTGGTATGTTTTCTCCATTTGTGTAGTTGTTGAAAATTATGGTTATTAGTTTGATCAATTTTGCAGTTCCATTTTTTATAAGATTCGCTGGGATTCCTTCTGGACCACATTCTTTTTTATTTTTTAGTGATTTAATCATTCTCTCAACGAATTCCTCATTTAATTCTACGACTTGGACCATTTAAGTTGTAGATGGTTGTAGTGTTTTGGTGATATATTTATGTATTCCTTTCTATTTTCTTGAAGTTCTTCTTTGTAGTGGGTTTTCCATTTCTTTAAATCAATCATTTGAAGGTTTGTATTATTTGTTTTCATTTCTTATATTTCGAATGAACCTCCAAGCTTCTGAGGATCTGCTTCCACCTAGATGGCATTCTACTTCCCTACATCTCGGTTCCCAGGTATTGTATTGTCCCAGAAATATCATAAATGGTTAAAATCACAAAACGCATATGATAAAACCCAATACCGCCAAGAATTAATCAAATATAAAAAAAATGTTAACAAAAAATGAGAAGAAAAAACTTTGTTCGATGCAAAAAAATAATTTTAAGAAAAAAACAAAAAAAGGCGTTTAAAAATTTAGACCCACTTTTGGACCTGGCAACATGCAAATTTGTTAAAAGGGGCCTTTTTGAGTAAGATTGCAAAAAATCCGAATCGGAATATTTTTCCTAGCGGATGCCCAGTGGCTTTCTGGACTAATAGGGAAGTAAAGTTGAAAGTATATAAAACTATCACACGACCAATAGCAATATTTGGCGTAGAAACAAGGATCATGTCAGAAAAACAAAAAACCTTATCAATACTTTTGAAAGAAGGATATTGGGACCCATCTGCGGCGATGGTATGTGGAGAATAACGTTCAACACTGTGGTTCAACCATGGGTTGTCAATATTACAAAGAACCTTCTATTTTATAGCAAATTATTCAAAAAGACAAAGATTGCGCTGGACAAGTCACCTTATAAGAATGGATAATGACAGAACACCTAGTAGAACGCTTAGTGAGCTACAGTCCGTCTAATTTACTTACCGTTGCACGTCATTATCTACGCCAGAGATCTAAGTTGACATAGTTGCCAAAGTATAAAAAATCCTGAATCCATTTTAAATCATATAAATCACATAATTATTGTAAACGTGGATTATATAACAAAACAAATTAATATTTAATGTAAATAAGTAAAAACTTAAGAAATATATAAGAGAACCAGAATTCAGTTATAATCTTTTTAGATTTGCAGTGCAAGCGTTTTTTGCACTGCATTGTTAATAATTAAAAAACGGCTCCGAATTCTTGGCATGAAGCCGGTAGGTTTCTTTGTATATGTCTACAATAACAACTAAAAAAGTTGTCAGATACCTCGATTATTCCAAGTCGTGATAAAATTAGGTGAAATTTATATTTTTATAGTAGGGGATATTTTTATAGTAAAGTAAATAATAAAAACAGTAAATATAATAAAACAGATACTTATAAGCTCTGAGCTTCGCTGGTGTCGCTCCTAGCGGACTACTAATTCAACATTCACCGGTAATTTTTAAATTTATTATTTAATTGTTATCGCTTAATATTTACAATGCAAAAAAGTAATTAAATTGTAATCGATTTTTTTTTAGATTTTGCTAATCATTTTGACGTTCTATTGATGAAATATTAATTTCTTACGTCGGATACTTTCACAATTATCGTGTAGATGACGCTAAGATTAATACATTAATTTATAATTACATTTTACGGAACATTAAAAAAACTTAAATTCAGTATTTAAAACGTAAGTATATTTAAGGTAAAAATATATACCACAGCTTTGACCAACTAATATTTTTTATAATTAATGTTTTTAATTTTAAATTAATCACTTTGACATTTATGTCAAACCATCGAAGTAGATTAAGCCAGCATAGGGATTACGTACACTCGATACGCATCGTATCCGCCATGTTTTCCCGTAAGGCGCTATGGGAAAACATGGCGGATACGATGCGTATCGAGTGTACGTAATCCGGGCCCAGGTCTGAAAAATAGCGTAACGCGGAGCAGTTCGGTGGTCTATCTATCTCACTCTACCGACGCTTAGCTTTCTCTCTCTAGCATATGATGGCCGCCGCCTCTGTGTTTGTGTCGTTCCATTACTCCCACCTCTTGGTAGATACACTCGCACGACAGACAAAGATAGCTAGACCACCGTACTTGATATTGGCGTTACACCCCGATGCATTGAGTGGCATATAACTAGCCTGGTCTATGGTTAACATGTCTCTGGCTATATCACTCCAACGCCAACCCTTATGGAGATTTACATTGAAAAATGCCAAAGGACCAAAATATAAAATTGGTCGGTGTCAAGTCGGCGTCATGTCGACGTCTAGTCGGCCTATCGTCACTTGACGCTGAGCACACGCTGACATGACGATGACTAGACGGTAACTTGACGCCGACCAATTTGCTATTTTGAACCTTGGCATTTTTCAATGATAAAATTTGTGCCCGTTAGTTGCCGTTAGTGATATAGCTTCCTTTCTGTGGGACGTCGCGTCGGTCAGTAGGAAGACCATGGAAAAGGTGGATAGACGAAATGAGAAACGATACCTAATAAAGAGATTGGGGGAGAATAATTGGAGGAGAGCAGTCAGGGACATACATACTGCTGCGCGGACGCGGATGCTGGGGAAGGCCAGGACCCGACTTGGGCTAAAGCGCCATAGGCAGGGCTACTGGCGCCTATGCGCAAAAAATAATTTTGGCGCCCCTTAAGGCATTTTGAATCATGTTTTTTATTTATTTTTTTGAAGGTAGGTAGCTTGAAATAAAGCCAAAACTGACTTTTAGAAGTACAGTAGAACCTCGATTATCCATCAGGGCACCGGACCAAGGGTATGACGGATAATCGAAAAGACGGTTAACAGAACATTAAAAAATTAAAAATTCATAGTACAACTCTCAAATTTCACTTGTATGTTTTGTTTGACAGTATATAAGAGGGATTTGTGTTCATACAATCAAATCAATTTAAAATATTCTAAAATCTTTGTTTGTTTTATTGTTGCTTCACATTTTGCGACGGCTGAATTTCTTAATCGGCATAAGATCATGCAATCTACTTTATTGGCTTCTTATTGTTGAGATTACCACTCGATGAATTATTGCATGTGCGATGCAGCTTCTCTAGATTATTTACGCAAATCTTTGTCAGTTACAATAGGTTCATCAACATATCTACAGTCAAATTCCAAGCCCGTGTCAGCTTCTGAATCTGTTTGGTCTGCCTTTGTTGCCATTTCAACGATTTCTTTATCTGTCAGCAATGGATAGCCGTTTGTGTCCTCATCACAAATCAAATTTTTTTTACATTAAAATGTTTGCTTATGTAGTCAATACAACGTCTGTATGTACCCTGACGGTTAACAGAGGTGACGGTTAATGGAGAGACGGATTATCGAGGTTACACTGTAATATTAATTTGTAGACATTTTATCGAAATGGAACAAACAGAATAAAATCATAACAAAATGAATTTTTAAAATTGGCGGAATCCGTCAATCCGTTCACGAAAAAATTAACTATGAAAATGAGCATGCATTTTCTATATCCCTAACTTATGCCTCGCAGTATATAGAACTCTGTGTTGTAGGCAATTCACAACATATTTTACTGTATAGTGAGGTGCCTATTACAGTACAGAAAACCTACCACTTTGCGTCTATGTTCACGTTGATTCATTTGAACTACTTTATTATTTTGAAAATGTGTTTTGAGGTTATAGAAAAGTAGTCACAAAATTAAAGTTAAAAATGTTTTCCAATTTATTTAAAACACTTTGTAGAATAAAAAATAATCATTATAATATAAGAAAGCGTTTTAATAGTAGCAATACTATTAACAGTTTATTAAAAAATGTAACAGTGGGAGAAGTGATGAATATAAAAGTATGCACAGATCTGGGTTTTGATTTTATTTAAAAATACTGCTGTTTAGTAAAAACAACTAGAAGACTCAAACATTGCTTTTTTGGCTTTATCCATGTTGTTTATGAATGTAAATAATCTAAGAGACCATTGGCATATTTATGCTAAGATGGAAGTATATTTGGAGTAATTTGAGTTGTATGGTGTATTCCAGGAATATATGACTGTTTTGGATTATCGCGACAACGAATATTTTAGTGTGCAACATAAGAAGTACGAAAGTATTTTGCTATAATAATTACTCCAATAAACAACAATATAATTTGCAATTTACTTTCGTTCTTCATATTTTGCACAGTAAAATATTCGTTGTCGCGATAATCCAAGAGGGTCGTATATTCGTGGAATGGGGTATAGTTATTTTTGTAGGTCTTGGTGTAAACAGTTAATCTGCTGTAATCCTAAGTTATTCATGAGAATAATGATATGTTGAGCATAATTCGTATATTGTTGGCTTAATACCAAAACCAGCCAACTCTACTTTTTGTCGATTTTGAGTTAAGTACTACTTTGGACCTAATACTTGTCAAAGAATGACAAAACCTCACAAGTCCAAACAGATTACAGATTTTAAATGTTCATAAATAGATATGTACCTGTTAAAATAGATTAATATTTTATTATTTACAATATTATAGTTCTGCCAAAACAAAACAATTGCCAGATATGTTATTTTCACTGTACAATTTCATGATAAATTCACAAATTTCATAATATGACTCGATGACTGTACCTATCAACATTGTATGGTACTATGTATAGATAATAACTTGTAGATATATACATTATCCTTCAGTTGATATCTGGACTTGTATGCATTCACATGTTTAACACATTCACGGACACGCTTCACATGTATCTTCTTATGAAGCAAATGACTTCATATGCTTGTATTGTATAAATGACTGTATGCAGTAATTTTTAAAGATCGATTTATTTTATGGTAGTTTTGGTGATTTTTTTTATTAATTTATGGAACAGTTCTATTAATTAATCTTAAATTGTGTATTGTAGGCAGAGGCGGATCTAGAAATTCTTAATAGGGGGGTCAGACGTACCGCAAATATTTTATTGTCCAGATTTAGCCATACGACTCACACTTACTCTAAGGATAAAATTCAGTCATCACAGATACCTACGGTATCAAAAGAATTGAACTCTGGTTAACAGAAAAAAATAATAAATAATAAAAAAATACTTATAGACTAAATACAATAGGGGGGTCCATGGACCCGTTGACCCCCTCTGTATCCGCACCTGATTGTAGATGCTGTGTAGTAATATACTTAAGTCCGATGTATTCTAGCTATAAGATTTGTACCTAGAACTTAACAGTTTATGAAGGTATTACTCATACTGCTGTATATGTACTTAATGGAAATAGACAAAGCCTGGAAATCTGTACATGCCTGTTAAGAATATAGATAAACTATCCACAGATGTAACGTAACTGCCTTACTACCTTGCTTATGTATTTAGTAAAAACAAATCCTAACTTATTTGTGATAGAGCAGAAATTTCTTGAGAGTGGACATAACTACATTGGGGTAGATACACATACACCTAAACATACACAAAAGAATGCAAATTTATACCATGGATGACTAGCTTAAATTTTCCGTATGGCAAGAATGTATAGATCTGGTAAGAAACCTTACATTGTAGAAGAACTAATGGAAAAAATGTGACAAAAAACACAAATATTGGAGAAAAAGGTATCTGGCTACAAACAAAATGAGTCAAATATTTAAAATCCAAACCAGGCATTGTGTTGTAAAGGTGCGATCACAGTTCTGACTACAAAAAAATAAATATTTTTGGTAAAGATGGCCCTGTTAATCTGAGCGAAATAGACTTATACCCTATTCCACGAATATACAACTGTTTTGGATTATTGCGACAACGAATATTTTACTGTGCACAATATGAAGAACGAAAGTAAATGGCAAATTACATTGTTGTTTATTGGAATGATTATTAGAGCAATTTACTTTCATACTTCTTATGTTGCACACTAAAATATTGGTTGTCAAGATAATTCAAAGCAGTTGTGTATTTGTGGAATAAACTACAAAAGACATACTCAAACTTCTGCTTATCAGTTAAAAAAAAAAACATTATCACCAACTGAGTTTCATCAGCATTATAAATTGTAACCAACCTTGTAGTAAATTGAGAACAGTATACTTGAGCCTCATATTGAGGACAGTGATGTTTAACATGGCCTGAAAGATGACAACTGTATGCAGCCAAAACCACACAAGTGCCACAAAAAAAATGTTTTTCATACTTTTTGTTTTAATTTACACTTCATTTTACAGTTTTTCGTTTGCAATATTATTTACGTTAATATTTGTCGTTATTAAATCATTAAATGGAGACGATTTTTGATTTCAAATTAAAGTTTAGAACATAGATTTCTCAAAAATCTGAAAAGTGGAGTTAGCTGGTTTTGTCAGTAAGCCAACATATCCAAATCAAGAGACAGTTTATTGAAAGTGTGCTTTTTAGGGATGGATAAAATCCTTACGAAAACAAAAAGAAAATTATTTTCTAGATATTAGTGATGGATCAACCAGTGAAAGATTCCAGGTAGTTGTTCCCCTAAGTCTCGTTTCAAAAAATATAACTGTAGGGTCTTCAATAAGCACTAATGGTGTTGTACAAACCTCTCCAAATGGCCAAACGGAATTGCTAGCTAATGAGATAAATATTTATGGTGATTGCATAGTAACCAATGGATACCCGTTTGCACCAAGGAAGAAATATTCCTCTGAATATGTGAGACAATATCTTCATTTCAGACCCAGAACCAATAAATTTGCTTCATTGTTAAGGACTAGGAGTGCAGCCCAATTATATTTTCATACTTTTCTAACTAGTAGAGGATACATTAACGTCCAAACTCCAATATTAACATCCAATGATTGCGAGGGTGCTGGAGAAATATTTAGAGTGATGCCAGAAAGTGAACAACTCATTAAATCCATGTTAAAAGAAGGTATGCGTAGAATATTTTAATATTATTTTGTTCCTATTGTTCCTTTTTAAACGCTTTTATTTAGTTCAATAGTTTGCGTCAAATCTTTAGACGTTAATTTAACTGCCTTTTCTCCAATGCAAATTAATGAAAATTTGCAGACATATGCATTCGAGGGAACAATTCACGAATAGTCAATAAAAAAAATTGTTTTTATGTTTGTTAATTGTTTAAATAAAAAAAAACGATTTTAATGGAAAATGCTAAAATTCTCTCGTTTTTTACAATGTAAAAACTTGGAACTTTTACGGATTATAGCTAATGATATGAACTATACATAATTTCACTTTTTACGTTAATTGTTTACGCTATACTTCATAAATAAACAATAAAGTTTCAAATTTTTTGCCGATTCCGACTACTTTTCATGTTAGTACATCATATGTTTTATACATATTTTAATAAACAGACGGGCAGACAGTCATGAAACCAGAAGTAGGTATATATTTGTTCTCATCTTGCTATAGCGCGTCGAATATTACATCGCTTGTACTATTGACTTTAAAATAGTACTTGCGGTTGCATTTCTAAAAGCGGAAGTCTTGGGTCAAATTTTCTCACCTGTAGTAGTATCCTTGGATCATAAGCTTTCATTGGACACCTCATTTTCATTCTACCTGGTATAATGAGGAGTTATGTTTACGGACGGACGGACAGATGACAGACGGACAATATTAATATTATTATTCAAAGAAAATAATTATTGTTAAAATACATGCGAGCAGAGGAAATAGAGGATGAAGAAAGAATTGTCCAATGCTACAAAATTAGAAAAACATGCAATATTTAAAAGAAGACAAGAAGAAGGATACTTCAAAATTGTGATAAACAACAATTTATTAGGAAATTATGAAATGATACATATGTACTTATAAAAACAAGCTTCACTTCACAAAAATTTCTCAAATACAAAACTCCGAAACACGCACCGCCAACAAATCACACAAGCAGTATACCGCAATCAATGCCCAGATTCAGCGACGATCTTTCAGCGATTAACGAGCCAGCCGCTGCAGTAAAAACGTACCTTAATGGACAAAATTTGAAAATCGCGTTACTCTGGGTTCGCCATCCACAAAAAGGTGGGATGTTGTGAGGTGAGCAAAAATGTTCTCGGGTTAAGTCTAAACCCTCTATGTGTGACAAGATGGTCCAGCAGAATTGATTCAATAAAGCCCGTTAAACTTTATTTAATTAAGATTTGCTATGGTGTTATTTGTTCCTAATTTGCTTTATTTGCACCTACCTACCTACCATCAAAAAAAAAATAAATAAAAAAAAATTATCAAAATGCCTTAAGGGGCGCCAAAATCATTTTTTGCACACAGGCGCCAGTAGTTCTTACGGGGGCCCTGGTAACTTGGGTGGGATTCCATCAGGCCCTGGACCCTTATGTATGTTTAGCTGGGATAATTTGGTATATACCTCTGAAATAGATAAGTCACAACCAGTAATGTTGAAACTAGTGTTAGCCCTTGCAATATTTGGAATAGGACATTCGTCCTCACTATACACTGCAGCAAAGTACTGAGCAAACATCTTGGCTATGGTAGGACCATCGGAACTGGTTTGGCCATTATGGTTTAAAGTGTTCGGAATGCTATTATTGTTCCTTTTAGAATTTACGAACCTCCAGAAGCTTTTAATGTTACTGGGAAGTGTATCATCACGACCGACTGTTGCTATGGTATACAATTTGGGGACTCTTCTTCCAACTTCAACATCAAAATATTAAACAGATTTTTATTAAAATTGTGACTTATCAACGCTTGTACATGTGAAACAACTTTATTGTAAAAGGTCTCAAAGTTAAGACTGTATAAACTTAAATTACAAGATATTTCGAGAATTACTCCCAACGTTTACATCCAAATCCACTAATAGTGGTTTTAATAACTGAACCAACCGCCAAATGTAAACGGAAGAGTTTTGTTCTGTACGATTTACTTACTAGATTTTAATCTGCAATAAAGTGAACATCAATCCTACTATCGAATCCACAATTTTAGCTCATAAAATTGCTTGAAACAAAGGGAATATATCAATGGATGTCTTCTGTTTTGCTTTAGTGTTTAAAATATTTACTCATTGTATTATTTTTTATGCATATTGCAAATTTATTCTGCCTTTCTCTATTTTGTTGTAGGTGGATACCAGGAGGAAGCATTTTTTAATACAAAAGCCTTTCTCACTGTCTCTGGACAATTACATTTAGAAGCTGCAGCACATGGTTTAACAAAAGTGTACAATTTAGGACCAACTTTTAGAGCAGAAAACTCCAAAAGTAGATTGCATTTAGCAGAGTTTTACATGCTGGAAGCTGAAATTGCTTTTCTAGAAGAACTAGAAACACTGTTATCAATAATTGAAGAATTAGTTAAAGAAGTAACAAATTTAGTTCTAGATAACTGCGAGGCTGATGTACATAATTGTAGAGGAGATGTTGAAGGAAATTTTCAATGGTTACATAAAAACTTTGCTGTGTTAACTTATGAGGAAGCTAAAAATATTTTAAGTAAAAATGAAAATACATTTGAAAATGGATTTCAAGAAGAAAATGGTATATCTAAGGAGCATGAATTATTTATAGTGGAACATTGTGGAAATATACCGACATTCTTAATAAACTGGCCAAGAGAAATTAAACCTTTTTATATGAAGGATTGTAAAGAAGATCCATCAAAAGTAAGGTCTATAAAGTAAATTTGATCCTATTTTTATATTCTTAACAATTTGTGTTCCATTTGTAACTGTATAGTATCATGGAGCCATTTTCTTGTGGGATCTTAATTTTCGATGTTGTCACAATAACGACCCCTCGTGGATTTAGGCTGAACTAGCTTCGAGGGGCTTTTAATGTCAAACGCTGAGCGCACATGCATTTGAATCAAGTAAGCCTAGGTAATATTCATTATTTATTTTTACATATTTTAAATTAATTATTGGGTAATATAAAATGATTAACATGGAATCTTCACCTTTCAATAAAAGTTGGCGTCGATGTTGAATATAAAATTTGTAAAAAAAACATGTCATTCAGAAATACTGAATATTACCTACTTGTTTCAAATGCATGTGCGCTCAGCGTTTGACATTAAAAACCCCCTCGAAGTTAGTTCAGCTGAAATCCACGAGAGGTCGTCATGGTGACAACATCGCGAATACAATTTAATAAGCTACAATTTTACTTTAAAATAAGTTTCATATATAAAATAAAATTGTAGCTTATTCCCAGTAAAATAGCAAATTTTTAACTTTGGTATACTTTTATATAGTTTTACAAAATTTCTTAAACTCTGAAATCCGACATCACTGAAAACATTTAATTGTCTGCAGTGCGTTCTCATATCAAGATAGTTTTTTCAATAGTAAAATCATCATCATCATTATTATCTTTGCTTCAGTAGTCCATTTCATCACTAATTCGCGGTCAGCCTCTGCTTCTTCTTCTTACAGATGCTCCTATAGTTAGCTTTTCAGCAATCGTTTCTGGCATTCGTATTATGTGTCCAGCCTATCTAAGTGGCTGTGCTTTAATGAATGTTTTGTATATAATAATTTTAGTTCTTCTCTTGAGTGGAATTGTTTTTGAAATCCATAGTATGCCCTATTTGTAAGGTTGTTATTCGCTTGTTTTGTTCAACAAAGTTCAAAGATATGTCTTCCAAAGACTTTCCCGTTCCATATTTGCTATAAGATCCTTAGTAAGCAATATGTACTTGGTTTTGTCTTCATTAGTCTACAAAACCAACAATCAGAAATGCAGAGAATAAAGCGTGCAGATAACATAAATTCTAGGGAGAAGAGAATCTGCAGCAGAAAAAGAATTGTTACAGCTAGGGGAGGCTTCAAAAACTATGGGACTTATAACAAAAATCCAGAAAACCAACGAATCCTCAATGCTAAGAAATGCTTTTTTGGTCTATCAAAACAACTAAAATCATGGAATATCTCAAAAATAACAAAAACTAAAATGTATAAAACCGTTGATTGAAATATTAATATGGGTATTAATATTTCAATCAACGATAAAACTCTGATAAGAGCAGTTTTAACATGTCTTTTAACTATCTCGGAGACTTGGATACTCACTGAAAAGATAATAATTCACAATATATGAAGCATAAATTATAACGAATTATGAAGGGATATCTCAAAAATTACAACAAAAACTAAAATGCATACAACTCTGATAATCAGTTTTAACATGTTATTTTAATATCTCAGAGACTTGGACACTCACTGAAAAAGATAAGAACCCACTCGAAACTTTTGAAAGAATGGTACTAAGAAGAATATATAAAGCATAAATGACAATGGATTATGAAGGAAACCTTTTAATTTTGAGGTATACTACCTACAGTTGAGTCCACGAGTCTTTACCCGTGCGTCATAATACCTGGCGAGATACAACACATATCGACTTCGAAAAGGCAGGACCCCGTAACTGAAAAATTTGTATAAAATGAGTTACTTCGGTTTTCTCTTTAGAATAAGTGTATCGGCACCTATTCAACAGCGGTTACAGCTGGGAAAGGGAAAGCCTTCTGGAAGCCTTCCGGAAATTTTCCCAGCTGTAACCGCTGTTTAATAGGTGCCGATACACTTATTCTAAAGCGAAAACCGAAGTAACTCATACAAATTTTTGCAGTTACGAGGTCCTGCCTTTCCGCCGTCGATATTTGATAACTCAAATTTTAACCCGTAATAGGAGCAGTAGTTACTTACCGTCACTTGCTGTTGCGTTTAGTAAATTTCAATTTCCGACTTATCATCGGCTTATTTCGTATGCTTTAAATATGACGCACGGGTAAAGAGTCGTGGACTCAACTGTATACACAAAACCAAATGTAAAAAAAAACAATTAAAATCAACAGACTCGGTGAAGCATGTCTTTAAGGATGAAAGATGACGATCCGGTCAGAAAATAAAATTTTGAAAAACTTGTGAGACTTAGACAACGTTGAAGACCAAAACCTTTCCGGGCGCTGTAGACAGGGACGCGCCAAGTAACTTCGGCGCCGTCGTGCAAAATATTGATAAGCGCCTTTATCCAAATTACCAGGGTAGAAATATCAATCACTCCTTCACATTTCAACGTGGAAAACTATGAAATTTTTTCTACATCTACCCAGATTTTTTTTAAGAAACAGTAAGTACACAGTACACTTATAAAAAATAATATATTTTTCTTCCTTCTTGTGTGAAGACTTTAAAGCATGTTTCTTTTTCAATATTATATATGGACCGTTCACTCTTGTTAGAGTATAGGTCGCTCAAATACTATGAGCTCTTTTAATCCATTTCACGCGGTGGATTAGTCCGCAGTTTCCTTTAGGTCTAGGTCATCGTTCACAGGTTGTGATGTTTTTTGCCTTCTCTACTATCTTCTTCCACTCACTCCGGTCCTGAGTCTTTTCTGTCCAGTTTGCAATTTGCATCTTTGATATATTTTCAATATTAGCCTCCTAAATTGTTTAGATTATCACATCATCTTTTTCTTGGTCTGCCAATAATTCTTCGTCCATTTGGTGACTTATCTCGTGCTATTCGTACTATCCTATCCTCTGCCATTCTACTAATGTGTTCGTTCCACAGTTCCACTCCTGTTTCCGTTTTGTCACACATCCATTTATGTCTTCTACATTGCATGATCTTATGTTTTCGTTTTTGTCCCTATCCAACAGACTTTTGCCTGAAATTCGTCGAAGTATTTTTATCTCTGTTGTTTCTAGTAGTCTAGTAGTTATTAAAAATAATTTTTTAAAACTATATTGCACAATAAAACAACAGAATAAAAACTATATTAAAGTTATAAAACATTACTTAAAATTATTAAAAAAACTGAAGATCAAAAAATAAAACATACTTATATTGCGATTTTTTAAACAAATACACTTATTATGATGAAAACCAACGGATATTTCTTATAGAAATTGAACTTTTCTTGCTTTACCTTTGACAAATTCATTAATTAGATTTTCATTATTCAGGTCCTTTAAAAACTCAGATTCTGTAGAAATAATAGCAAGATTTATTTCTAGCCGTCCTGACCTATTCTAGATCTTAAGTACCTAATTGAAGCGTTTATTTGAAAAACAACACTTGTCCAAAAATGAAAATTTTGGCAAGTCAAGAAAAACTACCCAGCTTCAATTTATTTCAAATTTTACTTTTATTAAGACATCCATTGGAAGAATATCAAAATAATTGTTCAAACTTACCAAAATATATTCGAAAATATAGAGGTATTGTGTTGTATAGTTTCTGCCATGCTGAACTATTTCTAATACAAAAGAAACAAACATCACATTATTACTATCAAAGAATGCACACAACTGAAAAATTTAAGGATAAGATCATTCACACTTACAATTACCGTTTACTATGTAAGATGGGACAAGTGTTGTTTTAAAAAAAAAACGCATGAACATATGTTGTTTTTCTAAAACTATCAAAATTTTCTATGCGGTGTGAACTAAATGTGTGAACTGGAGAAAGAACTATTCTATGAGAACAATACATAAAGTCGAATTTTCGAAAAATGGACATGTGTTGTTTTTCAAATAAACGCTTGAATTCTTAATTAGTTTTAGTTTAGAAAATGATCTCTCGGCTGAAGCTACAGAAATCGGTACCTATAGTTCATAATATACGTAACGCAATAGTATAATGTTTGGGAATGAGCGGACTAAGTTATTTTTTGCAATGTTTTTTTGCTTCAAAAAATATTTAGTTTTGAATTGGATATTTATTTAACTTTGCCGAGTCAAAGGGCGCCTTTAACGCCTTGGCGCCGTCGTGCGCCGCACGACCTTGCCCATATGGAGGGCCCGTCCCTGGCTGTAGAAGCAGATTTACTGATACTGGGAATAATAATATGGAGAAGACTAGCCCTGAATAGGAAGCGCTGGAGGGATTTTTATAGAAAGTCAAGGTTCATCAAGGGTTATTCGCTCCGTGCATGATTGACGCTACACCTAGAGCCTTCACCTGACAGTTTTGGATCTCACAATTTGACGTTAAGCATATGATAAATGGGCAATACTTATTTACCATTTTTGATAAAATTTGTTATAAAAACAATGACTATGACATTACAAAGATAGCTCCAATATTGTCATTTTTCACCGCTACTCCTGTTGACATCGTTTCAATGTACTCCCATCATGGTCACGCAAGGAGCAAATAGGACTAAGTATAGAGAAGAAATATTTCTAGATTTGAAAAATTTTACGCTTTTTAGATTCTAGCATGGTAAATGCTAGGATTTTACCATGTAGCTGACGACAATAATTCCTTAGGAGGAACCGGCTTCATTATACACAAGCGTCTTCAAACAAGTATAGTATTACTAAAAAAAATTTCAACAAGAGTGATTTGTCTTACTCTCAAATTGAATACAAGGTATAATATGAAAATAATACAGGTTTATGCACCAACAACGGGCCATGATGAAGAAGAAGTGGATCTATTCTATGATGATATATTGAAGCTGCTCTTAAAGACAACCAAGGACATTTTACTTTTATATGTGTTGATTTTAACGCCAAAATAGGAATGAAATCCAACCCTACAGAAACGCCACTGAGAAACTTTGGCTTGGATGGTAGAAATGAACGTGGCGAAATACTGTTTAGGTTCATGCTGCAACACGAACTATTCCAAATGAACAGTTTTTTCAAAAAGAAACCACAGAGGAGATGGACATGGCAAAGTCCTGATGGAAAAACTCAAAAGGAAATAGATTTTATTCTCACTGACAAAAAAGACACAGTTAAAGACATTACGGTTCTAAACAGATTTGTTACCAGTAGCGACCATAGAATTGTACGAGGTAAAATAGAAATAAGCTTAAAAAAGGAGAGGTATAAGATGATTAAAAAGAAGAACAAATCAAAACCATGAATGAAACCATCAGATGTAGATAGTTTTCAGCAATGTATTTCAGACATACTTAGCAGTCCTGAAGCAGAAAGTAATGTAAACGACTTAAATAATAAATTAACAAATGCCTTACTGGAAAGTCAAAACAAATTCTGTCCTAGAACTGAAAAAGAAGAGAAGATCAGCCAAAATACCAGGCAACTAATGCAGAAAAGAAGAGAAATGAGAAGCGACACGGAAACTAAAGCTAACGAACTACAAAAATTAAATAAAGAAATATCCAAAGCTATTAGACAAGACACTCGAAAATACAACCAAGAACAAATCGAACATACCATTGAGAACAATAGAAGTATGAAAGTATTGAGAAGAAGACTAAGAACGGGGACAAGGCAGATAATAAAGATTAAAGATAGAAATGGTCATCTTACAACCAACAGAGAGGAAACCCTTAAAATAGTTGAACTTCTACAAATTGCTGTACACAAGCCAACACACAGTAAATAGCAAAGAAGATCAAGTATGTACCAGAAATATTAACAAGAAAAAAGGGCATTGTCAACCAAGGATCAGAACTGCTTCCGGAAATCACAATAGACGAAATAAAACTAGCCCTAAGAAAAGCTAAGAATAATAAATCTCCAGGCGAGGATTGTGTAGTTACTGATGCAATCAAAATCGGAGGCACTTGTCTTAAGAAAATAAAAAACCTTTTTAACATGTGCCTTTTAGATAGTAATATACCCGACAAATGGCACAATGCTGAAGTAATTCTATTGTACAAAAAAAGAGATCCCCATGAATTAGAAAATTACAGACCTATAAGCCTTCTTAGTCACTTATACAAACTCCTTACAATAATAGTAACGAATCGTCTTAAGAAAAAACTTGATTTCTACCAGCCAATGGAGCAAGCGGGATTTCGTACCGGATTTGGAACAAATGATCACCTACAGAGCATTAAAACGGTAATAGAAAAGACTATCGAATACAATCGACCACTTGTTTTGGCTTTTTTAGATTTCCATAAAGCCTTTGACACGGTAGAATTTGACAAAATTCTGGAAGCACTACAAGCATGTCGCATTAACTACCGATACACAAGGTTAATTTACAATGCTTACAAGAACGCCACTATGTCGGTGAAACTACATAAAAACACGGACCATATCCCAATCGGCAGAGGAGTCCGACAGGGCGATACCTTATCGCCTAAACTGTTTACCGCAGTACTAGAATATGCTTGTAAAAAACTTAACTGGGAAGAGCGTTAAGCTTAACTGTGAAAACTTAAATGTGTTAAAACTTAAATGTGAATATTGACGGTAGAAGATTAACAAATTTGAAATTCGCAGATGACATAGTTTTATTCTCTGACAACCTTAAGGAGATATGTATGTACAATGCTACATGAACGTCAGTTAGTGTGTGCCAGTGTAGGTCTTAAAATAAACATCTCCAAAACAAAATTCATGACAAACCTAGTACCTAGCGGAAATATCAATAGTGGAGACAACGAAGTAGAGCTAGTGGAAAAATATATATACCTTGGACACGAAATAAAGATCACAAGAGACCACTAAACATGCGAACTACGAAGAAGAATAAACCTAGCATGGGCAGCCTATGGAAAACTCGAAAGACATCTTTAAAAGCGATATACCAATTTCTTTAAAACGTAAAACATTTGACCAATGTGTGTTGCCTGTGATGACTTATGGTGCCGAAACTTTGAGATTGACAGCTACAACTTCTAAAATGCTGCAAATAGCCCAGAGGAAAATGGAAAGGTCAATGCTGAGTATATTGCTTCGTGACCGAGTTAGAAATGAAGACTTAAGACGAAGAACAGGCGTTACCGATGAATTTCTCGAATTGCCACCCTGAAATAGAACTGGGCCGGACACGTCGCCCGAATCAGTGATGGGAGATGGACGAAGAGATTACTTGAGTGGAGGCCGAGATTAGACAAAAGAAGTAGAGGAAGACCACCTACTCGTTGGACTGACGATCTCAAGAAAATGTCTAGAAATTGGATGCAAAGTGCTCAAAATAGAGCACTATGGACAAAAATGAGGGAGGCCTATGTCCAGCAGTGGACACAAAGGGCTGGATGATGATGAGATTCTACCAAAGTTAATGTTTTTCTTTATTTTCAGGTGTATGCCTTAGACTTGTTAGTTCCTGGAGTTGGCGAAATGGTAGGTGGAAGTCTGCGCGAAAATGATCTTGCAAAGTTAATAGAAAAACTGCCAAACGAACACGAACAATTAAAATGGTATACAGATTTAAGAAAATTTGGTGGTGTCCCAACAGCCGGGTATGGATTAGGATTTGAGCGATATTTGTTATTTGTGACTGGAATTCAGAACATTAAAGATGTGATACCGTTCCCGAGGTGGCCACATAATTGTAGTATGTAAATAAAATTTTAAAGAAATAAATGTTGAATATTTCAAGTATCACATTTTATTTGTTTTTCCCGGCATTTGTCGCTATCTAAGTAATATGCGATTACTGTGATTTTATATCTTCCCTACACTAATGTATGAAGTTGAGTCATGGACTCTCACAGACGCTACCTGCAAGAAAATTGAGGCTTTAAAAATGTGGTTTTATTGTCGAATGATGAAGATATTTTATACCGACCACGTTACCATTCAAAAAGTCATATTAACACGTTTACAGACAGAACGTCTATAGACGTCTAATTTCCATTGATGGAATGTGACACAACGTCTATAGACGTTGCATTTTTCCCTATTCTACTATGCAAAATACATATAGTGTCACAACACTTGCTTATACATTTGACGCACTGTCTGTCAACGTTGTTAAGCAGGGCCCCCGCAAGGCTGATTGGCGCCCGCGTGCGGGACATATTTTAGCGCCCTTTAAATCTACTATATGTATAAAACTAATAAATATTTTTGAAAAATTTAAACCCAGAATGAAAAACTACATTACTTTTGAGGCCGAAAGTCCCTGAAAACTTCTATAATGTTTATTTTAATAAGTTAAAGGGGTGAAAATAAAAGAGAAAATTTAGTGTGATTTTTAATAATTGCAAATATTTAATTCAAAAGACACTTTTTATTTATTTTAAGGGACTGTCGGCCCTCGGCAATAACGTTATCTTTCATTCTGCGTTTAAATTAAAAAAAAAATATTTATTAGTTTTCTCAGGATTCGAAAAAAATGAATACATTTAAAACACATTGAAAATTTTGCGCCTTTCCCCTTAAATTGTTTGCAATATTCATGAAACCTGCATATTACATTAATAATATATTAAGTAAATAAACAATAATATTTTGCCATTTCAAAGTTTTCAAACAAATTTTATACAAGGTGTCTACATAACTAGGAACGATATGGAAAACTGTTTTATTATTAATTTTACGAGAAAAAGTTATTCTTCATAAAAAGTTCCGCATTGTCTAGAACTCAGAATGCAACCATCAAATATCAAATTTTATTAATCTTATACGAGGTATGTTAAAAAATATGAATTTCGATCAAGAGCAAAGTACGTTTAGTTTTCACAATATTGAAAAGTTATTATGAAAAGTTGTTCAGCATTAAAATCTATGCTTCTATATTATATGTAATTACATCCTTCTAATTGAAATATATTGTGATCTAGAAAGACACCTTTACTTTTAATCGAAACTCATATTTTTTACATATATCTCATATAAAATTGAAAAAATTTGATAGGATTTGATGGTTGCATCTTCGATTTTTGACCATGCAAAGCTTTTTAGAAAGAACTTTTTATCGTACATTAATTGTACTTTTCAACAGCTCCCTTTTCATTTATTAGAAATAATGTGATAAGTCTTTTATTATTAATAATTAGCCATTTTCAGTTATTACAAATAATGTGATAACTCTTTTCTCTTTTATTATTATTAATTAATTAATTAATAACAATAAAAGAGTTATCGCATTATTCGTAATAAATGCAAAAAACGTTGGGGATCTGTAATTTGAGAAAAAAAATTTCAATTAAAAGGATGTAATTGCATAACAGTTTTTAATTAATTCCAAACAACTCTTCATAATAATAATTTTCGATATTGTGAAATATAAGGTACTTTTGATCGAAATTCATATTTTTGATATTCCTAAGATTGACACAATTTTATATTTGGTTGCATTTTAGTTTTTAGACTATGCAAAGCATTTTATGAAGAATAATTTTTTTCCGTAAAATTAATAATAAAAAAGTTTCCCATATGGTTCCAAGTTACGCAGACACAATGTCTTAATTATTTTCTTTTTTTTTTCAAAATAAATTGTAAATTGTGGATTTTTATAAGGAAACCCGATATAAGTATTTAAAATGAATAATTTTATTATTATTCTATGCAATGATTATGATACTTACCATTTTTTACACAAAAACAAAAGTTTAAAATCAGTAAAGATACTCAAGTCAAATACATAATCATAATTCATTTGTTTACTTAAGGGTAATTATCATAAATTTGAGTAAATGATTATCTTTATACCAGTCAAACTGCTTGATCCAGCAAGTTGTGATTTTGTTGGAGTAAAACTCTTAAGTTGCGTTTTATGAGTGTTAATCTATGTTTCTACTTGTCAAGGAGTGTGATTTGATGTTTATTTGACTATTTTGAGTGTCGCTTTAGTTTACAACATAAAATCGATCTGATGGTATGCCAAGCGTAATTCAATCTACTTCAAAGGAAAAAACTAGGAAGGAACAACAAAATGTAATATATTTTTGACGGAGTAAGTTTAACATTTCAGGACGGGAATAATTATTTTTCAGTAATAACACAATGTTTGATTTTTGAGATTTCTCTAGCTGTTCATGAAATAATTAAAATTGTATTATATAATTGTTTTGTATAAAAATGATTACATATCTCATTTAAAATAAATATTTCTTATTTACCAAACCTTCGGTTTGGCGCGCCTCGGGGGTTACGCCCGCGTGCGCCGCACGCGTTGCACGCCCGGTTACGGGGGCCCTGTTGTTAAGAATAAAAAAAAAGAAAAAAACTGTTAACAACAACAAAAACAGCTAAAATCGAATACTTCGGTTACATAATGAGGAACAGCGAAATACATGGATTGCTGCATTTAATTTTACTGGGAAAAGTAAAAGCAAAACGGGGACCAGGAAGGCGAAGCATTTCCTGGCTGAAAAATCTACATACGTGGTTCAACACAACAACCACAAATCTGTTTACAGCAGCAGTGTGCAAAGTACAGATTACCATGATGGTCGCTAACATCCGAAACGGATAGGCACTATAAGAATTAAAAAGAAGAAGTATTTTGCGAATTTTTGTTAAAATGGGTCTCTTGTTGTATAATTCGACATATTGTACCGTCTTCTGAAGGACAGTGTTAAAAAGGAGACACGTCAACGCATGTCCATATCGTAATTTGTCATGTGTATCAAAAATATGTGATGTTCATCCTGTATCTATATTTTGGAGATCATTTTATAGATTACAATATTAACATTAACAATTAAAGTGATAACAAACAAACTGAATAAAATAATAACAGCAAAAGAACAAGGTTTTCGGTCGAGAAGATCATGCACCGACACTATATTTATAATGGGGCAGGTTCAACAGAGGTCATTAGAATACAAAAAACCGGTATATTTATGTTTGATGTACTTTAAGAAGGAATTTGACAGGATCAAATTAAATACGTTATCCATTTATTGTACGTAAGAGAGGTGCCTCTAGAAACAATTAAAACTATCGAAAATATCTACCAGAACAACACAATAAAAGTAGAAGGATAGTTAACTGACCCAATTGAAGCTGGCAATGGGATAAGAGGGGAATTCCCCGAGTACTCTATTGTTTAACTTTATCATGGATGAAAAAAAATAAGAACTAAAAAAGATACCAAATGAAAAAAAAAAACAACTTAAAATAATCTGCAGACAATGCAATATTGTCTGCAGATCTATTATTTTGGCAAGACCATTGTGGAAAATTTTTATTTCTTTGTATACTGGTTACTTTCCGGACCCTTGGAAATTAAGTTTTTAACGCCAATACATAAAGCTGCTAGTAGATCCGACATTACAAATTACAGACCAATTTCTATACTAAGCACTATTCCTAAGTTATTTGAAAGCTAGTGTCGGACTGCCTCTCGGTATGTTTCAAATTGTTTCCAGTAGATGAGCAATATGGTTTTCAGAAACACAAATCATCGGGAATTAAATCTTTGCTATTTGGATGCGTTGTCAAGTGATTTGGAGGGTGCGGGTATCAAATTGATTCTGTTTATACAGACTTCTCCAAGGCATTTGACAGGGTAAATCATAACATCCTATTGTCTAAATTAGAAGCTGCTGGAGTAAACGGGAAACTGCTTGAATGGCTGGAAAGCTACCTAATTGGAAGGCGCCAAGCAGTAAGGATCCAGGATTGTCTATCTCAGGATGTAGTTGTCAGTTCTGGTGTCCCTCAGGGTTCACATCTGGGTCCGCTATTATTTATTATATTTATAAATGCCATTGCAGATATAAACTGTGATAAGCTTTTGTTTGCGGATGATTTAAAAATCTTATCTAGTCCTGCATGACGATTCCGAAAATCTGCAATATCAATTAAATAAAATACAGGATAGGTGTAAAGAAAATGAAATGGAGCTAAATGTCAAAAAGTGCCATAAAATTAGTTTTTATCAAGGTATAGAACGTATATTCCGTTTGAATCCACACTTGATAACACCCCACTAGGTTGTGTTAATACAATAAGAGATCTTGGAATACTGTTTGACAAATCGCTAAAATTCGCAGATCATATCGATTCTATTATTTCAAAGGCATTACAGATGCTTGGCTTAATGAAACGAAACTGCTATAATTTTAAAAGTCCCAAAACCCTAAAATTGTTATACTGTTCTTTTGTTAGACCTCACTTGGAATACTGTTGTAGTGTTTGGTCACCTTACTATAGTGTTTACGTAGAAAAAATTGAAAAAGTTCAAAATAAATTCCTTAGGTTTTTGTGATTTAAAATTAGAGCTATTAATGGGAGTAACAGGTTTTACAGTTATGACGAAATTAGAGCATGTATAAATATCAACACCCTGGAAGAACGTCGTTATCACCATGATTTGAAAATTCTGTATAGTTTGTTAAATAATACAGCAAATAGTCATTATTTAGTGTCTAAGGTTGGTTTTAAAGTTCCTTCATACAATACTTGAAATGCAGTTGAAACCACTTTTCATGTACCATTTCATCGATGTAATTATGGCCTCAATGAACCTATAACTAGAATGTTACGTCTAGCAAATCAAAATAATGAGAGGCTTAATTTTAGTTCCACACCTAACCAATTTCTACGCGACTTGCAAAAAATTAATATTGCCTCTTAATTGTTTTGTCTTGTCCACCTTTACCAGTCTGTTTCTAATTTGTTCTGTATGTAATTTATTTCTTTTAACTATTATATTTTATGTGTTATATATACGACTTATATTTAGTATACTAAATTGTTCCAAAATTTGTAAAATTGTAACTGTATTGCCAGTATTGCGCTTGTCCCGTGGAAATAAAAAACAATGCAATATTAATCTCTCAAAGTGAAGATGATTTACAACGTATGCTGCACTAATGTAATATAACCGCTGGAAAATTTCACATGTTATTTCCCCAAAAAAGACCAAATGCATGGTTATAGCACCAAATCTACTAAGATTGAGTTGGAGAGTCAGACAATAGAACAAGTCATGGAGTTTATATCTAAGCAACACACTATATACATAGCTAGGGAAAGCTCGAAACAAAAGTGAATAAAGCAAACAGAGCCGCAGGTTGCCTGAATGAAACAATATGGAGAAATAAAATTATTGGAAAAGAATTTAAAGGCAGAATTTATGAAACAGTCATCAGACCAATAATGACATACGCGGCAGAAACACGACCTGATACAGAGAGAACAAAAATAATGCTAGAAACGGCAAATATCAAACCCTTCGAAAAATCGATGGCATCGATCGATCGAAGACACAATGGGATAGAGCTAGAAGTGCAGATAGACCAAGTGCGGATCCAGAGAGGGGGCTATGGCCCCCTCCGAGAATTTAAAAAAATATAAATTTAAATATTTGCTATTTGCAGTTCAAATGTTTTTACTTTCAAATACATATTATTCCGCTTGCTACGTTAATAATGAATCAGGTTCAAAGTGCAAATTATTACTCTGTCATATTTGACGAAAGGATTGACGCATCCCACATAGAAAAGCTTTCTCTAAATTTGAAATACATACACAATAACAACATTCTTGAAGACTTTGTGAAGTTCATTGACGCTTATGAGAACATAAAAATAAATTAGTGAAAATCAAGAAAGAGGGAAAGAACAACGCCGGACAGGAGAAAAATTGAAAAAAAAAGTATTAAACTTGTTGAAAGAACTGCACTTGGATTCGAAGAAATGTGTAGGAATCAGTACTGATAGTTGTAGAGTAATTAGCTCTACAGTAACAGAAATAAAAAAGGTCGCAACAAATGCAGTTAGATGTCCTTGCCCGAATCATATTTTAAACAACTCCCTTTCAACTCCTATTAATATATCGTCCATCAGAAACACAGTGGAAATAATGAAGTCAGTAGTTTTTAACATGTCAGCCAAAAGAAATGGTGTTTTAAAACTGAACCTCTGACAAAATTTAACAAGTTTATGCGAAACAAGATGCGTTGAGCGCGAGCGCCATGAAAACGTAATCCAGTTCAGATCTGTCATTTTAAATGTAATTGCAGCACTAACATCTATCTCAACATGAACATGGAAGGATCCAAAACTGCTACACTTGCATCAATTTTGATTAATTCTTTATGCACATCTGAGTTTCTAGTATCAATGATGTCACTGATTGACATACTAAAATTAACATTACCACTAAACCGACTTCTACACACAAAATCTCTTGATGCTAATCTGGCGACAAGGGTGTTTCCAATACCATGTTAACTTTGAATGATCGAAGATCTAACTGTGAAGAAAGTTTTACTAAATCTTTACCGATGAAGTTAAAGAATTAGCAGACTAATTGGAGGTTAGGTTAGGTCAGGTTAGGGTGGAACTATTAAAACCTTTGAAGAAAGCAGTTAAACAGTTTTCACCTATCATGGATATTGGTGATACACAGACAAACATTCTTCTACTGCCAGACGAAGTAACAATGGTGCTTGACGTTTGTGACGCAAATGTTTTTATGAGACTCAAAAGTGCGTGAAAAGTGTTAAAACTTTCCATTTTAACCCTAATTTTAAAAAAATTTCCCCCAGACCCCGTGTACCCCCCCCCCCAAAAGTTTATGTCTCCTCCCGAAAATCGGTCCTGGATCCGCCCTTGAGATAGACGACGGAGATGCAAGGTGGACAACATTAATATCTGCTGGGTAAAAAACAGAAGAGTAGAATGGAACTACCACATAAGCCGAATAACAACAAATATAGTAGTAAGGACGGCGAGGGAAGAAGATCAGTGGGAATACCACAAAAACGATGGAATGACAACTTACTGGAGGCACATTGAAAAAACAGAGTCATGTCTACACAAAAAGAAGAAGACTTTATACATTACAGTCCTCTTTATAGTCTGATCAATTTATCGAAAATGTTAATTCGTCCATAACTTTATATAGTTTAGTTCTTAGTACGTCATCATAAGGTGATTAAAGATAATGAAGAGATGGAAAGTATTGACATTAAGTTCATTGTTTTTTTTTCACAATTTACCGCAGTAGAAATATCTGGTCGGTTGAAAGCTGAATATTTGTAAAGCCATGTTGATAATAAGTTCTACATTGTAATTGGTCACTTTTTTGTAGCGGACAAACATTTCTGGTACACCACTCTTGCTGCGAATTTGTTCTGAAGTTGTAATTATCATAAACTTTTATAATAAATTTAAAAATATAAAAATAAATTTATTCAAAATGTAAATTCGTGATAAAATATAGCAGTTAGTAAAATATTCATTTAACATCCTATATAGTTAGGTCTTCTCTTTTCCTTGAAAGCTACCAATGCTTCTATCCTGTCCTTCGTAGGTAGTAATTGGCAGTAACATGCTTCTTCAATAGCCAAACCTGTAGCTAAATCAACCTCCAATCCTTTGTTAATTGCCTTTTTAGCCATTTTAACTCCAACCGGACCATTAGGCAATATTTTTTCGGCTATGCTCAATGCTTTTCGGAAAGCAGCATCGTTATTTTCGTTTTGCTCCACCACATGGTTGACAATACCATATTCTTTAGCTTCTGTGCCATCGAAAATTGCTGCTGTAAATATAAGTTCTTTTGCCAATGAAGGGTTTATCAGTCTTGGAAGGGTTTGAGTTCCTGCTGCACCGGGCATAATGGCTAAACTTGTTTCTACAAGACCCATCTTCGCTGTACTTGTGGCTACTCTGATGTCTGAAGATAATGCAATTTCAAGACCACCACCTAAAACAAAACTTTGATAAAATATATATCTTCCTAATTGTTTAATTATTTCCTAATTATTACTAATTGTTTCCTACTTAAGTGGATGGCCTACAAAGGTTTCATCTATTTTGATGACCATGAACGAAAAATTTTTAATAATATCGTTTTCTTTTGAGATTATGGTTGCATGGAAGAATGCTCAGAATATCTGAACAGCAATGCAGACCAACGAAGCTGTGTTAAATAGAGCAATTGAGTTATTGAAAACCAGTAGCGTACTGATAGATCGGCGGGCCCTGGTTCCAGTTGGGATGCGGGCCCGCCCTCCAATAAAAATACACATTGTATATCAACAGTTTTTAATAAACATTAAATATAAATCATAATGTTTCATAAAATAAATCATATTAAGTGATACATATTGGGGCGATGTGTGCTTTTGCCCTGGGGGTGTTTCACCCCTTCTCGGAGGTGAAAAACATACGTTCAAAATAAATCTGAAATTGGAAAAACTCACTAATTCTAAGTAACTTTAGTTCTGTTGAGTTTTTTTCATTAAGTCAATACTTTTCGAGATATTTGTGAGTGAATATGTTCATTTTTCACCAAAAAAAACACCTTTTGAGACGGGTTTTTAAAAAAATATTATAATAATATAGCCTATAAAAAAGTGAAAAAAATGGTGTATATGCGAAGTCTGTAGACCCAGGAGAAGCAGAATTGTAGGTAATGAAAAGTAGGTTGTTATTCGTCAAATTCCAATTTGAATAATATTTCAACGTGAAATAACCAAAAAATGAAGCGTTTTAAAAAACTCATCACAGCTTTTTTAAAGTTTTTAAAAAAGCTTTATTTTTGTATTTTTTTATGTTTCTAGCATCAATATTAAGTGTAACGCTAAAAATAAGATTGGTCGCTTTTTTTGGTAAAAAAAATTTGATCTGTAAGTTTTATCGGTTCAAAGTGCTCATTTTTAAAAAAAATTCAGTTTTAAATTAAAAATTTTGAAAGAAGATTTTTTTAAATACTTATTATACAAGGATAATTTAAAAATTATTGGTGATACCAAAAATCGCAACTAGTAAAAAAAGTATTGGTTTTACTATTGTGAATATTTTGTGAATATGTTTCCTGAAGACAAAAATTGGTTATATAAGATATGGCTGTTCAAAATTTGCATACACTCGTGATTAGTGATTCGTTTAAGCCCATTTTTGAACCAACGAATCTTACATATCTTATAAACAATACATAAGGAAAGTACCTAATTTGTGAAGCGGTAACGATTAATTTAATTTCGGATGCTAATTAGAGGGTGATTTTCACGATTTTTTTACCAACCAAAAAAAAAGACACCAAATTATTTTGATCGTAACTAACTTCCTTTTGATGTTGTAAACTTATTTAAAAAACATTGGAAGATCAAAACAGTAACTTAATATTAATTATATCGTTTTTCATACTGACATGACTGTTCAATTTACGCCAACCGTTTTTATAAATAATGAAACTCAAAAATTTTCTACATCTAAATCTTCAGTCATAATGAAAAACATTAATATCGGAAAACTAAAACGGCTTTTAAAAAATGAACATTGGAATGAAATTTAATTTATATCAACAAAATAGATTCTCAAATTGCATATTATGATACATTTATAAATAAGTTGAATAATTACATACAAACCTCAAGGTAAATAAAACGGTTAAATAAAAAATATCAAAAAAAAACCTTGGATAGCGGTGGGGTTGATCTTTTATTAAACGACGGGATTTTCTTAAAAAGAAATTAGTGTCTATATTTATCCTTATTATCCTTACCACTACATATTGTCTATATTGTTTTCAAATTTTTTGATGAATAGTCATTCGTGGTTTTTATTTATAAGTAGGGGAAAGGTAGGTAAAGTGGAATAATTACCGATTCAAGCTTGTATCCCGGTAGAAGTATTCGTCTTAAAAGTTTGAGTTTATGGAAGAAGCCACTTACGTTATAGCCCTACGTAGTACTGTTAAGAAATTAAACTAATATATCACCACTTCGGAGAAAAACGTCAAAAGTAAAAGTGGTGTAATATTCCACTTTACCCGCCATATTGGAGGTAAAGCGGAATACAAAAACTTAAAATGAATTAATATTATTTATTCAACTAAGCATATAAACAGAGCTCAGGAACATTGAAAAACCCTCGTCTTAACTGTTTTGGTTCATTAATAATCATTTTAATGTCCTTAATGTTGTAATCTAATACATCATCTTTATTAGGCCATTTGAAATATTTTTGCGTCCTTTCCATACACTTTACAGACGCTGATTCACCTGATTTTGAAATTACTAAACCGGGAAATGTTTGTCCGTTGTACTCTACAGCTACATATATCCCTTCCTTAATATCTTCTGTTTTTATGGTAGGAATTTGAACTGGTAGGTCCAACTCTGAACCGCTGTCGGTGTCACTATAAATGCTGATGTTTGCATCATCTTCTTCTTCGCTGTCGCTTTGAAATAGTTGCTTCGTAACTTTCTTGGTTGGATTTTTTGGGGTCGGAGCCTTCAAATTCTTTAACTCTTCAATAAAAGGGGTAGAAGTTGCTACTACAGTTTTTCCCGATCGAGCCCTTTTCTTCGTTGGATTTTCGATATTTGAAGCGACCCGTGGGATAGGTAAAATATCCGCAGGACTAACAATAGTCTTATGGAGGAGAATGTCATTTGACACTGGAGTGGACGCTGATGGCAGGTTAGATGTAGCGAGTAGAGGCCCAGGACGATCAGTTGTATCTGCAGCCACGAAAACGTTTGGATCAGGTCTCTCAAACGGCCAAATACCCGTCTTCTTAAATCCTGAGATAGCTGTTGCCATACTAGCTGCCTTCAAGTAAGCTTCTCCGAAGAGAGGACCGACATCATGAATCGTCACAACTTTCCCCGGGTGGGTTCGCAGCCAAACTCGCACTGCCTGTTCATAGAAGGTCGACATGGGATACATAAATGATACGTCCAGTGGCTGAAGTCGATGTGTGCAATGTGGTGGTAGCACCAGGATGTCTACAAAGTTTTTCTTAGCAAGCTCTAAGACTTCAATGTTTTTTATGTGGGTTGAATGGCCATCTAAAATTAGTAAAACCCTGTCCTCGGAGGTAGGCTTCGCAAATTTAATAAAATGGTGAAACCAAGCCGTAAAGATTTCGGTCTGCATCCATCCAGAAGCATGCGTGAAAATTTTGGTATTCAGAGGAACTCCAATGTCGAATGTCAAGTGATATCTCACCCGTGGAAAAATAAGAGCAGGAGGGATGTATTCCCCTGCAGCGTTGAAGCAAATTTCTGCAGTTGTAAGCGTACCTCTTTCAGCTGATGATAAAACTCCTACTTGCTTTTTCCCCTTTTTTGAAATAATCTTTGAAGGCTTATTTGGCACGGTAGAGATTCCGGTTTCGTCACAATTATAGATGCGGTTAGGTTTGTAGTTGTGTTTTTGGTATAAGTCTTCCAATAAATCAAAGAACTTTCCGACACTAACTGCGTTAAATGCTGACGCTCGCGCTGCTGACGTTTTTTCTGGAAGTCGAAGTGAAAGAACTGGGTGCCGTTTCATGAAACCAAGCAACCATACTTTACCAGCTTCTTTCTTCTCATTATTGAATCTATGTTCAATGTTATTTCGTATGGCAAACTCGTAGGTAAGATATTTTAAGTCAGAAATAGTTAGCCCAAACAGGCGTTCTTCCATTTTAAGAATATAGTCTACCAACATCCTCTCTTGATCTACCGTGAACACGCAACGGAATCGTCCAAGTTGCTTCACTAAACGTTCTTCTGGTGGTCGCTTTAATCTTCTAAAAAGAGTTGTCGATGGAATGTTATATTGTTTTGCAGAAGAATGAATTGATAAACCACCTTGACATGCAGTTAGAGCCTCAGCCATTGCCTTCTCGTCCCAACTCTGCTGCGAAGTCTTTCGTTTGTAAAAATTAGGCATGCTAAAAAAATGTTGTCACTTAATAACATTGTTAAACTTTTAGGAGGTAAAGTGGAACGTCATTCCGCTTTACCCGCATACGTTTCATTCCACTTTACCCGCATCAACATTTTTTCTGTACAAACACGATAGCTACTAACCAAACGTGCTAATAAGTTAAATAAAGAGTATTTATGTCCACAAATAACCATTTTATACAATAGATAATAAATACGGTTAGAAAAACTTACCTGTTGCTGATAAGAAATTTCGTCTTAGTCACCAAATATTACAACTTTTTGTTAAAAAACAATGATCTTGTTTAACTCACATGAACATATCAATGAAAGTGCGCCATATTGAAGTAAATATTGCCAAATGTCAAAAGGTATATTGTGGTAGGAGTTACAACAAAAACCGCCAATTTTCAAATTAAATTTTAAGCTTATTCCGCTTTACCCACCCATTCCACTTTACCTACCTTTCCCCTACCTTCACAAAAATTAAAATTTATTAAGCAGTTACATTTCTTAGTGTATACCTGTGTAGTTCACAATGTCCCCATCAAATTAGAAACAAAAGAAGCAAAAAGCGCGTTAGAGCGGGCCCCTGCGTGGCCCGGGCCCTGGTTCCGCGGAACCATGCTCAGTACGCCACTGTTAAAAGCTATCTAGGGCATCTTCTTATAGCAGACTAGTACAGAATACTTCAGTTATCATAGAAGGTAAAATCGAAGGCCGCATAGAAATTGGCAAGCAGATGTCATGGCTCAAGAACATTGGCGATTGGACAGGAATACGCAGTAAAGACCGAACGACTATTTCGATTAGCTGAAGACCGCAAACAACTTGCCAATGTAATTGCCAACGTTAGGGGGACCTAATATGGTACCGAAAGAATTAAAGTATTAAATACACTTTTGTTAGGGCAAATCACTTTTGCCGCTAAATATTTAAATTTAAACTTCAAAAACACACAGCTGAAATTTCTACGCAAGGTACAGAAGAACCGTTATTGCGCATATAAGCGGAAGCGTACTAGCATTTCTAAAAATGGCGAAGAACATACATCGTACCGTCCGCGAATAGCAAAAGTTTCAAATAAATCAATAATCGGCGTGATACAAAACTCCTTAAAGTTGCTGATTCGGTGCATGGAAGAGTGCATAGGTAACTGGGGCCCCAGATTCGGAGACGACAACAAAAAACAGTGAGTGTGATCTTTTGTGTGTGTTTACCGGTTCATCATCATTATATTCTTATCAATTTGTATGTCAGTTCACGAAATTTAAAATTAGCAGACATATAATACAGTTCACGAAGGAAACAATCATATTCTAACTGCCATGTGCTAACAACTTTTGTATTTTCTCGGAACTATGAACTCAAAGAAATAACGAGAATGATTAATGAATAACAATGATTAACTCCACAGGTGATTACATCCAGAAAATCCAAATCAGAATAGAAAAGGCTAGATCCATGAAAAAACGAGTATCATTCGAGCTAAGGGTGTACAGAAGAATTCTGAAAATACTCTGGAAAGAACACGTCACAAAGAGGTTCTGAGAAAGATGAATGAAGAAATGGAAATCTTAAATGCCGTCAAAACAAAAAAAAATTAGAATATCTCGGACATATTACACATGAAGAGAGACTTAACTTGCTCCAAATAATTATGCAGAGAAAGGATTCAAGGAAAAAGAAGCATAGGTATAGACCTGGATACCCCGTACCAAAAAAAAGTTGATTAATAGCAAGCTCAAAATTTGTTAATAGCTTAACGGTGTCTAGTCGGACAAACTTTGATGTATGGGAAAAATGGAACAGGGGAAGTTTTAATTGTGGAACAGGTTAAAAATTTGGAACGTTAGACTACTAAAACGTTCCATATATTTTATCGGACAGAACTTCCAATTGATTTGTTACCATTTCATTAAACTCTCATGCAAAAATCAGACTGGTGTTTATCGCCAACTGGGCATTTTAATGAGTGGAACACGAAGAACATGCCAAATGACAGGAATCATGTTGGTTAGTAATAGCAGTCTGATTTTTGCATGAGAGTTTAATGAAAGGGTAACAAATCAGGGGGTCCGGACAAATAATCCCCGGACAAAAAAAATCCCGGACAAAAAATCCCCACAAATTTTTTGGACAAAAAATCCCCACAAAAAATCCCGGACAAAAAATCCCCACAAATTTTTTTGGACAAAATATCCCCACAAAAAATCCCGGACAGAAAATCCCCAAGAAATGTTTGCTGTCGAATAGTTCTCTAAAAGTTTTCCCGTGAATGGTGGAAGATATGGGAAATAAGCTAAGGCTGTGGGAATCATGCTGTAATTGGCTTAAATCTTTTGATCACTCTGCTTTGAGTAACTCTGTTCAAGACATTGTCTATTCATGATAATAACTGATAACTATACTGAAAAAAATAATCTTGATTATACTAATGTAAAAAATCCGTTCCACGCATCGCCATGAAAGTTATACAAAGCTTTTTGATTATTTTGACTTTTTTGTTGGTTTTGGGGAACAAATTTATGTTCATTACTATTCGATATCAGGTTTTTAGAAAACGTAATTGAGGATCTGTGTGCATCCATAAAAAAACTTTAAAAATTTATCCATAAATCAAACCAGATATGGCTGCATGGGGGAGAGGCCAGATGGGAGAAGGTCTGTAGGGCGGCCTAGAAAAAGATGGAAAGATGCAGTCTGGCGGCCTAGAAAAAGGTGGAAAGATGCAGTCTGGCGGCCTAGAAAAAGGTTGAAAAGTTATAACGCCATTGATGATGATGATGACTAAATATTTTTGACGTTAAACTTACAAAAAGGAACAGAATTTTTTGCATTATCGTTCCACAATTAAAACTTCCCCTGTTCCAGTGTTCCTGTTCAGTTTGTCCGACTAGACACCGTTAAGCTATTAACAAATTTTCAGCTTGCTGTTAATCAACTTTTTTTGGTACGCGGGATCTAGGCCTAATAGGGAGACGCAGAATATCATGGCTGCGCAACCTGAGAGAATGACAGGGATGTATATCAAATGAAGTTTTCAGAGCAGCCGTCTCTAAAGTCCGAATAGCTATGATGATTGCCGACCTTCGTCGCGGAGATGGCACTTAAAGAAGAAGATTTTCTCAGACTATGAAATTACAAACATAAAATATTATGCTAGTTTTTAAAAAATAAGGGGAAAAATGAATTACTAGTTACATACCCATTGCAGCTCCATCGATGGCCGTTATAACTGGTACTGGCAAATTGATTATTTTATATGCCATGCTTCTTAACTTCAGACCAAATTGATAAACTTCATTTGAACTCATTTCTATCCTTTCTTTTAAGTCAGCACCTTAAATGAAAGTAAATACGTATTAGTAAAAGTAAGGTAGCCGAAAAGATATCCATAAAGGAACGTGGAATATACCAGGAACCAACGAAGCCGATCAATTGACCATAATACTCAGCTCTAAAAGATAATATCAAGAACAGACATAATTAACGTCAAAACGTATCGTGGGGCGAACTCTGACTCAGATCACTATCTTGTGGGGACAAAATTACGGCAGAAAATCACGACAGTGGCAAAAGGGACAAATAGTCAAATTAAAAATGGACTGTTGAAAGATTCAAAAGTCCAACAAAGGGACAAGAATATCAAAATGCTCTCGAAATAAAACTCAACGGAATCAAGAGAGGAAGATACCACAGAGGAGGAATGGAGACAATTAAAAACAATGATAACAGAGTCAGGAGAGGAAACTTTCGGAAAAGCCAAAAGGGTAAACGAGACAATATAGGTATTATACGGCGCCGGCGGAGCAGCACGTTGAAAATTCGAGTTATGAAGAAGTAGTTAAAATAATAAAGAAACTAAAAAACAATAATGCGTCAGAAACAGACAAAATTTCGGCAGAATTTTTAAAGCATGGATGATCCGAACTCTGTATCATTTGTAAATATTTTTTTTCTCATGATCATCTTTCAGTGCGTCACAGTTTTTCGATTTCTTTCTAACGCATTAAATTGTATGTGACAGAAAAAAAGGCACGTCCGTGATTACAGACATTTACAACATTTATTCTAGTTATTCTAGTTGTCGATAGATGGCGCCATAATAAAAAAATATTTTTTTTAATTAGATAATAATATTACAAATATAATCTGTATAATTTATAAGGCTATACAAATCAAAGAAAATACCATTTTATAAATGCAAGAAACACATTTGATTTGTTTTTATTCCAAATTGAAAATAAAATGTGACAACTGTCAGATTTAACTAAAATGTCATGTTAGAATAAATGTCATAAATGTGTATTATCACGGACTTACCCTTTTTCCTATCATTTGTTACGCACTGAAAAATGCTCATGAAAAGGACAATACCAATAATGTATGACGTAGATATATTAATATTATGTGACATCACAGAAGCTCGAAACAAATGACTGTGAATGAAAAGCCCTATACTCCGAAAATATAATTGGTGATTGTCAAAATGGATTCAGACTAAATAGAGCCACTACATATTATAACGTGTGATCCAAAATTATTGTCACCATAGGTGGCTCTGAACGACAGAGATGGTTATACAGTGCATGTCTATTCTTAATTCAGATATACTTTCTAGTTTACTTCAACTTTGAAGTGTACGTCACTTAACAAGAAAAGTTAGGTTATGTAGAGATGTTGGTGGTGGACATATACAGCATTTTGTTTGATTTTATTTATTATTGTTTGTTTATTTTTGATTAAAGTTCTGTGTTAAAGGTTTTGACTGATTTTTATGTTTTATAATGTTACTCAAAATTAATTGATAAACCAATGATATAAATTCAGATTAAAACAAGACATACGTAATTTTTTGCACGGCTAGCTTTGATCCCAATAATTGTGGATCGCTCGTTATCTAATATATTCATACCAAGAACGCAAGAGAAAGCTTATGAATACGACATAGAACTATATTAATATGTATACATATTTTAAACAAGCTTTTGATAGTGTGAAAAGAGACAAAATGCAAAAGAAATATATCAGTCTCATAAAAATGATGTTGCAGTGTTTAAAAGCCGCAGTCAGAGTAGAAGGAGAACTGACTTCTCTGTTTGACATCAACATGGGAGTGAGACAGGCAGATGCTCTATCAACTATGCTATTCAAACTAGATCAAGATCTAGTCAAGATCAAGATCAAGGCAGTCGTCAGAAAAACCAATGTAACCGGCAATATAAACACCAAAACAGTACAAATTACTGCATATGCAGACGATGTAACTATCTATCATTAGTAATAGGAACAAGCCACAGCTAAGGGTACGAACAGAACAAGTGGGTCGCGGTGGGGGAGGAGGTCGCGGTGGATGCTACTAGTTAAGTCGCGGTCGATATCGACAGCACATAGCAAGGAGGTTACGTTTACGTGCGCTGCTCAGTTGAGCTAGGACTACTATCAAGTGAAGTAGTATGATGAAATTTGAATGACATAAGGATTGTGCTTTTGCGATGTTGTGTCAGTCAAGTGATGATAGTGATGAAACGACAGCTGTCACCAAGTGGTGACTGATGGGTAATATACCCAACAGTGCTTCCGGGTCCGCGTCTTGTCCCACAATACGGAAGTGAGCTGCACAATTGCTATTCCTCCTTCATATTTAGCACTTGAAATTCAAAAATAAACTGAATACGCAAAAGAGATTGTAGGTAGCAACTCGAAGTACCGTAGCGCACGAAATAGCAGGGGGCAGGGTAATGACAACTTGATCTTGAACTCACCAATCACAGGGAAGCATCGCAGTAGGCATCCATGTAAAAACAAACTCACTTGATTTTCAAAAGCATCGATGTAAACCTCCTGAATGGCATCGCGCTAAACCTCCACCGCGACTTTCCTGCTCTGTTCTCTTCCAACCACTACAATGTGTTTGTTTTACTTGGATGTCGACATCGACCGTGATCGCGACCTCCACCTCCACCGCGACCCACTTGTTCTGTTCTTACCCTAATGGAAGCGTTCAAAGAAGAGATTCTCGAAAAAGAGGGCTTAAAATAAACGAAGTACATGACCGTCAATAGAACACGTGACAATGAAGATAATATCACAATAATAAACAATTATACCTAACAACAATAATCTACGTAGTAAATTTACTGAAAAGATCGCCAAGTACAGAGATCTGGAAATTCAAATACGAAGACAATGGAGAATGCAAAGTACCCAGACGATACCTATTATTATGTCTACTACTGGAGTCATTCCGAAGAACCTCCTCGAAAGCATAAAAAAGCTGGGTCTAAATGAAGATTTTTACAAGACCATGCAGAAAGCTGTACTACTCGCAACAGCCAGATGTGTACGAAAATTTTTGGGATATACACCTGCATACCAAGTCACCTAGGCCTCGATAACACGGAAAGAGTCCTACCAGAGCTCAATCCTTTTGATACCGTAGGTATCTGGGATGAGTCAATTTTCCCCTTAGAGGGAGTGTGAGCCATATGGCTAAATCTGGATGACAAGTATACTATCGAACGTGTGGATGCCTTCACATATGTGGGCACAGAAATCAATCAGAAGAATTCCGTAAGTAGCAAAATTAATGCACGTATTTCCATCGGCAATCGTACATACTATGCTAATAAAAGATTGATGACATCGAAATTATTAGACAAAGAACAAAAATGACTATCTACAGAACATTGATTAGATCCGTAGTAACCTATGGTTGTGAAATCTGGGTAATGACGAAGAAAGATGAAGCCCAACTCAGAACTTTCGAGAGAAAAATACTGAAAAAAGTATATGGCCCGGTGCAAGAGGAAGAAGACATGTGGAGAATCAGGAGAAACGACGAGGTTAATGAAATGAATGAAGCTTATGCTATTGTAAGATTTGTGATAAGTCAAAGACTGTCATGGCTGGGACGCTGGGAGATGTCCAGAGACAAGGTGATGCAAAAACAACAAACAAAATATTACAATGCAAGCCGATAGGAATGCGAAAAAAGAAAAGCCCAGAACGAGATGGTTGGACGACGTGGAAGATGACGAGATGCAAACCATGAACATAAGCAACATAAGACAATGGAGAACGGCACAAGATATATATGAATGGAAGGACATAGCTAGACAGGCAAAGACCCATCCAGGGTTATGATGCCAAAAGAAGAAGGTAGCCGAATTATTTCAAATATTTGACCTTTTTAGCCACTAGCCTTCTTTTTAATATAGCTGGAGAAGTCTTTAACATATTCCAAATTATATCATAGAGGAATTATCTGTAATAAAGCAATGCCAATTATGGCATACATTGATGATCTGAACTTATTTATTCGCTTGGATCGAAAACTAAAAAGCCTATCGACCGCAGCCAGCAGAATATATGGGACTCACAATAGGGAACTTGCACATTTTTTTTATTACATAATAATTGGTCCAAGAGCTGTGAGACATTTTTGAGTAGGTATTTTAGGCAACCTGAAATTTTTTCAGGTGACTCTTCCATGATAGCTTAATACAAAAATGCCGGTCTGGCTGGAGGGTAGCGGTTATTTTCCCCAAAAATCCCCCCCAAAGTTAAACAAAAGGGTAAAAATTGTTATTACAAAAAATATCATTGACGTGACTTTAAAGTAAATTTAAATATTCAAATATAAAAAAAATAAACAGGACAGGCGATTTGAGGGCGATTTTAAATCTGCAAGATACTTGCATGGGCGCCCCAGGATTATTTTCAGGGGATGCATCTGAAATTCAGAAGATTTCATCTGAATCTGTACATACTATTAACGAGTATAAAATATACAACTATACATGCATAGCTATGTACATTCCTTCCGGACAGTGAGGTGCAATTATTATTTTGACAGGGTATTTTTAATATTAAAAATAAATATTCTAAAAAAGACAGGTTCCTTTTTGGTGAAATTTTCCAACTGATAGGTGAGCAAACAAATTACGCGTGCATATACCTACACGAAAAGCCCTATAGGTAAGCAGCAGTGTGAGAAAGAGCGTACACCGATAACTGTTTGCGTCCTCTGTTGTAGCTGAGTGAGTTCGTTCGCTCGAGAAAAATCACGTGACCTGACGATATCCATGTTATTGTCCTCGAAACGTTAGAGTAAATATAGTTTTTTAAGTAACTTTTTCTTAATTAAAGAAAAATAATACGTACTATACAATAGATTTTGCAAATATGATAGAAAAAGACAAATTTATTATTATAAATTATATAGGCAGAAAAGTATAAAACTATAAACTAAATTAAATCTGTGTCCGAATCTTGTACTTCTTATTCAAACTCCTCATTTGAGCTTAAATATTCATTCTCTTCTTCTTCGTCAGACTCCCCTCGAGACTCAGATTCCTCTTCTACATGATCTGTAAATAGTTGTAATATGTATTTAGAATTAATTAAAAATTAATTAGTGATTAATTAGTTAAATTTTTAGTTAAGACTTGCCGTTGTTGAGATGTGGAGTTATCGAATAATGTTAAATATATCATGGACACACGTAACAAACACGGAAACATTAAAAAAGATGAAAAAGCAAAAGAAATACTCAACACTATAAAGGAAAGAAACGTGATCTACTTTGGTCATATACTAAGAAATAAAAAACGTGATGTGATTGGTTATATAAGGAAAAGTATTAAGCATTGGTTTTATAAGTAAGAATACGTTGCAACTCAATCAATTTATCACTAATTAATTTTTCATTAATTCTAAATACATATTACAACTCTTTACAGATCAGGTAGAAGAATCTGAGTCTCGAGAGGAGTCTGACGAAGAAGAAGAGAATGTATATTTATTTTAGCTCATTTTTCTTTCCTTCATAGTGTTGAGTATTTCTTTTGCCTTTTCCATCTTTCTTAATGTTTCCGTGTTTGTTAAGTGTTGTGTCCATGATATTTTTTACATTATTAGATAACACCACATCTCAACAATGGCAAGTCTTTCTTCAGATGCGCCCGTGATTTTCCAGGCTTCGACTCTGTACAAAAAGAACAGAGAATAGGTAGCAACTCAATTAATTAATCACCGATTAATTTTTAATTAGTTCTAAATACATATTACAACTATTTACAGATCATGTAGAAGAGGAATCTGAGTTTCGAAGGGAGTCTGACGAAGGAGAAGAGAATGAACATTTAAGTTCAGATGAGGAGTTTGAAGAAGAAGTACAAGATTCGGACACAGAATTAATTTAGTTTATAGTTTTACACTTTTCTACCTATATATTTATAATAATAAATTTGTCTTTGTCTATCATATTTGCAAAATCTATTGTATAGTAAGTATTATTTTCCTATAATTAAGAAAAACTACCTAAAAAACTATAATATATATAATAATTACTCTAACGTTTCAAGGCACAACAACATAGATATCGCCAGGTCACGTGATTTTCTCGAGCGAACGGACTCGCTCAGCTACAACAGAGGACGCAAACAGCTATCGGTATACGCTCTTTCTCACACTTCTGCTTACCTATAGCGGTTTTCATTTATATGCACGCGTAATTTGTTTGATCACATGGCAATTGGAAAATTTCACCAAAAAAAACCTGTCTTTTTTAGAATATTTATTTTTTAAATTAAAAAATACCCTGTTAAAATATCAATTGCCCCTCCCTGTCCGGAAGGAATGTACATAGCTATGCATGTATAGTTGTATATTTTATACTCGTTAATAGTATGTACAGATTCAGATGAAATCTTCTGAAGTTCAGATGCACCCCCTGAAAATAATCCTGGGGCGCCCATGCAAGTGTCTTGCAGAGTTAAAATCGCCATCAAATCGGCTGGCCTGTTTATTTTCTTTATATTTGAATATTTAAATTTACTTTCAAGTCATATCAATGATATTTTTTGTAATAACAAATTTACCCTTTTTTTTAAATTTGGGGGGGATTTTTGGGGAAAGTAACCGCTACCCTCCAGCCAGACCGGCATTTTTGTATTAGGCTATCATAGAAGAGTCACCTGAAAAATTTTCAGGTTGCCTAAAATACCTACTCAAAAATGTCTCACAGCTCTTATACTAAATGTTCAGTTTTCTATAAAAATGAGATTTCCAAAATTTTACGCTTCAAAAACTCATAATAACTTAGAAGTACAAATTTAAAGTCTTCTGTATTTTAAAATAGTTCAAACGACCGTGACGTCTGACGTCACACAGTTTAACTATATGGTTCCGTTTATAGTTATAATTAGGTATATTCTTCTTCTTCTTCTTCTTTATTTTATTGGCCACCACCTACTTGGGTATACCTCGTCGCGGAATAAAGGAAAAATATTTATATTCTATTATTTATCGTATGTCATTGTAATAGGGCTTTTCATCGATTGTCATTTGTTTCGAGCTTGTGTCATGTGTCACATAATATTAATATATCTACGCCATACGTCTTTGGTTTGTATCATTGGCATATACCAATAACGTACGACGTAGATATATTAATATTATTTGACACATGACAGAAGCTCGAAACAAATGACTGTGAATGAAAAGCCCTATAATATATACCAGTTTGTTGACATTGGAGTTTGATATAGTTATTGAAGGAAAGGAAAGAAGGTTTACTACGGAAAATAAAACCATTTTGTAAAAGTACGATCAAACGATCAAAAACACTTGTAACGTCACATAACTGTATTTTCTACTGACGTTTATAACGTCTAATTTAAAATTATGTTTACTTTGTTGGAAGAATGTAAACATATAAACGGATGACGTCACGACGCGTTTTGGCCTGGCTGGAATAATTTGAATTTTTAATCGTCTTTAAGGGTCAAACAAAAGCCAAACAAAACTTTTTTATCTTTGATACATGTTTTAAATTATGTTCTGTTGTGATTTATAACATTTTTTTCGAATTTAACATGTTTTGCAAGTTCCATAGACGGATTATTTTTTAATTTAGGGAGTTGATTTTTTAGAGTTAAATTACCGCTACCCTCCAGCCACGGCTGCTTTTTTGTATTAGGATATTATAGAAGTTATCTGAAAAAAATTCAGAATGCCTCAAATATCTATCCAAAAATGTCTACCAGCTCTCGGACCATAATTTTTGAGCATGAGTATTGTGGCAGTCAGTGCCGGATTTAGGGTACTTGCGGCCCTAGGCCAAATTACCCCAAGCGGCCCCCGATAACTTCACGATTATGTAATTAAAGCACAAAGACTTAATAATAATAGTAATAATTACAACTTTTATTTTAATTTTGCTTTTTAAATTTCGTAATACAAAGTATAACATAAATTAATAGAAATGCCTGCAATGTTCTATTTCAGGGGTTCCCAACCTTTTATGTCTGGCGACCCACCTTCTGATATTTTTTCATATTCGCGACCCATCCCTCATCCATGATGATATATATGTACGTTATTCAGCTACTGTAAGAGCCACGCCGCGACCCACCTAAAATTCGCCCGCGACCTACTAGCGGGTCGCGACCCACCGGTTGGGAAACGCTGTTCTATTTGAATACGGACATAAATAGGTTGAAATGAATTCACTACTTAAATAATCTTGGTTTGCAAATTTGGCTTAAGCCCCAAAACAGCTCTAACAACAGTTTATATATTTATAGAAATTTCTAAAAAGAAAATTTATAGAAAGAATTGTATATTTATAGAAGCCTTTGAGATGTTGGTTTTTCGAAGAATGCTGAAGATCTCTTGGACAAATCACGTGACCAACAACGAGGTGCTGAGAAGAATGGAGACTGAGATAGAACTCCTAAATATTGTAAAAAACCGAAAAAGGAGTTATCTAGACATAATTCACAGAGGAGAAAGATACAACTTTTTACGACTCATAATGGAAGGGAAAGTGGAAGGAAGAAGAGGTTCAGGAAGAAGAAAATGCTCCTGGCTGAAGAACGTGAGAGGCTGGACAGGTATGGACACACATTCGATACTAAGAACCTCTCAAGATAGAGAGCAATTTGCTGTAGTTATAGCCAACCTTCAGTAATGGAGAAGGCACCTTAAGAAGAAGATAGAAAATGTATAATTCAAAATGTTAGCAAACAGCAGTTATTTGTAAAATTATTAATATTGCTAAAATTATTATATTATTAATTAGTATTGTAATTAATTGTTAATTGTGTGCACAATAAGTAGGATGTATGGGAAACTTATTACGAACAAAATAGAAAATGACTATAGAGATTACGAAGCAGAGGAGCAAGCTGGCTTTAGAGCTGGGCGGTCCACAGTAGACCACCTGTACTCTATTACGCAAGTTATTGAGAAAAAAACAGCCGTCAATAAAGAAGTTCACCTGGTATACGTAGACTTACAAAAAGCATATGACAGTGTGCCCCTCAGCAAATTATGGTCAACCCTACATCAAACCAACATTAAACATGGTCTTATCAAAGCAGTCCAAAGTCTGTATAATAGAACGACTGCAAAAATTAAAACTGGATCAAGGATGTCTGAGGGATTTAAGGTCACGAAAGGATTGAAGCAGGGTTGTTGTGTTTCGCCTACCCTTTTTAAAATTTATCTGGAACAAGCACTCAAGCTGTGGAAAAGAAAATGTAATGGCATGGGAACACCTCTCAATGACGACACAACACTATACATTTTATGTTTCGCTGATGACCAAATTCTGATTGCTCAAGATCATGACGACTTAAGTTACATGACGCGGAAGCTAATAGAAGAATATAACAAATGGGGCCTCGAAGTCAACATTAAAAAAACTGAAGCCATGTGTATTAGAGGAACAAAGCAGTCCATTACATTAGACGATGGGGTAGAAATTAAACACTGCGATGAATACAAATACCTGGACATGAAGATAACTCAAGATGGAACACTCGATGCTGCTATAGAAGACAGAAACATACAGGGTAGAAAAGCCATATCCCTGATGAACGGCATTCTGTGGGACCAGACAATATCTAAAGCGAACAAACAGCTTATACAATAGCATACTTAAAAGTATAATCACATATGGCAGTGAAATTTGGCCACTGAAACAAAGAGCGCAGAAAATGTTACTAGTAAGAGAAATGGACTTCTGGAGAAGAGCAGCAGGCAAATCAAGAAGAGATCGGATACCGAACGAGAGAATACGAGAAATGATGGGAGTAACACATACAATAATTGATGACATAAAAACAAAACAACTGGTATGGTACGGCCATGTACAGAGAATGCCAGATGACAGGATCCCTAAACAGAATTTGGCATGGACACCACAAGGGAGAAGAAAAAGAGGAAGGCCGAGAAGAAGCTGGAGGGAGGGAATTGAAAAAGAACTGGAGGAAAGAGAAATCCCTCCAGGGCTATGGTTAAACAGAGAAGAATGGCGGTTAGGAGTCAGAAGGCGTCGGAGAACGCTGTAAACCGATAGTAGTAGTAGTAGTTAATTGTTAAAATTAAATACCATTTGTTTCATTCCGAGGGAAAAGTACAGATGACAACAAAAGACTAAAAAAGCCGAGTTGAAAAGACATTATAAGTAAAAGAACAAGCAAAATAATATGAACTGTACTAGTAATAGGCTACGGTACTGAAAAATAAAAATATTAATGCCTGGTTGCACCAACAAATCTTAAGATCCAGCTTAACCCAGCTCAGCTTATAGATAGGGCCGATTTAAATGTCACATACATTGCACCACAATTTTGAATTCTTATCAATGCAATCCACATGACATTGTAGCAAGCTGAAAATCGATATAAGACTCAATGGTGCAACGCATATGTTTCTTTAATGCACGCCTTAAGCTTAAGATCCGTTAGTGCAACCAGGCATAAGAATACAACAAATAAACCTCTAGATTGTTCAATTCATTATTCTCTTATACTGAAAAACGTCAATGTCATTTTCTTAAATTCTTAATTTGTATAAAGTTGGATTAGTGATTCACATTGACACTCACTCCACTCCATACTCATAATAAATATCATATTATCTAAACTCTAAACACTCACTTTTCTAGTTTTTTGGCTACAAAATCTTTAATCAAATTTTTAAAGTTTAAGGCTTGAAAAAGCTCAGCATTTGAAACAAAACTAGCCAAAATAGACAATCTAGAATCTTCGTAAGAAGTCGAGTTCCTCAAGTAGTTTTTGATTCTTTTCAACACGCTGAATGATCTTTCTTCAGATGCATTAGATGTCATCACGCATAGTAGAATGCGCAGAGCCGTGTCCATATTCGGAAATAATGTTGTTAACTGTTTTTCATGCATGAGTTTCAGATACTCCAAAAGTGTACGTATTCCTCGGAGGCTTGGTAATCTTGTTGTCATGAGGTTCTCTTTCTTCATCAAATATACCTTCAACAAAGCCTTTGAACTGTGCACACTCTTCTCCAAAGTCACCATCTATGTCGATTCGATACTTTTTAGTCAAAATAGAAACTTTTACCCTGATTTCCTCATTGGAAATTGACGATAAGTTGTTTAAAAATCGAAATTTTTCATTAAGACTGAAATAAACTTCGGACCTTTCATTCAATTCTGAATAAAGCGTGTCAATTACAATATTGAATGTATTAATCTTTAAGTCTTCTTTGCCATTAAAGTGGGGTTCAGTGGATTCATCTTCTTTGTCTTAGCCAAGGAGAGCTTTTCTTTTCGGGCGTCTTTTTATTTTAAGAATATAGTTTTCATTTTTAGACAACTCTTTTTCTCTTTTTTCATAGGAATCAAAGTTGTCTCTCAGACTCAATGCGTACTCCTTTAGAGATTTGTATGCTGCAAGTCACATTCAAGTCTGTAGCAGTTTTTGCAATGTTTTGCTACTCTTGTCAAAACATTGTAAAATATCGTACCACGTCTTTAGTAGAATAGTCATTCTCTTATTTGAAAAATTGTTTACTGATTCCAATTCAATTAGTAAAAAATTTTTTACCAAAAAAGTTTTTTTTACAAAACGCTGCGGCCCCCTTTTGCTTGCGGCCCTAGGCCGCGGCCATGATACTATGACAGGACCGCGGCACCGCGGCCTAGTCGGCCTAGTGGTAAATCCGGCACTGGTGGCAGTGGCCAGTGCGGTGCGCTGCGCAGTGCCTGAAGTTATAAAAAGTAAAAGGCCAAAGTTCAAAACATAGGTTAGGAAATAGTGCTGTGCTCTACTACAAAAATAACAAGAACAAGAAAGTTAAATTATTATTGATCCATCCTTAATATTTAGTTTCTTGGCGTTTATTCTATGATGTCAGTCAGTGTATTTATATATAAATTAGGTATATATCTGTATTTATAGTTTGTAGTATTATCAATATAATGTAATAAAAAGTTACCTGCACAAAAGACTTTGGGAACCAAACTATGTAAAACAACAACCCTAGTAACATTATCCGCTGCTATTTGATCCAAAGCCTTATGGAAATCAGCAACAAATTCGCCTCCCAAAGCATTTTTACGATGAGGTCGGTTAAATCCTATTGTAGTAATTCCATTTTGTTCCAAAGTTAAATGTTTGACTACTATTTCTTTTGATTTTTGTGAATACTGTCTGGTTTGTAAAAATAAGCTAATCACTTTTCGATTCATTTTTGTTGCACTAACCTAATTGTTGTAAAAGATAACTAACCTAACTGCTACTGCTCTAAATTATTAAAAGTATTTTTCTCTTGATTATAAGTTGATAGTAAACAGAAGAGGTGGCATGTTTATGTTATTTGGAACGTGTTGAACGTGGCTGAAAATAACATGTATTTGATAAGTTTGATTTCGGCTTTACTATCTGTGGCGTCCTCACAGGAGTTTCTCAAATGAAAGTTATCTCAAATAAAAGCTCAAGGTTTTTATCCCAAAATCAATGTGTACCCAAGTCTGCCGAGAGGGCGGTACAGCCGGTAGGTACATGTTACCGGAACACGGCGAATACGGCGATGTAACGGGGTAACTGGCCCGATGTTGACTAAACAAAGACGTAATTTTCCCACATCATGTAATATTTACACATTACCGGTGACAGAGGCGGGAAGATCCTTTCTTTAGTTGTGTTTGTCGCATAAAAATGCTATGAGGAAGAGAGGAAGCTAGGACAAATAATCCCCGGACAAATAATCACGGACAAAAAATCTCCACAAGTAGTCCCTGGTCAAATAATCCCCACAAAATTTTTTGGACAAAATATCACCACAAAAAATCTGTGACATAAAATCCCCAAGAAATATTAGCTGTCGAATAGTTTTCTAAAAGTTTTCCCGTGATTTTTTTTAAAAAAATTTTATGGATGCACACAGATTCTCAATTACGTTTTTTTAAAACCGGATATTGAATAGTCATGCCCATAAATTTGTTCCCAAAAGCCCCAAAAAGAGTCAAAATAATCGAAAAACGTTGTATAACTTTCCTCACAATGCGTGGTTCTGGGATTGGGATTGGAACTGAAATTTACTGAAATTAGTAGAAATTTCAATTGTTTTGATACATACAAAATCTTATACTGATACATATCTGCTCTCTAATACTGTTTGCACAGGACCGACAAACACGGAAGCCAATATTATAGCAAGTTGCAAGTTATAACGCCATTGATGATGACGATGACTAAATATTTTTGACGTTAAATTTACAAAAAGGATCAGGTTTTTTGCATTACAAACAAGCAGTTATCATTACGAATAGGCAATGTTTTGAACAGTTATTCAAAGCAGAGTGAGCAAAAGATTTAAGCGAATAATTGCAACATGACTCCCACAGCCTTAGGTCTTTCCCCATATCGTCCACGATATTTGAAAAAACACACTCTTTTGTCTTCTGAAATGTGAAGTTTTCGGCATGGAGTTGGAAATGGAATTCGAAATTTGGTAATCGAAGAAATTACAATTCATGATTAGTCTTAATTGCTAATCATTATTTTCGTGCCGAAAAGCGGTTTCATGGCGAGTGATATAACTCTCATGCACTGAGGCTGAAAAACATTTGCGTCGATTTCATTCACGGGAAAACTTTTAGAGAACTATTCGGCAGCAAATATTTCTTGGGGATTTTTTGTGGGGATATTTTGTCCGGGGATTATTTGTGGGGATTTTTTGTCCAGGAATAATTCGTAGGGATTTTTTGTCTGGGATTATTTGTCCGAACCCCGCTATAAGATCTACAATGAAACGGGATCGGCCTAGCAAATTTTGTGCATTGAAAATAATTTGATAAAATCATGCGATTTTTCGAAAATTATAGACATCTTTGCCAATCAGAAAACTCGAAAAGGACCTGTATTATTTGAAATGTTTCTTATTATTTATTATTGATTGTTTTATTTCTATAAAAATTAAACAATTTTTTTCTCTCTTCACTTTTTGCCGGGGGCCCGCTCTTCAGTTCTTACCAGGCCCCGCTCATCTCTATCGGCGGCCTTGCGTGTACCAGTACCACAATGAAGCAGTGGCGGATCTACCGGGGAGAATAGGGGAAACGGGAAACTTATCCACTTCCTCAAGAAGGTCCAAACATGAATGGTATCGTATGCCTGCCTTTTGTATATCTATAAATGCTAGGTACTGCCTTTCCTCGTTCTACCCTTTTTCAATTAGATGCTTTAGAGTGAATAAGACCATCAACACATGAGCGTCCTAGTCTAAAACCATTTTGTTCTCACGACTCTTTGGACTGCCGAGTTGTACACTTATCTGTTGTATACCTACTTAAATATGCAATAAAACTTGTTCCATTATTATACTTTTAGATAATGTTTGTTCCCATCTTTATTGGACAAGGTCACAAGATCATAGATTAAACTTGTTTTTATAATAATGTGACAATGTGAGGAGTGTTTAAATAATGGTTACTTAATTTAATTATTAGACATAAAGGCCAAGGACATTTTACCTACTTGGTTTTGGTTTGATATATAAGTTACCAATTGTTTTTCAAATGTGTTGTTTTATAATGAATTGTAGTTATAACATCCACCGCATTGTATTGTAGCCTCTTTATCACATTTTTCCTTGATTTGAAATGGTCATTTGCAACAACCGAAAGGCCGTAGTGCCCGTAGTCGTTAAAGACTAAAGAGGTGAGGTAAGCGGAACAGACGAGAGGAAAGAGGAATCACCAACGATTCATGAAGTTAAAGTCGCAGTTCAAAACTAGTCAGTAACAAATCATCAGGAATATAATAATATATAATAATATCCCAGCTGAACTACATAAAGAAGGTGGTTACGATACCATAATGATATTACAGTAGCTCATAAAAGAAATATGGACAGAGAAATCCCTCCCCAGTGATAGGAATAATTTGCACTATACAAAAAAGGAGATGAACTGAATTCGCTCAGCCGAGACACAACTGTCTAGTGACGTTGGCAATTTCTTTTTTGGAAAGTTAGGTTGCTAGACGTGACTGGAAATTACTACACAACCAAACATACCCGCTCCCAGCCAATATTATTAATAGTAAACAGACATAAATAAGATCAACCTTACGCCAATCAATAATTATTTATTTACACCATTTATTTATTTAGCGTATGGCTATATATCAGAGTTTTGTATATAAATAAAGATAACAATACATTATAAATAATTAATTTTTATAAACAAAAATTTAGTTGGTAAATATATTCAATCGACTCATTGGTCGTCACTAAAAAATCAGACCGATTGCCACTGTACGATCTGATGGGGCATTCCTCCATCAAATGCTTAACCGTTTGTCTTTCGGCACCGCAATCGCAATTTGGAGAAGATATTTTTCTCCATCTAAAAAGTGAGTCAGAGCACCTACCACAGTTGGTTCTAATTCTGTTTAGTGTCGCCCAGATTCGTCTTGGTTTACTTTTACTGAAACCCTCTGGCTTGCTTGTAATACATGGCATATTTCGGATGTCAGACGGAGCATTCTTCTCCCAATCTTTTTGCCAACGGACGGTTTTTTCGAAATTTCTTTCAATTAGTATCCTTTGCAGAATTCAGAGGGTTTTTTCTTGATCGAAGCCTACTTATGCCTCTGTCGTTAATACCAACGGGAGAGCGGAGCACAGGATCTGCGTTAATTTTTCTATAATCCCTGACAAGGGCATGTTCTCGATGGATGTGAGAGGAGGCTATGTGGCTTAGTGCTGGTAGCCAATACGTTGGCGTGGACTTGATTTTACCTGATATAATACGCAAAGCCTGGTTTAGTTGGGCATCAACACGTTTGGTGTATGGTGTGTGGGCTGTTGAGCCATGCCGGTGCACAGTACTCTGCAAAGGGATACACAAGTCCCAGCGCTGTCGACCTACGTGTAGTCACTGAGGAACCCTATGTGGTACAGCATGTGTACCGTGGTACAGCATAACTTTTGTAGAATATTATTTCGTGTTTTGCAGTCGTCTTTGTAAGATGTTCCTTAAAGCTTAGCGTTCTATTGAGTGTCACACCTAGATATTTTGGGTATTTAGTATGATTGAGGAGTCTGTCTTCAAAGTGGATTTTTAATTGGTAATTAGCCAATCTGTTGTTTAAATGAAAGCATGTCCTCTGGAGGTATAGGTCTGTAATCTCCATTGACGGAAATATCTCCCGAGGGTTACCAGGTCGTTTGTTAATATTTGCTCAGTAGTCTCCAATTCTTCAATGTCCAGTCATCTGCATATCCGAACTTCTTTGATATGGTGTCAGACATATTGTCTGCTATATAAAGGCTAAAGAGTAGAGGGACCAGCACTGATCCTTGCGGGAGACCATTGTTCAGTATCATTTGGGTAGGTACTGGTCTTATCGCCCATGATGACTTGAAAACTTCTATTGCATAGCATTGTATTAATGACATCAGTAATCTTTCTGCATAGAATCGCTCGCATTAATTTATATATTACCCCTTGTCCCCACACGGTATCATACGCTGCTAATAAATCATTGAAAACAGTAGATATTTTAAAAAAATTTAAAATATAAATATATTTATTTTGTTTTTGAAAGCCTGTTTCTATATAGTTAGTCAGCGCTAAGACTTGGTCTGTGCAGCTGAGTTTTGGTCGAAATCCTGCTTGTTCCACAGGTATATGTTGTTTGTTGTATGTCCACAAGTATTGTTTGGCTAATTCTATATTATATAGCATTCTTTCAAAAAGTTTGTAGACCATATTTAGAAGTGCAATTGGACGATAATTTTTTGGTAAATCGTTAGGTTTCCCTGGTTTTAAAATAGCGACTATTTTTGCTCTTTTTAGTTGATGAGGAACATGTCCCGTCTGAAGAATGTCTGAGAAGAATTTTGCAAGCCATTGCCTAGTAAATCTACCACTGTGCTTTAAAAACTCAGCATGAATACCATCAAAGCCAGTGGTTTTTCCCGTTTTCATTTCATTAAGAGCTTCCGTGATTTCCTCACAGGGGTTGGAATACTCTGTTTCAAATGGACACGTGAATTTTAAATTCTTGATGTCTTTTTTAACTTTAATTGTGTGTAAGCGATTTACATCATTATAATGTAGATTGATAACAAATGAGAAAATTATTTATTGTACCGGGTGTCCCAATAAGGCTCTCGGCCATATCTCAGGAACCGTTTATAGTACAACTTTGAGAAAAAATATTTATTACAAAAGTTGCCTTGAGAAAAGCCTGGAAATTATTTTCATAATTGTAGGTTCACCGCTAGAGGGCGTAATTGAATATCAAAAATTAAAAAATCAAAATTTTACAAAATTTGCCTAACAAAGGGGCACTGGAAATCCGATCATCGCATTCTTTATAAAATTCTGCGCATATTTAATTTCACAGGTTTAAGTCTACCTTTGCAAATAAGAGGTGGGGGTGAGTGGGAACCTTGTTATGAAAAAATGGCTGTAAGTCCGGTTCTGCTAAATCGAATTTTGCAAACTTGTTCTTGTTGAAAACAGCTCTTTTTCGTCAATGTAAGTTATAATTTCGAAACAGCTTATTAAGTAATATGCCGGCTAGAAGGCGTTACTTAATTATTTTCAGAAATCTAGTTTTCTTTGGAAAATATTAAATACAAATAAGTGTATTAAATATTTAATACTTAAATATTTAATACAAAATATTAAATACTTATGCATTTTTCATCCTGTATTACAAAATTAGATCAAATTAGCAACAGAATAGCGAAAACCGCATGTCGATACCTTTTTTCTATCTGGAGATATCTTAACAAACGTGTATATTTTAGACATAACTGTTACTGTCACCAGTAAATGAAGTTAAGGAAAGGTAGTGTGCTGTGGAAAAAACAAAGAAACATTTTTTAGATGTCAACGTCTATTAATTAAAACAACAATAGGACAAACAACACTAAAAAATATAACAAAGAAATAAAAACAACTACTTAGTGACGACTTAAATGTTCAAATTATGGCCCATAATTTTCGATGCAAGTATTTACTCTTTAAGAGTATATTGAACAGCAGTCTCAATTTCATTCAGAAGAGGCAATTCATTCCTTAAAAAAAATTAGATAGCGTTCACCAATAATAGCATTATCGAAAAGAAAGGGTCCAATTATCTGACTATCACCAGATTTAACTGTTTGGTGTGGGGACGGTTTGGTATTTCACTTTTATTTAGGTATGAGGACGGATTAAAGACCATATTTTTGCAGCTAGGCCTACTCGACAAAAAATGATCCAGAGAATACGAAACCCCATTCAAAGCATTTCGAGAGCAGAAATTAAGACTGCTGTTCAATCTACTCTTGAAAGAGTAAATGCTTGAATCAAAAATGATGGGCAATAATTTGAACATTTAAGTCGTCACTAAGTAGTTGTATTTATTTCTTTGTTATATTTTTTAGTGTTGTTTGTCCTATTGTTGTTTTAATTAATAGACGTTGACATCTAAAAAATGTTTCTTTGTTTTTTCCACAGCACACTACCTTTCCTTAACTTCATTTACTGGTGATAGTAACAGTTATGTCTAAAATATACACGTTTGTTAAGATATCTCCAGATAGAAAAAAGGTATCGACATGCGGTTTTCGCTATTCTGTTGCTAATTTGATCTAATTTTGTAATACAGGATGAAAAATGCATAAGTATTTAATATTTTGTATTAAATATTGTAGCGGAAGAGAAATCTTGGCCGATCCCCGTATAACAGTAAACACCTCGAGAATGACGTAATCGGATGTGCTAGGCCTCGCCGGAGAATTCTGGAAGGTACGTCACGTAGGCGGAACAAGCCGATAGCTCGAGATGGGAGTCGATTGTTCCAGAATAACAACTGGGTATAAATACGGGCATATTTTGTAAATAAGTTTAGTGTATAAGATAAATTCGTCTGTAACTTATATAAATAAAGTCGTATATAAATTACGAACCGCTAGTTTTATTGTAATTAGAAGTAATTACACTAATCACGCTACAGTTGGTGTCGGTGTTCGGTAAACTTAGTGCGATATAAATAAGTGAATTACAGAGAGACTTTAAAAGACTTTTGAACTTTATTCGTCGGGAATAACCGGAGTGCGTTAATTGTTCGGTATTCGGAAAGACTTTAAAAGACTTTTGGACTTTATTCGTCGGGAATAGTTAAAGTGCGTTGATTGTTCGGTATTCGGAAAGACTTTTAAAAGACATTTTGGAAAGTACGTGTGTGCCGACCAAAGATGTTGCTACGAGAACTTACAGTAAAACAGCTCCGCGAACAGCTAGAGGAACGGGATCTGGACAGCAGTGGGCTCAAGATAGTCCTACAAGCACGACTCGAGGAAGTCCTAACGAAGAACGGAGATGATCCAGAGACGTTCCACTTCCAGTCAGCAGAACAAGCAATCTTATCGAAATTAAAAACTGTTTCTGAAACGATTGATGATACTTCTAAGATAAGCAACGAGAAATTTGAAAGTGTTTCTCAAAAGATCGATGAAACTTCTAGACAGAACAACGAGAAATTTGAAAGTGTTTCTCAAAAGATCGATGAAACTTCTAGAAAAAGCGACGAAAAACTTGAAGAAGTTAGTAAAAAAAACAATGAGAAATTCGAAACCATTTCTCAAAAGATCGATGAAACTTCTAGAAAAAGCGATGAGAAATTTGAAAGTGTTTCTCAAGTAATAAAAGACGTTTGTAGACAGACCGACGAGAAATTTGAAGAAGTTTCCAGAACATTCGATAAGATACAGAAAAGTGTAGACGACAATAAAGAAATGCTAGAAGAGAAGATCAAACAACTAGAGAGCATGATAACTGATACAAAAGTACAACCATCAGTTAATGCAGTAGCTTTAGATCTTGTAGTGAAGGATGAAACACCGAGAGACGAAACATCGCATCATATGAGATTTAAATTACCACCATTCGATGGGAAGTCCTCTTGGTCCATATACCTTAGACAATTCGAAGCTATTGCGACCACCAACCATTGGACCGAACAAGAAAAGGCTGTTTCCTTGACTGCTGCTTTGCGAGGTGATGCTGCAGATATATTAAGATCAATTCCTAAGGGTCAAGAAAAATGTTACCAGACCTTGTTCACTCGTCTAGAAAAACGCTATGGAGATGCCCATCTACAACAAGTATACAAAGCACAACTGAGAAATAGAAGTCAACGAGCAAGTGAGAATCTGCAAGAATTTGAAGCAGATGTGGCTCGTGTGGTGCGGTTGGCTTATCCGGAGGTGCCAGACAGCGTTTTAGAAGAAATTGCGGTAGATACCTTTGTCAATGGGCTGAAAGATAGTGAACTACAGAAAGCTTTACGACTAGCAAGACCGAAAGTTTTAGATGAAGCACTTGCTATTGCATTGGAACACGAAACGGCTAGTCAAACTTCACGAAGCCATAGAGTAAGAACCATTGAAGAAAGTGACGAACACAACGATGAACGTCTGGAGGAAATGATACGGAGAGTATTGAGTAATCAGATGCCAAAGAGACGCGAGCCTAGATGTTGGAATTGCGGAGACGTAGGCCACATTCGACGTAATTGTAAGAAGATCGTACAGCCGTCGGAAAACTAGAGCGGGTCGACACCAAGGGGCAACTGCCGACCTCGAGAACTAGAGCCCCCATAGTAACTGTCAACCTTACGTCCTCCGGTGGAATCCACAACTTATACATCGAAGGTCGTATCAATAATAGATGTAGATCATTTTTGGTGGATACAGGTGCAACGAGAACTATCGCACGTCCAGATGTAGTACGAGACCATAATAAATTATCACCTGCAACAGTAAAGCTTAGAACAGCAACTGGTGAGCTAATTAATACATATGGCGAGGCTAATATGTCAGTATCCATTGGCCAGACCACAGTTGAACATCAAGTATTAATTGCCGAGATCTCCGACGAGTTCATATTGGGGATGGACGTACTACGAAAAGTGGGGGCAATATTGGATGTTCAAAATGGAGTTCTCAGGATCAACGGTGAAGAGTTGCCCTTTCACGACGACAAAGAAGATGTCATCCGCTTACTAACTACATGCGACGTAACCATACCCGGTAATAGTGAGAAAATTCTGATGACCATGCTTGATGGACACTGCCGAGAGGGAAGTTTAAGGATGGTCGAAGATGTAGAAAATGTCGAGTTCCTAACGGCGAAAACTTTGGTAAAAGTTCGAGATGTCATCCCTGTAAGAGTTATGAATTTAAGGGAAACTGCTATTAAGTTAAGTAGAGGAGCTTTGATCGGACAGTGTGTTCCCGTGGCTTCAATTTGCTCTATGAATACCAATGAGAAATCATCAAAGTCAAAGTATCCAAAAGACCTTGTCGAGATGATCATTGAAAGATGCCAAGACCTTGACTATGAACGAACGGAAAAAGTAAGGTCTATGCTGATAGAGTATCAAGATGTTTTTGCTATTGATAAGAAGGATAAGGGCAAAACAAGCATAGTAACGCATAAAATAAATACCGGAGACGCTCAGCCAATCAGACAACGGCCTAGACGACTTCCATTTGCGAAAAGAGATGAGGCCGAAGAGATTATCAAGGATATGGACAAACAAGGAGTAATTGAACCATCGAACAGTCCATGGACATCACCAGTAGTTCTGGTAAAGAAGAAAGATGGTTCAACGCGTTTTTGTATCGACTACCGCCAGCTCAATGCGGTAACAAAAAAAGATAGTTATCCTTTGCCCAGAATAGACGATACATTGGATACTCTCTCCGGTTCTCGTTGGTTTTCCACACTCGATTTAAAAAGTGGATATTGGCAAGTAGACATGGAGCCAGCCGATCGGGAGAAAACCGCATTTTCGATAGGATCAGGGCTTTGGCAGTTCACGGCTATGCCGTTTGGTTTATGTAATGCCCCTGCCACATTTGAAAGATTAATGGAGGCCGTTTTAAGAGGTCTAACATGGAAAACATGCCTGGTTTACTTGGATGATGTAATTGTGGTTGGAAGGTCCTTTGATGAACATGCCAAGAATCTAATAGACGTCTTTCAACGATTGAGGGCAGCGAACTTGAAGTTAAGTCCGAAGAAATGTCACATGTTTCGACGAGAAGTTAAGTACTTAGGACATATTGTATCGAGTAATGGTGTAACAGCTGATCCTGAAAAGATTGATGCAATTAAAGATTGGCCAGTACCAAAAGATAAACATGAAATTAGAAGTTTCCTTGGCCTATGTACATATTACCGACGATTTGTCAAAGGATTTGCCAATACCTCCAAGCCCCTAACAAAGTTGACGGAGGAGGGCAAAGAATATACATGGAGTGAAGAGTGCCAAAAAGCTTTCGAACAACTACAAATGGCTCTGATCAGTGCACCGATATTAAGCTACCCGGGACAGGCAGGAAAATTTGTTTTGGATACCGATGCTAGCAACAGTGCTATAGGAGCTGTTCTCTCCCAAATCCAGGACGGACAGGAAAAAGTCATCGCTTATTTCAGCAAAGTCCTGTCGAAACCGGAAAGAAACTATTGCGTTACCAGAAGAGAACTGCTGGGTGTAGTGAAGGCTTGCGAACATTTCCATAAATACTTGTATGGCAGAAAGTTCCTTCTTCGCACCGATCACGCTGCTCTAAAATGGCTCATACAATTCCGTAATCCAGAGGGCCAGATGGCAAGATGGTTAGAACGATTACAAGAATATGATTACGAGATAGAACACAGGGCCGGAAGAGTTCACTCAAATGCTGATGCCCTTTCGAGACGACCATGCAGTGCGAATTGTAATCACTGTGCCAAATTAGAGGAACGATTTTGCCCCGTGAGACGAACCACCGTAATTAATGAGCAATGGCAGCCCCAACAGTTACAAGACGCCCAAGAAGATGATCCATGTATAAAAAGAGTATTGGATTGGATGCGGCAAGGTGAGAGACCTAGTTGGCAGAACATTAGTGCATGTAGTCCAGAAGTCAAGGCCTACTGGAGCCAATGGAATTGCCTGGTACTAAAAGATGATCTTCTGTACAGAACCTTTGAGAACGATGATGGTACAGAATCTAAGCTTCAGTTAATTGTACCTAAAAGTAAAGTGTCAGAAGTATTGCGTCAGTTGCATGACGGTACATCAGGTGGACACTTTGGTATTACGAAGACTCTGCAAAAGGTTCGAGAACGGTTCTATTGGGTGAACTGTAAAGATGATGTAAGAAGATGGTGCCGAAAATGTGAACTGTGTGCATCCGGTAATGGTCCGGTTGGTAAAAAGAGAGCACCCATGAGACAGTACAATGTTGGAAGTCCTATGGAAAGAGTAGCTATCGACATTGCAGGTCCATTTCCAGAAACCGATGCTGGAAATAAATACATCCTGGTAGCCATGGATTATTTTACAAAATGGACTGAGGCCTATGCATTACCAAATCAAGAAGCTGCTACCGTTGCAGAGGTACTTGTTAAAGAATTCTTTAGCCGATTTGGTGTTCCCTTGGAGATCCACTCCGACCAAGGGCGAAACTTTGAGTCAGCTCTTTTCCAAAACGTTTGTAAATTGATTGGTGCCAATAAGACCAGAACAACACCCCTGCATCCTCAATCAGATGGGATGGTCGAGAGGATGAACCGAACGATGGGTAAACACTTGTCCAAAGTTGTATCTGAACATCAGCGAGATTGGGACCAACACATTCATTTATTCCTGATGGCCTACCGCTCGGCCGTAAATGAAACTACAGGTCAAACACCAACCTGCCTGATGTTGGGTCGTGAAGTTCGGTTGCCCTGCGACCTAGAGTTTGGCTGCGGACCTTCCGAGGAACATGTTGCAGGCGAAGACTACGTTGACCGCCTGAAATTACGAATGAACAACATTCATGAACTTGCCCGACAACACATCCAGATAGCCAGTGACAGAATGAAAGATCAATATGATTCTCGATGCAAGAATGAAAGCTTCGAAGTAGGTGATCTTGTCTGGCTTTATAATCCGCAACGTCGTCGAGGCTTATGTCCTAAACTGCAAAGACAATGGGAAGGTCCATATGAAGTTAAGAAGAAAATAAATGACGTAATATATAGAATTAAGAAGTTGCCAAACGGTAAACCAAAAGTTATTCACATAAATCGTCTTGCACCATATGCTGGCTCAAATGAAACAGAAGAAGCACGAGTCCTCCAACAGGAGATGAAAGATGTCGCACAGCCAAGTTTTAATCAATTTATGTCAAATTACGCAGCGAGAAAGAGTGCTAGATTCGGCGTGACCACAGAAGTTCAGCAAGATCTGTTTGGTGTTCCAGAAAACGTCTCTCTGGCCCACTGTGTTGCCCAAGACCTCGAGATGACTAAAGGAATATCGTCCGTATTCAATAGAAAGTTCGGCCGCCTGGACGAGTTAAGAAATCAGCAGCCTAAAATTGGAAGAGTACTGCGATTGGAAGATGGTCCTCGATCTTTGCTGTATATGGTGACCAGAAAGTCTTATACGGACACGCCAAGCTACGAGAACATATGGCGTGCTCTAACTAATTTGAAGAAAATCGTGTGTAATTATGACATCAAAAATTTGGCTTTACCAAAAATAGGCCATGCAGTAGAAAATCTGGATTGGAAGATTGTGAGAAGCATGCTTGAAGTGGTCTTCAGAGGAACTGGTGTACAAATCACTGTGTGTTGCATGAACCCGAAGATGTCGTACCCTTCAAAGACAGTAAACTGTTATTTCTTCTTGAAGGGTGTATGCAGAGCTGGAGAGTCGTGTAGATTCCGCCATCCTGGGCCTTCATTTAGAGTTGCTGATCGAGACGCTCAGATCTTAAGAGGGGAGCAGTGTAGCGGAAGAGAAATCTTGGCCGATCCCCGTATAACAGTAAACACCTCGAGAATGACGTAATCGGATGTGCTAGGCCTCGCCGGAGAATTCTGGAAGGTACGTCACGTAGGCGGAACAAGCCGATAGCTCGAGATGGGAGTCGATTGTTCCAGAATAACAACTGGGTATAAATACGGGCATATTTTGTAAATAAGTTTAGTGTATAAGATAAATTCGTCTGTAACTTATATAAATAAAGTCGTATATAAATTACGAACCGCTAGTTTTATTGTAATTAGAAGTAATTACACTAATCACGCTACAATATTTAAGTATTAAATATTTAATACACTTATTTGTATTTAATATTTTCCAAAGAAAACTAGATTTCTGAAATCTGAAAGGGCACTGGAAATCCAATCATCATGTTCTTCATAAAATTCTGCGCATATTTGATTTCACAAGTTTAAGTCTTTAACTTTGCAAATAAGAGGTGTGAGTGAGTGGGAACCTTCTTATGACAAAATGGCTGTAAGTCCAGTTCTGCTAAATCGAATTTTGCATACTTGGTCTTGTTGAAAACAGCTCTTTTTTGTCAATGTAAGAGTCTTATTTTTGAAATAGCCTAATAAATAATATGCCAGCTAGTAGGCGTTATTTAATTATTTTTAGAAATCTGGTTTCCTTTGGAGAATATTAAATACAAGTATGCATTTTTAATGCTGTATTACAAAATTAAACCAAATTAGCAACATAATACGGAAAACCGCATGTCGATACCTTTTTTCTATCTCGAGATATGTTAAGAAACGTGTAAATTTTAAACAACTGTTAATGTCACCGGTAAAAGAAGTTAAGGAAAAGTAGTGTGCTATGAAAAAAACAAAGGAACATTTTCCAGATGTAAACGTGTTTAATTAATTAAAACAACAATAACAAACAACACTATAAAATATAGCAAAGAAATAAAAGCAACTACATACTTACTTAGTGACGACCTAAATGTTCAAATTGTTGCCCATCATTTTCGATGCAAGCATTTACTCTTTCAAGAATAGATTGAATAGCAGTCTCAGTTTCTACTGTCGTAATGCTTGGAATTACGTTTCGTATTCTCTAGATTCTAGATCATGTTTTCTCGAGTAGTGGGCCTAGCGGCAAAAACAAGGTCTTCAATCCGTCGCCATAAATAAAAGTCTAAAACAGTTTAATCTGTTGCCATTCAATCTACTCTTGAAAGAGTAAATGCTTGCATCGAAAATGATGGGCAACAATTTGAACATGTATGCAATCACTAAGAATAAGTAAGTAGTTGCTTTTATTTCTTTGTTATATTTTATAGTGTTGTTTGTCTTATTGTTGTTTTAATTAATTATATTCGTTGAGATCTGGAAAATGTTTCTTTGTTTTTTCCACAGCACACTACCTTTCCTTAACTTCATTTACCGGTGACAGTAACGGTTAGGTTTAAAATTTACACGTTCTTTAAGATATCTCGAGATAGAAAAAAGGTATCGACATGCGGTTTTCGCTATTCTGTTGCTAATTTGATCTTATTTTGTAATACAGGATTAAAAATGCATACTTGTATTTAATATTTTCCAAAGAAAACTAGTTTTCTGAAAATAATTAAATAACGCCTCCTAGGTGGCATATTACTTAATAGGCTGTTTTAAAATTATAACTCCTACATTGACGAAAAAGAGCTGTTTTCAACAAGACCAATGTCCAATATCAAACATTCATTATTCATATCCGAAATTGGACAGGATATTTTTATCACCCCGTACATCATATTAACCAATTTGTTATCATATTTAAACATGTGCGGGATATTTTATTTGTTTACCTGTCGTAATTTATAAACTATATTTTGGCAATGAACATTAATTTAACTGACTAATTTACTTTGTTGTCATGTGGCCCATGACCCAATTCATGTTGCCAACAAGAAATAATACAATTTAGAATCATTCTCAAGAATCAACTCAAGCAGTCAAGATGTAACTTCAAATAGAGTCTTCATCAGTCTTCAACTAAGCGCGTACCAGTAACAAGTCAGTATTCAAAGTTCTCCCGGGGTAAAATACCCTAGTGTCGGTTCTATCAATAAATACTTTTATCGCTATTGGTGTTTCCATTCTATCTGAACAACGTTATCCATTGAGCCCTAGAGATTATACATGGTCCTTATCGAGAAAAAAGGAGATATCGAGGTAGAAACGAGATTCAACAAACCTACAACTACAGTCCACACTAAACAAACCCAGTAGCAGATAGACGACGCTAGGCCCGGGAGAACAGAAGCAGGAGAGCCGGACAGCTTCCAGATCAGAAACCAGAATCAGGAGAGCCAGACAGCTTCCAGATCAGAAACCAGAATCAGGAGAGCCGGACAGCTTCCAGATCAGAAACCAGAATCGGGAGAGCCGGACAGCTTCCAGATCAGAAACCCCAATCGGGAGAGCCGGACAGCTTCCAGATCAGAAACCAGAAGCAGGAGAGCCGGACAGCTTCCAGATCAGAAACCAGAATCGGGAGAGCCGGACAGCTTCCAGATCAGAAACCAGAATCGGGAGAACCGGACAGCTTCCAGATCAGAAACCAGAATCAGGAGAGCCGGACAGCTTCCAGATCAGAAACCAGAATCAGGAGAGCCAGGAGAGCCAGAGAGCATCCAGAGCAGAATCCACAACCAGAAGAGCGACTCAACGCTCAAAGAAAAAAAAAACCGTAAGTTTTTGAATGAGTTAATATTTTTCCAACTTTTACGTATCTTATACCGAAATACTTTTCATTTAACCCCAAACTATTTAACTTATACATAGATATATGTTTTTTTCCTATATAATAATAATAAGCGGTATTTATCTCAAAAAATATTCATTACATATTTATTTTATTTAAAAATTTGATAAAGAAAAAACGTATACTTTAATAGGTACATATTGCTTTTGTAGTTCATTCATATTGCATAATTTAATTAAACATCGTAGCCAAGAGTTTTCAATTTATATTTATGTAACATAATATTATAAAACATTCACCTACATTTATAACTGACCTACACTAAAATTAAGTGTCAGCAAGGTCAAACAGAATAAAATTCCCTCATCATATTATTGCAAGAAACGTGAATCATAGTAATTGAAAATATAAACAACATTTTAAAAATACAATAAAAACACTTACTACTGGATAAAAGTAGGTAGATTTAAACATGGAAGTTGTACACAGCAAGCAGGCAGAGATCGGATCAGACATTTGTAAACAAGTGTCGTCTCTTAAGAGGGACCCTGGATCTCGAAAAAATCAACAATATATTAAAGAGCGTCAGGATAGGTTGGAGGATTATTGGACAAGATTTTTGCATAACCACGAGAAATTACTAGAGGGTGGAGTAACGAAAGACAAATACTTCGAAACAAAATACTACGATCAGGTCTTTAAGACATATATTGAGGGAAAAACCCTATTGGAAGAATATGGAAGAAACTTGAAAAGAGGAAAGACAACAAAAGTAAAGGAGATACAGATAAGAAAACAAAAAATCGAGAAATTATTACAAGAATATGAACAAGACTTGCAGTACGATGAAGAACTGCAAGCAGAGTTAAAAGAACACATGGAGAAAATAAATACACTCGTCATTGAAGCAACAGTAAATGAGGAGCTAGACGTTTTAGACAGTGAAGAAGTAGAGAGAATAAATCAGCTAAGGAGGAAAGTCAGGGAAACTTTAAAGAAAATACGGCCTGGGATGTAACGGCCAGACAGCACACAGAGAAGAGATGGTGTGACATTACCGCAAGTAAAAACCCCTGTGCATGAAGGAAGATATGAAACGTGGAGAACTTTCCACGATCTGTTTACTAAAGTAATACATGAAAACGACCAATTGTCGAACCCAGAAAAAATGCAGTACCTAAAAACTCAAGTAAGAGGGGAAGCCAACAGAATAATACAACACTTACACATATCCGAGGCCAACTACGAAGTGGCATGGAACATGTTAAACGAAAGATATGAAAACCCGAGGATGATATTGTTTAAACTAATAGACAGGATGCTACTAGCGCAGGAAGTAAAGGAATCTTCTGCTAGAGCACTGAAATCACTACATGACACCTTCCATGAGTGTCTAGAAGCCATAGGAGGATTAGGAACAGACACGGAAGCGTGGAGCCCATTGATAGCTCGAATTAGCATAACAAAATGGGACTATGAAACAAGGAGGCTATACGAAAACCACATCGGAGACAGTAGAGAGATACCGACGTACAAATCAACACAAACATTCTTACAGCAACGATTCCAAACACTGGAACTGCTGGAGTCAGAAAAGAGATAAGGGAAGCAAGGAGGATCGGGTAAGAAAACAAGAATGAGTTACGTGATATGCAACGGAGATCACGGAGTACCATACTGCAGAGAATTTCAGGAACTCAATGAAAGAGACCGGAACAGGATAATACGAGAAAAAGAATGGTGTGCGAATTGCCTAGCACATAAGAAGGAAAAACAATGTTTTTCACAGATGAGGTGCAGACAATGTGGCGGAGACCACCACAAAATGTTGCATTATGAAAAAGGAAACACAGGCAACAGAAGAACCACAAATGAAACAAAAGGAGAACAAACACAAGAAAGAAATGGAAGAGAATCGAACAGTAGAAGAAACGGGTACCAATCGGACAGGTACAGAGGAGGAAATAATTATTCCAACAACGCCAGAGAACAAAATAACGGAAGACGAGAAAACACGCAAGAGAACAATGGGCAAAGAAACAACAACACACAACAAAGAGGACATAACTCAGTTAACTGTGCAAGCCATAAGGAAGGTGAAGCATTACTAGCCACAGCAGTGGTACGCATAAGGGATGCGAAAGGAGAGTCTCACATAATGAGAGCATTGATCGACCAAGGGTCACAATGTGCATTTATAACAGAACAAGCGGCGACGGCGCTAGGAACAAAAAGGCAGCCAATACAGGCGACCATATCCGGAATAGGCTCGTCAGGGGAAAAGACAGCCAACTAGAGTATGAAACTTTTGATCGGAACTCATTACCAAAGTGACTTCGAGATGGAAATAGAGGCACTGGTATTACCGAAAATAACAAGGGATTTACCGGAACAGGACATAATCCTACAGGACTATAACGAGAAAAATGCACTACTGGCAGACCCAAGATACTACAGGGTAGGAAAAATCGACTTATTGCTAGGAGTCAAAGAATATAGCCACATATTGATGGAGGGTGTAGACCGAATAAGTAACGGCCTACTTAGCCAAAACACGAGACTGGGATGGATAGTGTCAGGAACGACACAAAGAAAAGAATCCAGTACTCAGGAAACAAGTCATAACACTATGACATTGTAAAGGCAGGGAATTTCAGCTCCTTATCAGGGGCAACTATATACGTTAAGGATCAAGAAACACTTGTCCGAACAAAAAACGTAAACTCCAAAAACCGAAGAAACAGTAGGTATAGAGGGAGAAGAAAAAGTGTACCAAACGGACACAAGTACCTAAATACACATACAAAACAATACGAGTCACAGGAGCCGCAGATGTACCGTGACAAAACGGACAGAAATTCAAAACAAAACGAACCACACGAGTCGAAGATGTACCGTGATAAAAATTAAAGAAAAACAAAAGAAGAAAGACGTCGTGATACAAGGACGTACCTAGATCAAACTTATAGGAAAACAAGCGAAAACAAGAAGAAAAATTACAAGAATACAAATAAATATGAAAGAGAAAATTATACGAGGAGGTATCAATATAGAAACTATACAAATACGAAGAAACATGAAACAAATGAAAGAAGGACTTATCATAATAACAAAAATGGAAAACAGAGAAACAGAGGAGCACAGCAAGCTCAGCAAGGAAGAAGAAATAAACAATGGACTCAGGTGATTTACAACCACCATGAGCAAAGCAGAAGAAAGAAACAATGGACTCAGGTGACTTACAACCACCGTGAGCAACAAGAGAATTCGGTGACTGATGCAAAATTTTCGGGAATGTATGCAAACTAGATAGAGATTGACTTAAGGGTTGAAAACTAAGTCGTGTGTGATGATGCTAAAGAGGTAGACCTAGGGTGGTAATTCGGATCCCACTCGGTTTGAGGACCTGCATATTTAACACGAAAATAGATTGTTTACATGATGGAAATAAGCAAACGGAACTTGTAATTATGGAATTAGGATAATTTTTTTGGAAATTAATTATAACGCTGCAAATGGAGGGATTTTTTGTCCCGCGCCAAGGAACCTACTTACAGTAGGTTTTATTTACACTTTACTTTACTCTATTCTACAAAACTTATACCTCTTGTACACAACTACAGTATCCCACTCAATACCTTGCATTTACTTTCATTTCATTTTCTAAACTAAACTTTGATGTATTACCTAAGGTGTTGCAGTTGGAAAAGTATTATTTGTTCAAAGACTAGTGTTTTTACATCAAGATTATTATGGTGAATGATGTATGTATGTATCATGATTATTGTAAACTTTGAATATTGACACTTGGGCCAGATTGACCGTCCGCAGCATGTCCAATATCAAACATTCATTATTCATATCCGAAATTGGACAGGATATTTTTATCACCCCGTACATCATATTAACCAATTTGTTATCATATTTAAACATGTGCGGGATATTTCATTTGTTTACTTGTCGTAATTTATAAACTATATTTTGGCAATGAACATTAATTTAGCTGACTAATTAACTTTGTTGTCATGTGGCCCATGGCCCAATTCATGTTGCCAACAAAAAATAATACAATTTAGAATAATTCTCAAGAATCAACTCAAGCAGTCAAGATGTAACTTCAAATAGAGTCTTCAACAGTCTTCAACTAAACGCGTATCAGTAACAAGGCAGTATTCAAAGTTCTCCCGGGGTAAAATACCCTAGTGTCGGTTCTATCAGTAAATACTTTTATCGCTATTGGTGTTTCCATTCTATCTGAACAACGTTCTCCACTGAGCCCTAGGGAATATACAACCAAGTTTGCAAAATTCTATTTAGCAGAACCGGACTTACAGCCATTTTTTCATAACAAGGTTCCCACTCACCCCCACCTCTTATTTGCAAAGGTAGACTTAAACTTGTAAAATCAAATATGCGCAGGAGTTTATGAAGAATACGATGATCGGATTTGCAGTGCCCTTTCATTAGGCAAACTTTGTAAAATTTTAATTTTTGATATTCAATTACGCCCTCTAGCGGTGAACCTACAATTATGAAAATAATTTTCAGGCTTTTCCCGAGGCAACTTTTGTTATAAATAGTTTTTTCTCAAAGCTGTACTATAAACGGTTCCTGAGATATCGCCGAGAGCCATTCTTATTGGCACACCCGGTACAAAATAAAAATATTTTGTAGAAATAAATTCCACAAAGTTTTATGGGTTTAGTATAATACACTCCCACTATTTCCAAAAAAGAATGTGTGTGTACTTTGTACGCACGTAAGAAGTTATACTTCTATTATATGATTTAAACGAAATTAATATACTTTTTATTTATATTTTGTTTAAATATTAAACTAATTTATACTTACTACTTCTCAAACATTTTTATTAGAACAGTGCCAAAAATTAAAATAATAAAAGAATAAAACACACACAAACACATTAAACAAGCCACAAATGATGTCTGAACATTAATTGTCGAAATTTTTTTTAACTAAATACGTATTTTCTGAAAATACAATTATATAATAAATATACTTACAATCATAAAATGTATTAAAAAAAACAAAAAAGAAAGTTTCTATTGGGACTCGAACCAGCGCTGATAAGAGCGGTTGGTATTGGAATTCATTCGCCTTCTCCGCTTAGCCACGGACACTATGTGTCATTATTTACGAAGATCGACTAACTAAACGGATTAAACTTGTGATATTTTGATATTTTGAAAATTGATCAAATTATTTTAATTTTGAATTGAAATGATTTAGAATTGAAAAAATACAACAAAACAGAGTAAAAAAACAATATATTAGGTGAATATTGATAGAAATTTTTATGGTAATCAAATTATATAAATAAAAGTATTACATACTATGTATTTTGGCAGATCAAATAGGTAGGTTTATACCCATGATACATTAACAATTATTACGTACCTGTTGCTTTTAAAAACTATTTAAAAGTCACTACAATATTATAAACTTTTTTGTTTCTGTCCTCACAACAATAAAACTAATATATTATACATTTGTTTACCTTTACCTTTACCTCCAAACCACAGCTGCCATATCGGATAATTTTTGACATGTCATTTGAACATCCAATCAGAACAAAGTTATAATGCGCATGCGCCGGGCTGATAGGTTTTAACATATAAAAAAATCACCCTCTATCGCCGGTAAAGAAGTATAACTTCAATAATTCTTCTTTTTTTAGTGAAATATTAAGTTAATTTGAGCAGATAATAATGTGAGGTAGGAATTTTTGTTTTGCATATTTCCTATTCTGAATGTGTCAAAGTGAATCTCGGCTGAGCGAATTCAGTATATCTTTGAATGTTCTAACCACAAAGGAATTACGCTTTTAAATGCAGCATAATAAATATTGTCCAATACACTATTCCATTATATGTCACCATATTCAGAACGAATAATAGGAAAATACCAGGAACCCGATTTTTGACCCTTCGCTTCGTTATCGATCATTCGCTATCAGGACCTCGATTTTTGACCCTTCGCTTCGTTATCGAACGTATTCGCTTCGTATCTGTAGAGTGAATGATCAATAACGAAGCGAAGGGTCAAAGATCGGGGTCCAGGCTGGTTTTAGAGGTGGCAAAAGAGCCTACAACTCTGTAAATAGAAGAGTAATGATCCGAGCAATGAAAGAGTTAAAAGTACCGAATCAATTGTTAAATGTAACAAAACTAATCTTTGAATAAGTTGAATGTAGAGTATGAATCTGAGGGTAACTGTCTGAACCTGAACCTTTCAAAACAAATAAGGGGCTGCGCCAGGGAGACCTTTCCTCCGTATACGTATACTGTTCAATCTGACTCTGGAAGAACTAATACGTATGTCACAAATAACAACCACCGCACCGGTTCAATATAAATAACAAATCAGTGCAAATCATTGCGTATGCTGATAACATCAATATCAATATTTATGCGAGTACATGAAAATAAGCACGCAACTACAAATCCTATGGCTTCTTGCTATAGAAAACGACGTCATCCAAGCAGTTAACGAATTTGTATACCTGGAAGCGCAGAGTTTTCATGGCCAACAGGTGCTATTTTCGGCTCAATCTCCTTTAAGGCAAAGTGGCCATTTGCTAGATGCGCATGACTCTGATCGGGCATAGTGACCCGTTGCTTTTCAATAGGGTATATTTTTGCACCTTCTGGATAACAACTCTCGAAACAACTTCTAGTATTACCCGACTAAAGTGTTCTAATGTTCTACTAACTGTAACTGTAACGAACCGGCTATGCTTCTAGGTATTACGCACATTAAAGGTTCTAATGTCTTGCATAAGAAAAAAAAAAAAAAAAATTTATCTTACGGCTACGGCTTCCGAAGTCTCAGCAAGTACACGAATCGGCTGAAGTCCCTTGAAGTCACTTATTGTTTCACTTCTACACTCTAGATTAGATTATTCATTTTAAAGTTTTACGCGCTACCGGCCACTTCGGAAATTGTTACCCGTATTTTTCTCTTTTTTTTTACCATTGGAAAAATCCGCACTCGATCGCACTCTTTCCGCAATGAATTAACCCGTAATAAAAAAAATATGTTCCTCGATCTCTCGTCGCGCACACACACCCGAAGAAAATTCAAAATCGTCCTTTCCCCTACGACTGTTGTTCGATCACTGCCCCAAACCAAAAACACTAAAATAAGTCTTCGAATCTGTTCCTATATTATTAAAAGTTTTTAACATCGAACAAGAAGAATAAACTCATTAATTTTTATCACCCCGAAAAAGGTTCAGCCCCGTCGAAACTCCCATCTGCCTTCTATCTTGTTAGAAACTTTTACTATCAGTACCAGACGAGGGATCGGATTACGCGTAAGGTATTTCGAAAACCCGACAATAACATATTGACTTCGTTGACAGCCATAAAACCATAGACGTTACACAACTTAGCAGCGAATGTGTTAAATCCGTAATTATATCAAGAAATACAAAGGTAAAACTCTACAAAACAATAATACACCCAGTTTTAACATATGGTTTAGGTACCTGGACTTTAACAAAAAGTAATACAAACAGGTCAGGATGTTTCGAAAGAAAAGTAGTAAGGCGAATCTATGGAGCGGTGAATGACAATGGAGTGAGGAAGATGATACAACATCGAGCTTTATAGAATATACCAGGAACCATAATATCGTAAAATATATATCGTAATAGGACGTCTGAGGTGGGTAGGGCATGTAATGGGGATTGAACAAACTAACCCATCCAGAAAAACTGCTTAATAGACATATTGGACAAATAAGAAGAGGAAGCCCAGAACGATGATCCTCGATAATATCGATGAAGATGTGAGAAATATGGGAATACGTGTTTGGCGGAGGAAGTAATTAAGGAATGTAATAAAGTCCGATAAAGAGTAAATATAATGGGTTAGGTATAATAACAAAACGTAAAAATAAAATAATACCCATTGTAAATGTATACAAAGCGAATTTAACCATGGAATGCCTCAGTCATCGCAGAAACGGCTACACGATTTAGGCCCGGTCTTTTCACCTCCGGATAAATAGTTAACGGGAAGTTTATCTGACAGATAAAAAAAGTAGCGTCTTTTCACTCTGGAATAAAGTTATCCGGCAGATAAATTGACGTTAAATATCAAATATTTAACTGCCGAATAAAGTACCGAATAAGAAGTTATCTGGGAGATAAACTTTGATTTTCGTATATTTCATGGTTTCTGATTACCAGGAAACTAAAAATATAACCTAAAATCTTGAGGGTCTGATTGAATTTATTGCAAAAGTAAAATTTTGTTCTTTCTAAAAATTCTCAATCACAAATTTTATGTTATTTTGTTTTTATACATACCTACCTACTGTAATTTTTTAAGCAGAGTTATTAGATATTAAATTAAAGATGGGTTATAATTTGAAAAAATTATAATAGGTATGTATTATTGTATACCTACCCAACTATATTCATTTACAAAGGAAAACAAGTTGTAAAAAATAAAAATAGAATAGTTTCTTATCCCATCATTTCTTTGAATTGCCAAATATTTTACGATTCCAAAATGAAAGGTATTGATATATGTAGGTAGTAACTAGAATTATGTATGCACATGGTTCTCAGAAACAGTAGATGATACCTACCTTGAAAAAAAAGCTGCTGTTAAGTATCCAAAACATACTGGGTGTATCATGAAATTCTAAAAAAATAGAATATAGGAAGACTGATTTTATATTCTGAGAATTTCGTAATACTCCCCGGATATGTTTTAAATAGGTACCTTCTTACTAATATTTTTTTGTGCCAAATATAAGTAATTCTGTATTATTGCTGTTTAAATTCAGATCATAGCAATGGGTTGTTACTTTTTTAATGAGTCCGCAAATACATCCCTTTTTGTATATAGCAGAAAACAAAATGATTACATTGATTCAGTTGTCCTACACTGAAGCAATATATTTATAACATAGAGAGAGATGAAAATGAAGACAATTTTGAAAATGAATTGCTAAGTATAGACCAGGAATAAGCTAAATTATTGAATTTACTGAAGTTATGATGTTTGATAACCTTATAAAAATTTTTGTGTTAAGCTTGTCACGCACGGGGAACTATACTAAAATATATCTCATATCACTCACTATAGTAATGAGTGAGGCTGCATACACGGAACTATACCTAATGTATATTATGGTTCCGTTTATGCAGGCTCACTCATTATTATAGTGAGCAATATGAGATGTAATATATCTATTATAGTATACCTCCTGGTCAGTAACAAGCTTTATGGGGAAATAGAAGGATCATTAATATACATGTATAATTTTTTATTCTTTATTTAATTGTCCATTGTATAATTTAATTATTAAATTTAATAAATCAATGAATTTTTGTGTCTCTTCTGCCCTTTAATTTTCTCTGGCACGCTTGTGTTCTACCCTTTCCTCCTCTTTTTCTATCTGAAGCAATTGAGCTATGTTGGGTATTAGCGTTGTTCTTTCTTGTAATACATTCTCTAGTTTATTATTGGTAGCTTATTTCTGGAACTAGCTTTTTCTTTGAGAACACAGGATTCCATCTTCTAGGTGTTTGTCATATCTGTAACCAATTTTTTTTATTTAGAAAAGTGAAAGATATCTACTATGGGCCATTCCACGAACATACGCCTGTTTTGGATTATTTCGACAACGAATATTTTACTGTGCAACCTAAGAAGTACGAAAGTAAATGGCACTAATAATTATTCCAATAAATAACAATGTAATTTGCAATTTACTTTTGTTCTTCTTATTTTGTAACGTAAAATATTCGTTGTCGAAGTAATCCAAAACAGGCGTATGTTCGTGGAATGACCCATAACAAATATTAAAATTAGGTTTTATTCTTGTTATTGGGATTCTTCAATTTACCATGTAAATTATCCAATCTTTAAAATATTGTGTTTTGATATACATAGTTGGTTTATCCCTAGTTTACTATTCAATATACCAGTTGGATGGATTATAAATCTGTAGCGTTTTGACAATGATTGATATGTCCATCTAGCCTAATTTTTCAGGAGGGCATTTTGAAAGTTTAAATCATGTTTTGTCAACCCAAAAACGAAAAGTAATCAACATAAGAAATCAAGTAATATATCAAGTTCTGGCCTACCTAATACAGTAGAATCCAGATTATCCGTGCTCCTCGGGACCGAAGGTGGCACTGATAATCCGAACATGTATTTCTTATGTATAATAAGTACGTATACACATACATATTATAATATTATGTACCTACCATAAAAAGATAACAGAAAAAATAAATCTTTCATTATGAGTCTCTCTTTCGTCATATAGAGTTTCCGTTAAGTGATTTACAATGACGCTATGTTGATAAAACCTCAAAAATGCAACTTGAGTAATAGAAAATCATAGCATGGATAATTAGGGTTCTACTGTAAGTTAAAAGGGGACATGTGGGACAAAGGGGGTTTTACCTTCATCATACACATACCAAACTATACCAACTTGAAGAAATGTTACTAAATAGCATATCAAGCAAATAATCTCATTATGGCTAAAATCAGACGTAACATCAAGTTTTGCCATATTGCATGATATTTACAGAAATATAGTATTGAATTTAAATAAAAGTTTTCCCCACATTAACAAATTTTTACATCATTGAACAGTCATTAGGTTTGTTCTAGCATCAGTTTCAAACGGTTTGAAACCATCAGCGAATAGTCGACCAGCACGAGTAGATAGGGGATAGCACTGGTGACTGTATTATGTTCTCTCACTGAGCAACTAATTGCTGACGGTTTCTGACTAGTTTGACTGTTTGCTAGAACAAACCTAATATTAATAATCATATAATATGTACATATATAATTATGTAAACAAAATTACCACTGCATCTGTTTCATTAGCTAGCTTGTCTTTATTTAAACTTGTCTTTGTCTTCTATTTTACATACAAATCAACAGTTTTCCTCTAATTTAAAATGGATTTACCTCTTGTTCAAGCTCTCCAGTAAACTATTTCAGCATAATCAATGTTTTCCTTCTAAAACAATATTGTTGTCTGATTAAAATATGGAAATGTATTTCTAAACCTTATGACTTTGTATACCTATTTTTTTAAGTTGTAATTCTTTGATTTACTTACATTTCCTTCATTCCTTCTTCCAAAATGGAAATAAAATCGATAAAATCATCTTTGAAATACTTTGAATCTAATTATGTTAGGTTAAGTTAAAGCTGAAATTATAAAAATAAACATAAAAGTCAGGTGTGTTCGGAATCCAAACTTACTTTTAAGCTTATCTACCGGATAACTAACTGGAACATAAATTGACGTGAAAAGACGGGTACATTTTATCTGGCGAATAAATATTTATCCTCCAGATAGCTAACTGCCAGATAAGAGCATATTTATTCGGAGGTGAAAAGACCGGGCCTTATACATTTAAATATTTATGGCTTGTTTATCTGAAAAACAGGGTGGAAAGTCGTTTAGCCTCATTGTGGTGCACTCTGGGTAAACTAAATAAGCAGCAACATCGAACCGCCAGACCGTTTTCCAGATCTCCTGACAAACATATTGCAAACAAAAATGGTTTTTCTCAGAACAATCTGACTAACGGACCAACAACATTAACATAGTCATAGTTCTGGAGACACACACTGCTGACGACTTCCCACTGAACAAGCGAAGTCAAATTCCAGGATATAGATTAGTAGTCACACTTAATTACCAACAATATAGGATTGCTACCTACTGTAGAACAGACATAAAAAATGTTAGCACCATACACTCTTATCTCAAGATCTGTTTCTACTGGCAACCGTAATAGATAATAGAAAAGATCACAATAGCTAATACACAAACCACCAAACTCAATATGACCACCAGATGTACTACCTTCATTCTCGCATCCATCAATATATCTCCAAGGCGAACAAGTAATTGAATGGGTGGAGCTCAAGCATCTTAGAATTTTGCTCGATGCAAAACAGAAGCTAACCTTTTTTCCGCTAGAGGGCAAAAAGGCTACCATCCAAATCAAACATTTCCCAGATAGCATGTAAACTTGTGGCAAGTTTGATTCTTCTTTGATTTTAAATTGCTGCGTCAAATATGACGAGGCAACGTCAACGGGTTTATAACGGGTTTATAACGATTATTTCTTTTATTTGTTTCAGAGCTGATAGACAAAACTGAGCATCGGAATCTGAAGCTAGCGGGTTTAATGTAGTTCCAATAAATAATTTTAGACAATAGATTGTATTTTAGTTGAGTGATTACTGAATAAATAGTTATATAAAATTGTATTGTATTTTTATTCACATTGTTTTATTCAAATTGTGGCTAGTATGTCAAAACAAACCTTAAGCAAGTTTGTATCAAGTTTGAAAAAACAAAACTTTATGCAACAAAACAAGAACAAACCTTCAGCAAGTTTATTATATCAAGTTTGAAAAAACAAACTTCATGCACGTTTGATTTAAACTTGCTGCAAGTTTGCAAAGTTGCCATGCAAACCTGCAGCAAGCTTTCATGTTTGATCTATCAAACTTGTTGCAAGTTTGAAACAATTTTATATTGCTATCTAGGTTATATCCACTAAATGTGACTGCCATAACCATTTCACCAGAGATGTTCTTGATAATTTCCCAAAATCGCAGCATAGGTAAGTTATCTTCTCCGTCTAAAAAAATGAAAGTTTTATCATCTACTCCTTAATTTCGGTAATAAAATTTAGTAACCAATAATGACATAGGTATACAATTTACGGTTATTGAACAATTCGCGTCATAATTAAGTTATTGTTTAACTTAAAGCGCGTTCACACGTCCCAACCTGACACACAGATTTCGATTATCCACCTCATTCACCGGATTTAACACCACCTGATGCCTACATTTGGGGTATGATGAAGAATTCCATATTTCGCTCGAAAATTCGCCAGAAACTGTTGGAGAACTACGGCAAAGAATAGTAATTTATTTTCAATATTTGCAGCAACCACTTTTCTTAAATACTTACATATGTTTAATGATTTTATGAAAATTAAACGATTTACAGAAAATTTTGAACATACGTATTTTAAAAATTAATTCTTCTTCGTCTTTCTCGTAATTCAAAGTGGCCTTCAGGGCGTCAGCGTCAGATAAAAAAAATTAATTCATAAATATATTTATATTCAGTACTTACTGTTTATTATGGCGGATACTGTATTTAGTTTCACTATAAAAACATGTGTCACATTGGCGAAGCGTCCATGTAACCACTGTTACCATTGGTAACAGTTAAAAATCTTGCAATAAATATTTGATGACTGTTATGAAATAATTCCATTTAAATTTTTTACCAACAGAAATATTTGTTAATAGTACCTAATTCAGTAAATAGCCAACTAGACGCACGAAAATATTGGCGAGATATGTGAATCCATTGCACGTTATTATATGCTAAAAATCCACAAGGAAAAAGTTTTCCTGTAGTTGGCTGTATACCATGTGATAAAAAAAACAATAAATCCTGTATAAAAGGTATATTTAAAAAACCCTCAAAAGGGCCACATCAAATTCACATAACTAGTTTTCGACTGGTTTACCAGTCATCATCAGTGCTTACCTAAAATGAATATAACCTGATAAAAAAGGCAAAGATGTTGAAATTTTGACTAGGGTTAAAAAATATTAGGTTATACTTACGTGAAATGTACATGCTTAGCCACCAAGATAGTATTACACAAAAATATGTGGGTCAAAGCCCAGTAAAAGTGGTCCGTCAAGGAAACATAGGTATAAAATGCTACCTTAAGCCTGGATGTTTAAAATCTTATCTAATTTGCCCTAGGTAACATCTGAGTCACACTTAGATCTCATTGAACCTAACTTACCTTAGTACCAATGTGCACATAAAAAAAAGTTACAGCCCTTTGAAGTTACAAAATGAAAATCGATTTTTCCCAATATATCGAAAACTATTGGAGATTTTTGATTAAAAATGAACATGTGGCATTCTTATGACAGTAGTATCTTAAGAAAAAATTATAGTGAAATTTGGACACCCCATAAAAATTTTATGGGGGTTTTGTTCGTTTAACCCCCCCCCCCCCAAACTTTTGTGTACGTTCCAATTTAATCATTATTGTAGTACCATTAGTTAAACACAATTCTTTAAAAACTTCTTTGCCTCTTAGTACTTTTTCGAAAAGTCAGTATTTATCGAGATATTTTGCATATTTGTCAAATCCACCACATATTTGTATATGGCTAAGTACGATTAAAACGATTATAGAGACTTGATAATAATAGGAAAATTTATTTATGATTTACATTTTTAGGTATATTTTGAACCATATTAAAAAAGAAGCCACATCTCGATAAAAGGTGCCTTGTCGAAAAAATACAAAGAAGCAAAAAAGTTTTAAAAACACTGTGTTTAACTAATGGTATCGCAGTAATAGTTTAATTGGAACGTGCACAACGATTTGGGAGGATTAAAGGAACAAAACCCCCATAAAATCTCTATGTAAACATATTAGAAAAGAAGCCGCAACTCGATAAAAACTGCCTTGTCGAAAAAATACTAAGAACCAAAAAAGTTTTAAAAATATTGAATTTAACTAATAGTATCACAATAATAATTTAATTGGAACGTACACAAAAGTTTGGGTGGGTTTAAGGGAACAAAACCCTCATAACATTTTTATGGGGTGCACAAATTTCACTATAATTTTTCTTTAAGATATTCCTCCCATAAAAATGCCACATGTCCATTTTCAATAAAAAAATCTCTAATAGTTTTCGATATATTGGAAAAAATTGATTTTCATTTTGTAACTTCAAAAGGCTGTAACTTTTTTTATGTACATATTTGTACTAAAGTAACTTAGGTTCATTCGAACTATTTTTGGTCCCAGAATAGGTGATTTAATTTATGACCTGTATTTTTGTTACACCCTGTATATGAAGGTTTATAACAGTGTACCACAAGGTTACTACGGGAAGAACTTCGACAAAAATCGAGGAGAAGTTGGAAGATCTGTGTGCTTTTTGGCAGAGGACTTATGGACCAACTTCTAATAAATTTATCTCTAATATATTTTCTACTAAAGTGGGTAATAGTTTTCTACTAAATGACCAAAAATAATTTAGTAAGAAAATACATCTGGCCACTTAAATATACTATTGTTAACAAGCTTATCAAATCACTTCAGACAGATAATCAGATATGTGATCTGATATTCGATTTTGGTGAAAGCTTTTAATCAGTTTCTTATTGTCAAGCTACAAGAAACATGAGGCGACTGTTTATTTTATTTTTCGTAACTATCGTGTCATCCCAGAATGAGCTTAAATTTTTACAAAACTACAATTATTGGTCAGAACTTGTGAAAAATAATCTTAACAGTACAACATTTTCTGACTCATGTAGCCAACAATTTAGCGAATTATTTACAAATGATTTACAGGATGTATGGAATCGTAAGTACTATATTCCATTTAGAATTCATTTCAAATATCAACAACTTTCATAATGGTTTAAACCAGAGCTTCCTAGCCAGTGTGCCGCGGCACAAGTGTGCCCTGAAGTACCTGTAGGCGTGCCGCGAAATTTGATTATACTCACTATCATTATAGAGATTATTTACCCAAGTGTGCCTTGGCTTGGCTGAAGCAGTTTTTAAGTTAGTGTGCCTCGAGCTAAAAAACGTTAGAAACCGCTGAGTTTAAACTAAAGTCAAATAAAAAATATCCTATTTTTGATTGTGTTACAAAAAAGATTCCTCCTCCTCTATCTATTCTCCTTCATAAGGATGTAGTGGCGTCATGCAATTATTTGTTTGAATATTTCTGTCCAATTATATCTCTCTCTTGCGTGTTGTTTTGCTTCTTAGAATGAGTAACCAGCCATGTTCTTTATTTGGTCCGACCATCGTTCTCGAGATCTTCCTCTGGATCTTTTGGCCTCTACGTTGTCTTCAAGAATTCCTCATTCCAGGTTAAATTCGTGGCTCTGACAAACATACGTCGCTAGTTTTAACATTATTTCATCAGTTAGTTGGTAAATCATCACTATCAAAACCAGGGCCCCCGCAAGGCTGAGGGGCGCCCGCGTGCGGCATATATTTTAGCGCCCTTAAATCTACTATATCCACTTATGAAACAAATCTATATTATGTTTTTATTTTTTACTTGTAATAAAACAACAGAAATTGCAAGAACTCAAATTTTATTTTTCTTGTAACTGATTTGCTGATGAGGGCAAAAAAAAACAAATAAAACATTAATATATTAGTTAAGAAATTAGGCGAAAAATTCCGGGCCAATGCTTTTTAAATGTACTCAATTCTCTCGAATCCTGAGAAAACTATGTACTTAAGTATTTTTCAAAAATTTGAAATGAAAGATTACATTATTACCGAGGGCCGAAAGTATCTGAAAACTTCTATGTTTATTTTAATAAGTTACAGGGGTGAAAAAAAGAGAAAATTTAGTATGATTTTTTAATTTTAAATATGTATATCATAAAAAAAACTTTTTGTTTATTCTAATGAACTTTCGGTCCTTGGTAATAATGTTGTTCTGAAGCTATTTCTTTGTGGCATTTTGTAATTAACTAAATTTCTAAATTGGGAATAAGCCACAATTTAACTTAAAAAATTATTTTATTAACGTTTCGACATTCACTTCGGACGTTGTTGTCAAAATACTTGGTAATAATGTAATCTTTCATTCTGTGTTTAAATTTAAAAAAATATTTATAACTTTTCTCGGGATTCGAAAAAAATGAGTAAGTACATTTAAAAAACATTGGTCCGAAATTTTGGGCCTACTCTCTTAAATCTTGAAAGCGATAGCTTAAATCTAAATTGAATTAAATGGGTGTTTTTCTAGATTTGACTGCAACAAATTATTTTATATTATCTTTAAAGTCAATTTTATTGACAAGCTCTTTCTATATAGGGTGTCCAGAAACTGTTCCGACTAACAAAAACAGGAGATTTCTCAGATAATTTTAAGAAACTTTAACCCAATTCACCTAGTCCGAAAATGCTTCCTAAGGTGCTAGAGGTCTTTGAAGTTGGCGTCTTATAATTAGTTTTTCTTAAATACCTCCAGATACTTCTAGTTAGAAAACGAAAATTAATACGTATATTTATCTTCCAGAGGTAAATCAATTTCACGCCGGTAAAATACACCGTTAAATTTTTTTCAATTTTTTTTTCAAATTCAAAAAACGAAAAATTTTCAAATCGTTTTTTCTAGATTACATTGTGTCCTACCTACTTAAAGCAAGAGTACCTTTTAGTACTAGAATACCTCACAATTTAATAATTCAGAGTCAAAAATGCTTAAAAATTAAAGACAAAAAGTCATGCCATAAAGTAGCCGTTGCCCTGCTCAAAACGGACGCCTATGACCACTACTAGAAATTTGCAATACACGGAATCGATTTACCTATGGAAAATCAATATGCGTACCAATTTTCATTTTTCTAACTCAAAGCGTTCTGGAGGTATTTAAGAAAAACTAATTACAAGACGCCATCTTCAAATAGCTCTAGCTCCCTTAGGAAGCATTTTCGGAGTATAATAGCTGAATTGGGTTAAATTGTCTTAAAATTATCTGAGGAATCTCCTGTTTTCGTTTGTCGGCAGAGTTTCTGGACACCCTGTATAGCTAATATTGCCAAACCAGATAATCTTTCCTCTACCATAGTAGAACTCAAATAATTTTTACTAACTTTAATTTTCAAAATGATCTCTCACCACTAGAAGCAACAAAGTTAAAGTGGGGAGGATTCTTAATGAAAAAGTGATATTTGGTAGAGATGTAGTTACATATTTTCAAACATATATTAATTATTAAGAGTTTTTAGTAATAAGTAGAGTCATGTAGAGTGTAGTCAGCTTTTGTTGAAGAGCAAATAAGTTTTTTTTAAATATCATCGTCACTTAATGTAATAATGTCACTAAAAACCCAAAAAAGTGATGATAACCAAACATCATAAATCAAATCTACTACTTAACGAACTTAGGACTTGATCAATTATTCTAATACTGCCTAATTTGTATGTTAAAGGTATCCTTATCTGCTATATGTGTAAAATTCTCACAAATTATATTTATGAATTTTATATGGCTTTATGGCTTCTATTTTGGAACTGCGCACCATACCCGAAATATTATTTTTTACTTTAGAAAACATTAATATGTAATGAAAAACATAAAGTAATGTAATGAAAAACAAAAAGATATTTGGATTTTATATTGTTTTAAAAAATACAATAATAGTAGTACCTAATTGTTTATTAACACCAAATATAAAATAAGATTTTAATTATTTTTTCAGTAATAACCCAATATTTGATTTTTGAGATTTCTCTAGGAGTCCATGAAAAAATTAAATTTAAGATTATATATAAAAAAATTATCTCATTTAAAATAAAAATTTCTTATTTACCAAACCTTCGGTTTGGCGCCCTTTCGGGGTTGCGCCCGCATGCGTCGCACGCGTTGCACGCCCGGTTACGGGAGCCCTGATCAAAACTGTCATAAATAAATATGTTGGTGGTTAGGATCATGTGCCTTTTTGGTCCAAATTAATTAAACTTTATTTCTTTATTTTTACATATCCTCTACGATGTCGAAACACTTAAATTACTGATCTAACACAAACTATTTCAAAATAACCATGTCTAATAATAATATACGAATAATACATGTCTTTGCATCCACTGTATTTACCTATACCTTACTAAATTTAACTATAACACGCACCTACAGTTCAAAGTCATGTTTTGCTTTTTCTGTTCGTGGTCTTTTAAGGTTATTATACGATTAATAACATTGATACAATTATTCAGAGTAAAGATGTAAAACATATTTTATACAGTGTTATAATATTACTACAAAACGCTTCACTCTGTCCTGCCATATTCAGTTTACGAGATAGTTCTTTTTCAACCATCTCCAGATCTATCTGCATCTTCCCTCATTAGTAGTCCCTGTGTAATAGTGAAAGAAATGGTCATTATATTATAGTTTTTAGAGGAGCAAAAGGGTTTTTTCCATTCTCTTCTGTTTCTTGCTACCGTTTTTACTACCATTTTTGCTATCTTTCTTGCTTTGTTCTGTGTTTATTTTCTATTGTTTTTATATGTGCAAAATTGTGCTAGATTGTAGATTTCAAAGGAGTCCATTGGCCCCGAAACCTGTTAAGTTTCGAAAGTCTCACAAATACCGTTAGAGAAGGATTCCTGGTTCGGAATGAATAGAAAATAAATTTCAGTTACACAAAAATGAATTTCGTATCAAAATACAGCTTAAACAGTTTTATTTCTTTATGGGCCAGTGATACAAACTCAACTATATCTCGTTTTGAAACTAGGAAGAGTACTTCAAATTTATCGCGCCGTAATGCTCGTTTGTAATTGGTCCAACAGCAGACAAGTTTACTTCACTAAATTATGAAATTTTTACAATATTGACAGTTATGGAATTTTGACACTATTTTCATTTAAAATTAATAGGTTAATTATTATCGGCGATTTTTTGTGTTTTCTGAGTTATTCTTTAAATTTTTAGATTTTTAGTCTGCATTTATATAAAAAAAAAACTTTAGAACTCTTTAGCGACGTATTAGTATAATAATATAATATTTATGGATTACCGTCAAATGCCGACATGATTTACCAAAAAATAAGATGAATCTGGTGATTTTTTTAGTTTCTAGTTTTAAGTTTACTCCTCCTCGTTTTTTTAATATTATAGTACTCCCTACATCAAAGTCTTATGTTTTATGCCTCGCGCTGATTAGGCAAACCTCTGGTACACATGTTAAGCGTTCATGGACTCGACAAAACATTTCCTCACTATTAGCTGTAACATCCTCTGTGTATATCCAACATCTATAGTCAGTCTAGCCGATCTAGGCTTCTAAGAAAGTCTAATATCCGTTCAAGAGAGTTACTTGTTACCTGGAGTGCTCTAAAAATACCTGTTCCATGTACTTATGACATTGGTGAACAACTACCTTGCAGTTGCAGACAACATTTCGGCCGTTTTCTCTAAATTTTTGTAAAATCTTCATGTTAGTCTGTTGACTTTCCATTTTGCAGATACGATATCTGAGTGATCAATATCCAGTGAAAACATCTGTAATTACTCCAAGTTCGATCTTCTAAAATTCTAAGATTATTTTTGTGTCGGAAGAAGAACGATGTAATAACCTTTTTACTTTCCTTTGGGGAATATTTTCTCAGTAGTCTATCCTAACCTGTTGCAGTTAATAATACAAGGAAGAATACAGGGTAGAAGGAGTCGTGGAAGAAGACGTATCTCATGGTTAAACAATTTGAGAGGTTGGTTTAACTGCACTTCTGCTGATCTCTTTAGAGCAGCGGTATCGAAAGTGCGAATTGCCATGATGGTTGCCGACCTTGCTAGAGGAGATGGCACATGAAGAAAAAGAAAAAGAAGTCTTGTTCTTCATTTTCTTTTCCCATTTTTTCCCAACGCAAAATGGTTCTGCCAAAAATCTCACTACCGACAATTATTTTATTCCCTGACACCCACAGGAAAGTTATTTTGTTGCGCCCTGTCAGTTACAGACTATTTCCAGCTCCAAGCTGTTATTAACTTATTAAGTTTTAACTTAGTCTTTAGTAAACTTGGTCTATCTGAGCCAATAAAAACTTTGGCTGAATTAAGGCGTTTTAAAGTCATTTTTGAGAATAAAAGTAGTTCTGTTGGAAATATTGTAGGAGTGTTTCCAAAGGCTATTGACAGTTGATAACATTTTGAACTTTGAAGGCGCTTGCCGAAGGTTAAATTGGTAATACCTGCACAGAATTCCCTCCATGTTTTCCTTTTAGGTCTTAGACCCCTTTAACTTAATGTTATATTTTGTTAGAGCGTTTCGTAGTTGTCCCAATTACTTTTTTGATTCTATTGAAGGCTCTGCGTGCACTAAGCTTTAATTTTTCTAATTCTTTGTTCCATCAATTTTTCATAGATCCTCATTCCTCCATCAAGCTTCCCTCTAATAATTTATTATCATACGATTAAAACAGTGTGAAGCTGATTCGAGTTCCTTTTCGGTTTCAGTCATAATAGTTAACGCCGTCAAAATCTGGCCTTGATTGGTTCTTGTATAAACACTAGTCAGGCTGTTCCGGTATTAGACAAATTCTGTCTGCCTCCTCAATTTTATCTAGATTGATTTTTAACTTCGATAGACGAATTTTATAAATTTTTTCAATATTTTTTTACCAATGGAATCCCTCTTTATAATAGTAGAGATACTTTTTAAATTTTTAACATAGCTCTGAAGATGACTGAAAGCGCTCAGCTAGGAATTAAATCACGATTCTTAGACATTTACTACGGTTGCCTACTCCAAGTGTGGTGGGGAGACTTGACTTACGTCACAAGAGTACACAAGCCTATTTTTAAATTTAAAAAGACGTTAAAATGTTAAAATTTCATTATGTCTTTTTCTTCTTCTTCCTCTTTATAAGCAATTCTGCTTGTTTCATTCATAAGCAATTTCATTATGTATTAATGTAATAATAATGTTTAGAATGCCAGGTACAGGCTGTAGTGTGGCCAAATTTATTACCTATAATTTAAATTCTTACAATAAATTACACAAGTATTTCTAATTCAAATAATCCTAGCTGACCTCTAAGAACGGTATGTATTCAATAGTTAATCCAGTTTTGATGGAAATTCAGTATAAGCGATTTTTCAGCGTAGAATGGATATGTAAGTCCTAGATTTCCGTAAATTTTACATTAACCGTTGGATAAACGCGAGCAACCGGTCCTGATTAATTTTAAGTATCAAATCATCCAAATATCAACAGTTATCCATAATAAGACACATTTACAAAAATAACATAACTGTATGTTTAGGATTTCTGTAATTTTTTAGTGCAAAAATACAATTTCTATGAAAGAATTTGAAATTTTATAGATATTATTTATAGATATTATTTATAGATATCATATCTATAATATTTATAAATATCATATCTATAATATTTATAAATAAAATCATTAAAATTTCCAAATTCTTTCATAAAAATTAGATTTTACACTAACAAATTACAGAAATCTTAAAAATACAGTTATGTTGTTTTTGTAAATAGGTCTTCTTAGGTGTTATAATCCACTAAACATCTTTATTTCACAACTATCTTTACTATTTTCCATACATAACAGACATAAAAATACCGATTAATCATATTACGATTCAAATTACTGTACTCTCGTGACGTAATCGCGGTCTTAATGTTCATTGGTTAGTCGAAATAGGCAACCGTAGTAAATGTCTAAGAATCGTGTGTTTGTACAACAAAAAGAATAAACAAAATGTGATTATTTTTTATTGCTTTTTATGGTTGGCGATAAAATTTTGATTGCATCATGTCAGTAAAGACTCTTTATCGAATTCGTCTGTTACTCGTCTCGCTCGCTTCGCTCGCTCTGCTCGTAATATCAGACTCGTTCCATAAAGAGTTACTTACTGACTTGGTACATAAATAGCTATTACACCTTTTTAAAATACTTTTCTTTTCCTACTCATTAATTTATTACTATTTTTAACCTTTACCTTTTTATATGTATGTTTCTCATTATTTATCTTCTTAATTTTTCTATAAATATGATCGTAATATGTACAATCCGAAAAATGAAAGAATACCCATGAACGAACATATAAAACACGCTGTATTTTCCTGTCACCGTGTCACAAAGAAAATTGCCCAGCGTAAGTACATGTAACAATAATTATTACATGTACTTGCGCTGTCCAATTTTTTGTGTGACACGGTGACAGGAAAATACAGCGTGTTTTATATGTTCGTTCATGGGTATTCTTTCATTTTTCCTACTGTATGCTCTGCCTTTTGTGTCGATGTATACGCTCTGAGCTTCGCTGGTGTCGCTCCTGGCGGATTACTAATTCAACTTTCACCGGTAATTTTTAAATTTATTATTTAATTGTTATCGCTTAATATTTACAACGCTAAAAAGTAATTAAATTGTAATAGATTTTTTAAAGATTTTGTTAATCATTTTGACGTTCTATTGATGAAATATTAATTTCTTACTTCGGATACTTTCACAATTATCGTGTAGATGGCGCTAAGATTAATAGATTAAATTAAAATACATATTACCGAACATTAAAAAAACGTAAAGTCAGTATTTAAAACGTAAGTATATTTAAGGTAAAAATATATACCACAGCTTTGACCAACTAATATTTTTTATAATTAATGTTTTTAATTTTAATTTTAAATTATTCACTTTGACATTTATGTCAAATTTCCGGTAAACGTTTACAGACTTGCCACTACTGGCGTTCGCGAATTTATAAATATCCCCTCTATGTACGAGCTCACAGCGTATACCTACTCGTGCATTAAGGATTATTTCAATATTTTTTTTTATTTATTCTATCTAATTATTATATATCTTCTTCATTTCACATTCCTAGTTTAATGTATATTTCTAATAGTCCGTTCTTTAACGGTAAAATATTGCAAAACCTCTAAATTTTAAAGAACCGCTTGGATTGACATGAATTTTGGCATACACATAGCTAACAAGTCAAAGAAAAAAAGTGATATTGTGCCGATATGTGCTTTTGCCCTGGGGGTGGTTTTCACCCCCTCTTGGGGGTGAAAAAATATTCGTCCAAAGTAAGTCCGCAAATGGATAAACTGACTAATTTTAAGTAGCTTTTGTTCTATAGAGTTTTTTCACTAAGTCAATACTTTTCGAGTTATTTGACAGTGAATATGTTCATTTTTTCAACAAAATAACCACGCTTTTAGACGGTTTTTCGTAAATAACTCAAATAGTAAGTATTTTGTCGAAAAAACATTCATAGCAAAAATATAGCCTGTAAAAAATTAAAAAAAAAAAATGGTGTATAGATATATCACGTCTCTACACCTAGTAAAAGCAGAGTTATAGCTAATGAAAAATAGGTATGCCAAATTTCATGTCAAACCAAGCGGTTCTATAAAATTTAGAGTAAAAACCGTGAAACAATGGACTATAATGCTGTAGCACAGAAGGTGAATGTCAATTTTATGTCAGCCACACAGTCAAATGCAATAAATTTCAAAGGATCACCCAAAATCCTCCGAAATCATAGGAATAAAATATAGAAGATTAAAATTAAGTATTTAATCTGTTAGGAGCTAAATATATTAATCTTAAAAAGATAAGATCAAAGGTCTTTTAAAATTAATTACAAATACTTTTGACGTAAATAAGAAAAAGTTTTTAATCAAAATTCACTATGATAAAATATGAAGATGAATTACAATTATTGAAAATAAAGAATTCTTAAGTTTTTTTACTGTTTTCTAAGTAACCAATCTGGAAATTCTTCTTTTTCTTCTTCTTCGTGCCACTAGGATTACTCCTGTTTGTCTGCGTCTTATTCTTTTTCAATTGTTGTGGACTGTACATGCCTTTCCACCTTTTCGGCAGCCTTCCAACGGGTCTTCTGCTATTGGGACCGTGCAAGTTCGGCAAAGCGACACCTATTTCTACGCTCTGCAACTTTATTCGCACTTTTAATTATATTGGCCAATTATATTAGTCCTGGTTACTGGATAATTGTCAAGGCCATAGCACAAAAAAATAATAAGAAGAAAAAATAAGATTCAGGTTATGTTATTAAAACGTAAACAATTGTATGTAGTAAATAAAATTAGTTATTAAAATGCAGTACTGCAAGCCAAATACAATTAATTAAATTTACCTTTATGTAATAATTGCATATCATATCAATATTGTTGAGCAACATATAATGTTTCTTTTTCAATGACAGTAGATATGAAATGTACGTCAATTTGACAATTTCAATTGACAATATGAATTATTTAAGAAAGTTGCAATAGTTCTCCGCTATTCGCGCACGATCGTTTAACGTATCCCTTCCAAGTACTTGCACACCGCAAATACGGCTTGTTGTTTTTACAGATGTTCGCTAATCTATCTGGTCCCATTCGGTTTACATGTTCGTTCTAGTTTTTTTTCTTGTTTTGTCCACCGAACCCACTGCAGGAGACATAGGAGTTTTGGTTATTCGCCATAAGCTTCGCTGGTATCGCCACCTAGTGGATTACTGGTATCACTTCGGTTAGAAATTTAAAGAGAGAAGTATTGCCTATCCTCTGTGAGCTTCGCTGGTATCGCCACCCAGTGGATTACTAGTACAACTTCGATTAGTAATTTAAAGAGAAAAGGAGAAAAGCAAATAATTGTTTCAAACTTATTATTTAATTCTTATCGTGTAATATTTACAACGCAAAGAAGTAATTGGATTGTAATCGATAATTAATATCAGTAATTACAGAATTTATTATTCACTATGATTATTTTTAAGATTTTGCTTATCGTTTTGAAGTTATGTTGACAGCTAATATTAGAAAAAAATTATTCTGCAAAAAAGTATAATAATTATTATACAGTGATGAGCGCGCTAATAACCGGCAAAATAGCACAAAAGATGGCAAACGTACTAAGTTGTAGGATAAAAAGAAATAAAACTAGTCGAGCTGGGAAATTTAGCGATATTAACCTACAAGTTTACATTAAATTGACTGTTTCCCACCTTTAGACGTATCGGACGAGTTTGGCAAATACCACTGTCACAGTGACAGTTTTGGTTGACATACTCCTCTGATACGTGTAAAGGTGGGAAACAATCAATATAATGTGAATTTATATGTTAATATCGCTAAATTTAACAACTCTACTAGTTTTATTTCTTTTTATCTCACAACTTAATACGTTTTTCATTCACTGTACATATAGTTATAATACTTACTTAAAAATAAATTATGCACTTATTACACTTAAATAAATAATTAAGAGTATAAACGTAAAATTTCGGCCCAAACTTTTTAAATGCATTAATTTTTTTCGAATCCTGAGAAAACTAATAAGTATTTTTGAAAATTTTCACACGCAGAATGAAAGATTAGTTCGGTACATTATTACCGAGGGCCGAAAGTTACTGAAAATTTCTATAATGTTTATTTTAATAAGTTACAGGGGTCATTTAATAAAAATTATATGCAACTCTTATTACAGCAGAACGTCAAATTTCCAACAAAAGTTCAATCACTTTTTCACTGTTGGCGCTCGCGAACTTTTAATTAACCCCTCTACATACGAGACCAAAGCGGATAGAGATCCAATAAACTCAAAAAACTTATAAAACTCAAAAAAGAGATATCTGGTCGGGTCAAAGTCCCTAACAGGGTACTTTTTTTAACTTATTTCTTTGAACTATACGCTGTGAGCTGGTACGTAGAGGGGATATTTATAAATTCGCGAGCGCCAGTAGTGGCAAGTCTGTAAACGTTTACCGGAAATTTGACATAAATGTCAAAGTGATTAATTTAAAATTAAAATTCTTCTTCTTCTTTCTCATAATCCTTAGTGCCCTTCAGGGCGTCGGATGTCGGGTTCCGTCTTTTATCCACTTCTTCCAATTGCTTCTATTGGTGGCCAGGTTCTTCATATCCCTCATACTGATGTGTCTCCTTTCACCTATATCTTGGATCTGGTCCATCCATGTCTTCCTCGGCCTTCCCTTTTTTCTTTTGTTTCCCATTTTGGCTTCATGTACCTTCTTTGTAAGTCTATTTTGCTCCATTCGTTGTATGTGTCCAAACCAGCTTAATTGTTTGTTTTTGATCTTCCTAATTATCGGTTCTTGTTCCAGCTCTCTTCTTTTATCTTCATTTCTGAATCTGTCAAACTTCGTAACTCCGGCTATTCTTCTCATGTATTTCATCTCGGTCGCGTTTATCATTGATTCATGTTTCTTTTGGACAATCCATGTTTTCGCCCCATATGTCATTATCGGATTTACTATGCTGTTATATACTCTGAGTTTAGTTTTGTTGCTTATTTCTGACTTTCCAAAAATTGTATTATTTAAAGAGTAGTACACGCTAGTTGCCTTCTTCAGTTTATTACTTATTGCCAAGTCCGTTTTCCCATCATCTGTTATTATATTTCCCAAATATTCAAAAGTAGATACATGTTCTATTACTTTTTCCTTTACTATTATATTAGTATTCCTTTCCCTTTTCTCATCTTCATTTATTATCATAAGTTTTGTTTTGTTGAGGTTCATTTCCATTTTTAATTTATGAATCTCTTTTTGCCAAATATCTATTAGTTTCTGCATTTTCTCTACTGTGTCTGTGATTAAAACTATATCATCAGCGTATAGAAGGGAGTTGATCTTTATTGCATTTAAGTTTTTATATCCTACTATGTATTGAAGGTTTCTTGTTTGATCTTTGGTATTTTTGATTAAAGTATCCATGACTATTATAAACAAGAGGGGGCTTAGTCCATCTCCTTGTTTAATTCCCTTATCCCATTTAAAAGTGCCTGATCTTTCTCCATTTATTTGTACTTGGCCTTCTACTTCCATATATATAGAGTTTATGACTTTTATCATCTTTTTTGGTATATTATAGCTCTCCAATATTTTCCACAATATTTCTCTGTTTATTGTATCAAATGCCGCCTTCAGATCGACGAACATGAGAAATAGTTCCTTCCCTTTAAGGCATTGTCTCTCTATTATATTTCTAAAATTAAAATTAAAAACATTAATTATAAAAAATATTAGTTGGTCAAAGCTGTGGTATATATTTTTACCTTAAATGTACTTACGTTTTAAATACTGAATTTACGTTTTTTTATGTACCGTAAAATATGTAATTATAAATTAATCTATTAATTATAGCGCCATCTACACGATAATTGTGAAAGTATCCGAAGTAAGAAATTAATATTTCATCAATAGAACGTGAAAATGATTAGCAAAATCTTAAAAAAATCTGTTACATTTAATTAGATTTTATATTAAGCGATAACAATTAAATAATAAATTTAAAAATTACCGGTGAAAGTTGAATTAGTAATCCGCCAGGAGCGACACCAGCGAAGCTCAGAGCGTATACTTATAGTAGGTAGGTAATAACAAGCTTGCTACTTCAGTTGTAAAAACATTCAAAACATCAATACAATTTATCGCAAAAAGTTAAAATCAAAATATTTGAACTGATAACACTATTTATCACTTAAATCACAGGGCAATTTTATGAATTTCATTGTAAATTATCTATTAGAAATTGTTATCAATGGAACAAATAAGTTTATAGGAATACATAATAATTGTCTTTTATTTTTGTTGATATTATAGTTTTTCCAAACGTACAGTCGGAAAAATGAAAGAATATGGCTTTACATTCACAGTCATTTGTTTCGAGCTTCTGTCATGTGTCACCTTAAAAATTTTAAAAGTTGTCACCCTTGTTGAAAAATAGCAATAATTGCGAAATAACTATAAAAAAAGAAGTATTCGCATTTTACATTTTTCAACCATTTATGCTACACTTAGAACCTTCATGTTTCATCCAGAAAAACTATATGATAAACAAAACATTACTGTCAATTTCATTAAGATCGGTTCAACAGATTTTGCAAAATAAATTTTGCAATCCTGCTGTCGCAAAGAAAATTCATTTTTTTAAAATGTTGCAGGACTGAGAATAAAGCAGTTAGCAAATTGAAATTATTTTTACATATAGAAGAATACCGTAGCTTTCATTTGCAATTTTCAAAATTAAAATGGGTTAACTACCACGGCGTCAGGAATTTTTTTAAATAAACATTAATTTTTAGTGCTACGCGCAGGACAGCTGATACGTTTGCTCTGATTGGGCATTCCTATGACCTTTGATAATGATTGATAAATTTTAATTTTTAGTACATTTCGATATCAATAAATAAATTTGTTAATAGCAAAATAAAAACACATACTCTGTCCTTTGAGATAACACTTTTTTAGCAAAAACTTTCTTTGTTCATATATTTTAACTTGGAGAATAAAAGTTTATTATTACTAAATATATGCAATTGTTGAAACAATATTTCACAAACAATAAGCAAATTAGTTTGATTTTTGTGGAATTAAAATATTAAAATACAACAAAATATAGAATAAGAAAATAATAGATATATTATATCAGATAAAGATTGGAAGAAATTTTGGTGGAAATCAACTTGTGTGAATCGAATACCGCTGTCCTGCGCGTAGCACCCAAAATTTATGTTTATTTAAAAAAATTCCTGGCTCCGTGGTAGTTAAACGATTTTAATTTTGCAAATTGCAAATGAAAGGTACAGACAGTATTCTTCTATATGTAAAAAAATCTCAACTTGCTATCTGCTTTATTTTCAGTCCTGCAACATTTTGAAAAAATGAATTTTTTTTGCAAAAGCTGTATTGCAAAATTTATTTTGCAAAATATTTTGAACGGATCTTAATCAAATTTACCATATTGTTTGACTATGTCATAAAGTTTTTTTATGTAAAATATGAAGGTCCTAAATGTTGCATAAATGGGTGAAAAACGTAAAATACGTCTACTTGTTTTTTTATGGTTTTTTCAATTATTGCTATTTTGCAACAAGGGTGACAATTTTTAAAATTTTTAGCTAATTGTATATTGTAGGAAATTAGGAAAATTAGGAATTACGCAACTTTTCTCGGAAGTGAATACTTTAAAAGTTATAATCAAAAAACTAAGAAAAACATCGAATTTTTCCTCAATTTTTTGACATTTTGATTATTTAAACAATATTCCGGACCTTTCTGAGTGGGAGGATAACTCAATTATTATTATGTGAGCTAATTCCAAGCAATTTCTGTAAAAAAATATGAGTCACTTCTCAACGTCTATCTCAAAACAGATGCGTCCTGGACTATATAGGTTAAAACGAAGGATACCACAATCAATTTCCTATATGGGTTCTAGCCTCCTAAAGTATTTCTCTCCAGCTCCAGTCGCCCGTTTCCATCACTTTTTTCCAACAAGCACGTATTATATTTCATATTTTTCGAGTTGTAAAATAATTTCATATATTTTTTTATTTTAGTGTTTGACGCTACAGCAAAATTCCCTTGGAGTGGCTTAGCTACCGGCTCATATTTTGATTGGGGAAATTATGATCAATGCATTAAAATTAGGCATGAATACACACAAGACAGAATATTGGGCAAATACTGTACACACGGTTTACTAATACCATCCCCCAAAGTGAACATTTCTAATCCTGATGTAAGTATAAAGCGCGTATTTTTAATTTCGTTAATATATTATCAAGAACTATCTACTACAATAACATTACACCAGAACAATAAAAAAAGTACCTAACACTAAGATTTTCACCAGGCCCAAAGCTACATAAAATGTTCAAAATGACCCTATAATTCGATTCCTCAAGTCGTCAATAATTTCGACGGGAGTAGAAGAAACTAAGAACAAAAAAACCTCAAATACAAAAATCTAAAGGATTTAAATCCGGCGATCGAACAGGCCACCCTACCGTACCTCCCCTGCACTGTATCTAACTGTTTACGTTCTTTGCGTCAAGAAATCTGGCCTGGCGCTGGTGGGATGTCCCTACCGGTTTAGTATCATAATAACAAACAACAAACCCTCCAGGAGCGGATTCGCTAAAATTAAGGTAAAAGGAACAAATGCAAAATTTTGACGCCTGTCAAAATTTTCAATGTGTTTTAAATGTAATCATTTTTAAACGCAGAATGAAAAATTACTTTATTACCGAGGGCCGAAAGTCCCTTGGAATGAATTAAAAGTTTCTTTTGAATGAGATATTTGAAATTAAAAATCACACTAAATTTTCTCTTAGTTTTTCACCCCTGTAACTAATTAAAATAAACATTATAGAAATTTTCAGGGATTTTCGACCCTCGGTAATAACGTAACGGCTTAAAGCCGAAAGTTCGTTCCCATCCCCTTAACAAAAAAAAAATTCAAGTCTTCAAGTAGATATAATGTTTTAATGGGGTTGGAATAATAAATATAAATTTAAATATCATAGCATTATATTTATTACGTATTTATATCTATGTAGTTATAGGTATATTATTATGTACAATGAAATAAGAGAAATGAAAAAATTAAAGAAATTAAGGAAATTAATGATAATAACAATAAAAGATTAAAAGAGTGGTAGCAAAAATCAAAAATTACAACTCTATGTCACTATCGCTGTCATCTTCACTAGAATCGTTATCTAATGTTATAATTATTGGTTTAATATGTGAGGTTAATGTTCTGTAATGATCTTCCGTTTTTATAACATGTGAAACACAATTTTGGCACAGTGTTGGGGAAATCTTTTTTATTTCTTCTACAACATGTGACACCGATTCGCTACTAAATTTGGGACAGCAGTTGTTTCGCCGTAAACTTTCCTTAAGTTGGCTCCAGATTAATTCAATGGGGTTGAAGACACAGTAGTAAGGAGGTGATCGCAATACAGTATGACCATCACGTTTGGCTAATTCGTCTATAACAAATTGTTTCTCAAACACTTTTGTCTGAAGAACTTCCAATATTTCTTTTTTTGTATATGTTTCTTCAAAGTACAAATCATTGTCATACAAAAAATCAGATATCTGTTTTTTTGTCGAACCTACACTGGGGATTTTTCTAATTTGTTTGCTGTGATACGTTGCGTTATCCATTACAATTACACTTTTTGGAGGCAAATTTGGCAACACCTTCTTTTCACACCATTCCTTAAACAAGCTACTCGTCATATTTTCATGGTAGTCCAGCTTTGAATCTTTAATGTTTTTTGCCGATAGTAAAAAAATTTCCCCTCCAAGCCAGCCATTTTTGGATCCAATGTTCAGAATAATTATTCGCTGACCTCTATTAATTGGATAATTGGGTGCACATTTAATAGAATCGTCTGTCCAACCTTTTTGAGCAGTATCGTGGGTATCGAACCATGTTTCATCTAGATAAAATATCGGTCTTCCTTCATCTCTAAATTTAGATATAGCATCCAAGTATTCATTTCTCCATTTAATTAGACGAGGAGAATCCATTATTGATGATCGCTTATTAATTTTCTTGTATCGAAAACCAATGTGATTCAAAAATCTTGATAAAGTTGAAGGCGAATACGTAATGGAATAGTCTTTAACAAGTTGATCGTAGATCATACTAAGCGTTGGAACTAGGTTCTTTGAATATAAATTGTAAATTGCTCTTCTAATTACCTCAGCGTCTTTTTCATTTACTGCTTTATGTGTAGAAAAGTCACTCCGCTTTTTACGAGGTTGAATTCTATTCGTAACAATTTTCCACACTGTTGTATATGGCATCCTTGTCAGTCGAGATGTTGTCTTGATGAGGAATTTACCGTCTTCTGGATTTGGATTATCTTCTTTCACAGTTTGATAAACATTCCTAATAATTTCTTTGGCATCATCAGATAAATGTACACGTGTTTTACACTTAGCAGTAGCTTCACCGACTTCAGACATTTTACTTGAATACTCGCGATCTAACCTTCTATCTAAATGCAAGAAAATAACTGCCTGAATGTGCAAATGTCAAACTTAAATATGTTTGCCCCCCTCTCATAATGTTCCATAATGTATGTTTTCTGGATAAATAAATGATACTTAATTTTACCTAAATACCTATAAGCACGAGAATTATGTGTAAAGCTATAGAATAATAATTAGAGGTATATCTTATCTTTAACTAATGCTCTTTCTAATGATTCTTTAATTTTTTTATTTAAAGATAGAAAGCTGCATTATTGGAAGTCCATTTTGTTTAAAGTGAAAACGATATAAAACACATTATAATATAACTCCATAAAATTCACGTAATGGGCGCATTGGACATAAAAATTGTTTGTGATTACATTGATTCCAAGCAAGTTAATTTCAGATGACTAAACGAATTCGTCTACAGTAAACAAAATTTTTAATACATTGTCTAGAAATTTTAATTTTAATAATTTATTTGCATTGATAGGTAACGAGTCAGTTCTGTAAATAATATAAAGTACGGCCCTAGTAGCTGTTCCAAAACTATTGCCACCCGTCGCGAAGACAATTGAGGGATTAGTAACGTCAACTATTTATTATGATACTAAATCGGTAGGGACATCCCACCCAGCGCCAGGCCAGATTTCTTATATCTTGACGCAAAGAATACTAAATGGGCTACTGCATCGTCATGAATGAATGAACCATAAGTTTGTCTCAGCTGTAGAGGAATGTCTTCCAAAAGAATAGGTAACTCTTTCTTTAGGAAATTAGGGTAAGATTCACCGGTTAGTTGTTGTGGGATAAAAATCGATCAATTATTCATACATTAACTGAAAACTGATTCTGAAAATGAGCTTCAAAGATTCCATATGGATTTTCCTCAGCCCATAAGTGTTTTTATGAAAATTTCATATACAATGTCGTAAAAAAGTAGTCTAGTCAGTAAACAAAATGCAATTAAAAAAAATAGAAAGCAATTTGATCAATGGCAAAAAAGTAGGCGCGAAAAAAACTCTCGAGGTAATAGAGCTTGCACACTCTGTATATGAAACGTATACAGTTGATGTTCTTTAAAAATTTTAAATACAGTGAAATTAATTACATTCAATGGCAGTTTTTCGAGTACTTGTTTCAGATGACTTCGCAGTTAATTCGAGAACTGCTTCTTCCAGTTGCACAGTTACATCTCGAGGGAGCTCGCAGTCAGCAGCCGTTTGTTTCTTAAATGTACCATTTTTCCGCAAAAGTCGGTAAAGAGGAGCGAATAGTTTGGGATGGGGTTCTCTACGTCCTGGATACAATCGGCCATTTCCTCTACTTCGACCATAGACAAAATGCATTTCTGACAATTCCGCGTTTGTACAATAGGGTTTGTATCGCAAATATTATATTTTCCAGATTTAGCCATACGACTCACATTTACTCTAATGATAAAATACACTCATCACAGATACCTATGGAATCAAAATTATTGAATTGTAATCTGTGTAATTCTGCCTAAATATAAACTGTTCAAAAACAAAATACATGGTATTTAGCCGTTTGGCCCATCAAGATTCACGGTTATATGTTGATGGTCATATAATTCAAAGAGTACCCAGTTTTAAATATCTTGGTTGCCATATTACTGAACAACTAGATCCAGATAAAGAGATAAAATGTAGAATCGAGATAGCCCGCACGACATTTTTAAACATGAGGTCATTCTTCTGTAATGATACCTTGCAACTTCAACTTCGAAAGCGCATGATTAAATGTTACATTTGGTCAGTCCTCTTGTATGGTGTCGAAGCATGGACATTAAAAATATCCACCATTAACCGTTTGGAGGCCTTTGAAATGTGGCTGCACAGACGTATTCTGAAAATACCATGGACGTCTATACTGACAAATGTGGCAGTCCTTAAGAGAGCAAATGCTACCCGCGAGCTGCTTGATAACATCAAATATAGAAAGATGGCCTATTTTGGACACGTAGTAAGGGGAGACCGGTATAATATTCTTCAACTTATTATGATGGGTAAAATCGAAGGACGCAGAGGAATTGGTAGAAAGCAGGCCTCTTGGTTGAAGAATATCCGGGAGTGGACAGGAATAAAGAAAGCAGAACACCTATTTAGAATAGCTCGAGACAGAGACAGTTTCGCCATGTTAATCGCCAACATCAAGGGGACTTGATAGGGCACGTTAAGAAGAAGAAGTAATTCTGTGCTATTTTGTGCTTTGTACTATTCACACAATATCTGAAGTTTACTTTTCTTATGTAGAGGACATACGTCTTTGCTTTTCTCTCTCATAAGGTGTAATCTCTTGCTGGATTCCTTAACACATTTTGCTACTTCAGCTATTGTGTCAAGTGTTTGTCTAATACAGTAAACAAATCATGCTTTTTAAATTGACAGATTCAAGCAATTTAAAGACGAAAAAAAAAAGGTTGTATTCGTTTGCCTTCTCTATCGGCTGATAACTGTCCATTTTATTTGTTAGTCTATTGGTTATAATTCTAATAAAGAGTTTGTACATTTGTGAGAGTATAGTATTTTTACTACAAAAACGTTATTACGTAGGTCAAAATTTTTGACGTAAGAGAACTGTCAAAACATTAGAATGTGACTTTTATAAACATGGCAATAATGAAAAGTCACATTCTAATGTTTTGACAGTTCTCTTACGTCAAAAATTTTGACCTACGTAATAACGTTTTTGTAGTAAAAATACTATAGTGAGATAGGTCTGTAGTTTTTTAAGTCTCTTTTGTCTCCTTTTTTGAATAGCAGCTTTTTTTGTTCGTTACGTATAGTATAAATTGGATATAATCCTGAGGTCATTGTAGTGTCTATCTTCTTTGATTTCAGGACATGCATTAATTGTTCATGTCTCATATACACCGACTACACTGCGCATATACGCCATCCCCCACCGGCACCTTTAGAATATGTGCATTGTACGTTTGCTAATTTTCAACATTTCAGTTTCAGGATTTTTATAAATTAGGACTATGTATGCCAGATGCCTGCACAGCAGCCGATTATAATGAACTCGTTCAATTAATAAATCTCAACGGTTTATTCATTTTTCAAGATCGAGCATGTCATACGAAAGAAGATCTAGACAGATATTCATGGGAAGATATTACTATGGTGTAAGTTTAATATTTTGCATAATATTTAAAAGATGATTTGATGATAGATTAGTTTAGGGGCTACAGCTAAGTCACAGTATAAAGAGGGATAGTAAAACCTCTTCCATGCGGGTTTTCCCTGTTAAAACCCGTACGTTTCATTGCGACTAGCAATGCGAGAGTGGGGCAAAAGCGACTGGGAACATTGCGCGGTCGCCATGCGCGACTAAATATTTTACTTCCAATATTTCGGAGAGTGGTTTTACTGTGGCTAAGTCATCGTGGCCTTTTCAATTCTGATGGGTCCATCCAAGTTTTTGAAGTTATACCTACTTCTTTTAGGCACGAGGGTAAATTTTTACATTCCCGGGCGCATGCGCACACCGACAGTATGGTATTAGTCGTTCAAACGTTATATACGGGATCCGATTGGGTGTTAAAATCATCTGCCAATAATTGTTCAATATGGAGATTATGGATACAAAAATGTTGTGTATATTAGTTTTTATTGTTGTGATGGCAGAGAAAAAAGCAAGTTTATAATAATTATTGTAGTGACTTTTTATTAGTTTTTAAACGCGACATGTACGTAATAATTATAAATGTTTCAGTATCCTAATAAAAAATTACATAGATACCTACCTATTTGGAAAATTTAAAATGAACCTAATACCAAAATAGTATGTAATGCTTTGATTTACATAATTTGATTACCATCAAAATTTCTACCAATATTCACCTAATATATTGTTATTCCACAAAATATTCCTTTAATTCCACAAAAATCAAATTAATTTGATTAAATTTATATAAATAAATAAACAACTGTCAAAATTTTATGGTGTAAACGGTCAGTTGGTGTATATTCCCACATGACAGATACGCGATGCTGGTGCAATGGGAAAGCACTTTGATTTTCGATCGGCGGGATCGACGGGTAGCGGGTTCGAATCCCAATGCAAGTTACTATTTTTTTATTTTTTTTTATACATTTTATGATTGTAAGTATACAGGGTGTTTCATTATTAATTGTCCATATCGTAACTGGAGAAACCTTAGCAAAAAATACGAAGATTTAACCTAAAACACTTAAATAAAATATTGTTCCTTACTGAGTTACAGGGTGTTTTATCTAAAAATTTAAAAATTATTTTTGCTTACCATTTTAAAACTATTAGACGTATCCTTTTTATACTTGGCAGAAAGTACGACTACTAGACACCCTACTAAATTATAATAAACAAACGCTTCTAGCTACTACCAGAGGCGTACGACAGGGGATGGTGAATGGTTGACCCTTCTCAAATTCTACGCCACTGGCGAAATGACTATTTTAGTGCCATTTTTAGATTTTCCAATACTTTCTACGTAAATAATATACTCTTCATTGGTAACGATAAAGTCATTAGTTTTCGAGATATTTGAAGTTAAATATGAAACGGCACAGTTATTTTGATTAATTTATATTATTCATATGATTAAAATTTAAAAATTATTTGTACCCATTACATACTTTAAAACTATGTGGCGTATCCTTATTATACTTGGCAGTAAGTATAGGTACTGTACACCCTACTAAATTAAGATAAATAAACGTTTCTAGCTACTACCAGAGGCGTACGACAGGGGATAGGGGCTGGTTGACCCTTCCCAAATTCTACGCCACTGACGAAATTGCTATTTTAGTGTTATTTTTTGATTTTGCAATACTTTTTACGTAAATAATATACTCTTCATTCGTAACGATAAAATGATTAGTTTTCGAGATATTTGAAATTAAAAATGAAGCGACACAATATATTAATCAAAATAACCGTGTCGTTTCATTTTTAACTTCAAAAATCTCGAAAACTAATGATTTTATCGTTACGAATGAAGAGTATATTATTTTCATAGAAAGTATTGGAGAATCCAAAAATTGAACTAAAATAGCAATTTCTCCAGTGGCGTAGAATTTGGAAAGGGTCAACCATTCACTTTCCCCCGTTGTACGCCTCTGGTAATAGCCAGAAACGTTTGTTGAACGTAATTTGGTAGTTTGTACAGTACCTATACTTCCTGCCAAGTATGAAAAGGATACGTCGAATAGTTTAAAAATGCTGAGCAAAAATAATTTTTAAATTTTTAGATAAAACACCTTGTAACTCAGTAAGGAACCACATTTTATTTAAGTGTTTTAGGTTAAATCTTCGTATTTTATGCTAAGCTTTGTCCAGTTACTATATGGACAATTATTAATGAAACACCCTGTATTATTATATAATCTTTTTCAAAAAATACGTATTTAGTTAAAATTTTTGGCAACAATTATTGTTCAGAAATCATTTCCTTGTGGCATTTTTCAATGTGTTTGTGTGTGTTTTATTCTTTTATTTTCTTTTTATTTTTGGTATTGTTTTAATAAAAATTTTTGGAAAGTAGTAAGTAGGTATTAAAATTAGTTTAATATTTAAATTAAATATAAGTAAACTGTTTAAAGTATATTGATTTCGTTGAAATCATATAGTAGAAGTATAACTTCTTACGTGCGTACAAAGTACACACATTCTTTTTTTTATGTATTTTTGCTGCTGATTCGAGGGTCGATTTCAATGTGAGTGTTTAAAAAATTGTTGTAAACAACTTAATTTGTTTAAAAGGTTTTATTTAGCTCGTAAACTAAAAAAAATAAAAAAGTTTTCAAATAAAATTTGTTCCTTGAAAAAAATGGTGTTTTCGTACTTCCGGGCCTAAAGTGACAACTTCACTCCCTTGTGACAGGTACTAAAGTGTCACATTTAATCCCTCCGGGATTAAATATTGACGAAACTCCCGGAACGATTAAATCACAAACAAACGAATTTAAGGGATATTTTATTGAAAAATATAATTAATTAGAATGGTAATTAACGTTAATATTCAAATTAATATTGTGACAGTTCTTCATATTGACCTTCATATTGAGTAATGTGCCCAGAGAGTTGAGGCACAAACCGCTTTTGATTTATCATCGAAGTAGACTAACAGCGCATTTTCAGTAGGTTGTCTCACATTTTTTAAGCGGCACCACTTTTTAAAAGCATCGTACTGCTGCTCGTATAGTTTTCTAGATTTCGGTGGTAACAATTCTTCACCTACTTCGGCTGCTCTTTTATCAATATCAGATACACCTTCTTCACTCATGATACCAATAATTATCAATAACAATGTTTCTTTACAATGACACTAGTAATGACAATGTTTCTAAATTATAACTGTCACAACGCAATGTTACTATGGTAACTTATTTTAAAGACAGTTTATTAAATGAGTTGAAGAGAGAAAAAACTGATTGAAATTATTGGAATAATTAATAAAATCATACCGGAAGTACGAAAAGTATCGTATATACCTTGCGACTGAAGTACATTTAATCCTTCAGGTAAATTATGGCCCTCCCTGCGGTCGGGCCATAAACTTTACCTTCAGGATTAAATGTACTACTTCAGTCCCGCGGTATATAATGTACTATTACTAAACTTTAATCCAATATAAAGTTAAAAGAGGCGGAAAACTAAAATCACTGAGTGCTTCCACAGAAGTGCTTCCACAGAGGTGCTCTGACGAGATTTATATGCTTGCACAGAGGTGCTCTGATGAGATTTATTTTAAAATCGAAATACTTATAAGCACATAGTGCGGGCTCTGTGCTGTAATCAAATCTGAATCATCTTTACTTTGAGTTTAGTCCAATAATTAGAACTCGAGATATTGTAAAATTAGTGCAAAGTTACAAAATAAGTATTTTTCGAAGCTTTTTCGATCGTAACTCGGATTACGCATGAAAATACATATACCTACATAGTCCAGGGGTGGGATTCTGTGTACAATCGCTAACGCCGATCGCTTTCTATCAATGTCAATATATTTGAATATTTAGTTTTAATTCAAATATTTTCTTGTTTTACTAAGTGTCACTTCAGCATCAATTAAAGTATAACCTAGCAAAACTAGAAAATAATTCAATTAAAGCTAAAAATTGACATCGATAGAAAGCAACGTGTAGATATCTACAGTGCACGGAATCTAGCCCCAGGGTAATAAGGTTTTTTCCATGACACTTCAACAGCCAGGGTACTGAAGTATTTTTTCGACAGGTAATACCTATAAAAACAAATTGTAACTATTTCCTGCGTAGGATCTGGCGGCTATTATTATTTATAAACAATTTAGTGTCAAAAACGGCCTTTTCTCCTTTTTTTTTTTTTTCAAATTAATGGAAAACAGTAAGACTAATGGTTTTCTTAGTACAAACATATTCGAGAGAATGGAGAAAGCTTTAGAATGGCGTACTACAAAGTTTAATATGCTCATTTATTGTTAATATAATTGCGAAAAAACGTTGAAATTTCAAAAAAATTAATTTTGCAATAACTATTGTAAAAATAAGTGTACAGCTTTGAAATTTTTGTCAAATGAGTGTTCTTTAGTGCTTAATATGTGACAAAAATTTCAAAGCGGTTCATTCAATTGTTTAAATTTTATTCAAATTAAAAATAAAATAAAAATTTTATTTTTTAATTCAGTTGCAATGCGAAGGCAAAACAATCTTACTTTTCAATTAGAATGCGGAGCGCAGTCCAGTCCCTTGAATCTCGATTTTCGGCTCTTATTGGAGCCTAATCGGAAAGAACGTAGGCTTGTTCTCCATACCCCAATTGATCAGCACTGAGAGGTTCTCCCACCCATTGCAACTGAAGTGAAAATATTAGGTGACTAGCGTCATCTGGCAATTAAAAGATTTTTTTTCGATTTAAAATCTTTTAGTAATATTTTGAATATTTTCTAAAATATTATTAATAATGCTATTAGGATCGAAAACTTCATCTTTTTTATTCAAATTGTTTATCACAGAAAGCTTTTTTTGCAATAACAAGTCAGAAAAAAATAATGTTAGAACCATTCTGTAAGTGTCAAATGAAAGAGCATGAGCTAAATTTTCAAATTGCAAAAATGCATTCATTAATAATAAACAAGAATAAAAAACCGCTAAACGCCGTAAAAATGAGTGGCGCATAAAATATTCCAGCTACAAAAGATCTGATATGAAAATTACGTGGCGCGAAAATGTATTTTAATTTTGATGCAAAACAAAATTCTAGTTTTATCCATATTATTTATAAGATTTTTCCATAATATTTGCTGAAGTAAACGCGCCACAAAATAGTAAATTTGACACAGTTTGAATTTTGAAACTCTTTTGTGGCGCGTTTACTTCAAACTTAGCAAATATTATAGAAAAATATTTTAAAATAAAACTAGAATTTTGTTTTGCATCAAAATGAAAATACATTTTCGCGCCACGTAATTTTCATATCAGATCTTTTGTAGCTGGAATATCCGTAAGGATATTATGATATTATCATATCAGATCTTTCCGCTGGAAAGGGCCGTAAAATCCACAGCCTTGGACCAAAATGGAGAAGTAATGTATGGATCGACGAGTCTTTTCCTAAACTTTAAGATGGGATTTGGCTCAATTTTCAATTCAGTCAGGTTTAGAAAATCGAAAATTTCGTGTATATATAGTGTCGCATGTAGGGGTGTTGTGCGCCACTGGCGAGAACTGCCATTCTCTGGTAATTTTCAAAATTAGATGTGCGTTGGAAAGGTAATGATCAGTAATATCAGAAGCCGCAAAGGTCGAACTTATATTTTTGAAATTTTTGGTAGTTTTGAGAACGAGAAAGAAAAACAGACCGTAAATAGGAATAGACGTAAAATCCACACCCTATGACCAAAATGAAATGTTCACATATGGATGGGCGAATCTTTTCCTAAACTTTAATAATTCAGTCAGATTTAGAAAATCGAAAATTTCATGTATATAATAGTGTCACATGTAGAGGGGTTGTGCCCCACTAGCGAGAATTGCCGTTTTATGGGGTCGCCTTGGTCGCATTCTCTCCTAAATGATATAGTACTTACGACACCAGTGATAAGACAATCCGAGTTCATATCCCAGCCATTCTAATAATTATGTAATTATGGCCGGCAAATGAACTCGGATTGCCCAATCAAACTTAGCATTGTAACCACTGCAAGTACATAAACCATGATTGATTAATAACATGGATTTTTTCGATATAAAGATCACTAAACATGAGTTTAAAACGTATTGACAAGTAGTATAAGATGCATCCGAGATCACGTATGATAACTGAACGTATTACAGGAATTATTGAGTTTGAAAAACGGTTTTTCCCATAAGAAATAGATTTGATCATACTTATGAAGCCTATAACTAAAAAATTCGAATTTTCCCAGATATGAGATATATATACAGTCGGAAAAATAAAAGAATACCCATGAACGAACATATAAAACACGCTGTATTTTCCTGTCACCATGTCATACAAAAAATTGGCCAGTGCAAGTACATGTAATAATTATTATTACATGTACTTGCGCTGGGCAATTTTCTTTGTGACACGGTGACAGGAAAATACAGCGTGTTTTATATGTTCGTTCATGGGTATTCTTTCATTTTTCCGACTATACCGTTAGACGCATCCTGAATCCTCCTACAAACGCTCAGTTATTGGCGCAATTCGTAGGTTGAAATTTTGAGTAAATGTCTAAGAACCAAAATTTTCAAAGTTTAATTTTTCAGTTTTTCGGCTATGGTGAGCAGTGTGTATGTCTCAGGTTGATCGCTTAAGCACCATTTGAAAGCTTAACAACTCAACCCTATATATTTGGTGTATTTGCGGTTTTCCTGTCTCTCCTTCAACCTAAGATATATACGCCCAAAAAATATGCTATTTTGTATCTACCTAGTCCTCTAGCTGGCTTACGGGTAGTCAGAAGTCAAAAATTAGACCAGTTCTAAATCGGCCCTTACACCCTCTTGAAACACAGAAAAAAAATTCAGATCGGTGTAACTTTTCCACACACATACATACATATTGTACATACAAACATTTTCCCTTTTTTAAATAAAAATTGAGTCATAATTCTGAGCTCGATAACTTTTGAATGGTATAAACAATTTTCAAAATTAAACATGCGTTGGAAAGGTAATGATCTGTGCTATCAGAAGCCGCAAAGGTCGGGCTTAAGTGTTTGAAATTTTTGGGAGTTTTGGGGACGAGAACGAAAAACAGACTCTAAATGGGAAGGGCCGTAAAATCCACACCCTTGGACCAAAATAGAGAAGTAACATATGGATGGACGAGTCTTTTCCTATACTTTAAGATGGGGTTTGGCCCAATTTTCAATTCAGTCAGGTTTAGAAAATCGAAAATTTCGTGTATATATAGTGTCGCTTGTAGGGGTGTTGTGCGCCACTGGTGAGAACTGCCGTTCTCGGTGGATAATTATGCAAAAGTATGGTCAATTTTACCTTATAAACCTTTTTATTTTTTTATTTAATAAATTATAAATATTTATTACGTTTTTCCATCAATTATCATATACATGACATTACTTGTGCACCTAAAACACGGTAAAAATAGATTTTTTTGAAAAAAGTTATTCAAAAAGTTTATAAGGAAAGATTGCCGATACTTTTACATAATTATTTATTACTAATAAATGCATGTTTTATTCACTTTTTTTAAACCAATTTGAAAATTTTGCCCATTCTCTTTAATTTGACACTTGTAGAATGGTTCTAAAATCATTTTTTCTGACTTATTGCAAAAAAAGCTCTCTGGGATAAACAATTTGAATAAAATATAAACAATTAAATAAATCGCAACCCCTCCGTGGCTCAGTGGTAAGAGCGCCTACCTTTGGATCGAAAAATCTGAAAGGTCGTGAGTTCGAATCTCACCAGGGTCAGAAATTTTTCGTTTATTATAGATTAATAAATGAAAATAGTTTCTGTCCTCGTGAGATCGGTACTCACCGGAGGGACCGCAGACGTTCGGATACAATTAGCGTCTCTTTGCAAAGACAATGACGTCGACTTTGCAAAGTAACAAGACACTTACTCAACACACACACACTACACATGACACTAGGTACCTAACTGTAAAAATTTACCGTACCTACCATGCCAATGACCATTAGTTGTCGAGGCATTAGCTAAATAAAAAAAAAAAAAAATAAATAAATCGCTTTGAAATTTTTATCACATATTAAGCACTAAAGAACCCTCATTTGACAAAAATTTCAAAGCTGTACACTTAATTTAACAATAATTATTGTGAAATTATATTTTTTGCAATTATATTAACAATAAATAAGTATATCAAACTTTGTAATACGCCATTTTAAAGCTGTTTCCATTCTCTCGAAGATGTTTCTACTAAGAAAACCATAGGTCTTAATGTTTTCCATTGATTTGAGAAAAAAGGAAAAAGGCCGTTTTTGACACTAAATTGTTTATAAATAAAAATGGCCACCAGATCCTACGCAGGAAATAGTTACAATTTGTTCTTATAGGTATTACCTGTCGAAAAAATGCTTCAGTACCCTGGCTGTTGAAGTGTCACGAACAGGGTATATTTTTGTCTTATTATCCTGGCCTAATAAGCTGTCTGACCAGGGCGCCTGCAATACTGCAATCACATTCCAGTGATGTCGCTCTTTCCCATTTGTGAAGTGAATCTGCACGCTTACTTTTCACTAATTCAGTGTGCACTCGATTAATTGCCGACCATTGTTTGAGATTTAATTCTATTCTGGTGATATTGCAGATGTAGCTTTTAAACAGTAGAAGCTCAGTAAAACCCAAAGAGCGATGGAGAGGGCCATGCTCGGGATTAGTTTGAGAGACAGGATTCGAAATATCGACATTCGTGAAAGAATAAAGATTACTGATGTCGCAGAACGTATAGCAAGGCTATAGCAAGTGGCAATGGGCATGTTGCCTGAGATAATCCCGAAAAATGGACACAGAGATTAACAAACTGGAGACCGAGAGAGAACAGGCGAGGAGTAGGCAGGCCGCAGAAGAGGTGGACAGATGATATCAAACAACTTGCAGGCAAGCAGTGGATGAGAATTGCCAAGGGTAGAAATCAATGGAATCAAACGGAAGAGGCGTATGTCCAGCAGTGGACGAACGCAGGCTTAAGAAGAAGAAGAGGAGGAAGACCTCACCTCAGAGGTGTGCACGCTAGCTCTACTGAGGAAGTCTGTAAGACAGAAACAAGTGTCCAGGGATTGTGCATATCCCTCTGAATCGAAAGCAAGCAAAGACCTTCTTTTTCTTTTGACTGTGACTTTTTTTCTATAAAATCATTTTTATTTTTTTATAGAAAATTATTATTTTTCTTTTCTTTTTCAGGGTCGTACTTGTAACATTTGCATGCTTTATGGTGGTATCAACTATGTACGATGTATACCTTAAATTGAATAAAAAAAGTGAGTATAATAGTTTGTAAATCTGCTTATTATTCAATTCTTGGTTAATTTTAAAGCTTCTTCTTTTCTCATGCTGCACCTTCTTCTTCTTCTTAAAGTGCCCTCTCCTCAATGGAGGTTGGCTACTAGAATTGCAAACTCTTCTCTGTCTTCAGCTGTTCTTATTAGGGAGTTTTTGTGCACACAAATACGTAAACGTAACGCATCTTTTTGACATATACGCTTGCGCAGTAATGGTTGAACTCCCGTATCTCCATACGTGTTACCTAAAGTAACGCTCTGATACGTACGTGAGAACGCATCCCTATCGAGACGAAAGTCACCGAATGCACACGAGGATCTTGCCCGATTACCTACCAAATGAATATTTCATCAGCGTACCACCCGTTTATAAACATTTTAAGGTTATATTGGTTATTGGTTTAGTCTATTTGAGTAAAATTACATATTCTGTCTTTGTAATTGGAAATTGGAACTTCATAATAGATTTAAAATTTTATTGTTTTTAAGTTGTCTATTAATAAAGCAAAACAAACAAATCTTGTATTAATTTAAGAAATAGAGTGATCACCACAATTAATAACTAGATAAACAAATGACCTAGTTTCAGTAAAATTTTCACTAGTAATACCACTAGAGGTCAAATTATTTCCGGAAATTTTTTTGAAATCATGAATATTTTGAAAATTTCCCGAGTCGCAGACGAGGGAAATTTTCTAAAAATATTCATGATCAAAAAAAATTTCCGGATATTAATTTGACTTCGCGTGGTATTCGGTAAGAAAATTCCACACCAAATTTGCATTTGAAAATCCAAAGCTGCATGAACAGATTAATAGCGCGCCATAGCTTTGTCAGCAATTATTTAGGCTTTCAAATTCGTAATTTCTACTCATTGTAGTTGCATGGGAATACCATTTCAAGATAGAAAATAGTATATTCTTCAATTTTACATAATTTTTGAGTAACTACAAGTGATAGAAAATGAATCAAAACTAAATTATGTAAACAAATAAAAACCAGTCTGTCAAAAATGTTCTGTTATTGTAAACGTCAAAAAATTTCCACTATAATTCGCTGTTGGGTACCCCACGAGCAAAAAATTTCCGATAAAATACCTCCGTTGCCATGGTGATCTGTCAAAATAACGTATTTTGATTGGTTCAAAATTACAGGTGTGGAATTTTCAAATAAATATTACCAAACTATTTACATTATACTGGAATCCTGATCTAGGTACAATAATTTACAACTAAAAAGTAGGTATAAACAAAAATAAAAAAATTTAACCTAATGAAAAATAATATTTTTATATTTAAATAGAAGCAATTAAAACCATACAATTTCATCCTTCATTTGTTTTTTTTACATTTGTATATTAATTGTATATTGTGTGAACATTGTTTTATTTTTTTAATGTCAACGGAATTTAAAAATGACTTTACGATACGATTTGCTTTACGTTACGTTAAGGCAGTTACAAAAACTACCTATTAGCTGTTCAAAATTGAGCCCTGTCCATGGTCGGATGCTTCTTAGCCACGATAATCTTTTTCTTCTAGTCCTCTCTTTCCCTCGATCTATCCTTTCACGGAGCATATTGCTCCGTGAAAGTTGAGCATATTGCTACTTATTATTTTATCGCATAACTCCTTTGTCTTTAATTTTTAAGCATATTCACACTAGAATATTAAATTATGAAGTATTCTAGTACTAAAAGTTACTCTTGCTTTATGCCGGTAAAATACATTGTTTATTTTTCAATTTTTTTTCAAATTTTTTTCAAATTCAAAAAACGAAAGATTTTCAAATTGATTTTTCTAAGAAATGGTGCATCCTACCGACTTAAAGCAATAGCACCTTTTAATACTATAATACCTGTGAATTTACAGGAAACGGTTGTAGAATGCATTGAGAAGAAACAATTAACGTGGTACGGACATGTTCAGAGAATGGGGAAGGAAAGACTGTCAAAGAAAATTATGAAATGGATACCCACAGAAAACAGAAAAAGAGGAAGACCAAGAACGACATGGATACAAGGAGTAAGACGATCAATGAGTGTACGAGGATTAGAAGATGAAAACTGCAATGATAGAAGATATTGGCAACAAGGCATCGGACAACGTCGGAGGACGTTTTGAACCCGAATTTATATATATAATACTATAATACCTCACAACTTAATAATCCAGTGTCAAAAATGCTTAAAAGTTAAAGACAAAAAAGTTATACGATGAAATACCTAACCGTTGCCTTACCCAAAACGAACGCCTACGTTACTAGAAACTCGTAATTGATGCAATCGATTTATTTCTGGAAGATAAATAGGTGTGCCAGTTTTCGTTTTTCTAAATAGAAGCGTTCTGGAGATATTAAAAAAACTAATTACAAGAAATGACAAAAGATCATACCACAACGGACTCATTAATGAAGCTGAAAACGCGGCAAGAGAAAACGATCTAAAAAAATTGTATGACATCACAAGAACCTTGACAAGAACAAGCCGAAATAGTACCACTAAAATAAAAGATAAAGATGGTGTCGTACTGAAAACAGAACAACAAATTCTTACTAGATGGATGGAATATTTCAAAGAAATGTATGAAGAACAGAAGATAATAAACGAAATAGAAGAGGAACCTAACAGACAACCAATGAACATGAACACCGAAGAATTAACCCATGAAGAGATAAAAGATGCAATTAAACAATTAAAAAGAGGAAAAGCTGCCGGAATAGACAATATCCCTGCTGAGTTAATCAAAGCAGACATCGAAACGTCCACCTCTATACTGTACACACTTTTAAATAAAATTTGGAGAACCGAAGAGTTACCCAGAGAATGGACGCAAGGCTTAATTGTAAAAATTCCTAAGAAGGGCGACACATCCAAATGTGAAAATTGGAGGCCGATCACCTTGCTATGCACAACAAGCAAAATAATGACCCGAATCATGCTTGAAAGAATGAAGAAGGAATTTGATAAAGTTATAAGAGAAAACGAAGCTGGATTCCGGGCACGAAGATCCTGCATTGACCATTTTTGTACGATGAGAACGATTATAGAGCATTCATTAGAGTGGCAGAATAAGCTGTATTTATGTGAACTTTATAGACTTCGAGAAAGCGTTTGATCGTGTAGATCGCAAAGCCTTATGGAAATTGCTAGAGAAATACGGAATGCCTCCCAAGTATATCAGAATTATAAAACTGTTCTACGAAGGGTCCACAGCACGCATAGTCCACGAAGACAAGTTAACAGAACAAATTAATAGATATTGGTACAGGAGTAAGGCAAGGCTGTGTGCTCTCTCTCCAACCTTATTCCTGATAGTAATCGACTGGATCATGTCTAAGATTACTAGTAATAAGACTGGAATAAGATGGAATGTTTTTAACCAACTTGAGAACTTGGAATTTGCAGATGACATATGCCTTTTAACAGAAAAAAGACAACACATGCAACGCAAAACTGAAAAAGTAGCAGAGGCAGGGATGAAGGTCGGACTTAACATAAACGTCAGAAAAACTAAGATAATGAAAATAATACACCAAGAGAGATGGGAATATCAATGGGAGGCACGGAATTAGAAACGGTAGAGAAATTTAACTACTTGGGCAGTATTTTGAACAACAAAGGAGGGACGGAGGAGGACGTAAAAAGGAGAATAGGAATAGCTCAAAACGCATTCAATATGCTAAGGAAAATGTGGTCTTCACGTCAGATAACAAGTAAAACCAAGATAATATTATTCAACAGCAACGTGAAGACTGTGTTATTATACGGAGCAGAGCAGAAACTTGGAAAGTGTCAAGAAAATGTATCGGACAGATGCAAGTGTTTATAAATAAATGCCTAAGGAAGATTCTTAACATTTAGTGGCCAAACCGCATATCAAACCAAGAATTATGGACAAGAACTAACCAGGTACCTATATCTAAGACAATATGCAAAAGGAAATGGAGTTGGATGGGGCACACACTAAGAAGACCTGCTACAGACTTAGCGAGGCAAGCCCTAGAATACACACCACATGGCAAGAGAAGACCAGGTAGACCCGTAGAAACGTGGAAAAGAAGTGTGGACAAAGAAATAAGTGCTATTGGGAAAACCTGGGCAGAAATAAAGATTAGTGCAAAGGGTAGGACAGAATGGAGGCATACAGTTGACGCCCTATGCTCCGCATGGAGTGAAGAGGAATAAGTAAGTAAGTAATTACAAGGCGCCATCTTCAAAGAGGTCTAGCTCCCTTAGGAAGCATTTTCGAACTAGGTGAATTGGGTTAAATTGTCTTAAAATTATCGGAGGAATCTCCGGTCTTCGTTTGTCAGGAGAGTTTCTGGACACCCTGTATAATATAAGTATATTCTATACCACAAAGTATAAGAAATAATATAACATTTTTAACTTGCAGAATCTATACATCCCATATGTGTGGCATTTTCTGTATATACGAATGGCCGGAAAATTATTCAAACGTCTAAAAATAACAAAGAACAAATTCAAATTTTTAATGGGATAAAAACTATCAGCATGGCTTGGGTCATAGCTGGCCATGGAATGGCAGGATGGAATAATTTTTCACTAACAAATAATGCCGCTGTCGAATTTGTAAGTAAATTTTATTTATTATTTTATCATTCTGAAGAAAATACTTCTTAACACTATCTAGTGTAGTGATTTATATAAAAAATATGACTATAATAATTTTGATCATAATTTATTTTATTTATACGCACAACAGGCCGTTAGAATAGAATAGAATAGAAATATGCTTTATTGTCATGAAAAATTTAACAATTTTATAGACAAAGCTTACAAGTATCATAAATAAAAACAATAACAAATACAATTTACTAAAATTATACAAATCGTCAATAAAAATAAAACATAATAAAGTGACATAAAAATCAGTAACAATCTATTGCAAAATTAAAAAAATTGCAAATTGCGTAATCTACCTTAAGAAATTTAATAAGTAATTTAATAAGTTATGCCGCTGCATATGACACTCAAATATAGATTAAGATTCTACTTATACATAAGAATACTGTAATTTCTTAGTTATTGGTTAACAAACTCTGCTATTGAATAATATGGTCTTTCAGATAGGGCTTACAATACCGGAATTCCGGGATCCCGAATACCGGGATCCCGGACGATTTTTGTCCGGTATTCGATACCGGTATATATAATAAAAATACCGGTATTTCGGTATTAGCTTAATTTATAAAAAGTGAATGGATGCACAATAAACTTTCTTCTAAGATAGGCAAAGTTTTCTAAGATATTTTTTGCTATTACTTTTGAAATTAAAATTAAACTAACTTTATTAAAAAGAAACTAAATTATTATATTTGAAGATAAACAACCAATATCTTTGTAAAAAATATTTATTAATCACGTTTATTACACATACAAGTCAAGTATAGCGCTTTCTAAAAGCGTGAATGTCGTTAATTTAAGGCGAAGGCTTATATCAGCTTCTACAACCAAATTATTAAATCTCGTCTATACAAATACATAAAATGAGTTATATAAAAATTCTTAAATATTTAAAATCAGACTACTTTATTTTATAAATAAGCCGTAAGATTTATTAATCAGAATTTATTTTTACATTTTCAGATCTATTTTTCATTTTTTTTTTGTGTATTGTGGTGTATAAATTAGGCTCACTTATTTTCTGAATTATTAATAATAATTGAAAATATATAGCGGTCTAAATACAGAGTAATCATATAAAATATTTGTCAAAGTAAGTTAATCTTTGTATTAATATATTTTAAAGTTAAATTAATTTACAAATAGAAAATTTCATAATAAGTAAAAGTACTATCCTATTATATGCAAAATTTATCCTAGAATCAAATATATAGTTTTTCTATTTGCACATTTGTTGTATCTATCTATTCCTACTCTCTATGTAATGTTATAAACAACATCTAGGTACTCATTTCAAAACAAAATTTAATAGGTTTCATATATTATTTAACAACAAGTCGATAAAACAACTGAGGATAGTATAAATATAACGTGTATATTTTTTATTCATAATACCGGTTTTAATACCGGGATCCCGGTATTTAAAATTTTAAATACCAAATACCGGTATTGAGATTTTGGCTCGGTATTGTAAGCCCTACTTTCAGATAAATAGGCTTTTGTCATTTTACGGAACTTGGGGAAAGATGTTGCAGATTTAAGTTGTAGAGGGAGATGGTTGTATAGTTTTTTTGCAGAATATAATATAGATTTCTTTACTAACTCACTGGACGGGATCGGTAAATAGATGTCAACGGTAGAATTTCTGGTGGAATAGTCATGTCTAGGTCTTGTAGATGTTTACGAATTAAGCAAACAGTTTCTAAAATATACAGTGAGCACGTAAAGGTTGGAATAAATTCATTTTCTCGAAAATGGACGATTTTGGAAAAAATCCCGAAACAGGTCAATTTTTATTTTTAAATTACGACTTTTTGGCATATATATCATACTAGTGACGCCACCCATTTGGGCGTGATGACGTCATCGATGATTTTTTTAAATGAGAATAGGGGTCGTGTGATAGCTCATTTGAAAGGTAATTCAATTCTCCATTCAGTAGTGTAAAGATTAATATAATTATTTATACAGGGGGTTGAAAAAAATTTTTTTTAATTAAATTTATTGACAAAAAGAAGAATATGTGTAATTTATTTCATTTAAAATACATTTTACTGCTCACAGAAAACAGAAAAAAAAATTATTCGAAAAAAAATTATTGCTTTTCGCTTAAATTAAATGCTCAAATTGTCAAGTAGCAGGTGGGTGGCTGCTTTAATATTGAATTTGCAAAAAACAATATTTTTTATTTGTTGAATAAACATGTAATAAACATGTTTTCCTGTTTTCTGATAGCAGTAAAATGTATTTTGAATTAAATAAATTACACAGATTCTTCTTTGTATATCAATAAATTTAATTTAAAAAAAATTTTTTGGACACCCTTTATAAATAATTATGTTAATGTTAATATTGCTGAATAGAGAATTGAATTACCTTTCAAATGAGCTATGGCACGACCCCTAATCTCATTTAAAAAAATCATAGAATGATATGTATGCTAAAAAGTCGTAATTTAAAAATAAAAATCGACCTGTTTCGGGATTTTTTTCCAAAATTGTCCATTCTCGAGAAAATGAATTTATTCCAACCTTTACGTGCTCACTGTATAAGGAAGGTAATGTTAGAATCCTGTGATCTTTGAAGTAGCTTCTGCAATGTGTTGTTCTTCTGAGGCCAAACAGATATCTTATTGCTCTTTTTTGTAATTTAAAAATAACATCGGGTTGGGCAACTGTACCAGAACCCCAAAAAGGTAGACCAGATCGAAGATGGGACTCGAACAATGAAAAGTATGTTATTTTGGAAGAGGGTAAATCCATTTCCTTCGAAACAGATCTTATTGCAAAACAAGCTGAGGATAGTTTCTTGCTTAACACATCGATATAAAGGGACCATTTAAGGTTGCTATCTAAAAAAATACCAAGAAACTTTACAGAATCAACGATACTGATCTGTCTGTGATGAAGAGGTAAGGGTTGAAGAGTTCCTTTATAGGGTAATGCTACTGTTTTATCTACGTTAAAAGAGAGTAAATTAGAATCGGACCAGGATTTTATTATGAGTAGATCAGAAGTTATAGTAGCATGAAGAGTTGCGATATTTGAGTTGCTCCAAGTGATACTGGTATCGTCAGCAAAAAGAAAAACTTTTCCATCGATTTTTAAACTAATGATGTCATTAATAAAGATAAGGAAAAGTAGAGGACCCAATACTGAACCTTGTGGTACCCCACATACAACATTTTTGAGACTAGAGTCTGTATCATTTGCTCTAACCAGTTGTTTCCTATTTTCCAAGTAAGATTGAAACCAGTTCAAAGAAATACCTCGAATTCCATAGAAATCTAGTTTTTTTATCAAAATGTCGTGATTTACACAATCAAAAGCTTTGGCATAATCACAAAAAACAGTGGCAGTTGGAGATTATTGTTTAATGCTTGATAAACCTCAAGTAGTACAGAAAACATGGCATCGGTGGTACATTTATTATTTAAAAAGCCGAACTGATTTTGTGATAATAGTACATTATATACCGCGGGACTGAAGTAGTACATTTAATCCTGAAGGTAAAGTTTATGGCCCGACCGCAGGGAGGGCCATAATTTACCTGAAGGATTAAATGTACTTCAGTCGCAAGGTATATACGATACTTTTCGTACTTCCGGTATGATTTTATTAATTATTCCAATAATTTCAATCAGTTTTTTCTCTCTTCAACTCATTTAATAAACTGTCTTTAAAATAAGTTACCATAGTAACATTGCGTTGTGACAGTTATAATTTAGAAACATTGTCATTACTAGTGTCATTGTAAAGAAACATTGTTATTGATAATTATTGGTATCATGAGTGAAGAAGGTGTATCTGATATTGATAAAAGAGCAGCCGAAGTAGGTGAAGAATTGTTACCACCGAAATCTAGAAAACTATACGAGCAGCAGTACGATGCTTTTAAAAAGTGGTGCCGCTTAAAAAATGTGAGACAACCTACTGAAAATGCGCTGTTAGTCTACTTCGATGATAAATCAAAAGCGGTTTGTGCCTCAACTCTCTGGGCACATTACTCAATGCTGAAATCGGTTATTAACATTAGAGAAGATATTGATATAAGTAAATTTCCAAAATTATTAGCTTTTTTGAAGAGAAGAAATGAGGGATTTAAGCCAAAGAAGTCAAGAATTCTCACGTCTGAGCAGGTAGATCAGTTCTTACGGGAGGCTCCGGATGATAAATATTTAATGCTTAAGGTAAATTTGGAAATTTGTTTATATTCAGAAATTTTAAGAAATCAATTTTTTTGTAGGTTGCACTTATTTTGGGCGTTGCGGGAGCTTGTCGTGGAAAAGAGTTGGTTGATTTAGAAATCGACGATGTGAGAGATTTGGGCGATTCCTTCCTAATTGCGATTAGAAACACCAAAAATAAAATTGACCGAAATTTTGTGATCAAAAATTCAGAAAACAGTGCCATCAGTTTTGTGGCGATATTTCGGAAATATGTGGCATTGCGAAAGACAGGGACAACTCATTCAAAATTTTTTGTTCAATACATCAACAAAGAATGTACTACGCGAGTAGTAGGAAAAAACATGTTTGGTACAATTCCACGGCAAATAGCAGCTTTCTTGAAATTAGAAAATGCGACGTCTTATACGGGACATTGTTTTAGACGCACATCTGCGTCTTTGTTAGCTGATTCGGGAGCAACAATAGACGTGCTGAAGAGACATGGAGGATGGAAATCCTCCAACGTGGCCGAGGGATATATTGAATCGTCTATTAAAAATAAACAAAAAATTTCAGATAAAATATTTGGTCAAGTCGCCGATTCGTCCACTATAGTTATGCCACAGTCCTCATTCTCGCTTCCTGTTTCCGCAGGATCTTCGAAACAAACACCAGTTCAATATGAAAAGGACCTATCTGTTACTCGTCAGTTACCTGCTGCATTAACCCAGGAAAGACTGGTCAATATGACGAACTGTCACAATATTAATTTGAATATTAACGTTAATTACCATTCTAATTAATTATATTTTTCAATAAAATATCCCTTAAATTCGTTTGTTTGTGATTTAATCGTTCCGGGAGTTTCGTCAATATTTAATCCCGGAGGGATTAAATGTGACACTTTAGTACCTGTCACAAGGGAGTGAAGTTGTCACTTTAGGCCCGGAAGTACGAAAAATCTTGTTATCAACGAGAAAGGACATAAGTCGGGCTTTTATGAGTCTTTCAATAATTTTGGAGAGTACCGGTAGTAATGCAATAGGTCTATAATTGCAGGCAATAGATTTTTCACCACCCTTATGAAGAGGAATAATGATGGCCGTTTTTAGTCACTCTGGAAATTTACCTTTCTCAAAAGAATCATTAATTAGAAGATGAGGACTCCCAACACATTGTCTGGGAGATTTGAGAAATTTTTAATGGATACTCCATCGGTACTACAGAAAGATTTGCTTTTGATACTATTGATTGTTTGGATCAGTTCAGATTTATCAACCGGTCTTATAAAGAATGAATTCGAAACCTTTCTTGAATTAGGGAGATAGGAAATGGGATCTTGTTGTGACACAATAGTTGATGTTATATTTTTACTCACATTAACGAAGCATTCATTTAGATTTTCTGGGTCTGGAACGAAAAATGTTTGAGCTGTGTGAGTTTTATTTCGAAGATCGTTTATTATGGGTAGGGGCAAACTCTTACGTTAAGAGGGTAAAGGCAAAATCTTGGTCCAATGCTTTTTAAATGCATTCATTTTTTTCGAATCCTAATAAAACTAAGTATTTTTGAAAAATTTATACGCAGAATGAAAGATTACGGTATTACTGAGGGCCGAAAGTCCCTTAATATAAACAAAAAGTTTCTTTTGAATGAGATACTTGAAATTAAAAATCACACTAAATTTTTTTTCACCCCTGTAACTTATTAAAACAAACATTACAGAAGTTTTCAGGGACTTTCGGCTTTCGGTAATAACGTAATCTTTCATTTTGTGTTTAAATTTTTCAAAAATACTCATTAGTTTTCTCAGGATTCGAAAAAAATGAATGCATTTAACCAAGATTTAATAGCATTGAACCAAGATTTTGCGCCTAATCCCTTAAGACCTAGGGCATTTTTATAAAACATAATCATAAAATTAACTAATTACAATTATTTATAAAAAAACTCAAACTTAAATATACAGGGTGATTGATTAGTGGGGTAAAGCTCCGTAGATCCGTTATGTATTATAGTGGCGTAAAGTTAATAACAAAAATGGTAGCCAACTTTGAGCTTCACATTACAAAATTAGTTACAATGTTACAGTGTTCGATAACATAGTGGCAGACCAAACTTATGTTTTTTAAATGGAACACCAAGTATTTCAAATAGTTTTTCTACTCTTTTATTATGTTCTTCCAGGCAATAAATAACTGCATTGTTTGAAATCGGAATATTTTAACTCGATTTGATGTAAATATGTACAATTTCCTAGAAATAATTAGATATGTAGTAGGTATCAATGTATTTACAAAATTTCTTTCACAATAAAATTATTCAATATATAAGTTTTTACTTATTATCTGCATAAATAATCTAGGTTATCTTGTATACTTAGTAAAAATTATTTAGATTAAACAGATTAGGAACGAGGTAATATAGGTGAATGGGAAATTATTTATAAATATCGATTATTTCGGTATTTTTTGTATTTTAAAAGACGCAAAATATTGTATTTAATTGACAAAACACTTTTATAAATGTACAATTGTTTAATTGTAGAATTTTTCTTAGACTTTGAATTTTGAACTGTACCTATACATACTTGATATCGAAGAGTGTTAAATAGAAACACCTACATGAAGTAATTTATTAATAATTATGAGTAGCTGTTGAATTTTTTATAAAATAGCGTCTTAGTCTATATGAGCAAAATATAGACATTTTTTACAAGAGTAAAATCAATCAGCCTGTGAATAATATATCTATTATAATGTGCCAGTCGAATACTGTATGTAATATTTGTCCTGTAGACATGACTGTAGAAAAGACCTTTATTGAGACCAATATAATTAGCAGAATTTCTGTTACTTATAACACGGAAAATAATATTAACATTGTTTTTTTATGCTATGTTGTTATTGTACCTTTGTACCTATGATAGTTTAGTATATTGGCAATATTACAAATTTCGCGAAAATTGGGAAATGATAAGTAGCAGAAAATTCAGTACAAATTATGTGTGAAAGGGTTGCTGGTGTGAACACATATTCCACTATTCACAATCCTTTAATTGGTTTTATTACATTGAAACAAAGATTGGGCAACCGGTTTCGGTGTTTACAAATTTTACAACATCGTCAGGCCAACTAAGGCTAAAAATCATAGTAGTGCGTGTAAATAAAAATGACAATGAAAAGCGTATATTTGTATAACGATACAAACAAAGGTAGTACAGAGGACTTAAACAATAGCCAGCTGATATAATACTAATTAGTTAGTTAACAGTAGGTATGCTTTAAATTAGATTTCAAAGTTAAAGTTGGTCTGAAGCTATTTCTTTGTGGAATTTTTGTAATTAACTATTCTAGATTATATATATTCCAATGAACGAATTAGATAACGTTTAAGACTACAGAGTCAGAGGACTAGTGGTGTTGTTTTACTTGGAAGGCTTCTTAGTAAATTATGCCTGCGCCCCCCAAACACAGCAAAGTTATGTAGTCATAAAATGTATAGCCTAAGGCAGGCCGCACATCAAAGAAACATGAAACGTAAATTACGTTTCATGGAAATAATACACTGCTAAACAAATATACGTCCGGCCATTTATGAAACTCTTCGAAGTAAAAATGTGTCATGAGCATGAATCACACTCGTTTCCTTGGTAGGCGGACTTTGAGATTTGTTTAGCAGTATTTTATTTTCATGAAACATGTTTTAAGTTTCATTTTTCATGTTTTTCGTTTCATGTTTCTTTGGTGTGCGGCTTGCCTAACAGCTGATTTTTGCAGGATTGTTTGATAAAAATACTTACAATTTACTGGTAATATTGTCCGACAAATTTTTAAGGGTACATACTCTAATTGTCGGACGCATCAAAGTTTAGAAACGTCTATATTTACGAAACTCACCCTCCCGAAAATTTTCCGTAAGTATTGGAAAAGTTGTCCGACCGACCCAACATGAATAACTGAATAAACGAAGTCCCATGAGGGAGGTAATCATAATTTTTTTAAGTGTGGGCCCAATATCTATTAAATCTACAAAAACAACCTAAGTTTTTTCTTACTTTTAAAAGAGGGAGCAAAAAATATTGACATTGAAGAATTAAATCTAGATTACCTGTAAATTAAAAAATATATTGTATCTGTTACAATTATCTATTTCAATTGATGAGGAACGTATATTATCGTATTAAAAAATAGTATTATCAAAGTGAATATCAACATTTTTTTTGCTTTTCGGTGATGTGTTTGGCATATCGAGGCCCGAAATATTTATGTACTAATCAGATTATTCTCTTAATAAAAACAAGATAATATTGTCGTAGCGGCTATTGATTATGTACTGTAGAAAGGAACTACAACGTTAACGGGGTTTTATTATTTCATATCGTCAATGAATCTGTATATATGAAAAAACCGCGGAGTGCTACCATTTAAAGGGGTGCGTTTTTGAGAAATGGGTGAATTAGTCTCTGGGCACAGGTTATATTAGGGTGAGTTCTATGCACATTTGGTACAAACACGTCTACATAAAAATTGTTCCTGGTTAAATTTCCTATCTAAATATAACTTTTTAAAGTCAAAGATACTTTTTTTACAAAAATATATTCAAAAGAAAAAGCACAAAGAAACCCAAAAGAAAGAAATTTTCTTTTTTGTCCCATAACTTTTGTCCACGGAGATATAGGTATAGACATTGCTTCACAGAAAAAAACTTACATATTTTGTCTTTAAAATGATGTTTGGTAGAGGTCATTAGGATTTACAGTTTTCGAAATATGATTTTTCAAAGTTCGCCACTCACAGCAATTTTGGGCAATTTTCCTTGTTATTTCGCAAATATTGTTCTGTAACTTTTTTCTACGTAACTTTAGGCAGATGCAATGGTACATGCAAGATGAGTAGAAATCAATTACCTTTAAAATGTTCTACTGTATAATGTGGTAAGACTTCTTTTAAAGAGGTTATCTTTTCCAAGACTATACTTTTATCGAATTTTTATATTTTTTACGATTATTTTTTAAATTTCCCATTATAACTTTTTTTTTCTACATTTGTCAAAGCTCCTGCACCACAAGCTTTGCTTGAAAAAATAGCATGTAAATGTACCAAAGGATGTACAAAAAACTGCGGTTGTAGGAAAATAGGAATTAGTAGTTCAATATTCTGCAAAGGGTGCATGTGCATGGGTACTAATTGTGGGAACTCTAAGATAACTGAGGTATCAGACGAAGATATTGAAGCTAATGCTAACGAAGAGATGGACTTTGATTTTGAAAATTTTTTAAATGTCTACGTTTAAATAATTTTAACTAAAATGATGTTTTCTAAGACTAATGTTTATGTAATTTCTGTAAAAGAAATAATTTTATATAATACAGGTGTCCAATAACAAATATTCAGAATTCATATCCGATATTGAACAGAATAATTATATCACCCAGTAGATCGCACGAATTTATTTGTTGTTATATTCACACATGTGGATTATTAGTTTAGATACAAATTGGTCAATTATCAACAATATAATTTGGAAATGATACGAAAGTGCTGACGAAAGTAGAATTATTTACCTTGATTAGATATACAAATCACGCGGGCATCGTGTCACCGATGACCCAATTTAAGCTTCTATAAAACTAACAAATCTCGCCTAGAGAGAGAGTCTTCATCAGTCTTCAACTAAACGCGTTCCGGTAACGAGTCAGTGTTCAACAGTTCTCCCGGGGCACAAATACCCTAGTGTCGGTTCTATCAATAAATACCTTTATCGCTATTTGGTGTTTCCATTATACATGGTCCTTCGAGCCGGATCGAACGAACTTTGAAAAATCATATTTCGAAAACTATAAATCAAAATTACCTCTACTAAACAAAATTTTAAAGAAGAAATATGTAGGTCTTTTTTCTGTAAAGCAATGTCTATACCTATATCCTCGTAGACAAAAGTTATGGGACAAAAAATAAAATTTCTTTCTTTTTGGTTTCTTTGTGCTTTTCCTTTTGAACATATTTTTGTAAAAAAAGTATCATGGACTTTAAAAAGTGATATTTAGATAGGGAATTTAACCAGAAACAATTTTTATGTAGATATGTTTGTACCAAAAGTGCATAGAACTCACCCTAATGTAACCTGTGCCCAGGAACTAATTCACCCATATCTCAAAAACGCACCCCTTTAAATGGTAGCACTCCGCGGTTTTTTCATATATATATGTCCATTGAACATATGAAATAATAAAACCCCGTTAACGTTGTAGTTCCTTTTAGCTGTCTTATTTTGAATATAATCAATAGCCTATATAGTAATTATTATTATATTCGTGCGTGGGACTAAACAATAGTAGCTTCTGCTTCTATATTTTTCTAACTTTTTAAATCTAAGACTTATATGTTTTAACATTATCTAGATCTAGAGTCTAAAACAATAACTTGCTATTCTTCCGAAATACGGTAATATACCTTAGGTCCACACTTAGAACAAAAATTTATTACTTCACTCATGAGACTTTTTTTATTCAGTTATTCATAGCGAGTCGACTAACTTTTCTATTTCGGAAAATTTTTGGAAAGGAGGCGTTCGTAAATATAGAGGTTTCTAAACTTTATTACCAGTAAATTGTAATCATTTTATCAAAAAATCCTGCAAAAAAAATCATTCATTATTAACTTTATAAGGTCAACTTATTTATTTTTTTTTATTTAGTCGACTATATTCAGTGCGTTCATAAAGTAACGCATGAATTCATTATTAGCTAAATAAACATCATTATTAGAAATTCCGGAAACAGGTCAATTTTTATTTTTAAATTAGGATTTTTTGGCATATTATAAATATAATACTAGTTCGTAAATATAGAGGTTTCTAAACTTTATTACCAGTAAATTGTAAGCATTTTATCAAACAATCCTGCAAAAAAATCATTTATCATTAAATTTATAAGGTCAACTTATTTATTTTTTTTTATTTAGTCGACTATACAGTACGTCCATAACGTAATGCATGAATTCATTATTGGATAAATAAACAACATTATTAGAAATTCCCGAAACAGGTCGATTTTTATTTTTAAATTACGATTTTTTGGCATAATATATAATACTAGTGACGTCAAAGGCAATTAGAATTGCGAGGTTTGGATACATTTTAAGCTTGAATGATTGTAGTATATGTAATTTATTTAATCCTAAATACATTTTACTACTGTCGGAAAACAAAAAAAAAAAAAAAAATTATTCGAAAAATAAACATTGTTTTTGGCTTAAATGAAATGTTGAAACTGCCAAGAGGCAGGTGGGTGGCAGCTTTAACATCGAATTTAAGGGAAAAACATTATTTATTTGTCAAATAAACATGTTTTTGCTGTTTTTTGACAACAGTAAAACGTATTTTTAATTAAAAAAATTACATAGTCTTCTTTTTGTCTCAATAAATTTAAATAAAAAATTTTTTTGGACACCTGGTGTAAATAATTATCTATTACTGCATCGAGAATTGAATAACCTTTCAAATGAGCTATCAAATGACCCCAATTCTCATTTAAAAAAATCACCGATTACGTCATCACGCCCATATGGATGACGTCACTAGTATGATATGTATGCAGAAAAATCGTAATTTAAAAATAAAAATCGACCTGTTTCAGGAATTTCTAATAATAGACCAGGGCGGATCTGTAAAAATATTAGTACATTTGGACGTTGAGAGGTGACTCAAAGTTTTTTGCAGAAATTGCTTGAAAATAACTCAAATAATAATATTTGAGTTATCCTCCCTCTCAAAAAGGTCCGGAACATTGTTTAAATAATCAAAATGTCAAAAAATGAAGGAAAAATTCGATTTTTTTCTTCGTTTTTTGATTATAACTTTAAAAGTATTCATTTCCGAGAAAAGTTGTACTGACATAAAAGTTGCATAATTAAATTTCCTATAATATAGAATTGGTTAGAAATTTAAAAAATAGTCACCCTTGTTGCAAATTAGCAATAATTGCGCAAAAACTATACAAAAACAAGTATTCGCATTTTACGTTTTTTCAACCATTTATGCTAAACTTAGGACCTTCATATTTCACCCAGAAAAACTGTATGACACAGTAAAACAATGCTGTAAATTTCATTAAGATCGGTTCAACAGATTTTGCAAAATAAATTTTGCAATCCAGGTTTCGCAAAAAAAATTCGTTTTTTACTTTATCGTACTACATACGCAGTATGAGTATAATAGATAAAGTTATAGGATCGTGCAAAAATTTTTTTTTCAGATTTCACTCTTTTTCGACGATTTGAGTTCACCTGAGTCTAAAAAGCAAATAAAAAACGCTGGACGGAAGGGCCGCCCGAGAACTTTATCGTACCGATCTATTATCGTTATGGTACTAGATACTGGAATTCTATAAAAATAACAAAGTTACTCGTTATTTTGATATTTTAGAAACACCTACTGTACTTAAAAGTATTTTATGGTTCTACGCATCATTAATTCCTGCATTTGAGAAAATGTTCGATGCCATATTTCGGGGACACACTATAGATGTGTAGATTATTGCATAAATCAATAGAATATTATAGTCATACTTTCATTTCAAATTAGTTCATTTTTCTGAGAAATTAATAGTTTACAATAGTTGCATTTCATTCTATTTCGATTACGCCAGTTAATGCGCGAGATTAAGAACAAGATATTATCTCCAAATTCTATCCTACTGCATGGATTTTAATGAAATTTTGGGAGTAGCCCAATCTCCTAATTCAAAGTCTATCCTATATACTATGGCGCTTTTATCATGGGGGAAGTTCCCACCACTTCTCAGGGGTGAAATATTTTTATTTTCGAATTACATGGAGAAAAAGGAAGATTTTTAAGAAAATTTAAAAATTCATTCTATAATTTGATCACATTTTTTACAAAAACCATTCATTTTAAACCCGTTCAACATTTTGAAAGTAGAAATAACACTATATATATATATATATATATATATATATATATATTAAAAGGTATTGTAGAAGGAAAACAATGCATTTAAATTATGGTAGATGGGGAGTTAAATGTATATACTTTTCATTTTTCCTTAAAGTACATTAGTCATATATTTTTTTGCACCATATCTCGCTTAGTTTGTAAGTAACCGACATTTAACGGTGCTCGTTTTAAAGGCCTTTTCAAACACTACAAAAGGTGTTGGTAGCATTATACACCTAAAACCTACCGTTCCTCTGTTATTTCAAGTTGAATACACCAATTTGAGCATGCACCAAAAAACAAACTATTTTCACCTACCATATCTCTTTTTGTATTATAAATAGAACATTTACGAAGGAACGAATCTCTTTATTATTTATAATCTAAAAAATGTTTTATATAGTGTTTTTAGTTCGATGCATAGTTTTTAAGGTATTCACAAAAAATCCGTCCGAAAAGGTGTCATTTTTCAATGAAAATGGCCAATTTTCAACTACGCATAACTCAAAAAGTATTGAGTTCCAAAAAAAAAGTATAGACCAGTTTTTGCTTAGAAATAGGTTCTTTAGCCACTTTCGTGCTTATTTTGACCAACAAATTTTCCACCCCCTTGAAGAAGTGGGAACCGCCCCAAGATAAAAGCGCCATAGTATATAGGGTAGATTTTGTTTCTTGAGCTATTCCCTACTTACTGTGAAAATATCAAGTACATCAATGTAGTAGGATGGAATTCGGAGCCAAATACCCTCATTGACTGCCCTACAATAATGCTCTGCTATGAACGCGTGAGAGAGGACACACATAAGATTATAGCAAAATTTCTATTTACCGTAACTTTTCGAGTTTTTGAGCTACAGCAATGAATTTTATGTCATTGGAAAGGTAATTTTGCATTCTTTCAAAATATGTTAAAATATACAGGGCGTATCTAAAAAAATTAAGATTTTTTATTCATTTCCGGTTCAACCGGAAGCCATATTTTTGGTAAAATTTATTGTGATAATAGATAATAAAGTACCATGTATGTTTGCAAAATTTCAAATTTTAGTTTCTATTAAGAAGGAAGTTACGGGCACTCGAATATTTTTTTATAAAAAATTCATAACTCCCCTCCTATGGGGAGTTAAGATATATGACTAATGTCATTCAATTTACTGATAGGATATCAAAGATATATCAAAAAATAAAAAAATTCCTCGAAGCCATTTTTGAGAAAATCTAGTTCAAATTTATGTCAAAATGTGACCCCTTAAATATAGGCAACCCGTAACTTTTTTCTGAAAAGCGATAACATCCTTCTTATAGCCCCATCTTTAGACTATATAACGACTTTTTCAAATTAAACTTATCTTCAACAAGTTTTTAGATAGATAGGGAAATGTGTCGGGTGGGCGGTCGGCCATTTTGGCCGCCATTTTGAATTTGGAAATGTCAAATTCCGTATTTTTATTTACCTATCGATGAGCTTACTTTGAGTTGAATTTCATTCATTTCGGTCAAAATTTGCAAAAATGGGCCCAAAATAACCCCCCTATTTCGGCCCCCCTTTGAGAGGTTTCTTTTAAAAGCTTAGTTTCTCGACAAAATTCTCTTAAACTTACTCATACCGAATTTCATCAAAATCGGTCCAGTAGTTTTTGCTGGGCGGTGGCGACATACGTACGTACGTACGTACATACTTCCGACATGTTTTTTTTATTTGCTTTTTAGACTCAGGGGGACTCAAAACGTCGAAAAAAAGTGAAATCTGAAAAAATTTTTTTTGCACGATCCTATAACTTTATCTATTATACTATACTACGTATATAGTACGATAAAGTAAAAAACATGTCAGAAGTATGTACGTACGTATGTCGCCACCGCCCAGCAAAAACTACTAGACCGATTTCGATGAAATTCGGTATGAGTAAGTTTAGGAGAATTTTGTCGAGAAACTAAGCTTTTGAAAAAAACCTCTCAAAGGGGGGCCAAAATAGGGGGGTTATTTGGGGCCCATTTTTGCAAATTTTGACCGAAACGAATGAAATTTAAGTTAAAGTTAGCTCATCGACAGGTAAATAGAAATACGGAATTTCACATTTCCAAATCCAAAATGGCGGCCAGCATGGCCGACCGCCCACCCGATACATTTCCCTACCAATCTAAAAACTTGTTTAAGATAAATTTAATCTGAAAAAACATTTGTATAGCCTAAAGATGGGGCTATAACAAGAATATTATCGTTTTTCAGAAAAGTTATGGGTTGCCTATATTTAAGGGGTCAAAATTTGACATAAGTTTGAACTAGATTTTCTCAAAAATGGCTCCAAGGAATTTATTTATTTTTTGATATGTTTTTGATATCCTATCGGTAAATTCAATAACATCAGTCAGATTTCTTAACTCCTCATAGGAGGAGAGTTATGAATTTTTTATAAAAAAATATTCGAGTGCCCGTAACTTCCTCTGTATTAGAAACTAAAATTTGAAATTTGGTAGACGTATATAGTACGTTATTATCTATTAGCACAATAAATTTTATCTACAATATAGCTTCCGGTTGAACCGGAAATGAAAAAAAAAAAATCTTAATATTTTAAATACGCCCTGTATATTTTTACATATTTTGAAATAATGTAAAATTACCTTTCCAATGACATAAAAGTCGTTGCTGTAACTCAAAAACTCGAAAAGTTACAGAAAATTGAAATTTTGCTAGAATCTTGTGTGTGTCCCCTCTCACGCGATTATAGCAGAGCATTATTATAGGGCAGTCGATGAGGGTATTTGGCTCCGAATTCCATCCTACTACATCGATGTACTTGATATTTTCACAGTAAGTAGGGAATAGCTCAAGAAACAAAATCTACCCTATATACTATGGCGCTTTTATCTTGGGGCAATTCCCACCCCTTCAAGTGGGTGGAAAATTTGTTGGTCAAAATAAGCATGGAAGTGGCTAGAGAACCTATTTTTAAGCAAAAACTGATCTATACTTTTTTTTGAGAACTCAATACTTTTTGAGTTATGCGTAGTTGAAAATTGGCCATTTTCATTCAAAAATGACACGTATTCGGACGGTTTTTTGTGAATACCTTAAAAACTATGCATCAAACTAAAAACACTATATAAATTTTTTTTTAGATTATAAATAAAAAAGAGATTCGTTCCTTCGTAAATTTTCTATTTATAATACAAAAAGAGATATGGTAGGTAAAAAGAGTTTGTTTTTTGGTGCATGCTCAAAGTGCTCATGCTTTTGTAGTGTTTGAAAAGGCCTTTAAAACGAGCACCGTTAAATGTCGGTTACATTCAAACTAAGCGAAATATGGTGCAAAAAAGATATGACTAATGTACTTTAAGGAAAAATGATAAGTATATACATTTAACCCCTCATTCACCAGAATTTAAATGCATTGTTTTTCTTTTGCAATACCTCTTAATATAGTGTTATTTCTACTTTCAAAAAGTTGGACGGGTGAAAAAAATAAGATCAAATTATAGGGCGCATTTTTAAATTTTCTTAAAATTATTTCTTTTGCTCCATGCAATTCGAAAATAAAAATGTTCTATCCCCGAGAAGTGGTGGGAACCGCCCCCATGATAAAAGCGCCATAGTATATAGGATAGACTTTGAATTAGGAGATTTGGCTTTGGGCTACTCCCAAAATTTCATTACAATCCATGCAGTAAAATGCAAATATTGTAAACTATTAATTTCTCAGAAAAATGAACTAATTTGAAATGAAAGTATGACTAATATTCTATTGATTTATGCAATAATCTATAGTGTGTCCCCGAACATTTTCTCAAATGCAGGAATTAGTGATGCGTAGACCCATAAAATATTTTCAAGTATACAAGGTGTTTCTAAAATATCAAAATAACGAGTAACTTTGTTATTTTTATAGAATGCCAGTATCTAGTACGATAACGATAATAGATCGGTACGATAAAGTTCTCGGGCGGCCCTTCCGTCCAGCGTTTTTAAATTGTTACAGGACTTAAAATAAAGCAGATAGCAAGTTGAAATTTTTTTTACGTATAGAAGTGTACTGTACCTTTTATTTGCAATTTGCAAAATTAAAATCGATTGACTGCCACGGCCTCAGGCATTTTTTTAAATAAACATTAATTATTGGTGCTACGCGCAGGACAGCGGATAGTTTGCTCTGATTGGGCATTTCAATGACCTTTGATAATGATTGATACATTTTAATTTTTATTACATTTCGATATAAATAAATAAATTTGTTTATTGCAAAATAAAAACACATACTCTATCCTTTGAAATAACACTTTTTTTAGCAAAAACTTTCTTTGTTCATATATTTTAACTTAGAGAATAAAAGTTTATTATTTTTAAACATGTGCAATTGTTTAAACAATATTTCACAAACAATAATAAAATTAGTTTGATTTTTGTGGAATTAAAATATTAAAATACAACAAAATATAGAGTAAGAAAATAATATATTAAATAAAGGTTAGAAGAAATTTTGATGGAAATCAACTTGTGTGAATCGAACACCGCTGTCCTGCACGCAGCACCAAAAATTAATATTTATTTAAAAAATTTCCTGACGCCGTGGTAATTATTCGATTTTAATTTTGCAAATTGCAAATGAAAGGTACAGTACACTTCTATAAGCAAAAAAAATTCAACTTACTATCTGCTTTATTTTCAGTTCTGCAACATTTTTAAAAAATTAATTTTTTTTGCGAAAGCTGGATTGCAAAATCTATTAAACCGATCTTAATGAAATTTACAGTGTTGTTTTACTATATCATAAAGTTTTTCTGGGTAAAATATGAAGGTCCTAAGTGTAGCATAAATGGTTGAAAAACGTAAAATGCGAATACTTGTTTTTGTATGGTTTTTTTTCGCAAGTATTGCTATTTTGCAACAAGGGTGACTATTTTTAAAATTTTTAAGCAATTCTATATTATAGTAAATTTAATTACGCAACTTGTATGTCAGTACAACTTTTCTCAGAAATGAACAGTTTTAAAGTTATATTCAAAAAATCAATAAAAAAATCGAATTTTTCCTTTATATTTTGACATTTTGATTATTTAAACAATGTTCCGGACCATTTTGAGTGGGAGGATAACTCAAATATTATTATTTGAGTTATTTTTAAGCAATTTCTGCAAAAAAATTTGAGTCACCTCTCAACGTCCATCTCAAAACAGATGAGCCCTGGACTATAATGTTGTTTATTTAGCTAATAATGAATTTATGTGTTACTTTAATAACGCACTGTATATTTATAACCGCACACCACTAAACTTTGAGCCACCTCCCTTTGTGAACACACACCCTAAACTTTGATCGGTAATAAACCGAAAAGTTTAAATTTTTAGTTGTTAGCAAATTAAAAGAAAAATGAATTAAAATCGAAAACCTAAACTGAAATGGCTGAAGCTCTCAACAATAATTATTGTTTAATATGTTAATTATAGTGTTTCACATTTTTTAATCCTTCGTTTAAAATGATAATTAAAATTAATTTCTGTATAGTTTATGATGACTTAATCCCATTTTAAATCTGCCTTAATCTCAAGATGAAATTCCATTAAGTGATAAGGGCATGTATGAATAATAACATGTTATTTTTTTACGTTTTATTTTTAAAGTCTAGTTCTCATTAAAAGAAGAAAGTTAATCATTTTTGTATTCGATATTTCGTCAAGACAAGAAATTATTATCAATATAATAGATTACGCTACTAATAGATCAAACTACGCATTTTTTATAGTACCTACTTTTTATAAAAGCTGATGATAAGAATTGTATAGGAATTTGGTAGCATTATTATGGATTATTTATCTAAAATCAGGTATGAATACCTACTTGGTTTTTAATCGGTTCTGGAAAATCCGTTTGCAACTTTCGGCCAAATACTTTTAGGGACAATTTTATTTATACACACTTTTGCATATAAAAGTTATAAAAGTTAAAAGGAAGTAGGTTAATCTAAACACGTTTGAAATAATATTCTTACTACTAAGATTCACAGCGGGAAAGCATGCTTGGATCACATTTACACGGTCGAACAACTAATAGAAAAAAGAATGGCCAGAAATAGATCCGTCCATCTGGCTTTTGTAGATTTTAAGAAGACGTATGACTCGATACCTAGAACCAAGCTATGAGAAGCAATGGCAATGGAAGACATCGAAGTCTCACGAAGATTAATAACAGCAGTAAAAGCACTCTGCAAGAATAACACAGTAGCTATCAAAAAGGGCAATCGAATATGCAATCCATTTAAGACGACAAAGGGACTACTACAGGGCTGCTCCACATCCCCTACCCTGTTCAAAATATTCCTGGAAAAGATCCTGAAACCATGGAAAAGAAAGTGCGAAGGAATGGGTATACCAGTAAGGAACGAATATCTATATAGGTACCCTAAGTTTTGCTGACGACCAAATATTGATCGCACAAGACGAAGATGACCTCAGCTTTATGATGAGGAAACTGGAACAGGAATATACAAAGAATGGGATGGAAATAAACCTAAAGAAAACTGAATACGGAGAATACAGAAATAAAACAACTGGAAATAGACGAAGGTAAACAAATTAGAGGAACAGATAAGTACAAGTATTTAGGTTTTATAATATCAAACAAAGGAACAACTGAAGAATATATAAAAAATAGACTAGGACAAACAAGAGACTGCATACGAAAATTGAACCCGATGCTGTGGGATAAGAACATCAGCATAAAAACAAAAAGAAGAATATATTATAATACCATGACAAGAAGTATCATCACTTATGGGTGGGAAAATTTTAACAATAAATAAGAAAACCAAAAACAAAATAAGAGCAACATAGATGGAATTCCTAAGGAGAAGCTGCAGAGTAACAAGGAGAGATAGAATAAATAACATAGAGATTAAGAGATAAATGGGAGTGAATTCAGACATAATAGACTACATCGAACAGAAGAGATTAACCTGGTACGGGCATGTCAGAAGAGCAGACCAAAATTGGTGGATAAACCGAATAAGAGTGGATCCCGATAGGAAAAAGGAAGAGAGGCATAGGGGACTGGCAAGACAGAAAGAGCTAGAGAGATCGCGTTGAGTGAAGGAATACAGTGAAAACTGTGGAAATCCTTAAATATAATATATATTACTAAGATTAAAAAGTTAATCCTTCTGCTCATACCTGCCATCTCTGTTTAAAGAGTTATGGGCGATAATAATTGTAAATTCATCAAGGATGAGTCCATGACCCATCTTATATCTGACATTGTCACCAAGTGGTCCAATCAAATCAGTCTTGACCTAAGGTCTGACTAATTGATAGTTTTTTGTACTGCCGGAAAAAAGCCTGGATCCAAACGCAACGTAAAGGGCCCCATAGACGTGCCTGTACACTTAAATAGTATACAAGTACAAGTTTATTTCACAAATACATATACTAGAACGTGTGTTGGGTAAGGGCGCGTCCATAGTGCACGCTGGTTTCCGAAGTCATCCCCGAGTCTGTATGCAAATAATCCTTCGTATTTAAACGGACCTGTCCAAAGTGCACCTGCGCACTTTTATTAGGATTAATCGCACACGGGCTCGGCTTTCTGACTCGGAAACTAGCGTGCACCATAGACGCACCCTAATACTTACACAAGTACGTTAACTGTACAAGCGACATGAGACGAGACTTATAAACATATTGTAATTTTTACTTGTGCATGTTAGATTTGCGCAAGTGTAATTATTGAGCGTGCTTATGAAATACTTGTATAAGTTTGACACAATTGAGTTTTGACCATTCGTGTAGACCAGTGGTTCCCAACCTTTTGTGTCTGGCGACCCACCTCCTGATGCTTTTTCATGTTCGCGACCCATCCCTCATCCATGATGATAGAAAAAAATAAGGAACACGGTCACTGTACGCTACACTTCTACTGTAAGAGCCAAGCCGCGATACACCTTAAATCCGCCCGCGACCCACTAGTGGGTCGCGACCCACCGGTTTAGAAACGCTGGTGTAGACGTACGATATTGGTGTTTCCGGTAGAGTAGTTGGTTCCGACGATGACATGGTTCAAGTTTAAACTGGCGCATTGTGCATGCATACTTTTACGTGTGTTGTCGACACATATATTCGGCATACTTGCACAATAAACTTGTGCATGTATACTGTTTAAGTATACAGGTACGTCTATGGGGGCCTTCACTCTCACTGGGATAATATACCCAGTCAAGTATGTAGAAAAATGTATATTGGAGGGACTTGTGCTAAGAGGGATGAAATAGGTGCAGCTAAAATATGCTGCAGGAAGCTGCTCAGAGTCATAATAGGCTTCCTTATTGGATATGTGCCCTTCAAGCGGCATATATGTAATGGCGCAATCCTGACGCAGGGACAGCAAAAACCTATATAAGATCAGGATGCTCGGATGAGGTCAAATTATAGTGGTAACACTAGATAAGTGGATTACATGGAACGGCCATTTAGAAAGATTAACCAACAAAACAAAGCTTTCCTTTGGACCTGTCGAACATATGCATAAAAATGAAATACAAAAGAGCAGACGCTAGTAAAGAGAAGGTCAAAGGGAAGATCACAACTTAGATATACAGAATAAAAGGAAGAAGATCTAAAAACTCGAAAGAGTACCAACTGGAACAACAAAGCAAGGAACACATCAGAATGGCGGGAAATAACAAAATAAGCTAAAACCCACAAAACGTTGTAGAGTCAATGATGATGCTAAGTGTTTCTTAAGGTACTAGTACACTTTAGAAGACCAAAAATAATCATTTTTTGTTCAAGAATTTTTTTCTCGGAACCTTTATTAGAAATGAACATAAAACTTTTTACATATTGATATCTAACTCCTAGAAAGTACAAAATAATATATCTTTTTTCATTTATGCACGTACACTAATATTGTAGAGGGCGCAAATTCAAGGCCTCGAAAAATGATGGCTGCTCAGGATTGGGATATCTGAAACAAAAAACTCATACTGCATTTGAAAAAAAATAGGTTTCTTACGTGACAATTTACCACAATTTGACCAAAAAATAAATATTTTTTAACCATGAAAAACTGAAGAAAAGCGGGAGACTTTTTCACAAAATTTTTTCAAATTTCCGTAAAATATTTCCTTTGCGGAATTTTTCACTAACTCTGGTAAATTGTCACGTAGGAAACCTTCCTTTTTCAAATGTCGTACGATTTTTTTATTTCAGAGATCCCAACCCTAAGATTAACTTTCCACCATCGGAACTACTTTTTTTCTAGGCCTCGACTTTGGCGCCCTCTACAATATTAGTGTACGTGCATAAATGAAAAAAATATATATTATTTGTATAATAATAATAATAATAATAAATACCTGTGGGAGTTTTATGTCAGTTCTTCTATCAGGCGCGGCCCCCTGCGAATGGGGGATGCTTTCTGGGTATTCGTAGCGCCAATACCCAGAGAGTAGCAGGAATACTTGCCGTGGAACAAAAACTGACACCTGGCAGTAGGTATAAAATGCACACCCATGAGAATGGAGACTAATAGTTTATGTTTAGGGCCGCTGCCTGGGGATCGCCAGGGCACGTCTGGAGCCGACGCTGGACGTGACAGCATGCGGGACGTCGGTGGCAGGGTGTTGAGGAGGCTGGCCCCTGTCACACAAACAGCTACAGCCCAACAATAACCGCAACAATAACCGAACAACAACCGCAATCGAGCCAAACAACAGCAAGAGCTCCACTCGCTGAAGGTGCTGCACCGGAACATCAGCCGGCGCTCACTCAAGCGGGACGACCGAGGCAGCGCATGAAATGGACTGCGTCCATTAACGAAAGCATTTTGCGCTTCTATTATAAGGTGACAAACCTCGGTCAAGAAACGATCGGCTACAGACAACAGCTGTATGCCGAATTTTGCAGGGAGTACGCAGATATTCAAGTATCGGAGCAAAGAGTATCAGATCAATACCGGGTAATCATAAGAAACAACCTTATCCCAGAGACTAGACGCAATACTGCATATGCTAATCTACTGTGCAGCTACAGCAATTGCCAATGTAATGGGCGTTAAGATCAGAACACGACGGGGTACTAATAACGGAAGGACTGGTAACAGAATTGCACCCTGGGAAAAAAGACTTCTCGGAAAAATTGAATTACTGCGTAGGGATATTGGTCAAGTCACAGAATATATAAGAGGTGTAACAAGTAGAAAAGTAATTAAAAGAGCTGAAGAAATAATGCGGAGCACTGCAAGACACTCGAGATACGATCCAGAAAATAACACAGCCCAACAGTGTCTGGATACATTAAAACAAAAACTCTCCGTCTATTCAGGACGATTAAGAAGGTATAAAGTTAGTAACAACCGAAAATGTGACAATGCACTTTTTGAGAACTCTGAGAAGGAGTTCTACCGAAAACTCAATTCCACCGTAGAAAGTGTCGACAAGTCTTACCCAAGCCAAGAAGAAATTCATGAGTTTTGGGGAAATCAACTTTCCACACCAGCTGCTTTTAACAACAATGCTGGCTGGATAGAAGATACGACGCACAACTGTCACCACTACGTCACTGCTAACTACGAACCATTCACGACTGAAGAAGTCTCAAATGTCATCAAAGAGCTTCATAACTGGAAATCTCCTGGACCAGACGGAGTTCAGAACTTCTGGCTTCTGGCTTCTGGCTTCTGGCTTTTGGAGTATTCATGAGTGCTTATCAACATTAATTAATCATGATATTTCTAATCCGCAGGAATTATCATCATTTCTAACTCAGGGAACTACTTATTTAATACCCAAGGATCAAAATAACACCCAAGATCCATCCAAGTACCGCCCAATTACTTGTCTTCCAACTTTGTATAAATTAGTCACATCCTGTGTAACCCGGCGTATCTACCAACACTGTGCTCTAAACAATATCATAGAGCCTCAACAGAAAGGATGCGCTAAGGGTTCCATGGGTTGCAAAGAACAGCTCATCATCAACTCAGTCATTTCTAACCTGGCATTCACTAAAAAAGGAACCTTTTTACTGCTTTTATTGACTATAAAAAGGCCTTTGATTCAGTACCGCATGAATGGCTAATAGATATATTGAAAATATACAAAGTCGATGAGAACATAGTGACCTTTTTAAGGCATATAATGAGAGATTGGAAGACTAAAATTCACCTCCAAATACCTGGTGAAAACAATATCGAAACCGAAAATATCGCAATCAACCGGGGCCTGTTTCAAGGAGACTCGTTGAGTCCACTGTGGTTCTGTTTAGCTTTGAACCCCCTTTCCCAGCTATTAAACTCCACTGACTCAGGTTTTAGCATTAAAAGCAATAATACTGTAGTAGCGAAGCTCAATCATCTGTTGTATATGGATGATTTGAAATTAATGGCTTCCACTCGAGAACACCTAGAAGAGATGTTAAAAACTGTAGAAACATTCTCTAATGATATTATTATGCAGTTCGGTCTAGACAAGTGCCGTGTTTTGAATATAGTCAGAGGAAAGGTACAGCCCGGTGGATTCGATATGCAAAATGGCCAGAACATCGAGGCCATGAGCGATAACGATATGTACAAATATCTTGGAGTAAAGCAGGCGCGGAAAATTGACCATAAGCAAATGAAAACTGAGATAACTACTGAGTTTATAAGAAGGGTAAAACAGCTGCTTCGTTCACACCTTAACAGTAAAAATTTGTTTAAGGCACTAAACACCTACGCTTGTTCCGTGCTTAGCTATTCATTTGGTATTGTTAAGTGGACAAAAACGGATATAGAAAATCTTCAGCGAAAGGTATGAACACACCTCACAAAGGCACAAAAACACCACCCTAAAAGTGCAGTAGAACGAACGACATTACCCCGGTATTTAGGAGGAAGAGGACTTATGGATATAGGTGAGCAGTTAGTTAAACAGATTGCTAATTTAAGAACTTATTTTCAGATGCAGGCTGAGACATCTACTCTACACCGCGCAATTTGCGCAGTAGATGACACAACACCGATCAAACTGAGGGAACCAGAAATGCGCATAAACCACCTTACTAAGAACGAAAAACTGCGCACCTGGATGGGTAAACCTCTGCACGGGCGACATCCCAATGAGGTCAGCCAAGACTACGTCGACAATACAGCGTCGAACTATTGGTTGACATCAGGAAAGATGTTCCCTGAAACGGAGGGCTCATTACTAGCCATTCAGGATCAGGTTATACCAACCAGAAATTACCTGAAATATATCATCAAAGACCCTCATGTTCAAAACGACAGATGCCGATATGGATGTTAAGCCCAAGAAACCATCCAACATCTTACAGGGGGCTGCCAGGCATTTGCTGCAACTGAGTACAAAGAACGGCATGACGCAGTGGGAAAAATCCTTCATCAGGAGATAGCTATCAAGCTGGGACTTCTCCAAACCGACCATCTCCCATATTATCAATACGTCCCTGAGAGTATGCTTGAGGATGGCAACTACAAGCTATACTGGGACCGCACTGTGCTCACAGACCAAACAGTGGCGCATAATAGACCAGATCTCGTACTAGTCAATAAATTAACGAGACAAACAACCCTCATTGATGTGGCGATTCCTAACAACAATAATCTACGTACTAAATTTACTGAAAAGATCGCCAAGTACAGAGATCTGGAAATTCAAATACGGAGACAATGGAGAATCAAGGGCGGATCCAGGACCGATTTTCGGGAGGGGCCATAAACTTTTTTTAGGGAGGAGTACCAGAAGTACGGGGGGTAATTTTTAAAAATTAGGGTAACAGTGGTGAGTTTTAAGTCACTTTTCACACACTTTGAGAAGTGCCTTAAAACTCACCATTCCTGCCATAGTACCGATTCCTACACATTTCTTCGGATCTAAGTGCAGTTCTCTCAACAAGTTTAATACTTTTTTCCAATGCTTCTCCTGCCAGGCTTTGTTCTTTCCCTCTTTCTTGATTTTCAATAATTATTTTTAGGTTCTCATAAGCGTCAATGAATTTGACAAAGTCTTCATGAATGTTGTTATTGTGTATGTATCCCAAATTTAGAGAAAGCTGTTCCACGTGGGATACGTCAGTTGTTTCGTCAAATAATATTTGTTCAATTACTTCTTCACCACAAGATGTTATTAATTTATTTTGACTGCTGCTACTAATGAATGTTGTTCAGGAAGATGCTGTGGATAGGTATTATTTCGGAGTCTTATCTCCTGATGCGATTTTAAACCTTAACACTGTGGTGCTAAGGCAAAACCCGATATGTCAAAAAACGTAATTTTGCAGCAGATGAGTTTAAAAGTTCGCGGTGTTGTTGTAATAGTGGACATATCGGAAACAATTTTATTACCTACTGGTTACATTGTTACATGGATGCGTTTAGCCATGTAGGGTTTTGTCATCACATTCTTCATCGCTCAATGTACATATTGGCATTAAAAACGAAAAACCGATAATTTTTGACATATCGGGTTTTGCCTTAGTACCACAGCAATTCCCCTCATTCCTTGGTCCAGCATCTTCGTCCAGAAGCATAAGGCCATCATCACGAAGGTCTCTTAGAGGAATATTTTGTCGACCGAAGAACACTATAGACCCTACTATTGGGCGTAGTCTTTCTTTATTTTTTGTTTCTGTTTAGACCTCTATGAGTCTATCTGGTTAATGAATGACTTTTGAGGGTTGCTATAATTTTTTCAGAAAATCTAGCTCAGCCTAAACGCACTCCTTGGGGTATGATGTTTTTTCATGGGTTTATATGACTCCGTCTTTGCTCATGAGTTTGGCGAAAAATGTTAAAGGTTTCGTGACAAGGCTTTGGGCTGTAATCCCGTTATTGTGACAATATTTTTCATTAGAAAAATGAAACGCAATATTTGTAAAACAATTCCTTTTGACTGTGCGAAAATACCAACCAACTCCTTTGTTCTAAGTGCTAGTGACCCAAGTAACGCTTCACTTCTTTTTTATTCTTTGTGTGTATAGAATATGGAAATTTATACGATTTTGATGGCTGTCAAGATCGTTCTAACAATTGACACTCTGTAAAATTATCAATATTTTGATTTATGAAAAACCCAAAATCATTCTTGAAGCTTCCCCGTTACTTCTTTTTTTCAATTCTAGTCCAGAAAACGTATTTATCCCCTGTTTTGTACATATATATGTTGTTCTGAAGCTATTTCCTTGTGGTATTTTTATAATTAAGTATTTTCTATGGGAAGTAAGCCACAATTTTACTAAAAAATGAATTTATTAACGTTTCGAAGCCCAAATCGGGTTTCGTTGTCAAAATACAAAATACTATTAAAATAAACAAAAATGTTGTTGCTAAGTAAAAAAATCATCTAATAATTTATTTAATCTGACTCATTTATATTGGCAATTCAGACGTATGTTATACATTTTAAAGTAGAAGACTTTAAAATGATATCGCCAATATTTATGAGTTGTGTTCCTGGGACGACTTTACTAAAAGATAGTTCATTCGATTACATGAAATCAATCCCAACTCAAGAATATCCGTCGCAAAAAAATTATAGCATGTGATCTGTCTTTAAAAGGACAACCAAATGCAACGGTGACAGTAAAATTCTCGCGTTAGAGATTCCATAGTAAATCACGAGGTTGTCTTTTTAAAGACAGATCACATGCTATGATTTTTTTGCGACGGATATTCTTGAGTTGGGATTGATTTCATGTAATCGAATGAACTATCTTTTAGTAAAGTCGTCCCAGGAACACAACTCATAAATATTGGCGATATCATTTTAAAGTCTTCTACTTTAAAATGTATAATATACGTCTGAATTGCCAATATAAATGAGTCAGATTAAATAAATTATTAGGAGATTTTTTTACTTAGCAACAACATTTTTGTTTATTTTAATATTATTTTGTATTTTGACAACGAAACCCGATTTGGGCTTCGAAACGTTAATAAATTCATTTTTTAGTAAAATTGTGGCTTATTTCCCATAGAAAATACTTACATATTTAGAAAATACTTACATGTGTTTGAAATTAAAAGCTTTTGAACTGCAAATATTTAAATTTATATTATTCTAAATTCTCGGAGGGGGCCATGGCAACCATGGCCCCCTCCCTGGATCCGCCCTTGTGGAGAATGCAAAGTACCCAGACGATACCGATTATTATGTCTACTACTGGAGTCATTCCGAAGACCCTCCTCGAAAGCATAAAAAAGCTGGGTCTTAATGAACATCTTTATAAGACCATGCAGAAAGCAGTACTACTCGCAACGGCCAGATGCGTACGAAAATTTTTGGGAGATACACCTGCATACCAAGTCACCTAGGGCTCGATAACACGGAAAGAGTCCCACCAGAGCTCAATCCTTTTGATACCGTAGGTATCTGGGATGAGTCAATTTTCCCCTTAGAGGGAGTGTGAGCCGTATGGCTAAATCTGGATAATATACGTTTATTCAAATCAATAGTTATTACAATAATTTACAATTTCAGTTTACTTACACTTGAATAAACGTAAAAGAAAAGCATAAACATGCTTGTTGACTTAATCTGTCTAATATTGACAGGTTTGTGTTTATTGTTTTTTTTTTACAAATCATTATTTTATTTTTACAGTTTCTAATCTAATTTCTGTTTTTTTTTATCTAGTATAATTTAAATTTATTAAATTGTTACACAACTCTCTTTTTTCTTTTACCCAAGCAGTAACTAATTTTTTATACAAATAAAAATTTTTGACATTTTTAAAATCTATGGACAATTAGTTGTATATTCTTGAAGCAAAATATTTAATTGACCGTTGCGTGTTTGTTTTTAAAGTGTGAAGACATTCGACATTCAATTTTCTTCTTATTTCATAATTTGACACTTTTACTTAAAGAGGAATTTTATCTTTATGAATATTTTTAAGTAGCTCTAAGCAGTACAATTGCCGAACATCAAGAACCTGAGTTTCATGAAAAAGTTGGTCTGAGGGATATGTTTCCATATACAGTCGAACCCGTTTAATAGAATACCTCTTATAGAAATATCCCGCTTTAAGGAATAGAAATTTGAGGTCCCAAAACTTTTCTACTAGCCACCAATGATCGGTTATTAGAATATCCCGGTTATAAGAATACTTTTGCTTGGCACGAAGGCTATTCCAATAAACGGGTTCGACTGTATTAGTTTAAGACATCATTTCTGAGTATTTTGAAGGGTCACCAGATGGCAATCAGCTACTCCACCCCATCCTAAAATCCCATATACTTATACAAGATGCGATTGTACTAGAGACAGGTAAAGCATTTTAAGCTGTTCAACATCCAAAAACTTTTTAAATAGCGGAATTTTGGTAGCAGTCCTCGTATTTTTCTTATAATATTCTTTATTTGTAAGTCCCATTTAAGGTGCCTATCAATTATGACTCCTAAATATTTTATGTACTCTGCTTTAAATATTTGTTGTTTTTTATTTATTTTTAATGAATTAAAAGTTGGCAGAGAATTTTTATATATTGCAAAAGGTATATATTTACTTTTTTCATAATTTAATGTGAGTTTGTTGTTTTGCAACCATGTTTTTATAATTTGGAAGTCTTGTTCTGCTATAATTTTAAGATCTTCCCAATTATCGGCCTTATAAAAAATTGCAGTGTAATCAGCAAAACTAATTATGTTTCCAACAGTTTCTAGTTTGAGCATGTCATTAACATATAGTGTAAAAAATAGACGGCCTAATACGGTCCCTTGCGGTACGCCATAATTAATTACTTCAGGATCACTTTCGACACCATCAATTTCTACAAATTGTTTTCTGTCAGTTAAGTAACTTTTTAGTAATGTCAAAACCCGTCATCTCAGACTATACTTCTCAAGTTTTTTCAACAAGATCTCGTGAGATATCGTGTCAAACGCCTTAGAGAGATCGACGAATATACATAAACTACGTTTATTAGACTCAAAAGCTTCTGATATTTGTGATGTTAGTTTACAATTAGCATCTTGTGTCGATTTTCTTTCTCTAAAACCGTATTGGCAATCCGATACTATACTAAACCTGTTAAAAAAACTTACTAATCTATTTTTTAAAATAGATTATGTATTCTCTATCTATTCTATCGATTATATAGAGAATGCATTCTCTAAGAGTTAGATATTAATATGTAAAAAGTTTTATGTTCATTTCTAATAAAGGTTCTGAGAAATAAAAACCTTGAAAAAATACTTACTTATTTTTGGTCTTCTAAAGTGTACTAGTACCTTAACTATGGGGTCCAATAACTTTTCTTGGGCACTTTGTCACTATATAATCCAGTTTCTGGATATAGTAAATTAAAGTTTGAGAATACAAAATAATATAGTTATCTTGTATCTTGCTTCCCAATTACAGATATTTTCTGCTTTTAAGAATATTATGCGTTTTTTTCGCTATATTGAATTTATGGGTTACCCATAACAATATCCTATTTTTGGATAATATACTTAGTCCAGAAAGCCACTGCGCATCCGCTAGGAAAAATATTCTAATTCGGATTTTTTGCACAATCTTACTCAAAAAGGACCCCTTTTAACAAATTTGCATGTTGCCAGGACCAAAAGTTGGTCAAAAATTTTTTAAACGTTTTTTTTTGTTTTTTTCCTAAAATTATTTTTTTTGCATGGAACAAAATTTTTTTAGGTTTTTTGGATCATTCCAAACAGAAAAGATCTTTAGTGACTTTTCTCTAAAGTTGATAGTTTTTGACATATAAGCGACTAAAAATTGAAAAATTGCGAAATCGGCCATTTTTAACCCACAAAAACTATGTGAAAAACTAAAAATTTGAATGTTGCCAAGGTAGCTAGATATTCTTTAAACATCGATTGATGAAATCCCGAAGAATTTTTTGCAATACAATATTCAAAACCCCTTTGTTTTTTAATTGCTAATCAAGCGTGCGCGACACTATTTTCCACCGTTGCATGTGTATGCAGTATGGTGCAAATGAAAGGAATAAATTCGTTATTTCGTAAACCGGCGACTTTAAGGAAAAATCCCGAAACAGGTCGATTTTTATTTTTAAGTTATGATATTGTGGCATATATGGAATACTAGTGACGTCATCCATCTGGACGTGATGACGTAATCGATGATTTTTTAAAATGAGAATACGGGTCGTGTGCTGGCTCATTTGAAAGGTTCTTCAATTCTCCATTCAGTAATATAAACATGTACATAATTATTTATACAGAGTGTCCAAAAATTTTTTATTAAATTAAATCATTTGGCAAATTGACAAAAAAATTAAATTATTTGACACCCTGTATAAATAATTATGTAAATGTTTATATTACTGAATAGGGAATTAAAGAACCTTTCAAATGAGCTAGCACACGACCCCTATTATCATTTAAAAAAATCATCGATTAAGTCATCACGCCCAGATGGATGACGTCACTAGTATACCATATATGTCACAATATCATAACTTAAAAATAAAAATCGACCTGTTTCGGGATTTTTCCTTAAAGTCGCCGGTTTACGAAATAACGAATTTATTCCTTTCATTTGCACCATACTGCATACACATGCAACGGTGGAAAATAGTGTCGCGCACGCTTGATTAGCAATTAAAAAACAAAGGAGTTTTGAATATTGTATTGCAAAAACTCTTCGCGATTTCATCAATCGATGTTTAAAGAATATCTACCTACCTTGGCAACATTCAAATTTTCAGTTTTTCACATAGTTTTTGAGGGTTAAAAATGGCCGATTTCGCAATTTTTCAATTTTAATCGCTTATATGTCAAAAACTATCAACTTTAGAGAAAAGTCACTAAAGACCTTTTCTGTTTGGAATGATCCAAAAAACCTAAAAAAATATTGTTCCATGCAAAAAAAATAATTTTAGGACAAAAACAAAAAAAAAAACGTTTAAAAAATTTTTGTCCAACTTTTGGTCCTGGCAACATGCAAATTTGTTAAAAGGGTTCCTTTTTGAGTAAGATTATGCAAAAAATCCGAATTAGAATATTTTTCCTAGCGGATGCGCAGTGGATTTCTGGACTAACTAGATACCTATATAATCCTTTATTATTTTTTTTTTCAGAAAGCAAAGCATGCGAGTACATTCTACGTGAGTGGGGCTAGATTGGCAGTTGATACATTTTTTTACATGAGTGGATTTCTTTTAGCTTACACTTATATTAAACAAAAAACAAAACCATTGGCTCTGCATATTAAACAGTTACCATATTTGGTTGTACATAGATATATAAGGTAAGTTCGGTATTAGCTTAAGAAGTGCAGTTTTATTATATTTTTTCACTCGTATATTAAGAGGGGGAGGGGGCGTGTGGTTTGAAAATTTTGAAAATTTCCATTTTTTATTATTTTAAATTAAATTACACAACTTCAAGAATACTTTCTGCAAATTTCAGATCAGATCGATCAGAGCAAAATTACCGAAAATACAGCATGTTGAATATCTCTACCTTCGACTCAATTTGCAACAGCTTCGCGCCAGCGCGCTTGAGTGTAGTGAAAAAAGATTAACATATTATGTTCCCCTTCTCTTGTGTAAATTACTCCGCGATTCGAAAATTATTCAGGTGTGCATCACTTTACCATTTGACAGACAAAAACGAAATTAAAATAAAAGTTGTCAGAACAACTGAACTGAACAACTGAACTGAAAATAAATGTTGCATAGGTTTTAAATATTAAAGCATAGGACATTTTGTGAGGTAACGCTCAGTCGAGATATTTTTTTGTTTTATGTTTTATCGAGATACGTTTTACTTCTGACTGATACAAAAAATCAAAAATCGTTAAAGCTAAAAAACTCGACAGCATTACCTTATTGAATTGTACCGATAGAACTATCCATCCGATATGCCGCTTTATAGGCGATGCAATGAAGCAATCAACTGTTGAAGATGGATGGATTTCAATGAAGTTTATTTCATTCGAATCGTAAGAACGTTACGAAATTTTGTATAGTAGACTCAGAATTCGGCTAGATATGTTTAATCGAAAATAACAAAATTCAGTTTGACAAAATTGTATGAGGAACACTTACCGTAAAAGTTATTGTCAGGTTATAATTCCAAATCTTTGTACATATTTCCATTTATCACCAGGGCCGCCACCAGAAAAAAATTTAGGGAGGGTCAAAATCTTTAAGTCGCTTTTCTATTCTAGAAGTGAATGAAAGAACAAAAAAAAAAATTATATTATTTTATATTTTATAACCATATATAACAGCCAAAATCCCTACAGCCATAATCCCGGCGGCCAAAATCCCGACACGCCAGAATCCCGACAGGCCAAAATCCCTACACGCCAGAATCCCGACAGGTTTGATAAGTTCCTTTTTATCATATAATTATATTTATTTCTGGTTTTTTGTTTATGGCCATCTGTTTTTTAATTTTTGTTACTAAACAAAAGTATTTACCATTTAATATGAACTAATTTTCTAAATAAAATTTCTAACATGGGTATATGAATTAAATTATTTTTTGTTGCCAATATATAGTCCAATAATATATGTATAATCAAATCCTGCATTCTGAAGTTTACTTTCTATTTATTCATATAATAATAGATATTATCATGTCACTTACAACCTTCCATTTCAGTAAGTATATAGTATAGTATAGTTGATCCAAAAGATGGGATAACCCAGACCTCCAAAGTGAAAGTTATCCTTCAACACCAAATTGTTCTATATGGTCCAAACAATGTCCAGAAAAAAGTCACACCATTTTGAGCGTCGGGTTTGGGGGGGGGGGGAGAAGGGGGAGAAATCGGTAAATTCGTAGTTTTTTAAGTTTTTCGCCAATATTTCGAAAACTATGCGGTTTATCATGAACAACCTTCTATACAAAATTGTTCTACATTAAATTTGAAATAAAAAAGGCCCTATGCATAATCTTTCTAAAATCAATGGTTCCAAAGTTACGGAGGTAGTATAGTACAACTGGTCCAAAAAAGGCCTAACCCAAACATCCAAAGTAAAAGTTTTCCTTCAACACCAAAATATTCTATATGGTCCACATATTGTTCAGTAAAAAGTTACACCATTTTGAGCGTCCGGTTTGGGAGGGAGATGGGAGAGAAGCCGGTAAATTAGTAGTTTTTTTAAGTTTTTCGTCAATATTTCTAAAGCTGTGCTTTAGCGTAAACAATGTTATATACAAAAATATTCTACATGATATTTAAAACAAAAAATGTTCTATACATAATTGTTATAAAATCAACGGTTCCAGAGTTACGGAGGGTGAAAATTCGAGGTTTTCGATACTTTTTATATTTTTTGGGCAATATTTATGATATAACTATACCAAAAACCCAGACATCCAAAGTGAAAGTTATCCTCCAACACCAAAAATTGTTCTATATGGTCCACATAATGTTCAGAAAAAAGTCACATCATTTTAAGCGTCGGGTTTGGGGGGGGGGAGAGGGGGAGAAATCGGTAAATATAAAAAGTATCGAAAACCTCCACTTTTCACCCTCCGTAACTCTGGAACCGTTGATTTTATAACAATTATGTATAGAACCTTTTTTGTTTTAAATTTTATGTAGAACATTTTTCTATAGAACATTCCTTACGCTAAAGCATAGTTTTAGAAATATTGACGAAAAACGTAAAAAAACTACTAATTTACCGACTTCTCCCCCATCTCCCCCCAAACCGGACGCTCAAAATGGTGTAACTTTTTACTGAACAATATGTGGACCATATAGAGCAATTTGATGGTGAAGGAAAACTTTTACTTTGGATGTCTGGGTTAGGCCTTTTTTTTGGACCAATTATACTATACTGCCTCCGTAACTTTGGAACCGTTCATTTTAGAAGGGTTATGCATAGGGCCTTTTATATTTCAAATTTAATGTAGAACAATTTTGTGTAGAAGGTTGTTCACGCTAAACCGCTTAGTTTTAGAAATATTGACGAAAAACTTAAAAAACTACGATTTGCAGATTTCTCCCCCCCCCCCCCCCCCCCAAACCCAACGCTCAAAATGGTGTGACTTTTTGCTGAACATTATGTGGACCATATAGAACAATTTGGTGCTGGAAAATAACTTTCACTTTGGATGTCTGGGTTTGGGTCTAACTATACCATACTAATAGCTTTTATATTATAAAATGAAGTCTTTAATAATTTTTTCTTTTAAAATACATAATTATTAGTACCCGTACTTATTAGTAAGTAATTAATTTTTCAATTTCAATACTCTATAATATGATTTGGTATTGCATTTGAAAAGGAAACAATAAATATTCAAAATGTAGTGGTCGGGATTTTTGCTTATGCGAGGATTGTTGCTTGTCGGGATTCTGCCGTGTCGGGATTCTGGCGTGTCGGTGTCTTGGCCGTCGGGATTTTGGCTGTCGGTATTTTGGCTGTCGGGATTTTGGGCGCCACCGATTGCCGACGTGTTATTCGTGTTCAGCGATTCAGATTAGGTGGGTACTGATTTTGTATCGAATTTTCACAAAACTCCAGAAAGCGATGCTTAATTGAACGGAATCCCATTAGTGCTCTACGTCCTAAGTACCTATTTAGAGAATATTAAAATGAAGGTAAGCCACTTGTATATGTTGATTAAATCTATGCACATACAGGACACACTACGCGAACAGCTGGTCAGATAACAGTGATAAAGGATTGTTCAAAATCATTCCAAAAGGAAGTAGGTTGGTTATCATACATGGTAGCGGGCAAGCGGTTTTATACCGAATGCCCTTCTAATTGTTTACATTAATAGGTATGCCAATGAAGCCGGGATCTGATATCACTCTTACTCCAATGGCTTCCTTCAAAGTTTATACAGTGTTTCTGCGTAACTTCGAACCATATGTTCCAATTTTACGAAAAAAAGTTATTCTTCATAAACTGCTCTGCATAGTCCAAAACCTGAGACGCGAACATCAGATATCAATTTTTATCAACACTACACGAGGTATGTCAAAAAATATGAATTTCGCTCTAAAGTAAAGTACCTTTATATTTCAGAACATCGAAAATTGTTATTAAGAAAAGTTGTTTGGAATTAAAAATTATGTTATAATATGCAATTACATTCTTCTGGTTGAAAAAAAAATGAAAATGTTTCAACATCACTTTTATTGATTTTACGTTATTATTAATTTTAAGAAAAAAATTTATTCTTTATAAACAGTTCTGCATAGCCCAACAACTAATATACAATTATAAGACATCAAATTTGATCAATTTTATACGAGGTATGTCAAAAAATATGAATTTCGCTTAAAAGTAAAGTACCTTTATTTTTCACAATTTGGAAATTGTTATTATAAAAAGTTGTTCGGAATTAAAAAATGTTTCAATATGCAATTACATCCTTCTAATTGAAAATTCTGAACTATAAAGGTATTTTACGCTTGAGCGAAATTCGTATTTTTTGACATACCTCATACCTCGTATGAAAGTGATAAAATTTGATATCTTCTGATTGAATCTTAGTTTTTAGAGCATTCAGACCTTTTTATAAACAACAACTTTTTTCGTAAAATTAATAATGACTTATCATAAATAAAAATGATGTTGTTATCCGCAATTTGAGAAAAAATTTCATTTTTTTTTTAATTAGAAGAATGTAATTGCATATTGTAACATAATTTTGAATTCCCAACAACTTTTCTTATTGTGAAATATAAAGGTACTTTGCTCTTTAGCGAAATCCATATTTTTTGATATACCTCGTATACTATTGAGAAAATTTCATATCTGATGATTGCGTCTTAGGTTTTAGACTATGCAGAGCAGTTTATGAAGAATAACTGTTTTTCGTAAATTGATAATAAAAAAGTTTCCTATATGATTCCAAGTTACCCAGACACACTGTATCTATACATTGACGTATGTTATACGTTATACATAGTAAAAGTGGTATAATTTTGCCTTTTGTTCTAACACTTTCTCATTTTCAGACTCACTCCCGCAGTAGCCATGCTCTTTTTCGTTTTTATGTCAATCTTTGGTCATTTGGGATCGGGTCCACTTTGGGTGGCAGGAATGGATGAAATAAGAAAACCTTGTAGATCACATTGGTTGCCTTTTTTCCTTTACGCTCAGAATTATGTAAATCAGGATGATGTAGTGAGTAGCGACTGACAAATATATTTGGAAACGGTGAAGGATAATACAATTTATAAAATCTTTATGTATCTGTCTTCAGTTTTAGTTTCATTTATAGGTACCTACCTACTTATTATTTATATAAGTACGGCAAAATGGCTTAATTTAACTAGAGACCAGGACGGATCTGTTTTGCGGCAGATGTGAGAGGAGGCATTCGGATTTTTGCAGATAAAGTTAGGTGACAACTTCAATAATTATAATTGACTTATGCTCCTTCTCAAATATGCCCGGAACATTAATAAAAAAATTAAAATATTTAAAATTTCGAAAAACATCGATATTTTTCTACTTTCATTGCTTATAACTTTAAAATGATTCATTTTGAAACAAAGTCGTACAGAAATAAAATAAAGATAATTGAATTTTGTATGATACACGACTGGTTTAAAATGTCTTAAATTATTACCCTTCCTGCAAAATAGCAATAAATACAAAATAAGGGTATATATAATAAATTAGTAATTCGCTTAGAAAATTATTACGACATACTTAAACCGTCCACCAAATTTCATTAAAATCGACCTAATAGATTTTGCATAATAATTTTGCAATATATATTTTTTTAAAAGTTCAAATTTTTTAAAAGCTTTCTAAACAAAAAGAAGTTTGCTAATTTTTTACATACTATTAAGAAGCGCTCTACCTATCTAATACACTTTACAGAATTAAAATCGGATTATTAAAGCGGCCTTAGCACTGTTTTAAAGTTATAAACAATTTTTGTGGATTATAAACAAATACATTGAGGACGTTTGAGTTGGAATAAATTCATTTTCTTGAGAATGAGCGACTCTGGAGATAAATCCCGAAACAGGTCGAAGTTTATTTTTAAATTATAATTTTTTGGCATATATATCATACTAGTTACGTCATCCATCTGGGTGTGATAACGTAATCGATAATTTTTTAAATGAAAATTGAGGTCGTGTTATAGCTCATTCGAAAGGTTATTCAATTCTCTATTCACTAATATAAACATTAACATAATTATTTATACAGGGTACCCAAAAAAAATTTTTTCTAATTAAGTTAATTGAGACAAAAAGAAGAATGTATATAATTTATTTAATTCGAAATACATTTTACTGTTGTTCCAAAAGGGGAAAAAATGTTTATTTGAAAAATAGCTATTGTTTTTCGCTTAAATTCAATATTAAAGTTGCCACCCGCCAGCCTCTTAGAAGTTTGAACATTTAAGCGAAAAGCAATGTTCATTTTGCAAATTAACATTTTTTCTGTTTTCTAACTGCAGTAAAATGTATTTTGCATTAAATAAATTACCTAAATTTTTCTTTTTGTCTCAAGTAATTTAATTTAAAAAAAATTGTTTGGACACCCTGTATAAATAATTATGTTAATATTTATATTAGTGAATACAAAATTGAATAGCCTTTCGAATGAGCTATCACACGGCCCCTATTCTCATTTAAAAAAAATCATCAATTACGTCATCACGCCCAGATGGACAACGTCACTAGTATGATATAATATATTATTGTGTTTGCATTTTATCAATCAAAAGCAAAATAAAAATTAAATTAATTTTTTTTAATAACGCGGGCACATAAATTTGATACACCCTGTATATTAAGCTGTTTTAAAATTTATTAGAATTTAGTTAGGATGTAAATAGATTTCTCTTTTAACGAGCTTTCCGCGGAACCATTAAAGACTTTTGTGAATAATTAAAGTGAAAAGAACTATGTATTTAGATTTAAAATGGAAAAAAATTGTTTACTGTATAGGTAATTATCAATATTTCTCGAAATTGATAATTGAAAAGAAAGTTGGAATTTTAATATTTTCATTTCAATACGAGTATATGTGGGAGAGTTTCTCCGAAAGTAATTAGGATTGTCGGAACAAATTTGAGGGTAACTGTTGTTTGTCAAATGGAAAAGTCAATGTTTTGATTCTTGGAATGTGGAAGGGGAAAAGATGCATTGGATGATGGAGAGAGGTTGAAAAATTATTCATTGTGTTGTTGGCAGCGAGAAAGAGCGGTCTCGACGTGTTAAGTGCAGAGATAGTTAGCATATATCAGTGGCTGGTTGATAGTGGAGAATAGTGTTGAAAAGTGGAACGAGAGACAGATCAAATCGAGACGAAATACCTCTTTGATTCTGTATTATTGTGAGAAGGAGAGCAGAGAATTTTTGGAGTTTTGTTTGAATCGAGAACGGGTCAAAGAGACACGGTTTGTTGGAGAATAGTGCTGGTATGCTGATAGTTTTGAAGCTGGACAACGGAGAGAGGCTTTGATGAGTAGCCTTTAACATAATCAACGAGGGAGAGCTGTTTGGGGTCACGAGAAGACATCCGAGTGAGGGAAGCAAAAAGGTCAGTCAATTTATGTGAAAGAGATTTTTATGTTCGGGAAATAGATTTTTGAGTAAAAAGCATATGAATTAAAATTCCAATATTTCAAAATATAAATAGTAAATATAGGTAATCTTGCGAAGACATAAATTTGTTTGGTTTAGTTTGTTTTACCAAAATCATCGGGAACAAACCGATAAATTGTTTTTTTTTTGTAACGATAATAAATTTAAGTAGTATAAATTTCATTCGGACATCTGTGTCCACAGGTTTTTAGATTCGATAGATTTCATAGTATTAATTTGATAAATAAAAGACAATTTTGTATTTTTATTTTAATATTTTGCTTTATTTCTTTTCCCTATTTTATCCCGATTAGGATCAACTCAGAGATACTGAACCCACGAGAGAAGATAAGTATAACGTGAGATAATTTGGATTTTTTTTAATAGTATAAAAAAACACCCTGAGATTTTTTATTCAATTTTGATGTATGATTTGCGACAATTAAATAATTAATCAAATAAATAATAATTAATATAAATTAAATAAGAAGCAGATCCCAACAACATGGCGAGCCAACGTTAGGCCATTAAAGTATCTCTGGTTGTGAATTTGAAGGGAATAGGGAACGGAAAAACAGGTGAAGGAAAATTTATTTGCCCGTCGGAAAAAGTTGATATATTTAAAATTTTTGAAATATTTGTTTGACTTAATTTTTTATCTAGGTACAGTTTTTACATATTTATTTTATTTTTGATTGATTTGGGATTTGAAATATTTAAAAATTTGTGGGATAAATTGATTATATTTGGGGAGAGAAATATTTTCGTCTCGACAGCATACAAGGTATTTTCGAATTTCATATTAGGCGGGGATAAATTTTAACTACATGTCGATAACAACCAGAAGCAAAAGCAAAGAAAACAAAAAACAAGAAGAACATTTGGAACAAGAAGAACTTATAGAACAAGAAGATATTTTCGAAACAACAATCATGGCATCAGAAAATCAGGAATTATCAGGAATAGATAAACTATTACAACTGATGCAACTCCAGTTACAAAAACTGGATGACAATCAAAGAGAAACAAAACTAGCAATGGATAAAAATCAGGAGGAAACAAAACAAGCAATGGATAAAAATCAGGAAGAAACATCAAAGAAAATGGATGAAACACAACAAAAAATGGATGAAACACAACAAAAAATGGATGAAACACAACAGAAAATGGATGAAACACAACAAAAAATGGATCAAAAAATGGATGAAACAAAAAGCAAGAAAATCAGAAGGAAACAAAACAAGCCATAGAAGAGAACAACAAGAAAATGGAGGAACGCATAGAAAAGTATGAAATGAAAATTAAAGATCACATGCAAGAACAAGAAATGAGAATGAAGGATCACATGAAAGAACAAGAAATGAAAATTCAAGATAAAATGGAGGAGTTAACAAATTGCCAGAAAAAGGAACTAGAAAATTTGGAGAATAAGTTGGAAAACAAATTTGAAAATGCTTTACAAGAAGACAAGAAAGAAATAGAAGAAAGATGCCGAAATAATGAAAAACTAATTGATGATATCAGAAAACAACAAAATTTCGGAGAAAGAAGGGAAACGATTATCCATAGTACAGAGGATGTGAAAATAAGATTTGGCGGGGATGTAAAAAAATTACACCCAGTAATTTTCATAAACAATTTGAAAAAGAAAATACGACACATCGGTAACTTCGAGACAGCCAAAGAAACGATAAGGAACCATCTTAAAGATGAGGCAAGTTTATGGTTCGATAGCAAAGAAGAAGAATTGGACAATTGGCATAAATTCGAACAAAAGTTCCTGAGTTATTTCTGGGGAAAAATACAACAGCTAGAAATAAACAAGGAACTGCAAAATGGGAGGTACCATGAAAGAATGGGTATTTCAGAGAAAACATATGCACTACAATTATATAATAATGCAAAACATCTACAGTACAATTATTCTTCCGAACAGCTAGTAGAACTGATAGCCAGACATTTTGAAGATACCTTAGAAGATCACATAACTTTACAAAACTACAAAGATATCGACAGTTTGTGCCAATTCTTACAAATACGAGAAGCAAAAATGAGAGAAAGAGAAATAAGAAGATAGCAAGATAATTATAGACAACGCGAAAATCGAGACTATAGAGATAGAAGACAGAACTTTAGGAGAGATTATACAAGAAGAGAAAACGAAAATAGAGATAACGGAAGAGGAAACTATGAACAAAGAAATCGGCAATGGAACGAAGACAGATATCGAGAAAACCAGAATAGAAATAACACCCGCACAAATCAAGAGGACAGAAATGATAATAGAAGGAATCAACAGGAAAATCGTGGAAACCGATACGGGTCCGACAGACAAAGAGAAAACAGAAGAGCGGTAAACAACACGCAAATATATGAATATGAGGATGAGAGACAAAGCGACGGAAGAAGAAGCGAAGAAGAACAGCAAGCGTCTTTTCACGAAAGCGCTCACTAAAAACAAAAGAGCAAACAGGAATTTTTTGTCACCCGAAGGAATTTATTAAATTAGCAGGAAATAATGATAAAGGAAGTGGATCTAATTTAAAATTGGTAGATGGTTTTATAAATGAGAAACCGATTAAAATTATGATTGATACTGGTTCAGAAATTACTTTGATTAACAGGAAAGTAATAGAAGAGATTGATTTGACGAATTTGATTTACAAAATTCCCAGGGTAAATTTAGTGGGCGCAAATAAACGGACTTTGGCAACAATAAATGAAGGAATACGAATAAGGGTTCGATTGGGGAAGAAATTTTATGCACTACAATGTGTTATAATGCCAAACATGATGCATGATTGATCGTAGGAGTGGATGAATTGTCAGAAAAACATGTGGTGATAGATTTCAAAAATAACACGATGAAAATCACAGATGGAAAAGAAGAAGAACCTAACATTCTGGAAATGGACAAGGAACATGAGAAACGGAAAAAGGATAATGCAGACAAAAAACAAACGGTGGAAATGAATTTGGCAATTAAGCAAGGACAGAAAAAGAAGAAAAGAAAGAAGGAGAAGATAAGTAAAAACAATGAAGCTCGGGATTCCTCGAAAAAAGAGATGAGCCCAGAAGAAGGAAAAGAAGAAAAAAGATTGACAAATGAAAATGAAGCTTGGGATTCCTCAAAAGAAGAAATGAGCCCAACAGAAGAAAAAGAAGAAGAAAGATTGACACAAGAAAATGAAGATTGGGATTCCTCGAAAAAAGAGATGAGCCCAGAAGAAAAAGAGATCAGATTAGAAAAAGAGAACGAAAAAGATATCATGGAAACTGTGGTATTTGACGAAGAAGTATGCAAAATGGAGGATGCAGAATACACAATAAACATGTGTAAAGAATCGGAGGAGAAAGAAATAAAATTGATATGTGGAGAAGAAAAGGAGAAGGAACTGCGTGAAATATTGAGGGAGTATGAAAATTTAATAAATGAAGAAAACAGAGTAGCCAAAAAGCATGAACATTCATTTGAGGTGAAAGACTTAGGAAATTTTCGATCGAAAACTTACCCCATCCCATATAAGTACCGACAGGAGGTGAAAGGAGAAATCAATGAAATGTTAGAAAATCAAATCATAGAGAGATGTGACTCCCCGTATATCAACCCAATCGTGATTGTTAAAAAAAGCAGTGGAGAATTGAGACTGTTTGGATGCCCGGAATATAAATCAACACACGGTATCTCAATATGAATCACCTCTCAACATCGAGGCTATTTTTGGGAGAATTACAGGATCACATATTTTTTCTAAAATTGACTTAAAACATAGTTTTTGGTTGATACCTTTAGCAGAAAAATGTAGAAACTACACCGCTTTTTCGATCGATGGTATTGTGTACCGATTTAAAGTAGTGCCTTTTGGGTTACAAAGTGCTTGTGCAGCACTGGTAAGAGCTCTGCATACAATATTAAACAGGTATGAAGATTTTATAGTACACTACATTGACGACTTACTAATCTTTTCACCAGATAAATCGAGTCATTTAAAACACATAAAAATTATATTAGAAGAGCTGGACAAGGCCGGATTAAAATTTAATATTGAAAAATGTCAATTTTTTCAAAAAGAAGTGACATATTTGGGTTTTAAATTGGAAACAAAAACAGTTAGTTTAGCCGAGGACCGGATAAAACTCATAGATGAATACCCAAGGCCAACGAATTTAAAAACATTGAGAGGTTTTCTTGGTACGATCAACTATTTCAAAAAACCTAATTCCTGATTTAAGCCAGAAGGAGATTCCATTGATAAAATTACTGAAAAAAGGTGTTAAATGGAATTGGAAAGAAGAACAAGAGAAAGCTTTCCAAATATTAAAAGAAGAATTCTCGAAAGGAACTAAAATATATCATCCCATGTACAATTTACCTTTCATATTACGAACTGATGCGTCCATCCAAAAATTCGCGGGAGTTTTGTCGCAGATACAGAACAATCAAGAAGTGCCAATTTGTTTTATTTCCCGGGTGACAAAAACACACGAAAGAAAATACAGTGTGACTGAATTAGAGTTTGCTAGCGTACTTTTTTGTGTAAATAAGTTAAGGTTTTATCTATTGGGAGCAAAATTTACAATTGAAACAGATCACGCAGCTTTAGTGCATATCATGAAAAATCGACTGGTTAACAATCGTATACATCGAGGAATTTTGTTGCTGCAGGAGTATGATTTTGAGTTTCGATACATAAAAGGAAAAGACAACATTATAGCCGACGCCCTCACACGTGATGAAGACACGGGAAAAAAGGAAGGAATTGCTTTTCAGGTGGGACTAAATATCTTGACACAAGAGGAAGGTGTATTTTCGTTAAACGAAATAAGAATAAATCAAGAAGAGCTGGAGGAAAAAGAAAAAAGAAGAGCGGAGAGAGAAAATGACATATTCTTCAAAAGAATCGATGGAAAGGAACTATATTTGGTAACACAGACATTGGCAGAGAGGATCATACAAAAATTACACAATGACAATGGGCATATCGGTAGCAGGAAGGTATGGCTGGTTTTTCGAGAAAACTATATCTGTCGAAAGGATTACCGGATTGCCAAAGAAGTGACCCAAAAATGCGAAATATGTCAAAAATATAAAAGCAGAAATTTCAGAAATGAAAATATTGCTAAAAATATTGTATCCCGTCAAAAATTGGATATTGTGGCAATAGATATGTTAAGTGATCTGATAATGACCACGCAAAGGAACAAGCATATTTTGGTGATGGTTGATATATTTTCAAAATACGTAAAGTTATACAGTTGCCGTACAACAAAGGGGGAAGAAATAATGAGAAAGATTGACAATTTTATAGCCACCGTAGGAACACCAAGAAGAATTCTGTTAGACAATGCGACGTATTTCCGGAGTGAGCGTTTCAAGGGACAGCTTCAAGACAGGGGAATAGGGACAAATTTCGTCAGTATCCGACATCCTCAAAGTAATCCTTCAGAGCGTTTTATACAGGAGACTACGAAATTCCTTCGCATTGCTGCAAATGGACAACATAGACGATGGGACAGGAAAGTGGCAGAAATAGAAAACTACTTAAACACGATTCCAAGTACGGTGACAAAAGAGACTCCGGAATATATCATGAAGGGTGTTATGCCATTACGGCCATGGGAAGAACCTGAGCAGAGGGAATACCAACAAGTCTTGGAAATTGTGCAAAGGAGGCTGCAGCGCAGTAATGAAAAATATCTCCAAAGACAAAATCATAATAGGAGACGACGCCCAGTGACTTTTCAGAAGGGAGAAAAGGTGCTGGTAAGGGCATTACGAGTATCAAATCTCACTGGGGACGTTTGCGCAAAACTAATGCCTATTTTCGAGGGTCCATACATCGTGCACAATGAAAATGGAATAAACAGTTATGTCCTGAGGCATGTGGATTCAGAAAAGATACGAGGAGTTTACAATATCCATGATGTGTACAAATACCACGAATAAAGACAAATGCATAAAATTTAAGGTAGGATAAGAGAATTAGGTTAGGATAATATGATAACAAGAGAAAAGTGTTGTTGTCGAGAGAAAATCAAATTTTTTTGTTGCACTTAATAATACTGATTTTATCTCAAAACAAGGCGGGGATGTTATTGTGTTTGCATTTTATCAATCAAAAGCAAAATAAAAATTAAATTAATTTTTTTTAATAACGCGGGCACATAAATTTGATACACCCTGTATATTGAGCTGTTTTAAAATTTATTAGAATTTAGTTAGGATGTAAATAGATTTCTCTTTTAACGAGCTTTCCGCGGAACCATTAAAGACTTTTGTGAATAATTAAAGTGAAAAGAACTATGTATTTAGATTTAAAATGGAAAAAAATTGTTTACTGTATAGGTAATTATCAATATTTCTCGAAATTGATAATTGAAAAGAAAGTTGGAATTTTAATATCTTCATTTCAATACGAGTATATGTGGGAGAGTTTCTCCGAAAGTAATTAGGATTGTCGGAACAAATTTGAGGGTGACTGTTGTTTGTCAAATGGAAAAGTCAATGTTTTGATTCTTGGAATGTGGAAGGGGAAAAGATGCATTGGATGATGGAGAGAGGTTGAAAAATTATTCATTGTGTTGTTGGCAGCGAGAAAGAGCGGTCTCGACGTGTTAAGTGCAGAGATAGTTAGCATATATCAGTGGCTGGTTGATAGTGGAGAATAGTGTTGAAAAGTGGAACGAGAGACAGATCAAATCGAGACGAAATACCTCTTTGATTCTGTATTATTGTGAGAAGGAGAGCAGAGAATTTTTGGAGTTTTGTTTGAATCGAGAACGGGTCAAAGAGACACGGTTTGTTGGAGAATAGTGCTGGTATGCTGATAGTTTTGAAGCTGGACAACGGAGAGAGGCTTTGATGAGTAGCCTTTAACATAATCAACGAGGGAGAGCTGTTTGGGGTCACAAGAAGACATCCGAGTGAGGGAAGCAAAAAGGTCAGTCAATTTATGTGAAAGAGATTTTTATGTTCGGGAAATAGATTTTTGAGTAAAAAGCATATGAATTAAAATTCCAATATTTCAAAATATAAATAGTAAATATAGGTAATCTTGCGAAGACATAAATTTGTTTGGTTTAGTTTGTTTTACCAAAATCATCGGGAACAAACCGATAAATTGTTTTTTTTTGTAACGATAATAAATTTAAGTAGTATAAATTTCATTCGGACATCTGTGTCCACAGGTTTTTAGATTCGATAGATTTCATAGTATTAATTTGATAAATAAAAGACAATTCTGTATTTTTATTTTAATATTTTGCTTTATTTCTTTTCCCTATTTTTTCCCGATTAGGATCAACTCAGAGATACTGAACCCACGAGAGAAGATAAGTATAACGTGAGATAATTTGGATTTTTTTTTAATAGTATAAAAAAACACCCTGAGATTTTTTATTCAATTTTGATGTATGATTTGCGACAATTAAATAATTAATCAAATAAATAATAATTAATATAAATTAAATAAGAAGCAGATCCCAACAATATATATACCAAAAAATTAGAATTTAAAAATAAAAATCGACCTGTTCCGGGATTTATCTCCAGAGACGCCCATTCTCGAGAAAATGAATTTATTTAACTCAAACTTCCTCACTGTATTGGTTTATAAGCCAAAAAATTGTTTATAACTTTAAAACAGTGCTGAGGCCGCTTTAATAATCCGATTTTAATTCTGTAAAGTGTAATAGATAGGTAGAGCGCCTCTTTATATAAAACAATTAGCAAACTTCTAAATTATCTATCTTGTTCAGAAAGTTTTTAAAACTGAACTTTTTAAAAAAAATTTAGATTTCAAAATTATTATGCAAAATCTATTAGGTCGGTTTTAATGAAATTTGGTGGATGGTTTAAGTCTGTTGTAAGAATTTTCTAAGCGAATTATGAAGGTTCTAAGTGTAACCAAAGTGGTTGAAAAACATTGAATAAAAACAGGCTTATTTTGCCCCCTTATTTTGTATTTATTGCTATTTTGCAGAAAGGGTAATAACTTAAGACATTTTTAGCCACTAGTATATCATACAAAATTCAATTATCTTTATTTTATTTCCCTGCGACTTCGTTGCAAAATGAATCGTTTTAAAGTTATAAGCAAAGAAAGTAGAAAAAATCGATGTTTTTCGAAAATTTTAAATATTTTAATTTTTAATTAATGTTCCGGACATATTTGAGAAGGAACATAAGTCAATTATTATTATTGAAGTTGTCACCTAACTTTATCCGCAAAAATCAGAATGCCACCTCGCACATCCAAAAATAGACGTTTTTTCACAGATCCGCCCTGGTCTACTAAGATTTAAAACACTAAATTAGATTGGAAATTCGTAATAAATATAACTCCAAAAATGATCCACAACGTTTAAGGAGATTGTCGTCCTTTATCGACCTACAACCCCAATTACTGAGGGTAGAGCGGGGAGCAACTTTAAAATCTTAAATCGAAGATTCCATTTTTATTAGAGATTCGCATTCTTCACACATGAAAAAGTAAACAAGTTTATCTGAATTCTTTTTATTCTCGATAGATGGCGCTATAATCACAAAAAAACAAATACAGAACTAATATGTATTTTAAAAAGTACCTACCAAATGGATAAAGTACAAAAAATAGTCCCCTTTTTGTTTACGTATTTATTAATATGAAAAATAATTTGCTTGAAAGTGTAAAGTATAAGAATTAATTTGAAGGACTTTATTATTTAAATTTAAACGGTAATATTTTCAACATTAGTATCACAACAGAGTGAGAAGAAATTGACAATAATGCCACAATTTTTCTTAAACTTGATGCCTGTTTTGTCATACAGTTCTTGCCAATTACTTTTAAGCTGAATTTTAAGTGTTGCATTCAAACCTGTATATGGAATACATATATTAATAGAATCTCTGTCTAAGTCTGAGGCAGATTTTGCAAACTTATCGACAATTTCATTTCCTTGAATACCCAAATGTCCTTTGATTCAAACTATTATCACCTTTCGTTACGAGCTAAGTATTTGGTAATCGGTCTGTAGTATTTCTAATTCTAGATGATTTAAATTTTTAGATACACTTATATTTTCTAGTCTCTCGACGACACTTTTGCAATCTGCAAATATAATACTTTTGGGTCTATGAGTTCTAAGTATATACAGTCGGAAAAATGAAAGATTACCCATGAACGATCATATCAATCACATATTATTCAGATTATTAAAAATCTCTCTCTCTCTCTCTCTCTCTCTCTCTCTCTCTCTCTCTCTCTCTCTCTCTATCTCTCTGTCTCTCTCTCTCGTTTTGCTAATTATGGAAAACGACAGCAAATACAAAATATGTGATTGATGTGATTGATGTGATCGTTCATGGGTAATCTTTAATTTTTCCGACTGTGTATATATTTCAGAGTTTCACTTATTGAAAACATTTCGGCTGTATTGTTGTCTCATCTGGTAGTCTGAACTCTTCGTGATATTTTTTGTCGGTAAAGTCAGCAGCACCACTTCATAAGACCAAATTCAGACTAAGACTATATTTTATTGCTAATTTATTGCTAATTTATTACGCAAAGGAAAAATTTATTCCTGTAGCCGTTTCCGAGAAACAGTGGGTGCTGCTAGCTTTACGGTAAAGCTAGCAGCACCCACTCTATATCTCGGCAATGAAAAGGAGTACAGGGATCACTTTAACGGCATATTTTATTGCTATTTAATTGCTCTTGATTGGTATATTAACCAATCCTGAAAAGCTACCCCATCATCCCCTAGCGTAAAACTCGCTCCCAAAAAGATGATGAAAATCGAAAATTCAACCCCAAGGAATTAATTGCTAATTTATTGCTAATTTATTACGGAAAGAAAAAATTTATTGCTGTAACCGTTTCCTAGAAAGAGTGGGTGCTGCTAGCTTTACGGTAAAGATAGCAGCACCCACTCTATATCTCGGCAATGAAAAGGAGTACAGGGATCATTTTAACGGCATATTTTATTGCTATTTAATTGCTCTTGATTGGTATATTAACCAATCCTAAAAAGCTACCCCATCATCCCCTAGCGTAAAACTCACCCCCAAAAAGATTATGAAAATCGAAAATTCAACCCCACGGAATTAATTGCTAATTTATTGCTAATTTATTACGGAAATAAAAAATTTATTGCTGTAGCCGTTTCCGAGAAACTGTGGGTCCTGCCAGCTTTACGGTAAAGCTAGCAGCACCCACTCTATATCTCGGCCATCAAAAGGAGTACAAGGATTATTTTAACTACATATTTTATTGCTATTTAATTGCTCTCGATTGGTATATTAACCAATCCTAAAAAGCTACCCCATCATCCCCTAGCGTAAAACTCACCCCCAAAAAGATTATGAAAATCGAAAATTCAACCCAAAGGAATTAACTGCTAATTTATTGCTAATTTATTACGGAAATAAAAAATTATCGTAAAGGGGGGGGGGGGGGGGGGGCGAAAAAAAATCTATCCTTAGAAAAACTCCAAATCATCAGATTAAGATAAGGTAAGTTAAGTACATGCAAAACGATTGTTGGAAATGGAAAATTAAATAAAAAATGGAAAGTCACCACTAAAATGGAAAACTTTACTTAAATTTTTTTGGTTTTAGGACCTACTCTTCACAACCCAGTAGATCGCCAAAGCGCTCGAGTGACTGCACATTTAGCATACTTTCCTCCCCTACTATTAGTAGGTAATTAATACCTCGCATTTCACTTTTCAGGCTTTGTAGTTTTGACCGATATCTCGACTTTTGGAGTGAGTTTTTTGCTAGGGTGAGTATTAATAGGGTACTTTTACTAATATAATATATGCCGCTAAGATGGGCCCTATAATAGTCCTTATCATTGTCGACAATAGTCGAGATATACCTATGATTGTTTTTATTGTAAAGTAACTATCGCTTCTTAGAAATGGATACAGCAATAAATTTTTTCTTTCCGTAATAACTTAGCAACCAATTCCGTGAGGTTGAATATTCTAGTTTCATCATTTTTTCGGGGGTGAATTTTGCGCTAGGGAATGATAGGGTAGTTTTTCGGGATTGGTTAATGTATAACAAGAGCCATTAATTAGCAATAAAATATGCCGATAAGATGGGTCTTGTACCCTTTCCCTTACCGAGATATAGCTTGGGTGCTGCTAGCTTTAGTGCTTCTAGCTTTACCGTAAAGCTAGCAGCACCCACTGTTTCTCGGAAACGGCTACAGCAATATTTTTTTTCTTTTCGTAATAAATTAGCAGTAAATTAGCAGTAAATTAACAATTAATTCCTTGGGGTTGAATTTTGAATTTTCATCATTTTTTCGGGGGTGAGTTTTGCGCTAGGGGATGATGGGGTAGATTTTAGGGATTGGTTAATATATCAATCAAGAGCAATTAATTAGCAATAAAATATGCCGTTAAAGTGGGCCCTGCACTCCTTTTCATTGTCGAGATATAGGGTGGGTGCTGCTAGCTTTACCGTAAAGCTAGCAGCACCCACTGTTTCTCGGAAACGGCTACAGCAAGACATTTTCTCTTTCCGTAATAAATTAGCAATAATTTAGCAATTAATTTCTTGGGGTTGAATTTTCGATTTTAATCATTTTTTCGGGGGTGAGTTTTGCGTTAGGAGATGATGGGGTAGTTTTTAGGGATTGGGTAATATATCCATCAAGAGCAATTAATTAGCAATAAAATATGCCGTTAAAGCGGGCCCTGTACTCCTTTTCATTGTCGAGATATAAGGTGGGTGCTGCTAGCTTTACCGTAAAGCTAGCAGCACCCTCTGTTTCTCGGAAACGGCTACAGCAATCAATTTTTTCTTTCCGTGATAAATTAGCAATAAATTAGCAATTAATTCCTTGGGGTTGAATTTTCGATTTTAATCATTTTTTCGGGGGTGAGTTTTGCGCTAGGGGATGATGGGGTAGTTTTTCGGGATTGGTTAATTTACCAATCAAGAGCAATTAATTAGCAATAAAATATGCCGTTAAAATGATCCCTGTACTCGTTTTCATGGCCGAGATATAGAGTGGGGGCTGCTAGCTTTACCGTAAAGCTGGCAGCACCCACTGTTTCTCGGAAACGGTTACAGCAATAAATTTTTTATTTCCGTAATAAATTAGCAATAAATTAGCAATTAATTTCTTGGGGTTGAATTTTCGATTTTAATCATTTTTTCGGGGGTGAGTTTTGCGCTAGGGGATGATGGGGTAGTTTTCGGGATTGGTTAATTTACCAATCAAGAGCAATTAATTAGCAATAAAATATGCCGTTAAAATGATCCCTGTACTCCTTTTCATGGCCGAGATATAGAGTGGGTGCTGCTAGCTTTACCGTAAAGCTGGCAGCACCCACTGTTTCTCGGAAACGGCTACAGCAATAAATTTTTATTTCCGTAATAAATTAGCAATAAATTAGCAATTAATTCCGTGGGGTTGAATTTTCGATTTTCATAATCTTTTTGGGGGTGAGTTTTACGATAGGGGATGATGGGGTAGCTTTTCAGGATTGGTTAATATACCAATCAAGAGCAATTAAATAGCAATAAAATATGTAGTTAAAGTGATCCCTGTACTCCTTTTCATGGCCGAGATATAGAGTGGGTGCTGCTAGCTTTACCGTAAAGCTAGCAGCACCCACTGTTTCTCGGAAACGGCTACAGCAATAAATTTTTTCTTTCCGTAATAAATAAGCAATAAATTAGCAATTAATTCCTTGGGGTTGAATTTTCGATTTTCATCATCTTTTTGGGGGTGAGTTTTACGCTAGGGGATGATGGGGTAGCTTTTCAGGATTGGTTAATATACCAATCAAGAGCAATTAAATAGCAATAAAATATGCCGTTAAAATGAGACCTGTACTCCTTTTCATTGCCGAGATATAGAGTGGGTGCTGCTAGCTTTACCGTAAAGCTAGCAGCACCCACTGTTTCTCGGAAACGGCTACAGCAATAAATTTTTCCTTTGCGTAATAAATTAGCAATAAATTAGCAATAAAATATAGTCTTAGTCTGAATTTGGTCTTATGAAGTGGTGCTGCTGACTTTACCGACATTGATATTTTGCGGTGTGATCATAAAAGGTGGCACCTGTACGAATTTGTTTTGATCCATCGGTGTAAATCTGATAGTAATCGGGCCATCGTTGAATAACTGTTTCGAGGAAGTGGTCGTTTTTGTCGATCTGAAATGTTTTAATTTGTTTAGAAAGGGGGATATGTGGATGTTCTGAAAATATTGGTTAGATTTTTGATGTGTACATGCCAACCTGTATTGAGAAAGAGTGGTATAACTTTCACAAATGAGTGGAGTTTTCTTTTTTCGCCAATACGACTGTGTGAGCACTGAAACTGAAAGTTCATGGATAGGTGTTATTACCATGCGGATTTGGAAAATGCTTTTGTGATGAACTTGTTACTGATTAGTTGCCTTCTCAGTGGTAATGGTGGTTCTACAGCTTCTGCTTCCATAATATTTATTGGACTTGACTTGAGATATCCAAGACATACTCTTAGACTTGTTTTTTTGAGTTTCTATTTTATCTAAATGTGTTAGTGCCGATGATCCATACAAGTGACTACCATAATCCAGGATTGACATTATCATGGTTCTATAAAACATCAAGGCGATATTTGGGTCGGCTTTGCATTTGGTATAACAGAAAGCTCTCAGTATGTTAAAAGCATTCTCAGACTTTTTCGTTATTTGATGTATACAGTCTTTCCATTCCAGTTTCCGATCTAGATATAATCCTAAGTATTTCACAACATTCTTTATTTGGAAATTATAATATCCTAGTTTTACATGTTTGTGTCTTATGAACTGGCAAGAACCACGCGTTCCAATCGAGCAAGGAACCATGTTACTTTTTAGGTACTAGGATAAAATCCATTAACACCGACTTGGAATCGCTTTACTTTATACAATTATAATATGTAAACCATATATTTCGATGTCACCACTTTCATTAGTATGCTAGATTGATGTACGTAACAGAATGCACTGAGGATGATCTGAATCAGATCGAAAACGTTTTGCTTAATTTATTTGGAGGACATTTTTAAAAAGATTTAATAAACATTTTTATACCAAGATACAAATTGACGCTTTTACGTCTGTATTAGTTTTATACAGGGTGTTTCATTGGGAAACGGAAATACTTTAATGGTGAATAGAGGTCACAGGGCAGGTTCTAGATATAGTACATTTTTTGCCCTATCGACTTTTATAACCGAGCTACAGGGTGTTTTATCGATTTTGCCCGTTTCTTTCCTAAGCCATAACTTTAGAACCACCCTGTATATTTTTTTGATATTTGGTACACATATGTCTCATTCAAAACCCAAACGACCGACATACTAACCATAAGAAAAATCCAGGTCCGGATTAACAAAAAATTATAAAGTAATTGTGACCTTAAAACAACACCCTGTATAGTGAAATTTTGAAAATCCGTTTGCATATTTGAAAAGAGCACAAAAAAGTAAGTTTAATGGTTCGAAAAACCATTTTAGTCTTTTGCTAGCAGTTGCCGCTAGGGCATCTATGCCATTTCGTTCGTTGCAATTCGGGACTGCACGCTGGGGTTTGTTTTGGTTGGATCAGGGAGAGCAGCATATGTGCCTCCTGATGAGAGACTAATAAGTTTCGAAACCGGTAGAGGTGCTTGCAGCACTCTCTGATTGGACTGGAATATGGTTCGGCTGTATTTTCGTTTTGCAACGAAATTGAAAATGGTTATTCATTTTTGAAAATGGTTATTCATTTTTTAATGGTTCGCTTCAATTTTTCGGCCAGACCATTTTATGACTTTCATTTTGAAATTATATTGAATTTTTTAAGAACTTTGACATTAAAAAGCAGATATTATTAACTTTTAGTTATAAATTATTAAAGTTAATGAATAAATACTAATTTTAAAAATAAGCAATACTTATTTACCACGTTAGAACGACCCAATTACTAATGACAATAAAAATCCAGTTCCGGATTAAGAAAAAAATACAAAGTAATTCTGACCTTGAACCAACACCCTGTATATTGAAATTTTAAAAATTTGTCTGTGCATTTTAAATGCGCATGAAAAACTGTGATTAAAGGCTTATTTTAATTTTTTCGCCGTTGATTTAATTACATCAATTTTGAAACTATATTGAAATTTTAAAGAACTCTGAGATTAAAAATCAGGTATTGCTAACTTTTAATAATAATTTAATGTTAATGAATCAATACTTATTTTAAAAATACTTAATACTTATTTACTACGCTGGCTTCATAGGTTCTCTGGATTTGTAGCTATATGCACATCATTAAAAATTATAATTGCGAGAATTGGGATATTTTAATGATTTAGTAAAGAATTAAAAAACTGTTATTAAAAAAAAGTTCTTGAAAAATTCAATATAATTTCAAAATGAAAGTCATAAAATTGTCTGGCCGAAAAATTGAAGCGAACCATTAAACTTACTTTTTTGTGCTATTTTCAAATATGCAAACAGATTTTCAAAATTTCAATATACAAGGTGTTGTTTTAAAGTCACAATTACTTTATAATTTTTTGTTAATCCGGACCTGGATTTTTCTTATGGTTAGTATGTCGGTCGTTTGAGTTTTGAATGAGACATATGTGTACCAAATATCAAAAAAATATAAAGGGTGGTTCTAAAGTTATGGCTTAGGAAAGAATGGGCAAAATCGATAAAACACCCTGTAACTCGGTTAGAAAAGTCGGTAGGGCAAAAATGTACTATATCTAGAACCGGCTCGGTGACCTCTATTCACCATTAAAGTATTTCCGTTTCCCAATGAAACACCCTGTATAATTTATACTTATAGTATTTTTACTACAAAAACGTTATTACGTAGGTCAAAATTTTTGACGTAAGAGAACTGTCAAAACATTAGAATGTGACTTTTCATTATTGCTATGTTTATTATAAACACGGCAATAATGAAAAGTCACATTCTAATGTTTTGACAGTTCTCTTACGTCAAAAATTTTGACCTACGTAATAACGTTTTTGTAGTAAAAATACTATATATTTATTTATTTTTTAGTGCATCATTCCTACATGGTATTTATCTGCTGATATGCAGTTGTTTTTAATATCAGTTTTAATCCTGATTCCATTGACTGTGCTTCTTAATGGAGATAAAAGTAATTTTAAGCGAGTTATGTCAATCTGCCTTGGTTTGAATATATTTTTCACTATTTTACCATTAGTCACTAAACTTGTTTGGCCAAATTATAAAAAGTAAGTACCTATATATAAGGAATTATTTTTTCATATTATCGTGTTTCTTTTAATTTATTTATGGTCTGCTAACGCTAACACTAAAAACACAATTACCTAATTCATAACATTTATTTACTTACTGTACAAATTTATTTTATCGACTAACTTCTACAATTTAATTTCACTTTATACATTTTATCCATTTTTCCTACTCCTCTAATACACATTATTTTAAAGATTTTGTTTTGGTATGTTAAGCGTCGATGACACGGGACTAACAAGCTGCTGGTAGGCGAGTTTAAAAGCTACTTAGCGAGTGAGCGAGTTAAGACGGGTTCTTACTTGTCAGTTTCGCTGACGCAGTCTGACTGATTCATTATCTAATAATGAAAAATAAAAAGCGACGTTTGTATTCACACGTTTCATGTTTTGCTACATTCAGTACACAGTTGGTCCAAACCTTTTATATCGTGGTGATGAAAATGTTTAAAAAAATTGAGACCAGCTGTTCGCGAAGTAGTTTTACAATTAGTAAATGAATTACTGATTATTCTAGCGAATAAAAAGAAAAGAAAACGTCGTAGATGATGGGTCAGGTCCCGGATATTGCGCAGAAATAAATGGGGTGCTAGTGAAACTATATTGAAATAATTAGCTTTGGAAGATTGTGATTCATATACAAATCACTTGAAGACTGAACGAATACAAATTTCAAGAGATTCTGCAAAAATTCGTCCAAAAACACAAAAAGCCAATGCCTTCATGAGAAAATGATCAGTCAAAATGATAAGAAGTAGAACTGGTTTTCACTTTAACACATTGCGTGCCACGCTTTAATCGGGATACTACTCTCAGGGGCCACTGATATCCACGGCCATGAAAGTTAGTCATACGTGTATATCAAAAATGAGCGACGTGGCCCCTGACAAAATATCTGTGTCTCTCATATCTGAGCGACGTGGTACGCAATGTGTTAACTGAAAGTATGAATGTACTGATTATTTAAAATGAAAATGTGTTCTCATGTTGACGATTTGTTCAGTATCACTGAATCAGTTAGACTGCGTCAGCTAAACTGCCAAGTGAGAACCCGCCTTTAGCGAGTGTCTATGACAAACAAAATTTTACATCCGCACAGTAGCCAACTAGCTAGCGAGATGCTTTAATTCTCTGAATAAACCGAAGAGAAGGAAGCACCATATTTATCCCGTTTTCTTCTCCATGATTCTACCCATTCTCTTTTCTGATTCAAGTTTCTCTTTGGTTTTCGTTTTAAATCATCCTTAATTGCATTAGCCAAAATAACTACACCCGCTCGACTTAATTCCGTTGACATTTTTGCTGAAACTACAAACACGCAGACACTCTATTCGCAACAAGTTTACTACTTAGAAGCAATGATGATATAAGACTAGTTAACTAGCTTACAAGCCAACACGCCAGCGAGTAGTGAGTAAATTAGCCGGGCTTTCTATTTTTCTCGCAGCTTTTTTACAATCGGATAGTCACTAAATAGTTCGCTAGCAGCTTGCAAATTCGCCCTGTGTCATCGACGCTTTAAAGGTTTTATTTTAAAATTGCAAAATTGATTCTTTAGTGATTATGATACACATTCTCGAGTGATTGACTATACGATGGGAATAATGATGGGAATTTTCATAAGAGAAAGAAAAGACAAACCTTTTTTCTATGGCAAAATTTCTAGACCTAGGGTAAGTTTTTGTTATTTTTATTATTATTTTTTGTATTGGAAAATTTACTCATTTAATTGATTAAAAGTTAGAGCTTCCAATACAAATATACACTGCGCGTGTAAAGTATGGAAACATAAAATAAAGGTATCTGTGACATCCCGTATGATATAGTAACAAAATGTTGGTTGTGTAGTAGTGTAAAATATAGGTCGATCTGTACCCATCTGCTTGCCGGATGAAACATTGTTTTATTACATTTCATAAGGTCAGGTGGGGTAAGTGTGTAGCAAAATATTAAAAGTTAGTATAGTTACCTCCCGGATTTTGAGACCAAGTAAGATTTGAAGCTAATATTTTAATATAATATTTTAATATGTATTACCTACAACTGCTTCATTTTATAACTTTCCACGGCAATGACGTCACCATATTTTTTTTTTAAACTATGTCCTTAGTACACACTTTCCCCTTAAATTGGGGGAAGTGTGTCTACGTTTATTTTTTAGACATGAATCAATAGAAATGGAATCTGGGTAAGTGTGTAAAAGTAGAATGTTCATTCTATCGTTAGCTATTTAAATATTTTAAATAATCGTGAAACTGTCAAAGTTACAAACTTTTAATTTAGTAAAGTTCAATACAAATGGCCTATGCTAGGTAAAAAAAACAACATATTGAATATTATAATTAGTAAAAGTGACGCTGAATCGGTGTAATCCTCTTTTGGTCACCACTGGCTCTGGAAAAACCAGTACAATATCATCAATTCCTACAAAACTTTTTCCTCTGGGTCTGCCCAAATAAAGGAATTGGAAGCAGACATATCTAACGACCTCACCTTTCTTGTAAACTTTATTTGCACTTCATCATCTGCTTTATTTACTGAGACAATTTGGCCGATATAATGTTTAAGTGTTATTTTAGATAGAAAGACCACCAATACCCAATCATTACAATCCACATTTTTTGGTGTTTTGTTTATTTGATGCAAATAGTTGTTCAAGTCTTCTTCCTCTCTAAGCTCTTCTTCAATGTCATTATCAGAATCCTCACATATTACTTCCTTCTCCCCTTCTTCCGATGATGATTCTTCTGACTCAATTACAGAAACTTTTTTTCTTTGAGGGCTTCTTAGTTTCTTTTTCTTGTAGACGCTTAAGTACCTCTGGAGTTGTTATTATTTCAGCACCAGTTGCAATTTTTCTCTTCGGTTTTATTCGATCTAAAGGTTGGTGTTGTTTTACCATATTTAATAAGAGTTCTTGAAATGATACATTATGCTCATTCGAAGTGCCAGAAACTGATGGTTCCTCTATGTGTCCATTGTTTTCTTCTTCTAAGCGAGGGATATTAGGGCTCTTTTTGCATGTTTCCCATCGCTTTAACGCCAGCGGGTCATATTGGTCTGTTGAGATAACATTCGAATTAAAAGGATATATTCCACCTTTTCTAAACCCATTGATTATAATTTCAGTATCTGCTTCAGACTTATCTTTCCAATCAACGTACTAAAATGTTTTTTGGGAATTCCTTGACCCTGGTTATGCCTTTGCCACTCGACAAGTTGTGAATCCCATCGTAATTTGAGCGAACGAAAAACACTCAAATCGAGTAGTTGAAGCAAATGACTAGAATGTGGAGGGAGCTTTAGTATTATTACATTGTTTTTCAATGCGCATTCTATTAGACGTTCATCTACATGGGATACATGACCGTCATATATTACAAGGACAGGTCTAGCATCACCGATTTCATTCAAGAAGCTTTTCTTAAAATAGTTCAAAAATATTTCAGATTCCATCCATCCGTTAGCTGTGGCGGCATATGTAGTTCCTCGAAAATCTTTTCCTTCAGGCGCAACCCATCCATCCCAAATATTTTTACCTTTAAAAACTATTAATGGGGGCGCCTTATATCCTGCTGCATTTGCGGCCATTAGAACGGTTATACAGGGTGTCCCGGAAAATAGTGCGTTCCTTAAAGGTATAGGTAGAAGGCACCATGTAGAACAAAAAACTCTTATAACATTTTTTTCTAAATGCAACCGTTTGACCAAAAAATTAAAATACATTTTGGTACGCAAATTTAAATCTGACAACTATGTGCGGTACGCAAATTTAAGCATAGACAGTCCCATGTAAATAGATAGAAGATAGATAGTAAACAGATAGTTTTAAAGAATCCTGTTTAGTGTCAATGCCGAAAATGTTTTCGAATCGTGAGTGTATTACCTATTATGTTATTACGTTGATTATTTATGGCAGATCACTAAATGGAGAGGCATACTGCATACTATAATTAATTTCTTTCAAAATGTTTTGGTGTTTGTGAAATGGTGTTTGTGAAAGGTTACTTGAAACATCTATTCGGTATAATAATTATTTTCAAGTAAGTAAAACTTAGTTATTTCAGTTCACGAGTAAACAAATTACTGAGACATTATCTGGTGTATTTAAGTTCCACTGTAAACTATTAAAACTATGTAATTCAGTTAAAACCCTCAGCAATACTTAGCATTCAACCCATTTAAACCTTACTAAATACATAATATTAGTTCAGTTAAAAGATGTGTTTTTATGTTAAAAGATGTGTAATTCGTTTAAAATTATGCAATAGGTATTTCAATACATTTCAAAAGAAAATAATTTTAGTAAACAAATAGTAAACATAAGTACTTATTACCTACTATTAGGTTGGATTATTTTAAATACTGTAAATCACAAACGAGTTCTTATTATCTGTTATTATTCCGTAGTGCGTACGATGTTGCCAGTTTATTAAAATTTCCAAACATTAAAATACAGGTATATGGAAAACAATGTTAACTTTTTTTTGGAAACGATTAACTTTAGAAAAAAATGGTATAGGACTTTTTTGTTCCAAATTGTGTATTCTCTCCATAACTTAAAGGAACGCACTATTTTCCGGGACACCCTGTATTATCTCTTCCACCTCCTGCTGTCGTTCTGGAAGAAGCAGTTCCCTTCTTTCCCACAATTTTTACCTTAGAAGGGTCAAGACAAAATACTGATTCATCCAAATTCCAAATAAATTGTGGATTATCTTTTAAATCTAAATCATTTAGAGACTTCTCTAATAACTGAAAATATTCGCCAATAATAGATGGGTCCATACACTTTTTGCGGGAAAATTCAACCGACTGGGGTTTTTAATAGATAAACCATGCCGCTTTGTAAATCCTAGGAACCAGTCTTCGAATTTTAAGTTTATTGCGTGCGACATAATTACCTACGATGCTTAAGACTTCCATCCGACTTAAACCCCAACCCCACTTTTCCATGGTTGTGAGGCAGTCTACTAATTGAATTTCCATCTCCAACGGAATAGCCGTACTCCGGCCCTGGGTGTTGCTTTTTTGACCCCTTAAGGCCGCGTCTCACCATCAAATAATTTGATCAAACAGTTTGAGCAAACTTGACGTACTTGAGGAAGTACGTCAAAGTGACGTCACAATTGCAGATTTTTTGAAATTCTAAAAATCTGTGCTCTCACTATCAGTCTAGTTTGATCAAATTTTTTGTATTGAGTTGTCTACTTGTTTGTACTTTATTTAAAATTAAAATTTTTCATTATTATCCACAATGAACACTCAGGATGTGACGTCACTAACTGTCACTTTCAGTTTGCTCAAACCAGTTTGATCAAATTATTTGATGGTAGGACGCGGTCTTTAGTCCTCTAATGTGATAACTAAGTGTCATCTTGGGTATCCTATATTTTTGACTTGCTTTATTGCTTTATAGGCGGTAATTCTTCCACTATTGACTTCTTCCATTGCCAGTCTTAAATCCTCTTTTGAATATGATGAGGCCCTATTGGTTTTTCTAATATATTTCCTTCCCATTATACGATAAGCATCAATTTCTGGAACAAAGATGTTTATATTATATACTTACTAAAATACATACGTAATAATGGTAATTGGGGAAGTGTGTATTAATATCCACATTTGCCCGGTAACAATAGTACATACATACTTCGCTAGATTAAAATTTAAGAAGGGCAAGTGTGTACTATCAACAAATATTTAGAAAACTTTAATCTAGCATTAAAATACATTTATAATGTTAAAATTAAACTATTTCTTACCTTCTTAGTACAAAAAAAAGTTTCAAAATGTAACGCAGAATGCCGATGGAAATTGATTTTAAATGGCACGTCTCGCATGAAATTCGTACTTAACCTTCGGTTCAGACAGAATGACACTTTTCTAGTCAAATAAAAGCAAACCGAATCTTGGTTTCAGTTGACCTTGTAAGCATTTGTATTCTTCTTTAACGAGTCATAGATGGCGATACTAGTATATAACCATATTAAAATATATTTTGACTTTACACACTTACCCCGAATACACAGTTACCCCACCTGACCTTACATAGACAAATATTTCTAGCATGGGTTGCCTATCAAAATCGTGTCATAGCTATCCTTAAGGGGGACCGTAGGGGTTGAAATCAATATTTCAGGCCCATTTTGAAGTTATACTTCTTTAGGCACGAGGGTGAATTTTTTATTTTTCTGGGCGCATGCGCACACCGACAGTATGGTATTAGTCGCTCAAACGTTATACGGGATCTGATTGGGTATTAAAATCATCTGTCAATAATTGTTCAATATGGAGATTATGGATAAACAAATGTTGTTTATATTAGTTTTTATTGTTGTGATGGCAGATAAAAAAGCAAGTTTATAATTGTAGTGACTTTTTAAATAGTTTTTAAAAGCGACAGGTACGTAATAATTGTAAATGTTTCAGTATCCTAATAAAAAATTACATAGGTACCTACTTATTTGGAAAATTTAAAATGAACCTACCAAAATAGTATGTAATGTTTTGATTTACATAATTTGATTACCATCAAAATTTCTACCAATATTCACCTAATATATTGTTATTCCACAAAACATTCCTTTAATTTCACAAAAATCAAACTAATTTGATTAAATTCATATAAGTAATAAACAACTGTCAAAAGTTTATGGTGTAAACGTTCACTTGGTGTATATTCCCACATGACATATACGCGAAGGTGGCGCAATGGGAAAGCACTTTTATTTTCGATCGGTGAGATCGACGGGAAGCTGGTTCAATCCCCGTTCGATGCAAGTTACTATTTTTTTAATTTTTTTTTATACATTTTATGATTGTAAGTATATTATTATATAATTTTTTTCAGAAAATACGTATTTCGTTAAAATTTTTGGCAACAATTATTGTTCAGAAATCATTTCTTTGTGGCATTTTTCAATGTGTTTGTGTGTGTTTTATTCTTTTATTTTTTTAATTTTTGATATTGTTTTAATATAAATTTTTGGAAAGTAGTAAGTATTAAAATTAGTTTAATATTTAAATTAAATATAAATAAACTGTTTAAAGTATATTGATTTTGTTGAAATCATATAATAGAAGTATAACTTCTTACGTGCGTACAAAGTACACACATTCTTTTTTTTAAGTATGGTAGAAATATTTTATTTTTAAATTAAATAGGCATATTCAGTACAATTCATGGATTATTCAAGAAAAAATTCAAGGAAAAGTATTGAAAAATAAGCCAACGCTGGCAAATTTTTGAGGTGACACTTCAAAATATATTGAATTTTGCGGAGGACATCAGAACTCATCATTGGATCATAGTAAATAAAAAATTCAAAAAGATTTTATTAACTTATGAGTTTTTCCAGGTTTTTCCAGTTTTATTAGTTTTATCGACTTTTGACTTTTTGATATCACTCAGAAGTCAAAACAACGAATTTAAAAAAAAAAGGTGAAAATCGACATATTTATTATTGTTAAACAAGAAATAAGCATAAAAAAATATCTCGACAGCTATAACTCAAGTAATGTCTAAAAAAAAATATATACATACAAAATTCTAGGTGGGTCGGTCAAGTAGTTTTTGAGTTACAGTCTCTACAACCTTTGAAAAAAGCAGTTTTGGGTAAAACGCGGAGTAATTTATAAAGAAAATGAGAATAGCGGTTGACCGTTTGTCACTACGCTCAAGCACGCTGGCGCTAACTGGCTGCAAAGCGAGTCGAAGGTATGGATGGAGGTAGGGAGATAGTGTTGAATATCCATACCTTCGACTCGCTTTGCAGCAGGTTCGCGCCAGCACTCTTGAACGTAGTGAACAACGGTCAACAGCTGTTCTCATTCTCTTTTGTAAATTACTCCGCGATTAAAAAAGATATTCCGGTGTGCATCATTTTACGATTTGACAGACAAAAAAGAAATTGAAAATAAAATTTGACAATACTTCAAACGCTTTTTTCTCAAAACTGCTTTTTCAAAGGCTGTAGACATTGTAACTCAAAAACTACTTGACCGACCCACCTGGAATTTTGTATATATTTTCTTTAGACATTCCTTGAGGTAATGCTGTCGAGATATTTTTTGTTTTATGCTTATTTTTGTTTATTAATAATAAATATGTTGATTACCTTTTTTTGCAAAAAAATTCGTTGTTTTGACTTCTTAGTGATATCAAAAAGTCAAAAGTCGATAAAACTAATAAAACTGGACAGCGTTATCTGAAAAAACTCATAAGTTAATAAAATCTTTTTTAATTTTTTGTTTATTATGATCCAATGATGAGTTCTGATGTCCACCGCAAAATTCATTATATTTTGAGGTGTCACCCCAATTTGCCACCGTTGGCTTATTTTTCAATATTTTTCCTAGAATTTTTTCGGTACATCGCAGCGATTTATCGGAATTGGAGTTGGATTGGAGTTGGTATCGGACCGCATCAATTTATTGTAGCGATCGAGTTATTTCAGTTTATAATCATCATCATCATTCTCTTTGCCTTATACCTATGCGGGGTCGGCTTCCCTAATTTCATTTTTCCACACAATTCTATCTTGAGTCATATTAATGTTAATCCCCTTTACCAACATGTCCTGCCTTATCGTTTCCCCCCAGGTCTTCTTTGGTCTTCCTCTCCTACTCTTTCCAGGAATCTGCACTTCAGCTATTCTTCGTATTGGGTGATTAACGTCTCGACGTTGAACATGGCCAAACCATCTTAACCTATGCTCTCTCATTTTGGCATCAATTGGTGCCACACCTAGACTTCCCCTAATATACTCATTTCTAATTTTATCCTTCTTTGTCACTCCACTCATCCATCTAAGCATTATCATTTCCGCCACATGCATTCGTTGTTCTTCTTTCTTTTTCACTGCCAAACATTCAGTTCCGTACATCATAGCCGGTCTTATGGCTATTTTGTAGAATTTTCCCTTCAGCTTCATTGGAATTTTTCTGTCACACAACACACCACTCGCTTCTTTCCACTTCATCCATCCAGCCCTAATTCTACTATATGCATCTCCATCTATTTCTCCATTACTCTGTAATACCGATACTAGGTACTTAAAACTATTGCTTTTCACAATCATTTCACCATCCAAAGATACCATTTTATTTGTAGTAACTCCATCTTTAAATGAACATTCCAAATACATACTCTGTTTTTGTCCTACTAAGTTTAAACCTTTTTCCTCCAGAGATTGTCTCCACTGTTCCAGTTTTTGTTCTAAGTCTCTTTCACTATTTCCTACTAACACGACATCATCAGCATACATTAAGCACCATGGAATGTTACCCTGTAGTTTCGCTGTTATCTGGTCCAAAACTAATGAGAATAAATACGGACTAAGCACAGAGCCTTGGTGCAATCCTACTTTCACATGAAATTTATCAATCTCTCCCACACCTGTCCTAACACTAGTCGTTACTCCCTCATACATATCCCTCACAATCTTTACATATTCACCAGGGACTCCTTTCTTATTGAGTGCCCACCACAGAATCTCTCGAGGAACTCTATCATATGCTTTCTCAAGATCAATGAATACCATATGAGCGTTTGTTTCTTTACTCCTGTATTTTTCCATCAACTGCCTTATAATGAAAATTGGATCTGTTGCTGATCTACCCTGCATAAAGCCAAATTGATTCTCGGATATTTCGGTCTCTTCACGTATCCGTCTATCAATTACTCTTTCCCATATTTTCATGGTGTGGCTAAGCAGTTTTATAGCCCTGTAGTTTGTACATTGTTGTATATCTCCCTTGTTTTTGTAAACAGGTACCAGTATACTGCTTCTCCATTTGTCTGGCATTTGTCCAACTTCCATAATTCTATTAAATAGACCTGCTAGCCACCTTGTTCCTGTCTCTCCCAATGCTCTCCATACTTCCCCAGGAATATCATCTGGTCCTACCGCTTTTCCTTTCTTTATTTTTTGAAGCGCTTGAGCCACTTCCCCGTTTGTTATTTTGGTGACCATTTCTGCTACTGTCTCCGTTGACTCTACAGGCTGTCTGTCAAATTCTTCATTTAATAAGCTGTCAAAGTACTTTCTCCATCTCTTTTTGACATCCCTTTCGTGAACTAGTATTTTATTATTTTCATCTCGGATACATCTAATCTGATTAAAATCTTTTGCTTTCTTTGCTCTCTGTTTGGCTATTTTATATATCTTTGTTTCGCCTTCCCTGGTGTCAAGTTGATCGTATAGGTTTGAATACGCTTCTGCTTTGGCTTTTGCTACTGCTACTTTCGCTTTCTTTTTCGCCACCATATAGTTTTGAAGATCTGTGTCGGATCTGGTTTCTTGCCACTTTTTATATAATTTTCTCTTCTCTTTTATTTTTCCTTGTACTTCGTTTGACCACCACCAAGTCTCTTTATCCTCAAACTTTTTTCCTGACGTTTTCCCAAGTATTTCAATAGCAGTCTCTCTAATACTACTGGCCATTTTTCTCCAAATTGTATTAGGGCTTCCTTTCATGTTCCAACATATTTCTTCTACTATTCTTCTCCTGAACAGACCTTCTTTCTCATCTTTCAGCAGCCACCACTTGATTTTTTGTGGTCCTCTCCGATATTTTTGTTTAGTTTCGCTTTTTACTTCGATGTCCAGAACAAGCAGCTTATGTTGTTGGCTTATTGTCTCACTAACTATTACCTTGCAGTCCTTGCATTCACGTATGTCTTCTTTCCTTATCATGAAGTAGTCTATTTGGGATTGATGTTGTCCACTTTTGTAAGTAATAAGTTGAGTTTCTCTCTTTTTAAAGAATGTGTTAACAATCACCATATCCAATGCTGTTGCTAATTCAAGCATGTCATCTCCAGCTTAATTTCTAGTTCCAAAGCCTAATCCCCATGTATTGTTTCATATCCTGTGTTGGTTTGGCCCACATGTGCATTGAAATCACCTCCTATTATAACTTTCTCCTCTGCTGGAATATCACTCAGTACGTCTCCTAATTGGTCATAGAAAGCTCTTCTTTCATTCTCACTTAATTTCAGTTTATAATCAATCGCGACAATATACCGTAGCATCTAAACAGCTTTAAAAAAAATCAATAAATCGTAGCAATTTATCGTCACAATAAATTGCTCGCATTTTTTGCTGCGTCTAAACGTCACTTTAGATGGACCATCGATTTAAAATATTATAAATTTCCACGTTGCCAAATGTACAGTTTCTGAGATATACGGATAATATGCGCATTCTTAAATATAAATGAAATATGTAAGTCTAAAATCCTAATTATTTTTTAGCTAACTAATTTATTAATATGGATTTTAATTTTGACGATGATGGGAGTGTTAGCTGTGTATTACCAAGTAATAATCATATCCCTCGATTATTCTGATACAGCGGTTGCCATTTTTTACACAATTTGCAGGCCACTATGGTGCCTAGGATTAAGTTGGATGGTATATTCCAGTTACCATGGTTATGGTGGTACGTATAAATTCTTAGTTTCCGAAAATATTATTCCATATTTATGCAATCATATATCAGTTGCAAAATAAAAACAATGGAAAATATGTTTAAGTGATTACGTTCAAAGATAATAATGTTTCTATACAATGAAAACATTATTTATAAGAATTCGGCAAAATTAAGATTGTGATTAACGATTAATTTTTTATATCTTGATATCTATGTTGAAAATGTGTAACACTTTGATACAAATAAGCTTCATAAGGTTTTTGCAGATTGTTCAATAAATCTACAAATAATGTAGTTTGTATTGTATCTAAAAATAGGATGTTTTGCATTAGAAATTATTTATTATAACAATTTCTTCCAGAATAATAAAAAATTTAAATTAAAATAATAAAAATATATGAAATGGCAATCTCTTGAAAGAAGAGGGGAAGACCTAAAATGACATGGACTTCTGAAATCCAAAACTACACGTTGGAGAGAGATTTACGTCCAGATGATTGGGACGAGAGAAGACAATGGGAACTGGGAACTGGAAGGCACAAGCCGGTATTTATTCCGTCCTTTTTCCAGGAAGGAACGAATGGGAGTCAAATAAAACGAATCTCATAATGGCTGATTAACGCTGGAGTACCGACGGCTCCAAAACTGATAAATGCTTTTGAGCTGGGGTATACGGAAGGAAAACTCCGCCATTGCCTGGTCCCAAGTCCAGGATGAGAAAGGAGGAGGGTTGTGCGTTGGGCTAACAACCTAACCACATAAAAAATATCTTGTTATGGAATCGTCAAGATGCCTCGGAACTGGACTGAATAAAACGATGACAACAAATGCTATGGAAATGGATACGAGAAAGGTTATATAATATATGGGCTGCTGGAATGTAAGAACTATGTATGAGATCGGCAAAACTAACCAGGTAGCTGCTGAGATGGACAAAAACAAAATAGAAATCCTAGGTGGAAAGGATTTGGGAAAACGAGACTACCGAATGTAAAAACAATCTTATTCTCGGGACATACACATGAAACTGCCAAACATGAGGGCGGAGTTGCCATAATGCTACGAAAAAACGCAACACGAGCAACGAGCATTGATAGATTGAGAGGGTGTGACAGATAGGATTATAGTAGCAAGGTTTAAAACGAGATTTCGCAACCTCTCAATAATAAATGTTTATGCTGCCACCAACGACAAAGAACAGGTAGTGAAAGAAGAATCTTTTGAACAACTGCAAAATATGATAGAATGGAGGCAAATAATAAAAGTGATATTTTAATAGTGATGGGGGATGTGAACGCCAAAATAGGTGGGATAATGAGGGGAAACAGTTTATAATGGGCAGGGAAGGCTTAGGAGAAATAAATGAAAATAGTGAAATGTTTACTGACTTCTGTGCCCAAAACAACTTAATGATTGGCGGAAGTATCTTTCCACACAAGCGCATACACAAGATAACGTGGATTTCTCCAGGAGGTGAAGTACAAAACCAAATAGACCACATTACAATAAATATACGATGGAGGAAATCACTACTGGATGTAAGATCTATTAGAGGGGCAGATGTAGGGTCCGATCATGTGTTAGTGAGAGCGAAATTTACAGTTAAACTGCGAGCAGCAGCAAAGATAACACCGAATAGAGAAAAATACAATGCCCACTGGATCAGAGATGGAAATGACGTACATAATGAATTCAGAGAGCGAATGCAGTATAATTGGAGAACGGCCGGTAACATGGAGGAAGCCACTGTAGAGGAACTTTGGAACAAGTATAAAGGGACGTTAAAGAAATCTGCAGTGGAAGCAGTTGGCTACAAGAAAAACAGTAACAAACTCTGGATGACAAAAACAACATGGGACAAGATACAAGAACGTAAACAAATTAAAGTCAAGTTACTAGGAATGAAAGATGACGATGAGAAGCAACAATTAGAACAGAAATACTGGGAAAAAAACAAAGAAGTCAAAATAAGTTCAAGAAATGACAAAAGATCATACCACAACGGACTCATTAATGAAGCTGAAAATGCGGCAAGAGAAAACGACCTAAAAAAAATTGTATGACATCACAAGAACCTTGACAAGAACAAACTGAAATGGTACATACCACTAAAATAAAAGATAAAGATGGTGTCGTACTGAAAACAGAACAACAAATTCTTACTAGATGGATGGAGTATTTCAAAGAAATGTATGAAGGACAGAATATAATAAACGAAATAGAAGAGGAACCTAACAGACAACCAATGAGCATGAACACCGAAGAATTCACCCATGAAGAGATAAAAGATGCAATTAAACAATTAAAAAGAGGAAAAGCTGCCGGAATAGACAAGGGGTTAATCAAAGCAGACATCGAAAGTCCACATCTATGTATACTGTACACACTTTTAAATAAAATTTGGAGAACCGAAGAGCTACCCAGAGAATGGACGCAAGGCTTAATTGTAAAAATTCCTAAGAAGGGCGACACATCCAAATGTGAAAATTGGAGGCCGATCACCCTGCTATGCACAACAAGCAAAATAATGACCCGAATCATGCTTGAAAGAATGAAGGCAGAATAAGCTATATGTGAACTTTATAGACTTCGAGAAAGCGTTTGATCGTGTCGATCGCAAAGCCTTATGGAAATTGCTAGAGAAATAAGGAATGCCTCCCAAGTATATCAGAATTATAAAACTATTCTACGAAGGGTCCACAGCACGCATAGTCCACGAAGGAAAGTTAACATAACGAATAGATATTGCTACAGGAGTAAGACAAGGCTGTGTGCTCTCTCCGAACTTATTCCTGATCGTGATAGTAATCGACTTGATCATGTCCAAGGCTACTAGTAATAACACTGGAATAAGATGGAATGTTTTTAACCAATTTGAGGACTTGGAATTTGCAGATGACATATGCCTTTTAACAGAAAAAAGATAACACATGCAACGCAAACCTGAAAAAGTAACAGAGGCAGGGAAGAAGGTCGGACTTAACATAAACGTCAGAAAAACTAAAATAATAAAAATAAATACACCAAGAGAAATGGGAATATCACTGGGAGGCACGGAATTAGAAACGGTAGAGAAATTTAACTCCTTGGGCAGTATTTTGAACAACAAAGGAGGGACGGATGAGGACGTAAAACGGAGACTAGGAATAGCTCAAAACGCATTCAATATGCTAAGGAAAATGTGGTCTTCACGTCAGATGACAAGTAAAACGAAGATAAGATTATTCAACAGCAACGTGAAGACTGTGTTACTATATGGAGCAAAAACTTGGAAAGTGTCAAGAAAATGTATCGGACAGATGCAGGTGTTCATAAATAAATGCCTAAGGAAGATTCTTAACATTTACTGGCCAAACCGCGTATCAAACCAAGAGTTATGGACAAGAACTAACCAGGAACCTATATATAAGACAATATGCAAAAGGAAATGGAGTTGGATGGGGCACACACTAAGGAGACCTGACACAGACAGAGCGAGGCGAGCCCTAGAATACACACCACGTGGAAAGAAAAGACCAGGTAGACCCGTAGAAACGTGGAAAAGAAGTGCTGAGAAAGAAATTAATGTTATTGGGAAAACCTGGGCAGAAATAAAGATCAGTGCAAAGGATAGGACAGAATGGAGACAGACAGTTGACGCCCTATGCTCCGCATGAAGTGAAGAGGAATAAGTAAGTAAGTATACGGTATACGGAAGAAAAATAAGGCTAAGTCTTTGTGAAAATTATTAATGAGCATATATTTATTCCATGGAATTTCGTTTACTGTGCTGTGGAGGTATTAATAGACGCTTTCTTTTGTATTTACATCTCTGTTGTTCTCAGGTGCATAAATTGCTATCCCATTTAGGTCTTAACTTCTAGTTTGACCTAAATATATGCAAACTATTCTTTCCGAGACATATTTACCGCCTTCTACTTGGTTTGCAAGTTCTGGTGTATTAATAGGACGATTTCTTCTTTAGCTATGGTTTCTTTCGCATTATCACCAAAGGACATTAAATAATTACCTAACATAATTCTGTCTTTCCCCTTTTTCTTTGTATCTTGAAGTGTACAGATATAAATATTCTTCTCGTCGTTAAGTTATTTTTTGGTTACTGATTTTACATTCGACCTACTGACTCAAAGAATATTTTTCGTTTTCTTTTTTATCGCATTGGTGGTCATCGCTGAATTTGTCCTTCTCGGAATCATAACTCTGTCTCTATGAACAAAGTAGGTACTTATAGTCCTTCAGTAGTAGAGTGCTAGTGCTAACCTTGCTGAATACTCCTTCCTCCGCTATCAAGGCTTGGTGCCAAAGTAGTCAAAGGTGACTTGATATTTTATTTTCGGTAACGGTGTGGACTAATTGCACTAATCAACTGTATTACCTACTAGTTCAGGCGGGATCTCTTGAAAAGGAAACAATAATGGACATGTTCCATCAGAGTGTTGGGAGTTACCTAAAAAGTTAACGTTATAGCACTTTTTAATTTTTTTTTATTTATTTTTCACTCTAACTGTAAACATCCATTTTAAGTGCAACAAATCGGTATAATATAAGATACTTTAAAGATATTAAGAAGAAAAAAAATATTTTATAACAAATATGTTTTTAGGAATCGTCAACTGGATTTTAGTCCGACCTACTTTACAGATAACTGCAAAGTTATCTTATTGCATGTATCTAATTCACGGTTTAGTAATTACACACGCTACGTTGATGACAAGAGACAGGCTATTTTTCAGCGATTGGGTAGAGGTAAGTTAAATGACAATTTATTCATAATACATCGATTAATAATGTAGTAATTATATTTGGGAAATTTGAAGATATTTTGTCATTACTTTTATTACTTTTAGTTTAGTTGTCCCGTCACTCATTTTCTTTTAAAGAACGAAGAAATGCGAAGACAAAAATACTTCATTTTATACAACATTGCGTCTGTAATACTTGTTAAATCTTTTTATGTTTCTTGGAACCTGAAACATTTCATCATATCGTTTTTGGTTCACTTTCAATTGTTTATCACATCAGTTAATAAGTCTCGATCCATGAATGTATCATCATCATCATCAACAGCTATTCTATCCATCGTCGGATGCAAGCCACCCTTAGGTGTGTGGTGTGTTTTTTGTTATATCTGTTTGCTGTTTTTTGCATCCATTCGTGGCCAGCCATTCACTTGATGTCATCAGTCCATCTTGTTTGAGGTCTGCCTCTACTTCTTTTGCTTGCTCTTGGTCGCCACTCCAGTGGATCATTTCGGATCTAGGACTTCTCATTTCGAGTTCTTCTAAGGAATTACCTGGATCATTTTTAGAGGCCAAATAAAAATAATTTAAACTGCAATAGTTATATATGGGCACGTTCCTAGTAATTTAAAGGTTAATTTTATTGAAAGACAGCTTATGTTTCATTTCGGTTCAGAGGTGATCAATTATCCCCTTACGTACGTTTCACCCTCTCAAGGATCTTCAGAGGGGCTATATGATCTGCTCTGATCTGATCTAGAGCAAATCATATATAGTTCTTAGGCCCCCATATAAAATTATTATTTATGACCACACCGTTGAAACTTTTTGTACTTGTTATTTGGGTGGAGTCGGACAAATTTCGAGCTTAGCGCATCATGGCAGTGGGGCGTTTGTCTGTCAAGCGGTCACGAAGTTGTCAATTTTATGCAAGAAAAAAATTTATAGCTACATTGGTCATTTTATTTTAATCAATGGTTTTTATCGTATAAACAGCGAAAATAATTTTGTCGGACAAAAATATTGGGGCATACGACGCGTCGGACACGCTAAATATGTCAAATTTATGAAAATAAAAAATTTATTACCACATTGCTAATTTTATCAGAATATACCATAAAACATTTTTACAATAATGTGGTAACCTTGTCGGAAAATTTTCACGGGGCATATGCACAGTCGGACGCGCCGAAGATGTCAATTTCCTGAAAATTTTTTATTTATTACCACAGATGTCATTTTTATTTTGTGCTGTTCTTTTACATGTGTAATGCATATTGGATCACTTGTCGGACAAAAATAATGGGGCGTTTTGGAGATACAGGATGTCAAAGTTAAACTTTTTTTTTTATTTATTATCGAATATTTCCTGACAGGTATGAGATAACAACATGAAATTTGGTATGTGGGGGTTTCTTGGGTCGAGGAAACTAAATTCCCTACCAAAAATTATGCATTGCCCAGAGGGCGCCACATACGCCTTTCAGCACTCATTTATTACGTTCAATTTTTTTATCCCTCACTCTGTATAATTTTGACATTAAAATTTTTATTGTCCTATTAGTTTTACTTAAAAAAGGTATACTTCTTTCATCTCCCTAAACTCAACCGTTTTCGAGATAAACGCATTTTAAATCTGCGATACACCATCATTTTTAGCATAATATCATTGTAGTTACACCCGAAAAATAACTTAAAACCATAAAATTATCCAAAAATGTATCGCAAATTTCTTCAAATGGAATTTGCGATGCAATGACATAAATTTGAGAACTGCTATATATTATGCTAATATTATGCTAAAAATGATGGTGTATCGCAGATTTAAAATGCGTTTATCTCGAAAACGGTTGAGTTTAGGGAGATCAAAGAAGTATACCTTTTTTAAGTAAAAATAATAGGAAAATAAAAATTTTAATGTCAAAATTATACAGAGTGAGTTATAAAAAAAATTGAACGTAATAAATGAGTGCTGAAAGGCGTATGTGGCGCCCTCTGGGCAATACATAATTTTTGGTAGGGGATTTAGTTTTCTCGATCCAAAAACCCCCACATACCAAATTTCATGTTGTTATCTCATACCTGTCAGGAAATATTCAATAATATATAAAAAAAATTTTAACTTTGATATCCTGTATCTCGGTTATTATAAAATTTGTACTAAGATAAGTTTAAATCTAAGCTAACTAACTAAGCGGTCTATTTTTACCTCAGGAACCTGACGTTAAGCTATGGCCCATTATTTACGAAATTTTACCTGTATATAAATTAAATGAAATTGAATGTATTGTTTCTCGATTCCACGTTAAGATATATATGGTCGCCTTCTATGATTATCTCTCAAATGATCTAGTGTCCATCGAATGTACACTAGAGTTTTTTTTCTATTCGAAATAGAATAAAAAATTATTTTAATGGCCGGTAAATGAACTCGTATTGCTCTATTTTTATATAAATCTATCTAAATTTAGCGTCGCAACCACTACAACTACATAAACCATTTCGGCGATAATGATCAAATGGATTATACTTTTGGAACTAGATACCTTCTAATCGTATTACCGAATTTGATCACTAAATATGAGTTTGAAACGTATTGAGAAGTAGTGTCTGATGCATCCAAGGTCAAGTAGGATAACCGAAGGTATTATAGGACTATTGAGCTTGAAAAACCGGTTTTCCTATAGGAAATAGATTTGATCACACTTATGAAGGCTATAACTTAAAAATTCGAATTTTTCCAGATAGAGGTATACACCGATAGACGCATCTAGAGTCCTCCTTATTTGTTGGCGCAATTTGTAGGTTGAAATTTTGAGTAATTGTCTAAAAACCAAAATTTTCAAAGTTTAGTTTTTCGGTTTTTCAGCTGTACTGAGCCGTGTGTATCTCTGATCTTAACCACTTAAGCACTATTTGAAAGCTTAACTCAACGCTATTAATTTGGTGCACTTTTGGTTTTCCTGTCTCTTCTTGAACCTAAGATTTATACCCCCAAAAAATATGCCGTTTTGTACCTACCAAGTCCTATAGCTGGCTTATGGGTGGTCGAAAGTCACAAGCTATACCGGTTCTGAATCGGCCCTGACCCCCTCTTAAAACATAGAAAAGAAATTCAGATCGGTATAACTTTTCCACAAACATACACACAAACATACAAAACATTTTCCCCTTTTTAAATAGAAGTTGAGTAAAATTTCTGAGATCGGTAACTTTTGAATGATATATACAATTTTCAAAATGGCAATGGGATAAGACAGAGAGATTCCCTGAGTCCTCTGTTGTTCAACCTGATCATGGACGAAATAATAAAAAAAGTATTAAAAAAGTATATTATTAAAAGTATTATAAAATAACAAAAAAAGGATACCAAATGGGAGAAAAACCACTTAAAATAATCTGCTATGCAGACGACGCAATACTAATCTCTCAAAGTGAAGATGATTTACAACGTATGCTGCACGAATTTAATATAACCGCTAGAAAATTTAACATTTTAATTTCCCCAAAAAAGACTAAATGCATGGTTACAACAGTAGATCTAATAAGGTGTAAATTAGAGCTGGAGGGTCAAATAATAGAACAAGTCATGGAGTTTAAATATCTAGGCATCAAACTATGCAACTACGGAAAGCTCGAAACAAAAGTGGAAGATCAGATGAATAAAGCAAACAGAGCCGCAGGTTGCCTGAATGAAACAATATGGAGAAATAAAAACATCAGAAAAGAAGTGAAAGGCAGAATTTACAAAAGAGTCATCAAACCAATAATGACATAAGCGGCAGAAACACAACCTGATACAGAAAGGACAAAAAAAGCTATAGAAACAGCAGAGATGAAAACATTGCGAAAAATCAATGGTAAGACGCTGTGGGATATAGCTAGAAATGTAGATATATGAAGGGGACGCAAGGTGGACAACATTAATAACTGGATGAAAAGCAGAAGGGTAGAATGGAACGACCACATAAGCCGAATGACAACAAATAGAGTAGTAAGAACGGACAGAGACGGTTCCCCAATAGGAAGACGATCAGGGGGAAGACCACGAAAAAGATGGAATGACAACTTACTGGAGGCACATTGAAAAACAGACAGAGTAATGTCTATATAAAAAGAAGAAGAAGAAGAAGAGAAGAATTTTCAAAATTAAACATGCGTTGAAAATCGGACTTAAATTTTCGAAATTTTTGGGAGATTTGGGGACGAGAACGAAAAACAGACCCTAAATGGGAATGGCCGTAACATCCACACCCTTGTACCAAAATGGATGGTTGACATATTTCTCTCTTCCTATATTTTAAGATTGGATTTGGCCCAATTTTTTCAATTCAGTCACATTTAGAAAATCGAAAATTTCTTGTATAATATAGTGTCGCATGTACGGGAACAGCCGTTCTCTGGGATATAAAAAAATAATAAGCATCAAGGAGACCAACGCGAACTATAAACTATTTTTCTACGTTTGATCTACATAGATCAAACTGAAAATTTGTAGAAATACTCCTTATAATGTTTATAAGGACGTAACGTAGAGAACATTTCAAAATTTTAGAAAAATTTTCCGAAATTTTCCCTCTTGTCGGAAAATCTTTTTGGAAAATTTTGGGTAAAACTCACCGTCATGCCCTTTTAAGTGTTGTACATAGCGTATGTACCAATTTATAGCTAAATCGATTCAAAAGAAACCGACAAACACTGTTTTAAATTTTTTTTTGATAATACCTCCTCCTCGATAGCCTAAAAGACTTAAGCTTTCTGTTCGTTTGCCCCAACATTTTTGTCAGACAATTAGATTTTTTGTTCAAGAATATAATTACTTGTAACTTACTGCCTTTGTCGGAAAATTGGTTTTAAAGATAATGGATGCACGAACCCAGCAGAGTTTAAAAGTATAATTTATTAATAAAAATTAAATTTTTTTGTCCGACTTTGGATTTGACCCAATATTTTTGTCGGACACTTAGATTTTTTTATTTAGAATATGTGGGTACAGCTCTACGTCATACCCCTTTAAATGTTTTACTTAGTGTGTGTACCAATTTTCAGCTATATCGATTTAAAAATAACCGAGAAAAACTGTTTTACATTTTTTTTTTGATAATACCTCCTCGTCGATAGCATAAAAGAATTCAGTTTTCTGTCCGTTTGCCCCAACATTTTTGTCAGACAATTACATTTTTTGTTTAAGAATATAATTAATTGTAACTTACTACCTTTGTCGGAAATATGGTTGTAAAGATAAGGGATACACGAACCCAGCATAGTTTAAAAGTATATTTTATCAATAAAAATTAAATTTTTTGTCCGACTTTGGATTTGCCCCAATATTTTTGTCGGGCACTTAGATTTTTGATTTGGAATATAACTACTTATAACCTGATACATGAGTCGGAAATTTTTTTTTAATTCGAGAAAAAAAACTACAGAACGATGTTTGTCGTTGTTCAAGGAGTATGTAAGCAAATATCAGATCACAATTTTTCTAAAATTTTCCCTCTTGTCGGAAAATTTTTTAAGAAAATTTTGGGTACTGCTCTACGTCATACCCTTTTAAATATTTTACTTAGTGTGTGTACCAATTTTGAGCTAAATCGATTCAAAAATAACCGAGAAAACTCTTTTAAAATTTTTTGATATTACTTTCTCGTCGATAGCCTAAAACAATTAAGTTTTCTGTTCGTTTGCCACAAGATTTTTGTCAAACAATTACATTTTTTGTTTAAGAATATATTTACTTGTAACTTACTACCTTTGTCGGAAAAATGGTTGTAAAGATAAGGGATACACGAACCCAGCATAATTTAAAAGTATAGTTTATCAATAAAAATTAAATTTTTTGTCTGACTTTGGATTTGCCCCAATATTTTTGTCGGACACTTAGATTTTTTGATTTGGAATATAACTACTTATAACCTGATACATGTGCTGAAAATTTTTTTTAATTCGAGAAAAAAATACAGAACGATGTTTGTCGTTGTTCAAGGAGTATGTACACAAATTATCAGATCAAAATTTTTCTAAAATTTTCCCTCTTGTCGGAAAATTTTTTAAGAAAATTTTGGGTTCCGATCTACGTCATACCCTTTTAAATGCTTTACTTAGCGTGTGTACCAATTTTCAGCTAAATCGATTCAAAAGTAACCGAGAAACACTGTTTTAAATTTTTTTTTGATAATACCTCCTCGTCGATAGCCTAAAAGAATTAAGTTTTCTGTTCGTTTGCCCCAACATTTTTGTCAGACAATTACATTTTTTGTTTAAGAATATAATTACTTGTAACCTACTACTTTTGTCGGAAAAATGGTTGTAAAGATAAGGGATGCACGAACCCAGCATAATTTGAAAGTATACTTTACTAATAAAAATTAAATTTTTTGTCCGACTGTCGAGTTGCCCCAATATTTTTGTCCGACACTTTGATTTTTTGATTAAGAATATAATTACTTATAACCTACTAATGTTGTCGGAAAAATGGTTTTAAAGGTAAGGGTTGCACGAACCCAGAATTGTTTAAAAGACAGTTTATTAATAAAAATTAAATTTTTTGTCCGACTTTGGATTTGACCCAATATTTTTGTCGGACACTTAGATTTTTTGATTTAGAATATAACTACTTATAACCTGATACTTGTGTCGGAAATTTTTTTTAATTGGAAAAAAAACTACAGAACGATGTTTGTCGTTGTTCAAGGAGTATGTACGCAAATATCAGATCACAATTTTTCTAAAATTTTCCCTCTGGTCGGAAAATTTTTTGGGACAATTTTGGGTACAGCTCTACGTTATACCCTTTTAAATGTTTTACTTAGTGTGTGTACCAATTTTCAGCTATATCGATTTAAAAATAACCGAGAAAAACTGTTTTAAAAATTTTTTTTTTGGTAATACCTCCTCGTCGATAGCCTAAAAGAGTTAAGATTTCTGTTCGTTTGCCCCAACATTTTTGTCAGACAATTAGATTTTTTGTTTAAGAATATAATTACTTGTAACTCACCACCTTTGTCGGAAAAATGGTTGTAAAAATAAGGGCTGCACGAACCCAGCATAGTTTAAAAGTATAGTTTATCAATAAAAATTAAATTTTTTGTCCGACTTTGGATTTGCCCCAATATTTTTGTCGGACACTTAGATTTTTTGATTTGGAATATAACCAGATACTTATAACCTGATACATGTGCTGGAAATTTTTTTTTTAATTCGAGAAAAAAAACTACAGAACGATGTTTGTCGTTGTTCAAGGAGTATGTACACAAATTATCAGATCACAATTTTTCTAAAATTTTCCCTCTTGTCGGAAAATTTTTTAAGAAAATTTTGGGTACAACTCTAAGTAATACCCTTTTAAATTTTTTACTTAAGGTGTGTAACAATTTTCAGCTAAATCGATTTAAAAATAACGGAGAAAAACTGTTTTAAAAATTTTTTTGATAATACCTCCTCGTCGATAGCCTAAAATAATGAAGTTATCTGTTCGTTTGCCCCAACATTTTTGTCAGACAACTACATGTTTTGTTTAAGAATATAATTAGTTGTAACATACAACTTTGTCGGAAAAATGGTTGTAAATATAAGGGATGCATGAACCCAGCATGACTTAAAAGTATAGTTTATTAATAAACATTAAATTTTTTATTCGACTTTGGATTTGCCCCAATATTTTTGTCGGACACTTAGATTTTTTGATTTGGAATATAACTACTTATAACCTGATATATGTGTCGGAAATTTTTTTTTTCAAGAAAAAAAACTACAGAACGATGTTTGTCGTTGTTCAAGGAGTATGTAAGCAAATATCAGATCACAATTTTTCTAAAATTTTCCCTCTTGTCGGAATATTTTTTATGAAAATTTTGGGTACAGCTTTACGTCATACCCTTTTAAATGTTTTACTTAATGTGTGTACCAATTTTGAGCTAAATCGATTCAAAAATAACCGAGAAAACTCTTTTAAAATTTTTTGATATTACTTTCTCGTCGATAGCCTAAAACAATTAAGTTTTCTGTTCGTTTGCTCCAAGATTTTTGTCAAACAATTACATTTTTTGTTTAAGAATATAATTACTTGTAACTTACTACCTTTGTCGGAAAAATGGTTGTAAAGATAAGGGATACACGAACCCAGCAAAATTTAAAAGTATAGTTTATCAATAAAAATTAAATTTTTTGTTCGATTTTGGATTTGCCCCAATATTTTTGTCGGACACTTAGATTTTTTGATTTGGAATATAACTACTTATAACCTGATATTTGTGTCGGAAATTTTTTTTATTTCGAGAAAAAAACTACAGAACGATATTTGTCGTTGTTCAAGGAGTATGTACACAAATATCAGATCACAATTTTTCTAAAATTTTCCCTCTTGTCCGAAATTTTTTTGGGCAAATTTTGGGTACAGCTCTACGTCATACCCTTTTAAATGTTTTACTTAGTGTGTGTACCAATTTTCAGCTAAATCGATTCAAAACTAACCGAGAAAAACTGTTTTAAAATATTTTTGGATAATACCTCCTCGTCCATAGCCTAAAAGAATTAAGTTTCCTGTTCGTTTGCCCCATCATTTTTGTCAGACAATTAAATTTTTTGTTTAAGAGTATAATTAATTGTATCCTACTACTTTTGTCGGAAAAGTGGTTGTAAAGATAAGGGATGCACGAACCCAGAATAGTTTAAAAGTATAGTTTATTAATAAAAATTAACTTTTTTGTCCGACTTTGGATGTGCCCCACTATTTATGTCGGGCAGTTAGATTTTTTGATTTGGAATATAACTACTTATAACCTGATACATGTGCTGAAATTTTTTTTTTTAATTCGAGAAAAAAATACAGAACGATGTTTGTCGTTGTTCAAGGAGTATGTACACAAATTATCAGATCACAATTTTTCTAAAATTTTCCCTCTTGTCGGAAAATTTTTTAAGAAAATTTTGGGTTCCGATCTACGTCATACCCTTTTAAATGCTTTACTTAGCGTGTGTACTAATTTTCAGCTAAATCGATTCAAAAGTAACCGAGAAACACTGTTATAAATTTTTTTTTGATAATACCTCCTCGTCGATAGCCTAAAAGAATTAAGTTTTCTGTTCGTTTGCCCCAACATTTTTGTCACACAATTACATTTTTTGTTTAAGAATATAATGACTTGTAACCTACTACTTTTGTCGGAAAAATGGTTGTAAAGATAAGGGATGCACGAACCCAGCATAATTTGAAAGTATACTTTACTAATAAAAATTAAATTTTTTGTCCGACTGTCGAGTTGCCCCAATATTTTTGTCCGACACTTTGATTTTTTGATTAAAAATATAATTACTTATAACCTACTAATGTTGTCGGAAAAATGGTTTTAAAGGTAAGGGTTGCACGAACCCAGTATTGTTTAAAAGACAGTTTATTAATAAAAATTAAATTTTTTGTCCGACTTTGGATTTGACCCAATATTTTTGTCGGACACTTAGATTTTTTTATTTAGAATATAACTACTTATAACCTGATACTTGTGTCGGAAATTTTTTTTAATTGGAAAAAAAAACTACAGAACGATGTTTGTCGTTGTTCAAAAAGTATGTAAGCAAATATCAGATCACAATTTTTCTAAAATTTTCCCTCTTGTCGGAAAATTTTTTTAAACTACGTCATACCCTTTTAAATATTTTACTTATTGTGTATACCAATTTTGAGCTAAATCGATTCAAAAATAACCGAGAAAACTCTTTTAAAATTTTTTGATATTACTTTCTCGTCGATAGCCTAAAAGAATTAAGTTTTCTGTTCGTTTGCCCCATGATTTTTGTCAAACAATTACATTTTTTGTTTAAGAATATAATTACTTGTAACTTACTGCCTTTGTCGGAAAAATGGTTGTAAAGATAAGGGATACACGAACCCAGCATACTTTAAAAGTATAGTTTATCAATAAAAATTAAATTTTTTGTCTGACTTTGGATTTGCCCCAATATTTTTGTCGGACACTTAGATTTTTTGATTTGGAATATAACTACTTATAACCTGATACATGTGCTGAAAATTTTTTTATTTCGAGAAAAAAATACAGAACGATGTTTGTCGTTGTTCAAGGAGTATGTACACAAATTATCAGATCACAATTTTTCTAAAATTTTCTCTCTTGTCGGAAAATTTTTTAAGATAATTTTGGGTTCCGATCTACATCATACCCTTTTAAATGCTTTACTTAGCGTGTGTACCAATTTTCAGCTAAATCGATTCAAAAGTAACCGAGAAACACTGTTTTAAATTTTTTTTCGATAATACCTCGTCGTCGATAGCCTAAAAGAATTAAGTTTTCTGTTCGTTTGCCCCAACATTTTTGTCAGACAATTACATTTTTTGTTTAAGAATATAATTACTTGTAACCTACTACTTTTGTCGGAAAAATGGTTGTAAAGATAAGGGATGCACGAACCCAGAATAATTTGAAAGTATACTTTACTAATAAAAATTAAATTTTTTGTCCGACTGTCGAGTTGCCCCAATATTTTTGTCCGACACTTTGATTTTTTGATTAAAAATATAATTACTTATAACCTACTAATGTTGTCGGAAAAATGGTTTTAAAGGTAAGGGTTGCTCAAACCCAGTATTTTTTAAAAGACAGTTTATTAATAAAAATTAAATTTTTTGTCCGACTTTGGATTTGACCCAATATTTTTGTCGGACACTTAGATTTTTTGATTGAGAATATAACTACTTATAACCTGATACTTGTGTCGGAAATTTTTTTTAATTGGAAAAAAAAACTACAGAACGATGTTTGTCGTTGTTCAAAGAGTATGTAAGTAAATATCAGATCACAATTTTTCTAAAATTTTCTCTCTTGTCGGAAAATTTTTTTAAAAAATTTTGGGTACAGCTCTACGTCATACCCTTTTAAATATTTTACTTAGTGTGTGTACAAATTTTGAGCTAAATCGATTCAAAAATAACCGAGAAAACTCTTTTAAAATTTTTTGATATTACTTTCTCGTCGATAGCCTAAAAGAATTAAGTTTTCTGTTCGTTTGCCCCAAGGTTTTTGTCAAACATTTACATTTTTTGTTTAAGAATATAATTACTTGTAACTTACTACCTTTGTCGGAAAAATGGTTGTAAAGATAAGGGATACACGAACCCAGCATACTTTAAAAGTATAGTTTATCAATAAAAATTAAATTTTTTGTCTGACTTTGGATTTGCCCCAATATTTTTGTCGGACACTTAGATTTTTTGATTTGGAATATAACTACTTATAACCTGATACATGTGCTGAAAATTTTTTTATTTCGAGAAAAAAATACAGAACGATGTTTGTCGTTGTTCAAGGAGTATGTACATAAATTATCAGATCACAATTTTTCTAAAATTTTCTCTCTTGTCGGAAAATTTTTTAAGATAATTTTGGGTTCCGATCTACATCATACCCTTTTAAATGCTTTACTTACCGTGTGTACCAATTTTCAGCTAAATCGATTCAAAAGTAACCGAGAAACACTGTTTTAAATTTTTTTTCGATAATACCTCCTCGTCGATAGCCTAAAAGAATTAAGTTTTCTGTTCGTTTGCCCCAACATTTTTGTCAGACAATTACATTTTTTGTTCAAGAATATAATTACTTGTAACCTACTACTTTTGTCGGAAAAATGGTTGTAAAGATAAGGGATGCACGAACCCAGAATAATTTGAAAGTATACTTTACTAATAAAAATTAAATTTTTTGTCCGACTGTCGAGTTGCCCCAATATTTTTGTCCGACACTTTGATTTTTTGATTAAAAATATAATTACTTATAACCTACTAATGTTGTCGGAAAAATGGTTTTGAAGGTAAGGGTTGCTCGAACCCAGTATTGTTTAAAAGACAGTTTATTAATAAAAATTAAATTTTTTGTCCGACTTTGGATTTGACCCAATATTTTTGTCGGACACTTAGATTTTTTGATTTAGAATATAACTACTTATAACCTGATACTTGTGTCGGAAATTTTTTTTAATTGGAAAAAAAACTACAGGACGATGTTTGTCGTTGTTCAAAGAGTATGTAAGCAAATATCAGATCACAATTTTTCTAAAATTTTCCCTCTTGTCGGAAAATTTTTTTAAAAAGTTTTGGGTACAGCTCTACGTCATACCCTTTTAAATATTTTACTTAGTGTGTGTACCAATTTTGAGCTAAATCGATTCAAAAATAACCGAGAAAACTCTTTTAAAATTTTTTGATATTACTTTCTCGTCGATAGCCTAAAAGAATTAAGTTTTCTGTTCGTTTGCCCCAAGATTTTTGTCAAACAATTACATTTTTTGTTTAAGAATATAATTACTTGTAACTTACTACCTTTGTCGGAAAAATGGTTGTAAAGATAAGGAATACACGAATCCAGCATAATTTAAAAGTATAGTTTATCAATAAAAATTAAATTTTTTGTCCGACTTTGGATTTGCCCCAATATTTTTGTCGGACACTTAGATTTTTTGATTTGGAACATAACTACTTATAACCTGATACTTGTGTCGGAAATTTTTTTTTATTTCGAGAAAAAAAACTACAGAACGATATTTGTCGTTGTTCAAGGAGTATGTACGCAAATATCAGATCACAATTTTTCTAAAATTTTCCCTCTTGTCCGAAATTTTTTTGGGAAAATTTTGGGTACAGCTCTACGTCATACCCTTTTAAATGTTTTACTTAGTGTGTGTACCAATTTTCAGCTAAATCGATTCAAAAATAACCGAGAAAAACTGTTTTAAAATATTTTTGGATAATACCTCCTCGTCCATAGCCTAAAAGAATTAAGTTTCCTGTTCGTTTGCCCCAACATTTTTGTCAGACAATTAAATTTTTTGTTTAAGAGTATAATTACTTGTATCCTACTACTTTTCTCGGAAAAATGGTTGTAAAGATAAGGGATGCACGAACCCAGAATAGTTTAAAAGTATAGTTTATTAATAAAAATTAAATTTTTTGTCCGACTTTGGATGTGCCCCACTATTTATGTCGGGCACTTAGATTTTTTGATTTGGAATATAACTACTTATAACCTGATACATGTGCTGAAATTTTTTTTTAATTCGAGAAAAAAATACAGAACGATGTTTGTCGTTGTTCAAGGAGTATATACACAAATTATCAGATCACAATTTTTCTAAAATTTTCCCTCTTGTCGGAAAATTTTTTAAGAAAATTTTGGGTTCCGATCTACGTCATACCCTTTTAAATGCTTTACTTAGCGTGTGTACTAATTTTCAGCTAAATCGATTCAAAAGTAACCGAGAAACACTGTTATAAATATTTTTTTGATAATACCTCCTCGTCGATAGCCTAAAAGAATTAAGTTTTCTGTTCGTTTGCCCCAACATTTTTGTCAGACAATTACATTTTTTGTTTAAGAATATAATGACTTGTAACCTACTACTTTTGTCGGAAAAATGGTTGTAAAGGTAAGGGATGCACGAACCCAGCATAATTTGAAAGTATACTTTACTAATAAAAATTAAATTTTTTGTCCGACTGTCGAGTTGCCCCAATATTTTTGTCCGACACTTTGATTTTTTGATTAAAAATATAATTACTTATAACCTACTAATGTTGTCGGAAAAATGGTTTTAAAGGTAAGGGTTGCACGAACCCAGTATTATTTAAAAGACAGTTTATTAATAAAAATGAAATTTTTTGTCCGACTTTGGATTTGACCCAATATTTTTGTCGGACACTTAGATTTTTTGATTTAGAATATAACTACTTATAACCTGATACTTGTGTCGGAAATTTTTTTTAATTGGAAAAAAAACTACAGAACGATGTTTGTCGTTGTTCAAGGAGTATGTAAGCAAATATCAGATCACAATTTTTCTAAAATTTTCCCTCTTGTCGGAAAATTTTTTAAAAAAATTTTGGGTACAGCTCTACGTCATACCCTTTTAAATATTTTACTTAGTGTGTGTACCAATTTTGAGCTAAATCGATTCAAAAATAACCGAGAAAACTCTTTTAAAATTTTTTGATATTACTTTCTCGTCGATAGCCTAAAAGAATTAAGTTTTCTGTTCGTTTGCCCCAAGATTTTTGTCAAACAATTACATTTTTTGTTTAAGAATATAATTACTTGTAACTTACTACCTTTGTCGGAAAAATGGTTGTAAAGTTAAGGGATACACGAACCCAGCATTCTTTAAAAGTATAGTTTATCAATAAAAATTAAATTTTTTGTCTGACTTTGGATTTGCCCCAATATTTTTGTGGGACACTTAGATTTTTTGATTTGGAATATAACTACTTATAACCTGATACATGTGCTGAAAATTTTTTTATTTCGAGAAAAAAATACAGAACGATGTTTGTCGTTGTTCAAGGAGTATGTACACAAATTATCAGATCACAATTTTTCTAAAATTTTCTCTCTTGTCGGAAAATTTTTTAAGATAATTTTGGGTTCCGATCTACATCATACCCTTTTAAATGCTTTACTTAGCGTGTGTACCAATTTTCAGCTAAATCGATTCAAAAGTAACCGAGAAACACTGTTTTAAATTTTTTTTCGATAATACCTCCTCGTCGATAGCCTAAAAGAATTAAGTTTTCTGTTCGTTTGCCCCAACATTTTTGTCAGACAATTACATATTTTGTTTAAGAATATAATTACTTGTAACCTACTACTTTTGTCGGAAAAATGGTTGTAAAGATAAGGGATGCACGAACCCAGAATAATTTGAAAGTATACTTTACTAATAAAAATTAAATTTTTTGTCCGACTGTCGAGTTGCCCCAATATTTTTGTCCGACACTTTGATTTTTTGATTAAGAATATAATTACTTATAACCTACTAATGTTGTCGGAAAAATGGTTTTAAAGGTAAGGGTTGCACGAACCCCGTATTGTTTAAAAGACAGTTTATTAATAAAAATTAAATTTTTTGTCCGACTTTGGATTTGACCCAATATTTTTGTCGGACACTTAGATTTTTTGATTTAGAATATAACTACTTATAACCTGATACTTGTGTCGGAAATTTTTTTTAATTGGAAAAAAAACTACAGAACGATGTTTGTCGTTGTTCAAGGAGTATGTACGCAAATATCAGATCACAATTTTTCTAAAATTTTCCCTCTTGTCCGAAATTTTTTTTGGGAAAATTTTGGGTACAGCTCTACGTCATACCCTTTTAAATGTTTTACTTAGTGTGTGTACCAATATTCAGCTAAATCGATTCAAAAATAACCGAGAAAATCTGTTTTAAAATATTTTTGGATAGTACCTCCTCGTCCATAGCCTAAAAGAATTAAGTTTCCTGTTCGTTTGCCCCAAGATTTTTGTCAGAAAATTACATTTTTTGTTTAAGAGTATAATTACTTGTATCCTACTACTTTTGTCGGAAAAATGGTGGTAAAGATAAGGGATGCACGAACCCAGAATTGTTTAAAAGTATAGTTAATTAATAAAAATTAAATCTTTTGTCCGACTTTGGATGTGCCCCACTATTTATGTCGGGCACTTAGATTTTTTGATTTGGAATATAACTACTTATAACCTGATACATGTGCTGAAAATTTTTTTTTTAATTCAAGAAAAAATACAGAACGACGTTTGTCGTTGTTCAAGAAGTATGTACACAAATTATCAGATCACATTTTTTCTAAAATTTTCCCTCTTGTCGGAAAATTTTTTAAGAAAATTTTGGGTTCCGATCTACGTCATACCCTTTTAAATGCTTTACTTAGTGTGTGTACCAATTTTCAGCTAAATCGATTCAAAAGTAACCGAGAAACACTGTTTTAAAATTTTTTTTTGATAATACCTCCTCGTCGATAGCCTAAAAGAATTAAGTTTTCTGTTCGTTTGCCCCAACATTTTTGTCAGACAATTACATTTTTTGTTTAAGAATATAATTACTTGTAACCTGCTACTTTTGTCGGAAAAATGGTTGTAAAGATAAGGGATGCACGAACCCAGCATAATTTGAAAGTATACTTTACTAATAAAAATTAAATTTTTTGTCCGACTGTCGAGTTGCCCCAATATTTTTGTCCGACACTTTGATTTTTTGATTAAGAATATAATTACTTATAACCTACTAATGTTGTCGGAAAAATGGTTGTAAATAAAAAAATTTCAGGAAATTGACATCTTCGGCGCGTCCGACTGCGCATATGCCCCGTGAAAATTGTCCGACAAGGTTACCACATTATTGTAAAAATGTTTTATGGTAGATACCGTTAAAATTATCCATGTGGTAATAAATTTATTATTTTCATAAATTTGACATATTTAGCGTGTCCGACGCGTCATATGCCCCAATATTTTTGTCCGACAAAATTGTTTTCGTTGTTTATATGATAAAATCCATTGATTAAAATAGAATGACCAATGTGGTAATAAATTTTTTTCTTGCATAAAATTGACAACTTCGTCACCGCTTGACAAACAAACGCCCCACTACCATAATGCGCCAAGCTCAAAATTTGTCCGACTCCACAAAAATAACAAGTACAAAAAGTTTCAACGGTGTGGTCATAAATAATAATTGTATATGCGGGCCCAAGGCCTAATAGACCCTCTGAAGATTCCTGAGAGGGTGAAACGTATGGAAAAGGATGATTGATCATCTTTGAACCGAAATGAAACATTAGCTGTCTTTCATTTCCTCAATTTACTCATATTGTGAGTACACGGAACCAACTTTCTTTGGAATTTTTACCTAGACGAATGAACGGAAGATGACTGCATATTGTAGAGTCCCTTTAGTCTCATTTATTCGTCGTCTACTTGCCTTGTAAACTGTAGAAGATACATATTGAGGTTGTACCCAGAAATTGGTTCCACGGTAGAGGTCTTCACATTTTCGGATCTAGGACTTCTCATTTCGAGTTCTTCTCAGGAATCACCTGGATCATTTTTAGAGGCCAAATAAAAAGAATTTAAAGAGCAATAGTTATATGTGTACGTTCCTAGTAATTATTATTATTATTATTATTATTATTATCCCGGTTATTTATAGCGTTCTTCGCCTTCCGGTTCCCAGTTTTTATCTTCGTCGGTCGTTCCATTCGCCAGGGTGAAAATTCCTTTCCAGAAATTTAAAGGTTAATTTTATTGAAAGCCAGCTTCTGTTTCCTTTCGGTTCAGAAATGAGCAATCATCCAATTACGTACGTTTCAACCTCTCAGGGATTATCAGAGGGGCTAAATGATCTGATCTGATCTGATCTCATCTAGAGCTACATAAATTATTAGAGATTATGAATCTCTAATAATTTATGTACAAATAAAAATCCACGAGGCAAATAAAATTCCTGTAGCTGGCTGTATACCATAAATCACAAAAAATACAAGATCCTTTGTAAAAGGTATATTTAAAAGACCCCAATAAGGGTTACATCACAAAACAAAACGTTTTTGGATTAATATAACATCATCAGTGTTAAGTCAATAGCATGCATGCGTGAGACACCAAAAAGTTGTGGGTGAAAACCCTTTAAAAGTTTCAAGATCTTAAACAATGATACTACATATTGTTATTAATACAGATGGATCTCGCAAATATTCCTGGATATAACCCAGGGGTCCAGAGTCCTGTGTTGCCCTGGGTTATATCCAGGAATATTTGCAACTTCCATATGTATTAATAATAATATGTAGTATCATTTTAAGATCTTGAAACTTTTAAAGGGTTTTCACCCATAACTTTTTGGTGGCTCACGCATGCATGCTATTGGCGTAACACTGATGATGGATTACCTATTAATCCGAAAACGTTTTATTTTGTGATGTAACCCTTATTGGCGTCTTTTAAATATAGCTTTTACAAAGGATGTTGTATTTTTTTTATTTATAAATAGATTATGAAACTACATAAATTGGTCCACGGTAGAGGTCTTAAAATTTTCGGATCTAGGATTTCTCATTTCGTTAATTTTATTTTTATTCATATCCTGATTCATATCTTATAACCCTTTGTATATGATAGCTTCATTATTATATTTCTATCTAATTTCATTTTCATACTTTTTTTAAGCTTAAAACACAAGAATTGCCTACCTGTATTTTACTATTGATTTTTTTATTTTTAGTTTAATAATTGGTGCGCATATTTTATAGTATCTTTTCTACTTGCATTTGTATGGTCATTGGCTTTCGAATCACCCTTAATTATAATAGAAAAATTAATTTTTGGAGGAGCTACCCCAAGAAAATCTAAACCTAAAAATAAAAGTAAGTATTATACATAATGATCCCGTTCAAATTACAAACTTAAATTCTTATGTATTAAGTACTTCCAAATACAAAACCAGCGACTTCACCACCCAAAACATCCCAGGCACATAGATGTCTCCCCAGTACAATTCTGAGAGAACCTTTCGGAAAGACAAAAATTATACCTCTATTTTGTTTATATAATTTTTTATTCTTTTATAAATAACCTGTTAACCATGTGGAGCAAATGGTATTAGGTTGCAAACTTTTATTAAAAAATCAAGATATTAATTTATTATATATTTTTAGGTGAAAACGCTGAAAATACACAACAAGATGTTCAAAACGCAGCAGTGTAAGAAATATCCTATTGGAGGTTAACGTAACATAAATACTCAAATGTCTGAAATGTATTGTTTTTATTTTTCTAAATATTAAAATTAAATTATTTTATGTACTAATGTGTTAAATTTCAATCAAACTGTTTTATTTTTGTCTTTGTTTTGAAGATGTATATTTATTTTATTTACCTTATGGCATCTCATTTACATATCTTTAAATTACAATTTAAAGGATTAAAGTACCTATACATTTGCAGTATAAAGACTAAACAAAATCGGTTCCAAGACAGATCCCTAGGGGAATACATTAGGTACTAAATGATCTCATTCCTCTACTGGAAATTTCCTTGACTTGGAACTTCCTGGACTTGGATCTTTAAGAGCATGTTATCTTGTTATCTATATTATACAAGAGATGATCCCTAAACATGATACGTCATGTCATACGGACACTTGTAGATGAGACCTTATCTCTAGACACTATCGTAGGTCGCGAATAAATCTATGAATACTACAGAAGTTTTTTGCTCTCTTAAAACCCTAGGACTTGGTAGGTAAAGATATGGTTGCTATTAAAACCTGCCTGTTCTTGTAGTATTTCCTTCAGTTTCCTCAACAGCGATTCTGTTGGATAACAATTTCTCAACAAGCTTAGATAAAATAATCAATAATACTATTGACCGACAGCTTTTTGAGTCATTTGTTGGTTTTTCAGGTTTTTTGAAGATCCCTATATTTAATTTTATCTGGGATTTGATTGACATTGATTTAGTAATCCAGATTATTAAAAGGCGTTTAAAAAGTCTGGCACTACCAGATTATGGAAGTCTTCGAAGCAAAGCAAATAGGCTTTAATGACCTTCAGGTTATAAAAAATCGATATTATAGACAACGAACAATATTACGCATTAATGAAAACACATCAGACGAAACCAAGCTTAAAAAGGGTAAGACAGGGCTGTGTGCTGTCACTAATTCTCTTCAACGCATACTCTGACGAAACTTTGAGAAGCACACTTGAAGGAGAAACTGCTGGAACAAAAGTCAATGACACATTAAGTAATTAATACTAAAAAAAGATAAAGATAAAAAAAGGATAAAGGCAGGTTTTGCTTTCATTTGATTCAGAGTTGGACCACCATCTCCATATAGCTATTTCAGCATCTATGCATCCTCAGTGGAGCTATGCAGTCACAACTCTAAAACAAAATCAACAAACCCTGTCTATTTAAGGGAAAGCATCGCGATGCAATGTTTCCACCTTTTGAGACGCAAAACAGCGACATCTCTCGTAATACGAGGGAGACGAAAAGCCCTGGATACAAAGTTTACTACTTTTATAAAATTAAACTATTTGAAATAAAAATAATAAACAATAATTTAAATCCATTTTCGTCTTCCTCGGATTAATAAGTACTAGGTAGTTACACCATTGATACTCTTATTTTGTCAGAAAATCTCGAAGATTTTCAGAGACTGATGAATAAAATAATATTTTATCGATAAATTGTTTATCGTGCACATGAACATATTATGTAGGGGAGCCCAAGCGGGGATTTTGTGAGTTACTCAAGCGCTTCAGAAAATCACATGGAGAGAAACCTTGTAACATGTAAATGTACCCCTACCATATCGCACACCTAGATGTAAACTACTGTAACTCAAAATACCTTATTTTTCAGAAATTGACAAAAACTGATTTTAGCTAATGTAAGGCAGATATAAAAAAAATTGATAGTATTATAAAGATAATGGTTTTTAGTCCGTACTTAAGGTACTCATTTTTTAATTAATGTGTTCAAATTTAAATAATATGGAGATTTTTAGTTACTCCAGTTTTATACTAGAAGTACGCACTATTTTTGCACAGTATCTCAAGTTAGTTTATTTTACTTGAACAAAAAAGAGTAACATTACTTTTTACTCTAACAAAATTTTCAAATTTCTTAGTATTTTGAGTTGGTCTTTCTTGTAATTATACTTACCGAATAATCTGAAGTACACTGATACTTATTTATGCCCTAGTGATGGAATGAAAACATAGGTGGTTAGTTTAAATCAAAAGTTATAATTTTGTCTTATTACAAAAGTTAACACAAATACATTAGCCTATTAATAATCTTAACTACTACATACTGTAAAATTATTTTATAGTTATTATTTATTTTACTTTTATAATGGATTTTTTTTTGTTTTACAAGATATTTTTATAATAACACTCGTAGTAAGATCTGGGTATAAGATTTTTTTCCACAAGTTCTTTGATATCCTTCTTTTTTGCATCTGACAAAGTATTTTTTACAGTATATGCCTTTATCAGTCCACTGGAAAAGTCAACATTAGTTTCCGCCATTTGTCTAGTGGATTTTTTTTTGTGTACAAAACATTTTTTAAAGTTTGTTTCCGCAAATGATGTTTTATAATAGAAAGTGTTAGGACTTTCCTGTTCCATTTTAAGAACTTTAATGTCATGCCACCTAACTTGATTGTTTTCTTCATCCAAATTGAAATTATTTCCCCAACTTTCCTGCAGCGATTTCAAATCATAAAACTGGTCATGTGTCAATTCATGCACTTTGTATGCAGGGCCAGTTTTTTTGGCAGCCCTAATCAAAGTCGTATACTTCTGTGGGATGTAAATAGGACCTGACTTAAGATGCCTTTTTACTTGCTTTTCGATCACACTGTGAACGTTGTCCCCTTCATTTTGCGAATGACCCCGTATTAAAAATTTGTGCGTTATAGATTTTACTCTCATATTGGACACAGCGTAGGCATAAGCAGTCAATAAATACTTGTTCTTTTGCTGCCCACAGCAGTTATCTGAGTAAAATATCAGATCTATATCTTCATCGGAATGCTGATCTAACTGTATCTAACTGTGATTGAATAAAAGCCAATACACAACTACCGATTTCAACCGCTCCACGTTTCCCTTCCGTTTCATCCCAAAAATAACAGTCCACATTCTTTGCCTGTAAATCACTTATAGTGAAATTGAAACAATTAATTCTAGACTTGTAAAAGAATAGGGATACTTGCCCTTTAGGAATTTGCATTACTGCTTGGAGATCATAAACCACCACAATAGCATCAGTCCGCTTTTTGTCATTCTCTTTTTCAATTCGAGCCAGTTCCTTTTCTGTTAAATGATTTTCATAGGCTTCCGAAATTTTGAGTTTACTTTCTTCATCTGCATTTTTGTAGTTTTCGCATAAGTCGCACAAATCTTTTTTCGGTCGATAGAAGCCAATGTTGAATTGAAAATTAAATATGCGCTGAAATGTCGAGCTTGTAGCGAATGGCATGTTACTTGCTTGGCGAAGTTCTTTATAATCGCGGTAAATATCTGATAACGATCTGTCGCACTGAATGTATTCCCGTGAAGTTTGAGCACGGAGATAATGCGATTCAATCCTTGGAATAGTGTTGATAAATTGAACAACACTTTCAGTAATTACAGGGTCTATGGTGGGTTGATTTCCGTGCTTTCCTCTTTGTTCTCCTTCTATAAACCCACATTCTGTCTTTTTGGTAAGTGCTGTTTTAATTGCTTGATCACTTAAGTCAAGTGTGGCCTTGAAGCACGTGAAGTTTGAGCACGGAGATAATGCGATTCAATCCTTGGAATAGTGTTGATAAATTGAACAACACTTTCAGTAATTACAGGGTCTATGGTGGGTTGATTTCCGTGCTTTCCTCTTTGTTCTCCTTCTATAAACCCACATTCTGTCTTTTTGGTAAGTGCTGTTTTAATTGCTTGATCACTTAAGTCAAATGTGGCCTTAAAAAAGGTTTTACAGACACGAATTCGCGAGTTGTTCACTACAAAATAAAAGGCTGAGTTTAGAGCCCGGTACTTAATCGTACTTACGTACCTATACTTGGGCTTTATTTCTTGTGAATGTCTCACTATAAACTCTCTCTGTCGCTGAAGGTCCCCAAGTCTCCAAAATACATCAAAAAATTTTTGGCGATCTGTGATTTCGAGTTTGGTACTGCAATTACATCTGCATTTTTCTCCACAAGGCGGGCGAATTTGTCGTGCAGGAACTTGTTTCTTAGATTTAGATCTAGATTGGTAAGCTTTTCCCGAATTTCTAAGGCTCTTTGTGTAATTAATTTTCCACCCTTCTGGTTTTCTTAACCTCTTCTTTCCTTTCTTCTCTTCCTGGTCATGTGCCAAATCTTGAATTGCTCTTAACGTCGGACCATCGCAGATATTGGTTGCATCTTGTAGTATGTGACTAGTAGTATTATCATCACTATCAGAAGAAGAGCTACTACTAAAGCTGGAAGAAGTAGTCAAACTCGATGAAGAGAAACAGCTACGAGATCGCGTTGTTTGTAATTGAGGTAAATCAGCTTCACGATAATTGTAGTTCGGATCAGCGTCTGAGTCGTCTACATCACTTTCGTTAATATGGATCGGTGAGACATAGTAATGCTTTGGAATTTTTTTTGCAGCGTTTGTCACATGAATATTGCTAGTTGGATTGTGAATAGGCAGTACCATTGTATCCAAAACAGGAACAGGGGAAGACTCGCTAATAATCGGAGACACATCGTTAGCTTTTTTTGAAGAGTTTGTCACATCCTGTACGTCAGTTGAAGTACATTGAGTAGGTAAATCAATTCTATACATACCAGGAACAGAAAATACAGATTCAGTTATGACCGGAGGGTCAGCATCAGTTAACATTGGATTTATATTCTCTTCATTGTTGCACGCTGTTGTTCTGCTTCTTTTTTCAAAATTTCTAATATTTTGCTTCCACGGCCTGTCATTTTCCTAAAAAAAACAGAAAAGTTGATTGATATTACCAAAATATTCATGTAAAGTAGTGCAACTCAAAAAACATTATTTTGTCATAAAGTTATTTATGAATCTTACGTAGGGTCAAAGCTATAGTTCAAAATGTCACAATTAATTTCTTTGGATTGCGAAAATTGACAAACTTCAAAAGACTAACTGAATAAATGAAGGAAAAATTTTATTCATCTAAACTACTGTAACTCTGAAAGCAATAATTTTTTCAGGATAAGTAAAGTAATTTGAAATATCTCAAAAAAATTTATCATATATTTCCACCAAAATCAGTACAACTTAAAATAATATCAAATCACTATTTAAATCGCCAAAGAAATGTTCATGTAAACTACATTAACTTGAAATATAAAATGTTACTTACCACATATTTTTCACGTAAAGTGCTGTAACTCAAATTCAGCGAGTTTACTATCGAGCTCCACTTAGGGTTACTGGAGGATAACTGCACTGAAAATGGCGTAGTAATACTCGAACCGCCCGGTTTAAAATCTTTCAACTAAAGTGACGTTTAGCGTCATCTCTCGGAAACTATTCAAGGTATTGTTACGTGGGTTTTATTTACGTATAGATCTTCAGGTCAAGAATTTGAAAATTTTGTTAAGTCGAAATGGTCAAATTTTGAGTTAACGCAGTTTACATCTAGGAGTGCGATATATGGACTCTTAATACAGGGTGTGCGTTGGGGGCAGTCCGTAAAAAAATCTATCCTTAGAAAAATTCGAAAACGTCAGATTAATACAAGGTAAGTTAAGTACATGAAGAAGAGTCTATATTTCAAAAATTTGAGAGGGGCGTAAGCAAATAGACGAGTCCCAAAGTTTCACAAAAAAAAGGAAATACTTCCCGAAATGTACATCAGATCGAAAAACTGAAAAATATATGTTCAATATTTTTCAAAAATCTATCGAATGATACCAAACACGACCTCCACGGAAGGGTGTGGGAGGAACTTTAAAATTTTAAATAGGAATCCAGCGATATATCGCGAAATGAACATCAGATCGAAAAACTAAAAAATAGTTTTCAAAAATCTTGGGAGGTGCAGTGGGGGTTACTTTAAAATCTTAATAAGGAACCCCCATTTTTTTATTGCAGAGTTGGATTCCGTACGTAAAAATAAGTAACTTTTATTCGAGACATGTTTTCGAATTATGGATATATAACGCTATAATCGGAAAAAGCGATTTGTGGAAATAGAAAATTAAATTAAAAAATGGAAAATCCCCACTCAAATGGAAAACTTAACTTAACTGTCTTGCTTTAAGGACCTAATCTTCACAATCCAATAGGTCCCCATGGTGCTTTATTAACTGCATTTAGAATCCAACGCTCCCCTACTATAGAATTCAATAAAATAAAAAAAAACAAAGAATTCATAATCATCACAAAATATTGATGGAACGTTAACAGTTAAAAGGAAAACTCTTAAATAATTCGAAAGTTACAACTTTCGTGACACTATAATAATCTATGTATAATCAATCACAAGAATGATTACCTACTCCAAAGAAATGACACATGGAAAAACTACGTACCTAAAGATTTTAACAAACTGATGAAGGTGCTTTGTGCAATAGATCTGAAGCTGGGATTAAAAATTAGATTGGCACGGTGTTATATTTTATCGACTGGAAGCATTTAAATTGTGGGTATATAGAAAAATCCTGAAAATATAAAATATCATATGGATTGATCATGTAACAAACAATGAAGTCATTAGGAGAAGAAGAACGTTTTAGAGCAGCAGTATCTAACATCAGAATAGTTACAATGGTTGCCAACCTCCGCCACAGAGATGGCACATAAAGAAGAATACCTTGCTAACTTCTTCTTCAGATGCAAATCCACTAATGGATGTTAGCGATCACATTTTCCATTAACTCTCTGTTTCTTGCAATGTGTATCAGAGATTGCATGTCGTTAATCCCTGTCCATTGCCTTATGTTTCGGAGCCAGGACATTTTCTTGCGTCCTATTCATCTCTTGACTTTAATCTTCAATTTTACCCTCGATTATAAGTTGAAGGAACTTGTATTTTTCGTTTCGCATGTGACACAGATACGCTGTTTTCCTTTTCTTGATGGTTTCGAAAAGTTGGCGTTCTTGGATGATTCTTCTAACGATATCTACATTTGTGACTTTCGCCGTCCATGGTATCTTTAGGATATGGCGATAAAGCCACATTTCGAAGGCTTCTAATCTGTTTATATCCCTCGTTTTGAGTTTATATCCAGCCCTCTACACCATATAGCAGCATCGACCATACGTAGCACTTAGTAAACCTTAGTCTCAGTTGAAGATCGAACTCTGAACTGGTAAGGCACCTTACTGAATTTTACGAAAGCTTGTCGAGCTTGATCAGTGCAACATTTTACTTCCCTGTCCGATGCCCAGTCTTCAACAAGCCACGTTTCCAGGTATTTAAATTTGCTCACTTTTTCAGTGGACTTGGTATTAAGTGGCATTATGGTGAAGTTTTCAAGTGCATCCAAGTTTGTGAAGATGATCATGAATTTAGTCTTTTTGGTATTAATCTCTAATCCCATTCGCTTACTGTATTCTCCAAAGTGACAAGTTGTTAAAGATCGACTATGTTGTCACAAATTAAGACACCATCATCAGTATATCGTATGTTGTTTATCAATACTCCATTCACTTTGATTCCCTAATCCGCATCTTCCAAAAACTCTTGAAATATGGCTTCCGAATAAATGTTAATTAAAAGGGAGGAAAGTACACATCCCTGTCGGACACCCCATCCTTCTTATATGTGTTATAGTCAAAGCCCGAATTTCAGGCACTCCTAGGTTTGACTAGGCAATACTCAGGTCTGACTGACGGTCTTAGTCAAAGCCCGAAATAAATTACAGTTTCGGCCTTTGACTAGTCAAACCTAAAAGAGACTAAGTTAGTCAGGCAAAGGTCGAAATTTAATTTTGTGAAATCGGGGTTTGACTAGTCAAACCCCGATCAGCTATTGAAATGTCGTAATTTGTTAGATTAGGTTTAATAAAACGTCATTTTTGAATTTGAATGTTTATTATTTTTATATTGTCGTAATTAAAATAAAAAATTGTGTGTATTCTCAAATGTCGAAGCATTATGACATTTAGAGTTGCACAATGCGTTAGACCTTTTACATTTACATAATTTTGAAGAGCATTTCTTATTGCGCTAGGATTTTATAAAGCCTTTTTCTCCAAATTTAGAATCTTTATACTAATTTCTTTTAGAGACAGCTTAAAGTCTGGAACATCTTCGAAATTAAAAAAATTCTCTTTGCATTCTCTTATTTCATTTTTTGAAAAAAGTGTGTTTATTATTTCGTGCTCTATATAAAACTCTATATAAACCGTCAGTTGTTTTATCTTGTATGTTACCCAAAATATTTCGAGCATCTCCTTTGGCTCTATCAAAGCTGGGGATAGGTATTGTTACAGTTTTTTAAATAATTAGAATTTATTTACACCATAACAAATGAGAAAATTATTAAATATTAAATATTTAAACATATTAAATTTTTTACACTGAATAAAAATATTTTGAGGAAATAGATTCCACAGAATTGTATGAGTTTGGTATACACTCATAGTATACACAATATTTCCAATAATCCTTCTTTATTTAATGAAACTTTATTTGAGCGGTTAATATTGTGAGGTAAGAAATTTTGCGTTGTACGTTTCCTACTCTGAATCTGTCAAAATGTATCTGAGTAAAGCGAACGGAGTTTGATTATTATCTACAGGTAATTTACACGTCATTGACCAAGTATATGGCCAAACCAAAGAAAAGTTATATGCATGCGTTGTGCACACAGAGAAAAGATTAAAATAAATAAAGGAAAGGCGATTGAAGGTCTTCATGCCCAGGCCAATGCTATGAAAAAATTAAGTGAAAAAAGTTTCCTCCAATTTCGATCGGAAAAACTGTAACAATACATATATCTCCAGGTTTGATAGAGATGCTCGAAATATTTTAGGTATCATACAAGATAAAGCCACACTTTTTTCAAGAAATCAAATAAGAGAACGCAAAGAAAATTTTCTTAATTTAGAGGATGTTCCAGATGTTAAGCTGTTTCTAAGAGGAATTAGTACAAAAGATTCTAAATTTGGAAGACCAGGCAAAATGCTGCTGCAATAAGAAATGCTCTTCAAAATTATGTACATAAGTGTAAAAAGTCTAACATATTGTGCAACTCTAAATACCATAATACCTCAACATGTGAGAATAAACACAATTTCTTTTATGTTAATAACAATATAAAAATAATAAAAATTAAAATTAAAAATAACGTTTTATTAAACCTAATCTAACAAATTACGACATATTAATAGCTGATCGGGGTCAAAGCCTATAAATACTAGTCAAAGCCCGATTTCATAAAATTAAATTTCGACCTTTGCCTGACCAACTTGGTCTCTCCTAGGTTTGACTAGTCAAAGGCCTAAACTGTAATTTATTTCGGGCTTTGACTAAGACCGTCAGTCAGACCTGAGGATTGCCTAGTCAAACCTATGAGTGCCTGAAATTCGGGCTTTGACTATAACATATGTATGGATTTGGATATAGAATTGTCCATTTTTAATTACCACAATCACACGACCAATGGATATGTCGCAGAAAAATGGTTCATGACAGAAATGACAATAAACAATATGAATACTTTTGAAAGAAAAATATTAAGAAGGATATTGGAACCCTTCTGCAACAATGGTAAGTGGAGAATAAGGTTCAACCACGAATTATATCAATATTACAAAGAACCCTCTATAGTAAATTACGCAAAAATACAACGATTGCGTGTAATACCTAGTATGATACAGTGGAACCCCGATAAGTCGGCCCCCGATAACTCGGACCGATTTTCATCACACAAACATTTCAACAATAAAAATGTATGTAATATAATGTTTGAGAGATAATGTGTATTTGTTAATTTGAACTAAGTATACGATAGTAAAAATGACTCATGGCACACGGCGGCAAAGCGACGTTCATTGTCTCGGATTATCGGAAAAAACAGGCACCTGTATTCCTTTATTTATTTCAAACTGTCTTAGCATTGTTCAAAAAAGACTAGAAGACTATTTAAAAAATTCTTTTTAAACAATGGTCTTAGTCTCCACTGTTCTTAAATAACATAACATTGTTCCGATTGTGACCGTATTGTGTGTAGTACAGTCGTATTTTCGCTTCCGTTCTGTAATCGTGCTTCAGATAGGTTTGTGTTTGCGTGTTTTTTGTCTACGCATGAGTTTTTTACCAAGAAATGAACAATACTCTATACAACTATAATACGTAATTTAGATGTGTACTGTGCATATACAGTATGTCCCTGTAAGTTGTATCCATATGGAAAACTTTTTTATTATTAATTTTACGAAAAAAAGTTATTCTTCATAAAAAGCTCTGCATGGTCCAAAACCTGAGATTTAACCATCAAATATCAAATTTTCTGAATAATATACGAGGTATGTCAAAAAGTTTGAATTTCACTCAAGAGTAAAGTGGCTTTATTTTTCACAATATTGAAAATTGCTAGTATGAAAAGCTTTTTGGAATTAAAAACTATATTCTAATATGCAATTACATCCTTCTAATTTAAAAAGTTTTATTTTTGAAAAATTATGGATAACATTATTTTCAGTTATTTCAATTCAGATAACTAACTCTTTACGAATTAAAGTAATAAAACCTAAAATACAACCATCTTATGTCAAATTTTATCAATTTTTTACGAGGTATGTCAAAAAATATGAATTTCGCTCAAGAGTAAAATACGTTTATTTTTCACAATATCGAAAATTGTTATTATGCACAGTTATTTGGAATTAAAAACTATGTTTCAGTATGTAATTACATCCTTCTAATTGAAATATTCTGAACTATAAAGGTGCTTTACTTTTGATCTAAATTTATTTTTTTTTGACATACCTCGTATAAAATTGATAAAATTTAAGATGGTTGTATTTTAGATTTTAGACCATCCAGAGCTTTTTACTAAGAATCACTTTTTTTCGTAATATTAATAATAAAAGAGTTATCAGAATTTAAATAACTGAAAATACAGGGTGTAACAAAAATACAGGTCATAAATTAAATAACATATTCTGGGACCAAAAATAAATCGAATTAACCCAACTTACCTTAGTACTAATATGCACATAAAAAAAGTTACAGCCCTTTGAAGTTACAAAATGAAAATCGATTTTTTCGAATATATCGAAAACTATTAGAGATTTTTTATTGCAAATGGACATGTGGCATTCTTATGGCAGGAACATCTTAAAGAAAAATTATAGTGAAATTTGTGCACCCCATAAAAATTTTATGGGGGTTTGTTCCATTAAACTCCCCAAACTTTTGTGTACGTTCCAATTAAATTATTATTGTGGTACCATTAGTTAAATTCAATATTTCTAAAACTTTTTCGTCTCTTAGTATTTTTTCGATAAGGCAGTTTTTATCGAGTCGCGGCTTCTTTTTTAATATGTTTACATAAAAATTTTATGGGGGTTTTGTTCCTTTAAACCCGCCAAATGTTTGTGTACGTTCCAATTAAACTATTACTGCGATACCATTAGTTAAACACAGTGTTTTTAAACAAAATTTTTCTCTTTGTATTTTTTTGATGAGGCACCTTTTATCGAGATGTGGCTTCTTTTTTCATATGGTTCAAAATATACCTAAAAATGTAAATCATAAATAAATTTTCATATTATTACCCAGTCTCCATAATCGTACTTAACCGTATACAAATATGTGGCGGATTTGACAAATATTCAAACTATCTCGATAAAAACTCGACTTTTCGAAAAAGTACTAAGAGGCAAAGAAGTTTTTAAAACAATGTGTTTAACTAAGGGTACTACAATAATAATTAAATTGGAACGTACACAAAGGTTTGGGGGGTTTTAAAGGAACAAAACCCCCATAAAATTTTTATGGGGTGTCTAAATTTCACTATAATTTTTAAGATACTACTGCCAGAATAATGTCACATGTCCATTTTCAATACAATATCTCAAATAGTTTTCGATATATTGGAAAAAATCGATTTTTATTTTGTAACTTCAAAGGGCTGTAACTTTTTTTATGTGCATATTTGTACTAAGGTAAGTTAGGTTCAATCGAACTATTTTTGATCCCAGAATATGTGATTAAATTTATGACCTGTATTTTTGTTACACCCTGTAATGTTAGTTATCCGTAACTTTTCAAAAATAAAACTTTTTAAATTAGAATGATGTAATTGCTTATCAGAATATAGTTTTTAATTCCAAACAACTTTTCATAATAGCAATTTTCAATATTGTGAAAAATAAAGCTACTTTACTCTTGAGTGAAATTCAAACTTTTTGACATACCTCGTATAATATTCATAAAATTTGATATCTGATGGTTGAATCTTGGGTTTTGGACCATGCAGAACTTTTTATAAAAAATAACTTTTTTTCGTAGAATTAATAATAAAAAAGTTTTCCATATGGATACAACTTACCCACATAGCACACAACGTCCGATGTACGTCCATATAACGTACATTTAAAGTCCAAACGTCCATGGACCAAAACTGGACGTACTATGTACGTACATTACGGGACATCCATTGGACGTTTGATTTCAACGTACATTGGACATCCATTTGTGGTCCATGGATATTTTACACAAAACGCGACCGTTATATTAAGTCCCAATACAAACTAAATGAGAATCTCTTGACAACGTTGTCGCTCTTCGCGCTATCGGCCGTGAAAAGTAGTATTAGGCAGGTACTTTTAGGGGATTATCGCTGTTAATTGTTGTGGAATACTGAAGGAGGGTTTATTTATGATAATTCACAGAATGGCAAACACGCTTGTAATATACAACAACCGTACTGACTCTAAAAATAGTTTGGAACAGAAACAGAACAGAGATTAAACCTCTTTTAATGTGCATGCTTCCTAGGGCGTCATTATCTGAATCTCGTCTTTATGAAAATACATCCTGTAATATATTTGTGTTTTCTGTTTATCGTGCAAGTGCAGTCGTGCATTAATGAAGTTCCTAGTTCCTATAATAAAGTATATACTATAATGAAGTTATAGTAAAGAGAAATAAAAAAGGTCTTTTGTGTAATATGTTTAAGTATAAGTTTAGTATTATAAGGAACTATTTCCTATAAAGGCTTTTTGCTATGTATTCAAAAAATTATGGATACTAGATTGCTTTCTGAAAAGTGCCCTACAAATGTTCATAAGACGTACATTGAATGTACATAAGGTGTACACTGAAAGCTCCAATACAACGTACAATGTACGTTTGTAGCGGACGTTCTATGGACGTCCAATTTTGTGAACTCTGGACATTCGTTGGACGTCCATCGGATGTCCATTGTACCTTAGCGGGACGTCCATTGGACGTTCCAATGTACACAGATGTACGTCCATTGGATGTCCATAAAACGTACTTGTGCTATCTGGGTACAGGCATATACTGAATATTTCATGTTATTTTAATTATAACGGAGTTTATCTGTAAGTATACCGTATTTTATTAATTTTTACCATATTCTCCGGTTAACCTGGATTTTCGATAACCCGGATCGGACGCGGTCCCGATTAATCTGAGTTATCGAGGTTCCATTTATATGACTTAGGGTCGATTTCTCGTACCTGCGTTAATCTATGGTTCAGTTGAACCGGGTTCACGGGTGATCTCCGGTTCTGTTTCGAATGCATTTCTCATTGCGCGTTCATGTCAGTGCTCGTTCTACAGCTTTCGAGAAATGCCAATAGATGGCAAAAGGCAAAAAACTGTCGCCATTTTGAACTACCTTTTTTATGCTGTTTTTGAATAAAGTTAAATTTAAGTATTTATAGTCAAATAGTCATTTTAATAATTATAACTAAATATTATAAAAACACAAATAATGTTATCGTTTATCGTTAGGCTTAATATAATAAAATAGGATATATTTATATTATGACAGCGTTTCGTGTTAATACAACGCATGCGTAGTCTATGAAATCATCTGAACTGAGTTCTGAAATCTTTGAACGGCCGAATTCCACCGTTCAAGCATCGTTCAAGTTTAAACTGCCATCGGTTGAACGGGAATTGAGAAAGACGATTTTGACTTTAAACTGACGTTTACTTAAAGTTCAGGTTAAACTGGAGTTGAACTCGATATGAGAAATTGGCCCTTAGTGGAACTATGGTGGGATGCTGGTCAGTAGGAAGGTCAAGGAGAGGTGGATAGACGAAGTGAGAACCGAAGCAAAATTGTTAAACGCGCGAAATTTAAATAATCGAGTGCAGGAAAGCCAAATCAATATAATTTTGGTAATTTATTTCTTAAAAAAGTAGGTATGCCAATTATGTTTATCATTACATTAATTGACACTTCCGGCATACTTTATCTGAAATTTTGTAAAACACCCCACCTGGAGATAATACCTATATTTTTATTCTGAAAATAAACCTTGAATTGAATTGGCAGAATTGAATATCTTGTTATTGATTAGGACATCAACTCTTAATCTTAGGATACCTGTTGATTAAATAAGTAAATAGGTTAATTAACCACATTTATCTTAAGCACAATATCTAATCAGTTTAAAAAAAATTTGTCTTCTCGTACAATCATTGGTACAATCTCAATGATTAGTGAAATTTTCATGTTGAAGAAGAATATGAAGTTCTTCATTATTTTTTTGTTTTTTATTATAACTCTGGTGAAATCGCATAGGGATGTAGCTGAAACTGATGTAGCACATTCGGATGTAGCTGTCTTACAAGATTACAATAAATGGACAACAGCTATACGTAGTTTACTAGATAATAAAACACTCTCCAGCGAATGTTCAAAACAGTTTGACGAACTTTTTAAGAATGGCCAAGCTGATCTGTGGAACTGTAAGTGTACATAAGTGAATACATAAGTGAACACATAATTTAACTTCTTTTATTATTATTTCTATTATTATAAAATACATATTACTTTTTTATGTATCCCAGATTCTCAGGGCTATGTTTTCGATTACATTTTCCTTGCCTTGCCGTTTCTACTTAAACCTTATCATTTTTAAACATATGTCTTGTTTATTTTTGCCAGCATACAATTCCTCCACTTTGTACCTTGTACTTTTCTCCAAGTAAATTGCCCACCTCCTTAACTTATATACAGATGACAATTTAGTCCTATTTACTATTTTTTTATTATCATTTAGCCTCGAACATCCACTGCTGAACATAGAACTCTCGCAATATTTCGACGATGTTTGCGAGCAAGTAGTTTAAACCATGCACTCATAATAACTACATTTTCATCACGGCAGGTAGTTCTGCCCATATTTTTTCCCCTCTTTCATTCTGTTAATGCTTAATCTACTGTATGTGTCCAAAGTTTTTATTCATATGTTTTTCTATCTTTGGAATGAGATCTCCCATAACCTCAAATGCCATTAATCGCTCATCAAATAAAAAAACTGTAGTCAATCTTAAAAAAAATTTATTACCTCCCTCATGAGACCTTTTTTATTCAGTTATTCATGTCGAGTCGGACAATTTTTTTATTTCGAAAATTTTTCGGCAGGAGCGTTTCATAAATACACTGCGCGTCATAGAAAACGGGCACCCTAAAAAATGGGTCATTTTTGATGTCGCGTGAGGATCGGAACGTATTTTCGGCTGCAATGCTATTCAAATGGGGATTCATTTTTTTCAAATCCTGAGAAAACTAATAAGTATTTTGGAAAAATTTAAACGCAGAATGAAAGATTGCGTTATTAGCGAGGGCCGAAAGTCCCTGAGAACTTCTACAATGTTTATTTTAATAAGTTACAGGGGTGAAAAAACTAAGAGAAAATTTAGTGTGATTTTTAAATTCAAATATCTCATTCAAAATAAACTTTTTATTTATTCTAAGGGACTTTCGGCCCTCGGTAATAATTTAGTCTTTCATTCTGCGTTTAAATTTTTCAAAAATATTTATTGGTTTTTTCAGGATTTGAAAAAAATGAACACAATGCCGTGGTAATATTTTCCAAATCTGTCTTTGTCTTACAACGCACTCAACCGAATATAATATTGTCAGCATATATTGTCAGTCAGACACTGACAATCAGTGACAATTTTAAATATTTGAAATTGCATCGGGAATATTTTGAGAAATTGATTAAATATTATTGATATATAGTGTATTTGATAAATAATTGATTTAAGACGTGAACTTAATAAAAAGTTATTTATTGTGTATTATTTGTGAAAGATCCAAGCAGAGAATACATCAGATATATCCTGTGATCCAAGTATTTTGTTGTTAGAGATGTTCAAAATTGTAAGCGTTCCAAAATAACAACATATTAAAAAATCACTTTAACACTTTTCCTCTTTTCTCGATTGATTATTAGTTTTTGTTGTACAAATAAATTATTACAATCACTGAAAACATAGTTAGTGAAAAAATTATTACATTTATTAACTGAATTAATAATTTGCAGTTATAAAAATAACAGTTATCCAAGAACATTCAAAAGCCATCTCTTTAAATTAATTATGACATTTTCAAGTAGAATGACATTCTAGTAATGTTTACATATCCACACCAGTGTGAATTTTACTACACGTAATTTGCCGTGTAAAGACAGAAAAAGTAGGGATACACGTAAAATATTTGCGAATTATGTACCCATAGCCTTAACCTGTTGTTCGATTTAAGTTATTTTTTGAATATCTTATAGCCTTATTCTTTGTTAATAGCCTTGTAATAATAATTTTGCTAAACAGGTAAATTTTCATTGTATACCAGGTGTACGAATCAAACTGTGTTTTTTTCTCAAAGTTCACAACACCCTGTGGAATATTCTAGCCTTTATAAAATACAGAAATGAAATCCCTACTATAGCCTCAGGTTTTCTGAAAATCTGTTTTTTTATTCATTCTCTTATGTTGGATAATACAAAAGTTATGCACTTTAACAACTAGTCATGTTCTTCATCAGTATAGGTTGTTTGTAAATAAGTGCGACAAACTTTAAGGGGCAATTCTGCATGAAAAAATAATGACCGTTTGCCTTATAAACTTATGTCCGCAAATTCTTCGTTTACGAGATACGGGATGTTAAATTTTTTTTACAAACTGACGATTTATTTTATTGTTCTAAATACGGTTGAGATATGCAAATGAAATTTGGTAGGTTTTAAGAGATAGTTATTGCGAATTTTTTGACTTGTAATCAAGAATTTTATATTCACTATTGGCGTGCATATGGGAAATATGACCGATCATATTACCCGTATGCACGCCAATGGTGAATATCAAATTCTTAATTTTATGTCAAAAAATGTACAATAACTACGTCTTAAAACCCACCAAATTTCATTTGCATATCTCAACCGGTTTTAAAGCAATAAATAAATCGTCAGTTTGTAAGAAAAAATTCAACAGCTCGCAAACGAAGCATTTGCGGACATACGATTATAAAGCAAACTGTCATTATTTTTTAATGCAGAATTACCCCTTAAAGTTTGTCGAACTAGTTTAGAAACACCCTGTACTGAAAAAGAACATGGCCAATTGTTAAAAAACTACCTAACTTTTGTATTATCCAACATAAGCGAATGAATCAAAAAACAAAATGTTAAGAAAACCTGAGGCTATAGTTGAGTTTTAATTTCAGTATTTCATAAATGCTAGGATATTCCACAGGGTGTTAGGAACTTTAAGGAAAAAACAGTCTGTTTCGTACACCCGGTATACAATGAAAATGTACCTGTTTAGCAAAAATATTATTACAGCGATATTGACAAAGAACAAGGCTATAACATATTGAAAAAATCACTTAAATCGGACAACAGGTTTAGGAGATACGCAGCCTCAAAAATTACCCATTATTTAGGGTGCCCGTTTTCTATGACGCGCAGTTTATATATCTTTCTAAACTTTGGTGTATGATGTTGGGGGTTGCTGGACGAAGACACTATCCCGAACAAACAAACTTAAACTTTTTACATAACTTTATTCTTACAAGGTTAAAGGTACAATTACAACTACGTCGACCGACATTATCTTTAGGATAGGTCAAGGTGACCCATATCTCGGTAACTATATCCCCTGACCCTGACTACGCGCCAGCAGAGTTCAGCGAACACACTGATCCAACAACGATGTCTCAGGTACTCGACCTTCCCACTTATATCTATTATATTAAAAACAATGCCCATATGTATTACCATATATGGTTATGCTATACGTATTTCAATAATGACGTGTGCTTTGTTTGCAGTCTTGCGAATGAGTTGAATACTTTGAACTTTGCTACTGTCGTAATAAATTATACAAATTGCAACTATAATATTGACCTTATTCTTATAACAAATAAATTAGGAAAATTCCGTGAGGGTTGTCGTGTACCATCACATCTCTCTGGGCGGGGAAAAGATGAAAGGGAATTTCAGTAACAATTTCCTTTCATCTCTATTTTATATTATTTATGCTGACTGACGTCTCTCCTTTATAAGAAAATTAAACAAACATATTAAAAGAAAATGAGAAAAGAAAAAAAATGAGATATATAAATATGTACACTGAACCTTAAGTACTAGTAAAAGTCTTATGGTGGACTATTATTACACTTTTACACTATAACACTTTTCAGTACTTATTCTTTTTATATATTATACAGCTTAACGTTATTCTTATGTATGACTACTTGTTTACCCTTTTTCTCAATAATTACGTTAGGCGTTTCATCTTTAATTACGGTATATGGACCCGAAAACAAAGAGTTAAGTTTTGTGTTTGGCTCATTTTTTATTAATACCTTATCTCCTGGTTTATAAGTTATTTTACTCGTTTTGGCATCATATATTTTTTTCTGCTGTGTTTTGTATGTGTTAGTGTTTCTCTGGCCTCCTTTGCGGCTACTTGTAGTCTGTATTTCAGTTCCATGGGATAGTCGTCAAAATTATACAGGGGTTCTATTTCGTTTTGAACATTTGTCGGCAGTCTACATATTTTTCCGAACACTAATTCGAACGGTGTATAACCCGTTGCTGAATGTACTGAAATGTTATACGAAAAACAGAAATATTGCACCCATGTACTCCAATTTGTAGGGAATTTTGATAGTTGTATCCTAAGGTACGCATTTAAATGTTTGTGAGTGTTTTCTAAAGCTCCTATTGTTTCGTGGTGATATGCTGTTGAGTTTAGTTTCTCTATTTGCAATAATGAGCATGTTTCCTTAAATGTTCTTGCCATAAACTCTGAGCCTTGGTCTGTGACTATTTTTCTGGGTACTCCATACCTCAGAATAAAATTTTCTACCAATGCCTTGGCTACTGTTTCGGCTTCTTTGTTCTTTATTACATATCCTTCTATGTATTTACTTAGCTCACATTGCAGTGTCAATATATATCTATTCCCACTGTCATCCATCTCAAATGGTCCTACTAGATCTATAAATATTGTGTCGAATGCGCAGGTGGCAGTCGATGTGATAGTTAGAGGTTGTTTGGTTATGATAGAATGCTTATGTCTTTGACAATCGTCGCATCTCTTCACAAATTCCTCGATATCTTTTCGTAAACTATTCCAAAAATAATATTTCCTTATATTTTTGTACATTCTATTTATTCCGGCATGCCCTCCTGTTGGTAACATGTGAAAATCATTAATTATAATTCTTCTTAATTTTTCATCTGCTATATTCTGTTTGTCTTGTACTATACATATTTTGATATCTCTTTCTTTAAATATTTTAGGATCCTTTCTTATCTCTTCAATAATTGGCTGATTCTTATTATTCTTTACTAGTACTAGTTCCTTTATATTCTTTTGTGCGCACATTTGAATCAAGGCTCTCAACGATGCTCGTAGCGCAGACGTTGATCGAGGTTCTTGCTATGTCGAGTTTCTCAACGACGCTCGTAGTGCAGACGTTGATCGAAAATCTCGAATCAGATAAATAATATCGTCTTCTTCGTTGTACAATATACTACTATTTGTATTTTCTTCAGCCGAATCTAGCTTCATTGTTTTGCAATCGTCCTTGTCTATCAGTTTTACCTCTACCGCACTTTTCGGGAATTTCAACAATTCGACTACGTCTGGTTGATCAGTCCATTCGTTCTTCGAATCGGCGATTTCCTCCTGCTTTTTCGTTTGTGCTCTCGTCATCACTAATATACTTTTCTCTGAGTCCTTATTTAGTTGCTTTAGTTCTTCTGATGTAACTTCTATTCGTGATAAGGCGTCAGCTGTTACATTTTCAGCTCCTTTCACGTATTTAATTGTAAAGTCGTATTCTTCTAACTTCAATCTAAATTTGGTTAATCTGCTGGAAGGGTTTGTCATACCAAATAGGTACACCAATGGTCGGTGGTCTGTCAAAATAATAAATTCTTTCTGTAGAAGGTAATGTCTCCATTTAGCAATGCTCCATACTATTGCCAGTAATTCTTTTTCTATCGTAGGATAATTCATTTCCGCTTTATTAAGTGTTCTACTGGCATATGCTACCGGTTTGTCATTCCCGTTTGACAAAGTTGCTCCTAGTGCGATGCCAGATGCATCTGTCCGTAGAATAAACGTGTTCTCCTCCGATAAATCTGGGAATTCCATTACGGGGGGGTTTAATAATGACGCCTTGAGGCTTTCAAAAGCTTTTTGGCATTCTGTTGTCCACTCAAATTTTACATTTTTCCTTGATAGTCTATTTAGAGGTGCGGCTATTTCTGCAAAATGATTGATATGTTTTCTGTAATAATTTGCAAAGGCTACGAATCTTTTTGCTTCTTTTGCATTTTGTGGTATTGGATATTGTTCCAATGCGGTGATCTTTTCCGGATCTGGTGCTATACCTTTATTCGAAATCTTGTGTCCTAAATATAATAGTTCTTTTTTCATAAACTCGCATTTAATTGGATTTAATTTCAGATTTACTTTCCTTAGTCTCTCTAATACCTTCACTAAGTTCTGATTATGCTGTTGTAGACTGTTGCCAAAGACTATCAAATCATCAAGATATATAAACATGTTTTCATAATTTAAACCTGACATTGCAATAGTCATGGCTCGTGAGAAACATCCTGGGCTTGTCTTTAACCCCATCGGAAGTCGTGTCATTTGATATTGACCTCTATCGGTTGCGAATGCTGTGTACGGTCTGGACTTAGAATCGAGTTCTATTTGGTAATATCCTTGGTATAAATCTAAATGTGAAAAATATGTTGCTCCTGATAAAGCGTCTAGGATTTCTTCTATGCATGGTAATGGAAATCTGTCATTCTCAATTTTGTTGTTTAGTTGTCTGTAATCTATCACAACTCTCCATTTCTTGTTTCCATTTTCATCGTTTTTCTTTGGCACTATAAGTAGTGGAGATGAGAATTCTGATATTGCATTTTCAATAATCCCGTCTTTTAACATTTTGTCTACTTGTCTATTTATTTCCATTTTTTGTCCATGTGGTAATCTATACGGTTTTGTATAAGCAGGTGATACTCCTTTTTGCAATTTTATTTTTGCTTTGTATACGTCCGTCGTTGTGCATGGATCGTTTTCTAAGAAAAACACATCGGAATATTTTACACATATTTTTTCTATTGCTCTTTTTTCCTCTAGCGATAAATTTGTTGTGTTTATTATATTCAAAAGTCTTTCGGCACGACTCACCGATTGTTTTGATTCTCCCATGTGGAAAACGTCGAACTTGTCTAATCTTTCGACCTTCGGTCTAAAATTCTTAACAATTATTTCTCTATCATTGATATTTAATATCCTTATTGGTATTTTTCCGTCGACTGGTTTTGAGACTGTTCCTGCCGAGAAAATTCCTTCCGCTATCTCCTGTGGTATAGTTACAAAATCTCCGTAGTGTGTCCCGATCTCGAAAAAAAATAATTTTTCACATCTCCTAGGTATTATTATCGTATAAATTTCTCCCATAGATAGCATTTCCAAATCTCTTCTCATTCCTTCTACATGTAACGATACTTTTAAGGATTCGTAATTTATTGTAGCAAAATATTGGTATAAAAAATCGCTACCAATAACTCCATCGACTTTATTTGTGAAACTCTTCATAACTGCAAATTCCTGTGTCAACGTTATCTTCTCTGAGTTATCTAATATTTCAAGGTCACACAATAAGGTTCCCCTTGTATATACAGTTTTTCCGGTAACGCCTCGCAAGCTAATACGTCGGGTTTTGTTTATGTCGGTGTAGTTTTTATCTAAACATTCTTCAAATAAAACGCTGACTGTTGCGCCAGTGTCAATTAATAGTTTTTTGCGTTTTCCTCTGTAATAAACATTAATATAATTTAATCCACTTGCTGTGGAATTATCTGCCTCCATTCGATGGGCCACGAAAAAAATCTACTTCTTGTATTGTGCTTGTGTGTGGCTGCTCTTGGCGGGGCTGCTCCTCTGTTGCGAAATATGCTCCTGGTGAATTTCTGTTGCTGGGGTTTCTACCTTGCGACCAATTATTATTTCTCCCTCGTTGACCATGTCCTGCTCCTCTGTTTCTTTGAGACCTACCTCTGTTATGATATTGTCTTACTTCGTTTCCATTTGTATTTCTATTATTATATGTCTTGTTACCTTCTTTTCTCCTGTCAAAACTATTTTTGTATCCGTTTGTTGTATTTCTTCTTCCGCCTCTATATGTTTTATTCATGTGGTACATTCCTGCAGTTTCCGTTCGAGTTAGCGATTCTTCGTTCTTTGCGCTTGTTATCGCTTCCGCTAAAGTGCTAAAGTTCTTGGCTTTCAAAATTGTCTTTATCTTGTCATTTTTTAAACCGTTAGTAAACACGCTTATTGCAATTTTTTCGTTTACTTTGGCCAGCACTTCTTCTGCATCTCTGTTTCCCTCTGCTTGTGCTATTGTTAATTTAGCCATGAGCTCCTCTAAACTTCTTCCAAATTTTTCTATTGACCTCTTCTCTTGTTTCGCTGAGTTGATCTCCGCTGACAGAACAGGGATAGATTGTTTTACTAGAAACTTTTCTTTAATATCGGTTATTAGTGCCGCGTTTGAGTTGTAAGTAGTCTTCAGTCGTAATTTTGCTGCTTGCGTTAGTTTCACCTTCAACAGGTACTTTGTTAGTTGCGGTTTTCCCTCATTATCTAAAAATTCATCGTACAGTTCAATTGCGTCTATGAATGCTCTAATTGATTCTTCGGTGTTTTCTATGTGAGGAATCAGGTTCCCTGCTGTTTTCAGTTCGAATTTCTCTCCCATCTTGTCGTTGTTATGTTCAACTTGTCTTTTCCGTAGTTCTGTTTGGACTTTTTCGATTTTTTCTCCAATTTTTGCAATAATATCTGCAATGAATTTGTCTTCTGCTGCCTTACAGCTGTCACCTTTGTATATTTTATGCACCGTCCTAAACTGTTCCGTGATAGTCCTGAGTTTGTCCACCCATTTATCTGTGATTAGCTTATTTTTCCTTCGTTCTATAGTGTCTTTTGTGAGATTCCTATTTAATATAGTTATATCTTCCAGAATACGTTGAAATCTTTCCTCGAACATAAATTCGGCTTGGCCTGACTACGTTACTCAATAGTATATGGCCTAGTGTCTCGAAGTCTCAATTACTTCGTAAAGCTTATCATTGCCGTTAAGTTTATCAAATATAACAAAATATAACATATAAAATATTATAATAAAACATAAATGTAAGTAAAATAAAAGGATCAATAATATTGGATAACCGTCAATATTTAAAGTGTCAGTAAATAAGTAAGTGAGTAATTATATAATAAAAAAAATAAAAATGTCAATATGAAAATTAAAAAAAATAGTCATCAAACTTACTTCATAAGCAGTTAAACTGTATTAAAAAGAAAAATTACTCACGAATATGGGTTCATGTGTCTATGCATTTGGTCCTGGATTCTGGGCGTCTAACCTCAGCATCTCCATTGATTTAGATACTTCCTGTCGGATGTGGCGTCGAAGCTGCTTCTTCCATCGTCGATACAGTAGCCATCCGACGATGATTATGGCCAGGCTGAACGATACAATTCCCAAAACTCCAGGGATTGATAGCTTCTCGTTTTCGCCGGTTTCAGCTGTCACACCTCCGCTGTTGCCTGCTTGGTTTATGAAGATCTGTTCCTCTTTTTCTTTATTCTGGTTGTTTCCCATCTTACGTGTAGAGCTGCATACCTCAATCTATATGCGAACCAGAAAACTCCATTCTTTAACTTAAGGCACGGGTCGCCATGTGATGTTGGGGGTTACTGGACGAAGACACTAAACTCTTAAAAACAATGCCCATATGTATTACCATATATGGTTATGCTATACGTATTTCAATAATGAGGTGTGCTTTGTTTGCAGTCTTGCGAATGAGTTGAATACTTTGAACTTTGCTACTGTCGTAATAAATTATACAAATTGCAACTATAATATTGACCTTATTCTTATAACAAATAAATTAGGAAAATTCCGTGAGGGTTGTCGTGTACCATCACAGGTGCGTTCGACAAGTGGAGTACCATTAAAAATTTGCCAGACAATATTACCAGAAAATTTATCAAAAAATCCTGCAAAAATCATTATTTATGACTCCGTAGAAGGAGAGCGCACGCATCATCTTCTTCTTCTTCTTTACGTGCCATCTCCGCGACGAAGGTTGGCAATCGTCATTGCTATTCTCACTTTTGACACTACAGCCCGAAAGAGTTCAGTTGAGCTGCATCCAAACCATTCTCTGAGATTTCTCAGCCAGGACATTTTTCTCCTACCTATACTGCGCCTTCCTTGAATCTTTCCCTGCATAATCAATTTTAGGAGTTCACGCCTGTCACCACGTGTTATATAACACGTGGTGACAGGTGTATGTATGACCCAAGTATTGAAGTTTTCTTATTTTGATGGAATCCAGTATCTCAATTCTGTTCTGTATTCTCCTTAGTACTTCCTCATTGGTTATTCTGTCTGTCCAGGAGATTCTCAGCATTCTTCGATACGTCCACATCTCAAATGCTTCCAATCTATTGAGGCATTGTTTATTAAGAGTCCATGTCTCCACACCATACAAAATAACAGAAAATACACAACATTTTAGTACTCGCTTTCTAAGATTTAGGCTGAGGTCTCTACTACATAATATTTGTTTCATATTAGAGAATGCACTTCTAGCCTTTTCTATTCTAATTCGTATTTCTTTGGTATAATCGTTTGTTTCACTAATGTTTTTCCCTAAATTATTATAATTCTGAACTCGTTCTATCGTTTTATTATGTAGGTAGACTGATGTCTCTAATATTTTTCTTTGATATAACCATGAATTTTGTTTTACTTTATGTTTAGTGACAGACCAAATTCTTCACTCGTTGCAACAGCCTATTAGTGTTGCAACAAGCTATTAGTATTGTGTCATCGGCGTATCTAATTTCACATATGAGTAGGCCATTTATTTTTATGCCTGCTACTTCATCTTCTAATGATTTTTTGAATATTTCTTCTGAGTATGCATTAAACAATGATGGCGACAAGACACAGCCCTGTCTAACGCCTCTGTTGATTTTTATTTTATTTGTGTTTAAATTATTTATTCTTATGACAGCTTCTTGTTCATAATACAGATTATTTATTATTCTTATATCCCGTGTGTCGATGTTCTCTGTTTTCAGTAGTTTTATTAACGGATTATGTTTCACCGTATCGAATGCCTTGTTATAATCTAGGAAGCAGACATAGATGTCCTGGTTTACATCTAAATATCTCTGTATTAGCACATTTACTGCAAATAATGCTTCTCTGGTTCCTTGAGCATTTCTAAATCCGAACTGAGTTTGTCCAATGTCTTGTTCAAACTTTTTGTATATTCTACGATGAATAATCTTTAGAAATACTTTGAGTATGTGGCACATTAGACTGATGGTACGGTGTTCGCAACATCTTTTTCGGTATAGTCACGAATGTTGATAGAAGCCATTCTTTAGGTAATAATATATCTGTTCTGTATATGATATAAAATAATTCGACAATTACATGTACCTATATTGCAGTCGGCTATAAATTGCAATATTTAGTGTGTTTTACCAGGTTTTACTTCACTTTCTGTTATTTCTGGTCCAGTCTCTTCAACGAAATATTGGTTATCTATTGTGTCTCGGTTGTCGTTAAACAGCTGTTCTATATAGTTTGTCCATACCATTAATTTGTTTTCTGTATCCATTACCATGTCTCCCTTTTCACTAACTAGTATATTTTGTTTGAATTCTGCTTTTCTAGTTATTTCATTTATTTTCCTGTGTACATTAAAGCTGTCATGTTTATGTTGTAGCGTTTCTAAAATGTTGTAGCGCATCATAAAGAGTCGTAAAATGTATACCCTCAGAGCTGATTTTTGCTGGATTGTTTGATAAAAATATTTACAATTAACTGGTAATATTGTATGACGAATTTTTAAGGGTACTACAGTCGTCAGACGCAACAAAGTTTAGATACATCTTTATTTACGAAACGGCACCGTTCCGAAAATTTTCCGAAATAAAAAGTTGTCCGACTCGACATGAATAACTGAATAAAAAAAGTCTCATGAGGGAAGTAATAACTATTTTATGGTGTTGTTCTGAAGCTATTTCCTTGTGGCATTTTTATAATTACGTATTTTTTATGGGAAATAAGCCACAATTTTACTAAAAAATGAATTTATTAACGTTTCGAAGCCCAAATCGGGTTTCGTTGTCAAAATACAAAATACTATTAAAATAAAACAAACATGTTGTTGCTAAGTAAAAAAATTCTTCTAATAATTTATTTAATCTGACTCATTTATATTGGCAATTCAGACGTATATTATACATTTTAAAGTAGAAGACTTTAAAATGATATCGTCAATATTTATGAGTTGCGTTCCTGGGACGACTTTACTAAAAGATAGTTCATTCGATTACATGAAATCAATCCCAACTCAAGAATATCCGTCGCAAAAAAAATCATAGCATGTGATCTGTCTTTAAAAAGACAACCAAATGCAACGATGACAGTAAAATTCTCGCGTTAGAGATTCCATAGTAAATCACGAGGGAAAACCAGGAAAAAACCTCGTGATACTATCCCGACATCGTAAGTAAGTCAATAATATATCGAGTAAGTACAAATTTTATATTTTAGTATTACTTATTGTATATCTATGTAATATTAATATTATTTATAATTTAAACATATTAAAGTCAGAATTTGATATTAGTTTTTGAAGGTAGATTAAATGTAAGACCAAATACTTACGATGTCGGGATAGTATCACGAGGTTTTTTCCTGGTTTTCCCTCGTGATTTACTATGGAATCTCTAACGCGAGAATTTTACTGTCATCGTTGCATTTGGTTGTCTTTTTAAAGACAGATCACATGCTATGATTTTTTTTGCGACGGATATTCTTGAGTTGGGATTGATTTCATGTAATCGAATGAACTATCTTTTAGTAAAGTCGTCCCAGGAACGCAACTCATAAATATTGACGATATCATTTTAAAGTCTTCTACTTTAAAATGTATAATATACGTCTGAATTGCCAATATAAATGAGTCAGATTAAATAAATTATTAGAAGAATTTTTTTACTTAGCAACAACATGTTTGTTTTATTTTAATAGTATTTTGTATTTTGACAACGAAACCCGATTTGGGCTTCGAAACGTTAATAAATTCATTTTTTAGTAAAATTGTGGCTTATTTCCCATAAAAAATACGTAATTATTTTATGGTGGTCCCAAGACCTATTTGGCAGCTACTGTCATATACAAAATATATTTTTTTATTAGAAAATGTAATTCTTACAGTTCTAGATTACAAATAATCAAGATAATAATAATAACAATTGAAAAATCCAAATAAAGAGTAATAAGCGATTTATATTACAGAATCTTAATTTTTGATTGGTTTAAAGTCCGAGTTTATTGTTTTATCACTAATTTCCAGTTAAAGTACTTAATCAATTAATGTTATCTACACAAGCAGTGATGAGTTAATAATTCTTGTAAATACATAGTGAAGTCAACACAATCATTGTAATTCAACATTTTACCAAAAATTCGCATGAAGTGTTCAAATAAAAATTCAAATCATTTAATTTTATTCGTTTGCACATTCTTGATATACACTCAATACACTGCGCGTCAGAGAAAACGAGCACCTCAAAAAATGGGTCATTTTTGATGTCTTGTATCTCCTAAACCTGTTGTCCGATTTAAAGGTACTAGTACACTTTAAAAGACCAAAAATAGTCATTTTTTTCAAGAATTTTTTTCTCAGAACCTTTAATAAAAATGAACATAAAACTTTTTACATATTAATATCTAACTCTTAGAGAGTACAAAAAATATATCTTTTTTTCATTTATGCACGTATATTAATATTGTAGGGGGCGCAAAAGTCGATGCCTCGAAAAATGATGGCGGACAGTTAATCTCAGGATTGGGATATCTGAAACAAAAAAATCGTACTGCATTTGAAAGAGGAAGGTTTCTTACGTGAGAATTTACCACAATTTGACCAAAAAATAAAAATAATTATTTTTTAACCATGAAAAACCGAAGAAAAACTGGCGATTTTTTCACAAAAATTTTTCAAATTTCCGTAAAATCTTTATTTTGTAGAATTTTTCACTAATTGTAGTAAAATGTCACATAAGAAACCTTCCTTTTTCAAATACAGTACAATTTTTTTGTTTCAGATATCCCAATCCTAAAATTAACTGTCCGCCATCGGAACTACTTTTTTTCGAGGCCTCGACTTTGGCGCCCTCTACAATATTAGTGTAAATGCATAAATGAAAAAAGAGATATTTTTTATATTTTCTAAGGGTTAGATATTAGTATGTAAAAAGTTTTATATTCATTCTTAATAAAGGTTCTGAGAAAGAAATCTTGAAAAAATGCTTATTTTTGGTCTTCTAAAGTGTACTAGTACCTTAGAATTTTTTTTAAAATCTCATAGCATTATTATTTAACAATATCGCTGTAATAATATTTTTGCTAAACAGGTAAATTTCCATTGTATACCGGGTGTACGAATCAAACTGTGTTTTTTTCTCAAAGTTCGCAACACACTGTGGAATATTCTAGCATTTATAAAATTCTAAAATTAAAACTAAACTATAGCCTCAGGTTTTCTTAATATTCTGTTCTTTTATTCATTCACTTATGTTGGATAACACAAAAGTTAGGTACTTTATCAACTAGCCATGTTCTTCATCAGTACAGGGTGTTTCAAAATAGTTGCGACAAACTTTAAGGGGTAATTCTGCATGAAAAAATAATGGTCGTTTGCTTTATAAACATATATCCGCCAATGCTTCGTTTCCGAGATATGGGATGTTGAATTTTTTCTTAAAAACTGATGATTTATTTATTGCCCTAGAACCGGTTGAGATATGCAAATGAAATTTGGTTGGTTTTAAGATACATATAGTTATTGCGCATTTTTTTGACGTACAATTAATAATTTTATATTCACCATTGGCGTGCATACGGGTAATATGACCGATCATATTACCCGTATGCACGGCAATGGTAAATATAAAATTCTTAATTGTATGTCAAAAAATGTGCAATAACTACGTCTTGAAACCCATCAAATTTCATTGGCACATCTCAACTGATTTTAAAGCAATAAATAAATCGTCAGTTTGTAAGAAAAACTTCAACAGCCCGTATCTCGGAAACGAAGCAATTGCGGACATACAATGATAAAGCTAACTGTCATTATTTTTTAATGCAGAATTACCCCTTAAAGTTTGTCGCAACTATTTTGAAACACCCTTCACTGATGAAGAACATGGCTAGTTGATAAAGTACCTAACTTTTGTGTTATCCAACATAAGCGAATGAATAAAAGAACAGAATATTAAGAAAACCTGAGGCTATAGTTGGGTTTTAATTTTAGTATTTTATAAATCCTAGAATATTCCACAGGGTGTTGCGAACTTTGAGAAAAAACACAGTTTGATTCGTACGTAGAGATTTAACTTTATAAAAAAAAATAAAAAGAAAAAAAAATTAAATTAAAAGAATTTACACGTGTAATAACTCTTTATCTGTGTTTCAGTTTTCGACGCCACTTCCAAGTTTCCTTGGAGCGGTCTTGCCGTCAGCTCATATGCTGACTTTGGAAATTATCCTCAATGCATGCAAATAAATCATATTTACTCCGGAGGAAGAATAAAGGGAAAATACTGTGTATTTGGATTAGCGATACCATCCTTGAAGGCAGATTTAAGCAATATTAATGTGGATGTAAGTACATATTACAAAGAACAAAAATACAAAGTGAGCAATTGAAAGCTCTGATGTTTCGAAATATTCATTAAATTTGATTAAAGTGCTGAAACAAGTATGACTGCTGTCAACTCTTCTCCTTTTCAGTTCCACAACTTAAATATAAAATATTTTAATAATAAGTACACGTTATTTGCATCGTCGGTAGCGTTTAACAGTGGTGTTAATTAAATAGGCATTTTTTTAATGAACCAGTTAACATTATTTCCATATTTGAAAAGAGAAAGGAAAAATAACTTTACGATGGTATGGATGTAATGGATTAAGGTCTGCTTTTTCTTAATGGCGAGGAGATAGAAAGGGTAAACCATTTTCAATACCTTGGCAGCTGGTTAAATGTAAATTGTGACTCTGATGAAGAGATAATAATCAGGATCGAAATATCGTAACGCTTTTATGACCTGGAAACCAGTTTTATGTAACAGAAACTTGTCGATGAATATTCTGAAATGTTATGTGTGGTCTATCTTATTGTATGGTTGTGAGACATGGAAGTTAAAAACCACAATGCAAAACAATATCGTGGGTTTCGCACACTTCCAATGAAGATGTTCTTCAAAAGATAAATTCAGAACGTCTGCTCAGAAACATCATAAAGAGGAGAAATATAGAATAGGCCTGGATCCCGCGTACCAAAAAAAGTTTATTAATATCAAGCTCAAAATTTGTTAATAGCAGCGGTGTCTAGTCGGACAAACTTTGATGTACGGGAACACTGGAACAGGGAAAGTTTTAATTGTGGAATAGGTTACAGGTTTCGAACGTCAGACTACGAAAATCTTCCATGTATTTTGTTTCAATTGATTTGTTGCCCTTTCATTAAACTCTTATGCAAAAATCAGACTGCTATTTATCACCAACATAACTCCTGTCATTTGAAATGTTCTACGTCTCGGACTTATTAAAGTGACCAATATATTATTTGTCTGACAAATATTTTTTCATATATTATATAAAGTTTGCTATTACCCAAGTTTTTTTTTATGTATTTTGACCCGTTGAACACGAATTTTTTGGGTAACAGTTGATCCGGATGTCGATAAGATTGTTATAAACAAAGAACTTGAGGAATCACATAACAGCGATTTCTCGCAAAACAAAACATTTTTTGTATTTTTTGGGTCATTCTAAGCAAAAAATGTTTTTACAAGTTTTTTCGTAGAATGCATAGTTTTCGACATAAACGCAGTTGAACTTTCAAAAAATCGAAAAATTTCAATTTTTGAACTTTTGATTGAAAATTAAAATAGCAATTCTGCTTACCGCATTTGAAAGTTCAAGTCAAATTCTATCGGTTTTAATTACTTTCATTGCTAAAAATTAATTTTTTTATTGTTAAACAAAGCTATAAACACATAGTGATTGAATGATGTTTTCAATGCATTTCCCATTTGAAATAGAACGAGTAGGCGCGCATACAAAATTTCTACGTAGATTTACGTACATTAAAACGCATGCATTGGGCATGGGAAACACTATGTGTTTATGGCTTTGTTTAGCAAATAATAACTTAATTTTTAGAAATGCAAATAATCAAAACCGATAGAATTTGACTTGAAATTTCAAATACAGTAAGCAGAATTGCTATTTTATTTTTTATTTAAAAGTTATTCAGGTTCAAAAATTACACTTTTTCGATTTTTTGAAAGTTCAACCACGTTTATCTCGAAAACTATGCATCCTACGAAAAAACTTGTAAGAGCATTTTCTGCTGAGAATCACCCAAATAATGTAAAAAAAATGTTTTGTTTTGCGAAAAATCGCTGTTATGTAATTCCTCAAGTTCTTTGTTTATAACAATCTTATCGACATCCGGATCAACTGTTACCCAAAAAATTCGTGTTCTACGGGTCAAAATACATAAAAAAACTTGGGTAAGTCCATCTGAATTAAGGAGGCCGTTGTACCGCCCTGGCGACTGGACTATAATGAATTCATACAAAAATGTTGTTAATATGTTAAATCCCACACATGGTATTTTCCATATTTAAAATTGGGGAGTTGTGGAACTGGAAGGAAAAGAGGTGACACATGACAGAGGTCTGTATCATTAAAATGTATCCCATTCAGAATGAAAAGCGACCTAAGGAAGTGTCCTAGCCAGTCCACCGAGCACTCAAGCTGCTTGAAGAATAATGGCTGAAGGAAAAATAAAGAATAATGTAATAAACAATTATACTCTATTCAATGATTTTGAGTAATCATATAATAAAGTATCTCGAAATATTCTGTGGTTTTTACTAAATAAAAAAAGTTCATATTAGGAACCTACAAATTGTGAGAAATGTGTACGATATAGTAATAACCGTGTTGGACAGATGTCGGGCACATTTATAAATTATGTGTAAGAATAATCTTCATCAGAGCATAAATTATGTACTATTTATTCTTATTCTTTAACAATTAACAGGGTATGATAATAACTTCAGCAGAAAGCCTCGGTCATTGTTGCTATGGAAGAGTCGAATGTCGCCTTGATACAAGAGCCCTGGGTGTACGAGAACCACATAAAGGACCTATCGGGTGCTGTCGGAAAGCTTGTATATAGCAAGTCTCTGCAAGCCCCGAGGAATTAGAACAAAAACGGATAATGCTTCTAAAGTCATTTGGAGTATTCCAAGGATGACATGATTTGATACCATAATGTTTTGAAAGTTAGTAAGGCCAAAATTCAGATGCAAATTACAAGATAAAGTAGAAATTTATTATCCATGGTTTTAGTTATTACCGTATACTATGTATAATATAGAGAGCTTTTTAGGATGCAAATAAGTCATTGTTTCTCCAAAAATTAGCAAATATGTTATTGTTTCTCCAAAAATTTCATAATCATTATCATTGCATATTAATGTTGCGTCACGCACAATTGACAATCTGACTTTGTTGCACCAAGGAAGCAGGTCAAAACGGAAATTCAACAACGACGTACATACACGTCATCTAGCGCAATAGGGAAGAATTACAATTCTGACTTTGTTTCCCAAGAGAAATACGAGTATTAGGAATATCGTAGAGTGATAACTCAATTTGTGAAAAATTTGCACTTGTGTCAGTGTTTCCCCAAAAGTGCATAACATTATGTTAAGATAGTACAAAATAAGAATCATCAAACTTGTTGGGTTCTACTTTTGTTGGTTCAATCTTTTTTAAAATGGGGTTATTGACAATTAATTTAACATTAAAATCAAATTTTAGGATTTCTTCAAATTATCGGTATGCATGCCAGACGCTTGTTCTGCAGATGATTTCAATAAAATAATTATTTTACCTTTATTTAATGATCAAGAATGTCATACGCAAGATGATTTAGATGAATATACTCCTGGAGACAAAGCTATACTGTAAGTACCTATAATTTTTATTAAAATATTTTAATTGAGTACAAAAATATGAGAACACAATAAATAACTTTTTTTTCTTTTTTTACTAGACTTCTAATGACTGATTAATTATGACGAATCCTATCTTTGTAAGACATATCTGTCTTTCTGTAATCACTGGTAATCATTTCCTTCATATTATCCGTGGATTCTTGTCTTTATGTCATAGCTAATTTAACTCATTTATTTTTATTTTTCTAAATGTCATCCAACAAAGTGTATGAGTAAGTTATGGGTTGAATTCTCGTTTTTAAATTCTTATTGATTTCTCTACTTTTAGACATTTAAATTGAAATACCAGTTTTAGGTCTGGATCCCGCGTATGAAAAAAAAAGTTGATTAATAACAAGCTGAAAATTTGTTAATAGCTTAAGGGTGTCTAGTCGGACAAACTTTGATATATGGTAACACTGGAACAGGGGAAGTTTTAATTGTGGAACAGGTTAAAAATTTGGAACGGTCGGACCACGAAAACGGCACATGTATTTTGTCCGACAGAACAGACTTAAACTCTTCGAACAGAGATTAAACTCTCATGCAAAAATCAGACTGCTATTTATCACCAAATGGGCGTTTTAATGAGTGGAACATGTAGAATATGTCAAGTGACAGGAATTACGACAGGTGATACATATCAGTCTGATTTTTGCATGAGAGTTTAATCTCTGTTCAGAGAGTTTAAGTCTGTTCTGTTGAACAAAATAAATGTGCCGTTTTCGTGGTGTGACCGTTCCATATTTTTAACCTGTTCAACAATTAATACTGTCTCTGTTCCAGTGTTCCCATATATCAAAGTTTATCCGACTAGACTCCCTTAAGCTATTAACAAATTGTCAGCTTGCTATTAATCAACTTTTTTTTCATACGCGGGATCCAGAACTATTTTATTGATCTTTTTAATCACAATAAACTTTGGAGGTGATTAGATATTTATATTAGTAAACATTAGCAAACGTTATTCTTATGCTCTTGAAAGCTTTCTTTCTATTATCTTCTTCGTGTACCATTTCCTGTCAGAACGTTGGTTATACCGTCGTAGCTATCTTAATTTTATTCACTGTCGCCCTAAATGTCGCATGCTTATGCTTCATACCAATCTCGCAAGTTCTTTAACCATGAAGTCCTTCTTCGTCCTGGACTGCGTATCCCTTGCATAATATTTTGTTTTGGGGCCTCTCATTACATGTCCGAAATACTCCAGCTTTCTCTCCTAGATGCTTTTTATAATCTCAGTAGTATTGCTGAGACGTTCTAGTATTGTGGAATTTAGAATCTTCTGCGCCCAAGAAACTTTTAAAATTCTTCTATAACATCACATTTCGAAAGCCTCAAGGCGACTTAGATAACTTTTATTCACAGTCTAAGACTCGACACTATAAAATACTACCGAAAACACCTAGCAGCGAAGTTGGCGGATGGACGTTGTGAGGTGACTCAAATTTTTTTGCATAAATTGCTTGAAAATAACTTAAATAATAATATTTGAGTTATCCTCCCACTCAAAATGGTCCGGAACATTGTTTAAATAATCAAAATGTCAAAATATGAAGGAAAAATTCGATTTTTTTATTGGTTTTTTTATTATAACTTTAAAATTATTCATTTCTGAGAAAAGTTGTACTAACATAAAAGTTGCGTAATTAAATTTCCTACAATATAGAATTGGTTAAAAATTTATAAAATAGTCACCCTTGTTGCAAAATAGCAATAATTGCGAAAAAAACCATACAAAAACAAGTATTTGCATTTTACGTTTTTCAACCATTTATGCTACACTTAGGACCTTCATATTTTACCCAGAAAAATTTTATGATATAGTAAAACAACACTGTACATTTCATTAAGGTCGGTTTAATAGATTTTGCAAAAAAAAATTTTGCAATCCAGCTTTCGCAAAAAAAAAATTTTTTTTTAATGTTGCAGGACTTAAAATAAAGCAGATAGCAAATTAATTTTTTTTTGCTTATGGAAGTGTACTGTACCTTTCATTTGCAATTTTCAAAATTAAAATCGATTAATTACCACGGCGTCAGGAAATTTTTTAAATAAACATTAATTTTTGGTGCTACGCTCAGGACAGCGGTATTCGATTCACACAAGTTGATTTCCACCAAAATTTCTTCCAATCTTTATCTAATATATTATTTTCTTACTCTATATTTTGTTGTATTTTAATATTTTAATTCCACAAAAATCAAACTAATTTTATTATTGTTTGTGAAATATTGTTTAAACAATTACATATGTTTAAAAATAATAAACTTTTATTCTCTAAGTTAAAATATATGAACAAAGAAAATTTTTGCTAAAAAAGTGTTATTTCAAAGGATATAGTATGTGGTATTATTTTGCAATAAACAAATTTATTTATTTATATCGAAATGTAATAAAAATTAAAATGTATCAATCATTATCAAAGGTCATTGGAATGCCCAATCAGAGCAAACTATCCGCTGTCCTGCGCGTAGCACCAATAATTAATGTTTATTTTAAAAATGTCCTGACGCCGTGGTAATTAATCGATTTTAATTTTGCAAATTGCAAATGAAAGGTACAGTACTAGGGATGGGGGTTGTTGACAAAATACCGGTTTTCCAAAATACCGGTTTATAACCAGTCAAAAAACCGGTTATTCCAAAAACCGGTATTCGGTTTTTTAGTCAATAGCCAATACCGAACAGATTAGATCTACATTGCGCTTTATACCCTATTCCAGGAACATACGCCTGTCTTGGATTACTTCAACAACGAATATTTTACTGTGCAAAATAAGAAGAACGAAAGTAAATTGCAAATTACATTGTTGTTTATTGGAATAATTATTAGCGCCATTTACTTTCGTACTTCTTATGTTGCACAGTAAAATATTCGTTGTCGAAGTAATCCAAAGCAGGCGTATGTTCGTGGAATGGCCCATAGTTTGCAATATTCCATTTTATTCAATATCAGTCCATATCGGTATAGAAATCAATCAGCAATGTTGCCAGAAAGGCTGCGCTGGTATATTGTTTGTCATTAAATCCTGCTGTTACGTATTCTGTTAGTCTGAGTACTTGTAGCTCACTGGAATGTTCTGCTCTAAAGCCAAACTGGGCTTCGGGGATTATTTCTAGTCTGTTTGTCTCAGCTTGTAGTCGGCTTAGAATGACTCTTTCTGCTATTTTGTTTATTGCTGGAAGTAAGCTTATCGGTCTGTAATTTTGCGGAAAAGTGCTATTTTTGCCGGGTTTTGGTATCATAATGACATGGACCTCTTTCCATCGATTCGGGAATTTTCTGTATCTTAGTATTCCATTTATTAGGTTGGTTAGGAATACTATGGCTCTTGCCGGTAGGAATTTTAGGACTCTGTTTGTTATCGGGTCTGGCCCTGGGGCTTTTTTGGGTGAGCTATTTTTGATAAGTTCGTTGATCTCCTCTGATGATGTTGGGGGGATGTTTTCGTCTGGGTTTTCAGGCTTTTCTCTTTGTTCTTCGAGTCTTCGTCTGGATGATAGCTTAGTGAACTCTCTCTCTCTCTCTCTCTCTCTCTCACACTCTCTCGAGGGTGGATTTCATCACTTCTGCCTTTTCCTCAACTGTGTGGACTATTCTCTCCGTGTAGAGGTGGGATAGATTTTCTGTCGCTTCTGAGAATCCTTTGTAGCTTCCAGATGTTCTGCATATTTGGACCTTGTTCTTCCATCCCTTGGACATGGTCGTTCCAGCTTTCACTACGGTGTTGTTGTAGTGCTGCTTTGACTTCTCTATTTAGTCATTTTGACCTGTTTTTGTCTGCCTGATTTCTTATTCTTCTGGCTATCTGTTTCGCTCTGTTCTTTTCCCGAATCATGCCTTTTATCTCTTGTGTAATGTTTCTAAACCTACCCTTGTTTATTTCAACTTCCTCTTCTGTAGTGCTATTCCTGAGTGCTTCTTGCATAGTGTTTTCTAACTCTAGGACTCTAATTTCTATTTCTTGTGGGTGTTTATCACTGGAATGTTGTTTATCCCTTGACTTACTAATCTCTTAAAGTTGGACCATTTCGTCTTCTTCTTAGTCCGTTTTATGGCGATTTCTTCTTCCCATGTTCCTAGTTCCAGTAGTATTGGATTTTGATCCGTGGTTCCTTCGTTTAAGGTTATTAATTCGGTTTGGAGTCCTAAGTTTTTAGCAACTACATGTAGATAGTTATTACCCTTTCTTCTATTAGTTTATGCTAAAAATGCATTTAGTCGGCTGGTTACGGTTATTTCTCTGTTATAAAGATTAATTATTTATCCTTAATACAACTAAACAATAGCAATAAAGTATTTTTGCCTAATATGTATTTGATTTATTTCAATGTTCGCATATTTTTAGCGTAGTGCTGTCAATTTTTGCAGTTATTCTAGCCGTATCAACTAGCTACGATGTATATTTGGTGAAAACTGGTAAAAGTAAGTACAGTTTAATTATCATACTATTATAAACTTGCGTGCATAGAAATCCGCCCACTTAAAAATTTGGTCATTTTTGATGTCTCGTATTTCCTAAACCTATTGGCCGATTTAAGTGATTTTTTAATGTGTTATAGCCTGTTTTTTTAGCAATACTGCTGTAATAATATTGTTGCTAAACAGGTAAATTTTCATTTTACACCGGATGTACGAATCAAACTGTGTTTTATTCTCAAAGTTTGCAACACCCTGTGGAATATTGTAGCATTTATAAAATACTGAAATTAAAACCCAACTATAGCCTCAGGTTTTCTTAACATTATGTTTTTTTATTCATTCGCTTATGTTAAATAATAAAAAAGTTAGGTACTTTAATAAATAAACATGTTCTTCATCAATACAGGGTGTTTCTAAATAAGTGCGACAAACTTTAAGGGGTAATTCTGCATGAAAAAATAATGACAGTTTTCTTTATAAACATATGTCCTCAATTGTTTCGTTTCCGAGATACGGGATGTTGAATTTTTTCTTACAAACTGAGGATTTATTTATTGCCCTAGAACCGGTTAAGATATGCAAATGCAATTTGGTTTAAGAAATAGTTATTGCGGATTTTTTAACATACAATTAATAATTTTATATTCACCATTAGCGTGCATGCCGTATGCGTGCCAATGGTGAATATTAAATTCTTAATTGTATGTCAAAAAATGTGCAATACCTACGTCTTAAAACCCACAAAATTTCATTTGCATATCTCAACCAGTTTTAAAGCAATAAATAAATCATCAGTTTGTAAGAAAAATTTCAACACACCCTATCTAGGAAACGAAGCATTTGCGGACATACGTTTATCAAGCAAACTGTCATTATTTTTTCGTGCAGAATTACCCCTCAAAAGTTTGTCGCACTTATTTAGAAACAACCCTTATTGATGAAGAACATGTTTAGTTGTTAAATTACCTACCTTCTTTTTTATCCAACAAAAGCCAATGAATTAAAAAAAAAGAATGTTAAGAAAGGCTAAGACTATAGTTGGGTTTTAATTTCAGTATTTTATAAATGCTAGAATATTCCACAGGGTGTTGCAAACTTTGAGAAAAACACAGTTTGATTCGTACACCCGGTATAAAATGAAAATTTACCTGTTAGCAACAATTATTACAGCGGTATTGCTAAAGAATCAGACTATAACATATTAAAATAATCACTTAAATCGGCCAACAGGTTTAGGAAATACGAGACATCAAATATGACCAAATTATATATTAAATGGGCGGATTTCTATGCACGCAAGTTTGGTTATAGTTTTATTATCATATCATAATATTATACATAGTAAGTATAATGTGTATATTTCAGAGAGTTCCCATCCTTTATTTTTGGCCTTCTCCGTTTATACAAATTGCCGTAAAATAATAACAACAACCAAAAAAAATAGGGAGCAGATTCAAATTTTTAATGGAATAAAATCTATTAGTATAGCTTGGATCATCGCTGGCCATGGATTTAACGGTTGGTTAGTTAACGTAGCTAACTACGATTACGTTAAAATAGTAAGTATTACATAAGTAACTATCTATATCCTCATTACTTTGTAATACCGAGCCTACGCACGTAAAACCAATACTTTCCACACTCATTTTACCATCCAAAGTTATCATTTTATTTTTGGTAAATCCTTCTTTAAATAAACATTCCAAATACTCTGTTTTTGTCCTACTAGTTGTAAACCTGTTTCCTTAAGAGGTTTTTTCTACTGTTCCAGTTTTTGTCCTATATCCCTTTTAGCATTTCCCATTAACACTACATAATAAGCATATATTAGAGAGATTTTGCACCTCGTATTTTGCCATTCCGTTATGGTTATCGTTACACTACGTCTGCGCAGTAGCGAATATATGATCCATTATCGTTACTAAACATAAGGGATTCCGTAATTTACGGAGGTTTAAAGTAGTGCTTATCGTTATCGTTATAGTAATGGTTAAATTGCTTTGTTGCTAGAATGTAAAAAAATCAGTAAAATTACATTTACATAGATTCTAATTTTGATGACCTATAAATTAAAATATCAAAAACTGTTCAAGTATATGCTTAAAATTCCAATAACGTTGTGAAGTGAGGCTATGTTTAAATAACGAAAACGATGACACGAAAAACCTACTTGACAGGCTGCAAAAACTCTGCTTTTTAACGTTGCCGTAATTGCTATGCTTAATAAAGTTAACCATAGCGGAGCCAAAATCAGCGGTTATTTTAATAGGTGCAAAATCTTTCTATTAAGTACCACGGTGTGTTTCTGCAACTCTATAGTTTCCCCCTTCTACGTGATCCGACACTCCATCATTATCTTTACCTTATCCCTATGCGGGATCGGCGTCCCTAATTGCATTTCTCCATACAATTCTATCTTCAATCTTCAATCAATCTTCAATCAATATCTTCAATCAATATGAATCCCCTTTACCAATGCCTATGTCCTGCCTAATCGTCTTCCCTCAGGTCTTTTGTGGTCTTCCTCTCCTAGTCCTTCCAGGAATCTGCACTTCAGCAATTCTTCGTATTGGGTGATTAACGTATCGACGTTAAACATGACCAAACCATCTTAACTTATGCTCTATGATGGTTGTTGGGGGTAGCTACCCCTAGAAGGGGGTTGATTGACTTCAACACACTAATGCCTGGTTGCACCAACAGATCTTAAGCTCCAGCTTAGCTAAGCTCTACTTATAGATAGGGCCTCCTGAGTATCACTTACGTTGCACCATGATTTTAGATTTTTGCCTTATTATCAATTAGGTATATATATTATTATATTATGGTATTCTTATTGTAATATATTATAATTATATTATATTAATTCTTATGATATTCTCGACTTAAGCTTAAGATCTGTTGGTGCAACCGGGCATAAGTACTCTATATGTATTTATTTAGTTCACAATTAAAAAACAATCTCAGTTGGTGTATGATATTACTTGCGTCGTCTTAGAGTCTTTTGTTTCGTTATTTGCGTAAGTATATCTAATGTTCATTTGTTTATTATGGATTTTATTTTACTAATACGACCGTGAATATAACAACAACTTTTCTGATTAGCTTGCACTTTGCGGTACGTGTCTCAATTACACAGATATTCAAAATGTCACATACAAGCAAATACAAAAACATTGAGTAATAATTTCATATATTGTTATTAGAGGATTTACAATTGAAACTGAATTTGCTAATGGCTTAAATGACTCTTATTTTCTGGATGCTTAATTAAATCCCTTTACAGCTCTCTCATTTTGGCATCAGTTGATGCCACACCTAGACTTCCTCTAATATACTCATTTTTAATTTCATCCTTTTTTGTCACTCCACTCATCCTCATCCATCTAAGTATTCTCATTTCCGCCACATGCATTCGTTGTTCCTCTTTCTTTTTCACTGCCCAACATTCAGTTTTGTGCATTATAGTCGGTCTTATGGTTGTTTTAAGTATAGAATTTTCCCTTCAGATTCATTGGAATTTTTCTGTCACACAACACACCACTCGCTTTCTTCCACTTCATCCATCCAGCCATAATTCTACTGCATGCATCTCAATATATTTCTCTATTACTCTGTAATACCGATCCCAGGTAATAAAAACTATTGCTTTTCACAATCATTTCACCATCCAAAAATACCATTTTATTTGTACTAACATCTTCCATCTTTAAAAGAACATTCCAAATACTCTGTTTTTGTCCTACTAAGTTTTAAATTTATCAGTCTCTCCCACATCTGTCCTAACGCAAGTCGTTACTCCCTGTTACATATCTCTCACGATCTTTACATATTCACCTGGGACTCCTTTCTTATTGAGTGCCCATCACAGAACCTCTCGAGGAACCCTATCATATGCTTTCTCAAGATCAATAAACACCATATGAGCGTTTGTTTCTTTACTCCTGTATTTTTTCATCAACATAATATAAGTGATTCAACACTAATGACAATAAACATGACTAGGGAATGGTTCGCTAGGATTCTATTGAACTGTTGCGAGTAGCAGCCTCTAAGGTCAGAGTCAGAATGATAATGATGATAGCCAACCTTCCTAGCACAAGATGACACATGAAGACGAAGAAACTTGCTCAAATATAACAAAAGTTGGGTCCTCGAAAAACTTTGGTCATCAATACCTTGAACTATTTAAGAGGAAACAGTAGCGATCAACAGGTAGCGAAAACGCGTTCCAAGATTGCGGCTGTATTTTTGAATATTTTTTCGAGATATTTGGCACACGTATTCGTAATATAATAAAGAATGGCGGTACAGAATCCAATTTGAAAAATATATTAATATGTGGAAATTGCTCCGTAATTAAATACAATATTAAAAAAACGAGCCTGTACCGCCATTAAGAAGAACAAAAAAATACACTTTCTTCAAATAAACTTTTTTATCCGATGCCTAGATTTTGTGTCATTTTGGTAGGGATGGCGGTTTTTGACAAAACACTGGTTTTCGGTTATACTGGTTTTTTGCTTACGGTTTAACCTGGAGGTTATAACTGGCCAAAAAAACCGGTTTTTCCACAAACCGGTTTTCGGTTTTTTAATCCAATAGGTTACAATGTTACATTTACAATGCACTTTAGTTTGCGATACTACACTCGACTCGATACTCGATATCAGTATGATCAAAATTAGTACTATCGAAAGAACATCAATATCAATATAAATAAAACAGAATTTTCAATAAAATGATTTTATTCTATTAATTATTATATTTATTTATTATTATATATTTATTGATTATTACCAAATATAATATAGCGTAAGATTAATATATACATATTGCAATAATATACAATTTAACCCAACCATTTCAACTTATAAAAAATTTCCCAGACTCTTTCAAATGGGATTTAAAAAACATAATATCATCATAAATATTTTACTTTAAATAAAAATAAATTGGATAATGCAATTTATCTTTTATTTTTACTACTATCAAAAAAAAAATTATCATGTATTTCTTTTAACTCGTTTGTATATTTGTATAATGGGTACATTTTAACTTATTTAATACTTCCTGTATGGGTGTCTCGTTTTAAAAACGTAGGGAAATCCTTGGAGATTCGTATTCGTAATCGGTAATTCGACATTCATAGTCAGAACATTATTTTGGTAATCAGAAAAAGTCATTCGCCCACTTTCAATGTCAAGAGTCAAGTGTGAAAAATAGATTATGTTTGCGTCTACTTCAACCAGATCACGTCTTATGTAAATATTATGATTACAAATACCTTTTCAACGAAATATTATAATAAAAGTTAATTGTTTCTGGCTGATGTGAGTTTGCACTTTCAGTTTGCTTCTGTATTTATAAAATAAAATGTGAATTATGGTTTTGTTTGGAATAATTACTTGAGAATAATAATTATGATTGGGATCCAAAATAATACCTAACCTAATCCTAATCACTGTAAAAACCTAATAACCGGTTTTGCTTTAAAAAGAAAAACCGGTTATAACCGGGACAAAATAACAACCGTTAAAACCGGTTATTGCGAAGTAAAAAAACCGGTTTTAAGTTAAAACCGGTAGGTTTTTCCCATCCCTACATTTTGGAACTACTAATGAAATAAAAAATTTTAGTAGTTCCAAAATGACACAAAATCTAGGCATCGGATAAAAAAGTTTATTTGAAGTAAATGCATTTTTTTGTTCTTCTTAATGGCGGTACGGGCTCGTTTTTTTAATATTGTATTTAGTTACAGAGTAATTTCCACATATTATTATATTTTTCAAATTGGACTCTGTACCGCCATTCTTTATTATATTACGAATACGTGTGCCAAATATCTCGAAAAAAATATTCAAAATTACAGCCGCAATCTTGGAACGCGTTTTTGCTACCTGTTGATCGCTACTGTATCACCTTAATAATAGTATCCCGGTTTATACCACTAACATGGCTTTGAGATTATAGCAGTGTAGTCTGCTATATCTAGGGCCTACGGTATACAAGGAAGGTCAGGGCCAGTGCTACGCTTCAACCGCCTGCTATTACCCCTGGTTTTGCCCAGGGTACTCATTTTTATTCAGGCTGAGTCGACCTGGAGCCTATAGGCATTTAAAAATGTCTAGATGTTCTTGCTGGCACTGTGTTTCGAACACCGGCCTACCTGCGAGGAAGTCAGACATGCTACCGCCTGAGCTATCCGGGCTATCTTGAACTATTTATAAATTACTAAGTAGCCTGAAACTAAAATTCTAACAGCCCTCATCAAACAAAAACTCACTCAATTCACAGAGAAAAAATTGGGGACTACCAGCAAGGACTCATAGAAGGCAGATCCACTACAGATGCGATCCACATAGTTACACAATCGAAAAATGCCACGAACACAACATAGAACTTCACATCCTCTTCGTAGACTTCAGACAAGCCTTTGACTGTATTGAAAGAAACAAATTATTTATTGAAATGAAAAATCAAGATATACCAGCAAAATTAATCAGATTAACAAAAATGAACATGGATGGATCTCGAGCTAAAGTAACAACAGAAGAAGGTAGCACAAAATCAATTGCAATAGAAACAGGAGTGCGACAAGGCGATTCCCTGTCAACCACATTATGCAACATAACAGTAGAAGGAACAGTCAAGGCCAGCAAAATTAAAGGAACTATAGCCCACTCCTCAACACTAATAGTTGCAATGCAGATGATTTAGTTCCTATGGGAAGAGACGAGGAAAGATTAAAAGAAGCAGTAACAATCCTGGCAAAAGAAGCACGGAAAAGAGGTCTAGAAATTAACCAAGGAAAAACAAAATATCTACTCTGCTCTAGAAGAGAAGATAACAGGACGAGAGAAATCAAAATAGAAAACTACACTTTTGAAAGAGTCCAACAATTTAAATATTTGGGAGTAATAGTGAATGGCCAAAACAAGAGAAGCGAAGAAGTAACGGAACGAATACTAGCAGGCAACAAAACATACTGCAGATATCATAGGCTTATGAAGGACAAGAACTTATCCAGAAATACAAAACTGAAAATATACAGAGTTGCAATCAGACCAGTAGTTAGGTACGTACGCAGCTGAGACAATGTGCCTTACGGAAAAAGATGAAGAAAAAATTGAGAATATTCGAAAGGAAAATCCTCAGACGGATTATGGGCCCGATAAGAATGGACAACGGAGAAATGAGAAGAAGAATGAATCATGAACTAAGAGACAAAATGAAGGGAGAAGATATAGTTAGATTTATTAAAGCACAGAGGCTGAGATGCCTGGGACACATAGAGAGAAGGAAAAACGACTAACTGATTAACAAGATCACCAAATGGAAACCAGAAACTGAAAGACCAAGGGGAAGACCCAGAGAGAGAGATGGGAGGACCAGAGGTCATGAGAGACATCAAAATTCTGGAAGTGAGAAACTGGAGAGAACTATGCACATATCGAAATGAGTGGAAAAAAATTGTAACGAAACCCAAGACATACAACAAACTTTGACAACATACAAGTGGAATGCGGAGTGATTCACCGCAATAAGCGAATCTGAGAGCTCTAAGTAAGAGTGGCAAACATTCCACCCGGAATGAAAAGTCCTGATGATGATGAAGTAGCCTGAGCTATTTTTTCTTGTTTATATAAAACTTTATATTTTTTTAATCAAAACTCAAGTTATACTTTAAAAGGCATTGGCTTTTTTAGGAGCAGAGAGCCATCACCTTCTTTTATGCAAGCGGGGCACAAATGGCGGTGGATTCATTTTTTTTCATGAGTGGATTTCTCTTAGCTTATCTGTACATGAAACAGAAAAACAAACCATTGAGTATACAGTTGAAGACTTTACCATATTCAATCCTACACAGGTACATCAGGTAAGTTCTTCTTCTTCTCGTAGCACTACAACCTAGGGTAGGTCTTGACTGACAGCACAACACTCTTCAATCTCGGACGATCGTCCATGATAGTTGAGTCAGTAGGCAGCCCCATTGTTCTTAAATCTGACTATATGTTATATGTCCATCATATTCGCGGACGTCCTAAGGCCTTCTTCCTGTTGGAGCTTCCTTTCAGATTAACTTGGCAAGGCGTTTATTAGGAAGTATATGAATATGGCCTGCCCATCTTAGATATTGGGATTTAATCCATTCCTTTCTACAGGGGGATGCATTAAGAATGTCCAATCTCTGAGTTGCAGATTATAGACCTCAAAATATTAAGATTTAATCCAATTCACTTAACCCGCGAGTAGTCGCGCCGTTAGATAGAATCTCACAATGTATCCTTTTTCGCGATAACTTGATAAAAAATTTTGCAATTTTGAAAAAGTTTCGTAAGTGCCTTGAGGAAGGGTGTAGTAATGCGTAGGTATTTTTTTCTTCTTCTTCTTTTTGTGGAATTTATGACTTTGGTGAGAGCCAATTAGCTTTAATAATTGTTAGAAATAATATTTCTAATATAGCAAGTAAATAAAAATACTATAAAATAAAAATTTGTTGTAAATTCGTACTTTCTCCTCCTCCTCAGTCGTTTCCCCATTGCTGAGTGTCGTGATTCCCTATAATACGAGCAACTATCTCTTTCCATCGGCTTCTGTCCTGAGCTTCCCTCATGGATTCAGAGAATGTTTTTCCACTGGCTTTCTGTACTTGATCCGTCCATCGAGTAGGTGAGCGACCTCTACTTCTGCGCCCTTCAACGTTTCCCGAAATTATAAGTCTCTCAAGATTATCATCACTTTTTCTTGCAATACGGCCGAAAAATTTTAAGACGGTGGAGAGGCAAATAGAGGAAAGTCGAGTCTGAATACCCTTTCAAATGAGCTATCACATGGCCTCTATTCTCATTTAAAAAAATCATCGATTACGTCATCAAGTCCAGATGGATGACGTCACTAGTATGATATATATGCAAAAAAAAATTTAATTTAAAAATAAAAATCGACCTGTTTCGGGATTTTTCTTAAAGTCGCCGGTTTACGAAATAATGAATTTATGCGTTACTTTATGGACGCACTGTATACTTATACAATGGTCCAACAATAAATCTATTAAGAGATTATGAGTAGTTCTATTGAATTCTAATTCTTTTTCCAGCAGATCAGGTAAGTTGCACCATATAAAAATGGTCCAACATATTTAGTTGATATACAGAGTGGGGCAAAATTATGGAATTCATTATTTTGAAAACAATTTATTTTGGACAAATATCCTGGAGTAAACAAAAATTTATTTTATTTTTCAATTTGAGCATTTGCTACTAGGCCTGGATCGCGCGTAGCAAAAAACTTTTTTAATAGCAAGCTGAAAATTTGTTAACAGCTTAACGGTGTCTAGTTAGACCAACTTTGATGTACGGGAACACTGAAACTGGAGAAGTTTTAATTGTAGAACAGGTTACAGCTTTCGAACGTCAGACTACGAAAACGTTCCATGTATTTTGTCTTTGTCGGACAGAACTTCCAATTGAGGCGTTCTTTGCAAAAACCCCAGTTGTCATTATTTACAACATTGGAGATATTTAAAAAAAGTTATTTAATTGAACCATATAAGTTTACGGAAATTCTCAAATTAGTGATTTATTATTTTGATGATTACACACAGTTTACAATATAAATAACATTATTTTTTCCTTTTGTTTATTTATGAAGGACATTTATTCATTTGACATATGGGGTTTTTGCAGGAATTTTTCATTAATTTATAGGAAAAACGATATTTATAGTAATAACCCAAAATATAAAATGAACGAAAAATAATGGGGTTTACTTATAAAATCACACAACACAACTATTCGAAGGAACTTTAACCTATAAAAACCTACTGACAGCCAAGCGATAAATTTTCCCGCAAAAACACCAATAGTCATTAAAAGCAGCTTTACATCAAGGCTATGCAAGTCTCATGCTATGTAAGTCCGTCGTGCATGGCATATCTCTTGCCTAGCCTGGCCTTTTTACATATCAGAGCTATTTCTGTGCAATTTTAGATACTACTTTCATTGTTGCCAATAGAAGAAATATATCAAAATATTAACTTTAGAACATTAAAAGGGTAAACCCTGTAGTTGGCTGTATACCTTTGTTAAGACAACGTAGAATGAAGTAAACACTTCTGTTGTATATAGGTATATTATAAATTTATTAAAAATTTTTTAAAATTCATCCACAAGGGAGTGGTTGTACAAAACGTTTTCGGTCAAACTGACCATCCTCAGTGTAAACCTGGAAATAAGTGAACCACTTAGATTGAAATGCAAAAGGGTGAAATTTTGACAGTTAAAAAAGAAAATGTGGTTACTTACGTCCAGTGTACAAGTAATTGAAACTAGCCACTTGAACCTTTTACACCTATTCAAGTGGCTAGTTTCAATTACTTGTACACTGGACGTAAGTAACCACATTTTCTTTTTTAACTGTCAAAATTTCACCCTTTTGCATTTCAATCTAAGTGGTTCACTTATTTCCAGGTTTACACTGAGGATGGTCAGTTTGACCGAAAACGTTTTGTACAACCACTCCCTTGTGGATGAATTTTAAAAATTTTTTAATAAATTTATAATATACCTATATACAACAGAAGTGTTTACTTCATTCTACGTTGTATTAACTTTAGAGATTTCACTTGGAAATTTCAGTCCATAATTAAAAATATTCAAATATAAATCACAAATTATTACATCCGATAAATACCATTTAAATTTACACAATAAGGGTTAAGTTTTTTTCTAAACTATAAATTTTGTCATATTGGCAACATGAATTTTGACAGGACTTGCATCAAAATAGCATGAAAAATAGAACATGTTTAGTTTTTCGTCTAGCACAGGAATTGCATGGAAATAGCGCGTAGGCATGCGCAGTAGCGTGATCTGTCTTGCATGGCTCTTGCCTAGCATGAAAATAGCATAATGTAAAACTGTCTTAACAACTATGGTTTTGAAGGGAATTGAGCTTGACATAATATGGGGTTTATGCGGAATCGCCTATATTTTTGTCGCTTATATTTTGGACTACTGTGATTTTAATGGAAGTTTCTTACGCAAGGAACGTAGGTAATTAGTCCTTCGATCCATAGATGGCGATGGTATAAGTCCATTTCCGAAAAAAAAGGACAACTGGGGTTTTTGCAAAGAACGCCTCAATTGATTTGTTAGCCTTTCATGAAACTCTCATGCAAAAATCAGAGTGCTATTTACTACCAATATAATACCTATCATTAGACATGTTCTACGTGTCGGACTTATTAAAATGCCCAACATATTTATCGGACAAACATTTTTTCATATATTATATAATTGTAGGGGACCCCAAGCGGGGATTTTTGCAGTTACTCGAGCGCGTCAGATTATCATATGGGGAGAAACGTGGGACCCTGCAGATGTACCTCTACCATATATTGGCTCTTAATACAGGGGAGTTCGTTCAGGGAAGCCCGAAAAAATCTATCCTTAAAAATACTCGAAATTGTCAGATTAAGATAAGGTAAGTTAACTACATGCAAAAGAGTGTATATTTCACAAATCTGACGATTTGAGTGGGGCGTACGGAAATGTGTGTGTGTTTTGTGTTTTATTGGCACTGGTTTTCACAACCAACTGGCCAGTAAATTTCATAATTGTTTTTTAGACTATAACTTATCACTAACTCAGGGGAGTAATGTGTAGTGTGTGTTGAGTAAGTGTCTTGTTACTTTGCAAAGTCGACGTCATTGCCTTTGCAAAGAGACGCTAATAATTGTATCCGAACGTCTGCGGTCCCTCCGTACGGAAATGGGTGAGTCAAAAAGTTTCACAAAAAAAAAGCGAATATTTCGCGAAATGAACATCAGATCGAAAAACTAAAAACTACGTGTTCAATATTTTTCAAAAATCTATCGAAAGATACCAAACATAACCCCCACGGAGAGGGGTGGGGGTAAATTTAAAATTTTAAATACAAATCACGCGATATTTCGCAAAATAAACATAAGATCGAAAAACTACAAAATACACTTATTCAATATTTTTGAAAACTATCGAATGGTACCAATCACGACCCCCACGGAAATGGGGTGGGGGGTTACTTTAAAATCTTAAATGGGATCCCCCATTTTTTATTGCAGATTTGGATTCTTTGCATAAAAATATGTAAGCAACTTTTATTCGAAACATTTTTTCGACTTATGGATAGATGGCGCTATAATCGGAAAAAACGATTATTGGAAATGGAAAATTATAAAATGGGAAGTCCCCACTAAAATGGAAAATTTTACTTAACTTTTTTTGGTTTTGGGACCTAATAATCACAACCCAATAGGTTCCCAAAGCGCTCGAGTGACTGCACATTTAGCATACTTTGCTCTCCTACCATAAAGTTTGCTATTGAATAAGCTTAAAAACAACCTGATAGTATTCACAATCATAAACTTGTCAGGATGACACGTTCCACAATTAAAATCACGTTCCACAATTAAAACTTCATGTGTTCCAGTACGTGTACTACTCTTTAAATAATACAATTTTTGGAAAGTCAGAAATAAGCAACAAAACTAAACTCAGAGTATATAACAGCATAGTAAATCCGATAATGACAAATGGGGCGGAAACATGGATTGTCCAAAAGAAACATGAATCAATGATAAACGCGACCGAGATGAAATACATGAGAAGAATAGCCGGAGTTACGAAGTTTGACAGATTCAGAAATGAAGATATAAGAAGAGAGCTGGAACAAGAACCGATAATTAGGAAGATCGAAAACAAACAATTAAGCTGATTTGGACACATACAACGAATGGAGCAAAATAGACTTACAAAGAAGGTACATGAAGCCAAAATGGGAAACAAAAGAAAAAGGGAAGGCCGAGGAAGACATGGATGGACCAGATCCAAGATATAGGTGAAAGGAGACACATCAGTATGATGGATATGAAGAACCTGGCCACCAATAGAAGCAATTGGAAGAAGTGGATAAAAGGCGGAACCCGACATCCGACGCCCTGAATGGCACTAAGGATTATGAGAAAGAAGAAGAAGAAGTGTTCCAGTATTCCCATACATCAACCAACCAGCTTGCTATCAACCAACTTTTTTGGTACGCGGGATCCAGGCCTATACTGCTGATAAGAATTATTAACAATAAACTGTTGTAGTTCAACATTTTAGATGAAATAGTAGCCTCATATTCGTGTTCATGGGCGCCCATACCCATGGGCAGGGGGACCGTGCCCCCCTTAGCTTTTCGGATGCTGTTAACTATATATGATTATCCAAAGTACCGTAAAACGGGGCTACCTGATAAAATTTTTTGAAACTTCCTTCTGCCACCAAATAAGTTAAAGATATTTTTGAAAGTAAAAATTATTGTGATGGTCGAAATGGTCTATAGATAATTTTTCCTTATTAAAAAAGTGTTTTGGCTTCTCCATTTTTGCAAAAAAAAATATTAATTGTTAATTTTCAAGTAGGCCCTCGGTGGGATTACTTGAGAGTAAGCCTTTAAAAACGTAGTATTTAAAATAGCCCCTTTGTAGGGGCTACTTGAAATAGCAAAATGAAATAAAAACCTATTGTGTCTGAGTTTCATTAAAATCGATAAAAATCACGGTTTTATTAATCGTCGTACTTAACGACAGCTTCGGGAATCACATTTTCTAATACTCTTGACAAATTGTCAAAATATGTATTAATCATTTTATGGTCGACTTTAGCTAGACTTTGTTTAATCGACTGCGATATTCTCTTCGACAGCTGTTCTTTGTGCTGATTTAGGAACTGCTCCATCCAATCTGCACAGGTCGATTATTTTTTAAAGTTTTTACTTGTGCACCTTTTCTATTTAAATAGTTTTCAACCAAACTCTATATACTGGAGGGACCAAAGGGAAAACCCCATTCTGAAGCCTTACCAATAGCTTTAACAAGGGCTTTTTCATCTGCATCTGATATCGCAGTAGGATGATCAGGATTTTGGGAATTGAAATTGTTAATTTTTCTATATAAAGTTACATTGGTATTATTCGCTTAGTTGCATTAAAGGAAAACTCAGAAACTCCTTATGGAAAAGTGGTCCCGGTCAAATTTAATGAAAGTTTGGTCAATGATACTTCTTGATGTGTAGATTAAAAAAGTCCATGGCACCTGGGTCTGAATAACTACTATTCTCGAGTTACAGCATTCTGAAGTTATTGGATTCGGGTGCTCGGTTTACGTTAAGTGCACTAATTTACGGTCAAGTGAACGAAAATATTTATTATTAGAAGAAGAGAAACTCATGTTCTTCATACATACTTGCGTGTTGTATATGAATTTATGGTCAAAAATAGTTGGATCGTATTTTAGTCTTCAGAAAACCTCCGAAAAGTCTTCAGAAAACTAAAGAAGTGCGGTATAAAATGTGCTGCTAGATCGATATAAGCATTATCATGTTTTCGTGAATGCTTCTACTGAACAGTGGCGGATCTAGGGAAGATAGGGGTAATTCCACCGGTAACATGTTCCTGAATTAATGAAATAACTTTATTTAACGAAAATGAACGAGATGGAGCCATCAAAACATATTTATAACCAAAGAGCGTATAGAGTGACGAAAAGACGTAAGCCCAGAGCACGGGCGCCCATATAGAAATTTTTAGGGGGGTGGCAAACGTGAAGATGTTGCACATTATATTTTTTATACTTTGAATAACCATATATAATTCAAAGCACCCGAAAAGCCAGGGGGGCCACGGCCCCCCTGCCCATGGGTATGGGCGCCCATGGCTCAGAGTACGATTTAAGGACCAGAGAAAAATCGGGTTTAAATCATCTTCGACTATTCGTATGTTAACATTTTGCTGATTTCGGTTAGATGCATCATACGTCGTGTTAACTAACGACCTATCAGGATACTTAACATTGGGTTGATGTCTTGCAAAGCCTAAAAACCATAACACACTGGTGATATGAGCACAAGTACCTACAGTTCTCGCACCAGATTGACAGGTACAGTAGTACCCGTTAATCGGTTCTTCTACAGGCTCATCTTCATTATTATCTTCATCAACCGTACAGAAAATGAATACTTGGTGTTTTGTAGATTGCCGAAACCTAGAAAACATTCGAACTCTTATGAATCCCGGTTCATCCATATTCTCATCAATTTGAGACTCTTCGTCATTTTCTCTTATTATTTTATCTTGTATGTAAGATGGTGCCAGTTTAATTTGATATATCCAAATCGTATAATCGTAAGGTCTTTTAGGTAGTCTAAGTCGAAAACAGGAAAGTTAGCAAAATCATGATTATGAAGCCTTCTCCATTGACTATTTCTTCTAATCAGATTATCAGTCTCAACTCTAGCTTGTACAACATTGGGAATTAGTAACCTCTGTAATAACTGTTCAGCTGCTTCAGCTGTAGCACCTTGCATGTGGATCGGTGGGTGATACTTATTTAATAGTGCACCAGCAATACGGTAAAAATCATTTAGTAGTTTTTTTGCATGGTGCATGTTTATAGGATTGGCAAAGAATTTAAAGACAGAGCGTAAATGACCATTTCTTTCTTCTACAATCCATCAATTTTTCGTAATAATGCGTGAGTTATTAGCATCTTCAGTTGAAAGTTGCTTTTGTCCACGTGGCAAAAGGGCTGGCATCTTATGTTCGATACCTAGTAATTGTAAAAATGGTATACAATCTCGATATCCTCTGTCTACCAGGAGTATGTCTCCATTTTGGAACCAATCTCTTAAATAATTTCCATCTCTGTTAAATTCATGTTGAAGAATGTTGGCATCATTAATTATTGTACGAATCAGAAAAGTATGGTCCAAAAATCGATAAAATATAGTCATCATGTGCTACAACTAATGTTGGTTTTAAAACATTGTGCATTGAATAATATTGTCGAAATACTTGAAAACAGTTGCTTTTATGTAAGTAGGCATATGTTGTATCTACTAATGCAATCACCTTTGGTTCATTCGGATTCGGATTGTACAAAATATTTGAGTAAGCCGTTACATGTTGCTGAATGAATTGGTTCCTTGGTATTGCTTGGGGCCCAATATTTTGCACAACAGACCTTTGAATTAGTGATCTTCGAACACATTCTACTGTTATACTAACATATTGTCTAGTATAATAACCAAACAAAACCCTGAGAAAACTGTCACTCAAACCTTGTCTCAACTTACATAGAAACATCAGTAAATCTCTTTTATTAATATATCTGTCTTTACCGTTTTTGAAAACAGGATCACAATAAGTAAATAGTTCCTCGAATTGTTCTTTAGTTACTGGAGCCAAACATTGAAAATCTTCATTATCTAAATTATCAATATTTAGACCTTTTATTTCTTTAGCAACGCAGATTCTAAGTTCGCCTAAGAACAATTCTAATTCTGGACCTTTGATTTTATATGGTCGTTTAGTGAAACCTAGACCAGGTAACAAAATATCAGGAACTAGGCCCTTTTCATTTAAATGTCCTACACAGACTCTGACGTCGTAAGGTACGAAAATATTTCTTTTGATAAAAATGTTCACCCTACAAGACATTGACATTCGCTGAATATCATTAGTAGCATTACAAAATAAACATATAGCATTAGCTGTTTGTGTTAACACATTCAGTTTAAGGCAAGTTGGATCCTCTTCAAGTAACGATATTTCATTTCTAATGTAATTATTACAGTTAATGCACAGTTTTGAAGCTTCATTCAATTTCAAGGGTGGAAGATTCAGTGATTCACGTCTTGCGACAGCTATTTCACGTTGGGGCTTTCACGTTGCAACCTAGGCTGACTGTGAGCCATAGTATTGTTTCCAGTCAAATATGATCTATAAATATTTATTAAAGTTTATACTAACAACTAATGAATACTAACACTACTGAACTAACTGAACTGAACTAAACTAACACTATGAACTTTATATAGATACTAATAAATACTAATAACTGAAAAAATAGCTAACAAATGGTATAGTTTGAAAAGATTTTGAAATAAACTTGTGTAATATGTGTTTGATACTTGACAACTCATAGCATCAACAAACCTTTAAACTGTCATTGAGACAACTCAAGTGCTGAAAGTTATGTGCCATCTAGTGACAAATCTGTGTACACTAGTAGCTTTTGAAGATGTAACTTAGTCTTTGCCTATTGCAAATGCGTATAATATATGTAAGTATCAGGATTATATCTAACCATTTAAGTAAATAGACGAAATGACAAATCATATTTCATTTTTGTTTGCTTAAAAAAATACAGAGAGAAAAGTTTATTATGATTATACCTAAGTATGAATATTATAGTTGTTATAAAAATAGCCCTACAACATTATTCTCAATAATATTTTGTATTAAAAAGCTCATCATCATTGGCTGTAGAACCCCTGGTGGACCTCGGTATGTTCGAGAATCAGCTTCCATTTCTTTCTATCCTCCGCCTTGGTTTTCCAATTTCGTACTCTTAACACCCGTAAGCCCTGTTTCACATTATAAGAATTTTGATCGTGCGATGGTTACAATCTACATAGTGGCTCGAGCAATCATATGGAATCTTTCTCCTTTTACCGCTTGAAACGTTCGGTGAAGGGAGAAAGATTCCTCGGGCCACTATGTAAAGTTCAACCATCGCATCGTACGGTCAAAATTCTTATAATGTGAAACAGCCATAACTCATCTTCTCTGGTCCTTAAATCGTACTCTGGGCCATGGGCGCCCATACTCATGGGCAGGGGGGGCTGTGGCCCTCCTGGCTTTTCGAGTGCTTTGAATTATATATGGTTATTCAAAGTATACAAAATATAATGTGCAACATCTTCACGTTTGCAACACCCCTAAAAATTTTTATATGGGCGCCCGTGCTCTGGGATTACGTCTTTTCGTCATTTTTGTTAAATAAAATTATTTAATTAATTCTGGAACATGTTATCGGTGGAATTACCCCTATCCCCCCTAGATCCGCCACTGTTCAGTAGTTTTCTAAAGATAAAGCCGAACTGCAGTTTTGCTGGTATTGCATAACTGAGAAGCATTCATGAAAACATGATAATGCTTATATCGATCTAGCAGCACATTTTATACCGTACTTCTTTAGTTTTCTGAAGACTTTTCGGAGGTTTTCTGAAGACTAAAATACGATCCAACTATTTTTGACCACAAATTCATATACAACACGCAAGTATGTATGAAGAACATAAGTTTCTCTTCTTCTAATAATAAATATTTTCGTTCACTTGACCGTAAATTAGTGCAATTAACGTAAACCGAGCACTCGAATCCAATAACTTCAGAAGGCTGTAACTCGAGAATAGTAGTTATTCAGACCCAGGTGCCATGGACTTTTTTAATCTACACATCAAGAAGTATCATTGGCTAAACTTTCATCAAATTTGACCGGGACCACTTTTCCATAAGGAGTGTTGCCTGCCTTTTTTATACCTTCGCACGGCATTGTTTAAGTCCTCTTGACTATAATTCCGATAGGATCTGCTTCCGACTTTTCTTTCATAAATTCTTACCATTTTCAAATAGCCCCTAAAATGAAATTAAATCATAAAGTCGCCGCCACTGGTGTCAAAATTTAAATTAGGCCTAAAGAAAGGTTAGATTCGGGATTAGGGATTAATGCAAGTTAGGCAAGCGAAATCTTAACAACTTACCGATAGAAATAGCAATTCTGCAAATGGAAGTATTCATCATTATTATCATCATTCTCTTTGCCTTATCCCTATTCGGGGTCGGCTTCCCTAATTGCATTTCTCCACACAATTCTATCTTGGGTCATATCAATGTTAATCCCCTTTACCAACATGTCCTGCCCTATCGTCTCCCCCCAGGTCTTCTTTGGTCTTTCTCTCCTACTCCTTCCAGGAATCTGCACTTCAGCTATTCTTCGTATTGGGTGATTAACGTCTCGACGTTGAACATGACCAAACCATCTTAACCTGTGCTCTCTCATTTTGGCATCAATTGGTGCCACACCTAGACTTCCCCTAATATACAGGGTGTCCAGAAACTCTACCGACAAACGAAGACAGGAGATTGCTCAGATAATTTTAAGATATTTTAGCCCAATTCACCTAGTCCGAAAATGCTTCCTAAAGGAGCTAGAGCTCTTTGAAGATGGCGTCTTGTAAGTAGTTTTTCTTAAATAACTCCAGAACGCTTCTATTGAGAAAAACGAAAATTGGTACACAAATTTATCTTCCAGAGATAAATCGACTCCATGCATTGCGAATTTCTAGTACTGGTCATAGGCTTCCGTTTTGGGTAGGGCAACAATTATTTTATCGCATAACTTTTTTATCTTTAATTTTTAAGCATTTTTGACTCTGGATTATTAAATTGTGAGATATTCTAAAACTAAAAGGTACTCTTGTTTTAGGTCGATAGAATACACCGTTTTCTAGAAAAATCGATTTGAAAATTTTAATTTTTTTGAATTTCCAAAAAAAAATTTGAAAAAAAAAACTATTTAGAAATCTGAAAACTGGTACGTTTATTTATATTTCAGAGATGAATCGATTTCATTAACTGCGAATTTCTAGTACGGGTCATATGCGTCCGTTTTGGGTAGGTCAGCGGTTATTTTATCGCATAACATTTTTGTCTTTCATTTTTAAGCATTTTTGACTCTAGATTATTAAGTTATGAGGTATTCTAGTACTAAAAGTTACTGTTGCTTTAAGTTGATAAAATACACCGTTTTTTTTGAAAATTTTTTTCAATTTTTATTCAAATTCAAAAAACGAAAAATTTTCAATTCGATTTTTCTAGAAAACCGTGTGTCCTATGGACTTAAACCAAGAGTACCTTTTAGTACTAGAATACCTCACAATTTAATAATCCAGTGTCAAAAATGCTTAAAAGTTAAAGACAAAAAAGTTATGTGATAAAATAACCGTTGCCCTACCCAAAACGGACGCCTATGATCGGTACTAGAAATTGGCAATAGATGGAATCGATATATCTCTGGAAGATAAATATACGTACCAATTTTTGTTTTTCTAAATTGAAGCGTTCTGGAGGTATTTAAGAAAAACTAATTACAAGAAGCCATCTTCAAAGAGCTCTAGCTCCTTTAGGAATCATTTTGGACTAGGCGAATTAGGCTAAATTGTCTTAAAATTATCTGAAGAATCTCCTGTCTTCGTTTGTCGGTAGAGTTTCTGGACACCCCGTATACTCATTTCTAATTTTATTTTTTCTTTTCTTTTGCAAATGGAAGTATTCATGTCACAAAAAATGCTTATTTTTGTAATATTTTTCTTTTCATATACGCACACCGGCAAACACATAATCAACAATGATAAGTCGTGGGCAGGCATACTACCCCGATATTTTCAAGAAGCCCCGTTTTACGGTATACAAAATATAATGTGCAAAATCTTTACGTCTGCCCCCCCCCCCCATGAAATTTTTTATATGGACGCCCGTATTAGTGTTATGTATATTTTTAATTTATATCTAGATACTTTTTTATTTTAGATTAACTCCAGCTTTGGCTATGGTATATTTTTTCCAAACCACAATAATCAAACATATGAATGACACCCCCGTTTATTATGCACTCAACAAACGAGTCATTGAAACTTGTCGTACACATTGGTTGTCATTCTTTTTATATCTTCAAAATTATGTTAATTACGATGATGTTGTAAGTATGAATTATATTTTTAATATCAATAATAATAACCTATAAGTTACAGTCAAGTTGATTCTCAGTTAGAGTTGACTATTCCTAGTTCGAGTCAACTCCAACTAAAACGAGCAGTAAGAGTTGATTTGAAAAATCTAACTCAACATTTACTAGTTGAAGTAGACTCTTCCTAACTCTTGTTAGTGAAAATAGATCGCGGGAAAAGAGAATCAACTCTTACTAGTTTGAGTTGACTATGCCTGGATCCATTCAGTGCTTTTTTGATGAGTGCACCTGCACATCTCTTTGTTTTGACTGTTTCAACTACTTATCACGATTTGAAGATATCCAGTAACATTTTATTTCTAGAATCGGTTGTTTGTGTTTATGTTGTTAAAGAATCAACTCTTACTAAATGGCATTAGGATGAGTATACTTTTTCTAGTTGGAGTCTACTTTTACTAGTAAATGTTGAATAAAAAGCTTAATTTTATATTAAAAGCAACTTTTACTAAAACCAGCCGTTTGAGTTGACTCGAACTAGGAATGGTCAACTCCAACTGGATAATAAATTTAACCTTGTAACATATATATTAAATATTAGAACAACTAGAAAAAGAAAAAAGGAAAAGTTTACAGAGCGTAAAAGATTTGCAGATTTGGTATAGCGCATAGGACAGAAAAAGATATTATTAAATCGTTTTCGTTTATGGCCATCAAAGTAGATGTTACTTTTGTAGCTAACCATTTGAAGTGCGAAATAATCAGGAGACATTCGTTGGCCGTTCTGTTCCGGACCTTGGTTAGCTTTGTTAATCGAGAACAAAAGAGAGAAACTTTTGTTTTCTATACTTCCACAAAATTTATTATTTACAACTAAGTGACTACAGCTGTTTCGGCAGAGTGCCTTTCTCAAGTGATATAATTTACAATGTGTTTGCCTTTTTAAGTCTTCTTAGAGAAAGGCACTCTGCCGAAACAGCTGTAGTCACTTAGTTGTAAATAATAAATTTTGTGGAAGTATAGAAAACAAAAGTTTTCAGTGTTTTATTGTGAGATAAAATGAACTTCCATCAAGTAACGGTCGAATCCATCAATTATAGAGAGAAACTTGTAAGTCATTTCTTGAAATTTCGGGATTTTGGTTGATTTGAAAGGACTTAAAGATGATTGGTATATCATATATCTAGCTATGTATTATAGCAAACTCACCTGTATTTCGAGTTAAACCGTTGTTCTATGTTCATTTCTATGTCGTATTCATAAGCTTTTTCTTGTATCGTTCTTAATATGAATGTATATTAACTGTAGTGGCTCTATTTCATCTGAATCCTTTTTGATAATGACCAATTATATTTTCAGAGTATTCTAACAATATATCGCAGCTGTATTTTATTCTAACTTTAACTCTCACTCTTGGATATTATATTCGAGCTCGAAACGCAAGTCTCTAATTTTCAACTTATATAGGGAAACCATGATCACACAATTTATTTACGAATCTCACTTCTCACACCAATGTTATGTTTTTATTTATTTATTAACTTTCTTTTAATTGAAAACACTTAATTTATAGTCTTCATTTTTAATTTATTTACGCACTAAAACGTCGAAAAATCGATATTATGACTAAATCTGGTTCATTCAAATCCTCTCTTATATACGCTACGCTTCTGAAGTCTAGAACACCATGGAAGGGTAGTCGTGTTCCACGTTTATCTCGTTGATTCTACAGATGGAGAGTAAGGCTCACGTTGCAAGAAATTAACTTGCTTTAAAATGAATGTGTATTTATTAATTATGTACCCCTATTACTTTTAGTGTGTCATACCGAGCTGGTATTTATCAGCAGATATGCAGTTGTTCATAATTGCTAATATAATCTTAATACCATTATCTGTAATACTTGCGAAAAGCAGCAAAAACTTCAAATTAGTAATGGGAATTTGCTGGACATTAAATATATTATTTACTGTATTACCCTTAGCTGCTAGACTTATATGGACAGAATACGACAAGTAAGTTTAATATTTTTTTATTAAGAGCGTAGGCGCAAAATTTCGGGCCAATGCTTTTTAAATGCATTCATTTTTTTTCGAATCCTGAGAAAACTAATAAGTATTTTACTGAAGACTTACAGGGTAAAAAAGAAAAGAATATTTAGTGTGATTTTTAATTTCAAATATCTCATTCAAACGAAACGCTGTTTATTCTAAGGGACTTTTAACCCTCGGTAATAATTCTCGCTAATCTTTCACTCTGCGCTTAAATTTTCTAAAATATTTATTAGCTTTTTCAGGATTCGAAAAAAGTTAATGCATTTAAAAAAGCATTGGTTAGAAATTTTGCGCCTACGCTCTTAAAAATAATTTTTTGTGTATAAACAAGTATTGTCGAAGCGAAGATCGGTGGAATATGCGCATTTTATCAATGAAATTCGATATTTTTAAGATATTCCAGAAGCCGCTACAGATAAAATGTTTTAACGACCTATTAATCATTCATAATTACTCAACGAATATTAGTACAGTTAAAATAATTAAGACGATAACCGGACAACATTGATTTAATGAGTAAAATTTAGTTTTTTTTACTTTAATGACAAAAAAAGCAAGCCATTAGCAGAACCCAATTAAAAATTATTTTGCACATCTTGAAACATTATTTGGTTGAAAAATCTCATTTTTGTTGGCAAAAAAAATATATTAATTTGTTTGGACTAAATTACAGTTGTGCTTATCTTAAAAAGGATATGTTACTATCAACATTCGCACAGTGTTGCCAAACTGAATTTTGTTATTTTGGGTGTAAATTTTTTCCACGGATCTCCGAGGGTACATTACTATACTACCATAAATATAATAAAATGTATACTAGTAAATCCATGATGACTTCAATTCTTACTATCCATTGTAATTCTTTATTATAACCTTATTGACAACAGTGTAACAGGAGAATTGAGAAAACACTACGTAGTCTGGGCTGATTATTGGAGAATAGGCCATTTTTGGGAAAAGTTATTTACCAGCAATTTTATTGCTCGAATCGAATTATAACATCCTATATATTAATAATATAGGTATGCAAAGTCCTCAGATAGTGTGCTACTTTTTTATAAACAAAATGGCGCATGGCTCTATAACTCCGAAGATTTTAACTTTACAACAAAAACAGTCAAATAAAAATTCACCGTGATTAAATTCTGCGTAGAGACGTGTTTTTCCCGATCTGCTCCGACGAAAATTTTCCTCGGAAAATGCGGGTTTTCCCAACAAAATCTTTAATTTTCAAATAAAGTTTTAGATAAGTAATTATCTACCAATAATTAAATAATTTGGTGACTTAAAAGCCTTCTTGGTTTAGATTATAGTTCCAGAAGCTGGTGAAAATTAAACGAATATTTTAGCAACAATTCAATTGTTAATTAAGAATTTATGGTCGCAATAATAACCAAAATAATTATGATACACTGATTAAACTTTGAAATCTTTTATTTATCTATTTAACATTTTGTCGACAAAATATAAATTTTTTATTTTTTTGCATAATCTTTAAATGTTTTAAAAAAAATAGTTATAAACAAATTAACGTTTCTCAGAAAGTTTTTATTATATTATAATTTTAAAAAATATCTTGAATATGAATGCTTTAAAACTTTTTTGCAACCATTTGCAAAAAAGTTATGAAACAGCAAAGTAAACATACGATTACTACGGCGTTTATAATTTTTTTAATTCTTTCAAAGCGTAGAAGTGAGTTTAAATTACAAGCTAATTATTTACAAAAAAATATCGATTATAAGTTTAATGGTTATATTTTAATTAAAGATTATAAATATATTTTTTTGTAATTTACACGCGCGAAAGTAGAATAATACAGTACTGTAGCTAAAATTTTCACTCGGTGCGACGACCGGCGGCCGCGCGACGTACACTTTTAATAAATAATGTATGCTGCGTGTCAGTCGCTTCGAGTGAACATTTTAGCTCCGACTCTGTATCAGGCCTACTTTTGCGCTAAAAATTACAAAAAAAAAGTATTTTTAATCTTTGATTAAAATATAACCATTGCACTAATTTTTGACATTCTTTGTGAGTAATTAGATTGTACCATAGACTCACTTTTAAGCTTTGAAATAATTAAAACAAATTATAAACAACGAAGAAATCGTATATTTACTTTGCTGTTTCATAACTTTTTTGCAAATGGTTGGATAAATTTTTTAAAGCATTAATTTTCAAGACCTATGAAATACGCATTTTAAGTATTTTTAAAATTAGAATATAATAAACAATTCTGAGAAATGTTAATTTGTTTATAACAATTTTTTTAAACATTTAAAGATTATGCAAAAAAATGAAAAATTTATATTTTGTCGACAAAATATTAAATAGGCATCACACCTTTATAATCTTTCTAAGTTTGATCAATGTCTCATGATTATTTTGGTTGTTATTGCGATGGTAAATTGTTAATTAACAATTTAATTGTTGCTAAAGTATTCGTTTCATTTTCACCGGCTTCTGAATTTATAATCTATACCAAGAAAGCTTTTATTTCACCAAGCTATATAATTATTGATAAATAATTAATGGCCCAAAAAAATTATTTGAAAATTCGAGATTTTGTTGGGAGACCCACATTTTCCGAGGAAAATTTTCGTCGGAGCAAATCGGGAAAAACATGCCTCTATGTAGAATTAAATTGGGGTGAATATTTAAGTGTTTTTGGTGTAAAGTTAAAATCTTCGGAGTTATAGAGCAATAATTGAAATAAATACGATTTGTCGGCGCCATTTTGTTTATAAAAAAAGTAGCACACTATCTGCGGACTTTGCATACCTATACTAATAATATATAGGATCTATATTCGATTCCAGTAATAAAATTGCTGGTAAATAACCTTTCTTTGTACTTTACTAATTAGACTAGCGTATTATAACTATTTTTTTTTCAAAATTTAAAGATTATGCAAAAAAAAAAGAAAAATTTATATTTTGTCGATAAAATATTAAATAAGCATCTCATCTTTATAATCTTTATAAGTTTGATCAATGTAACATGATTATTTTGGTTATTATTGCGATCATAAATTGTTAATTAACAATTGAATTGTTGCTAAAATATTCGTTTAATTTTCACCGGCTTCTGGAATTACAATCTATACCAAGAAAGCTTTGATGTCACTAAGTTATTTAATTATTGATTAATAATTAAGTACTTACCTAAAACTTTATTTGAAAATTAGAGTTTTTGTTAGGAAAACCCGCATTTTCCGAGGAAAATTTTCGTCGGAGCAAATCGTGAAAAACATATCTCTATGCAGAATTTAATTGCGGTGAATTTTTATTTGGGTGTTTTTGTTGTAAAGTTAAAAGCTTCGGAGTTATAGAGCAATAATTGAAAAAAATACGATTTGTCGGCGCCATTTTGTTTATAAAAAAAGTAGCACACTATCTGCGGGCTTTGCATACCTATATTATTAATATATAGAATCTTATAATTCGATTCCAGCAATAAAATTGCTGGTAAATAACTTTTCCATGAATTTTGCTAATTAACCCAGAGCAACGTTCCAGCTAGATGTGACACTGTCGACGAAATAATAATAACCATTAAAATACGAATATCCACCAATATTCTAAATTCTAAATTGTTTAATTCCTGCTTCCCTAATTATTTTACATCAAAAGTCATGAGAAACAATTTGTAGAGAACTATCTCTATTTAAAACGAATGTTAGATTTGTTTTACGAATTAAGCAGATTCCAAAATTTTGCAAAAATATAATGCTAACATAACACATTTGCTATTTGCTAACATAACACATTTGCATAAATGCATAACACATTTGCCAGAGTATTATTAGTCCAATCGTGAGAGATTTGTCTCTCAATGATGTCAAATTTTACTAAACTGTCTAACTAGAACTCCCAAAGAAGATATTTCTTCTTTCTTTTTCTTTTTTAACCCATTTCTATCCAACTTTGGACATTGGTCTTCCCCCAAATCTTTCCATATCTGTCTGTCCTTGGCTGCTATTTTCCAGTGAGTTCCTGCAGCTTTTACAATATCGTCTCTTCTTCCTGTCCACGGTCTCCAGTTTTGTATCTCAGCATTCCATCTTTTATCTTCCTGTCCCGCATTGTGACCGGCAAATCTCCACTTTAACCCTGTTACTGTTCCGTAACAGAACAGAACATATAAAGAAGATACATTTAATATTAAATACTATTGTTTCTATCATTGTTTTAGTCCATACGATACACATTCTAGAATTATTGACTACAGCATTGGTATAATGATGGGAATCTATATACGTGAAACGAAGAGTAGCAAATATTTAGTGAAATCTAAGGTAAGTAATTTTTGTACCGGCCGTATGTATTTTACATTCTATGAGTTAAAATGATTGAGCTGGAAGAAATTCCTCTTTGGCGGCAGGTGAGGAGAGAACAGAAAGAAAAAGCAATCAACTGCTTTTTCTTGGTTGCTTTTTTCTCTCTATGTATCAGGGTTGAAATACATTTTCCAAAGATGTCACAAAATAAACACATAAAATAGTTATCCTCACTAAATTTTAGAATGTATTTTGTCAATTATTTGGTTGTTAATATTTGTGTTATACATGTTGAGTGCCGTCAAGCTTTTTTAAATAATCTCACGACTAGTAAGTGTACTAATACAATGTAATATTTTGTACATACAGTAGAACCCCGATTATTCGGGTGCGAATTATCCGTGCTATGATTTTCTATTACTCGAGTCTCGTTTTTGAGCTTTTATCAAAATAGCGTCATCGTAAATCACTTGACGGAAACTCTATATGACGAAAGAGAGACTCATAATGGAAGATTTATTTTTTTCTGTATGTTTTATGGTAGGTACATATGTATGTGTATACGTACATATGTATTATACATAAGAAATACATGTTCGGATTATCCGTGCTTTTCAATTATCCGTGCCACCCTTCGGGGTCGAGGAGCACGGATAATCAAGGTTCTGCTGTATTTACACTTTTGTTTTATCTACATTACAGAATCTTGATAAAGGGATAAAATAATCTCGAAATCTAGACAAAAAGTCAAAAGAGTGTGTCTTTGATATCCTGACCAACCTTCCTACTGCAACCCTAATAAACTAGTAGTGTTATTTAAAATAATCCCTTTGCTGGAGATGACCAGTACTCTACATCCGTTTTTTTCTGCGTGAAGTACAAATTTTATAAATAGCTATTTTGGTATTGAAATAAAATTATATTATTTTACAGATCGTGAATTTTGTTATATGGATTATTGTGCTCACTTCAATGGGTGCTTGCGCTATTCTATATCAAGAGGTTGTTTATTCATTAAGATACTCTCAGACTGTTCAAGCTTTCTACTACAGTTTTTCAAGACCAATCTGGTGTCTAGGATTAAGTTGGATAACATACTCTTGTTATCATGGTTACGGAGGTAAGTCAAAAACTAAGCAAGTAATTTACTCAACATTTTCTAAGATCCCAAACCACAAATTAGTTGTCATAACAGTCATCACTTGCAGATGGTTGTGATGGTGTTGAATTTTTCACCGATGAATGAAAAAGGTTATACAGTTTGCGGCAAAATAAACAGTACTTACTGAAATGAATATTGAAGTGTTTATGATTATTTATATATATTTAGTATACATGACATAGCCTTGCAAACATTAATGACGATGATGTTTCCGATAAAAGAGATGTTAGAGATGCCCTCTGGCACGAAAAAATCTTTAATTCTAGTCCGAAATTCCGGAATGTAAGATGATGGATCGGTCTGCCTCCTTCAGCTTCTCCATATGTAGGTACGCATCAGGTGGCGTTAGGTCTGGTAAGTGTGATGGGTATGGAAAATCACTGCCACGCGAAATAAGGCGATCCCCAAAATGATCGCACAGTATTCGAAGAGACTCCTTGACTGTGTGACAAGTTGCCCCGTCCTGCTAAAACCATTGTTGATTTTAAGCTTGGACCGTTTTCCGTATGACCGAAAACAGTACTTAACAGCACGATAAATTTTTTTTCTGCAAAACTGAGAACCACCTGAAAGCACCTAACATTAACACGACATTCACATACGCTATAATGATCTTCGGAAACCACTCAGTACGTTTCGGCGCATTGCGCATGACACATACACGTTTGAGCAGTGTTGCCAATCGGCGGATAATTATCCGATGTGCGTATCTTTTTGAGAGTTGTCGTATCTTCTTCGTATCCTTAAATAAATCGGATAGTTCGTATATTTTTCAGTGTATCTACCAATCTACTACAACAGACTAATAACAAAAATAAACTTAAAAAAAATCCGCTTCTCATTCATATATTCCCAACATCACATTAATTTTCTTTGGTTCCACCCAAATTTCTATAAATAACCTATATATTGGATGAATGTTAGCGACATCCTATACCTTTCATGGTAAATATCTAAGTAGGGACAGATAAGAAGGGACAAAACGACCTGTGCGAATTATTTTGTTTGGAATTTGCATCCACAAATGTTTCCACTTAAGGCATACTGATCCAATGCAAATTTCAAAAACAGGGATTCTGCCGTCCGATTTAATTTATGGGTTTTTAGTCTTTAAACTTATGATAGCTACTGCACGATTTAGTTTTATTTTTATTTCATGTAGTACAGTGCTTAAGTAAACGTCTGTTAAATAAGTTTTGGTTTGTGAAAATACTTTTTTATAATGGATAAATGGTGATATTAAAAAATGAAGCTAATATAATATATTTGTTTCCTAATTTAAAAAAAGTATTTTCATTGATATTCGTTCTACCATTCGTTTTACCAAACCCTAATGTCAACGGTGTAACTAGGAAGATCCTAAGGGGGGTTACAACTACATACTGGAGGGTCTCTTGCTAGGGGAATAGTAATGGTGTTAAGCGTATAGAGCTCAAAGTAATTCCCAATGGGGGGGTTACCACTTGGGGTTACAACCCCAAAACCCTCTGGTTACACCACTGGCTAGTGTAGAAAGGGTTTTCAGTAATGTATTCAATATAAAAACAGATAAAAGAAACCTCTTAAATACATCTACAATTAGGGCTTTAGGTATTGGCGACAAAAGATAGTGTCGGTAATACTGGCTGTGTAAAATTTACACCATCAAAAAAAATGTTACAATGTAACGTATGGCAAAATAAAAATAAGAATTTTGTACTTTATTATATTATGTTTTTTTGTGTGTTTTGCATTACGTACATGTTTAGGTTTTTAATTTTTTCACATTAAACACAAGGGGGGGGGGGGGTTACAAGTACTGGATGGTCTCTGGGAGGTATGGAATAGTAATGGTGTTAAGCGTAGAAAGCTCGAAGCACATCGAAATGAGGGGTTTATAACCCCCCAACCTCCTGGTTACGCCTACGAGCGTATCTTTTCGTGACAAATCGGATCTTTTTCGAGCGATCATCAGATAATCTAGAGAAATGCGGTTGGCAACCCTGCGTTTGAGGCATACTCATTTCAGTACTGTTTATGTTGCAGCATACCGTGTACCTATTTAGTTATACTTTTTCCTTTTATTAATGTCTTCATCAATACATCAATTATGCAAGCTAAACATTGCCATGAAGTAATTCTACTGCATATAAATCCCGAAAAAAATGTATCGTAAGATTCTCGACCTTATTTTTTCGTGCTATAACCACATGTTTCTTTTATTGTATATTTACACTTATATATTTGCAGGAATAGTTAACTGGATCCTAAGCAGACCAATCTTGCAAATAACGGCCAAGTTGTCTTACTGTATGTATCTTGTACATGGAATTGTCTTAACGCTCGTTTCTACGCAGTTTAGTACTAGGTTAACTTTTAGCCATTATAATGCGGTAAGGATAAAATATTATTTAAGAACCGTAAAATAAAAAGATATATGTATTTGCGAAATATTGTATACAGTATTTTTAATTGGTAAAGAACATTACCGAAATTTATTAAAGGTTGAAACTAGCACATTCATGTTGGGAAGTGCCAACAGAAGTGAATACTTGTTATGGAGGGATATTACTATTTATGTAGGTTAAAGAAATTTTACTGTAAAAATAAAATAAAAATTCCATTTTTATTCAATAAATTATTCAGTATTCCATTATTTAAATTTTACTGTATTTGGTTCTATTCGATTCGATTCTATTCGATTCGATGCCATTCAATTAAATTGGATTATTGGTTATTGGATTATTGGTTATTTAATTTTATTTAGTTTTTTATTTTATTAAAAAGTACAGTATGTCCCTGTAAGTTGTATCCATATGGAAAACATTTTTATTATTAATTTTAGGAAAAAAATTTAGTCTTCATAAAAAGCTCTGCATGGTCCAAAACCTAAGACCTTATTTTTTCCATCAAATATCATATTTTTGGAATATTATACGAGGTATATCAAAAATATCTATTATGAAAAGTTGTTTGGAATTAAAAACTATATTCTAGTATGCAATTATATCCTTCTAATTATTTTTTTTTTGAAAAATTATGGATAACTAACATTATTTTCAGTATATTGTTCTGAAGCTATTTCTTTGTGGCATTTTTACAATCAACTATTTTTAATGGAAAACGAGCCACAATTTTACCAAAAAAATGATTTTATTAACGTTTCGAAGCCCAAATCGGGTTTCGTTTTCAAAATACAAAACACCACTAAAATAAACAAAAATGTTGTTGCTAAGTAAAAAAATTCTTCTAATAATTTATTTAATCTGACTCATTTATAGTGGCAATTCAGACGTATATTATACATTTTAAAGTAGAAGACTTTAAAATGATATCGCCAATATTTATGAGTTGCGTTCCTGGGACGACTGTACTAAAAGATAGTTCATTCGATTACATGAAATCTATCCCAACTCAAGAATATCCGTCACAAAAAAATCATAGCATGTGATCTGTCTTTAAAAAGACAACCAAATGCAACGATGACAGTACAATTCTCGTGTTAGAGATTCCATAGTAAATCACGAGGGAAAGCCAGGAAAAAACCTCGTGATACTATCCCGACATCGTAAGTATTTGGTCTTACATTTAATTTACTTTCAAAAAACGAATACCAAATTCTGACTTTAAGATGTTTAAATTATAAAAAATATTAATAATACATAGATACAGTAGGAAAAATGAAAGAATACCCATGAACGAACATATAAAACACGCTGTATTTTCCTGTCACCGTGTGATACAACAAATTGGCCAGCGCAAGTACATGTAATAAGTATTGTTACATGTACTTGCACTGGACAATTTTCTTTGTGACACGGTGACAAGAAAATACAGCGTGTTTTATATGTTCGTTCATGGGTATTCTTTCATTTTTCCGACTGTATACAATCAGTAATACTAAAATATAAAATTTGTACTAACTCGATATGTTATTGACTTACTAATCGTGGTATTTTCTTTCTATTGACTTCCTCTTTCAGTATGGGTAGAGTTCAGTGGAGAGATTCAAGTATAGTCCTGAAAGAATCAGATAGTAAAAAGAGAAAAATCAAAGAAGCGGCTCTAATTATGCTAAATGAAACCAATTGTGTCGCAAATTCCTCGGTAGAATGCAGTAGGATGTGATTACCCATATTGAAAGAGGAAGTCAATAGAAAGAAAATACCACGATTAGTAAGTCAATAACATATCAAGTTAGTACAAATTTTATATTTTAGTATTACTGATTGTATATCTATGTATTATTAATATTATTTATAATTTAAACATATTAAAGTCAGAATTTGGTATTCGTTTTTTGAAAGTAAATTAAATGTAAGACCAAATACTTACGATGTCGGGATAGTATCCCTGGTTTTCCCTCGTGATTTACTATGGAATCTCTAACGCGAGAATTTTACTATCATCGTTGCATTCGGTTGTCTTTTTAAAGACAGATCACATGCTATGATTTTTTGTGACGGATATTCTTGAGTTGGGATTGATTTCATGTAATCGAATGAACTATCTTTTAGTAAAGTCGTCCCAGGAACGCAACTCATAAATATTGGCGATATCATTTTAAAGTCTTCTACTATAAAATGTATAATATACATCTGAATTGCCAATATAAATGAGTCAGATTAAATAAATTATTAGAAGAATTTTTTTACTTAGCAACAACATTTGTGTTTATTTTAGTGGTATTTTGTATTTTGACAACGAAACCCGATTTGTTCGAAAAATTGTGGCTTGTTTCCCATTAAAAATGTTGATTATTTTCAGTTATTTCAATTCCGATATCTCTTTTATTATTAATTTTACGAAAAAAAGTGATTCTTAATAAAAAGTTTTGCATGGTCTAAAACCTAAAATACAGATGATGTCAAATTTTATCAATTTTATACGAGGTATGTCAAAAAATATGAATTTCGCTTAAGAGTAAAATACGTTTATTTTTCACAATATCGAAAATTGTTATTATGAAAAGTTATTTAGAATTAAAACTATGTTCCAGTATGTAATTACATCCTTCTAATTGAAATATTCTGAACTATAAAGGTACTTTACTTTTGATCTAAATTTATCGTTTTTGACATATCTCGTATACAATTGATAAAATTTGATATAAGATGGTTGTATTTTAGGTTTTAGACCATCCAGAACTTTTTATTAGGAATCACTTTTTTCAAAATTAATAATAAAAGAGTTATCAGAATTGAAATAACTGAAAATAATGTTAGTTATCCATAATTTTTCAAATTTTTTTTTAATTAGAAGGATGTAATTGCATATTAGAATATAGTTTTTAATTCCAAACAACTTTTTATAATAGCAATTTTCAATATTGTGAGAAATAAAGCTACTTTACTCTTGAGTGAAATTCAAACTTTTTGACATGCCTCGTATAACATTCATAAAATTTGATATCCGATCGTTGAATCTTGGGTTTTATACCATGCAGAACTTTTTATAAAGAATAACTTTTTTTCGTAAAATTAATAATAAAGTTTTCCATATGGATACAACTTACAGGGACATACTGTATAATCAAATAATTGAAAGTTTTACTTTAATAAAATTCTCTAAAACTCTCTGATAAAAACTCTCTCATATTAAAAAAAAATCATCGATTACATCATCACGGCCAGATGGATGAAGTCACTAGTATGATATATATTATATATGCTCAAAAATCATAATTTAAAAATAAAAATCGACATGACTTATTTCCAAAATTGCCCATTGACGAAAAAAATTAATTTATTCCAATCTTTACGTGCTTACTGTATAACTGTCCGTTAAAATAAATACATTTTAAATAAAAAATAATATTAAATCGTAAAGATCTAATTTTTGTAAATATGTTTTAGTTCAAGTCATGGTGTGCATTTTTTATAGTAACACTGGGTTTCTCATTCATTTGGACCTTAACTTTTGAGTCTCCTCTTGTAATAGTAGAGAAATATGTATTTGGAGGAAGGGCGCATTCTAAGAAACAGAGACACGCTGATAATAATAGTAAGTATGTTACAAAGAAAATGGCAGGGGAGCAAAGTATGCTAAATTTGCAGTCACTCGAGCGTTATGGGGACCTATTGGATTGTGAATATTAGGTCCTAAAACCAAAAAAAATTAAATAAAATTTCCCATTTTAGTGGGGATTTTCCATTTCTTAATTTAATTTTCCATTTCCAATAATCGTTTTTTCTGATTATAGCGCCATCTATCCATAATTCGAAAAAATGTCTCAAATAAGAGTTGCTTATTTTACCTAAAGAATCCACATCTGCAATAAAAACTTGGGGGTCCCATTTAATATTTTAAGGTAGGTAGGTAGGTAGGTTATATACAGGGTACCAGGTTTCTCCCCATATGATAATCTGAGGCTCTCGAGTAACAGCAAAAATCCCCGCTTGGGCTCCCCTACCATAATGTTTTTATACAGGGTGTTTATAAATAAGTGTGACAAACTTTAAGGAGTATTTCTGCATGAAAGAATAATGACACGTTGCTCTATAAACGTATGTTTTGTTTTGTTTCTCAGATACGGGGTGTTGAAATTATTTCTTACAAACTGACGATTTATTTATTGCGCTAAAACCAGTTAAGATATGGAAATGAAATTTGGTGGGTTTTATGAGATAGTTATTCGGAATTTTTTGACATACAATTAAGAACTTTATATTCATTATTGGCGTGCATACGGATTCTGATCGGAATTTTTTTAAGAAAACAATAGTACGACACTTAGATATTTGAATTCCTCATTCAATTTGTGACAAAAATCATCTTACCTTTTTTTTCATACAATGCGTCATTTTTATAATAAAACATCTTACCACTTACAAACTATTCGAAATAAGGTTCGTAGAAACTCATTCGGAATAGGGTACCTACCCACATAACAATTTCATGTTCTTAGTAGATTCATAGAACATACTTTTCAGAAAAAGTATATACTGAGAATGTGCGTAATTACCATTGCGAATGTGCAGAGCAGATACTGAGTATATACTACATTACAGTACTTAAACGTTCTATGTATATACTTAGAATGTACTACCGCACTTCTTTTCAGTATATACCAAGAATGTTCTTTTTAGAACATTCCAAGGACGTGCTATAAACCTTCTATGTGTATACTTAGAACATACTACCGCACATCTTTTTAGTTTATACCAAGAAGGTACTTTTTAGAATATTCCAAGGAAGTGCTATAAACCTTCTATTTATATACTAAGAACGTACTACCGCACATCTTTGTATGGGAAGAATATTATATTTTTAAGAATATTCTAAGAAAGTGCTATCAAGTGCTATATTGCTTAGAAGTATGTTTTCAGCATCATCTAATCTCATCTTAGGTTCTACTGGTTCTACCAAATATCTATTTACATATTTTAATTGCAAATGAGAATGTAGTTAGTACCTACATTCTACAATATTACTTAAAAAGTAAGTACATATTTATAAATTTTAGTTATTTATATAAATCATTATATAATATTTAGCTAAACTAAACTATGCATAATAAGTAACTAAAATTTATATAATACTTATATGTACTTACCTATTTAAGTAATATTGAGTTATCAAAATAGATTATATGTATTTTGAAGCACCGCAAACAAAATAAACAGATTATGTATGTTCTTTAGTCCTAGTCCTACTACTACATCATTCGCCTTCATCCTTAACACTGCATAGATCGAGATCCATAGATGATACAAATAATGAAATAATGCCTGTTTTCTTTTTCATATTTTACGGTTTTTTCCTATCCCTGATCCATTCAGGTAAGAATAGAAATGGTCAGAATATGATGGGGGAGGGGGGGGGGTTATGAATGTATTGTGGAATAACAAAATCGGTGTTGCCAAACGGAGAGAAATTTCCCTTTTTGCGGGAATTTTCAACATAAAAGGTGATAAAGGGAAAAAGTTAACTCAAAAGGGAATTATTGTTCCAGTCCAAATTGTAAAATATTAAGAAAAATTCAAAATATTTGAAAATAATTCAACATATCTTCTCAGATTTTGTAAACAGGAGGGAAGTTTTTTTTTATAAAAGTGGGAATTTTTAAGGTAAGTTGACGGAAAAAGCTTACTCGACGGTTGGCAACGCCAAAGCCTTTGGTTGTGCAGTTTGGCACGTTTTGGTTCTGCGAAATGGCCTATTGAATTGAATGTACCTAAATTCAAATTCCAAGGATGTAAAAATACTAATGATTCATGATAAACTCGAAATGGTAAAGTCATTTCAATTATGAAAACGAATTTTTAATAGTATCTATGTAAACGTTAATACAATTAATGTTTAAACTTTTTTACCCTACAACAATTTTGAAATGAAATTCGTCCAATACTACCTACATACATAAATTTTATTAATTATGTATTCTAAAAAATAACGAAGTTGATAATCTATAAGGCTAATATTATAATTCCTATACATACAAATTATTTTTAAGATATTTTAAAAGTATCTACTTATAAGTATGTGTTAAGAATGTACTTATAAGTATGTGTTAAGAATATTCGATAAAGGTATATTCTAAGAATAAACTTTTACGAATATTCCGAGATCCTACGTACACGAATATACTTAGTATATTCGGTACGAGAATATACTCTGAAGTATATGCAAAGAACATGAAATTTAGAATGTTTTTTAAGGTAGATGCTATGCTTGTACTACACATATACTAAAAAGAATATACTCCGACGAATGTTGGTAGTATATGCTTAGAACATGATGCGAACATCATTGTTATGTGGGTACTTTGTTAGAGTTAAGATGTTTTGCATAAAAATGCATTTATATTTTTTGCATAAAAGCGGTTAATCGTATGAGAAAAAGGGAAGATAATTTGAACTAGGAATTCAAACATGATTTTTAGTTTGAAATATCTCAGTGGCGTACTATTTTTTAATTCAGACCATTACCCGTATGCACGCCAATGATGAATATAAAATTCTTATTGTATGTCAAAAAATGCCCAATAACCAAATTTCGTTTTCATATATATCTCAACTGGTTTCAGAGCACTAAATAAATCGTCAGTTTGTAAGAAATAAAATTCATATTCGTTATGTTTAAAATAAATGTTTATTTCAACAAAATTCCATTATTTATTTTTTAGATAAAGGACCAAAAACTGCCTGATTGAAATCTTAGGAAACCTATTTACTGGATGTTGTTCTGAAGCTATTTCCTTGTGGCATTTTTATAATTACGTATTTTTTTATGGGAAATAAGCCACAATTTTACTAAAAAATGAATTTATTAACTATTTACTGGATGTAAGAAAAATTGTAGAAATTTATGTTTACATTTACACATATTTTTGTAAAAAAATATTTTAAATAAAATTATTTTTGTCTTTTTTATAGTTGTAAATTTAATTTGGACGAAGCTGAGAAGATAATCACTACACTAGTGGATTTTCAGAAATTCGAATTTTGTGCCAGCCATTTTTGATACTAGGATTTAGAGATCTTAAATGATTATCTTTTAGTTTTTTTTTTTTCAAAGAATTTAGCCCTGTCAATGTATAAACTCAAATAGTTCATTCACTCACGGTAAAATATTGCAAAACCTCCAAATTTTAAAAAACTGCTTGGATTGACATAAAATTTGACATACTACTAACATGTCAAACTACTGCTAACATGTCAAAAATAAAAAGTGATATTGTGCCGATGTGTGCTTTTTCCCAGGGGGTGAGGTTCACTCCTCGGGAGTGAAAAAATAACGTTCAAAATAAATCCGGAAATGGATAAACTAATTTTAAGCAACTTTAGTTCTAGAGAGTTTTTTACTTTTCGCGTTATTTACGAGTGACTATGTTAATTTCTCAACAAAAAATCACGTTTCTAGACAATTAGTTGAGACATATAACTCACAAAGTATTCTATCGAAAAAATATAAAAAAAAAGTGAAAAAAATGGTGTACCTATGTATGAAGTTCAATGGCCGGATTCAGGAAAACTAACCACAAACAACGGCATGATGTATTATGTTGGTAACAATGATCCAAGACACCGATATGGAGTTGCCATACTTGTAGACAAAGAGACAAACAAATCTGTCGTTGGTTTTAGCCCCTACTCAGAGAGATTGTTGATGATTCAGTTGCAAACATTCTCTAAGAAGATAAACGTTGTCCAAATATATGCACCTACTGCAGACAAAGATGAGGCCGAGATAGAAAGGTTCTACATGCAATTGAACGAAATCATAAGATCCACAAAAAAATATGACATATTGTTGGTGATGGGAGATTTCAACGCCAAGATTGGAAAAGGAAAAGTGGATGGATGTGTGGGAGAATTTGGCTTGGGAGAAAGAAATGAAAGGGGGGACAGACTTGTCGAATTCTGCCAAAGCGAGGAGCTGGTAGTAATGAATACATTATTTAAACTACCTAAAAGAAAACTTTATACCTGGAAATCACCGGCGGATTCGGAAGATCACATTGTAAGAAACCAGATAGATTAGGTACATTTTAATCAAATACAGATATAAAAACACTATAAAGTCTGTGAGAACATACCCCGGAGCTGACATAAATTCAGACCATCATCCACTAGTAGGCGTAATGAAGATAAAATTAAAAAAGATCCAAAAACAAACAAATATACCACGATTCGATGTCTCAAAGATAAAAGAAGAACCTATACGTCAGAGTTTAAAACAAGAAATAAATGATAACTTAAATAAAATCAAACAAGACGTGATAAAGACAACAGATGTTAATGACAAATGGAACATAATACAAGAAACGTTAGTAGAGGCAGGAAAGAAAATATTACAGACAAAAATAAGAAAAAAACAGAGATGGATGACTTCAGAAATCCTAGAGTTAATGGAGGAAAGAAGAAAACATAAAGGCAGGAATAAGGCAAAATACAAAGAAATACAGAGGTTAATAATAAAGAAAATAAAAGAGGCCAAATCCACCTGGCTGACAAACCAATGCAGTGAAATAGAGGAATATTCTAAAAAACATAATAGCTTGAATATGCATAAGAAAATAAAGGAAAATCAAATACACAGCGAAAAAAGAAAGATGGCCTTCTTAAAGACATAAATGGAAAAATTATTATAGAAGTCAAAGAGAAATTAAAAAAGTGGAAGGCGTACATAACAGATCTGTTTGAGGATAATAGACAAGAACCGGAAGAAATCGATAGCGAAACGGGACCAGAGATCATAGTGGAGGAAATCGAACAAGCAATACGAAACGCAAAAAACGGAAAAACTATAGGTCCAGACGAAATACCTGCAGAATTACTAAAATATCTAGACGATGAAACTCTACCTGTACTACTGGATCTGTTTAATGAAGTATATAAAACCGGAAAAATACCTCAGGAATGGTTGGTGTCCACCTTTGTAACAATACCTAAAACAATATATGCCAAAGATTGTTCAGACTATAGGACAATATCACTAATAAGCCATACCCTCAAAATATTTCTAAAGGTGATTCATGGAAGATTATACAGAAAGCTAGAAAATGATATGGATGATACCCAATTTGGGTTCCGCAAAGGACTTAGAACAAGAGAGGCATTGTTTGCATTTAATGTCCTCTCTCAAAGATGCTTAGATATGAACCTGGATATTTATTCCTGTTTCATCGACTTCGAAAAAGCGTTCGACAGAGTCCGACATGAAAAACTAATAGAATTATTGAAAAACAGAGATATAGACAGACGAGACTTACGAATTATCATCAATCTGTATTGGAATCAAAAGGCAAATATAAAGATAGACGAACAAGAGTCCGAGAATATTGATATAAAGAGAGGGGTAAGACAGGGTTGTGTACTGTCGCCGCTACTGTTTAACGTGTACAGTGAAGCCATATTTCAGGAAGCGATAGCGGAACTAGGTGATGGAATCTCTATAAACGGAAGAACAGTAAATAACATAAAATTCGCTGATGACACCGTTATAATGGCAGACACCCTTGAGTCGCTACAAGAATTGTTAAATAGAATTAACGATTATTGCATTCGATATAGACTCAAAATAAACAAGAAAAAAACTAAATTTATGATTGTCTCAAAAACACAACATGGAAATGAAAGGTTAATACTAGAGCAAAGCCAAATAGAAAAAGTAAAGACATACAAATATCTGGGAACCTGGGTTGATGACAAAAATGACCAAAGCAAAGAAATTAAAGTCCGAATTGAAACTGCAAGGCAAGCATTTATAAAAATGAAGACACTGCTTACAAACAAAGACCTTCAGTTGCCTCTCAGATTGAGGGCTCTAAGATGCTACATATTTTCTATATTACTATACGGAATGGAAGCTTGGACATTGAAAAGGCAACATATAAGAAAAATAGTAGCGTTCGAAATGTGGTGTTACAGAAGAATGTTGAAAATTCAGTGGGTTCAAAGGATTACCAATGTTGAAGTGCTACGACGTTTAAATAAGGAGTTAGAAATTATGAACAGTATAAAAACAAAAAAACTAGAATATTTGGGTCACATTACCAGAGGAGAGAAATATGAGCTGCTGAGAGTTATTATGCAAGGAAGGATCCAAGGAAAAAGAAGCATAGGAAGAAGACGCATCTCCTGGCTGAGGAACCTTAGAGAATAGTTTAACTGTAGTTCATTACAACTGTTCAGAGCAGCAGCCAACAAAGTGACCATAGCCATTATGATATCCAACCTCCGCTAGGAGATGGAACTTTAAGAAGAAGAATGTATGAAGTCTGTAGACCCGGCAGAATCAGAGTTGTAGCTAATGAAAAGTAGGTTCTTATTCGTCAAATTCCAAATCGAATATTTTAACGTGAAATAACCAAAAAACCCGAAAAAACTTTTCGGGGAAAACGAAAGTATTTAAAAAAAAATTATTTTTGGTTTTTTAAAAGTTTTTAGCATCATAAGTTAGCAAGTTACGTTCAAAATAAAGTTGGTCTCTTTTTTTGGTAAACAAAATCGTGAAAATCATCCCCTAATTAGCATTCCAAATGAAATTAATCGTTACTGCTTCACAAGTTATCTTATTTGGTTGTTAAGGGAGCATCCATAAACTACGTCGTTGAAAAAGGGGTGGGGGGACTTTGCTTATTACGACGGTATACGACAGGGGAAAGAGGGCCATAAGTGCACATCCGACGTCGTTTGAAGTTCACTAATATAAAAAATATACCCTATTTTAGAATGAATAAGAATTTTTATATTACTTTTATCGCATACTTTTCATTTCGTTTTTATCAGTCACAGCCTTAATAATATTGATAGCAGTTTTATACAGACTAACAAACAATAAAACATTGTCCTATGTCGTTAAACAAACGCTTCTTTTCAGAACAACGTCTGGAAGCAATAAATATTAAACTGTTCACTTATTTACTGAATACTCTGTGTGAAAAAATCTAAAAGAATGAATAGAAATAAAATATTCTATTCTATTTAGTTAGTACCCACATAACAATGATGTTCGCATCATGTTCTAAGCATATCCTACCAACATTCGTCGAAGTATATCCTTTTTAGTATATGCGTAGTACAAGCATAGCATGTAACATAAAAAATATTCTAAATTTCATATTCTTTGCATGTGCTTCAAAGAATATTCTTGCACCGAATATACTAAGCACATTCGTGTACGTAGTATCTCGGAATGTTCGTAAAACTTTATTCTTAGAATATACCTTAATCAAATATTCTTAGTATATGCAAAAGTATATGCTTAACACATACTTGTATATACTTTTAAAATATCTTAAAAATAATATACTGTATGTACCTATATAGGAAGAAGAATAATGTTAGCCTATAGATTATCAACTTCGCGTTAAGAATTTATTAATAAAATTTAGGTATTTTGGTAGGAACTATACTGAACTATCTAATTCATTTTTTTTAAACCGTTTTAATTGTATGGTAAAAAAGTTTAAAACTTAATTCTATTGAAGAAAAATGAGAAATTCTCGTTTCGTTTTCCATTGAAATGAATTGAGTTTATACCATAAGTATTTTTACCTATAATTTTCGGGAATCCGGAAACGGCCATTCATTGTCATTCTGACCCATAGATGAGGGTTCTGACCCTTGCATTGCATATTTTATACCTGCACAAGGGAAGGGGGTAGGTAACAAAAGGGCAAAATATGAAAATAGTTTCCAGTCAGTACAGTTCTACAGTTAGGTTAGTACAAGTATTTCAAGCTACAAGGACTAAAACATTTTTAAGAACATAAAAAGCAGCTTGAAAATAATAAATTCATATTGGTACTTCAATATTTCCTAAATATCTAGTAAGTAAAAGTATGTATAATGTATATAGATAGATACCTATAAATTTTAGTAATTTACATACATATTATATATATTTGGCTATTATATAATATATAAGCAGCATTTTTATTTTGATGTGCACATAATAACTAAATATATTACTTATATTTTATATATTATAGGCTACTTACCCATATAATATTTATTATACATAGGTACTTATATAACTCTAAAGTTTATATATTTTATACTTACTTTTTACGTAATATTGTAGAATGTAATAACTACATTCTCATATGCAATTAGACTATGTAAATATAATATATTAGTAGAACCTAGGATGAGATTGGATGATGTTGAAAACATACCTCTGAGAAATATAGAACATCCTTGGAATATTCTTCCTATATACTAAAAATATGTGCGATAGTACATTCTAAGTATATACATAGAAGGTATATAGCACTTCCTTGGAATAATCTTCCCATATACTAAAAATATGTGCGATAGTACATTCTAAGTATATAACTAGAAGGTATATAGCACTTCCTTGGAATATTCTTCCCATATACTAAAAATATGTGCGATAGTACATTCTAAGTATATAACTAGAAGTTATATAGCACTTCCTTGGAATATTCTTCCCATATACTAAAAATATGTGCGATAGTACATTCTAAGTATATAAATAGAAGGTTTATAGCACCTCCTTAGAACCTTCTAAAAAGTATGTTCTTGGTATATACTGAAAAGAAGTGCGGTAGTACATTCTAAAGGCTGTATGACACTATGCATTTTCTTTTATCATTTCTAATATCGTTTCTGATATCGTTTCTTGCATACATTTTCTTGTATCATTTCTTGTACGTACATTTGTGCCCTGTATGACACTATGCAAGTTCTTGTATCGAAAATTGTATGAAATTCGGCACGTGATTGGTCGAAATTTTGATTGTCACCCTGTGTCACGTTATGGTAGTACTGCATACTGCATTTACAGCTACAGCTGATTTTGAAGATTTTATAAAATTTATAAACTTTTAATTAACATTTTAATGTTAACCAGAATTTTACGTTGACTGTTTGAGGTTGATTATTTGTGTTTTTATTTTGTTTTGATATTTGTGCTAAAATATTTGCATTAGAATTATCTTCAGTTTGATCCAAATTAGGAACTATTGTATTTTCGTCTATTAAAAAATTATGCACCATGAAACCTAAATTTATAGTATGAACTTTACTAGGAGCTAAATATATGGTTATTAGTAGAACAGTAGTCCATACCAAACGGTATATTAAGTATCAATAAAAGATTTAGGGGAAGGGCGGGCACAACGGGGTGGACGGGCAAGACGGGGTACCGCGATTGAGAACGAAACCCCCAACTCTATCTACTTTGTACCGTCACAGGTACTTGCAGGAGACGAGCCTCTGTAATTTGATCGAGTTTTAAACCGGTAGTGCAAACAATACCGTTGTAGGCGACTGAAGTGTATTGTGTGACTAACGGACGAGTAGTAGTTGTAATTGTTAAGAGCGATTTAAACTAAGGTAAGTACTGTTAGGTTATTTGCACATTATTTTTTTTTCATTTCAGCTTAACATGTACTATTTTGAGCGTAATATGTCGTAGCGGTTGTTCAAATAAACAATGTTTTAAGAATTTTTTAACACTTAACCTAAAAGTAGTGCAAAGCGGGCTAAACGGGGTAGAGTAGGGTAGGGTAAAATGGGGTACCCCATTTTGCCCTTCCTTAAATTAGGTACTTTGTTTCAGATGGTGTTTAAATACAAACGTGTCACCCAGAGGCAGAGCTGGTCTACACAGTCTATGGAAGGGGCGGTCAGAGCTGTAATCAACGGCGAAATGGGACATTACCGTGCATCGGTTCAGTTTAATGTCCCACAAACCACACTCAAACGTTATGTGAAAAAACGAAAAAATGATCCAGATGTGCCTATTTCAAAAACTATGGGAAATTACAAGCCAGTTTTTACACAGACGCAGGAACAGGAAATCGCTGGTTACCTAAAAAATATGGAAGAACGATTATTTGGGTTTACGATGGAAGAATGCAGAGGTCTCGCCTTTCAGTTAGCTGAATTAAATGGTGTTGATCATCCATTCAACAAAAGAACTCGAATGGCTGGAAAAGCTTGGATGCAAAGCTTCTTAAAGAGACATGCGGAGCTGTCGATAAGAAAACCTGAGGCTACGTCTGGAATGAGAGCTAGAGGGTTCAATAAAGTTGCTGTTTCACAGTTTTTTACACTACTGGTAGAAGTAGTTGAAAAGTATAATTTTTCAGCCGAAAAAATATATAACGTCGACGAAACCGGAATTACAGTGAATCCAAAGGGAAGTTCCAAAGTTATAGCTACGAAGGGTAAACGGCAGGTGGGGAACTTAACATCCGGAGAACGCGGAGAGTTAGTAACTGCGGAGATATGATTTTCAGCAGCAGCTGCTTACATGCCTCCTATGTTGATTTTTCCTCGCAAAAGAATGCAGCAAGGGTTCATGGATGGACTGGTGCCTGGTGGTTGGGTGGAGTTGAATCAAAAAGGGTGGATAGACATGGAACTCTTTTTTAAATGGTTTAAGAAATTCGTAAAATTTTCTAAAGCGTCAAAAGAAGCACCGGTGCTTCTTGTATTGGACGGCCACTCTTCCCATACAAAGAATTTGGAATTAATAAATTATGCAAGAGATAACGGTGTAATTCTCTTATGTTACCCTCCTCACACAACTCATCGGCTGCAAGCTCTTGACGTCTCATTCATGAAGCCGCTAAGCACTTATTACGATGACGAAGTGAGAAAATGGCTGAGAACCAATCCAGGTAGAGTAGTGACATTTCACCAACTCTCATCATTATTTAGTGCTGCTTTTATAAGGGCGGCTACAATGACAACTGCTATAAATGGATTTAAAAAAACTGGGGTGTGGCCTGTAGACTTAGGTGTTTTTTCTGACGCAGATTTTTTGCCATCTGCAACAACTGAGATTGAAAAAAGAGAGAGAACTCCTGAACAAAATTGTGAGGTCTATCGAACTAGCAGTAAGCCAAACCAGCAAACAAATAATAATCCGACGTTTTCTGATGCAGTGCCATCAACTTCAAAAACTATTACTCAATTCGAAGAAATAACACCAAGAAAGAAAATGATACCCACCGTTAGCCCACAACCAGACACATCAAGAGCTACTGTTCCATTCGGCGAAAGAACCTTTGAAAAGAATACAACACCAATCAGCAATGCGAAGCCAGGTACCTCTAGTTCCAATGATTCAGCTTTTCCGATAGTATCACCAATCGTTTTTATGCCTATTCCGCAAGGCAGTGCTGCAACTAAACGTAGTTCACACAGAAAGGGAAAAACTGCTATTTTGACTTCTACTCCTTACAAGAAAGAGCTGGAAGACGCTTTAGAAAAAAATAAGCCGAAAAGAATGCCAATGCTTGGGGTAGTAAAAAGAAAAATAGGAACCATCAAACAAAGCGATGTTATTAAAGGGAAAACTATCACGAAAAAAGTAAAAGTTTCTAAAAAGTGTGATTCTTCAAGTGATAGTGAATCATGTGCTAGTGACGCAGAGTGCCTTTATTGTGGAGATCTTTATTCTACATCCTCTGAAGGATGGGCTTCATGTTCCAGGTGCATTCGTTGGGCGCATATGTCATGCGCTGGGATTGAAGAAGATGACGAAGAGATTTTTGTTTGTGAACTCCAAATAGGTAGTTTACGTGTTTATTGGGTTATTATGCCTTATTTTGATCCTACCCCATTTTACCCTACCTGACGGGTAAAACGGGGTAAAAGGACTTTTCTTAATTTTTTATTGTTTTCATGTTGTATTTGTTTTTTGCTAGGAATAATTTATGTTTTTTTTGAATGTCCAAATATGCTTTTATTAATAAAATCATATGATGTTATTGTAAATATACAAATTTTTTTTGTACTGATCTTTCAACCTTAAGTACCCCATTTTGCCCGCCTTTCCCCTATAAATAATACCTACAAAAACACAAATAAATTCATCAATACATTATCCCATTTTCATTTCAGCCGCCATTATGAGTAAGTAATTATGACATTTTAGATGTTTTACCAGCAGGTTTTACGTTTTTGCTCTTTGCGCAGAAATTGGCGCAGTTCTTGTACAAGAATCTGTGTCTGACTCAAATTCTTGTATCGTTTCTGATATCGTTTCTTGTATCTGTGTATGACACTATGCATTTTTTTGACATATCAGAAACGATATTAGAAATGATACAAGAAAATGTATAGTCTCATACAGCTTTAAGTATGTATGTTACAGTTCAAGTTGATTATCCAGTTGGAGTTGACTCCAACTATTGTTTGTTTTTTTACCAAGAGGAGTGATTCAAATTTACCGCGCCGTAATGCTTGTTTCTAATTGGTCCAACGGCAGGCGGGTTTACTCCACTAAATTATGACATTGACATTTCTGAAATTGACACTATTATTTAAAATTCAAAAATTATATCGAGTTTTTGTGTTTTTGCGTTATTCCTATAATTTTTTGATTTTTCGTCTGCATTTATATAAAAAACAGTTCTTTTTAGAACTATTTAGCGTCATATTAGTGTCATTACGATAAAAATATGGATTCAATGCCGAGTACTAGTGGTAATTGCCCTTCTCCACCTAAAAAACGCGGAGTGAATTTGGGTAGACATTTATCATCAAATGAAAAACAATTCATTATAAATATGTACAAACAAATAAAAATTGATGATCCTGGAATGAAAATAACAGCCATGGTAGCAAAAATAAAGCAGGCAACAGGTAAGTTTTTCAGAATACCGATTGTTAAAATCAAAGACTTACTAAGTAATGTTCTAATTTTAGGTGTTGCGAATTCAACGATTTATAGAACCATTAAGGAATATAAGCAAACTGGAACTGTAAGATGTCCTAAAAATATTGGCGGTAGACCTGCTGTACTTTCAAGATATGACGAAAAAGTTAAAACATCTGTACGACAGATAGTACACAGCTTCTTTTTCAAGAACGAAATGCCCACTTTAAATAAAATTTTAAGTGAAGTTAACAACCGCCCAGATCTTCCAAACATGTGTCGTTCAACATTATATAAATTCTTGAAGCAAATAAATTTTAAGTAAGTAAATATGGGTTAGCCACAATTAATAGTAAATAATAAGTGCAACCCAAAAAATATTCATATTATGTCTGGGTTAGGCAATCAATTAGAGGATATTTTTTCCTATGTTGTAGACGCTCTAAATGCAAATTGTTTCATTTGAAAGCTGTATAATTATTTAAACAATCTTTATTTAATTAAATAGTCTTTATTTCATCAAGGAAATATAAACACAGATGACAATATATTCTTCTGAAGCGAAATCAGAGACGCTAAAACCGATCAGTCCCCGCCCGGTAAAAAAATCAACAAAAATTTTTAATTTGTTTAAACAAAGATTGTCTAAAGAATTAGACAACATTCAAATAAGAATATTTGTATTTATAACGTTAAAAAGGTACACATGTGGTAAGTTTTTCTAAAAAACATTCTACAACATAGGAAAAAATGTGGTTTTATTTTGTTATAAATAAATTAATTTATTATAACAAAACTAAAGCATATTTTGGATTTAATTATGCACTATTTAGGTGGCTCTACTCGAGTTACCTCGGATTAAAAAAAAAATGAAGAAAATTGCTTGATTGTAAGTCGAGAAAATGCATTTTTTTATATATACCGATTTTGAACTTAAGAAGGGTGAATCTAGGTTGAAGAATTGGTGAATTTCATAGATTTTTTTGTACTTTTATACCAAATAATCGCGGAATATCAATTGTTTTTATTATAATAATATACCCATTTTATGAGTGTTTTAAACATGAAAATTTGTATGGAGAAAGATAAAGGTAAGGTCAAAATATACATTTTATTATTTTGTAGGTACTTGAAGAGAAGTCGAAGAAGTCATCTTATCGAACGTGATGATATCATAAGATGGAGACGTCGTTACCTAACTTCTATAAAAGAATACAGAAGTCAAGGTAAACCAATTTATTACCTTGACGAAACATGGGTAAATGAAGGTCACACCAAAGAGAAAGTGTGGGTAGACACCGATATAAAAAACCGTAGACAGGCTTTTATTGAGGGGTTGTCTACTGGTTTGAAAAATCCATCAGGAAAAGGAAAACGCCTCATAGTTTTACATATTGGATCAGAGTTAGGTTTTGTTAATGAAGGACTTTTACTTTTTGAGGGAAGAAAGACAGAAGATTACCATGAAGAAATGAATGCATCTGTTTTCGAAAATTGGTTTAGTAATATCCTGCAAAAATTACCAAAAAACGCTGTTATTGTAATGGATAATGCAGCATACCACAGCAGAAAATTAGAAAAAATTCCGACAACATCATCAAAAAAGAAAGACATGCAGGAATGGTTAAAAATAAAAAATATTCCTTTCAATTTGGAGATGGTTAGGTCAGAATTATTACATCTGATACGATTAAATAAAAATGAGTATAATATGTATGTAACTGATGAGATGGCTAAAGAAAATGGTCAAATTGTACTGCGGTTGCCTCCATATCATTGTGAGTTGAATCCCATTGAGAAAATTTGGGCTCAAGTGAAAAATGAAGTGGCATTAAAAAACACAACATATAAACTGAAAGAAGTAAAAAATCTACTGTTACAAGCTCTGGACAATGTAACTCCAACACATTGGCAAAATTGTGTTAAGCACATCCTGAAAGTAGAGGAAAAAATGTGTAAACTAGATGGTATCATGGATAGTGTCATAGAACCACTAATAATTTCAATTGGCAATGATGACAGTGACACCAGTTCCTCAGAAGATGAATAATTGTATGTTCAATACAATTTATTCATCTTCTCAGGAACTTCGCTTCAATGTAATTTTGATTTATTTGAATTTTAACCACAATTTAAGTTTAAAGTTAAATTTATTTGAGATTTAAATTTTTAAAAACAAATCACATGGTATGATTTTTTTGATGGATATTCTTAAGTTGATTTTATGTTTTCGAATGAACTATCTTTCAATAAAGTCGTCCCAGGAACGCAACTCATAGATAAGTATTGGCAACATCGTTTATTTAAAGTTATTTACTTTAAAATGGATAATATAATGTCTGAACTGAGGCCATGAGAGCCAGAGTGGCCTAACTGATATTTACATTACTTTACATAATCAAAGAAAATGATCAGAAGCTAACAATGTTCGATTGTTTTAGTAATTGTATGTTGACCAAGAATCATTATTGGTCAACATACAATTACTAAAACAGTCGAACATTGTTAGTTTCTTATCATTTTCTTTGAATGTAAATATCAGTTAGGCCACTCTGGCTCTCATGGCCTCAATTGTTAATATAAATGAGTCAGATAAAATTAAATTAGAAGTTTTTTTTACCAAGCACCAAAAACAAAATGTTTTGCATTTTGATAACGACCTGCGAAGTGGAAATCGAAACGTATCGAAATCAAAAATAAATTTAATTGCAAACTAAAATTGTGGCTTTATTCCCACCTAAAATAGTAAATTGCATCAGATGCCACAAAAAAATACTCTCTATCTCTGCTGGCCATTAACTCTCTCCATCCAATTCTGCACTTCTATACCTACCATCCAAATCTGCACTTTTATACCTACCATCCAAATCTGCTTATTACTTTGAACCACATCTTTCATGATATTTCTGGTCTGACTTTCCATATTATTTGTTATTCTTTTTCCACTCCTAACTCCACTAAAAATTCCCTGCAGTACTTTCGTTTTCTAGATGTCATATTTTCATTTCATCTTTCTTATTCATTGTCCAAGTGTAACAAGCATACAATGCCACTGGTCAAGTAACTTTCATTATCCCATTGTTCTGCTTCCTTTTAGTAGTATCTTTTCTATTTATTTTTCATCTTCCACTTTATCAATTATTGTCACTCCCAAATATTTGAATTTGCTATATTCTGTTCTCCTTTGTTTATGATCATCCTTTGAAGTTTTGTTGTTTGGTGCAATGACAATTGGTTTCTAATAAGCATTCGTCAACTACGAAATCTAAGTTCCATAACTTTTCTTCCTCCTTTTTTGCATGCTCTATAATGTACATAGTTTCCAATTTTCTGCAGTGGCTTTCGATATTTTCCTGTAAAATTCTTCTCACATCAACTAAGTTGTATGCATTGTTGTTTCTAGCTACGTCACCCTTTACTTGTGCCCATATTAACTCTTTAGGGTAGTTAAGTTGACAATTATATGAGGATAAACGAAGTACAGTTATTCCGCCATCTTTAGCTTTTTCATCGATTACATATTTTTATACTTTTGTTTGTGTTGTTGAACGCTATTCATGAGTTCTTTTTTAACCATCGTATTATCAAATGTCACCTCTTTTCATTTCAACTAATTAAGTATCTAATGCCTACATAAATCCAAAGTCGGTAGTTTTTCAATTAAACGAGAATGGTTACTAGCATTATCCATTACTATGACAGAATTTTGTGGTATGTTACTAACCATCTGAAAGAAATATTCTTGAAATAGCTCTATTTCCTCATGATAATCTTCAGTGGATCTTGTAGTAAATTTTAATAAACCACCATTTATAAATCCTCTTTCAGTCCAATATGAATAATTATTAGTCTACCTTTTCCAATAGGTGGGTTCAAACCAAACGAATATCCTTCCATAAAATCCTGTCACGAATTGGTAATATTGTTATCAGCCCAACATTTTGAAACAGTTGTATTGTAATGTAATAGTTGTATTCTTGTGTACTTTTATGCAGGTACCTCAGCGTTGATTAAATTTTATTCTGAGATGAGTACTATCATTATTTTATTACTTATGTTGTTTTTATATATATCCTAAAATACTTAATATGTATCAGACCAAATTTTATAGCTACCATTACTTAACACTTGCAATTATCTAAATTGACGAGCGGTAATATTACTTTTCGAAATTGATGTAAAAGTAATTTTATTACTTCACCTTTCAAATTCCTAAACAGCTTCACTTTTTTTATTTGTTAAGAGGACTATGTCATCTGCATAAATAGTATATTATGTAATGTTGTTTACATGTGTAATTAATTTTATATTGCTTTGTCAAATAAACACTTATTTAAAAGGAGAAAAACTCGTACTCATTTATTTTAACATCAAATATAAAAAATACATGTTGAGAAGTAAACTAAAAAAGAAACTACATATATCTCACATTATACAAGGATTCAATAATGTATTCTCAGAATAAATAAACAAATTCTAGTGGAATATAGATAGAAGAGAAAGACAGATTACTATATAAATTCAAAACATATATAGTGAAAGTACAATAATAGACTAGCAGTAGACAAGTAGATAAAATAAACAATAACAAAGCACTGAAATCAGGCTAAATAGCATCTAACATAGCAATACAAACAGTTCATAGCCAATTAAAGTTACCAGGGCTCGATCAAACAACCAAGATAAGATATTACAAGAAAAACTAAATGTCAATTGCACAAAACCTTAATACATCCAGTATTTACATATGAATCTGAAATCTGGTTACTTACTTAAAGTGAAGACGACCAATTGGTTACTTAGGCAGAAGAATCTTGACACATATACAAAGAAGAAAAAAAAAGGGAAATTGAAAAGAAGATATAATTTTGAACTATACAGGACATACCAGAATCTATATACTAACATTCATCAAAATAGGAGCACATAATAAGAGGAAAGATGGAAGAACATGAAATATTTTCCAAAATAAACAAAGAAATATCAGCTGGACATTAACAGGAGGAAGACCAAAGATTACATATAGGCAAGGAACAAATAGGATAAGACATTGAAATTTTAAAAATAAAAAATTGGAAGAACAAAAAATCAAAATCTTCAAATAGATTAGAATGGAGAAGTAAGTATTCCTGAAGGGACCAAAACTCAAACAAAAAGAGTTGTCAAGCCAATGATCATGATATTTGAGAAATAATAGGCAAAAAATCCCAAAGAAAGACGACCCATTAAATATTAAAAAAAAAAACATTTAATATATTACAAGTATTCAATAATGTATTCTCATTCTCATGCAAAATATTGTCGATAAAAATGCCTCCTAAAATTTAAACATTGTTCCACATCATTAACATTTCCATTTACCGACAAATCAAGATTTTCTACAAAATCATCATCACCATCATGATTTTCTCTTGCACCCAGATTATAACTTATAAGGTACTGTTGTAGCACATATTGCAAGGTATGTATTTAATTCGGTTTGTAGAACTTTTGAAGACATGGAAACTGTTTTTTCCAGGTTCCAAATAGCTTTTCGGCAACATTTCTTGTTCTTACATGTGCACTATCGTATCTATTTTCTTGATCATTACCTAAAAAGATATACATATATACCTATATATTATACTTACTACAATCACAATAAAGATGCATTAGAAATAAATAAACCAAGAAACATTGAATGTTACGAGGTGCACTCCTAAATAATAATTTACAATTTATATAAGTACATTGTAAATCCCAAATCCTGATTTACAAGGTTTATATATTTTTTGTGTAAATCATGATTAGGGAGTACTCCTCGTAACATTTAAGTGTCTTGGTTTGTTTATTTCTGGTGCATATTTATTGAACAGAATCGCAGAAGTCAATCAGTGATGCAAACTTTCACTAAACACTAAGAAAACAGAATGTATGATGATCTCTAAGAAGGAACAGCAATTTAGACGAATCAGTGTGAACAGTCAACAAATAGAAAGAGTAAATACATACACCTACCTTGGTACGAACGTCAATGAAGATTGGGATCATTCCATAGAAATCAAATGTAGGATAGAGAAAGCAAGATCTACATTTCAAGCAATGGCTAAGTTATTCAAATGTCATGATTTGTCGATACCCATAAAAATCAGGTTACTATGATGTTATATCTTTAGTGTACTGTTGTATGGACTTGAGTTGTGGACTCTCACAGATGGCACCTGCAAGTATATTGAGGCTTTTGAAATGTGGCTTTATCATCGAATCCTGAAGATATCTTATAATAACCACATTACTAATCAGAGTGTTTTGCTGAGAATGCAAAAAGAAAAAGAGCTATTAATCACAATAAAAACAGCCAAAATCGAATACCTCGGTCACATCATGAGGAAAAGTAAAATATATTGACTGCTGCAACTAATCTTTCAAGGATAAGTAGAAGGAAAACGGGGACCAGGAAGGCAAAGGATTTCCTGGCTGAAAAATCTACGTACGTGCTTCAACACAACAACCACAAATCTTTTTAGAGCAGCAGTGTGCAAAGTATAGATTGTCATGATGGTTGTCAACATCCGAAACAGATAGGCACTACAAAAAGAAGAAGCATCTTTATTGTGATTTTAGTATATTTATCTATCAAATAACCTACTATTTATTTAGGCCAATTATCAATAAATACCTGGCTGTAATACTGAAGTAAATAGATAGTATTTGCATGCGTATCTACTATTGCCAATTAATAATCCTGGAATTTCACTCTTTCTCATGATACCTCTTAATGCACTTAGATCAAATATTAAGCCAACATAACTTGACCTTGTTGTTCACCAACAACCAACAACATTCATAATCTCGCTTCTAGAACATGAAAGAGCTACAATTCATTTATGTAATAAGGGCCTGAATAACAAACGTAAGTCTGTACCTGTAATTTGAAATGGGCAACTTCATAAAAACTGGTTATATTCCTATAAAGTAGCATAAAATCTTTGTTGTTTAAGTTATTGCAGCTGATGAAATTCAATATTGTAAAATTCCATTGGATTTGATATAATTTTATCACATGGCTTTCGTATACTTTCCGGGCGATTTTCTTCTACAATATAAGAAATAAACTCTAAAAATTCTTCAACTTCTTCATACCAATCCAACATTTTTTATTGTAATTTGAAAAACAAAAGAAATATATACCTACATATTGGAAGTACATAAATTGGAAAAAATTATTCAAACAAACCAACAACAAGTTGAGGTTAGAATCGACGTGTTCTTCTTATTTACTCTCTTTCTTGGCTTGCATACTTGTGACAATCGACGTGCGAGGTTCTCCGATTGTGATTACTGAATTACCGTAAAGCCGACATAATCAACGAAAAAAGAAGATGAATTTGGTGACTTTTCTTGGGTGTGAATCTGTCTTCTTAGTTTACTCCTCTACGAGAGCTTAATTTCCCGACTCTGCACCCCCCACTACTGTTTATATGTGCACGTATTTAACGAATGGCGGGAAGTTTGAAAATGGCCATGACCAACCAGCTAGAGCAATCTAACCTTACACTTACATTTATAAAAGTGTTTTGTTATTGTTTTTGTATAAGTGAACTATTTTAATTTTGTCAAATTTACGTTTTATATTAGTAAAATGTATCCTTAGAATTTGAGGAACAATTTAGTGATGATGAAAGAATAATATATTTTTTAAATAACGCTTGAACCTGTACCATACAAGAACGAAAAAAGTTATGAAAGAATTTGATGATAACAAATTTTTATTAATGTTTATAGTTTCCATAAAAATACTGTGAGATAATTTATACAAGAGCTGGTCCCTGGTTTCCATTATGTAATTCTTTAGTAAGTATAGGTAACCTTCCTTTCATGAAAATACATGTTATGATACTTTTTGCTTGATATTTATATCTAATGGAATTTTTTTAGGTAGGTATGATGAGCCTAATATCACAGATCAAGTTTTAATAACATTAAAAACTTATATTATGAGTTGTTTTTATTTATTGTATGGTTTTGGTGGTATACCTATACAAAACAACTACTGAAAGATTTATAAAACCCATGAAGTACTGGCAGATAACATAGTTGTTGATATTGATAGAGAATATGTTAACACAGAAGATATTCCATTTATGAGTACTAATCTATAAACATGTTATAAAATACTATAAAATTTAACATTTATAATAAATATTTAAACCTTTGTTTTATTGTATTTAGTTTATATTCTTAATATACACTTTATGTTGAACATGTCTTTAATTGAATATTCTAATTTTCAATCAGAAATATATCCTCATAACAAATTCTAAACTGATCCACAATGTCTGAAACATGGTTCGTTTATGAAAATTTATTGTTTTCACTGTATTCGTTCACTCAACCATTCTCTCCAATTCTTTCTCTTTTGCCAGTCCCTTACTGCAGATTTATTCTTTCCATTGCTTGGTCCACTTTATCTCTTCTGAAAGATCTTCGAGTCTGCCTCTCTTCCTTCTTCCTATCAGGCTCCACTCTTTTATCCAATGTTTTTTGCCTGATCTCCTGACCTGTCCGTAACAGATTAATCTCTTCTGTTCTATGCAATCTTATATTTGAGTTCATTCCCATTCTTTTCTTAATCTCTGTGTGATTTATTCTATTTCTTCTTGTTACTCTACAGCTTCTGCTTAGGAATTCCGTCTCTATTGCTCTTATTTTGTTTTTGGTTTTCTTATTTATTATCCGATTTTCACATCTGTAAATCAGGATAGGTACTTCTTGTCATGGTGTTATATGTTTCTTTTTTGTTTGTTCACTTGTTCCTTTGTTTGATATAATGAAACCTGAATACTTTTATTTGTCTGTTCCTTTGATTTTTTGACCTTTGTCTATTTGCAGCTGCTCTATTTCTGTATTCTCTTTTGTTAGGTATTCAATTTTTTTTAGGTCTATTTCCATTCCATTATTTGTGTATTGCTGTTCCAGTTTTTTCATCAAAAAGCCGAGGTCATATTCATCCTGTGCGATCACTATTTGATCAGCAGTAAAACTTAGCATATATAAAGGTATTTGTTTCTTGCTGGTATTCCCATTCCTTCGCACTTTCTTTTCCATGGTTTCAGGGTTTTTTACTGCAGGGTAGATGATAGCAGTTCTTTTGTAGTTTTAAATGGACTGTCCATATATAGATATGTATATATTATTTGTAAAAGCATGTGATCAGTTTTTTTATTTTTAATGATCTGGAATTCTTGAAAAGTAATGTCCATTTTGTTGTTTATTTCTAAATCGGAAAAAGATTTCCTTTTCAGAATTCATCTTTTTGGAATAAAAACAAATAATATCAAAACTCAATCAAAATAATTCACAATAATAATGGTAGAGACACTCAAAAAATTTTCCGGGTAGAACGTAATTTTTTAATAATTATTTATTTATAAAGCAGTAAAATGCCACCTGTTAAATTTGAACAGTTATTTCATTATTATTTCAGTTCTTCAAAAAATTTAAAGAAAGTTTCAATATAATAATTATTGGTAAGTAGGTATTTCGTATATTTTTCAAAAGTAGGTATAATAAATATAAATGTTATGTTATAAGTGCCTATTAGTGTTTACGTTTACCAAATAAAGTTAGGTAAGTCCAAATTCATAGAACGTCAAACTGTTCTTAGAGCTTAGTTGGTGGGGGGTGCCTAGTCAGGAAAATAAGCTCTCGTCAAAATCAATCTTGGCCGAGAAAAGCCGAAGACTCGTTTATAAAACAGAACGTGCTCTTGAGCAATACGTCACAGACATATAAAAGTATTCAGGTGTCATTATATCAAACAAAGGAACAACTGAACAAACAAAAAAGAAACATAATATATAACACCATGACAAGAAGAACCTATTATGACTTACAAATGTAAAAATTGGATAATAAATAAGAAATCCAAAAACAAAATAAGAGCAATTGAGATGTAATTCCTAAGGAGAAGCTGCAGAGTAACAAGAAGAGATAGACTAAATAACATACATATTAAGAAAAGAATGGGAATGAACTCAAATATAAGATTACATAGAACAGAAGATATTAATCTGTTACGGACAGGTCAGGAGATCAGGCAAAAAACATTGGATAAAAGAGTGGAGCCTGATAGGAAGAAGGAAGAGAGGCAGACTCGAAGATCTTTCAGAAGAGATAAAGTGGACCAAGCAATGGAAAGAATAAATCTGCAGTAAGGGACTGGCAAAAGAGAAAGAATTGGAGAGAATGGTTGAGTGAACGAATAAAGTGAAAACAATAAATTTTCATAAACGAACCACATTTCAGACATTGTGGATCAGTTTAGAATTTGTTATAAGGATATATTTCTGATTGAAAATTAGAATATTCAATTAAAGACATGTTCAACATAAAGTGTATATTAAGAATATAAATTAAACACAATAAAACAAAGGTTTAAATATTTATTATAAATGTTAAATTCTATAGTATTTTATAGCATGTTCATAGATTAGTACTCATAAATGGAATATCTTCTGTGTTAACACATTCGCTATCAATATCAACAACTACATTATCTGCCAGTACTTCATGGGTTTTATAAATCTTTCAGTAGTTATGTTTTGTATAGGTATACCACCAAAACCATACAATAAATAAAAACAACTCATAATATAAGTTATTAAAACTTGATCTGTGATATTAGGCTCATCATACCTACCTAAAAAAAATTCTTATTAGATATAAATATCAAGCAAAAAAGTATCATAGCATGTATTTCCATGAAAGGAAGGTTACTTATACTTACTGAAGAATTACATAATGGAAACCAGGAACCAGCTCTTGTATAAATTATCTCACAGTATTTTTATGGAAACTATAAACCTTAATAAAAATTTGTTATATATCATCAAATTCTTCCATAACTTTTTTCGTTCTCGTATGGTACAGGCTCAAGCGTTATTTAAAAAATATATTATTCTTTCATCATCACTAAATTGTTATCAAATTCTAAGGATACATTTTATTAATATAAAACGCAAATTTGATAAAATTAAAATAATTCACTAATACAAAAACAATAACAAAACACTTTCATATATGAAAATGTAAGGTTAGATTGCTCATTGCTCTGGCTGGTTAGTCATGGCCATTTTCAAACTTCCCGCCATTCTTTAAATACGTTCACAAATAAACAGTAGTGGGGGGTGCAGAGTCGGGAAATAGATCACATGCCATAAGCAGGGTTACCATGTCTAGGGATTTTCCCCGAATCTAGGGATTTTTTCAAGCTTTTGGAGCTCTGGAGGGATTTTTTTTGGAATCTAGGGATTTATTAGACTGTGCTAGCGCCATTTTTTGTTGTTATTAAATATCTTTTTGTTCAAATATTATTATTATTGTCATTATTTATTGTTCCCTGACATAAATATTCCTAAGTAAACATTAAAACATTACCTAATCAATGATTAAAGTGGATTAAACATAGTGTTTAATAGGTTATAAATTAAATTGACAGCTGTCATCTGTCAATTTCTTCTTTTTTAGGTGACATTAATACGATTTAGGGATTTCTAGGGGAAATTGAAGCTCCCGTCTAGGGATATTCTGAAATTTCATCTGGCAACCCTGGCCATAAGTCAGTTAAAAAAATATCCGTAAGGGGCGCTTACATCGAGGTTTGGTATTAAATCCTAACCTCATATTATTGAGATATATATTTCAATACATTTTTGCGTATTTTCAGCCATAGTTTCATAGTGTTTAAAATTTGTGAAATTTGTGAGTTATTTTAATATTTCGTTTGAACATTTTTGGATAATGGATATTTCAACGTTGAAGAAAAAGTTATCATCACTTGGTGCCAAAACAACTTGAAAGACGGTAAGTAAACCTAGTATACATTTTGTTTCTGCTCTATACTATTTTGTGTTTTTTGTATATAGTTTATGGTTATGGCAAGAAAAGAACTTGGGTGCTTCTTTATTAAATTTAAAGAAGCCTGAACTTAAAACGCCAATACCCTGTCCTAGTCATGCTGTTTTTAAACCCCTTGCAACAAATTCATTTAAAGGGCTAAAAATAATTAATAAAGCCAGCATAGACTTTTTTTTTCAACAGCAAATGGCTAAAAAGGGCAAAGAAAAGGGTCGAATATTGGCAATGCAGTTATTTATTAAGTATACCCAAATTGCTGAGGACAAAGATTTGTTGTTCATTTTAAGCAAGTGCTGTGCGGAGCAAAAAAAAACAGCAGATTATAACTTGGAGATGGTTATTAGAAAAAACAAATTGGAAATTTGCCAGTCATCTTGCAGCTGCCCTGCTGGCACTGGATATTCTGCGGCTTGCAAACATATCGGAGCCTTGTGTTTCTCTTTGGAACATTTTTCTATAACAGGTAAACTTTCAAACTGTCTTTTTTAAATATGTTTTTAATGGCTGTGTTAGTGTTAAACTAACGTTCTAGTGTTCATTTTTATCTTTTAGGAAAAGTACAAGAACTGGTGTCGTGTACATCAGAAAGTAAGACATGGAATAAGCCTCCTGGAAGGGGAATTACCCACATGTCAATATTCCAAATAAACAATGTAGAAAAGACAAATGTTTCCCAATCACAGGCATATACGGACCACATAATTAATTCTTTAATTAACAGAAATATATTTTGCAATTTAACAAATAGTAGAGAGGTTGTCAACTTGGCCCATGATATTGATCATTCGTACACACATATGCATGATTCAGTTGGGTGAGTATCTTTGCATATTTTTAAATTGGAAAGAAAAAATGTAAGGTGCTAGGTACTATAAGAGTATAAGTCATAAAAATACCATTGAATTTTATAGTTAATAAGGTATTATCAAAATAGAAAGTAAAATAGTTAATTACTACAGTTATGAATCATATTTCATCACCATTTTGATATTTAGTTGTAATAGTTATTTCAGCAGTGGTAATAAAACATCTGAAGAGTCGTTTTTAAAACTGTCATTTTTGACTTATACTCTAATCATGATACATAGCTCGATAGAAATACCAAATGTTGCTTTATAATAGCATATAGGGCTGGATCCTGAGTACCAAAAAAAGTTGATTAATAGCAAGCTGAAAATTTGTTAATATGTTAACGGTGTCTAGTAGGACAAACCTTGATCTATGGGAACACTGGAACAGGGGAAGTTTTAATTGTGGAACAGGTTAAAAATTTGGAACATCAGACTACGAAAATGTCCCATGTATTTTGTCGGACAGAACTTCCAATTGATTTGTTGCCCCTTCATTAAACTCTCATGCAAAAATCAGACTGCTATTTATCACCAACGTCATTTGGTGAACAACGAACATGACATGTTCTACGTGTCAAACTTATTAAAATGCCTAGTTGGTGATAAATAGCAGTGTCTGATTTTTGCATGAGAGTTTAATGAATGGGTAACAAATCAATTGGAAGTTCTTTCCGACAAAAAAGTGGGACGTTTTTGTAGTCTGACGTTCCAAATTTTTAACCTGTTCCCCAATTAAAACTCCCCTGTTCCAGTGTTCCCATACATCAAAATTTGCCCTACTAGACACCCTTAAGCTATTAACAAATTTTCAGCTTGCTATTAATCAATGTTTTTTTGGTATGTGGGATCCAGACCTAATATATTGTTTATCAGTCTTGATTAAATGATGAACAATTCATATGAACATATTATGTTCATATGAATTGTTTTAACAGTTGTTCAATTTTTTAGTTATGTTAATGGCATTAAAAAAACTGAAGATAAAATGCAAATCCATGAATTTGATCTACAATCAAAACCTGGACCAAGTAAAGAGAGGTTGTAATTGGGAAATTATAATATTGGTATTTGTATTAATGTTTGGTTTATTTTTTTTTTTAGTGTAAGTACTGATTTAACTGCTTTTGCTTGTCGTGAAGAGAGTCTCAACAATTTGGACTTAAAGCATAGGTTGGTGATGGTAACCAGTACAATATATTAACAAAATATTTAGAAGACTTCTGGACCTCGGAGGTAAACTACACTATGGGTCGGTTTCACCAACAAAAAATAAATCGGTGAATAGTTATTCGTCGAATAAGATTTATTAGTCAATTAAATTTTATTGCGTTTCAATAACTATTTGTAATCCACAGTTAGTTATTCCTGGTGCTATGGATGCCATACAGTTGTTACAACCACATACTGCTATGGACATTCCTGGTACGTCCCAACCACCTCCTGCTATGGACATCCCCAGTAAGTCCCGAGCACCTCCTGTGATGGATGTCCCTAGTACGTCCACCGGTTTAACACCAATTATAATACAAGGTAATAATATAATTTTAAACACTATAAATCCCAGTCACAACATTCAGTTTAAGGGTCCGAGAAGCTAGCTATATTCTGTTCGCTAAACTCTGACACAACTGGCTATTAATTTTAGTATGTAATGTTTTTCTTTTTGGCCAATTTTGCCAAAACTAGCAAAATTACTAACTATTTAGTAATTATTAACTATTTAGTAATTTTTTTTTGCCAATTTTAGCAAATTGGCAAAATTACTTATGCCCAGTTGCACCAACAGACTCTAAATCAACTGATTTGCTAACTGTCAATCAAGTTTACACCATCAGTTTCTAGGTTTCTACCTTATATTTCTGTATATAAGTTCTGTGTATAAGTGAGCTGATATAATGGTCTATGTTGGTTAATGATAATGCACGAGGATATCAATGTTCTATGATTAAAAACCATTTGAACATCATCAAAAAGAAAAATTTTATTATTTCAATACTAAAATTTTAGATCTACATAATAAAAATATCTACATTCACCAATATGAGTATAATATAACCTATAGTCTTACCAAGGCCATATGTATTTTTTAATGTTTTGATAGCAGATACTGTAATGAAACTCTAGGATCTCTATTATATTTGGGTTTCTTTAACTAAAATTACTTATTTTGTAATCTAATATTTATACTTTTTTAAAATGTATATAATGAGTACATAGATACCTATATTTGCATAATTTTGACTATTAGATTACAACACAAATATCAGTTGGTGATACTAAAACATTTAATAAGGAAATATATCTCTATTAAATATTAAGAAAGAAAAAATAAATATGAGTAAAATATATTTTTTTAAAGTAACAACTTTTCAGGTAGGTTCTTCTTAATTGCTGTCTTGCAATCAAAGGTTGGACATAGGTATATAGGAAAAATAATAACACAAGCGGTGGGAAACATATTAAGTTGTGAGACAAAGAGAAATGAAACTAGCGAAGGTGGAAAATTTAGCGATAAAAACCTATAAATTTATATTCTATTTATTGTTTCCCACCTTTAGTCATATCGGATGAGTTTGGCAACTGCCATTGTGACTGTTTTAATTTTTAATGATAACAATTAATAATGATAACAATTATTAGAAGAATGTAAATTTATAGTTATTTATTTCTAAATAAATTTCTCTCCTCCACTAGTTTCATTTCTTTTTATCTCACAACTCAATATCTATGTTTTTCATCTTTTGCGTTATTTTGCCGGTTATTAGCGAGCTCATCACTGGATATATATTAAAGGAGACATATTTTTAATTCAGGGCTATTCAACGCTTTTCATTTGTTTCGGGCACTTGTCATATGCCATATAATATTAATACATCTACATCATATATTATTGGTAGGTCATCATCATCATCCAACCAATTTACGTCCACTGCTGGACATAGGTCTCCCCCAATTGTTTCCACACTTCACGGTTTTGTGCTGATTTTTGCCAGTTTTTACTAATCCGCCTGATATCATCTGTCCATCGTGTAGGCGGCCTTCCTCTACTTCGTTTATCTTCTCTTGGTCTCCACTCCATCAGCCTTCGTGCCCATCTTGAATCTTTCAGCCTGGCGACGTGTCCTGCCCAGTTCCATTTGAGCCTGGTGATACGTTCTACAACATCTGCGATACCGGTTGTTTGTCTGAGATCTTCATTTCTTATTTTATCCCGTAGAGTTACGCCCAGCATGGATCTTTCCATGCGCCTTTGAGCAACCCGCATTTTCGACGCTGTTGCCTTGGTTAGAGTCAGTGTCTCTGCTCCATATGTCATTACCGGTAGCACACATTGGTCAAACACTTGTCTTTTTAAACCGATCGGTATACTGCTCCTAAATATGTCTCTCAGAGCTCCGTAGGCTGCCCAAGCAAGAGTTAATCTTCTTAAACCTGGTAGGTATATACCAATTATACATACCAAAGATGTGCGACATATATAGATTAATATTATATGACATTTAACAAGTACCCAAAACAAATGAGAAGCGTTGAATAGCCTATTGGGAAATTGAGTAAACACACATTTTAAATAATTTTATTATTAAAGTTTATTATACAAATAATAAAAATTCATTGTTTTTTGCAGATGAGAAAGATTCATTGCAGCAAGGTGGGCCAGCAGCTGCAAAAACAACAAAAGGCAGTAAAAGGAAATGTCCTTCATGCGAGGAAATGCAGGACAATAAAAATCTTGTATTAGATAAAAAATTAGAAATTTTGGAAATTGTGAGGAGAAAGGAATTGGTTGAATTAAAATTAAAAGAAATAGAACTGAAATCAAAAGATCCGAATTGGAATCCAAATTGGAATTAATAAATATTATGCTTCATACCTTGGAAAATGTGCTTTAATATTCTTTATACAGGCTAATCCCTATGCATAAGTATTAGTATAAATTGTATAAAATATATAAAAACACGCTGTATTTTCCTGTCACTCACACAAAAAATTGGCCAGCGCAAGTACCTGTAATAATTATTGTTACATGTACTTGCACTGGACAATTTTCTTTATGACACGGTGACAGGAAAATACAGCGTGTTTTATATGTTCGTTCATAGGTATTCTTTTTGCAGTTAAATTTTAAATATAAATGTGAACATCCTACACTATGTCTAACAACGATCAAAAATATAAGCAGCAACAACGTATATCATAATATACAGTCGGAAAAATGAAAGAATACCCATGAACGATCACATCAACCACTTATTTTGTATTTGCTGTCGATGGTGAAACCGGCCCTATGTCGACATGTTGTTGTTTGAATAAGTTCCTTTTATTCACTTTTGTTATTAGTTGGATTATATAAATTGGTTATATATTATCATTAAAACATGGTCATATTGTCTTTCAACCAATTATTGGATATATAAGATTTTTATTAATATCCTCAGTTCTTTAAACTTTGTTGCAAACACATGCTAAACGCAGTTGCTCAAAATGACAGTGTATGTAGTTTACCTCCGAGATCCAGAATTGATATGAATTGTTATGTCAATTAATTTTTGTTTATTATTCACAGACTGGAAGACTTGATGGATGTAATTCTTACGCACTCCAATGAAAGTGTCACTTTGAAGTGTCTTCCCGACTGGAGTATTGAGAAAAAATGTTGCCAAATAATATATAACAAAATGAGTAATGTGGATATAAAAAGTGTGGCGATTGAATCTATGGGTAACAGAAAATTGTGGAATAAAGAAAGACAGTTTAGAATAAGTGGTTCTCGGTGCTATTCTTTATATACTTATTCTAAAGAAAATTGGAACGATAAGATCCAGAAATATTTTTGGCCAAAAGGATTTTCAAACAAGTGTGTTATATAATATATTACTTGCTTGCATTTTAAAGTGTTACACATTTTATTTTAGAGCTATGCAATATGGAATCTCAACTGAGGAGGAGGCAAGATTATGCTATATAAAGAGTACTGGATACACAGTGGAAGAAACTGGTTTCATTATTGCCAAGAAACATCAGTGGTTGGGATATTCTCCAGACGGAATAATAATGAAGGATGGTAGACCTCATAAACTACTTGAAATAAAATGTCCTGTTATTGGTAATATTTTTACTGTACCTATATTTATATATTTAGAGTATATAAAAATATCTATATATGTACATATATAGATATTTTTATTATTATATTTTTTTTATAATTTTAAGGTCAAACCAAAAATTCAGCAGCGTTAATTGTTGATTGTGATTACCTTCAGATTGAAAATCATAAAGTTATTTTAAAACGGAAACACCCATATTATGGACAAATCCAGTTGGGAATGGCTATTCTTAATTTGGCAGAATGTGATTTCGTTGTCTATTCAAAATTTTCAAATTCTTTTGCCAATATTGTTACACCATTTGATAAAATATTTGCAAATTCCTTGTTAGAAAAATTGCAGAGAATTTATTTTTCAAAAATGATTCATCAAATTTGCATTGCAGAGAAAGAGCAAATGGAATAGGATAAGTATGTAATAAAACACAAGTATTATATTTTATTTAGATGTATTTTTATGTTCTAGATTCTAGGTTATGGATAGATAAAAGAACAATGCTGGGCATTTACCTATATTAAACAGTTGTGTTCTAAGAAGAAAATAAAGTGTTTTTGGCATTCAACACATTAAAAGTTGCTAATTAATGAACTATTCTGATACATTTTTAAAGAAATGTTCATTTATCATCAGCTTGTAAAAAGTTCCATAGATCAGAAAAAAAGTTCTAAAATGTCCCAGTACATATCTAAGGACTTATTTTGTGATCTATTGGACTTTTTGAAGTCAGTGGGTATAATAAGGCTACTGGCAAAACTTTCCACTATAATAAAAAAGTTAACGCGCCATTTATCCTACAGCATTTCTCTAAAGAATACTGTGGTGTGGAAATGGATAAACTTGTATCTATCTATTTTAATAAAAATTTTAAGAAGTCTATGTGTATGTTTATTTCACCTTAAACAAAACTTATCATGTACAAAATGGTGTGCTTGATAACTTCATGTTATTTTTTAGTTCTTGAGAAAAAACTACCAAAAGAAGATCTCAAACAACATTCAAGTGGCTTGCAACAAAATTTGGTAAACATTTTTCAACTTTGCAATAATAAAATCTATCGATTTTTTTTAATTTGAACTACAACTGTAAACAAGTAAATAAACCTTTTAGCTATCCACATTCTATAGTTCATTCGCTTTCAACATGAGCTAAGACACCAGATTTGTGGTTCTTCATGTCACTGCAGCTTGTCGTTGGTTAGAAATTAATTTATAATAAAATGATTAAATTAATTGCTAACCAACGACAAGCTGCGGTGACATGAAAAACCACAAATCTGATGTCTTAGCTCATCTTGAAAGCGAATGAACTATAGGTACCTACATAATTTTAAAAAAGATTCACATCAGTGTTTCACATATTTTTAAAATGTTAGTGAATGTTCATCCAAATATATGTATAATATGTAACTGTTTGCTTTGTCAATAAATAACTATTTTTTTTCTGTCTCATAGTTAACCAATAAAATAACGCAAATCAAATCTTGTTTAAGTCTTAATTTTTTTGCAATTTTAAAACAAATTACAGTTGATAAATAGTAACAAATCACAAATGTTATATGTAAATAATAATTAGAGGTATATCTATAGTTCTGGGGAAGTATGGAGAGCATTGTGAGAGACAGAAACAAGTTGGCTACAGACCTATTTAATAGAATTATGAAAGTTTTTCAAATGCCAGACAAATGGAGAAGCAATATATTAGGTTTGTTCCTACAAAGAATCACAAACTAGTTCATAACAGTTTCTGACTGCTGCACAATACGCATGTGCGAATTCAACCAGCCGTGAACTAGTTTGTGATTTTTGTTGGAACAATATTCTACCGAGCTGGCAAGTTGTCTAAGAGCAGTGCCCAGAGAAAAGAAAAGAAAGAAGAAGAAAGCACAGGAAAACGAGGCAAAACGAAAACTTTAACGTTACTATTTTACCCATATTCCATATTTGATAATGCACGAAAATATCAATGTTCTATGATTAAAAACCATTTGAACATCATCAAAAAGAAAATTTTTATTAGTTCAATAATAAAATTTTAAAATATTTCATAATAACATCTACAATATTAGATCACCCAATATGAGTATAATAAATGTATAGTCTTACCAAGGCCATATTATTTATTGTTTAATGTTTTGATAGCAGAGACTGTAACTCTAGAATCTGGATTATATTTGGGTTTCTTTAACTGAAATTACTTATTTTGTAATCTAATATTTATACTTTTTTAAAATGTATATAATGAGTACATAGATACCCATATTTGCATAATTTTGACTATTAGATTACAACACAAATCTCAGTTGGTGATACTAAAACATTTAATAAGGAAATATTACTAAGAGAAGGGATTCTATATACAATATTCCAAAAATTTTACTACTTTGATAGCAGAGACTGTAATAATTCTAGAATCTATTACATAAACATTTCTTTAACTAAAAGTACTTATTTGGTAATGCAATATTTATACACTTTTTTAAAATGTAGAGTATATTATATATTTACATAATTGTGGTCATTAGATTACAACAGAAATCTCAGTTGATGATAATAAAAAAATTTGATAAGGAAATATTAGACTAATTCCAATGAAGCTGAAGGGAAAATTCTATAAAACAGCCATAAGACTGGCTATGATGTACGGAACTGAATATTGGGCAGTGAAAAAGAAAGAGGAACAGTGAATGCATGCAGTGGAAATGAGAATGCTTAGACGGATGAGTGGAGTGACAAAAAAGGATAAAATCAGAAATGAGTATATTAGGGGAAGTTAAGGTGTGGCACCAATGCATGCCAAAATGTTCATATGTTACATATTCTGTTTTTAAAATTGCAAATCATGAAACAGTTATAAATTATTTCATTGACATATGGGAATAATTTGGAAGAAATTCTATCTTGCAGTATTTTATGTTTTTTTTGCCAATCCTATAACATTTTCGACAATTATTCTACGATTGGCAATTGCCCTTGTTTTTATTATATCCTCTTCTGACAACTGAGCTCCTTTTTTAAATGGAGGTATATTTAAATGTACTCCTTTTTCTTCTAACAGATCGGATATGTCAAAACCCCTGTCAGCTAAAACAAATTCTCCTTCTTGAATTAATTCTAATATTCCACATTCTGCTGTAATCTTTCTATCTGAAATACAGCCTCCATAAACATCAGATACATATATAATTTCCCCTTTTTCTGAGCAGGCTATTAGTATTTTAAACGTATTTGTTCCACAATACGTAGAATACGTTGCCTGCTGGATAATAGGATCGGTGCTTCTTTCTATGGGTATTTCAGTACAGTCCAGAATAATTTTGTACTGGTCTTCTGACGTTGTTGAGATATCCCAAAAGTTAATTTTTTTAAAGCAAGTGAACAGATGCCTGGTCCACTTAACAAATATTTTTCGGACAGTTCGAATATCTACTGAAAAAAAATTCTGTAATGTGGAATAATACATATTAAGTCTATATTTCATGAGTGTTATTAAGAGTTCATTTTCCACTGAAAGTGCACTATGAACTTTAATGTAAGATTTTCCAAACTCTTCAACAAAAAACCTAAACAATTTTCTTGAAAAGCCAGTAAAATGTTTTAACTGTTCTTCCGACAAAAACTCGTATGCAATTAACTGACATCTATTTAATGTAATGACTGTTTGGGTTTTAATAGATGTCTTAGAACTCACTGATGGATTTTCAGTAGAAGGTGTCTCTGAACCATACTTTTGTGTATCACTCTGCACTAATTCATTTTCTGTTTGCACTATATCAGTTTCTGCTTGCTCATTGTTTTTGTTTAGTGGCAATACTGTTGTACAGAGTCTTTTTCTACTTCTCCCAGAGTCCTTCACTTGAGTATCCAATTTTCTTTTTGGTAAATTCAAAGAAGGTACCACATCTTTTTTAAGAATCCTCCATTGTCCTAAAAAAACAAGACAATAGTAATGCAAGAAATTAAAATAAGTATTTTTTAACTTACCCAAACTTGTAACTGTATAATTTTCATCTGAAAAGTGCCTGGAACAGATTTTTGTATGTTTGCTAATCCTTTTTCCAGACCTGATAGCAATCAACCATCGTTTTTGTAGATCTTTATTCGATGGGAATTTATGAAATTTTACATTTTCGGTTTTATTCGAAACCGAATTGCACTGTGGCACACAACAATTGTAAGGCATAGTGATAGTGTCCAAAAACAATTAAAACTAAAAAATGTCCTATTAAAACTATTATATATAAACTATTAACTTAACAATTAAAACTAAAAAAATGTCCTAAATAACTTATTAAAACTTAAATCACTAACAGAATTACAAAACAACTAAGAAACGAGTACCAAAACAATGTAAATAAATGACAGAATAAAATAGGGTTATGTTTTAATACCAAACCCTGACGCCAGCGCCACCTACATGCATGTGATCTATTAAGCTCTCGTTACTCCTCTTGGTAAAAAAATAAACAAGTTGGAGTCAACTCTAACGGCTGGTTTCAATAAAAGTTGATTATAAATATAAAATGAAGATTTATATTCAACATTTACAGTAAAAGTAGACTCCAACTAGGAAAAGTATACTCTTCCCAATGCCATTTAGTAAAAGTTGATTCTGATTCACACAAACAGCCGATTCTAGAAATTAAATGTTACTGAATATGTTCAAATTAGTCTAGGCTGTATCGTCGCCCCCGTTAGGTAAATTACTCCGATTCGAATTTTTTGCACAAACTTACTAAAAAAGAGGTCCTTATAACAAATCTACTGGGTGCCAGGCAGTACCTTGATCGATAAATTGTTTTTTAAACAATTTTTTTAGACAAATTCACAAAAATAATTTTTTCACTTCGAACAATTTTTTTTTTAGATCATTTGGGTTATTCTGAGCAAAAAAAGGTATTTTGTGATTTTTTTTTCTAAAATTGATTGTTGTCGAGTTATACGCGATATAAAATTTGAAAAATGCGAAAATAGCCATTTTCAAGGCTTAAATAACTCGGTTAAAATCCATTATTATGAAAGTCAGAAAGTGACCAAATCAAAGTTTATAGTCCCCTCTACAAGCTCCAGCAGAAATTTTTGTCACTATTTTATTACTAAGCTTTATCTTTAATTATTAACAATGAGCGCTAAGTGCGCATTAGGCGGCCGTCAATGGTGAGTTCTAAAGAGATGCACCATTCCAGCCATCCAATGGTGAATCTCACTCGCACTCACATTGACGGCGCCTCAATACACGGTTAGCGCTCATTGTTGATAATTAAAAATAATATCTTATTAATGAAATAATGACAAAAATTTCTTCAGGATCTTATAGAGGTAGCTTTAATCTTTGATTTTTTTAGTTTCTGACTTTCATAATATATAATATCGTATGGCATTTTTGCCTTTCGGACAGTTCCGGCGCCAATTACATCTTTAACCCTGTTTCAAGTAACTAGTGTCGATGTACACTAGCCCAGGGGGACCGACTGCTTAACGTGCTCTCCGAGGCACGGGGAGACGGCTCGTGTCATTATTGAAAATGAAAATGGTTTGTCTTTAGCAGCTCTCGAACCCACGTGCGCTGACGTATGAGGCCAGCGATTATGCCGTTACTCCACGGCCGCTCGCTCGACTTTCACCATAATTATCTTTAACCGAGTTATTAAACCTTGAAAATGGTTATTTTGGCGTTTTTCAAATTTTAAGTCGCTAATAACTCGACAACAGTCAATTTTAGAGAAAAAAGGCCCAACGGATCTAAAAAAAATTTGTACAAAGTGAAAAAACTATGTATTTTTGCAAATTAGTTTAAAATCATTGTTTATCGCCAAACTTCACTAAAAGCATTCATTATTGTACTCACTTGCCCTCATTTTCGGCAGTAAAGTAACACTTTGTTGTATTGAAAGAAGAATGTTACTTTACCTGCCGCGATAATTAATCAAATTAACCGAGATTGAATGTAAGTGGTCAATGGCAGCAATCGATTATTTATTTGAGTGAAATTAAAATTTATTTACTTTAATTATTAAAAATATTGTACAAAATGTATCGTATTATTAATAAAATTTATGTCAAAAAGTAAAATTCTGTAGTGTTTCGCAATTATATTCATACAAAATAAATCAAAACTTTACAGATTTAGTAATTAGGTAGGTGTACAATATTGATAACTATCGATTAAACATCAAAACCGGCTATCATGCAAAAGGCATCTGTCATTACTGTCATACGAATTTTTTATTTCGTCTAAAATTAAAAAAATTTCCTCGAAGTTGTAAGTAAGTGTTAATGTTTTTTATGAATAACGATACAATTTTGTACGCACCACCTCAATACTCTTTATCGAACGCGTCTGTTCCTCTGCTCGTAATATCAGACTCGTTCGATAAAGAGTCACTTTACTGACTGACTTTACTGAAATTGGTTAAACAATTTTTCGACCGCGGTACCGCGTGACACCCTGTGTATTTGTTATAAGGATTGTTATACGGATGTATTTCTTTGAGTAAGTTTGTGCAAAAAATCGAATCAGAATAATTTACCTAACGGGGGCGACGTTACAGACTATACTAATAAGTAGTTGAAACGGTCAAAACAAAGAAACGCACACTCATCAAAAATGCACTTGAGATTCTCGTATAATCAACATCCAGAAGATGCGTATCCAGGAAGATTCCTGGATGCAGGAAGAGTCGATCCAGGAAGAGTCAACTCCAACTAGTAAAAGTTGATTTAAATTTTTAAAATCAACTTTTACTGCTCGTTTCAGTTGGAGTTGACTCCAACTAGTTGGAGTCAACTCTAACTGAGAATCAACTTGAACTGTAACATATACATAGAACATTTAATTACTGTAATGTAGTATATACTCAGTATATGCTTTGCACATTCGCAATGGTAATTACGCATATTCTAAGTATATACTTTTTCTGAAAAGTATGTTCTATGAATCTACTAAGAACATGAAATTGTTATGTGGGTACATTATACGTTGTATCTATTTATACTTAATAAAATAAATGGCATTGAAATCAAAACAAAATAAGTATCAAGATTTATATGATGCAGTTAAGAAAGTATAGGAACTCCGATAAAAGTGTTGTCTGTTGTCCCTATAAAGCTAATTATTAGTTGTACACTATTGTACAGTGAATTGAGAGAGTACGCGGATATTAATGAGCTACATAGTAATACTGATTTGGATACATTCATAAATAAACTTTGAGAGCTAACTTTTAAAAATCTAGGAATAACATGGAATTAAAAAAAATCACTAAAAAGGGGGCCATGAGTTGCAATTGCGACGTCGGTATGAGGGGGGGGGTCAACTGCAAACGAAGCTTTACGACGGAAGGGGGGAGGGTATTAAAAACTCCAAAATTTTTACGAGGTAGTTTATGGATGTTCCCTATATTGTTACATTGGTAATTATAAAAAAAGTTTCATCGGTTCAGAGTGCTTATTTTTGAAAGGGTTGTAGTGGATAGGACTTGAATGAGTCACTAATCACGAGTGTATGCAAATTTTGAACAGCTGTATCTTAACCAATTTTTATCTTATAGAAAAACAATTAATCCAAAATATTCAGAAAAGCAAAACCTACATTATTTTATTGTTTGAGATTTTTAGTATCACTAAGGGCCGGTATTTCCAACCTCACTTAAGCCAAAGCTTACTTTAAGCCTTTGCTTAAGCTTAGATGCCTGTATTTCCACTTCAATTTGAGGCTTAAGCCTAGGCTTAAACCAAATAATTTTAAGCTCGCGCGGGAGTTGTTTTAAGCCTTTGCTTAAAATTTGTTTTCTGTTTTTTGAGGTTATTTCTATAGATTATTAATTATAGAGTTGTTTTGAAAACCAACTTTTAAGTAATAACGTTATTATTGGATTATTAAATTAATAATAATCTATGAATTTATTAATCCTAAAAACGATTCTTAAAATTCTTACTACTTTTGGAAGGTGTAGGCACATGAAAATTGATTATTTCTACAATACTTGGTAGGTATATTTATTTTACAAAAATAAACTTACATTCCAATTTGACATTTTAAGGGAATATATCCAATAAACAAAATTACAAAGACGGATCTATTGCTTATGCAAAATAAAAATAAAAATATACCAGAGAAAATATAGACAATAAACTAAAAACACATGTACCATGTACACAAAATTAAGTGAAGTAAAAATAACATTGATACAGATGACAAGATAAAATTAAATGTCAACAGTAGTGGTTTTTACCTCAGAACAGTAGTTATCTCTGGCACTTTGACATATTCAGAGGTACCAAACCAATTAACTTTACAGCTGAGCATCAGTTTAGTTAAGAGAATGATGGAAATACGGCACCAAGCTTAAGCTTCTCCTTAACTTTTGACACAGGCTTAGCTAAGCAAAAGCTTAAGTAGCTATTGAAATACCGGCCCTAATAATTTTTAAGTTATTTTGAGAAAAAGGCATTTTCTTAAAAATTTTAAAACCAAATTTTTTCAAAAATAATTTTTATTTTTATTTTTTATGGTTATTTTGTTGAAAAATGAACATATTCACTCGCAATAACTCGAAAAGTAGTGACATAGTGAAAAAACTCTATAGAAAAAAGTTGCTTAGAATTACTGAGTTTATGCATTTCCGGATTTACTTGAACGTAATTTTTTTCACCCACGAGAAGGGGTGAAACTCACCACCTGGGCAAAAGCACACATCGCCACAATGTCACTTTTTTCATTGACATGTTAGCTGTGTGTACGTGTACCATGTACCTATGCCAAATTTCATGTCAATCCAAGCGGTTCTTTAAAATTCATAGAAAAAACCGTGAGTAAATGAACTATTAGGAATTAGCAACATATCGAAATTGAGAATATTCCATTTAATTAAAGATGATACCATATAGGCCTGGATCCCGAGTACCAAAAAAAAGTTGATTAATAGCAAGCTGAAAATTTGTTAATAGCTTAACGGTGTCTAGTCGGACAAACTTTGATGTACGGGAACACTGGAACAGGGGAAGTTTTAATTGTGGAACAGCGTAAAAATTTGGAACGTCAGATTACGAAAACGCCCTATGTATTTTGTCGGACAGAACTTCCATTTGATTTGTTACCGTTTCATTAAACTCTCATGCAAAAATCAGACTGCTATTTATCACCATTATAATTCCTGTCACTTGGCATGTTCTTCGTATTGGACTTATTAAAATGCCCAGTTGGTGATAAATACCAGTCTGATTTTTGCATAAGAGATTAATGAAATGGTAACAAATCAATTGGAAGTTCTGTCCGACAAAATACACGGAACGTATTCGTAATCTGACGTTCCAAATTTTTAACCTGTTCCACAATTAAAACTTCCCCTGTTCCAGTGTTTCCGTACATCAAAGTTTGTTCGACTAGACACTGTTAAGCTGTTAACAAATTTTCAGCTTGCTATTAATCAACTTTTTTTTGTACGCGGGATCCAGGCCTAATACGTTTCGTTTTCGATTAGAGATACGTGACTGAAGGAAATGATAAAATTGGCAACATTGCTTATGAGAATGAGACTGTAGAATCGACAAATGACTGAATAAATCCGCGCGACTCGGGTGTGGGAGGCGGGGAAGCAGTGTTGCCATGTATTTAGTGTACTTATATATCTAATTTAAAAGTAAACACACGGTATAAGATTGGGCATAAAAACGCAGACATTGATGTAAGATTTTATTAATCCAGTTTTTGATTATCAACCTCATAAACACATAACAACAATTTTTTTATGTTAATTTTCGTTTTCAATTTTCCATTTTCTGTAACGGCCTTGACGACCTTTGAGAAGATTTCTACAAAAAAGAAAAAATTAGTCGCACAAAAATTTAAAAAAAAACAAAAATCAAATGATTATTTGAAAGTAAGATATTTTCAAGAAAGTAAGATTTACATTAGCACTGGAAGATGTTTTCAAAACAATGGAATGGACAAACATGGGAATAAACATAAATGGAAAGAAACTAAACCACCTAAGATATGCAGACGATGTAGTAGTCATAGCATCAAGTTTTGAAGAACTACAAACCATGCTAACCGAACTAGCAAATGAATCCGAACAAATAGGTCTAAAAATGAATTTTTCCAAATAAAAACAATGACAAACACACAAGAAAATAGAAACGTAATACTAAACGACACCACAATAGAAGCGGTTAATGATTATATATATTTGGGACAGATGATAAAAATAAATAAGAAAAACCAAACAGCGGAGGTAAAAAGAAGGGTCAGATTGGCCTGGGCAGGATTTGGAAAATTAAAATGGGTCCTAAAGAATAAAAAAATACAACAATACTTAAAAACAAGAGTGTTTGACCACTGCATACTCCCATTCTCACATACGCATGCCAAACATGGACCTTGACCAAGGCAAACATGGATATAATAATGAAGACACAAAGAGCCATGAAGAGAGCAATGTTAGGAGTAAAATTGACAGACAAAAAGCAAAACAACTGGGTCAGAAATAGAACAAAACTCAAAGACGCAGGCCAACATGTAGCCAGGCTAAAATGGAGCTTCACAGGTCATAACGCTAGACAAACGGACAATAGGTGGAATAGCACGATACAACAATGGAGACCATGGACAGGAAAGAGAGCAAGAGGACGACCCCAGATGAGAGGGGGAGACGACATTAAAAAGATAGGAGGAACGCACTGGAAACAGAAAGCACTAAACAGAAGCGAATGGAGGAAACTGGGGAAAGCCTATGGTCAAAATTGGATGAATTAAAGGGCAAAAGAAGAAGATATTTTCAACAATAAAATTTTTGAAAAAATAAATTATAAGTACGTATTATATCTTACACATTTTAGAAATCTTTGGAAGAACCAAAAAACTTGACTACATGTCAGCCTCCTGATAAATTCTATATTTTAATCTCAATTCCTTCCTCAATTTACATAGGGTAACTTGCAGCTGTTCGCTCTGTCTTACTTTATGTATTCCCACGCATACCATTCGTCTGTTTTCGTCAGTTTCTAAGTCTCAGTTTAGCTGTTTTTAGTTTATCATTTGTTGTTGAGCAAACTGTGTGCATTCAATTTCAATTTCCTTCTCTTTTTCTGGATAATCATTTGTGTGTAGTGTGGGTGTTAAGCAAATTATTAGGATTAGGTAATGTCGGATACCTTCTGCCGGATTAGATCTGACGATTCCTGAGTTTTATGCTCAGAAAGTTGACGCTCCTATCGCTGTGCACTGAGTGCTTGTCATCCATCTTATTCTGGTATTTTTCTTAAGATCGTTGCAACATTGCATCTCTTTCTCGCTTCTATTCCCATAATTCTTGTATTTGTCATCATCATCATTCTCTTTGCCTTTATCCCTATGCTGACGCAGTTTCCCTAAATACATTTCTCCATAAGTTCTATCTTACGTCCTACCAATATCAATTTTCTTTGCCGGCATATTCTACCTAAGCGTCTTAACCTAGTCTTATTTGGTTTTCCCCTCCTATTTCTTCCAGAAACTTGCAACCCAGAAAGATCGGACCATCAAACCTGTGATCTCTCTATTTAGCATGAATTGGTGCCAACCTAAGACTTTCCCTAATATGTTAATTCTTAATATTAAATCCCTTTTTATGACTCCAGTCATCCATCTAAGCAGTCTGTCACCCTTCACAATACTGGCTTCTTTATATTTCATCCATCCTGCCCTAGCTGTACTACATGCATCTTCATATATTTCCTCATAACGCTGTAGAGAGGTGTAGCCACGACTTTGCGCGCTAATTTTGTTATTGCCATTTTTAATTCCGTTAAACGTTAGGCGTTATGCGACAGATCGCGTGGTGGTTTCTTTCGACACATCAAATGAGTTACTCCGTTACTTATCTCGTTGTTTTGACTCACTAGCCATGTTTTAGTTATACCCAACAAGTTCTAGCTACGAATACGACCAAAGTAATAACAAACAAACTAATAAAATTATAACATTAGCAGAAGAACAACAAGGTTTTAGGTCGGGAAGATCATGCACCGACGCTATATTTATAATGAAGCAGATTCAAGAAAAATCGTTAGAATACAACAAACCGGCATACTTATGTTTCGTGGACCTTAAGAAGGCATTTGACAGGGTAAAATTAAAGGACGTTATCTATTTATTGTTCGCAAGAGAGGTACCTCTAGGAATAATTAAAACGATCGAAAATATCTACCAGAACAACACAATAAAAGTAAAAGTAGATGAAGAACTAACTGAACCAATTGAAGCTGGTAATGGGATAAGACAGGGAGATTCCCTAAGTCCTCTGTTCAACCTGATCATGGACGAAATAATAAAAAAAGTAAGAACAAAAAAAGGATACCAAATGGGAGAAAAACAACTTAAAATAATCTGCTATGCAGACGTCGCAATACTAATCTCTCAAAGTGAAGATGATTTACAACGTATGCTGCACGAATTTAATATAACCGCTAGAAAATTTAACATGTTAATTTCTCCAAAAAAGACTAAATGCATGGTTATAACAGCAGATCTAATAAGGTGTAAATTAGAGCTGGAGGGTCAAATAATAGAACAAGTCATGGAGTTTAAATATCTAGGCATCACACTATGCAGTTACGGAAAGCTCGAAACAGAAGTGGAAGATCAGGTGAATAAAGCAAACAGAGCCGCAGGTCGCCTGAATGAAACAATATGGAGAAATAAAAACATCGGAAAAGAAGTGAAAGGCAGAATTTACAAAACAGTCATCAGAACAATAATGACATACGCGGCAGAAACACGACCTGATACAGAAAGGACAAAAAGAATGCTAGAAACAGCAGAGATGAAAACATTGCGAAAAATCGATGGTAAGACGCTGTGGGATAGAGCTAGAAGTGCAGATATACGAAGGAGATGCAAGGTGGACAACATTAATAACTGGGTGAAAAGCAGAAGAGTAGAATGGAACGACCACATAAGCCGAATGACAACAAATAGAGTAGTAAGGACTGCGAGAGACTGGGACCGTGCAAGTTCGGAAAAGCGACACCTGGTTTCTTCGTTCTGCAATTTTATTCGCACTTTTAATTATATTGGCCAATCATATGGTCCTGGTTGCTGGATAATTGTCAAGGCCATAGTCCAAAAAAAATAATAAGAAGAAAAAATAAGATTCAGGTTATGTTATTAAAACGTAAACAATTGTATGTAGTAAATAAAACTAGTTATTAAAATGCAGTAATGCAAGCAAAATACAATTAATTACATTTACCTTTATATAATAATTGCATATCTTATCAATATTGTGGAGCAATATATAATTTTTCTTCTTCATTGACAGTAGATATGAAATATACGTCAATTTGACAATTTCAATTGACAATGAATTATTTAAGAAAGTTACAATATTTCTCCGCTATTCTCGCACGATCGTTTCTCGTATCGCCTCCAAGTACTTGCACACCGCGATCAGTGGGAAGACGATCAGTGGGAAGACCACGAAAACGATGGAATGACAACTTACTGGAGGCACATTGAAAAACAGACAGAGTAATGTCTATATAAAAAGAAGAAGAAGAAGTTCTAGCTTGCAGTGCAGCAGTGTAATTTGTTTTGTGAAATACATAGGTACTATTCTACGAAAATGGAGTGGTATAAAATAATAAATTCATAAAATAATAATTAGCACTTATAAAATACTTATAACAGCATAGCAGCTTCGACTTCCATTCTGAAATTATTTACTACGCGCTAAAATAAGTGTGGCCGGTCACTATAATGAGCAGTTTAATCCATCATTGTTGCCATTGTTGGTTTATAAATTAATACGATAATGAACGTTAAACCGTTGATTGATAAATACGGAAAGATACGAAACCCTATGCATTATTTTGTTGTCTTTAAAACCTGCCCGTATAGTGGCGCGCCTAGCTTAAATTTGTTGGAACTAGCCTTAGAGGGAAGTGTAAAATTCTCCCTACTCAAGGAACTAGCCAAGAACACGCGGTTATTTCACGTGGCCCGTATTCAAAATTTTAACGCAGGAGTCACTATCATATTAATCTGTATTAATTTTTTTTTGTTTTTGTTTCTGCAAAAATATTGAAAATATAAATTGACTATAGAGTTTTTTTCACTACTCTTGACCTCACAAGTACATACTTTTCGAGTTATTTGCGAGTGAATATATTCATTTCTCAAAAAATAGTACGTTTTTAGACGGATTTTCGCAAATAACTAAAAAAGGAAGTATTTCACCAAAAAAACATTCATAGCAAAAATACAGCTTATCAAAAAGTGAAAAAAATGTTTTATATAAATATGACATATTATGAAGTCGTAGACCCAGTAAAAGCAGAGTTATAGCTAATGAAAAGTAGGTTCTTATTATTTGTCAAATTCAAAATTGAATATTTCTACATGAAATAACCAAAAAATTAAGAACTTTTCGGGGAAAACTCATCATAACTTTTTTAAAAAGTTTAAAATAAGCTTTATTTTTTTGAGTTTCTAGTATCAGAAGTAAACAAGTTGCGCACAAAATAAAGTTGATCCTTTTTTTTTTGTAAAAAATATCTAAAAATCACCTCCTAATTAGCATCTCAAATGAAATTAATCAGTAGCGCTTCATAAGTTACTTTACGTATGTATGCTTATTATAGAGGATCTGTAAGTTTCATCGGTTCATAGTGCTTATTTTTGAAAGGCTGTAGTTAAAAGGGCTTCAATGAGTCACTAATCACGAGTATATGCAAATTCGGAACAGCCATATCTTAACCAATTTTTGTATTACAGAAAAACAAAATATTCAGAAAACCAAAAGGAACCTTTAAACTTTGGGATATTTCGTATCACAAGTTATTTAAAAAAAAGGCATTTTTTTCAAAATAAAAAAAATACTGTAAAACTAAATTTACGATGAAATTTACAGATCATGTGTATTATAAACAATACATAAGTAAAGTCACTTGTGAAGCGGTAACAATAATTTGATTTTATTCGTCTTGAGGGGCCAAACGAAAAACACAAACTACTTTTTTTCTTTTTAAATCGTGTGCTGTTGTGATTTATAGCAAATTTATAGCATCTCTTTCGAAATAAAATTTTTATGCAAGTTCCCTTTTAGAGGGTGATTTTCACGCTTTTTTAAAACTATTTTTACAAAAAAGGACCAACTTTATTTTCAGCGTAACGTGCTTACTTTATGCTAGAAACATTTTTAAAAACAAAAACAAAGCTTTTTAAACACTTTAAAAAAGTTGCGATGAGTTAGCAAATTTATAGCATCTCTTTCGAAATAAAAATGTTATGCAAGTTACCTTTTAGAGGGTGATTTTCACGCTTTTTTAAAACTATCTTTTACAAAAAAGGACCAACTTTATTTTCAGGGTAACGTGCTTACTTTAATGCTAGAAACTTTTTTAAAAACAAAAACAAAGCTTTTTTAAAGAAATGTGCTTTATTTTTTGGTTATTTCACGTTGAAATATTCGATTTGGAATTTGACGAATAAGAACTTACTTTTTTAGCTACACCTCTGCTTCTACTGAGTATAAAGATTTTATACAGACATCTTTTTTTAAATTTTTTATAAAGTATATTTTTATTGAATACCTTTTTCGATAAAATACTTACTTATTGTGTTATTTGCGTAAAACCGTCTAAAAACGTGTATTTTTTTGTTAAAAAACGAACATATTCACTCTCAAATAACTCGAAAAGTATTAGCTTAGTCAAAAAACTGAATGGAATAAAACTTGCTACAATTAATCAGTTTATCCACTTGATAGATACTAGATAGTATTAGACTTATTGATATTATAGCTACCTAGCCTTATACAAAGTGGATTTAGAAAGTCCACATCTACATTAGACAACCTAGTGGATATTGAATCTGTAATTCATGGGTAATTTGGATGTGATAAAGTATGTTTGGCTTATGGCTATCTTTTATTATATTGTATAACGCGTGCCATTTGGGGATTAGATATAAGAATTCTATTAAGTTGGTCAATTCCAGGAAACATAAAATTTATTAGTAATTTCCTATATAGACGAAACTTATTCGAATAGATAACGTCCTTTTAGACTCAAAAATCCAATTAAACGACATTCCTCAATGGTCTACTCGTTGCACTTTTCCTTATTGCAATCAATGACATCGCTAAATCACTTAACCCATTAGTCATTTAGAAATTAGAGAATTGGTCAAACACTACTGGCCTAGAATTTTCTCCCACTAAAACGAAAACAATAATCTTCAGTAAAACTCCAAAGAAGCACATTATACTACCAAAAATCTACCTAAAGAATTTCTTCTTCTACTTTTTCTTTTATATAGGTAGTACTGCCTGTTTTTCTTCAACGGTGCCTTTCATTCTGTCCCTAAATTGTCATTCCATCTTTTCCTTGGGCATCCTATACTTCTTCGGCCTAACGGTGACTTGTCCCTGTCTATTCTTATTATCCTTGATTCAGACATCCTGCTTATGTGTTGATTCCACTCTTCTTTTCTATTCTTTACCCAGGTATTTATATTGTCTACCCCACATATGCATCTGATTTCCTCACTTATTACCCTGTCCCGTAGTCCTTTTCCAGCAATCCTTATTGTGTCGTTTAGGCATCCGGCCGTTCTACTGGCTTTAATTATTAGTCTTTAACCTCTTCTTCGATATTATTGTAGGCTGATAGATTAATTCCCAGGTATTTACTTTTATTGTCTAAGTCCAATTGGCATCTTATTGGTTCTTTGGATATTACTAAGCTTTTTGTTTTTGGGCTGATATTTTCATATTCATTTCTTTTGCGCTAATGTTGAATTCGTGCAGTAATCTTTGTAGGTCGTCTTCGCACTCTGCTACTAACACGGTGTCATCAGCGTAACAGAGTATTTTTATCTCTTTATCGCCCATTTTTTACCCTCTTTTTTCTTCACTTGTTTTATCATTGCATCCAGCGTTATGTTTAACAGTAGAGGGCTTAGTAAATCTCCTTGCTTGATTCCTGTGTTTGCTTCTATATGGGTTCTGTTATTATTCCATTGACTTCATTTCTATTTTATTTCGTACATAAAGGTTTTCTATCAGTTTTATAATATCCAGTGGTAAATTTTTGTCATATAGTAGGTGTATCACGTCTTTTAATTGTATTCTATCAAACGCTTTCTCTAGGTATATAAAACAGAAAAACCCTCGCTTGTTATACTCTAATGATTTCTCCGCTATTTGTTTTATCACAAAAACTGCATCGTTATGATCTTCCCCTTCTAAATCCTTGTTGTTCAACCGATATATTTATGCACGCCATTATTTTCTTCATCAGTATTTTTGTTGGGAGTTTCAGTATAGTGCTCCGTAAATTAATCCCTCTATAATTACTGGGGTCTGCCCTATCACTTTTCTTAAATAACGCTATCATCTAAGTGGTACTCCATTCTTCTGGAATTCTTCCTGTATTTATTATTTTACTTATCAGGATATTCAGTTCTTTGTGAAGTCTCTCTCCTCCGTATTTTAAAAGTTCATTAGCTATTCCATCTTTCCCTGGTGCTTTTCGATTTTTCATCTGTTTTAAGGAGTTCGTTATCTTCCTCTTTAATTTCTGTTTGCTCATCCGATTCTAATCCTGGTTTTCCAGTTCTTCATGATTAGCTGTTTGATACAGGTTTTCTAGGTAAGTTGTCCATGTATTTGTATCAATATGTTTTACTTCTACTATCAATTCCTTCATCTCTGCTGTTTGACCTCTTATCATTTTCCACATTTCCTTTTGCATCCCGTATAAGTCGTGCTCCATCTCTTTTGAAAATGCTTACCAATGTTCTGTTTTCTTCCTTCTTACTATTGAGTTTAACTCATTTCAAACTCTTTTATATCCTTCACATATGTTTGTCTCGTTCTTTTGAATTTGTATTCTAGCTAGATTTTCTTTTTTTTTGGCATTTTATTTTTATTTCTTCACAGATCCATGGGGTGTTCTCCTTTTCTTTCGTATATGTTTACTTATCTTACGATCTCCAAATGCGTCCGTTGCTGCCATTTTGATATTATCTCTAATCTTCCTCCAAATTTCTTCTATGTCTTCATCTGGTGTTATGTAGTTTTCGTTCAGTACTTTTTGCAGTCTTCTCTGGTATAAATCTCGTGTTGACAAGTCTTGTAGCTGTTTTACCTTTATTCTTGTCTCACATTCAATAGGGTCTTTTTTCCTGTTTTTTTGTAGATGTATTCTGATTTTTCCAAGTACTAGGTTGTGATCACTTCCGATATTAGCTGCACTTAAACATCTTATGTCTAGTACTTGAGAATGATGGATGTTTCTGTTTGTCAATATATAATCAATATCGGATCTGTGTGCTCTTGTATTTTTGAATGTATATTTTTCTTGATCTTTGTGTCTTAAGAACGTATTGTTTATTCGAAATTCGTTCTGAGAGCAAAAGTTAATAAGTAGTTCCTAAAGAGTTTACAATAAATTATTCATAATTGATTAACTTCTTGGGAATAAAACTGGATAATCGTCTATCTTGGTAAGACAATATACACTCACTCCGCTCAACTTAATGAAAAATATCTCTCATAAACAATGGGATGTCGACGTCCAAACTCTTATGACTGTTCACTGAAATTTGGGTTTCAACCTGAGATACAGTCGGAAAAATGAAAGAATACCCATGAACGAACATATAAAACACGCTGTATTTTCCTGTCATCATGTCGCAAAGAAAATTGCCCAGCGCAAGTAAATGTAATAATAATTATTACATGTACCTGTGCTGGCCAATTTTTTGTGTGACACGGTGACAGGAAAATACAGCGTGTTTTTTATGTTCGTTCATGGGTATTCTTTCATTTTTTCTACTGTACAATACGCTAAAGTGTTACGTTTGGCTTGTTCTCTTGTATGTAATGAAAGCATGGATAATAAAGGCCAGCTCCACTAATAAACTTGAAGTCTTTGAAATGAGGTGCCTGCACCGAATGCTTAAAATATCATGGACATATTTAGGGACATATTGCGAGGAGAACGATATACTTGTCGGCAACTGGAACTCGAAGGAAATATAGAGGGTAAGAGAGGTCTAGAAAAAGATGTCATGGCTGGTTAATATTCGCCAAATGATATTAATGAAATTACTCTTAATAGAATAATGTAATCGTGACTATCTAATATCTCACCTGACAATACAATGCACGGTGGACGTCTACGCAGAAATACACGGCACCTTTAAGAAGTAAAGTTAATAATAAATAATTCAATAATTATACTTAGTCACTATTTTCCCCCTAACTCGGAAAATATCAACGGCACGAAAAAACTTGGAAGAAATTGTTGGAAATCGCGATTGCATCCATTCATGAGTCCTTACCACTTTTCTCTCGAAGAGTTTAAAGTGGCCGAGCGGGTTACTAAGTCAATTTCATTTAAGTAAATACGTTTGCAATATCTCCAAACAAAATATACAATTATCAGAAGAGACTGTAATTAACGAAAATAACTACCTATTTTTTTATCGAGATTATGAGGCAAATAAGAAATGTACAATATCTAAAATCACCGAGTGAGTATTTTTCTCGTTAAATAAATTTTTTATTAAATAAATTATATTATTATACATATATATTATATAAAATTATTAAATAAACTTTAGAATATTTAATGATTTGTTTCAAGAATTCAAATTAGAAGACAAATTACAACTACAAAATTATTCTTGCTAATTTAAAAACGAGTTTAGAAAGTAATACATAGGTACACTCCAATAATTATTTTAAAGATTGCCATTGTTATCGTTGAATGAGAACTCAAATTTAAATGCATCAAAAGAATTAAATAATTTTTATTTTAATCCGATCGACCCGACCGACCCCAAATTCCGATAACCAAAGCTACCTGAATACGTCTCATCGTTGTCTCAGGTAAATTCAATCTCGCACCTAGAAAGCTGCTAACGCCATCTATTTCTAAAACCACTGGTGTCGTACATAAACGCTCATTTAGTTTCGTATCTTCCAGTATATTTATCAGTCAACGGTTAAACGTTAACGTTATGCTGTTGCCACAGTAACGTCTAATGCCGTTAATTAACGCATTATTTGCATTACCGAGATGGCATTACAGCGTTATGAGGAAATAGATGAAGATGCATGTAGTACAGCTAGGGCAGGATGGATGACATATAAAGAAGCCAGTATTGCGAAGGGTGACAGAATGCTTAGATGGATGACTGGAGTCATAAAAAGGGATTTAACATTAAGAATTAATATATTAGGGAAAGTCTTAGGTTCGCACCAACTGATGCTAAATAGAGAGATCACAGGTTTGATGGCCCGGTCTTGTTAAACGTCGAGAATGGCCCCAGCATAATACCGATAGTAGTTCCTTAAAATTATTACTTTTCACAATTAGCTGACGATACAAAGATTTAACTTTATTTTTAGTAAATGTATCTTTAAATTATTATTCCAAATATTCTGTCTTGTCCTATTAAGTGTTAAATCTTTTTTTCCTCAAAAGCTTGTCTCCACTGTTCCAGTTTTTGTTCTAAATTCATTTCAGTACATTATTACTAGCTGTCCTGTAGTAAAATTTTGTTTCTCAATTTTCTTGCTCAAATAATAATAAAAATTTATTAAATATTAAACACAGATAATACATTGTTCAATCTTACCTTGTTTATAGAAAAATTTAGCAATCGCAATAAATGGTGATTCAAATAGTATACACCATATTGAGGCAACAATTAAAACAAAACATAAATCACCAGCAAAATCATGAACCTACAAAATCATATTAATAATTCATAAGTTTATAAAAAATAGTTAAATTCCTTTGTAAAAGGTATATTTATAAAAATCACTAAAAAGGGTTACATCACAGATCGTTTTCGAAATAATAATTCCATCATCAGTACTTATTAAATACCATTTATCCCCATGGACTCTCCTGTACCTTCCTGTAAAACAACATACATACCCTTCTAGTACTACGTCATTGCAATTAATTCCACATTATACAGGATAATTCATTAAGAATGTGCAATCTCCGAGTTGTAAATTCTAGACCTCAAAATATTAAGATTTAACCCAAGTCACATATATAAAATGTGGCTCGTTATTGAGTTGCAGGGTGTTTTATTTAAAAATTTAATAACGATTTTTACCCGGTACTTTAAAACTATTTGACATATCCTTATCATACTTTGAAGAAAGTGTAAGTACTGTACACCCTACTAAATTATGATAAACAAACGTTTCTGGCTACTACCAGAGGCGTACGACAGGGGATAGTGAATGGTTGACCCTTCCCAAATTCTACGCCGCTGGCGGAATTACTATTTTAGTACAATATTTAGCTTCTTCAACACTTTCTGTGTAAATCATATAGGTACTCTTCATTCGTAACGATTTGGTCATTAATTTTCGAAATATTTGAAGTTGAACATGGAACGGCACAGCTATTTTGATTAATGTATTGTGCCCCTTCACTTTTACCGAATCGCGATTTTCAAATATCGCGAAAACTAATGATTTTATCGTCACAAATCAAGAGTATATTATTTACATACAAAGTATTGTCGAATCTAAAAATTGCACTAAAATAGTAATTTCGCCAGTGGCGTAGAATGTGGGAAGGGTCAATCATTCACTTGCCCCTGTCGTACGCCTCTGGTAGTAGCCAAAAATGTTTATTTAACATAATTTAGTAGGGTGTACAGTACCTACACTTTCTGCCAAGTATGATAAGGATACGCCAAATACTTTTAAAGTACTGGATACAAATAGTTAATATTTAACGCAAATCACTAAAGCTTCACGATAGTAGTAGATAGATCAGTACTTTAAAGTGTTTTGACATATCCTTATCATATTTACCAAAAAATGTAAGAACTGTATACCTTAGTAAATTATGTCAAATAAACGTTTCTGGCTACTATCAGAGGCGTACGATAGGGAAAAGTGAATTGTTCTCCCTTCCCAAATTCTACGCCACTGACGGAATTGCTATTTTAGCATATTCTTTAGATTCATCAATTATTTCCATGTAAATATTATACTCTTCATTGGTAACGATAAAATAATTAGTTTTCGAGATATTTGAAGTTAAAAATGAAGGGGCACCATACATTAATCAAAATAGCTATGCTGTTTTATTTTCAACTGCAAATATCTCGAAACCTAATGACTTTATCGTTAAGAATGAAGAGTACATCATTTACATAGAAAGTATTGAAGAATTTAAATATTGCGCTAAAATAGCAATCTGCCAGTGGCGTAGAATTTGGGAAGGGTCAACCGTTCAATATCCCCTGTCGTACGCATCTGGTAGTAGCCAGAAACGTTTGTATATCATAATTTAATAGGGTGCACAGTACCTACATTTTCTGCAAAGTAAGACAAGGATATATCAAATAGTTTTAAAGTAATGGATAAAAATAGTTATTAAATTTTTAAATAAAACACTGTAACGATCCACATTTTATATAAGTGATTTGGGTTAGATCTTAATAATTTGAGGTCTAGAATCTACAACTCAGAGATTGGACATTCTTAATGAATAGTGTGGCCAACTAGTCCGAAAAATCCGGGACATTACCCGAATTACGAAGTCGTGTCCCGGCGTCCCGGACAAGGCTTCCGGGCCATCCGAATTTTCAACGTTTTGGTAACATTGTATTTTGAAATTTTGAATATGTTATGCTTCTGTTAATTCACATCAAATTGAATTGGTGGGACGAATAAAGTCGACAATTTGTAGAGTGTAGGTACCTAATACTAATACCGTAATACCACATCCAAAACACATGCATTTTACCGTGGTGTTAAAGCTCTACCAAAACTCAAACTGTGGACTTTTTGCGTTCTGTATGTTTAATATCATCTTCTGAAAATAGGATTCAATAAAAATAACAATTCATATACACACCTGAATCAGCTGTCCGAGGAAAATACATGGAAATGCAACATCAGTTATTTTCTAATTTTTCCGTTTTTTAAGAACGATTTCCGGATTGGAAGTCGAAATATCAGAAACTAACAAAAATGTAATTATTACAACCAATGGTGGTTTAATCCCATCAAAAATATTATTGTCGACATAAAAATGTTAAATAATCAATAAAATGATTAATTTGTTCTATATTTAAAAAAAATGGCCCGTTTTTCATTGAAAAGTCGCGGATTTTAGGTATTTTTTTATCATCCTTGTCCGGAATTCGACTGAATTGGAGTTGGTCACCCTGTAAATCCATTAAAGTCATTGGGCCCACACTTAAAAAAATTATTACCCCCTTCATGAGACTTTTTTTATTTAGTGATTCATAAAAATGTTCGTGGGCGGGGGGCGTTTCGTAAATATAGAGGTTTCTAAACTTTGGTGCGTCCGGCAACTTTGGTACCCTTAAAAATTTGTCGAACAATATTACCAGTAAAGTGTAAGTTTTTTATCAAAAATCCTGCAAAAAGAATCTTCATTTATAACTTCATAGTGCTCCCCACATATGGGGGGCGCACGCATCATAAAGTCATAAAATGTATGCCCTTACAGCTGATTTTTGCAGGATTGTGTGATAAAAATATTTACAATTAGACCGGGCAGTATCGTCGCCCCCGCTAGCGAAATTATTCCTATTTGATTTTTTTGCACAAACTTTCTCAAAAAGAGGTTCTTATAACATATCCACAGGGTGCCGGAAGGTGCCGTGGTCGAAAAATTGTTTAAACAATTTTTTTTAAACAAATTCACAAAAATAATTTTTTCATTTCGGACAAATTTTTTTTAGATAAATTGGCTTATTCTGAGCAAAAAGGTCTCGTCATTTTTTTCTAAAATTGATTGTTGTCGAGTTATATGCGATTAAAAATTTGAAAAATGCGAAAATGGCCATTTTCAATGCTTAATAACTCGATTAAACATTATTATTGTGAAATTCAAAAAGTAATCAAATTCCTTCTTCAAGGTCATGAAGAGATTTTTGTCATTATTTTATTAGAAAGCTGTTATTTTTAATTATTAACAATTAGCGCTATAGTCCAGGATGTATCGTCTTCCTCGTTAGTGAAATTATTCCGATTCCATTTTTTTGCAGAAACTTACTCAAAACGAGGTCCTTATAACATATCCACAGGGTGCCGGGCGGTGACGTGGTCGAAAAATTGTTTAAACATTTTTTTTAAACAAATTCACAAAAATAGTTTTTTCACTTCAAACAAATTCTTTTTAGATAATTTGGGACATTCTGAGCAAAAAATGTCTCTTGTGATTTTTTTCTAAAATTGGTTGTTGTCGAATTATACGCGATTTATAATTTGAAAAATGCGAAAATGGCCATATAACTCGACAACAATTAATTTTAGAGAAAAATCACAAGAGACCTTTTTTGCTCAGAATAACCCCAATTTTCTAAAAAAAAATCGTTCACAATAAAAAAATATTTTTGTGATTTTGTTTAAAAAAAATTGTTTAAACAATTTTTCGACCACGGCACCGCCCGGCACCTTGTGGATATGTTATAAGGACCTCGTTTTGAGTAAGTTTCTGCAAAAAAATGAAATCGGAATAATTTCACTAACGGGGGCGACGGATACATGCGATACATCCTGGACCATAGCGCTAATTGTTAAAATTAAAAATAACAGCTTTGTAATAAAATAATGACAAAGTTCTCTTCAGGACCTTGAAGAAGGGGTTTGAAACTTGATTTGTTCACTTTTTGAATTTCATAATAATAATGTTTATTCGAGTTATTAAGCCTTGAAAATGACCATTTTCGCATTTTTCAAATTTTTAATCGTATATAACTCGACAACAATCAACTTTAGAAAATAATGACAAGATACCTTTTTTGCTCAGAATAAGCCAATTTATCTAAAAAAATTTTGTTCGAAATGAAAAAATTATTTTTGTGAATTTGTTTAAAAAAAATTGTTTAAACAATTTTTCGACCACGGCACCGCCCAGAACCCTGTGGATGTGTTATAAGGACCTCTTTTTGAGTAAGTTTGTGCAAAAAAATCGAATCGGAATAATTTCGCTAGCGGGGGCGACGATACTGCCCGGTCTAAATTGACTGGTAATATTGTCCTACAAATTTTGGACATCTTGGATATTAGTGCACCCTATGTAACGCACAGCTGAATCTTATGTTTGTGCGTCGCAGTGTTGCCATGCTGTTTTCTATATATCTTTCATAATTTCAATCAATGTTAAATGTACCTACAAGAATAATAGAATAAGAACGTTTACTTCTTTGTCATTATACTAGGTAGAATGACAAATGAGGTGTCAAATGAAAGCTTATAATCCAAGGATAGTACTAAAGGTAAGAAATTAGACCTAGATTGTCTCATGGTCAATATCTCAAAAAATAAGCGTTATATTGGGGATTTCTAATGTCGACATTAAAAGTTACACTATTTTTTTTTTCTATAAAACATTTTGATCTTAAACTTACCAGAAAACTTCTTTGTACTCTCTACTTTCAAATAAACGTGATTAAGAAGCTAAATTTTAAACTTCGTCACACAACTTTTGCGATTAAACTTTGCAATGCACAAATCCGCACCTTTTTCTTTGAAAAATTCATAACCTTTATCATGAGAAGAATAAAAACTTGAAGCAGGTACTTTGTCTTCAGAAATGTTAGACCTATATACTGTAAAAATTTCAGAAAAAAATATTAAAATGGAACTGAGTTGTAGCGAGGTAAACGCAAAAAACGTGATTTCATTTTTATTTTTAGGTTAAAATTGCGATTTTGACAATGTTCCCTCACATAAAATTCAAAATAAACCTCATTTTCGTTTTCAGCACCCTCGAAAATATAAAGTATGAATAAAATTAGCCATTCACGCCTCTGTGATCAGTATCTCGAAAACTAAGCGCTTTTTGAGGGTGTCCCGCTCGTGTATAATATCACAAAAAATTGTAACGTGATAGTATGAAAAATAGAGGATACGGCAAAGGTGTTAAAAGTGATGGTCGGATCCAATGCCAAAATCTGCACAGACATATTAGGGTGCACTAATATCCAAGAAGTCCCAAATTTTTAAGGGTATTCCAGTTGTCGGACGCACCAAAGTTTAGAAACCTCTATATTTATGAAACTCCCGAAAATTTTCCGAAATGGAAAAGTTGTCCGACTCGACATGAATAACTGAATAAAAAAAGTCTCATGAGAGAGATAATATTTTTATAAGTGTAGGCCCAAGACTTCTTCTTCTTTGGCTTTTACAACTCTTCGCGAGTCTGCTGCTTTCACTATTGTCTTCCATTGGTTCCGATCCTGCGACCTTTTTCTAGGCCGTCCTGTCGGTCTTCTACAGTCTGGGCTTTCCCAAAACACATTGCTAATTAGTCTGTCATCATGACTCCGTACCACATGTCATGCATATCTTAGTCTATTGGCTTTTATGTATCTCACGATGTTTCCCTGTCCGAAAAGAGTCTCTAATTCATTGTCGTATCTGCTCCTCCATTCATTTGTCACACTGTCCATGCAAGGACCTTAATACAGGGTGAGTCATGAGGAACTGTACATCTACCTCGTATAGAGGCCCCTATGGGGAATAACAAATGACCATCAAAAAGTGTCTGCTCCCATTGTTTAATAATATACAGGGCGAGTTTCGCATTTTGACAGAAATTTCTATTCGTCATAATTTTTGAACGGTCAGATCGATGTGTCTCTTATTTTGGTCAATCGTTACACTATTGACACCTAATCAACTGATTTATTCAAACTAGAAAAAAATCAGGTCCGGCTTTAAAAAAATTAGTTCGTTTGGGTCTTAGAAAAAATTTCACCCTGTATAAGCTTTTTGAAAACTCTAATATGAATTTTACAAATTAGACAAATAGGCAATTAAAATAACATATTTATTTTTTTCCGCACACGATTGCTTAATTTTTTATAAAAAAATCAAATTTGATTATGAATTAAAAGTTTGGTAAAGTGAACCATAGATTTAACAAAATTTACTTTTATTACCAAAATTAATTTTTTTTGAACAAATATTTAATTTATGTTACCACCAATCAACTGATTTATTCATACACGAAAAAAATCAGGCCCGGATTTAAAAAATAAGTTCGTTTTGGTCTTAGAAAAAATTTCACCCTGTATTCGCTTTTTGAAAACTCTAATATGATTTTTACAAATTAGACAAATAGGCAATTAAAATGGCATATTTATTTTTTTCCCCACACGATTACTTAATTTTTTATAAAAAAATCAAATTTGACTATGAATAATTAAAAGTTTGGTAAAGTGAACCATAGATTTAAAAAAAATAACTTTTATTACAAAAATGAATTTTTTTTGAACGAATATTTAATTTATGTTATCACCCAATCAACTGATTTATTCAAACTAGAAAAAAATCAGGCCCGGATTTAAAAAATTAGTTTGTTTGGGTCTTAGAAAAAATTTCACCTTGTATACGTTTTTTGAAAACTCTAATATGAATTTTACAAATAAGACAAACATGCAATTAAAATGGCATATTTATTTTTTCCCCACACGATTACTTATTTTTTTTATTAAAAAATCAAATTTGACTATGCATAAAAAGTTTGGCAAAGTTTTTGCATAGATTTAAAAACATTAACTTTTTTTACAAAAATTAATTTACAAAAACAACGTTTTTCTTAAAATTAAAAGTTTTACCATTTTTTTTTTTTTTTTCTATAACACGTCTAGATCTAAAACTTCCCATAACACTTCTTTTGGACTCTATAGTTTAACATATGTAGACGTGATCAAAATGATAAATTTTAAATTTTTCCACCCAATTTTTGCGATTTACAAGTTTGCAACTTTTACAAGAAGAAGACTGAAAGTCTACAACAACTTTCATAGTCTTCACAATGGTAAGATGTATGTGCTGTAAAAATTTCAGAAAAAAAAATATTAAAATGGAACAGTTGTAGCGAGTTAATCCTGAGTTCATTTTTTTTTTTCATTTTTGGTTAAAATTCAGATTTTGACAAATTTGATTTTTTAATAAAAAATTAAGTAATCGTGTGGGGAAAAAATAAATATGCCATTTTAATTTCCTATTTGTTTTATTTGTAAAATTCATATTAGAGTTTTCAAAAAGCGTATACAGGGTGAAATTTTTTCTAAGACCAAAACGAACTAATTTTTTTTTAATCCGGACCTGATTTTTTTCTAGTTTGAATAAATCAGTTGATTGGATGGTAACATAAATTACTTATTTGTACAAAAAAATTAATTTTTGTAATAAAAGTTATTTTTTTTTAATCTATGGTTCACTTTACCAAACTTTTAATTCATACTGAAATTTGATTTTTTTTATAAAACATTAAGTAATCGTGTGCGGAAAAAAATAAATATGCCATTTTAATTGCCTACTTGTCTAATTTGTAAAATTCATATTAGAGTTTTCAAAAAGCGTATACAGGGTGAAATTTTTTCTAAGACCCAAACGAACTAATTTTTTTAAAGCCGGACCTGATTTTTTTCTAGTTTGAATAAATTAGTTGATTAGGTGGTAATAGTGTAACGATTGGCCAAAATAAGAGACACATCGATCTGACCGTTCAAAAATTTTGACGAATACAAATTTCTGTCAAAATGCGAAACTCGCCCTGTATATTATTAAACAATGGGAGCAGACACTTTTTAATGGTCATTTGTTATTCCCCATAGGAGCCTCTATACGAGGTAGGAGTATGTACAATTCCTCATGACTCACCCTGTATATAACTCGCAGGATTTTGTGTTCCCATACCACTATGGTTTATTTTTTAACTGGAGGAGTAAACTAAAAAGACAGATCCATACCCAAGAAAGTCACTAGAATAATCACCAAATACATCTTCTTTTTTGGTTGATCATGTCGGCCCTAGACGGTAATCCATAAATATTATATTATATTAATACGTCGCTAAAGAGTTCTAAAAACAACTGCTTTTGATATAAAAGCAGACTAAAAGTCTAAAAATTAAAGGAATAACGCAGAAAATACAAAAAATCGCCGATATACTTAATTAACCTATGAAATGCCAATTGTGTCAAAATTTGGTAAATGTCATGAGTGTCAAAATTTATAGGTCATTTATCGTCATCAAATTTATCGTCATCTGGGACTGATGGCCTCACTCTTAAAATGTTTTCTGCTCTACCTGATTGCACTTTAAACCATCTTACTACCTTAATAAACAGGTCATTCGAAACTGGAGTTTTTCCAAGCTGCCTTAAGACAGCGATAATTATTCCTATACATAAAGGAGGCGATAAAGATCTTGCTTCGAATTATCGCCCTATTGCACTCCTGCCCACGTTGTCGAAGATAATTGAAAGTCTGGTAAAAAAAAGAATCTTATCTTTTCTGTTGAAATACAAATTGCTTACTCCACATCAATTTGGATTCCTGAGTGACAAATGCACGAATGATGCTATGTTCTTCCTTTTCGATCATGTTTACTCCAGTCTAAACAACCATCACTCTACAGCAACAATTTTCTGTGATTTCTCTAAAGCATTCGATTGTGTAAACCATAACATCTTGACTGACAAATTACAGCACTATGGATTTAGGGGAAATGCTCTTAAATGGCTTAAATCATATCTTAATAAAAGAAGTCAGTTTGTAAGGGTTGACACGAAGTCGTCTTCTTGCATGCCATTAGAATGTGGGGTACCTCAAGGTTCAGTTCTAGGCCCTATATTGTTTCTGATATACATAAATGACATCTCTAGTCTTAACATTAAAGGTAAAATATGTCTCTTTGCAGATGATACTAGTATTACTTGGAGTAACACGGATATTATGGATCTTCGCAATACCATAGCTACAGACCTAGTCACCATTAAATCGTGGTGCGATTCGAATCTCCTGTTATTTAACGTTTCTAAAACCAAAGTCCTACCTTACAACAGTATGATGCAACCTTTAGTACTTAATAACAACAGTCTAGAGGTAGTTGAATCGGTGAAGTTCTTAGGGATTATTGTGGATAAGTCTCTAAAATGGAACTTGCACATTGATGCCTTACACAAAAAATTAAGTTCTGCTTGTTTTGCGCTAAGATCAGTTGCTACGGAAATGAATTTGTCAACATCTAGGACCGTTTATTATGCCCTTTTTGAGTCTCATCTTCGGTACGCCCTTCCATTCTGGGGTACGTGTTGTGCGACTCAATTTGAGCGTATTTTTAAACTACAAAAGAGAGCTCTTCGTTACTCCCTGAGACTCAATAGCAGAGTTCATTGCCAAGAATTCTTTAAAAAATTTAAAATATTAACTCTTCCTTCTTTGTTTGTTTTTGAATCCGTTTGTTTAATCCGCAAACATGCATCAGAAGGTCCAGAGAGACCCACTCATAACTATCCCCTTAGAAACATGGATCATAATCTTTATCTGCCAACCCCACGGTCTGAGCTGGTTAAGTGCTCTATACTATACAATTCGAGAAAAATGTACAATCACCTGCCATCTAACATCAAATCTATTGCAGCATTTCCCGCTTTTCGCAAGGCCTTGAAAGCTTATTTGCTGGAGAAAGCTTTTTATACAGTGAATGACTTTTTTATAAACGATTTGAATTCAGCAAATTGACTTGTAGGATTATTACTTTCGAGTACTTGTGTACATATTTGCAGCGGCATAGAACTTTTGATTTACTTTCCCTTTCCCTTTTCCTCGTTTGCCTTCTTTTTGCTCTGACGTTGTATACTTATTGTTTGCAAAATTTTTAATTTTTTAATGTGTACTTAATAACTGTAAAATTATATTAAGTAGTATAACTCACGCCATTTACTTGGTGTCTGTTTCTGTTTTTGTTTTGTTTGTAGTTTTTTACTATTTTTTGTTTTTTATTGTATTTTTTATTTTGTATAAGCTTTGTCCACAAATTGTTAAAATTTTTTGACAATAAAGCATACCTTACTTACAAAAAAAAAAAAAATAGTCGAGTAAACTTGCCTGCGGTTGGACCAATTACAAACAAGCATTGCAGCGCGGTAAATTTGAATCACTCTCTTGGTTTAAGAACAAACCATGGTTTATTGATTTCTTTCTTTCTCAATGTCCATGTTTCACTTCCGTATGTCATTGCTGATTGTATTATGTTTGTCTACATTTGGATTTTGGCACGTCTTGAGAGAAGCTTTGACCTCATTAGATGTTGAACGACAAAGAAAGATTTATTCCCCGCAAATAGTTGTATTTCAACCTCCCGTTCTCCTGTGTTGTCACTGGTAATTGCTGTTCCTAGGTATTTTAATTCTTTGACCACCTCAAAATTATGATAGTTTATGGTAATGTTTTGTCTTATTCGCTGTCGATCCATTCTTGACACGACCATGTATCAGTGGCGGCAGGTCAGGGTCGGCAGTGCCGACCCACACATTTATAGGTATTATAGATTTTTTTAATATTCAATTTAATCAAAGTTTGTTATTTTTTGTATCTGTGAAATAAAAAAAATCTGTCAGATAATACAAACTAAATTTTATTCATGGGTTTTAAAAGGATTCGACCAATCCGAGCGTTAAGTGAACCCTGCGCGTAAGAGACTTTTCAAAAAATGAATGATCCGAGCCATTCATCTCACTGTTTTCGGCTAGCCGACCCCAACTTATCCCTAGCTTGACGATTTACACGTAAAATTCAACGAAATAGAAGTCGATGAGCAACCAAACATACATTTCTGTCCGTAGTCAGATACGGCAGGTACGGCACATTTAAATCTGCCGATGTTTCATTTGGTAGCATCGGCAGAAATTGTAAATCGCCGTTTTACGTCGTTTTATTGATATTGTGATTTTTTTAAGTTCTGAATTATCATTTATTTATAGATATATAATATCGTATAATCGTTACATCATATAATTATAGATAACTAATAAAATTGTTTAAAAAATACGATTTGGAATTTTCTAATTTACTTTCTGATTCTATGATATTTAACGACATGTCTAAAACAGTACAGAATGAACTAATATAATCAATTAGTTGCATTTTGAATAACGTTATTGGATCTGAGATTCAGAAAACCATTTGCTTTTCGCTAGAAGTAGATGAAACTTTTGATTATCATGTATTTCACAATAATTATTATCAATTGTTACGCAATTGCAAGAAGAACCTGAGCAACCCTGCTGGAGATTGGGTAACCAACCCCAATGGAAGGCAGGGTCAGGGCTGACGAGGAAGGGAGAAATGGTCCTCCGAAAAGGGGGTTTTGCTATGAACCAGCAACCCATACAAGGAAAAAGAAAGACGCTGCGAATCGAATACTATTGCCTCGGTATAGACATGAAACACGGATTAGACCCAAGCTACGAAATAAGGACATTCTTTTTGGCACATAGAACGTGCTAAGCTGGTTCAGGCCCGGAATTGCAACACATGCCATAAAACAGCTTCAAACATATAAGATGGACGTAACAGTGATCCAGGAAACGAGATGGACAGGATCGGGAAGCCTGCAAATGGAAAATTCCCTGGTTTTCTGGTCAGGAGAAGAGGAAAGGCACGAATTTGGATGTGGGTTTGTAGTTAACGGAAAACTCAAGTCTGCCATAATTGATTTCAAACCAATCAACAAGCGCATGTATTCTCTAAGGCTTAAAGGAAAATGGTTTAACCTAACCCTCTTCTCAACCCACGCACCAACTGAAGAAGCAAATGAAGACGACAAGGAGGAATTTTATGAAATTCTAGAACAACAGTACAGAATGGCACCCAGACACGACGTCAAAATCATACATGCCAAACTAGGTAAAGAGGACCATCTTAGACCGGTAAAGACTAGGTAAAGAGGACCGATCGGTACACATAGCTTACACGATAACACCAATGATAACGGATCAAGATTGGCAGAGTTCGCTGTAGTCAACAATATGGTAGTGAAAACTACACAGTTCCAAAGGAAAAATATACATAAAGTAACCTGGGTGTCAAATGACGGAATCACACGAAACCAGATAGACCACGTGCTCATCGACGGAAGACACTCTAGCAATATCATCGGCGCACACAGTTTAAGGGGAGCAGAAAGTGACTCTGACCACTTCCTGCTCAGAATAAAAATGAGAACAAGGCTAAACACGAGACATCCAAAGCAACGCCAACAAGGAAACAGATGGGACATTTCAAGGCTCGATCTACCTGATAATGAACGCCAATATCAGTCACTGATCCAAAATAAATTGCAGACAAAAGAATAACAAGAAGAAAAACCAGTGGTTTGACCAGGAGTGCGAACAAAGCTTACAGCAGAAAGCAATCAAGAGGCTGGAGTTACTAACGCGACCTACAGAAGAGAACAGGGAAGACTACAACAGAGTAAGGACTCAAACGAGAAGATTTTTGAGAAGAAAAAAGAAACAGTACCTAGAAGCACGAATACAGCAACTCGAGGAGGAACAGAGAACCGGTCAGTCTAGACAGTTTTATAGGGACATAAAAACAATGACGGGCAACACGATCAACAGCCCAAGATTTATAAAAGACGATGCAGGACAATTGCTCACAGACGACGAAGATATAAGCCGCCAATGGAGAAAGTATTTTGAGCAACTCTTAAATACAGAAAACCCCACAACGACAGGGCAACAAAGACAGTACCAGTTAGCCGAACCTGAAATACCAGGGCCCACACTAGCTGAAGTAAAGTCCGCAATTTCGTCCCTAAAAAACCATAAAGCCCCAGGCCCAGACGGCATACAGGCGGAACTACTAAAAAAGGGGGAGTCAAACTACATCTTGAGATATATCATCTTATAAGAGAAGTCTGGGAAAGAGAAGAAATACCGAAACACTGGCATGAAAGCCATACCTATTCACAAGAAGGGAGACAAACAAATATGTCGGAACTATAGAGGAATATCGTTAATTAATACAACATACAAGATTATATCCATAATACTGTTTAGAAGACTAACTCCATACGCAGAGGAAATAATAGGCGACTACCAAAGCGGATTCAGACCGGGAAGGTCGACTATAGACCAGATCTTCGTCCTACGCCAGGTGTTGGAAAAAAACTGGGAATTCAACCGCGATGTACACCAAATCTTCGTGGACTTCAAACAAGCTTACGATTCTGTTAGCAGAGAAGCATTGTGGGAGACTATGGTAGAAATGGGAGTACCTGGAAAACTGGTACGATTAGCAAAGGTCAGCACGGAGAACGCTTCCGCACGAATCAGAGTTGGCAGCAACACGTCGGAGAAATTCCTCATTGACACCGGACTTAGACAAGGAGATCCTCTCGCCCCCCTGCTGTTTAACTTTGCACTGGAACATGCAGTAAGGAAAGCTCCGCCACAACTGACAAACGGATTTGCCGCCCAAGGATCAAAAATACTATTAGCCTTTGCGGATGACGTGGACACAATTGCACAATCCACCAGAGATGCAAAAGAAGTTTTCACCCTATTCGAGAACGGAGCCAAGGAAGTTGGTCTTAAGGTCAACGAAGACAAGACCAAGTACATGGTGGTTACGAAGAACCCACGACCAAGGGTTAGACAAAACGTAACAATTAATGAATACAATTTTGAAGTCGTCAAAGAATTTAAGTACTTGGGAGCGATCATACCATCTGAAAATAACTATGAAAAGGACGTGGCAGCAGTGGCGGCCCGTGAGGTAGTGCCATAGAGCCATGGCACTACCTTGCTAACTATGCAGAAACATATTTTTTATCTTAAAAACATTTTAATGCCTGTTTATTTTTTTGTGAATATTTCTCTTTATTTTTATAAATTATATCAAATCTGGCAACTGTGTAGCGCAATGCAAATCTACCGACTCTGGCCACCCACAGCTGACCGGATAAAGGATGAAAATCATAAAAATCCCAGTGCCGAACGGCATAGTGGCTCGTGAGAAAAGAGAAAGATTGTATGAGCATCCTGTGTAAGTGACAGAGAGAGAGCGGTATTGCACTTTTAACATACGTTTAAATTGGAGTCTCCGTGCCAGGCTCGAAATCTCGAAAAGGAAGTTAGTGGATCTTAAGATACAATGTTTTAGATCTACATATTTCTAGTTTCTTTACGCGTTCGCTTGACGCTATTGTGTTTATTGTCTACTACTGTATTGTATATTTGTGTTTATACTCTACTATATTTTTTAATTTGTAATTATTAGTTAGTGCGTTGTGATCGTGGGTGTCGTAGGTATAAAAATAATATTTTGATTATTTTCTACGTTTAATTTATTTATTGACAATGAATCAAATTAGTATATTAAAAAACTCTTTTGGTGGTTTTTCGTTAGAAAAAAAAACTACAAATTAAAGAACTCGGTCGGCCTTTACCCGATTTAAAAATTGAAAAACAAAGTGGAAATGGACAAAAACTTCGCTGTCGTAAGTTTAATAAAATTATTTATGATAAAAATAGCTGGTTGTGTGGTTGCGAACAAACTAATAAACTCTTCTGTTTTGTATGCGTTTTGTTTGGAGGTGACGAGACTTGGTCAAACAAAGGCACCGATGATCTTGTACATATATGGGAGAAATTGAAATCCCATGAAAAATCTAAAGTGCACATGAATAACGTTTTTAGCTTTTCAATGCTTGGTAAGTTAAATATAAAAACCCAATTAAATTCAGCTTATCGTGATACTCTATTTATATTTTATATCCTTTTTGACCATATCGTAAAACCGCCACAAAAAATTTAGGCAGCTGCCCGGATTCTGGCACTACCTTCCTAAAGTTATACGAGCCGCCACTGCGTGGCAGCCAGAATTATTGCAGGAAACAGGGCATATTACTCATTAAGGACCCTACTTAAATCAAAAATACTCTCAAGACCAGCAAAAATAAGAGTATATAAGACAATAATTCGTCCCACAATAACGTATGGAAGCGAAACCTGGACTCTGAATCAGCGAGAAACAACAAAATTACTGGTACTTGAAAGAAAGATATTGCGGACTATCTATGGGCCTTGCAGAGAAGAGACAACAGGAGAATGGAGAAGAAGACACAATGATGAACTACAGACAATATACTGAGATGAAAACATAGTACGCTACATTAAATCAAACAGAATACGATGGGCGGGTCATGTACTAAGATCAAGTGACGAAAGACTTCTAAACGCCACATTCTGGGAAAGGCCCAATGGAATAAGGTCAGTTGGTCGCTCAAGAAAGAGATGGAAGGACGCAGTAGCCAGCAATCTACGCAAAATGGGAGTACAGCAATGGGAAATAGCTGCTCAGGACCGACAACAATGGAGGGAAATAGTAAACGCAGCCAAGACTCACATAGAGTTGTAGAGCCAAATGATGATGATGATGATGATGATGATGATGATGATGATGATGAATTGTTACGCGTATACGCGTTACGTGGTAATATTTATGAGAGGTTTTTAGGTTTTACAGACGTGAGTAAAAGAAATAAGGCAGAATAATATGTTTTTGGTGTTTTAAAGAACAGATTAAAATTTGTTGATATCAAAAATAAATTGGTAGGGCAAACTGGGGCAAACTTATGACACGCTGCCGTGATGTTTGGTGAACTGAACGGTCTCCAGGCAAAAGTTAAAACTATTGCACCACAAGCTTTATTTACTCACTGTCATGGGAATAGAATGAATTTAGTTTAGCAGGATACGTGTACAACAATTTAAGAATATTATCTTTTCTTACCAGTTTAGCTCGCCCAAACGGACTACTGTTTAACAACAATTTGTTTCGAAAAAATGCAAATAGTTTCTCAGACGCGATGAAATTTTAAACCTCGGTTAGTTTTCGCTGTAGCAGATTTTCGTGAATAGCTTTTGGAAGTTTTTTTAATTTTTATCGAAGGCGACGATTTTGAAAGTTGTGATGTGATATCTCGATCCGTGAAGCAATCGGTTTGAGCATTTTCTTAAATGATTACTCTTTTAATATTCTTTTAAATATTTTTAAGAAAGTGTTTGCCCAAACCGATTTTATATTCATTGTTGTTCAAAATCAGTCAACTGACATTATTTATTCCAAAGGCAGAATAAGAAAACTGGTGCAAAATCTCAGAGATTTTCATAATGATAGTAGTTTCCAATATATACGCAGTGACGTTTTGGGTTCGCTTGATATTTCCGAACCACCCCAAAAAATACACAGGCATAATACATATCTCGAAAAACGAGTATATTTGGAAATTTTGGATATCTACTGTGTATTATGCAAATAGATATTCGTTTTTCTAATTTTGAAGATTTGCAAATTTTTGACTTCTTTGACGATTCAAAATTTAAAAGTTACCTTCGCCAAAGAATTTTCAAGATATTTATTATTACAAATTACTTAAAAATTACGCTGATCCAAATATTTTCAGAAAGTTGGATAAGTTACAAAATAAGTATAATTTTATATAGTAAGTACTGCAATTCATTACAGCAAACTGATCATCAATTCTCTTATTACCAATAACTTCTGCTTTAAATGAACGGGATTTCTCTTGTCTCAAAAGAATCAAAACATATGGTCAAAACACCATGAAACAAGAGAGAATGTCAAGTAAACCAAACAAAAAAAATCTCCTATGATGATTTAAACCTTATAGTCAGATGGTATACCTATATGAGGAAAAAAAACCTTGCCGACCCTGTCTCTAAGGCCACGAGCCGCCACTGCCATGTATTTAGTTATTTCTTCGTTTATTTTTAGGCCCACGTTTATTGTTGCTTCTTCAAAGTTCGAAACTATATCCTTAACTTCCAGTGTTGTCTATGCTACTGCATCTACGTCAGCTGCAAATGCGAGAACAATATTTGCTCCTCTGGCAGTTATGTCTGGTTTGACTCCTGTATAGATTTGTCGCATTGCATATTCCAATGCTAGATTAAATAGTAGATTAAATAGTAATGGGGACAGCGGGTCTCCCTGTCTGAGTCCGGTGTTTATGCCGAACGCCTTTGAAGTTTTGCCTCCTATTTTAAGTTGTGCAAAGAAATTGTTTATACACATTCGCTCAACCATGGTCAGCTTCTTTGGTATGCCTAGCTCCACCATTACACTCCACAGTTTTAAGCGATCTATGGAATCATATGCATGTTTGAAGTCTATGAAGATCAGGTATACGTTTTTATTATACTCCCAATACTTTTCTCATTTACCCAAGATATATTATCTTAAATCGCCTTAGTAGAAGTGGACACTTAGAATATAAATTCAAATCAAATTAAAGGATCAAATTTCTATACTCACATTGCTGATATTTCTAAAGTAGGTTGACTGTTTTTTACTTCCAATAAAGTAGCATATTACTGCCAAATGTGTTAGAAATACGCTATAGGATATGCGAACTAATCTTTGAAAGATTGGCAATGATAAAAAATTGTTTATTAATCCTAAAAATAAAATATGACATTTATATGCCTGATTGCGCCAACAGATCTTAAGCTCCAGCTTAGCCCAGCTCAGCTTATGATTTAAGGATTTTTGCCTAGTTGTGCCAACAAATCTTAAGCTCCAGCTAAGCCCAGCTGAGGTTATAGTTAGGGCCGCTTTAAGTCTCACTAACGTTGCACCACAATTTTCGATTCTTATCTAAGCAATCCACCTAGCAATCCATTGTGGCAAGCTGAAAATTGATCTAAGGCTCAATGGTGCCACACGTATGTTTCGTGTTTCGTGTCGAGCTTAAGGCACGTCTTAAGCTTAAGATGTGTTGGTGCAACCAGACATAATATTTATATTTAACAAAAATGAAAATAATCGGTTTCGTTTTGATTCAATTCAAGTCTCTTGACATCCTCTGATACCGTGTTTCAGGGTCTACCCTTTTTCAAAGAGAACCAAAACGAAACGAGAAGATGGTATAAATATTAAAATATTTACACCGTAGATACACCAGTATGGTTAGACTTACCTCTAACGGGGACCGATGAAATGAGTGAAATGAATGTCGACAACGAATCAAGTAATCTGTTAACCTAGGTAAGTACTCAGTACCAAACAGGCGACGCTAGGAAAATATTCCAACAATGCATCGCAGATTACCCATATGAAACGTTGTCATTTTGTACTCTAATAAATACAGAGTAGGTATGGTATAAAACAAAAATCGTCGTTTCGTTTTGGTTCAAATCAGTCTTCTTGCAAAGCCTCTTTGAAAAAGGGTAGACCCCGAAACACGGTGTCAGAGGATGGCAAGAGGCTCGAATTGAATCAAAACGAAACCGATTATTTTCATTTTTGTTTTATATCATACTCTGTATTTATTAGAGAATACAAAATGACAATGTTTCATATGGGTAATCTGCGATGCATTGTTGGAATATTTTCCAAGCGTCGCCTGTTTGGTACTGAGTACCTAGGTTAATTAGGCGGGCCATTCATGATCTGATTTGTAGTACCTCTAGTGGTACGACTTTCGACGTTGGGTCTAAAATCAGGCCGTGAATGGGGCGGTTGGGTTTTTTTTCCCTGGAAGCCGTCTGTTGTGAACCGGTTGTACTGCAGCCACTTGGCTTATTGTACATCTTCCATTGTTTATGAAACCCATTCCAGAATTCTGGAACCCTGTACCAGCTTGTACAGGTCTAGTGGGTGGGTGCCATATAAATTTGGAGTCATTTCGATGTCTCCGAAAAGTGTTTGCCGCCTCCGATCCAATGCCTCACAGTCATGCAAGATATGGTTGACTATTTCAGGTTCTCTGTTACAGAGTCTGCAGCTCAAGTCTCCATGAAACAGCCCCATTGTATGTAGGTGACCCTTAACTGGCGCATGTCCAGTGAGGAAACCTGTTATGACTCTGAGCTGATTCCTCCTTGTTTTCAGCAGTAACTCAACTCTACTAGCACATGTCCGTCCGATATACATCTTGCCATGTGTTTGACCGGGTACACTCTCCCAGTGTGAGTTGTGTTGGCTTCGGATCCAGGCTTTTTTTCGTTCGCGGACGGTGCTTTTTGGCACTCCCACGGCCGGCTCTGGACCCAGGTATTTTGTAGCTGATGCTCTCTTGGCAAGTGCATCAGCTCTTTCATTGCCGTATATGCCCCGATGACCTGGAACTCATACCAGTATAACACTGTTATGTTGTGCCAGTCTATCAAGTTCTTGTCGACATTCCCACACCAGCCTAGAGTTCACCTTAGGGCTTATAAGAGCCCCAATGGCTGCTTGGCTATCTGTGCATATGTTAACCCGTTGCAGTTCGAATGCCCTCAGGTTGTTTTCTCTTGCACACTGCAAGATTGCAAAAATCTCTGCCTGAAATACGGAGGTACATTCCCCCAGTGGAATAGAAATGTTGAAATTTCCACCACTATAGAATATTCCTGCTCCCGAATCGTCTGCAGTTTTAGACCCGTCCGTATACCAGGTGCAACCCTGCAGTCTGTGTCGAGAGTTTCCTCTGTCCCATTCGTCTCGTGGGCAAATGTCCACTTGAAAAGGTACTTCAGGCATATATTTTGATGTCATATGGTCAGAAATCATCATCCATTCGGCATCATTAATTTCATTCGTTATTTTACTATGTCCTGATTTAACTGGTACGTTGCTCAGGTTTTCTCGAAGTCTATAATAGCCCATTCTCGCCTCACCTCTTATTGTTTTATGTAAAGGAGGGAGATCCAGTAGTGCCTCCATAGCTGCCGTAGATGTGCCCCTCATAGCCCCCGTGATCCCGAGACAAGCAAGTCTTTGCACCTTGCGTAATTTGATGATGGCACTTTTTTGCTGCACTTTTGGCCACCATACCACTGATGCATATGTAATTGTGGGTTTTACCACCATGTTATAAGTCCAATATACCATGTCTGGTCTCAAACTAAATTTCATGATTTTGGACTTTAGAGGACTGATGTTAAGCCCTACATTTCAAGTCCATTCTGTAACTACGGTCAGAGCCTGTTGCATTCGATCTCTGACTGTACCATTAAATTTTCCGTGGGCTAAGATGACTAGGTCATCCGCATAGCCCAGGACGTGATGCCTATCGTTGTCGAGTCTAGCTATCAGGCCATCCATGACCAGATTCCACAATAGAGGAGATAAGACTCCCCCCTGTGGGCAGCCTCTGGCTACCTGAGCTGACACTGTATCCCCTAGCAACGTAGCATATATCACACGACTTCTCAGCATGCAGTCTATCCGGCGGTTGGGTTAGTGGTACCACTAGTAATACGACTAGTGGTATTACTATAAGAAAGTTGAAGCGTGAATGCTGATGTTGGGTGTTGGATTAAAAATTTCCACTAAACTGCGAGTCATAAGTTATTAACTTAAAGGATATAGAAAATGTATGCTCATTTTCATAGTTGATTTTTTCGTGAACGGATTAACGAATTTCGCTAATTTTTTTTTGTTATCTTAGATATTTCTTTATTATTTACACAGTTGTGCAAAGATTTAATTAGAATTGTTTTTTGTACTTATACCGGGTGGAAGAAAAGTAATGTTTTTCATATGTTAAGTTTGAAACACCCTGTAGGGGGAACGAGGTACAAATCTGTGTATAGATTGGAATCGTATTGTAGTCTTATGTTTTGTGAACATTTTGTTTTTTGAATCTCCCTGATATCTTTAGCTTTTTAAAGATAAAGAAAATAACAAAGAAACTAGGTGGTTTTACTCCTTAACATGTATTTTAACTGAAACAAAACTAAATTAACACTAAAAAATAACATAAGAGAGACGATATTGTTTAATGGAGGCTCTATGATGTTTTGGGGTGGAATTTCCCTGAAAGTAATACGGATTCGGTGTCTACCTAGAGGCTCTTTAAATATCGAGAGGTACATTACACATATTATTTTTCTTTGAACACTATTTTTCTTTCGTACTAGAAATAATATAGGAATATAATATAGGAAATAATTTCGTCTTAGTGGTATGATAAGACATGACCTCCTCACGGATCGCAGTCGTCAGTTAAAACTAAAACACATTAAAAAGTAAAACCGTCTAGTTTCTTTGTTATTAAAGATATCAGAGAAATTAAAAAAATGGTTCAAAAAAGATGAGACTACAACATGCATAACCACCATTTTACCTTTTCCTCCCTAAAGGGTGTCTCAAACTTTTGTTTCGGTTAAAACACATGTTAAACTACAAAACCGTCTATTTTCTTTGTTTCTAAAGATATCAGGCACATTCAAAAAACAAAATGTTCACAAAACATAAGACTATAATACGATTCCGATGCATACTCATTATTGTACGTCATTCTCCCTACAGGGTGTTTCAAACTGAACATAAGAATAACATTTCTTTTCCTCCACCCGGTATAAGTAAAAAAAAGAAGTTTAAGTAAATCTTCGCACAACTGTGTTAATACTGAAGAAATATCTAAAATAGTAAAAAAAATTAGCGGGCCCGTTAATCCGTTCACGAAAAAATCAACTATGAAAATGAGCATAAATTTTCTATATCCCAACTTATGCCTCGCAGTATGTTACGTATGGGATGCCTACAAATGGGATGTTTCTTTATGCAAATCTTCCTAGTTTGCAAATATTTCATAGAAAATAAACTTTCACAAAAATTACCCTTATTAAAATACACGATTCTTCATTATATACTTTTTGTTGGGACCAATCATTTTCCTTTCTGTAAATAAAGACCAGTTTCTTATTAATCTGAAACTATTTTCTTTTGGCATCTTATGCAAATTTACTATTTGAATTGGGAATAAGCCACGATATTAGTTATACATTAAATTTATTTGATGTTTCGACTTCCACTTCGGAACATTTTGATAACGATTTCAGAAGTAGAAGTCGAAACGTCAAATAAATTTAATTTCTAACTAATTATGATTTATTCCCAATTAAAATGGTAAATTTGCTACGAGACCGCACTGTAACTAGTATTTCCTCCGTGTATACAATTTGCTTACAACATCAGCTTCAAACAAAATCTCAATTGGTACATCGCTGAGCAAAGATCCCTAAATTCGCAAATAAATAATAGAAAATAACTTTTAATGGCACGAAAAATTGCTACTATTAAAAATACACGATACACCCACACACAGCAAAGTAAATCCCAGCTCCAGTTTAGAACAAGTTTTATTTCTTTCTAAAATAGAATATAACTACCCTACATCTTAAAAAGTCGTAAAAATTACAAGAGTCGTAAAAATTAATTAGTTCATATCAGCCCTAGACAAATGCTAGAGAAACGAAACTTATGGAATGCTTAATTATGAAACCTCAACTCATGTGCCCAATTTTTAAAAACACAAATCGTCTGAATTTTATTTTGCATAGACTTTACTCGATACATTTTTTAGTGTACACCACCGTGAAAACAGGTGACTGAAAGGTAAGACCTTTGTTGGCGGCTATAAAGATAAAATGTTGGGGCGTGAATGGTGCCGAATATCCAACTAGTAATGGACGGGGTCGAGTTCGCTCCCAATGGTAAGAATTTTACCTGAACTAAAAAAGGTGGAGTCCGAATTGGCTCCCATAGACAAAATTTATTTTACCTAAACATGTCGAAAATATCACCCAGCGTTGTCACTTCTTTCAAATTTTCTCTTTTTGTTAGAAACAGGTACCTTCCTAGAAATATCTATGGGAAAGGAGGAAGACCTAACCCTTCGGTCCTAACTTAACTTTCGGGTATTAGAGTGTAGAGCGCAAACCGGCCGATTTCAGGTAAGAGCGCAAAACGGTCGGACGCATACCGGCCGACACCGATAATTTGTGTTAAAATTGCCACATATGCCAATGTTGAACTAAAACAAACTCTAAAAGTATTTGGCTAAAAGTATAATTTTCCTATAAAAAGTCTATATCACTATGTAAATTTCCTAAGCAGTATAAATATTACACGATTTGGCAACAATGTCTAATGTTTCCGCGATTATATGAGAGCCTACCCGCATTCATGCGGGAGCCAATTCGTACCCTTCTAAAATATACCTGAACGAAGCGGAGCGAACTCGACTTCACCCGTAATACCACTAGTAGTACCACTAGAGGTACCACAAATCAGATCGTGAATGGCCTGCCTAAGAGATTACTTGATTCTTTGTCGTCATACATTTCACTCATTTATATTTAAGCTTAAGGGACGTCTTAAGCTTAAGATCTTAAGATTTATTTATTTTATTTTTATATATTTAACCAACAATATTAGTCTAGGAGCCAGGGGGATAAGTATGCACTTTTATGTCCCCTAGGTACATTGATGTTTTTATTTTATTTTTTTTTTTTTGGTGCGAAGATTCGATTTTTCGGGGGTACCAGGCTAGAAACCTGTCAGATAATTTGTTGTTAACAATTTAATTGTTTAAATTATTGTATCTCCTAAACTATTAAAGATAAGAAGATTGTTTCAGCTTTAAAAAACTTTGCAAAATTATTTTATCTTTATTAATAAAAAGATATAACAATCAGTGCCGGATTAACCATTAGGCGGACTAGGCGGCCGCCTAGGGCCCGGGCACCCGGATGGGGCCCGCATCCCACACAAATGCATTCATTAATATTTAATTATTTAAGCAGTTACTTAAAAAAATTTAAATGTTAAAAAAATCAAATAGGGCTAACTGAGACGAAAAAAAAAGCAAATGGTTAATTTATGATTTCCAATCAAACGCAGTTTTTTGCTTTGTCTTTTGTCAAATATCAGAAAAATACAACCGATTTCAAGACAAATTAAGCAGTTATCTTCAAAGGCATTTTTATATTCCATGTTCTAATCATTCCCTCAATTTGGTAATCAATTTTACAAGCAAATTTTGATAAAAGCTGGTAATTATTTTGGTATGGTACGTTTTTTTTTCAATTTCTACCCACCGATGAGCCTTATACTCCATTCACTCACGGTAAAATATTGCAAAACCTCCGGATTTTAAACAACCTTTGGATTTGAAACAAGAGCTTGGATTGACATGAAATTTGGTATAAGTATAGCTAACATGTCAAATAAAAAAGTGATATTGTGCCAATGTGTGTTTTTGCTCTACGGTTGAGTCCACCCCTTCTCGGGGGTGAAAAAATATACCGTCAAAATACGTCCGGAAGTGGATAAACTGAATTCTAAGCAACTTTTGTTCAATAGAGTTTTTCATCAAGTCAATACATTTCGAGTTATTTGCAAGTGAATATCTTCATTTTTCAACAAAAAAGTAACACGTTTTTAGACGGTTCTTCGCAAATAACTCAAAAAGTAAATATTTTATCGAAAAAATATTCTTAGCAAAAATATAGCTTTTAAAAAATTTAAAAAATGGTGTATGCATGCTGTCTGTAGACCCAGTAGAAGCAGGGTTGTAGCTAATGAAAAGTAGGTTCTTATTCGTCAAATTCCAAATCGAATATTTCAACGAGAAATAATCAAAAAATGAGGTACTTTTCATGGAAAAGTCATCGTAACTTTTTTAAATGTTTAAAAAAAGCATTATTCTTGTTTTTTAAAAAAATTTCTAGAACAAAGAGTAAGCAAGATATGCTCAGAATAAAACTGATATCTTTTTTGGGTAAAAAAACTGGTTAAAATAACCCCCTAATTAGCATCCCAAATGAAATTAATCCTTACCGCTTCACAAGCTACTTTACTTATGTATTGTTTATATGCTCTGTAAGTTTTATCGGTATAAAGTGCTTATTTATAAAAGGGCTGTAGTAGAAAGGGCTTGAACAAGTCACTAATCACGAGTGTATGCAATTTTTTTATTTAGCTTAATGCCTCGACAACTAATGGCCATTGGCATGGTACAGTGGATTTGTCCAATCAGGTACCTAGTGTAGTCGGTAGTGTGTGTGTTAAGTAAATGTCTTGTTACTTAGCAAAGTCGTCATTGTTTTTACAAAGAGACACTAATTGTATCCGAACGTCTGCGGTCCCTCCGATGAGTACCGATCCCACAAGGATAGAAACTATTTTCAACGAAAACTTTTCGTTTATAAATTTGCAAAAGTCTGTGTTATTGCGTTGCCGCTCCTGCAATACTTAGAGCAGGTGTATCGATGGATTCTTATGTAGTTTTGCCTTCTGAATCCAAATCTGAAAACGGCATTTCGATATATCTAACCGTCTTCGAGATAATCGGCCTCAAAATCTAAAATGTGACGTCACAATCCGGTTATTTCCTACCGACGCACTAAACGTCAGCTCAAATGGTTGATTAGGAAGTAGGCTACTTTTTTAATCTCAATTTGTTCAGCAAAGCATAGTTTATTTACATTTGAGTTTGACACTTCGTGAATGTCAAACTAAATTTTAAATTAAGTATTAATAAAACATCAATGATATTTGATAGTGAATTTAATTATTATATAAAATAAATAAGATGTTCAAAAATACAATTTGAGTATATTTTAAAAGCAATAATTTATTAAGTAGGTATATATTTACGAGTATACGGCCTACCCTTTATAATAAATGGACTGTTCCATTTGTTATGAAATTAAAATACAGGGTGTTTAGAAACTCTACCGACAAACGGAGGTTCCTCAGATAATTTTAAGACAATTTAACCCAATTCATCTAGTCCGAAAATGCTTCCTAAAGAAGCTAGAGCTATTTGAAGATGACGTCTGGTAATTAGTTTATCTTAAATATCTCCAGAACGCTTCTATTTAGAAGAACGAAAATTGGTACACATATTTATCTTCCAGCGATAAATCGATTTCATTAATTGCAAATTTCTAGTATCGGTCATAGGCGTCCGTTTGGGCAGGGCATCAGTTATATTATCGCATAACTTTTTTGTTTTCAATTTTTAAGCACTTTTGAGTCTGGATTATTAAAATGTAAGGTATTATAGTACTAAAAGGTACTCTTACTTTAAGTCGATAGGATACACCGTTTTCTAGAAAAATCGATTAGAAAATTTTTCGTTGTTCAATCAAAAAAAAATTCAATAAAAAAAAATATTTAGAAAAACCAAAATTGGTACATTTGTTTATTATTCCAGAGATGAATCGATTTTATTAATTGTGAATTTTTAGTACCGGTCATATGCGTCCGTTTTGGGTAGATCAACGGTTATTTTATCGCATAGGTACCTTTTTTGTCTTTAATTTTTAAGGATTTTTGACACTAGATTATTAAATTATGAGGTATTCTAGTATTAAAAGTTACTCTTGCTTGAAGTTGGTAAAATACACCGTTTTTTTTTTAATTTTCAAAAAAATTTTCAAATTCAGGAAACGAAAAATTTTCAAATCGATTTTTTTAGAAAACGGTGTGCCCCGCCGACTTAAAGCAAGAGTACCTTTTAGTGCTAGAATACCTCACAATTTAATAATCCAGTATCAAAAGTGCGTAAAAGTTAGAGACAAAAAAGTTATGCGATAAAATAACCGTTGCCCCACCCAAAACCACCACCCAAAGTCACCATAGATGGAATCGATTTATCTCTGGAAGATAAATATGTGTACCAATTTTCGTTTTTTCCAACTAAACGCGTTCTGGAGGTATTTAAGAAAAACTAATTACAAGACGCCATCTTCAAAGAGCTCTAACTCCCTTAGGAAGCATTTTCGGACTAGGTGAATGTGGTTAAATTCTCTTAAAATTATTTGAGGAATCTCCTGTCTTCGTTTGTCAGTAGAGTTTCTGGACACCCTGTATAGTCGGTTCGCTAAACTCGACACAACTGGCTAGTGATTTTAGTAGGTAATTTTTTTATTTTTTGCGAATTTTGCCAAAATTGGCAAAATTACTAATTATTTAGTAATTATTAACTAGGTAATCAGTAATTATTTTTTTTTGCCAAATTGGCAAAATTATTGACTAAAATCACTTGCCGGTTGTGTCTGAGTTTAGCGAACCGACAGTATATGAAATAATATTGTTTGGTATAAAAAAATATGGTCTGATATGTGCAATTCTAATGGAAAAAAATATTTGAAAATTTTTCTCAAATTATGGATACCAACATTTTCATTTATAACTCTTTTATTTTTAATTTGACGAAGGAAGGTTATTCTTTATAAAAAGCTATTCATGTTCCAAGATTTATGATGCAACCAACATATTATATAAAGTTTTATTAATTTTATACGAGGTATATAAAAATATAAATTTAGATCAAGAGTAAACTACCTTTATAGTTCATAACATTTAAATTAGAATGATATAATTGCACATTAAAACATAATTATTAATTCTAAACTACTTTTCATAATAGCAATTTTCCATAAATATTACGAATTAAAATACGTAAATAAACAAAGTTTTCGTTATAATAATGCTCGCATTTTCAGCTTGTCATTTATTAATTTTTAATAAATTAAAAATTCCCTAGCCAGGGTATGCAAATTTTGAACAGTCATATCTTAACCAATTTTTATCTTCTAAAAAAGCAAAAACCTGAAATATTCAGAAAATCAAAACCTATATTTTTAATCTTTAAGATTTTTGGTACCACTAATAATTTTTAAGTTATTTTGAAAAAAAAAACATTATTTTTCAAAATTTCTTAAAAATTGTTTTACTTTAAATCCCAATGTTTTGAAATATAAGCACTGTGAACCGGTGAAACTTACAGATCATATTATAAATAATATACTTATAAGTTTTTTCAAGATTTTCATAAATTTTAAGGATTTTTGTGCCAAAAAAAGGAATCAACATTATTTTAAGCTTTAATTGCTTAATTTTAATACTTGAAATTTGTTTAAAAAAAAATAAAACTTTTTTAACACTTTAAAAAAGTTGTGATGATTTTTCATCGAAAAGTGCTTTATTTTTTGGTAATTTACGTTGAAATATTTGATTTGGTATTTGTCGAATAAGAATCTACTTTTCATTAGTTCCAGTTCTGCTTATACTGGGTCTACATACTTCATACATACACCATTTTTTTAAATTTTGTATACGTTATATTTTTTCTAAGAATATTTTTTCGATAAAATACTTAATTTTGGAGTTATTTGCGAAAAACCGTCTAAAAAGCTGTTTTTTTTTTGTTGAAAAATGAACATATTCACTCGCAAAATAACTCAAAAGTATTGATTTAGTGAAAAAACTCGATAGAACAAAAGTTACTTAGAATCAATCAGTTATCCATTATTTTGAATGTACGTTTTTTCGCCCCCGAAGGGGTGGCACTCATACCCAGGGCAAAATCACATATCGGCAGAATATCCCTTTTTTTCTTTGGCATATTAGCTATGGAATATTAATGATAGTTGTTGCGAAATGTACAAAAAAAAATGATCTTTTGTCGATACATTGTCGTAATTTATTTTTGGAGTAACTACTTCCCAAAACAACATAAATATCTGTAAATTTGTTTTAAGTAAATGGTCGATATAAAGGGGCCTACTTCTTATGGCCGCCTAGGGCCCATGATGCCTTAAACCGTCACTAATAACAATTAAACATTAAAAATTTCAATTTCAAAATTGATTTACGCGAGCGGTTTACGCGCGCCCGCATTTGTTGCGGGCTGACCGTGCTCCTCAGAGCGCGTTATTAAAAGTTCCATATCTTGGTCAAAAATTAACATAGAAACATTTACCAAAGCTTAGTTAGAATGTTTGTTTTTAGTTGTTCTGTAGATTTTTTAAAGATGAAATATTAATGAAATAATAATTAAAAATGAATTAATTATTAAATGAGGGAGTTTTGAAAGTTAACCTCACATTGAAAGCTGAGTTATACTTGGAAAAGTCCCATCGAATGCATATCTTGCATTTATTTTTCATCAAATTTGGTATAACTACGGTTCTAACAATCGGATAAAAGTTTACTAAACGTCATTTTGTTCAGTTTTTGAAAAGGAACAAGTTTCATTTTGGTAAAATTAAATATCTCTAATAGTTTAGGTTTAGGAGATACAATCATTTAAGCAATTAAATTGTTAATAACACAAAATTATCTGACGGATTTTTAGCCTGGTACCCTCTAGAACTTGGTACCTTTAGAAAAATTGAATCTCCGCTCTCCGCATCATAAAACATAAAAAAAGTCAAGGTACCGAGGGGACATAAAAGTGGTACCGATGGGACATAATCAACCCAACCTCCCCACCCCCCAACCGGCTCCTAGACTATATGTGATAAATTAATAAAAAAATTTATTACATATAGTCTAGGATTCAGGGCTCTATTCTAGGACTTAAAAGTTTGAGTCTATAGAAATTATCTTCAAATATTGCCGATTAAGATTTTTAATCGAAATAGTCACAAAAGATCAGCAAAAGGCACAACTGGTAAATTTTTATACGGAAAAAGTTTATTTTCTGAAGAATATTACCTTCTCTATCAGTTCTACACAGAAGTACTGTCAAAGCTATGGCAAGGGCCCATAACTGTCGGACACATGCGTTAAACACTGCTGAATTTAAAGCATTATACTCATCAGATCTCATGAAGACAAGATGAACCAAAATTACTCCAGAGATTATTGTGAACACTAGGGTCCAAGCGAAAAGTCTTGCAGCCTAAAATAAATACCGATTATAAACTTTGAAAATACAAATTTTTATTTTGAGAACGATTTTCGAAGTGGAACTCGAAACATCAAAATACAGTTATTTTTAACTAAAATTGTGGTTAATATTCAGTAAAGTATGTATAGTAAATTATATTAAGACACCACACCAGAAAAGCTTCAGAACAGTAAAATAATTCGTCGGTTGTTCGGAAATATGGCAGCAATTTCGTTCACCTTCCTCTCTATGAACACAATTAGGCCAGGGTAATAAGACAAAAATATACCCTGTTCGTGACACTTCAGCAGCCAGGGTATTGAAGCGTTTTTTCGACAGGTAATACCTATAGGAACAAATTGTAACTATTTCCTGCGTAGGATCTGGCGGCCATTTTTATTTATAAACAATTAACTGTCAAAAAATGGCATTTTCCCCTTTTTTTCAAATCAACGGAAAACAGTGAAACTTATGATTTTTTAGTACAAATATCTTCGAGATTATGGAAAAAGCTTTAAAATGACGCATTACAAAGTTTGATATACTCATTTATTGTTAATATAATTGCGAAAAAAGTCGGAATTGCAAAAAAAATTATTTTCGCAATAACTGTTGTAAAAATTAGTGTACAGCTTTGAAATTTTTGTCAAATGAGCGTTCTTTGGTGCTTAATATGTGATAAAAATTTCAAAGCGATTCATTCAATTGTTTAAATTTTATTCAAATTGTTTCTCCCAGAGAGTATTTTTTTTGCAATAACATAAGTCAGAAAAAAATGACGTTAGAACCATTCCACAGGTGTCAAATGAAAGAGCATGAGCTACATTTTCAACATGGTTTAAAAAAGTGAATAAAAAATGCATTTATTAGTAATAAATAATTATGCAAAAGTATCGTCAATTTTTCTTTATAAACTTTTTGAATAACTTTTTCCAAAAAAATTAACTTTTTTACCCTGTTTTAAGTGTACAACTACCAAGTAATGTTATTTATATCATAATTAATAAAAAATTGTAATAAATATATATATAATTTCTTATATAAGAAAATAAAAAGTTTATAAGGAAAGATTTACGATACTTTTGCATAATTATTTATTACTAATAAATGCATTTTTATTCACTTTTTTTAAACCAAGTTGAAAATATAGCTCATGCTCTTTTATTTGACATCCGTGGAATGGTTCTTGCAAATTTATGGAATGGTTCTTTGCAATGTTATTGCAAAAAAAATGCTCTCTGGGATAAATAATTAGAATAAAATTTAAACAATTCAATGAATCGCTTTAAAAATTTTATCACATATTAAGCACCAAAGAACCCGTATTTGACAAAAATTTCAAAGCTGTACACTGATTTTTAAAACAGTTATTGCGAAAATAATTATTTTTGCAATTCCGACCTTTTTTCGCAATTATATTAACAATAAATGAGTATATCAAACTTGTAATACGTCATTTTAAAGCTTTTTCCATAATCTCGGAGATATTTGTACTAAAAAAACCATAAGTTTCCCTGTTTTCCGTTGATTTGAAAAAAAAGTGAAAAATGTCATTTTTTGACACTTAATTGTTTATAAACAAAAATGGCCGCCAGATCCTACGCAGGAAATAGTTACAATTTGCTCTTATAGGTATTACCTGTCGAAAAAACGCTTCAGTACCTTGGCTGTTCAAGTGTCATGGAAAAATCCTTATTACCCTGGACTAAATATAATGCTAACGAATCAGTAGGGTCATTCCGCGAAAAATCGTTTTTTCCATATGTTCCATTTTGGTGACAATGTCATCGAATTCATCCAAAATTTTAGTCCTTTGCGCAGATGAATGACAGTTAACGGCATCCTACGTTAGCCGTGATTGGTTGTTACCGTCGGGCATTTGCCGTGATTGGTCGTTATTGTCGCGCATTCATAATTTTGTGTCAAGAGTGGATTGCAAAATTGGAACCGTCAAAATCGAGAGTGACCCTACGGACCCTACTGATTCGTTAGCATAAGTCCCAGTTTATAGTGAAGCGGTGAGCGTCGAGGATAGCGATAAGAGGCGCATAGATAGAGGTGCTGAAGTTGTAACTAAGCGGTAAGTAATTTATAGTGAAGCGTCAAGGATCGCGTCGAGAAGTGCGCGAAACATTTAAAAATTAAGTTTCACTGAACAGCATTTAATGTTTATACTGTAAAATTAACAATAAAGTTAATATTAAAATTGTACTTACTTGATACTCCCAACTCATCCCCAACCTCTTTTCACAATTTTTTAGCACGAATTTGTTTCTGTGCAAACAAGGAAAAGAATATAGCAGGAAATAGTCGAGGACACCCGAAGGCTACCGAACTCTATGTGGACCGCTATCAAAATCGAACATTTTTGTTTCTTACGAAACCGCTATCTGCACCGCTTTTCGCGACGCTATGCTCACGTCATTACTATAAAAAATGGAGGCAATACTTCAATCACGTAGAGGTGAATCTTTAGGGAAACCGCTACACTATCCTCTATGCTCACTGCTTTTTTATAAACTTAGCCTTTATACTGTGCTATGAGCTTGGTGCATTCACCAATTTTTAAAATATCGTACCTTTTCAACCGCCGCTTTTGTTTCGAAGACATTTTAGAGGAAATGAATTTTGACAAGAGCTTAGAGTCATGCCGATGCAGTACACAAATTGACGTGTTATTTAGAAGGTTATAACTGTTGTCGAAATCTATTACCTCTATCTCCGTTACTTTTTACAAGCAATAAACGTTGTTTGTAAAAGCAACTAGCCGGAGAGATAGAAGCGGATTTTGTGCGTGATAAGTAATATGGAAAAACTATACGGGGATATGTTGAATTAGTTGTGTACATGACTTTCACCAACGGCCGGAAACCAGAGTTGGGGCCGAGGGTAGTTATAAGGGGTCAAAGTCGCGGATTTTATTATTTTTTTTGTGACGCTCATGATCGAGATAGTGCACCAAAATTTGGGAATAAGTAGGTCATGACTTAACTGAGTAAAATCTCTAGGGGCGGAACGCTGCGTGGCCGACAAAGGGGTGGGGGTAGGGGTGAATATAAAAAATATAAAGGGTTTTTTGCGCTGTCCGTGATTGAGATAGTGGACCAAAATTTGGGAATAAGTAGATCATGACATTACTAAGTAAAATCCCCAGAGCGGGAAACCAGAGTTAGAGATGAGGGTAGTTTTAAGGGGTCAAAGTCGCAATTTGTATTATTTTTTTTGTGACCCGGTACAACATTTGTCCCCCACGCAGAGTTCCGCCCCTGTAGATTTTACTTAGTAATGTCATGATCTACTTATTCCCAAATTTTGGTGCACTATCTCGATCACGAACGACAAAAAAACCCCATATATTTTTATACTCACCCCTGCCTACCACCCCTTTGTACCCCAAGCAGCGTTCCGCCCCTGTAGATTTTACTTAGTTACGTCATAACCTACTTACTCCCAAATTTTGGTGCACTATCTCCATCATGAGCGCCACAAAAAAAAATAAAAACTCCTTATAACTACCGACTCTGGTTTCCGCCTCTGGGGATATTACTTAGTTATGTCATGGTCTACTTATTCCCAAATTTTGGTGCAGTATCTCAATCACGAACGTCGCAAAAAACCCCTTACATTTTTTTATATTCACCCCTGCCCCACCCCTTTGTCGACCACGCAGCGTTCCACTCCTGGAGATTTTACTTAGTTACGTCATGACCTACTTATTCCGAAATTTTGGCGCGCTACCTCGATCATGAGCGTGACAAAAAAAATAATAAAAAACGGAACTTTGACCCTTTACAACTACCTTCCTTCCCCACTCTAGTTTCCGGCTCTGGGGATTTCAATTATTTATGTCATGGTCTACTTATACCCAAATTTTGGTGCACTATCTCAATCACGAACGTCGCAAAAAAACCCTTATATTTTTTATATTCACCCCTACCCCCACCCCTTTGTCGGCCACGCAGCGTTGAGCCCCTAGAGATTTTACTTAGGTACGTCATGACCTACTTATTCCCAAATTTTAGTGCACTATCTCGATCATGAGCGTCATAAAAAAAATAATAAAATCCGCGACTTTGACCCCTTATAACTACCCTCGGCCCCAACTCTGGTTTCCGGTCGTTGGTAAAAGTCATGTACACAACTAATTCAACATATCCCCGTATAGTTTTTCCATATTACTTATCACGCACAAAATCCGCTCCCAGCTCTTAGACTAAACGGAGTAACGTTATTACAACTATACTATAGTGGAATAATAAGCAATGTTGCCGATTTTAGAGCTTCTTTCATTGTGGTATATCTCATTAAAAAGTAAACGCTCTGTATATAAATTAATAGTAATAATAAATTAATTAATATATAATTATTATAAATTAATAGTAAAGAAGTATAATACTGCACCTTGGGTATTTTAGTATTCCTATATTCAAAAATTATATATCCAAATATAATTCCTATAAACCATGCTGGTAACCGTACGATAGTAGACATATAAATATGTTGTTGAAAATGTAGATTAAACCTAAAAAAATAAATATACGTATACATATACAGGGTGCGCCAAAGCTCTAGTTTTCTTTTATTACGGCTAAATAAACACTAAACATCCTTTTGATATAAGTGTTTTTAGTTATTACTCTCTGTCTCTGCTTATACTGAATTGGTCTCTATGCCAGATAGTTTTTCTGTAATCATATACTTACTCAAAGAAACTGGATCCAAGATGATAATTCAATGTTATACAAAAAGTGTATATTCCTGATAAAATACAAACTCCAATACACGTTAAACAAGTCTTAAACGGATTTCTTAGTAATCCTATTATAATAATTGGAGAAAGGAAGAATAGTTGTGAGTCAACAGCCAAATACCATGCTTGGTCTACACACTAAAAAACAAATATATATTTGGATCAAAACGGCAACTACTTAGAAGTGTGTACAAGTCTTACAGTATTTTCCAATTTAAATATATATTTAACTACTAACGTATGGTCCTAAAGTTTTGGGAAAAATTTCACCTGGTCTGATTAAGAAGCAAAATGCATTTAACAAAGAAGGCCATGGAATTGAAATGTCATCAGTTATTGACATTTAATAAACAAAGCAGAATATTTTGGTTTGTGCTCTGCAAAATGTCTTATGAAATTGATATTCGTCGAGGTGTTTATAATATGGTTGGGCGAATGTCGAAACGAGATATTGTTAATATTTATCGAGATCAAAACATAAGCAAATCGACAATTTATCGCACAATCAGAGAATGTGAAGAAGGGATACCATGTGTTAACTTGCGTAAAAGTGGCCGACCGCGGATTTTGAACCATATAAGACAGGCAATACTGATTGAAGCAGCTAAGAACAAAACTGGGGTCTCACAGCGAAAACTGGCCAGAAAACACATTTCATGTTGGAAAGACTACAGTATACAGGACCCTATCGAGTAACAATATTATCTACCGGAAAAGAAGGAAAGCTCCAAAATACACAGAGGATCAATTAGAGAGAATTCCGAGATGTTGCCGCGCGTTAAGGCGAGTGCATTTCGTCAACAAGTTGATCGTGATGGACGATGAAATAGCTATTTGTATAACAAGGGAGGAAAGTGCTACTTTTCCTCTCGAGAATGAAGTTTACTGCCCGACGCGTAGCGGAGGGCAGTAATCATTCAAGGGAGGAAAAGGCACTTTACCCCCATGTTATACATATGATTTTTCCACCTTCCTCAAATAACAAGTCATTTTTTCATTTTTACTTAATTTATTTATGTAACTAACCAACAAAATTTATTAGAACTAATACTAACAAGTAGGTACAATATAACTGTCAACTGTCAACTGTCAAGTATAAGTCAAATTATTAATGTAAACATTGTTAAATCAAAATAACAATTTACTGTTTTTACCGTTCTGCAAAATACAGGGAGTATTATAAATAAACGTTAAATGGAGGAAAAGTAAAAGTGACGTCATGGTATTTCATTCATGAAATATAGCTTATTGACGCCCTGTACAATATCTATTTTCTATTACGTAAGTATTTATACATTTTAACGTTTATTTATAAAACACCCTGTATTTTGCAGAATGGTAAAAAACAGTAAATTGTTATTTTGATTTAACAATGTTTACATTAATAATTTGACTTATATTTGACAGTTGACAGTTATATTGTTATAAATTGCTAAATTGAAGAACCTGAGACAATGGTTTGGATGCAGCTCAAAACAACTATTTAGAGCTACTGCCTCAAAAATTAAAATAGCTATGATGATTGCCAACCTCCGTAGCGGAGATGGCACCTGAAGAAGAAGTTATATTGTACCTACTTGTTAGTTTTAATTTTAATAAATTTTGTTGGTTAGTTACATAAATAAATTAAGTAAAAATGAAAAATGACTTGTTATTAATTTGAGGAAGGTGGAAAAACCATATGTATAACATGGGAGTAAAGTGCCTTTTCTTCCCTTGAATGATTACTGCCCTCCACTACGCGTCGGGCAGTAAACTTCATTCTCAGGAGGAAAAGTAGCACTTTCCTCCCTTGTTATACAAATAGCTATTACTTTGTCCAACTCTGAGATGAAGGGTAACGATGGGTTTTACACGAACGATTACGAAAATGTACCTGATGAAATAAAATTCAAAAGTAAGAAAAAATTTGAGGACAAAATTTTGGTATGGTGTGCAATTTCTGAGGCTGTCTTTATCTCACAGCCCTACATTGGTGTTGTTCGAGGCGAAGCCTTAAACGCAAATATTTATATTCAAAGATGTCTCTCTAAATTGCTTCAATTTGTGAACACACATCATGCAAATGATCAAATAGTCTTTTGGCCAGATCTTGCTTCATATGTCATTACGCGAGGATCACAAGGGACTGGTACGAAAATAACAACATTACCTTTGTACCGAAAGCAGACAATCCCCCCAACCTACCTCAGGCTCGTCCAATTGAAGAGTTCTGGGCAATATTAAGTCGGAAAGTCTATAATAACGGATGGGAAGCACAAAATCAGAAACGCCGAGAAATTTTCCAATTATTAATGAAACGCCCTGTATATATCCAAAGCAAAATATTAGCAACAATAAATAAATTTATATATTCGAAACTCTTTTTCTTCTGCACAGTCTTGAACAGCCTGATCCGTCTTCGTTCTTGCCATTTTCTTCTGAGGCCCACGTCTCTGCTTCCTCGTGATTGTAGTTAGGTAACTAAGTACTTGTTGGACTAATCTGTCTTCGTTCAATATTTCAATTTGTAATCAATTTGTTGATTGATAAACCTTTTTTACTCTTAAAAACTTACCCTTTCCCCCTTCCCGACCTTAGATGGCCCATCAATTATTTTTTCTTTAATTTTTGATAAGTATATTATCTTCCTTTTTCAATGGCTTTCATTCTGTTACTACTAGTTTTTTCACGTTTTATCATTTTCAAAAGCTTCGAACTATCGCATAAAGCAAAAAATAACCTGTCTATATAAATATCATTTTTAATTTTGAAATATTTTATTGACTTACTTGAAAACCAAAAGGAATATAATTGTTGAAAAAAAATAGTGTGGGAAACCATGCCCTATTACAGGATCTGACCATGTTTCCAGCCATTAGCGGCCATAAAGGACCTTCTGAAATATTTTTATAGAAGCTAACATAGAATAATATTAAGGCTATTAAACCTGGCCATAATCTGAAATATTAATAAAGAATATTAATATTAAAATATTAATAAATACTATGAAAAATATGAGAACATTTTTTTTCAAACGGACTTTTGTTTAATATTTTTACCACTTAAAATTCAATCACTTGGTAAGGGCCCCTGGCATAATACAATGCAAGGGTTAGACAAATTAATTATATTATATTTATATCCAGGGTGAGTTTTTAATGAGACATTGGTGGATAATTCCGATTATTTCATTCGTAGGAGATTCTGACCAATAGAAAGCTACAGAAATCTAAATTAAACTGATAACTTTTTTGATAATTGCCCGTCGTCAAGCATATTACGTCAGATGCCCTTCGTTGCTACGAAAAAATACATTCAGTGACATTAGTGTTTTAAAATTTATAAAAGTGATGACTTTCAATCGTCAAATATCTATAAAAACTTTGTGTTTAATTGTACTAATTTGTACTTACATAAATAAATTACAATAAAATTTTGGTTTTGAACAGTTTTATTCATGAAATAATCGCAACAAATTGCACCCGAACTCTAAAATTAATATAGAATTTTTGCCCTCGTGACACTTTACTCGCCTTTGGCTCGTGAAATTAAAACTGTCAAAGTGTCACTCGGGAAAAATTCAATAATTTTAGAGCTCTTGTGCAATTACTACTGATAATTTGGATATTCCGACGTTATACAATATTCAAAAAAATTATTTAGATTATTATAGTAAGATTTTTCATCACGTGCTTAATTCTGTCCAATCAGATTATTATATACATACATATACTGCGAATAATCTACTTACATTATTATACTGAGAATAAAATTTAGTATTTTGTTTCTGTTTGATGACAAAGAGTTTTCTAGTTTCCACAACTGTCGCATTTAAGAAAATGAGCCAAATAGTCCAGAGAAATAAGATTTTTCTCATGACACATCCCCCTCCAGGCCGAAACCAAATTTTTTGAGTAGTATGGACATCTATATTATTAACCTATATGTTTCCTGCAGCTGATTTTGATGATATACATAGTTATAAACAAATGAAGATCAAAAACGCTAAATTTTCTCTTTTTTCGTCTATTACCAAAAAGTTAAGCACTTTAAACAAATTTGAGTATAAGAAACTCATAAATCATATAAAAAACTTCAATATGGCGTTCGCTGAATATGTCCATCCTTATTGGTTGCTTAGAAAATTGCAAAATAAATCATACATTTTGAGTTTTTAAAAATATTCATAACTTATGTAAAAATTAACTTAGAACCTTCTTATTACACGGAATGCTGATACTTCTTGTACTTAAATTATATTTTAAATTTCAAAGCAATTGGTCAAATAGTTTAAAAGTTATTTAATTTGTTTATCCCAAATTCATTGTTTTGCAACACTACAAGTCAGAAAATTATGAGGCTACAATCATACTTCGGACAGTTTATGAAAGAAGAACATTTATACTATTACCATTATTAAAAATAAATGACAAAAAATAATTTTCAACAGTGTAAAATTATTTTGAAAAAACATGTCGATTTTTTGCTTACTTATAAACAATTAGAATAACTTTTTAACCGTTACCTGTAGAAAAATTATTTTTTCATATTTAGAAAGACTGAATTTTTATACACATTTAGAAAGAAAAACAACTGTCCTAGGATAATTAGGGACAAAGTTAGCCCCCCCATTTATTTAATTCACACGTTTCTGCAAAATAATTTTGCAATATTTATAATTATTTTTTGTAATTTTTTTTTAATTAAATTAATACTGTAAATTTCCTTCTTCCATAAACTATCCAAAGTATTACTGTATCTTCATCATTTTCTGACTTACAGTGTTGCAAAAAAAATAAATTTGGGATAAACAAATTAAATAACTTTTAAACTATTTTACCAATTTCTTCGAAATTTAGGGTATGAATTAAGCACCATAAGTCTCAGCATTCCGTGTAATAAGAAGGTTCTAAGTTAATTTTTACATAAGTTATAAATATTTATAAAAACTCAAAATTTATGATTTATTTTGCAATTTTCTAAGCAACCAATAAGGATAGACATATTAAGCAAACGCCATGTTGAAGTTCTTATACCGTTTATGAGTTTCTTACTCTCAAAGGACATCGCACACATCTTATGGAAAATATAATGTCACTCAAATTCAATAAAATTTATACCATTAGATTCGTTTTAAATTAACGATCAAATCTTATCATTGCGCCAACTCTCTATTTACAAAAATAAGAGCAGAAATTGATATAAATAAATCTGAAATCAAATGGGTAGGTACATAAGTTAGAGAGAGAAAAAATATTTTAAAATACCCAGATTTTCGGTACTCCATAAATCAGCGGATTAGTTTCACTAATCCGCTTAGGCCCAGCGGGATTTAAGCTGTTATGAATAGCACTCAGAGCAATAATGATTGTAAACTAACATTTTATGGCCTCCAAAAATGTGATTTCGATAAACTTTAATTGCAATTTGCGCCGTAATTAATCATAATTAAGAGTTGGCGGAATGATAAGAATTGATCGTTATATTAAAACGAATCTAATCGTATAAATTTTATTGAATTTGAGTGACATTATATTGTCCATAAGATGTGTGCGATGTCCTTTGTTTAAAATGCCTATTTTCTTAGTAATAGACGAAAAAAGCGAAAATTTACCGTTTGTTGATCTTCATTTGTTTATAACTATGTATATCATCAAAATCGGCTGCAATATATAGGTTATTATTATAGATGTCCATATTACTCAAAAAATTTGGTTTCGGCCTGGAGGGGGTTGTGTCACCAACAGGCTATTTTTTTTCCTTATTTCTCTGAACTAAAAATAAACTTGTATTAGTTCTGCATCTAAATGTCAAATTGTCACGAAGGCAATATAAATCTGTAATTTTCAAAGCTGGAGTGTAATTCCGGAAAGATTATTTCATGTATCAAGCTGTATTTTTAAATAATTTGAACTAATATTTTATTGATATCTTCGTTTAAAAATTTGCTAAACCTGCACATGCTGTTAAAGTTGTAAAACATTAATTGTGATAAATGTCACTGGATGTTTATTTACAAAGAATTGAATTTTGTATGTGAGTATTAAAAACTTTGTTTCTCAAACTTGTTGCCTTTCAACAAGTTTTCAAAAAATTGTCGCATTATTTTCAATTTATTCTCACTCTCTTGTGATATTAATGTTGAAAACGTGTAGGCAATAATACTCTTCAGAATTGGATAATATGCCGATTTCTACAGGCTGAAATAACTACGTGGCAAAGCAGACATACAATTTTTGAAATAGGAATCTCTAATCTCTATATACTGGGACAGGCCAATCCTTGTTCTTACAAAGTGTAGTTTCACATTACTATATAGGGTATTTAACGAGTTATCACCATTTTTACTTCGAAATCGCTATGAAATAAACACACTGTATATAAAAAAGACATAAATAAATAGGAATCAATTTTACTTAACAAGGTCAAAAATATGTTCTTGTTTTCAAATTAACTACATAACTATTTTCAATGGGAAATAAACCACAATTTTACCAAAAAAAATAATTTTATTAACGTTTCGAAGCCCAAATAGGGTTTCGTTTTCAAAATACAAAATACTACTAAAATAAACAAAAATGTCGTTGCTAAGTAAAAAAATTCTTCTAATAATTTATTTAATCTGACTCATTTATATTGGCAATGCAGACATATATTATACATTTTAAAGTAGAAGACTTTAAAATGATATTGACAATATTTATGAGTTGCGTTTATTTTATATAATTTAATTTTATACAATTAATTTTTGCAAATTAACTGTATCAGAAATCATTGACGAATAATCATATACAGGGTGAACTACAAAAAAAATGTACAACCCTATATTTTATTATTTCCAGAGATTGTATTTTTTATAATAGTCTTAGTAGTAATCAGAAGAAGTAATCAGAAGACTCAGAGGACCAAAGTTCCGTAACAGGTCCTGATAGAGAATTCAAAATTTAATTTTTTTAAAATAATTCTAACTGTCCACTTGATATAAAATCTCGAGATTAGTCTCAAGGTGTTGTCCATTTGACATCACTTCTCAAAGTGGGCATGGGAGACTCGCTGGTGACTTTAGTCTCGAGACTAAGTGCCGGCTCCACTTGCGATTTGTAGTCGCGCGATTGTTTTGTCGCGAAAATTGAACACATTGTTTCAAATACAAGTCAATCCATTTGCGACTAAATAATCGTGGATTTACTTGTATTTGAAACAATGTGTTCAATCTTCGCTACAAAAGAATCGCGCGACTACAAAATCGCAAGTCCGGCGCTATGGGTAAAAACATGCCAAAGATACATGGATGAGCGCGGTGTAGGTCGCGATCGCGGTCGAGGTTTACATCGATGACGGGCAGAACATACCGAAGATACTTTCCGTATCCTGTTTTTGGCATCGACATCGCTGTAAACCGCGATACAAGGTCGCGAGGGTGAACGTGTGACACATCCTTGGTATGTGCAATCTCATAAGAAAATGAAGGTCGGTTTTGATATCGATGTAGCGACCGCAATCGCGACCTACACCGCGCTCATCCATGTATTGTGTAAGCAATCTATATAGTGTAAGAGGTAAGATTTGTAGCTTTGGGTTGTTCTTCTTTAAGCTGTTAGGCCGGCAGCTGGTTTTTTCTGGTAATTAAATATGTAGTTAAAAATATTTATTTATACTTAGGTAAATACCGTTAAAGCAGGACATAATATCGTATGTGTAAAAATTAATTTTATTAATTTTTTAATTACATTTAACCTCACAAGGACCCTCCCTCTTACCGCATGCTTGCATTAATAACTGATGTAGAAGAGCTTTTATAATTAATCTTGTTATTGTAAGAATTATTGTTGCTAAAAAACTTTATAAAAACACAGTTAGATCTAAAATTACTTTAGGTATACAGTTCAAAACTTTTAAAATGCAGCACAAAATGCAAGCATGTCCCCGCTCTTTTTTTATTTATTAAAAATACAAAATCTAAAAATATTTTTTTAACCAAGTCTTTTCATTACTACACTTATGCTTGGAAAATGAATTGCACAACACAACAATTAAAATACTGATACACTTAACTCATTTTCTCCTTCTTCCGTATTTTCTTCGTCACTATCATCGCCCAATTCAATAATAAATTTATTTCCATCATTAATGTGGAAGTGCCCAATCTTCTTATAATATTATTCCACTGATCACTTTGGCGATTCTTTTCTGCCAGTCTACTTTGGTAATATTGGCTACTTATTTTTTAATTATCTCAATTACCTTTTTGTCAAATTTAGGAAATGTATTTGAACGCCTTATACTTGGTTTTAATTGTCCCCAAATTAACTCAATAGGATTGAAAACACAAAAGTAGGGGGGAAGTCTCAATATAGTGTGTCCATGCTTTTCGGCAATACTTTCTAGAGCAGGGGTGGGCAAAGTGCGGCCCACGGGCCGTATGCGGCCCTTTGGACATTTTTTTGCGGCCCGCGGAAAAGACCTGAATTATTGTCATTATTGCTAATTGCAAGATTTTTTTTTAATTATTGCTAATATTGATAATCAAATAATATTGATAGATCATGCAGCTATTAATTAACACTTTCGCAGTGGTTGATTTTTCCGGAAATTTTCAACATAACGCTGGCAATTATTTGGGTTTTTGACACAGCCAAATTAAGCTAATTAAATAAATGCTTAACTTAATTAATGTTTTGTATTTTGATAACGGTTTCAGAAGTGGGAATTGCAACGTCAAATAAATTTAATTTAAGAGGTAACTTAAACTTAAATTTGTGGCTTATTTCCATATAAAATATGTAGTAAATTGCATAAGATGTCACAAGGAAATAGCTTCGGAACAATATTAGTGAAAAAAGAAAACGGTTCTTAGATAAAATAAAAATAAATAAAAAATATATACACATAAAGTGACGACGTTTGGGTTGGTATAAATTCATTATCTCGAGAAGGGGTGATTGGCATATTCAATTCTGTAAAGTGCATTAGATAGGTGGAGTACTTCTTTATATGTAAAAAAATTGACAAATCTTTGTATGTTCTAGTTTTTGTTCTGCAAGATTTTAAAAAATTTTAATTTTTTAAAAAAAGTTTAGATTGCAAAATTATTATGCAAAATCTAGTAAGTCAATTTTAATGAAATTTGGTGTACGGTTTTAGCACATTACAAAAATTTTCTAAGCGAATTAGGAAGGTTCCAAGTGTAACCAAAGTGATGAAAAATCATTGAATAAGGACAGGCTTGTTTTGCCCCCTTATTTTATATTTATTGCTATTTTAAAGCAAGGGTGATAAATTAATACATTTTTAACCAATCGTATCTGATAGAAAATATAATTATCTTTGTTTTATTCCTATAGGACTTTGTTCTAAAATGAATAGTTTTTAAGTTATAAGCAAAGAAAGTAGAAAAAAAGCGAAATTTTTTGAACTTTTTAAATATTTTATTTTTTTTATTAATGTTCCGGGCATATTTGAGAAGGAGCATAAATCAATTATTATTAACGAAATTCCGCAAAAATTTGAATTCCACCTCTCACATCCACCTAAAAACAGATCCTTACTGGTCTAAATATCATATTTCACCGGCTTAAAGCTATTCCACAAAATGTTTTACTCGGACAATATCTTCGGAATGTTTTTACCCTTAAGACAATTATGTGTCGACTAGAGAGTCACCATACAGTGTGTGTTGTGTAACTTCATCGTGCGTATAGGTAATACATATTGTCGTTCTTCAAAATGGATTCACGTCAGGCACTAGCTTAATTGCGTATACGATTGGACAAAAACGAAAAAAAATACGAAAAAAAAAAGAAGTGTTGGATGAGAAAATGGGTAGATCATCGAATTCACTTGAGGGCCGGTTAAGCTCTCGTAAATGAGTTGCGGTTGGAGTATACAAACCAATTCAAGAATTTCATTCGAATGTCTGCTGTGCAGTTTGGACTTTTTTAGATTTAGCAGAAAACCAGATTTATGGAAATATAAATTTAAATTTTGTAACTTCCATTGTATTTGGTGTCATCATAATTACTAAATTTTATTGAAAACTCATCATACAAACTCATTTGTTTCGCAATTCCTTTCTCTTTCGATTTGTGGTTGTCATTTCCTAAGAATTCTTTCTATTCGTAAAGAAAAATCAATTTCAAAATTTCATCATCGGTCCAATGTCGCCCATTCATTTTTTAACAAGTCAATATTTACTTTTTCAATAAACACTAACCGAAGACTAGTCTCAGCATAAGTTGGATTTATAGTTTGACGTAGCGTAGACGTAGACGCAACGGAGACGCACTGGAAAAGATCAACACCGAATTTTGTGTACTCGTGTTTATAAATGAACGCAAGCGCCTGACGGAACGTAAGAGAAACTTAACGTAACGGAAGAGATGACCAACTTTCATCTTTTACAGTGCGTTTCTTCCGTCTGGCCAATCATAAGGCAGAATTTTGTTCTGTCACTCAAAGTGGACCCGCCCCCTCATCCCTTGTGTTGTGTAAAAAGTTCTTTGTCAACATATTCGAATTTTGTTAATTATTTGTTAATACAATGGATGTTCAGTTATTAATTTAGTAAAAATATATCATAGAGTCATTTCAATATTTCAGATAAATATGAGTTGTTTATTAGCCTAATTCGTGGTTATCCACACATATTATACGATAGGTAAATCCAATAAACATTTTAAAGACCAGGAAATGAAACAAAATAGTTGGAAATCCCACGGCATGCGGCACCAAAGAGCATACCTTCGTTTATTTCCTAATCCATGTAACACACAAAACAGATAAATATTATAATAAATAATAGTATAAGTATAAATAAATAAACACAAAGTTTTTTTACTGTTCGTATAATTTATAGGCTATGTTGTTGAATTATAATTAAGTCATTGTTTACTCTTTCTACTCATGCGCAAAAATTCCGCTACGTCGATTTATAAATTGACATAATATTTTCTTCCGTCTCCAGTCCGTTTCTTACGTCTACGTTGCGTCTACGTCTACGCTACGTCAAACTATAAATCCAACTTTTTAGTCTCAGCTCTTCTGGCATAGACAGGAAACTGGAGATTAGATCTCGAGGTCATAAGTAAGCGTGTCCACTTGTGAAAGGCGTACTCTCGGCGACAAGTGACAGCTTGTCTCGAAGAGTTCTCTCAGACCTGTATACATTTGTGGGTGTAGTCTCGAGACTATTTTGTCTCAAATGGACACTTAGCTTACGGCATAGATCGTTAAAACAAAAGTATCTATATTTCTATTGCTTACCTGAGAAGCCGGTATATGTAAAACGGTATGATTGGAAATTTTTTATAATCGTAGATATAGTACACACTCATTATACCAAAAGATATCAGTAGACCACTCAACATTAAAAATGTATCTACTGCGAACGACCCACTAACAATAAAAGCAGTGAATAATTCGTGCTTCCACTAAAAAAAAAAAATAAAATAATCAAAATCAAATATATAAGTATCTGCCTGGTTGCACCACTGCGAACGACCCACTAACAATAAAAGCAGTGAATAATTCGTGCTTCCACTAAAAAAAAAATAAAATAATCAAAATCAAATATATAAGTATCTGCCTGGTTGCACCAACAAATCTTACCAGCTTAGCCCCGCTCAGCTTATAGATAGGGCGGCATTAAGTCTCACTTACGTTGCACCATAACTTTCAATAATTCTTATGTAAGCACGTCTTATCACACTCAATATGGGTTCCGCAATGGTATGGGTACCAGAGAGTCATTATTCTCCCTCAACGTGCTGACACAGAGATGTTTGGATGTTAACCGTCCTCTTTACGCCTGTTTCATAGACTACAATAAAGCGTTTGATAAAGTAAAACATTATCGACTCATGGAAATTCTGAAAACTAGATGAAAGAGATTTAAGACTAATAACACACCTCTATTACAATCAGCAAGCAATAGTAAGAATTGAAAAAGAAACATCTGAAGAAATGGAAATAAAGAGAGGAGTCAGGCAAGTCTGCATAATATCACCTCTATTATTATTTAACGCTTATTCTGAAGAGGTAATGCGAGAAATTCTGGAAGATGAAACAGTCGGCATAAGAGTAAATGGAGTCTTAGTCAACAACATCAGATATGCAGATGATACAGTAATAATAGCCGATAGTTTACGAGACCTGCAAAGACTCATGAGTAAAATAGTAAGGTGTTGTAGGGAGTACGGACTCTCTCTCAATATCAAAAAGACGAAGTTTATGAAAATGAGTAAAAACAACCATAATAATAACGAAATCTTGATAGTAGAGGGCCAGCAGATCGAAAGAGTAAAATAGTACACTTACCTAGGAACTTTATAACAGAAAATAATGACTACACTGCAGAAATCAAAGTCAGAATCAAAAAAGCACGTTCTAATTTTATGAAAACGAAAAAGGTCCTATGTAGCAAAGATTTAACATTAGCTCTTAAAGTACGCCTAACAAAATGTTACATATACAGTGTACTCTACTATGGAGTGGAATCATGGACGTTAAATGTAAAGATAATGAGACGACTTAACGTCTTTGGAATGTGGACCAATAGAAGAATTATGAGGGTTTCCTGGGTAGATAGAGTTACGGACAACGAATTACTGAGAAGAATACATAAAGAGAAAGAAGTTGAACTTACAATTAAAGAAAGAAAACTACAGTATCTCGGACATGAGATGCGGGGCAAGAAGTATGGCATCCTGAGACTCATAATGCAACGAAAGATAGATGGCAGAAGAAGCATCGGAAGAAGACGAATTTCATGGCTAAAGAACCTGAGAGAATGGTTTGGATGCAGCTCAAAACAACTATTTAGAGCTACTGCTTCAAAAATTAAAATAGCTATGATGATTGCCAACCTCCGTAGCGGAGATGGCACCTGAAGAAGAAGAAGGAGCACGTCTTAACTGAGACAAAATTTATGATGCACATTCCACGTGGGAATCCATTGTGGCAAGCTGAAAATGGATCTTAGACTCAATGGTGCAACGCATATGTTTCGTAAGCTGAGCTTAAGGCACGTCTTAAGCTTAAGATCTGTTGGTGCAACCAGGCATTAAATATTCTTGAAATTAAAATAGGATGTTTTTTTATTTTGTTTCTTTTCAACAGAATTTCCATATTTCCGTTAATCTACACCATTTGCGAATATGTTGAACTGATATGCACTTTTACCCTACCGATTATAACCTAAAACCGGTTTTTTTACTCGGGAAAAATCGGTTTTTTCGGTTGTTTTCTTGTCTTGGTTATAACCGGTTTTTTATTTTTAACGTAATAACCGGTGAAAAACCGGATAAGTTACCTCTGGAAAAAATAATCAGTTCAGAGAAAAAATAAGGAAGTTTTTGTATATATTATGGGGTCCATATATATTAATCCACCCTCATATATTTACACACAAACCTCTATAAGCTGATATAAAAGCATCTATAAGCTAGACAGCTAGTACATATATTATTCTTCAAACCTAGTATTGGCTGGATACACCAGGGAAATAAGGCAAAAATATACCATGTTCGGGATACTTGAGCAGCCAGGTTGCAAATGGGTTTTTTGCGTACTATATACCTAATACATTATAAATACAAAAATGCCCGTCACAGTTTGGACGAGAAATTTAGTTATTAACAAATAAGGGTCAAAAATGAGAGTTTTTTCGTTTAAATCGCTACAGGTAAAAATAGAGTAATTAAATGTCTTATTTATAATATTTTTTTTTTAGTAGATGAGCCAAGGTTTAAAATAGCGTTTATTTGAATTTTGGTCCAATTATTTGTTGCTTCGGATATTGCAAAATAAAACTAAAATTTATAAAAAAAAATTGCTATAACTTTTGCGAAAATGAATTTAGGACTTTCATATTGCATGAAAAGTTGAGTCAAACAGTCCATACAATGCACAAAATTTTAAGACCATGCTTCAATTAGTTTAAAATTTATTCAATTTGTTTATCCCAAAGAGCTTTTTTTCGCAATGTTATTGTTCATAAAATAATAATGATACAGCAATTCTGTGAAAACAACATGAAATAATGGTAGGGGAGCCCAAGCGGGGATTTTTGCAGTTACTCGAGCGCGTCAGATTATCATATGGGGAGAAACCTGGTACCCTGCAGATGTACCTCTACCATATATTGGCTCTTAACACAGGGGAGTTCGTTAAGGGGGGCCCGAAATAAAAAATCTACCCTTAAAAAAACTCGAAATTGTCAGATTAAGATAAGGTAAATTAAGTACATGCAAAAAAGTGTATATTTTAAAAATCTGACGATTTGGGAGGGGCGTAAGGAAATGGGTGAGTCCCAAACTTTCACAAGAAAAAAGCGAATATTTCGCGAAATGAATGACAGATCGAAAAACTAAAAAATATGTGCTCAATATTTTTTAAAAATCTATCGAATGATACCAAACACGACTTTCCCACGGGAGGGGTGGGGGGTAAATTTAATATTTTAAATACGAATCCCGCGATATTTCGCGAAAGGAACATCAGATCGAAAAACTGTAAAATATACTTGTTCAATATTTTTTAAAAATCTATCGAATGGCACCAAACACGACCCCCCGCGGAGTTTAGGTGGGGGGTTACTTTAAAATCTTAAATAGGGGCCCTTATTTTTTATTGCCGATTTGGATTCCTTACGTAAAAATAAGTAACTTTTATTCGAAACAATTTTTCGAATTATGGATAGATGGCGTTATAATCGGAAAAAACGATTGTTGAAAATGGAAAATTAAATTAAAAAACGGCAAGCGCCCACTAAAATGGAAAACTTTACTTAACTTTTTTTGGTTTTTGGACCTATTCTTCACAACCCAATAGGTCACCAAAGCGCTCGAGTGACTGCACATTTAGCATACTTTGCTCCCCTACCATAAGAATAGTCATACTTTCAACGCATTTTTATCACTCAGAAAACATTTTACTAAAATAGAGTCATTTTTGGCTTATAAACAATTTTAATAACTTTGTTAATATTGACTATAGGCTAAAACTACAATGCAATTTGAAAAACTGGTATTTTTATATGAATTTTCAAAGAAAAGCTTTTCGCCTAGGTTAATTACGGTCAAAGTTAAACACTTTTTTTATTTAATTGACAGCTACTTTGTTTATAACAATTAAGCAACCTAACTAGAGCCATTTTGAAGTTGAAGATATATAGGTTATGTGTAAAAGTTTTAGTAAACTTTGAACCTCAACAGAGTGGTTAATAAAGCTTTAAAAATGGCGTCCGAACGGAATTAATTCGTGGTCGGTGGAGGGGAGTTACTAAAATACGTGCACTCAAAAAATGAAACTGATTCTGCAAACATATGCTGCGATTAATATCGTTGGAACTTGTTGATGGATTTTGATCATAATTTTTTTAATTTGTATGTACTCGTAGTCTTATAGAGTACGTTATGTACACACAACCCCACCTAACATTACAAAATGTTAGGGGGAACTCCCCTTATCACTCAGGGATGTCAAAATAGATTACGGCCGATTATAAGACCTACCGAATATACATATATAATTTCATAAAAATCGGTCAAGCGGTCTCGGAGAAGTATGAAAACTAATACTGTGACAGGAGAATTTTATAGATGTAAATATACATCTTTATAAATATATATAGATGGCTATTAAGAAATAGGGGTTGTTGATAGAAGAGTGAAAATTAAGAGTTGTATGTATTTTTTAATTCTACATCATATAAAATTATGGTAGATAATTTTGTCCAAAAAAATTTAAAAAAATGTCAGGGGGCCAACCCCCCTTAAAAGTTATGGGTATAAAAATAGATTAAAACCTCTTCAACGTCCTACAGGATAAACGTGTAAAATTTTATAAAAATCGGCCAAGCCGTTTCGGAGTAGTATGGTAACAAACAATGTTACAGGAGAATTTGATGTATATATAGCAGTAACTGCGAATTAAATAATAAAAGTGACTAACTTTGAACCTAATTAACCTAGGCAAAAAGTTTTTTTTCTGAAAATTTGTATAAAAATACCAGCTTTTGAAATCCTTAAGTAGATTTACTCTTCTTCTTCTTCTTCTTCTTTTATATAGGCAGTACTGCCTGTTTTTCTTCAACGGTGCCTTTCATTCTGCCCCTAAGTTGTCATTCCATCTTTTCCTTGGGCGTCCTATACTTCTCCTGCCTAACGGTGACTTGTCCCTGGCTATTCTTACTATCCTTGATTAAGACATCCTGTTTATGTGCTCATTCCACTCTTCTTTTCTGTTCTTTACCCAAGTATTTATATTGTCTACTCCACATATGCGTCTGATTTCCTCACTTCTTACCCTATCCTGTAGTCCTTTTCCAGCAATCCTTCTTTAGATCTTCATTTCGTTGGTTTCCAGATGTCTTCGTGTTTTGCTTGTATCTGGTCTTGTTTCGGCCGTGTAAGTCATAACTGGCCTAATAACTGACTTATATATTCGGGCCTTTGTTTCCAATCTTAGGTGTTTGTTTTTCCAAATTGTGTCGTTTAGGCATCCGGCCGTTCTACTGGCTTTAATTATTTGGTCTTTTACCTCTTCTTCGATATTGTTGTCGGCTGATAAATTAATTCCCAGATATTTGAAAGTCATTACTTGTTTTATAATTTGATTGTCTAAGATTGTATTGTAGATTTACTCTATAGTTAATATTAACAAAGTTATTCAAATTGTTTAGAAGCCAAAAACGACTCTATTTTACTAAACTTTTTTCGGAGTGATAAAAACGACTTTTTAATGATTTTTTTCAATACTTTAAAAATATAACTATTATTCTTGCATGTGGTTTCCACAAAATTACTATGTCATTATTAATTTCTGAACAATAACATTGCGAAAAAAAAGCTCTTTGCGATAAACAAATTGAATAAAATTTAAACTAATTGACGAATCGTCTTAAAATTTTTTGTGCATTATACGGAATGTTTGACTCAACTTTTCGTGCAATATGAAAGTCTTAAGGCCATTTTCGCAAAAGTTATAGCACATTTTTTATTTTTAAAATTTTAGTCTTATTTTGCACTTTCCGAAACAAAAAAGGATCGGACCAAAATTCAAAAAGTGCCATTTTAAACCTTGGTTCATCTACAAAAAGAAGAATATTATAAATAAGATATTTAATTACCCTATTTTTACCTGTAGCGATTTAAACTAAAAAACTGCCATTTTTGACCCTTATTTGTTAATAACTAAGTTTCTCGTCCGAACTGTGACGGGCATTTTTGTATGTATAATGTATTAGTATATATTACCCAAAAAATCCATTTGCAACCTGGCTGCTCAAGTGTCCCGACAAAAACCTTATTTCTCTGGACTAGGAAGATAAACACGGATTAGATCGATAGTATCGTAGTAGATCGACTGTCTTTTTATCAGTGTGCCAAAATTGTGGAATATTGTAAATATAGAGCACAAAGCTCATGATAATTAGAAAGAAATAGATAACAGACGGTATAGATAACAGACGGTCAAATCTACATCAACCAAGTAGTAAGGGTGATAAACTACAACTATGACGGTACCATAACGAATGAAGAATGGATAAACAACCAGAATCCAGGATATAAGAGCTCTCATCGGAGAAGGTAAATCCACCTTCAAACGGATGAGGGCCTTCTTCAAGAGCCACAATCTCGCTCTCGATATAAAAGAATGAGACGATTTTTACGTCTTTTCTGTCCTTTTTACGGTGTTGAATCGTTGATCTTGAACGAAGATATGTGCAAAACATTTAAAGCATTTGAGATGTTGCTTGATTGCAAAATACTTAAGATCTCGTGGACTGACAAATCATAAAGGAGGAGGTCCTAAGAAAAATTAAGAATAACCGAGACCACAATCAAATCTCGAAAGCTACAATAGTTCAGACACATTATGAAAAATGAATCCAGATAAGCCCTGCTAAAAGTCATACTGAACTTTTTATATATGATATTGATATGTTCTTTTAATAGTATTGATATAGATAATATTGATACCGATTCGAATGAAGTATCTTAATAAACTAATGTGCAATGTAAACGTAACTTTGTAACCTAATGGTTACTGACAATTGATTAAAAAAACCGAACACCGGTTTTTAGAATAACCGGTTTTTTTTATCGGTTATAACCGCCAGGTTAAACCGTAAGTAAAAAAACCGGTATAACCGAAAACGGTGTTTTGTAAAAAACCGCCATCCCTACCATAAACCTCGATTAACTGACAATGAATGTCAATAGATGAAATCCATTTTGAATTTAAAAAACGTATCACAGCATGAATTTCAAATTTGCGGTAACAACTACCGGGAGCTCCATCTTCGAAGACTGCTAGACCGACACTGAGCAATGCAGCGAGGTGAAAGTCATGAGGTAAGAGAGAGGGAGAGTTTATGTGTAAGGCAGTATTGCCATATTTCTCCCAATACGTCGCACTCTTTCTCAGCGACATAGGGAACCTTTTTTGACAAATGACCCTCGTATTTATATTGCACAATACACAAATCTATATAAATAAAAATGAATGTTTGTATGTATAGACCTTATAGACTCGCAAACTATGCATTTCATCATATGATGACCTTAATCAAAGTTGTTGTACATGAACCCGGGAAGGTTTCTGAGTTGGTACGACCAAACTAAGTAAAAAGGGGGCTTGCACCCCCACCCATAATTATTTTTAATTTTTTTGGACAACCTTTTCTTTTTTAATTTTATATGATGTAGAACCAAAAGATACATACAATCCTAAATTTTCACTTTTTTAACTTCAACCGTTATTTATTAATAGCCATTTAAATATTTACCATATTATATAAATATATAAAATCTCCGGTCGCAGTGTTTGTTGCCATACTCCTCCGAAACGACTTAACCGATTTTTATGAAGTATGTAAGATGTAAGTTGACTTAAGACTGATTAACAATGAGTGCATAAAATTTGTTAATAAATAAACAGTAAAAATATGTATGTATAGTTAAAATAATCAAAATTTTGTACAGATATATTCAAAAAGTATATAATTCTGTAACGGTTCTACATAACAGGAATATGTATTGGCGGTTGTACATAAGTAAAAGGTTCTGAACGTTGTACTTCAAACCGAAAATGTATGCGTAATCAGCAATTTTAAGGGTTTCTTATAATATAACATTTCAAAAAAATATGCGTTAATATAAAAATTTTGAATTTATTTACGCCATATTGGATCCGTCATTTATTTTCAAAAAAAATGTCAGATTTGTAATAAGCGACCTTAAATTACTGAATTTTTTAAAAATATTGCGTTTTCATTGATATTTTAAATATTTTCCTCCATTTTGGATCCGCCATTTTGTTTAAAAGAAATGTCAGATTCATAATCAGCGATGCCAAAAACCCTTAGTACGAAGGTAAATCCGAAGTGTATGAACCATATACGCTTTTAAAGGTTCATGACCACGTTTTTGACATTTGGAACCACAGTGCGTCGATGCATGTGCCACTAAAAAGTGACGGCATAATACTTTCTACGGCATAATGTTTTCTACTATTCAAGTTATAGACTCTTATGCTGCCCAAAATGCCTAGCAAATTTTACCATCCCGGCTCATTGTCTACAGGTTTTGCACATGGAAGATTCAACTTTTTTCATACGTAATATTTTTGAATATTTTTTTGGTTGTGTTAATTTTTAGTTATTGAATTATGACACATTATCTAATTCCATAAGGTACATAAGGTGCAACGAAGTTCACCGAGTCAGCTAGTTTTTAAATAAAGATTATCTCAAGCATAATTTGAATACTAACTTCTGAGTGCATTTGCAATAAATTTGAAACTCCAGAAACGAAGTTTAGGAATACTCTATGTCCCAGACAAACCCATAACATAGTAATTACTTTTATTCCACATATAGATTCCAAATAAGCATCTTCTTTTTTAACATCTCTAACTCTCCAAATTTTTTTAATATTCGAGTTTAATGAAAATGAGACCAAAAGATTGTCCTCGTCACCTGAAATAATATGAAATGAGTCTTATTTAAACGTTAAAAATATAACATAGTACCTACATACTTGTATAAAACGTAATCAGGGGCGTAACAGAGGCCCCCGCAGCATGAAGCTTGCGGGAGGGCCCCAATATGTCAGGGGCCCCATCTTGTCTTCTAATATATGTAAAAATGTGTTATTTTTATATTATTTTACGCATAGATGAAAAATGTAAGTTGCCATAAACAGTGCATGAATACACTAGTAGCAGTAGTAACCCAGTAAATGACCGTTTTGGAGTGTAATTATCAGCGCCACGACGGATTTGCGTGACAATTTGGATTTAGGTTCTACTTAAACTTCAACTTTAAAGTTGGACTTTTGTCGTTAAAAGGGATTAAAAGTATTAGTGATACGAAAAAACTCAAACAGTAAAGAAATGTAGGTTTTGCTATTGTAAATATTTTGTGTTTTATTTTGTTCTTCTGTAAGACAAAAATTGGTTAAGATGTGGCTGTTCAAAATTTGCATACAATCGCGATTACTGACTCGTTCAAGCCCTTTCAAAAATAGCACTTTGAACCGGTGAAACTTACTAGTCATATAAAAAAAAGTTAAGTAATTTGTAAAGCGGTAATGATTAGTTTCATTTGGGGTGCTAAATAGAGAGAGATTTTCACAATTTTTTTCAACCAAAAAAAGGTTTTAACTGTATTTTGAGCACAGCTCGCTTAGTTTTGATGCTAGAAACTTTTATAAAAAATAAAGTTTTTTTTAAACACTTTAAAAAAGTTTTAATGAGCTTTCTCCGAAAAATACTTCATTTTTTGGTTATTTTATGTTAAATATTCGATTTGGAATTTGACGAATAAGAACAATTTTTCATAAACTACAACTTTGCTTTTACTGGGTCGATAGACTTCATTTTTTCATTTTTTTTTTTTTTATAAGCTACACTTTTGCTGAGAATATTTTTTTCGATCAAATACATAGGCACTTACTTTTTGAGTTATTTGCGAAAAACCGCCTGCAAATGTGTTTTTTTTTAAATAAACATTTTCACTCCTAAATAACTCGAAAAGTATTGACTTGGCCACTTCGGTGGTGACACTGAAAATTACACGGTATCGCCGTATTTCACGTACATTTTCTGGGCTATATAAGTTTTTGTTACACTAGTCGCATTTAGTAATTTTTTAAAGGGGGCCCCATTTCCAATTCTGCGGGAGGGCCCCGACGGAGTTTGTTACGCCACTGAACGTAATACAACAATCATAGGATGTTCACAAATATTCTTTGCTACAAAGCTTTGATAAGACGACAACCGCACGTTATAGAAACTAAAATTTGTTAAATTGTTAAGCAGGCTGCAATGTATAAACACAAACATAATCTCTCTACCTCTTCAGTCTTCATCTCCCCGAAAGCAGTGTAGTGGTCCACCTGATATCGTATATGGTGGGTGTCCATAGATTTCTGTCTCCGACATTTATATTATGTACATCGTGCAAAAGTCTTTCGCAACTCCCTGTAATCTGATCAATCCATCTTGTTCAAAATCTTCCTCTTAATCGTTGGCCCTCTACATTCTCTTATAGGAGGAGTCTCTCCATTCTAAGTCTGGCCTTATGACGTGTCCATAATATTTTAATTTTGGCAGTTAAATCTTGCCGGAACACTGCCTAGGGTAATTATTGCGGGGTGGATCAAGTAGCTTGGCGGTTATCATAGTTGGTCCTAAGCCCGGATAAAATGTGGAGGGTGATTAGCAGGGTTAGGTTAGTATTGTAAGAACTACAGAGGCATTACTCTGTTAGTATCTGCTTACAAAACATTCGGCAATGTATTGTTTGAAAGACTTAAACATTTTACAAATGATTTTTGGTCAATATTAATGCGGATTTACTACTGGAAAGTCAACTATACATCAAATTCAAGCACAGGCAGATTCTAGAAAAGTCACCAGAATATATCATAGATACACAACATCTCTTCGTCGACTTCAAAGCAGCCTATGACAATGATAAAAGAACAGCATTATACAGGGTGTAACAAAAATACAGGTCATAAATTTAATCACATATTCTGGGACCAAAAATAATTCGATTGAACATAACTTACCTTAGTACAAATGTGAACATAAAAAAAGTTACAGCCTTTTTAAGTTACAAAATGAAAATCGATTTTTTCGAATGTATCGAAAACTATTGGAGATTTTTTATTGAAAATGGACATGTGGCATTCTTATGGCAGTAGCATATTAAAAAAAAATTATAGTGAAATTTGGACACCCCATAAAAATTTTATGGGGGTTTTGTTCCTTTAAACCCCCCAAACTTTTGTGTACGTTCCAATTAAATTATTATTGTAGTACCATTAGTTAAACACAATGTTTTTAAAACTTTTGTGGCTCTTAGTACTTTTTCGAAAAGTCATTTTTTATCGAGATATTTCGAATATTTGTCAAATCCACCACATATTTGTATATGGTTAAGTACGATTATGGAGACTTGGTAATAATATGAACATTTATTTATGATTTACATTTTTAGGGATATTTTGAACTATATTAAAAAAGAAGTCACATCTCGATAAAAGGTGCCTTTTCGAAAAAATACAAAGAGGCAAAAAAGTTTTAAAAACACTGTGTTTAACTAATGGTACCGCAGTAATATTTTAATTGGAACGTGCACAAACATTTGGGGGGTTTAAAAGAACAAAACTCCCAAAAAATTTTTATGTAAACATATTGAAAAATAAGCCTCAACTCGATAAAAACTGCCTTATCGAAAAATACTAAGAGGCAAAAAAGTTTTAGTAACATTGAATTTAACTAATGGTACCACAATAATAATTTAATTAAGACGTACACAAAAGTTTGGGGGGGGTTTAAGGGAACAAAATCCCCATAAAATTTTTTTGGGGATGCACAAATTTCACTATAATTTTCTTTAAGATATTCCTGCCCTAAGAATGCCACATGTCCATTTTCAATAAAAAATCTCCAATAGTTTTCGATATATTCGAAAAAATCGATTTTCATTTTGTAACTTCAAAGGGCTGTAACTTTTTTTATGTGCATATTTGTACTAAGGTAAGTTAGGTTCATTCGAACTATTTTTGGTCCCAGAATATGTGATTTAATTTATGACCTGTATTTTTGTTACACCCTGTATAATGCAATGATAGACTTTGGGATCCCACTAAGTTAGTGTTGAGTGTAGTAAATTCAGTGATTTAGATGGCATCAAGTGACGAAGAACTACCCCCATCTATTCTCGACGTTCTCTAATCGTGTGGGGAAAAAAATAAATATGCCATTTTAATTGCCTATTTGTCTTATTTGTAAAATTCATATTAGAGTTTTCAAAAAGCGTATACAGGGTGAAATTTTTTCCAAGACCAAAACGAACTAATTTTTTAAATCCGGACCTGATTTTTCTCTAGTTTGAATAAATCTGTTGATTGGATGGTAACATAAATTACTTATTTGTGCAAAAAAAATTAATTTTTGTAATAAAAGTTATTTTTTTTTTAAATACATGGTTCACTTTACCAAACTTTTAATTCATAGTGAAATTTGATTTTTTTATAAAAAATTAAGTAATCGTGTGCGGAAAAAAATAAATATGCCATTTTAATTGCCTATTTGTCTAATTTGTAAAATTCATATTAGAGTTTTCAAAAAGCGTGTACAGGGTGAAATTTTTTCTAAGACCCAAACGAACTAATTTTTTTAAAGCCGGACCTGATTTTTTTCTAGTTTGAATAAATTAGTTGATTAGGTGGTAATAGTGTAACGATTGGCCAAAATAAGAGACACATCGATCTGACCGTTCAAAAATTATGACAAATACAAATTTCTGTCAAAATGCGAAACTCGCCCTGTATATTATTAAACAATGGGAACAGACACTTTTTAATGGTCATTTCTTATTCCCCATAGGAGCCTCTATACGAGGTAGGAGTATGTACAGTTCCTCATGACTCACCCTGTATGTATGTAAATTCAGTATTTAGTGCGGAAAAGTAAAACTTTCCAAACTAAAACGCGTGAGGAAAAGTAGACTTTTTTTCACGCTCGTAGAAAAAAGTTATTTCCAGTATCTCGAATAGTATTTATTGAGAAAATATTATTGTCATTTTCATTTTAAATCGTTTAATTATTTCCAGTAGTCATTCTTTCTAGATATTTTAATCCGAAGCAAAATTATTTATCAAGTCATTAATTTTTTGTAATTGTAAAACGTTCAAAGTTTGCCAGTCTGAATAGGAATTTCTGCTTCGTTATCAGCTAATACTGACCTTCAGTTAATTTCTTTTACTCTCATAAATACCATGCTGGTTCCTCCATAATACATTGTGAAATAAATAAAAAGAGATGAAACTAGTAGAGGTGGAAATTACCGATATAAACGTATAAATTAACATTACATTACATAGTTTCCCACCTTTAGACGTCTGTGACAGGAGTATTTTATAAAATTCTTTTGTCACAATGACATTTGTCATACTCCTCCGATACGTCTAAAGGTGGGAAACTATGTAATGTAAAGTTAATCTATACGTTTATATCGATAACCTTCGGTTCCACCTTTACTAGTTGAATCTCTTTTTACTTCACAATGTATTATGTTTTCCATCCTTTGTGTTATTTTGACGGTTATTGGCGCGCTCATCACTGTATAAAGAGGAATTTAGATTTTTAGAGTTAGTCTAAACATAAATTTGTACGACTAAATAAAAAAATGTTACCAATTAATCGTGTTTTTGTGTTAGTGTTAGAAGACTTCAAATACATTAAAATAAACAGTACAGTACCTTGTGTAGGTTGATGAATGCATATATCATACCAAGTGCTCAATAATATTACACCGAAATATGCCAAAAAAGCAAGCCTGAAAAATAAAATAAATGAAGCTGCATATACAATAGACACATTTTAAAGATTGTAGTGTTACTTTTTATATACTATTAACTGTTATATTATAATATACCATATAGTTATACTGACGGCACTGACGGTGTTGTAGGCGTTGCTTCAGGTGACATCCTACAACATCTGGTGCCCATAGTATGTTCACTTCCTATTTGTTATTTTTTTTACTTCGTCGGTTTTATTTTATTTTCTTCTTCTTTTTATAAAAAACATTCGTTTTTAGAGGGGAAGAATATTTAGACAAGTTATTTAGTTTTTACTTAAATATTTTTTTTACTATTAATTTTTCTGTAACTCTAAATATCTAAAGAACTCATGGCAAAAGCATTTTTTGAAGTTATACACAATAATCACTTTGATCAAGTATTATACACCGATGCTTCCAAAAGTGATTTAAGGGTTCAGCCACCCCTAAAAACCATCTCGTTTGTGCTTCTTTTATTCTTCTTATCAGTTTATTACAATAATATACACTTTTACTTCTAATTTTTTTAATAGAATTATGGGTCCTAAGACTAAATCTTATTTCTATTTACTTACGTAGTATCTAATAATAAAAACGATACTTACCCAACATAAAAATCTGTGAAAAGGGGATAAACTTTTTTAAACTTAGTGGTACACATCGTATCATAAAAATTTACTCGAATCGGTGTATAGAAAGTGTTCTCAATATAGTTCCATATAGATTGAAGATTGTTAATGGAACATGTACGAGGAATGCATATTCCATAAGTCATTTTTATAAATTTTAGAAACTCCTCCGTATTTTCAGATGTTTTTATGCCTAAAAAGTTTTTAATCTGCAAAAATAAAGCGTTTAAATTATGCTTTGTTTATATTCCAGGCTATATAGTCGCCCCTGTTAGATAAATTATTCCGATTCAATTTTTTTGCACAAACTTACTCAAAAAGAGATCCTTATAACAACTCCACAGGGTGCCGGACAAAATTCACAAAAATAATTTTTTCACTTCGAACAATTTTTTTTATCATTTCAGTCATTCAATCATTCGAGTTATTCGGAGCAAAAAAGGTCTCTTGTGATTTTTCTCTAAAATTGATTGTTGTCTAGTTATACGCGATTTAAAATTTGAAAAATGCAAAAATAACCATTTTCAAAGCTTAATAACTCGGTTAAAAATTATTAATATGGAAGTCAGAAGTCACCAAATTAAAGTTTTTGTCATTATTTTATTACTAGCTTTTATTTTTAATTATTAACAATGAGCGCTAACAGCGTATTGAGGCGGCCTGAGTGCGAGTAAGATGCACCATTGGAAGACCGGAATGGTGTATCTCTTTCGCACTTACCATTGACGGCCGCCCAATACGAGCTTAGCGCTCATTGTTCATAATTAAAGATAACCGGTTAGTAATACAATAATGACACAAATTTCTTCAGGATCTTGTAGCGGGGACTTTAAACTTTGATTTCGTCACTTCCTGACTTTCATAATAATAATTTTTATCCGAGTTATTAAGTCTTGAAAATGGCTATTTTCGCGTTTTTCAAATTTTAAATCGCGTGTAACTCGACAACAATCAATTTTGGAGAAAAATCACAAGAGACCTTTTTTGCTCAGAATGACCCAAGTGATATAAAAAAAATCGAAGTGAAAAAATTATTTTTGTCAATTTGTTTAAAAAAAATGTTTATACAATTTTCCGACCGCGGCACCTTCCGGCACCCTGCGGATTTGTTACAAGAACCTCTTTTTGAGTAAGTTTGTGCAAAAAAATCGAATCAGAATAATTTACCTAACGGGGGCGACGATACAGCCTGGACTAGGACATGTTTTGGTTAAGAGGATCGGTACGTATTTTCGGCTGCAATACTATTCAAATGGAGATTAATTTTTTTCGAATCCTGAGAAAACTAATAAGTATTTTTGAAAATTTTAAACGCAAAATGAAAGATAATGTTATTAGCGAGGGCCGAAAGTCCCTGAGAACTTCTGTAATGTTTATTTTAATAAGTTACAGGGGTGAAAAACTAAGAGAAAATTTAGTGTGATTTTTAATTTCAAATATCTCATTAAAAATAATCTTTTTATTTATTCTATGAGACTTTCGGCCCTCGGTAATAATTAATTCTTTCATTCTGCGTTTAAATTTTTCAAAAATATTTATTATTTTTTTCAGGATTCGAAAAAATGAACACAATGTATGTGGTAATATTTTCCAAATCTATCTTTGTCTTACAACGCACTCAGTCGAATAGAATATTGTCAGCACATTGTCAGTTAGACAGTGACAATCAGTGACAATTTTAAATATTTGACATGGCATCGGGAATATTTTGAGTTGTTGATTAAATAATATTGATATATAGTGTATTTGATAAATAATTGATTTAAGACGTGAACTTAATAAAAAATTATGTATTGTGTATTATTTGTGGAAGATCCAAGCAGAGAATACATCAAGATATATTCTGTGATCCAAGTATTACAGTTATCCAAGAACATTCGAAAGCCATCTGTTTAAGTTAATTATGACATTGCCAAGTAGAATGACATTCTAGTAATGTTTACATATCCATACCAGTGTGAATTTTACTACACGTAATTTGACAAGTAAAGACAGAAAAAGTAGGGACAGCCGTAAAATATTTGAGAATTATGTACCCATAGCCTTAAATGGCGCATTATTTGTATTTATGACAAATTCACTTAGTTGTTTTAAAAGGCTTAATTAGTTGAAAGTCGCAACCATCGGTAGATAAGATAGGTAATGAATAATAATTGCCTATTCGATCACGTTATTTCGAAGGCCTTATACAGATAGGGACTCGATTATTGTTTTCACTGGAATAAAAGTCTCAAAGTATAACATTGTTTTAGGTTTGGTAAATGAAGTGTACTGAAGGATTGCTTTTGTACAATTTATTCAGTACTGTACTGTACACGCTTATTTTTCTGTTCGTACTTTTTCTTTTGTTTCTTTCTGTATGTTGCTGTATCTTCGAGGATCCTTCATTATCCTTCATCCATTGTTGTTTTTGTTATAGTTTGTTTATTACAGTTTTAAAATGATGCCAATGCATTAGTTTTATTTGCAATGCATTAGTTTTAAAATTATGCAAATCTTCAATAATGTGAAACTCTTTGTATTTTTCAAATTTATTGTCCAAATAGGTGCGAGTGGTTGCTGAAACTTAGAAAATCGACATCTAATCTGCGATTGAATTAATGCTTTTAGACCAGGCCATTTAGCACTAAAACCACCGGAAAAATAGATTTTAAATACACCATCCGAACCATGATTTACAATCATGATTTGGGAGTGCTCCTCTTAACATTCAAGGTGTCTTGGTTTGTTTATTTCTAGTGCACCTTTATTGCGATTTTAATATAGAGACTTGCAACTTTTTGCATTGTGTTCAGGATGATGTCAGGAAAAAAGTCTACTATAGAAAAAATAAGTGGAAGTGCATAATGGCATTTTAAAGTGCATTCAAAAGTACATAAACATATCGAAATAAGTATATTAAGGGCCAGATTTGGTTACTCGGGAGATTTTTGGGGTCACTGGATACGATACGCCATCAGAACCGACCCCCGAAGCACCTGGTGCCGAGGGTCACTGCTAAAGCATGTTATCTTCTGGAGTTAGAAGGTTTTTGAGAACCAGGTGCACCGGGGTCGGTTCTGATGGCGTATTCCTGTTCAGCGACCCCGAACACCATTCAGTGTATCAGTCAGGGCTTTATCCATTAGGCAATATAGGCAGCTGCCTAGGGCGGCAAATTGTGAGAGGGCGGCACAGGAGCTTGAAATTTTGATTGGGGGGCAAGCATTATATAATATACAATACATTATATTATGTGATGTAATGATGAAAACTGAAAGTATTTTTTGTAAATTTCAGTCATTTTCAGTTTCAGGGGAGGGGGCAACTGCCTCCCCTAACCCTATCAAATGACGCCCTGGGGCGACAAAATACTGTACAAAAAAATATTTGTATTTAAAAATTAAAATCGAATAACAAATATGTATATTCATCATTCATCCATGAATGAAATAGAAGTGGGCATTCGTTTCTAAATAAAAGAAATTGCATTCATATAAAAAATAAAACAAACATAGCATTCTGTTATCTTAAACCTAACACTATTCATCCAAAAAGAACGGAAGTCATAAATTTAGTGATTATTGGGCCGCCAGAAGCTCCGCAAAGACGGTGAATTGACTGAACACATAAATATTGCACATATTGCAGAAACTAAAGATTACCAGTAGGAAATCGAGTTAGAGTTCGGATTTTCAAACTGTATTATTACAAGGAGATAACATTCGTGTCGTCGCACTGATATAATTCTCCAGCCAGGGAAATAAGCAAGAAATAGACCATGTTCGGGACAATGAAATTAATATCAAGGTAGCTGACTACTTTTTTAGTTATTGTTGACTTGACCTATAGGATGAAAACCTTCATGTTTCCTGCCTAAAGTTCGTGTTTTTTAATTATTAACAATTTGGTGCAATCAACGCGATTTTTTCCATTTTTTGCACTCAATTAAAAAGCTAAATAGTTGACATAAAATTACAAAATTTATTTTTTTAGAACATTATAAACCCTTCAAAATGACGATTTTTGAAAGTCAAAAAGTTAATTTGTTGCTTCGTACCTAAACTGCAAAATAACTGAAAATCGTTATTTATTAATAACTTTTCCTAAAACTAACTTAGAACTGTAGTGTTTCGCTTTACTCAAAGTTGGATATTGGGGTACATAACAAACTCCCAAAATTTGAGACCGATCCATTAATTAGTTTAAAAGTTAGGTATTCTATTTGTTTATCCCAGAGACCTTTGTTTTGCAATAACAAATGACAGAAAATAATGAAGATAGGACAATTCTGCGTATGCCAAATGAAAGTAGAAAAGTGATCCTATCAAAATGTATAAAGAAAAGATAAAAAATTATCTAATATAGTAAAAAATACTAGTTTATAAACATTTACAATAACTTTAAAAATTTTGTCCGTAGAAAACATCTCTTACATAGATATTCGGAAAGATATTTTACTCGAATTTTTAAAAATGTAGTTCAAATGATGATTAGTCATAGTAAGTGAAGGGGGAGCTTCTGCGTTGATTGCACTAAATTGTTAATAATTAAAAAACGAACGCGAACTCTGGGCAGGAAACATGTAGGTTTTCATCCTATATGTCAACAATTAAAACAGTTGTCAGCTACCTGACGGGAGAAGAAAAATGCACGAGTTCAAAAAATAAAAAAGCAACTTAAAACTACTACCATTTTCTATGTCTTGGGATCTACTCAATGAATTTTGATATTTCTTCTTTTAATCTGTATGTACTTTTGTGTAAATTACAAATATGCAATTTGTCTAGACATTTATTAATTAATAAACAGTCTAATTTTTTAAACAATTTTTCAAAAAAATAATATTTTCTCAAAAATCCATTTTTTGTAATGATACTATCATTATTAATCATAGAAAAAGTTAAGGTATATTTTAATGAATAAATAGAGTATAATTGGTCCAAAAAAGGCCTAACCTAGACATCCAAAGTAAAAGTTTTCCTCCAACAGCAAATTGTTCTATATGATCCACATATTGTTCAGAAAAAAAGTTACACCATTTTGAGCGTCCGGTTTGGGGGGGAGATGGGGGAGAAGTCGGTAAATTAGTTATTTCTTTACGTTTTTCGTCAGTATTTCTAAAACTATGTTTAAGCGTAAACAATGTTATATACAAAAACGTTCTACATAAAATTTAAAACAAAAATGGTCCTATCCTTAACTGTTATAAAATCAACGGTTACAGAGTTACGGAGGGTGAAATGTGGAGGTTTTCGATACTTTTTATATTTATTGGGCAATTGAAGATGATTTTGGGTGGTGAGGTTGACGTTTCTTCAAGGGCGTATCACTAACATACCATCGGCAACTGAAATAGCAAATCCTGTTAAAGAAAATTTCTTTCAATCAGTAAAAATATTATAAATTGCTCAAAAAATATAAAAAGTATCGAAAACCTCCACTTTCACCCTCCGTAACTGTGGAATCGTTGATTTTATAACAATTATGTATACGACCTGTTTTGTTTAAATTTAATGTAGAACATTTTTGTATAGAACATTAAAGCATATTTTTAGAAATATTGACGAAAAACATACAAAAAAAACTACTAATTTACCGATTTCTCCCCTATTTACCCCCCAAACCGGACGCTCAAAATGGTGTTACTTTTTACTGAATAATATCTGGACCATATAGAACAATTTGGTGTTGGAGGAAAACTTTTACTTTTAATGTCTGAGTTAGGCCTTTTTTGGACCAATTATACTATACTACCTCCATAACTTTGGAACCGTTCATTTTAGACGGATTATGCAGAGGACCTTTTTTGTTTCAAATTTAATGTAGAACATTTTTATATAGAAAGTTGTTCATGCTAAACCGCATAGTTTTAGAAATATTGACGAAAAACTTAAAAAAACTACGAATTTACCGATTTCTCCCTCTCTCCCCCCAAACCCGACGCTCAAAATGGTGTGACTTTTTTCTGAACATTATTTAGACTATATAAAACAATTTGGTGTTGGAGGATAACTTTCACTTTGGATGTCTGGGTTTGGATCTAGTTATAACATACTATAATGATATGATTAAGAAAATAGGTATTTGGAAAAAATAATTTTTTCAAGAAATGTTTAAACAAAGTAGACCCTTTATTAATTAATACATTTCTAATAAAATTGCATATATGTAATGCATGTAGAAATTACATACAAATTAAATTGTTAATAATTAAAAAAACGGACGTGAACTCTAGACAGGACACGGGTAGGTTTTCTTCCTATTTAAGGTCTACAATAATTAAAAAAGTAGTCAGCTACCTGAATATTTCAGTTATTATGAAAATGATGTAACAGTGTGAAATAGCTTCAGTGAAATAACAGTTAAAAAATAACGGCTACTGCTATCTCAACACATTCCTATCTTATACTAGTGCAAATTGCAAATTATACATAATCATAATTTTTCATTTTTATGTAAAACATTATGTGTTTATTTTCACCGGTCAAAAGTGAATTCATGCCATACTGTGATCAGTGTGATTTTTGTTCTTCTCACTTGTGTAAAATATTATTTTTTATAAATTCTATGTTCCTCATTTTAATACATTTCCAAACAATACATTTCTTATTTAAGGGACCGTTCAAGTATTACGTAACGCAGGTTGGGGGGGGGGGGTCAAAAATCTTCAAAAATTGCGTTACGTAGGGGAGGAGGGGGTCAAAAATCTTCAAAAATCGCGTTACATAATACTTGAACGCTCCCTAAATAAAAAATTCCGCTTGAATTTTTTTTTCGCAAGAATGGTACATGTTTGAAGGGCGGCTACTAGAGAATTGCCTAGGGCGGCAATTGACCTAAACGCGGCCCTGGTATCAGTTGCATCAATTCAGTGCCGAAAACCCTCGAAACTTCAGAAAACATTCCTCAGCAGAGAACCTGGGCACCAAGGGCTCCGATGGTCTTCAGCAACCCCAAAACCACCCATGTAATAAAATCTGGCGCTTAAGAGCAAACAGTAGCGATCAACAGGTAGCAACAAACGCGTTCCAAGATTGCGGCTCTAATTTTGAATATTTTGTCGAGATATTTGGCACACATATTCGTAATATAATAAAGAATGGCGGTACACAGCCCAATTTCAGAAATATGTTAGTATGTGGAAATTACTCTATAACTAAATTAACTATTGAAAAAAGGAGCCTGTACCGCCATTAAGAAAGACAAAAAATACACTTTCTTCAAATAAACTTTTTTGTCCCGTGCCTAGATTTTGTGTCACATTGGGTCTACTAAAAATCGATTTTTTTATAACAAGAAATTGAACGTCACTGACTTGGCAACATTTCGCGCCTATGTGTATAAAAATTATTGTTTTTGATAGTATAAACGTCACTGTCAGTGTTGAATTACCGACGCACTGTTGCCTTACTTTTGAAAGTTCGCAGAACTTTCGCAATCTTGGACCGCGTTTGCTGCTACCTGTTGATCGCTACTGTGTGCTCTTAATACACTTATTTTGACATATTTATGCACTTTTGTGTGCATTTTATGCACTTTGCAAGTCTCTAGGCGCTTTATTTAAAAATCGAATTATTTTGTGCTAAATTGTCTGGTCTATTTAGGTATAAGAATATTGAGTATTATGCCCGATTTCACCAACGATACCTAATAGACAAGGCGAAAACGGCGGGTTCGTTGGAAAAAATATTCCCATGATTTTTTTTACATAATCACATTCGTGAGACATCCTAGAATAAGATTCAAGAAGTCGCCCACACGAAAAGTGGTCCAAATTTTTTTGAACAATTTTTTTTGTTCAAATTGCAAAAATCAATATTTTCGGTCCGGACTAATTTTTTTTAAATTCTATTCTATTCAATGAAAATTAGTCCGAACCGAAAATATTTATTTTTGCAATGTGAACAAAAAAAAATTGTTCAAAAAAATTTGGACCACTTTTCGCGTGGGCGACTTCTTGAACCTTATACTTGGATGTCTCACGAATGTTATTATGCAAAAAAATCTCATGGGAATATTTTTTCCAACGAACCCGCCGTTTTCGGCTTGTCTATAAATATTTAGGAATTACCTAAGTGGGCTTAGCTACTTCCTAACCCAAATCATGTATTGTAAAAAGACGTAAAAGTGTCAAATTAAGGGTATCCCATAACAGAAAATAACGTAGATACTAATTTGACAGGAAATATAATAACAGGAAATTGACAGATGATGAAACTTAAATGAACCACTAAAAGACAGAATTATGTTAGGAAGAAAACCCATAAAAATGACGAATGTGGTTTTGCGGGACAAAAATATCGCAAAGAAAAACAAAAAAAGACACCAGACCAGTATACAAAGTATTATAACTTATAGTTCCGAAGTTTGACCACTAAAAAATCAGAACAGAAAAAACACTTCTAGCCACGGAATGGACTTCTGGTACAGTCTGGTACTGATGTACTACTAAAGTGGTAGGGTTACGTTCAGAGAGCGGAAGAAGCAGAATACTGAAATGGACACCACAGGCAAGATGTAAAAGAGGTAGACCATGAATAGGTTGAAGAGAAGGTATTGACGATGAAATGGAAGAAAGCTAAATGTAGACATGTGCTAAAAGAGCGCAAAGGAGACTGGTGATTGAGAGGCGACATAGAACTTTTAGTTTTAGTTGGTCTCACTTCTATATTTGGAAATATTTTAACCCAGCTATACGAAAAAACATACTTACTTTTCCCATTGAAAAGTAATCTTCATCTAAGGTAGTTCTAATGCTAGGTGTAATTACTACTGTACAGTACTGTCCGTGTATGTTAGTCTCGTTTTTAACAAAATTTATATTTAGGCACTGATCAAAACTTCCTGTGAAGTGAACATTTCCTGCTAATATACCACTTGGTATTTTTGCTGAAGCATCTACCACTGAAAGTATAAATAAAATAAATAAAAATATAAAAGGTTGATGTGCTTTATATCAGAAGAAGCAAGGTATTATACACTAAGCAGCAAAATTAACGCACCACCTTAAAAATGGGACATTATTGATGTCTCGAACTTCCTAAACCTCTTGTCCGATTTGACTGATGTTTTTAACATATTATAGCCTTATTCTTTAATAACATGCCTGTCATAATGTTGTTGCTAGAGAGGTAACTTATCATTATATACTGGGCACTGGGTGTATCAATCATACTGTGTTTTTTCTAAAAGTTGAAACTCCATTGTAGCCTTAGACTTTCTTAACATTTTGTTTTTTTATTCATTCTGTTTATGTTCGATAATAAAATAGTCGAGGAAATGAAACTGAAAAAATGGCAAAACCTCGCAATTTTTTCGTCCAGTATCGATTTGTACAAAAATTTGAGATTAGGCTCATTTCACCCTCTAGTTCATTTTCTATATTGAGCCGTTGTACGCTTTTGGTTTTTTAAGGGTGAAAACTACCACTGGCGAAGCGTCCATGTAACCATTGTTACCATTGGTAACAGTTAAAATTTGTAAATAAATATTTTATGACTACTATGAAATAATTCCATTTATATTTTTTAAAAATAGAAATATTTGTTAATAGTATCTACCTAATTCAGTAAAATAGCCAACTAGAACAAAGAGGTTCCATATTTATTATACTGTGCCCTTACCGTGCGCCGCGCCGTTTACCACGTCTGTGAGTGGCAACGATAGTAGGATCTTTGACTGGATCGTCTCTGAAAATTTTGCGGGGAAGATGGCTCTGAAACCGCGTATTAGTGTTACCAAATTTTAATTTGGTGACGCTAGGTAGGGCCGGTGTCTATCGGGACAGAAAATACCGACCGTAAGAATATCAGACTTAATAAATGCAATTTTAATTATTATTATAATTATAGGTAATAATTATAATTCCATTTATGAAGTCTGTTATTCTTAGGGCCGGTATTTTGTCGATTAAACTCCGGTTAGTTAACCGTACCGGCCCTTTGGATTCGATTATTGCATAATATGCATTATTAATTATTAGTTTATAACTTGTAACTGTACTTACTTATTATACAGATAATATATCTATACCTTTTTATCCTATATAGTCCAGAAAGCCACTGCGCATCCGCTAGGAAAAATATTCTAATTCGGATTTTTTGCACAATCTTACTCAAAAAGGACTCCTTTTAACAAATTTGCATGTTGCCAGGACCAAAAGGTGGTCAAAAATTTTTTAAACGTTTTTTTTTTGTTTTTTTCCTAAAATTATTTTTTTGGCATGGAACAAAGTTTTTTTAGGTTTTTTGGATCATTCCAAACAGAAAAAGTCTTTAGTGACTTTTCTCTAAAAATGATAGTTTTTGACATATAAGCGATTAAAAATTGAAAAATTGCGAAATCGGCCATTCTTAACCCTCTAAAACTATGTGAAAAACTTAAAATTTGAATGTTACCAAGGTAGGTAGAAATTCTTTAAACATCGATTCATGAAATCCCGAAGAGTTTTTTGCAATACAATATTCAAAACTCCTTTGTTTTTTAATTGATAATCAAGCGTGCGCGACACTATTTTCCACCGACAGTATGGTGCAAATGAAAGGAATAAATTCGTTATTTCGTAAACCGGCGACTTTAAGGAAAAATCCCAAAACAGGTCGATTTGTATTTTTAAGTTATATTATGGCATATATGGTATACTAGTGACGTCATCCATCTGGGCGTGTTGACGTAATCGATGATTTTTTTAAATGAGAATAGGGGTCGTGTGCTAGCTCATTTGAAAGGTTCTTCAATTCTCTATTCAGTAATATAAACATTTATATAATTATTTTTACAGGGTGTCCTTCTACTTATTTTTTTGTCAAATAATTTAATTTAATAAAAAAATTTTGGACACCCTGTATAAATAATTATGTAAATGTTTACATTACTGAATAGAGAATTGAAGAACCTTTCAAATGAGCTACCACACGACCCCTATTCTCATTTGAAAAAATAATCGATTACGTCATCACGCCCAGACGGATGACGTCACTAGTATACCATACATGCCACAATATCATAACTTAAAAATAAAAATCGACCTGTTTCGGGTTTTTTTCTTAAAGTAGCCGGTTTACGAAATAACCAATTTATTCCTTTCATTTGCACCATACTGTATACACATGCAACGGTGGAAAATAGTGTTGCGCACGCGTGATTAGAAATTAAAAACAAAGGAGTTTTGATTATTGTATTGCAAAAAACTCTTCGGGATTTCATGAATCGATGTTTAAAGAATATCTACATACCTTGGCAACATTTAAATTTTCAGTTTTTCACATAGTATTTGAGGGTTAAAAATGGCCGATTTCGCAATTTTTCAATTTTTAATCGCTTATATGTCAAAAACTATCATTTTTAGAGAAAAGTCACTAAAGACCTTTTCTGTTTGGAATGGACCAAAAAATCTAAAAAACTTTGTTCCATGCCAAAAAAATAATTTTAGGAAAAAACAAAAAAAAACGTTTAAAAATTTTTTGACCACCTTTTGGTCCTGGCAACATGCAAATTTGTTAAAAGGAGTCCTTTTTGAGTAAGATTGTGCAAAAAATCCGAATTAGAATATTTTTCCTAGCGAATGCGCAGTGGCTTTCTGGACTAATATAAATCATAATCGATTTTAATTACTTGTCGAAATATATTAATTAACAACAACATTATTATAATATGACATATAATAATATTGATTATACAGTACATTGTAGTGTATAATCAATAAAATAAAAATTATTTAATATTTTAGGCTAAAATGACAAATGAATGTACTGATTAGTATACTAATTATACAATTTGGATTTTTTAATAAAGTATAAAGGTGATATAATACATATTTTACCTAAAAACAACAAATATGTTTTTAGTTTGTAGATACTTTATATAATTTTTTAAATTTTTAATTTTTTAATTTTATTTCATCTATTTTTATAATAGACCTGGATCGCGCGTACCAAAAAAAAGTTGATTAATAGCAAGCTGAAAATTCACGGTGTCTAGTCGAACAAACTTTGATGTATGGGAACACTGTATATATAAAAATATTTATAAAATACATTATACATATAGATAATATATAATATATCTGGTATATATTTAATATCTGGTTTTGGTAACACTTTAGAAAAAGTCACGCGTCGCCACTGAAAACTACCCCTAAAAAAACTACTTGTAAAAAAATATAAAATAACATTTTAAACTTTAATATTGTCAATATTTGGTTCTTATTAGTTACATAATGATTATTTTATGCTTTAAGATATACTATCATAATAGTTCAAGCCTTAAAACCACCCTTGTTGGAGCTATATATAAAAAATTACTTATCCTAAAAGAATAATATCGGCTTGCATCGATTTACTTAAAAATATGGGATTAGGATCATCTCACCCTGTACTTCATATTCTATAACATCAGTGGCGTACTGAGCATGGCGTACATACCAGGGCCAGGGCCCCGCAGGGGCCCGCTCTAGTGTGCTCTTTGCTTTTTTTTCTAATTTGATGGGGACATTTTGCACTACACAAGTACACAATAGAAAATGTAACTTCTTAATAAATTTTTATTTTTGTGTAGGTACTTATAAATTAAAACGAAGAATACATATTTATAAAAAAAAATGAAAACAAAATTTAATATTAGACACAAGGAAAACTTTTGGAAGGTCCTGTACTTGTTTTATCTACTAAAAGTGACTAGAACCCAAGTTCTGTTCTCACAACACATGTAAACCGGGGCATTCACGTTCCGATTTTTGGTCCAACTAGTGGTCCGACTAGAGAGAGATAGTGATACGTTGGATCTAAAATCAGACCGTGAGTGGGTGGTGGTACCACTAGTAAGACCACTAGTGGGACCACTAGTGGTCCAACTAAGAAAGTTGGAGCGTGAATGCCGATGTTGGATGTTGGATTAAAAATTTCCACTACACTGCTCATTTTCATAGTAGATTTTTTCGTGAACGGATTAACAGATTTCGCTATTTTTTTATTATCTTAGATATTTGCAGTTGTGAAAAGATTTAATTAAATTTCTTTTTTGTACTTATACCGGGTGGAAGAAAAGTAATGTTTTTCTTATGTTGTTTGTAGTCTTATGTTTTGTGGACATTTTGTTTTTTGAATCTCCCTGCATGATATCTTTAGCTTTCTAAAGATAAAGAAGCTAACAAAGAAAATAGGTGGTTTTACGCCTTAACTGAAACAAAATTAAATTAACACTAAAAAATAACAGTTAACAAAACTTTCAAAACAGAAAGGCACATAACGTAAACGGTTGTCGATCAGGTAAGCGGTATGCACAGCACAACATAAGAGAGACGAGATTGTTTAATGGAGGCTATATGATGTTTTGGGATGGAATTTTCCTGAAAGTAATACGGATTCGGTGTCTACCTGGAGGCTCTTTAAATATCGAGAGGTACATTACACATATTATTTTTCTTTGAACACTGTTTTTCTTTAGCACATGACTTAGCAAGACATGACCTCCTCACGTATTGCAGTCATCAGTTAAAACACTATAAAAATTAAACGTTAAAAAGTAAAACCGTCTAGTTTATTTGTTATTAAAGATAGAGAAATTAAAAAAATAAATGGTCCAAAAAAGATCAGACTACAACATATAATAGTATCGATGCATAACCACCATTTTACCTTTTCCTCCCTAAAGGGTGTTTCAAACTTTTGTTTCGATTGAATCACATGTTAAACAACAAAGCCGTCTATTTTCTTTGTTTCTCAAGATATCAGGCACATTCAAAAAACAAAATGTTCACAAAACATAAGACTATAATACGATTCTGATGCATACTCATTATTGTACCTCGTCCTCCCTACAGGGTGTTTCAAACCTAACATAAGAAAAACATTTCTTTTCCTCCACCCGGTATAAGTACAAAAATGAAGTTTGAGTAAATCTTTGCACAACTGTGTTAATAATAAAGAAATATCTAAAATAGTAAAAAAAATAGCAAGACCCGTTAATCCGTTCACGAAAAAATCAATTATGAATGTGAGCATAAATTTTCTATATCCCTAACTTATGCCTCGCAGTATATTACGTATGGGATGTCTACAAGTTTCTTTACGCAAACATTCCTAGTTTGCAAATATTTAATAGAAAATAAACTTTCACAAAAATTACCCTTATTAACATACAGTATTCTTCATTATCTACTTTTTGTTGGGATCAATCATTTTCTTTTCAGTAAATAAAAACCAGTTTCTTATTAATCTGAAACTATTTTCTTTTGTCATCTTATGCAAATTTACTATTTGAATTGGGAATAAGCCGCGATATTAGTTATACTTTAAATTTATTTGATGTTTCGACTTCCACTTCGTGACATTGCCACCGGCAATGGCACGAAAAATTGCTACTATTAAAAATACACGATACACCCACACACAGCAAAGTAAATCCCAGCTCCAGTTTAGAACAAGTTTTTATTTCTTTCTAAAATAGAATATAACTACCCTACATCTTAAAAAGTCGTAAAAATTACAAGTCGTAAAAATTAATTAGTTCATATCAGCCCTAGACAAATGCTAGACAAACGAAACTTATGGCATGCTTAATTATGAAACCACTCATGTACCCAATTTTTAAAAACACAAATCCTCCGAATTATTTTTTGCATAGACTTTACTCGATACATTTTTGGCTGAGCAGTGTACACCACCGTGAAAACAGGTGACTGAAAGGTAAAGCCTGAAGTTGGAGGCTAGTTGGATAAAAACTTGGACCGTGAATGGCGCGCAACATCCAACTAGTAAGACCACTAGTGGTCACACTAGAGGGACCACAAATCGGATCATGAATAGCCCCCAAAGAATTACCGCCTGTAGGTACCTTTTAACTCAAAAACTTATATTTATATCAGCACGTTTCATGGATTAGTCGTAAACTAGAAAGTTGTAAAATTTTGCAAATTGACACAGCCATTGCAAGTTTTATACTTGCATTGAGGAGTGTTATAAAAATACCTAATCCCAAAACAATACACTCGACGAAAAATCCTTCTTTTGTTTGTATTTATAGCATCATCATTCTTTTACTGTTAAGTAATAATTCTTGATAACTGAAATGAACTAACAGGTACGTATCAGAACTTCCGTCCTTCCTGTGTGGAAGAAGTCAGTAAGTTGAATCAATACAGTTTGAAATATCTAAGAGCTGATATGACCTAATTATGTATCAAATACACTATCAATATTATTTAATAAACAATTCAAAATCTTCCTAAAGCCGTATCAGTGTCAAATATTTAGTAACTTTGTCTGAATACTGAAAAAACTTATAAATATTTTTGAAAAAATTAGACGCAGAATGAAAGACTATATTTTATTATTACCGAGGACCGAAAGTCCCTTAGAATAAATAAAAATTTTCTTTTGAATGAGATATTTGAAATTAAAAATCACACTAAATTGTCTCTTTTTTTCACCCCTGTAACTTATTAAAATAGACATTATAGAAATTTTCAGGGCTTTCGGCCCTTGGTAATAACGTAATCTTTCATTCTGCGTTTAAATTGTTTAAAAATACTTTTTAGTTTTCTCAGGATTCGAGAAAAAAATGAATGCTTTTAAAACGCATTGGAGCTCAAATTTGCGCCTATCCATTTTAAGAAAATCTCGTCCTTTAATTAAAGATATCAACCCCACAGTTATCCAAGGTTTTATTTTTGCTATTTTTTTCATTTAAGCGTTTTATCTCCCTAGCGGTTTGTATTTAATTATTTAACTTATTTATAAATATATGCAATATACATATATGCAATTTGAGAATATATTTTGTGATGTAATTTGCATTCTAATATTAATTTTTTAAAAGCGGTTTTAGTTATTCGATATTAAGGTTTTTAATTATGACTGGAGATTTAAATGTAGAAAATTTTTGATTTTCATTATTTATAAAAACTGCTGGAGTAAAGTAATCAATTATGTTAGTCAGGCCCGGACTGGCCCGCCGACCCACCGGCCCTCGGGCCGGTGCGCCTTTTGCCTTCGTTAGTACCTATCTATCCATAAAAAAATTAAACTGGACAATTTTTTTTTGAACCTTTACACAAAGATGATGCAGATACCATTCCCATAAAACATGTTTTTACAGGCCTCAGTAATCAGAATCCTACATAATGAAGACAGTCGGTACAACAAAAGATAACTTGTATCAGGCATCAGATAATCAAATAGCTCAGCTACGACGGACGGCGCCCTCGAAGACCATTTTTACGATTCGAGCGCCTTTCATATGTATTAATATCCGCTGTTTCTTTTATAATAGCTTGGATGAAACTAGCGGCGCCCTCGAAGACAATGTTTTCGGTTCAGGCGCCTTTGATAGGTATCAATCTCCGCTGATTCTATTTTACTAAATAGCTTAGATGCAACGAGCGGCGCCTTCGAAGAAAATTTTTATCGACGCCTTCGAAGACATATAGGTATCAATTTCCGCTGTTTCTAATATAATAGAAATAGCGGATATTTATACCTACGAAAAGCGCCCAAATTGTAAAAATGGTCTTCGAGGGCACTGCGCCTCTCATCTAAGCTATTTGATTATCTTATATCTGATATAAAGAGTTTTACATGTTACATCCCACAATTATTGGCCTAAATTATACAGGTGTATTTTCTGCGCTCCATAACTACGGTATACATACTGGATTGTTGCGCTCCAGAATCCTAAATAATGAAGCCAGACAATGAACAAAATACAACTTGTCAACATGTATCAGGTATCAGATAATCAAATAGCTTAGATGCGATGCGTGCCGCCCTCTAAGACCATTTTTGCGATTCAGGCGCCTTTCGTAGGTATCAATCCCTGCTGATTATATTTTAATAAATAGCTTAGATGCAACGAGCGGCGCTCTCGAAGACAATATTTATTTTTACATTATACATATAAGATTGTTGTGCCCTGGAGTGCTACATAATAAGGCCAGTAGGTACAACAAAATTCAACTCGTTATACCCATATCAGGCATTCTTTATCTAATCTGCTACCTTTAAAGCTAATCTGATACTGATACGAGTTGAATTTTGTTGTACCCTTCTTACTCTAATACAATTTGTCCTCAGATATTCATGCCGCTCATTCCACCAGTATGGTTGTTTCCTTTCATACCTCCCATTTGACTTCACATAAGCCAACTGTGATGTCGCACTTAGACCCTCCATCAACTTACTTACATCCTCGCATCTCGGACCAATCAAGCCAAAAGCATCCATAAAAACTTCCTCATTTAAAAGTATCTTTATCTTTAGATCGATATCTCTATCTTCCTGTTTCTTCCTTTTGCTCGTTATTTCAAAACTCACATATTTATGTAAGCTGAGCGATTCTTCTTCCAAAACAGTCTAGCTTATGACCCTGTTTAGAAGTGACGTTGAAACTAGTGAGATGTTCAGAAAGGATTCACTATTATCTCTCACAAACGTAGGTGCCTTACTGTCATTTAGCAAAGTAATCCCTGTGGCGTGGATCCATTCTGATAGGTTTTTCCCTGTCCCATCAGATCTCCTACGTTTACTGATTCTTTGTCGAGATACCAACTTTACATTGGACTCCTGACAGAGGATCACGTCACAACTTTCTCTTCGTGCAAGTGTTTCTGTAACATCGTGAGCGGTCCTCGCCCTTCCCACATTTATTTGAAGGAACTTCGTATTAGATGGTTTTTGTCTGATTCCCGGTCCTAGGTGCATTCATCCACCTTTTCTTCGTCCCTTCTGGCAGGGTTTCTCTTGAGGCCACGCTTTTCCTGGATCAGTTTTTTATACTCCGAGGACTGTAAGCTGTCGACTCTGTGACCGGACTTTACACATAAGGCAGAAAGTCGCCTCACTACTTTAATCATGTGCCTAGTGCCCCCTTGCCTTATCGGTAGCAGGAGTCCGATTTGTTTTTTCCCTTGCAGTCGGTTTTACTATGCCCGAATTGCAGGCATCTGAGGCACCGCTGAGGCACATGCAGACTCTCTCGTATCTTGCACGACTTTCGGTCAAAGGGTATATTTCCTCTTTCCAGCGCCTATTCCGACTGTAAAGGTTGTATTGACTCCTCCATTTTCCCATAGAGACGAGTTTGACGTCGTTAGGCTTCCTGCTGCCGGTATACCTCCGAACCATCTTCAGGATTTCTTCCTTTGTGACATCTCTGTCTATATAAAATATTTTCACCTGGTCCTGATAGCTCCGGATATCTTCTACTGTGTTTCTCTCAGTTCGGGCCACGATAGTCTTCTTCAGGTGCTCGACTTGTTCTTTTTCTGCCGCTTCGAGGTTGAGGTCCCCACCCCTAGTCTTCTTAGCGCTTTTGACGCTAATCCCCTCCTTTCTCGTGTCTGCGCTACCCTTGATTAGCAACTCGGCGTAGGATTTTCCACCTCCCTTCACAATCAACTTCTGCGTCCCCGCGTTCGTACTCCTCAGTGAGAGGTGGATGTCCATACCCATGAAGATTACTTTCACGATTTGCCTGATGTTCCTACTTCTATAGTCCCCCATTATTAACAGTAAGGGGGGGCTATGGAGATCAGAGTAATTATATTATCATAGCCCCCCATTACTGTTAATAATGGGGGGCTATGATAATATAATTACTCTGATCTCCAGTGTCTCCATGTCTTCCCTCAATTTCAAAAGAATTGCCAGTAATATCTTATCTCTGTCACCCATTTCTGGGGGTCTGGCGCAATTGTTTAGATATTAGGTGGGCGCCTTTTTTAGAATTTGGGTTGGCGCCTTTTTCATGAGCCAGTCCGGCCCTGATGTTAGTATGAAAAACGATAGGATTAATATTAATTTACTGTTTTAAATTAGCCGAGTTTTTATAAATATATGATGATCTATATTTAATGTTTATTAAAAACTTTTAATATAGGTATTCGGGATCGCGGATCTATCAGTACGCTACTGTATAACATGCTCAAGGGCGTCGATGTTGTCGCCTCAAGGGGTGTACACTACACTACCCCTTATTGTCAAAAATTATATAAAAACATTGTAAACTTTAATATGGGTAAAATTTGGTTTTGATTGGCTAAAAATAATGATTGTTTTATGCTTTAGGATATAATATCATAATATTTCAACCCTTAAAAACCACCCTTAAGAACATTACAATTTTTATAAGTAGATAATTTAATAGATCTATACAGAAAAAAAGTAGAATTAAAGAATTACAAAAACATTTATTTACGCAAAAATAGGAATTTACAAATACGTAGAAGTACAAATACCTATTGTACAAATAGTTTTTAAGTCATCTTCGAGTATACGAACCAGTTCTGTGGTATTATACACGCATTGAAAATGTGCCTTAAGCGGACTATTCGAATATTTCGAAAAAAAATTGGTTTTATAAACATAGCTCCTTCATTTTTGGCGATAAAAAGTTTTTTCAAACACGATTTTGTAATATTTTTGAAGAGCTATAAGACTGTGTAAATTAAATTCCGTTAGATCCCTTAGTTTTTAATTGGGATGGGTTTAAAAGGCTCGAATAAGGGGATGTTTGCTCGTAAATAGAGGTTTTAAACAGCTATATCTCGCTAACTATTTACTGTAATGAAAATCTATGTACAATATGATTTTACTAATTAAAAAAGCTACAATCTAGTAGTCCATCATTTTTTTCGTATCTCCAGTATTTTCGAAGATATTTTGAAAGTAAAAGGTGAAAAATACGAAATTGCAAAAAATATTTTTTCCTTTAAACTCCAATTTTTCTAAAATTAGGCCTTTTAAATAGGTCAAACTTCTTGAGTGTATTGACAATACAAATATTCAAGGAATTACAGAAAGGTGAAGACCAATTTTTAATTAGGAGGGTAGTTAGGGGGTTATTTTCACTGATTCTTTTGTAGAGAAAAGCAGGTACCGACCTTTTTTTGATCATAAGTCGCTCTATTTTCATGTTAAAAATTTTTTATTATTACTCTTTGAAAGGTTTAATTGTATACTTTATATATATATATATATATATATATATATATATATATATATATATATATATATATATATATATATATATATATATAGAAAAAGAAGTACTATGTTGACTTATTTAAAAAACAATTTTAAGTTTCTGTGGGTTGGAGTCAATAAAAAAGGGCTTTTAGAAAACTATTTTATATCTCTCAAGCTTTCGAATGTTAATTACATTCCTTTTCAAGAGCTAAAATACAGAGTTGCTAATAAAGTGGAAACAAAAATGATGTAAAAAATATAACTCACCAGATAAATTTAGGTTGGTTATTAAACTGCTAACTTAAGTAACATCAAATATAAATTATTATCAAAATGTATATTTCCCAGACTGTAAGGAAAATTTATGAATTTTTATTTAATTTTGAATTTAAAATTATCGATAAAATAAATTTTTTTTATAAAATTCAAAGTCAATGTCAAATAAAAAGTCATCCTACATAGACAAGTAAATGAAAGTGGGGTATATTTAAGTATATTACCAAATGATAATTTATTAAAAAGAAAGAAAAAGAAGATTTAAATAAGTAGAAAAATATTTTGTTTTTATATTATAGTTTACAGAAGTGCAAATTTTTTTTATAAAAAAGGATATAAAAAATAGAATAAAAAAAAAATTTTTTTGGAATCAATGTGTCTTATGGTTTTATGGTGAAATATTTGAATTATAAAGAGATAATATATATACTCTTTATAATTCAAATATTTCACCATAAAACCATAAGACACATTGATTCCAAAAAATTTTTTTTTTATTCTATTTTTTATATCCTTTTTTAAAAAAAGATTGCACTTCTGTAAACTATAATATAAAAACAAAATATTTTTCTACTTATTTAAATCTTCTTTTTCTTTCTTTTTAATAAATTATCATTTGGTAATATACTTAAATATACCCCACTTTCATTTACTTGTCTATGTAGGATGACTTTTTATTTGACATTGACTTTGAATTTTATAAAAAAAATTTATTTTATCGATAATTTTAAATTCAAAATTAAATAAAAATTCATAAATTTTCCTTACAGTCTGGGAAATATACATTTTGATAATAATTTATATTTGATGTTACTTAAGTTAGCAGTTTAATAACCAACCTAAATTTATCTGGTGAGTTATATTTTTTACATCATTTTTGTTTCCACTTTATTAGCAACTCTGTATTTTAGCTCTTGAAAAGGAATGTAATTAACATTCGAAAGCTTGAGAGATATAAAATAGTTTTCTAAAAGCCCTTTTTTATTGACTCCAACCCACAGAAACTTAAAATTATATATATATATATATATATATATATATATATATATATATATATATATATATATATATATATATATATATATATAGAGTATCAGAGTTAAAACACACCATCAAAAGATGTCATAGAATAAATATAAAAATTTACCATCCTTACCAAATTTTAGAATGTATTTTGTCCATTATTTTCTGTATTCTATGTTTGTGTTAGTATTGTTGAGGGTCATAAAGCTTTTAAATAATCTCAACGACTAGTAAGTTGAACTGACGAATTGTGATATTTTATAAAAATTTACATATTTCTTTTTATCTATATTACAGAGTCTTGAAAAAGGAATAAAACCATTCCGAAAGCTAGACAAAAAGTCAAAAGAGTGTTTCTTTAACATCCTGGCCAACCTTCTGACTGCAACCCTAATAAACTAGTTGTTTGTTTATATCGACAGTCACTAATATCCAGTATTTCTATATATATATATATATATAAGTTTTCCTCGAAAAATGCAAAGTTTTCCCGTTATTTGGCTTTGAATATTTCAAATTATGCATTTGACGAGAAAAGCTAACCTTTAAAATGCCGTATCTCGGTTTCTATTAGTATTAAAAATATTATAGAAAAAGAATTTAGTTTGTGTTACTAATAGATAAAATTTTGTTATTTACAGTTTTTTGATTAAATGCATATTTTTCGAGGTATTTTTAAAAAAACCTCTAGAAAAGTCGATTTTTTGGACGAAAAACTGTTACTTTCAAGCGCGAATAACTCGAAAAATATTAGTGTTACGAAGAAAATGTAAAAAACATTTTTTTCTTAGAATTACTTTTTACATCGATTTACATGGTTAAAATGTAATAAAAAATTCCCACCCCCGAGATGGAGTGGCAACCACCCCCAAGGTTATAGCGTACAGCGGCATGATATAGAAAATGATCCTTGGACTATTCCCCATCTTCTGTGAAAATTTCAAGTAAATTCATGTTGGACAAAAATATTGCAAGCCAAAATGCTTCATTTCCTCGACTAAAAGAGATATGTATGTACTTTTATATTACAAATGAGGTTTGCTATTTATTGGACTTGAACAATATCATTCCAAATCTCGAGAGATACTGTATCTACCTTTTGTAAGGTTCTAGGCATCTAGGAGGTGTCAAACGCTGTCTCACACTAGTCTTCTGCCACTTATGTCCCACAAATGTTCGATTGGGTGAAGATCTGGACGATGCGGTAGCCAATTCAAAAGTCCGAAGATCTACCTGTTTTAAATATTCGGTTACAGTTCGTGCAACGTGAGTTCTTGCATTATCGTATATTAGCAAAAAATTGTTAACAATATAAGGAGCCGATAGCATGGTAGCTAACTCCTTCGCTATGTAAGGTTACTACCCAGGCAACCAAACGCCTTTTTTATAACGTAGATAACACGTCATAAACATGACCAATTGACGTGTTTTTATGACGTGTAGTACCGACGATGAAAATCACGTGTATTTGTCTCATCGATTTGACGTCAAAAAGGTGACGACTTTTATACGTCGGTAAAATCACGTCTTTAATACTTTCAAAAAGTGACCTCTTTCAGATGTTTCAAAATAGGTAGTATAAAAAATAGGTAACATGAAACCCGTTCTACGTCCCATGTGTCGAAGATATTATACTACCATTTGTTTAAGATCGGTTGTGCTCTGCATTAGAAGCAATCTAACATTGATACTGTATGATTGTACCAGCCCTCGCATTATAGAATTTTCACTATTTATATAAGTATACCTACCTACTTACTGTGTCAAAACTGAAACAACATATTCATCATTCTCTTTGCCTTATCCCTATGCGGGGTCGGCTTCCCTAATTGCATTTCTCCACACAATTCTGTCTTGGGTCATATCAATGTTAATCCCCTTTACCAACATGTCCTGCCTTATCGCCTCCCCCCAGGTCTTCTTTGGTCTTCCTCTCCTACTCCTTCCAGGAATCTGCACTTCAGCTATTCTTCGTATTGGGTGATTAACGTCTCGACGTTGAACATGACCGAACCATCTTAACCTATGCTCTCTCATTTTGGCATCAATTGGTGCCACACCTAGACTTCCCCTAATATACTCATTTCTAATTTTATCCTTCTTTGTCACTCCACTCATCCATCTAAGCATTCTCGTTTCCGCCACATGCATTCGTTGTTCCTCTTTCTTTTTCACTGCCCAACATTCAGTCCCGTACATCATAGCCGGTCTTATGGCTGTTTTATAGAATTTTCCCTTCAGCTTCATTGGAATTTTTCTGTCACACAACACACCACTCGCTTCTTTCCACTTCATCCACCCAGCCCTAATTCTACTGCATGCATCTCCATCTATTTCTCCATTACTCTGTAATACCGATCCTAGGTACTTAAAACTATTGCTTTTCACAATCATTTCACCATCCAAAGATACCATTTTATTTGTAGTAGCTCCATCTTTAAATGAACATTCCAAATACTCTGTTTTTGTCCTACTAAGTTTTAAACCTTTTTCCTCCAGAGCTTGTCTCCACTGTTCCAGTTTTTGTTCTAAGTCTCTTTCACTATTTCCTACTAACACGACATCATCGGCATACATTAAGCACCATGGAATGTTACCCTGTAGTTTCGCTGTTATCTGGTCCAAAACTAATGAGAATAAATACGGACTAAGCACAGAGCCTTGGTGCAATCCTACTTTCACATGAAATTTATCAGTCTCTCCCACACCTGTCCTAACACTAGTCGTTACTCCCTCATACATATCCCTCACAATCTTTACATATTCACCAGGGACTCCTTTCTTATTGAGTGCCCACCACAGAATCTCTCGAGGAACTCTATCATATGCTTTCTCAAGATCAATGAATACCATATGAGCGTTTGTTTCTTTACTCCTGTATTTTTCCATCAACTGCCTTATAATGAAAATTGCATCTGTTGTTGATCTACCCTGCATAAAGCCAAATTGATTCTCGGATATTTCGGTCTCTTCACGTATCCGTCTGTCAATTACTCTTTCCCATATTTTCATGGTGTGGCTAAGCAGTTTTATAGCCCTGTAGTTTGTACATTGTTGTATATCTCCCTTGTTTTTGTAAACAGGTACCAGTATACTGCTTCTCCATTCGTCTGGCATTTGTCCGACTTCCATAATTCTATTAAATAGACCTGCTAGCCACCTTGTTCCTGTCTCTCCCAATGCTCTCCATACTTCCCCAGGAATATCATCTGGTCCTACCGCTTTTCCTTTCTTTATTTTTTGAAGCGCTTGAGCCACTTCCTCGTTGGTTATTTTGGTGACCATTGCTGCTACTGTCTCCGTTGACTCTACAGGCTGTCTGTCAAATTCTTCATTTAATAAGCTGTCAAAGTACTTTCTCCATCTCTTTTTGACTTCCCTTTCGTGAACTAGTATTTTATTATTTTCATCTCGGATACATCTAATCTGATTAAAATCTTTTGCTTTCCTTGCTCTCTGTTTGGCTATTTTATATATCTTCGTTTCGCCTTCCCTGGTATCAAGTTGATCATATAGGTTTGAATACGCTTCTGCTTTGGCTTTTGCTACTGCTACTTTCGCTTCCTTTTTCGCCACCATATAGTTTTGAAGATCTGTGTCGGATCTGGTTTCTTACCACTTTTTATATAATTTTCTCTTCTCTTTTATTTTTCCTTGTACTTCGTTTGACCACCACCAAGTCTCTTTATCCTCAAACTTTTTTCCTGACGTTTTCCCAAGTATTTCAATAGCAGTCTCTCTAATACTACTGGCCATTTTTCTCCAAATTGTATTAGGGCTTCCTTTCATGTTCCAACATATTTTTTCTACTATTCTTCTCCTGAATAGACCTTCTTTCTCATCTTTCAGCAGCCACCATTTGATTTTTTGTGGTCCTCTCCGATATTTTTGTTTAGTTTCGCTTTTTACTTCGATGTCCAGAAAACTGAAACAACATATATAAACTAATAAATAATTTATTAACAAATTATCCAGCATACTTAATGCCTTAATTTAACGCTGTCCATTAAATCAAAAAGAATCATGAACATTAATTTAATTAAACTCGATAACACATAATTAGTTCATTAACAGAAAATAAACATAACCTCAAACAGTTGTCAAGAAGCATATTGCATTAAACTAACTCACTGAACAAAAACGAATACAAATCTCTTAATTAACACGTTTCTTCCACTAAATATCAAATGAAAAGTCTTATTTTATTACACAAGACACAAACCACGTAAACAATAAATGAGAAATTTCTTATGAACATTATTTAACGAAATTGTTTGGAGTAATCTCCCAATTTTGTGACGTCAGACTTAAACTGTCTGAAATGAAAACGTTTTCTCAACGTATTTTAACGTCATTAATCTTACTTATTTAAAATCACTTACAAAAGACGTCTATATGACGTAATTTTCAAACACGTGTATATATTCGACCAAAACTGACGTTTCTTCGACGTTATATGACGTCGAGGAAATTCGTCGCTGCAAATTCCTTGCAGCGCGTTCCATTTTCACCAAATAACAAAAACAATTACGGACTTAATTGAAATTTTAAATAATAAATCGACTAATTTTCACAACAAACCCGGCACATTTTGACTGTTAACAGTTTGACATCTATCAAATTGTTAACTTCTCATAGCCTACTTTAGGCGTGGTTATTAAACTAAGCAGAAAATGAGGATTTATTGACGAAAAACATGGCTAGTTGTTAAAGTAGTTGACTGTTTTATTTTTCAATATAAGCAAATGAATCAAAGAATAAAATGTTAAGAAAACCTGAGGTCATAGTTAGGTTTTAATTTCAGTATTTTATAAATGCTAGAATATTCCACAGGGCGTTCCGAACTTTTAGAAAAAAACACAGTATGATTGGTACACCCAGTATAGAATACTAACTTATCTCTCTAGCAACAATATTATTAAAGCGATATTACCAACGAATAAGGCTATAACATATTGAAAAAATCACTTAAATCGGAGTACCTACAGGTTTAGGAAATTCGAGACATCAAAAATGCCAAATTTTTAAGGTGGTGCGTTAATTTTGCTACTTAATGTATTTCAAATTAAAATTAATATCTAAGACTTATACTAAATTACTTATTTTCTTACTTTTCTAAAGTGTTTCTAGTTCTAATAAAGAATTGATTTTATTTAATGTTGTCGATCGTCAAGGTGTACCTAATCTTAAGTGATAGGTGCCTAAGTAATTTCGAAAGAATATGAATATTTTGTAAAGAATTTTTGTATTAATAAACGTGATTAATAATAATGACTGTTCTCGCCAAGATTCTCTATAATTAATGCATGTAATGTATAGGATACAATAAATTAAAATACCTAAATAAGAGGGCGGAAAAATTGTCTTCCGCCCCGGGCAGCCGACACTCACGCTACGCCACTGTATGAAACGAATAATACAAATAATAAAAACATGCTCTTACTTTCCAATGCCCATCTTTCCATATGTATAAAATCGTTAAAAAGTCGTTTAAGATCTCTAGCGCACTGATGATCGCTATTTTTTACAGCTTGCAATACTTCATTAAACTTATTCTTTAAAATGTTAAGAAGAAATTTATAGGGTTGGTTTAGAGTCTTAGCATCTGAATGAAGCACTTGACATTGAATAAAAAACAAAACTATAAGTCCAAATAGAAATTTTACATTTTTTCTTGCCATTTTCAACAGTTGTGCTTAGACAGGCTATAGATAGTAAACTGCAATTGAATTTTAAACTAGGCTGAAACGGTTAATTAGGTAGGTAGTTTATCAGAAAAAATGATAATATTCTACTAATTGGTTTTACCTTATAGGGTTTATTTTTATAATTTAGTTTAAAACTAATGCACTTAAGTAATTTTTAAATGTGATACCAATATGCGGTAGCCTTCATTTGTAATAATATATCTTACTTGTTTTTTGTAACATTAACAATATAGTAGGGGAGCCCTGGATGCTAAATCTGCAGTTACTAAAGCGTCCTGGGGGACCTATTGGGTTATGAAGATTGATCCTAAATCCAAAAAAAGTTAAGTTTTCCGTTTTAGGGGGAATTTTCCATTTTTTTATTTAAGTTTTCATTTCCAAAAATCATTTTTTCCGATTATAAAAAATGTCTCGAATAAAAGTTACTTTTTTTCACGTAAGAAATCCAAATCTGCAATAAAAGATGGGCGTTCCTATTTACGATTTTAATAACCCCCCACCTCACCTACGTGGAGGTCGTGTTTGGTGTGATCTGATAGATTTTTCAAAAATATCGAACACATATTTTTCAGTTTTTCGATCTGATGTTAATTTCGCGAAATATTCGCTTTTTGTGAAACTTTGTGACTCACCCATTTCCTTACGCCTTGCTCAAATCGTCAGATTTTTTAAATATACACCCATAGCTCGCTATACGGCCGCTCTGTGTACGGCATTTCGCTATAACGGCCTTGTTCAATTACGGCACGGTTTCGATTTACGGCCTAAAATGTTTCGCTATAACGACCTTATGTTGTCATTCTCGAGCAAACGCAACCTCAATGCACACTCTTTTCTATTTTCACTGGTTTATGCATAATTTGAAAATAAAATGAGATGAGGACGCATCTAAGGAATATATCAACATTTTTAAGGGAATTATTGAAAAACGTGGTTATAAACCTGAACAAGTATTTAACGTAGACGAAACAGGAATTTATTTGAAGCAAATGCCTGATTGCACGTACATTTCAAAAACCTAAAAACCTGCCCCTGCCCCTGGTTATAAATGGTCTAAAGAACGATTAACTTTGCTACTTGGTGCAAATGCCACTGGTGATTTTACACTAAAACCACTTCTAATATATTTGTCCGAAAATCCAAGGCCTATAGGGCTTTTCATTCACATCAATTGTTTCGAGCTTCTGTCATATCAGTGCCGGATTAACCATTAAGCGGACTAGGCGGCCGCCTAGGGCCCGGGCACTTGATGGGGCCCGCATCCCACACAAATGCATTAATTAATATTGAATTATTTAAGCAGTAATTGAAAAAAAAATAAAATGTTAAAAAAATTAAATACGGCTAACTGATACAAAAAAAAAAGAATGGTTAATTTATAATTTCCAATCAAACTCATTTTTTTGCTTTGTATTCTGTCAAATATCAGGAAAATACAACCGACTTCAAGACAAATTAAGCAGTTATCTTCAAACGCATTTTTATATTTCATGTTCTAATCATTCCCTCAATTTGGTAATCAATTTTGCAAGCAAATTTTGCTTAGAAGCTGGTAATTATTTTGGTATGATACGTTTTTTTTTTCAATTTCTACCCACCGATGGGCCTTATAGTCCATTCACTAACGGTAAAATATTGCAAAACCTCCGGAGTTTAAATAACCTTTGGATTTAAAACAAGAGCTTGGATTGACATGAAATTTGGTATAAGCATAGCTAACATGTCAAAGAAAAAAGTGATATTGTGCCAATGTGTGTTTTTGCTCTACGGTTGAGTCCACCCCTTCTCGGGGGTGAAAAAAGAAACCATTAAAATAAATCCGGAATTGGATAAACTGATTAATTCTAAGCAACTTTTGTTCAATAGTTTTTTCATTAAGTCAATACATTTCGAGTTATTTGCAAGTGAATATCTTCATTTTTCAACAAAAAATAACAGGTTTTTAGACGGTTTTTCGCAAATAACTTAAAAAGTAAGTATTTTATCGAAAAAAATATTCTTAGCAAAAATGCTTTTAAAACATTGAAACAGTGGTGTATGTGTGCAGTCTGTAGACCCAGTAGAAGCAGAGTTGTAGCTAATAAAAATTTCTAACATAAAAAGTAAGCAATATACGCTCAGAATAAAGTTGATCCCATTTTTTTGGTAAAAAAACTGGTGAAAATAACCCCCTAATTAGCATCCCAAATGAAATTAATTTTTACTGCTTCACAAGCTACTGTACTTATGTATTGTTTATATGCTCTGTGAGTTTTATCGGTATAAAGTTCTTATTTATAAAAGGGATGTAGTAAAAAGGGCTTGAACAAGTCACTAATCACGAGTATATGCAATTTTTTTATTTGGCTTAATGCCTCGACAACTAATGGCCATTGGCATGGTACAGTGGATTTTTCCAATCAGGTACCTAGTGTACTGGGTAGTGTGTGTGTTGAGTGTCTTGTTACTTAGCAAAGTCGTCATTGTTTTTGCAAAGAGACGCTAATTGTATCCAAACGTCTGCGGTCCCTCCGATGAGTACCGATCCTACAAGGATATAAACTATTTTCATTTATTAATTTTTAATAAATGAAAAATTCTCTACCCAGGATATGCAAATTTTGAAGTCATATCTTAACCAATTTTTATCTTCCAAAAAAGCAAAAATCTGAAATACATATTCAGAAAAGCAAAACCGACATTTTTCTACTAAGCTTTTTGGTACCACTAATAATTTTTAAGTTATTTTGAAAAAGAAACACATTTTTTTTTCAAAATTTCAGAAAAATTGATTTTATTTTAAATCCCAATGTTTTGAAATATAAGCACTGTGAACCACTGAAACTTACAGATCATATAAATAATATACTTATAAGATTTTTGAAAGTTTTCATAAATTTTCAAGATTTTTTACCAAAAAAAGGAATCAACATTATTTTAAGCTTTACTTAAAAAACTTGCTTTAAAATTGTTTAAAAAAAAACAAAAATAAAACTTTTTTAACACTTTAAAAAAGTTGTGATGATTTTTCACCGAAAAGTGCTTCATTTTTTGGTTATTTACGTTGAAAGATTTGATTTGGAATTTGTCGAATAAGAATCTACTTTTCATTAGCTCCAATTCTGCTTATACTGTGTCTATATATTATACTTCATACATACACCATTTTGTTAAATTTTGTATACGCAATATTTTTTCTAATAGTGAAAAAACTCGATTGAACAAAAGTTACTCATAATTAATCAGTTTATCCATTTCCGCACTTATTTTGAATGTATGTTTTTTCACCCCCGAAGGGGTGGCACTCACACCCAGGGCAGAATCACATATAGACACAATATCCCTTTTTTTCTTTGGCATATTAGCTATGGACTATTAATGAGAAGTTGTTGCGAAATGTAAAAAAAAAGAAAAACGATCTTTTTTACATTGTCGTAATTTATTTCTGGAGTAACTACTTCCCAAAACAACATAAAAATCTGTAAATTTTTTTTAAAACGGTCGCTATAAAGGGGCCTACTTCTTTTGGGCGCCTAGGGCCCCATGATGCCTTAAACCGTCACTGTGTCATATATGTTGTATAATCCATGTATATTAATATTATACACAGATTATACAACATATATCAGAAGCTCGAAACAAATGACAATCGATGAAAAGCCCTATTACAGGACTAAATAAAAATCATTTACCCGTTATATAGAGATCCAAAAAGAAAGCTTGGAGTTTATAGATCATTTTTGGTTTTTGGAATCTAATATTATTTTATATACCAGTGTATGTGCTTTTTTGTATGTATTTTTAATTTAAATAAAATAAACAGATAAAATGCATTTTTAACGACAAACTATGTCACAAAATTAACAAATTTGGAACCGATCCCATTAAATTTTTATGAATTTGTATTAGAATAATTGATTCGTTATATGTTATACGGCATTTCGATTTGCGGCCATGTTTCGTGGAACGTATCTAGGCCGTTAAGCGAGGTATGGGTGTACACTGTTCTTCATGTACTTAATGTGTGTGCTTAATTGTACTTAATTGTGCTTGTATTAATGTGTTTCGTTTAAAACGTTTTCGAGTTTTTCTAAGGATAGATTTTTTTACGGACTGCCCCCAACCCCAACGCACGCCCATGTATTAAGAGTCCATATATGGTAAGGGTGCATTTACAGGGTAAAGGTTTCTCCCCATGTGATTTTCTGAAGCACTCGAGTAACGCGCAAAATCGCCGCTTGAGCTCCCCTACCAATAGGAAAAAGCCTCGTATTTTTTTAACGACGTTCTACACCTTCGGCAAAGAATTAAGGATTTGCATGAAATTTTAGTATGTTATAGTTTACTTCAAAAAACTAAGTCCAAGTCCAGTCCAAAGTGTTACGTTCAATAATCGGTGCTCCGTGGTTTGTTACTAACAGGGATATTTACAATGATCTGGAAACGAAAACCGTCCGTGAAGTGATAGTGGAGTTAAGTGCAAAATACATCGTACGTCTTGGAAGCCACGCGAATGTGCTTGCAATTAATTTGTTAGACAACAGTCGGGAAACAAAACGGTTAAAGAGACAGACACCATTAGATTTACCGCACAGACATTAATATTGTTACAGTAGCCAAGTTAATATATGTAATACAGTAATTTAATATTATCTCTATAGAGATGTGTGGCGCTGGTCACAATCTCTTCATGTCATTATTTCTCAGATAAAATGTGCCTATTGTTATATGTTATAACAGATTGCCTAATAAACAAAAAAAAACTAAGACTTGATTTTTTAAAAATTGTTTTACCGTGCTACCCCATCATCCCCTAGCGCAAAACTCACCCCCGAAAAAATGATGAAAATCGAAAATTCAACCCCAAGGAATTAATTACCAATTTATTACGAAAAGAAAAAATTAATAATACATAATTAATATATACAGGGTGAAAGAATTGAAAAAAACAACAACATATTTTTACATAAAAACCAGGAAAAACACAACTTTTGGTAAACCGATTCTTCCGGTTTAAGACCTCGATCTTATAAATCAAAAAAGAACCTATATACTAAATTTGGTTGAAATCGGACGTCTTGTTCAAAAGTTATCGTGCTATTAGTCACATACGTATAGTCTCCATTTTGAATGCCCGCCATTTTTGTAAATGGAAAAATCTGAGATAGCCTCATATCTAAATTTGAACCTTTATATGTATAGTATATGTGGTCCAAATTATATGCTTTTATCATTAAATGCACAATTGTTTCACATATCGGCTGCACTAGTAGCATCTTTACTGATGCCACAGAAAGGTTCTGGGCCTTCAAAAGTTTCTCTCGAGCCTTGTTTTGCCAACATACCTACTCATTCGTTCCCATGCACCCCTTCATGACATGGCACCCATATTAAAGATATTGTCTTTTGTCAGGTTGTTGAGAAGATCTTTGCAATTTGGAGGTCTCACCAATTTTGATTTCGTAAGTGGATTCTTTACTGACAGAATAGCCGCTTGGCTATCTATGTAAATGTTGATTCTCTTAGCTTTAGGGTATCATCAATGATTTCATCAAGGCAGGCCGCCAAAGCAAAAACTTCAGCCTGGAACACCGTTGTATGTTGACCTAGGCTGTAAGATTTATTATAGTTACATGTTTGCCCAAAGATTCCTGGTCTAGTACCATGGGCAGTTTTAGATCCATTAGTGAACCATATGAAGTCCCCATATTTGGGACTTTTTGTTCTCTAGCTAGATGGTATAATTGTGTTAATCTTCTCAGTAAAGATTAGTTCTGGTATCATCCTATCCGAGTTAATCATAAAGATGGATTCCTCAAGTATAGTCCCAGTAGTGTTTGTGTGGCTATTCAATACATAATTTGGCCTCCAAGTATTCATTTAGCTTGTCAATTGTCAATATTTGTCAATTGTCCTTATTTGTCAATTGCAAACAGTGAATTCAACTGAAATTGAAGAGATTGAAATTTTCCTTTTCTAATAAATGCACAATTTCATAGCTTTATAGGTTTATTTTATATTACAATAGATTATTTTAGTGATAAAATCAATGTTTAAACATAATATAAAATTTTTGGAAGTAATAATTTAACAATTTGAAAACTAAGTTTTAATCCTAAAAACTACACAGCGCCCACTTGAAGAACAGGAATTAGTAATTGGAAAGCATCTTGTATGTATGAACTGCTATTTCCTGCCTAAAAATATAACCAAATATCAATTAAAAATATACAAACAGTATTTGTGATATAGTATCATTACTATAATGATACTATGTAATGATACTACAGTGATAATAAAAAACAAGTGCAGTTATCTTGTCTTTCTCCAACCTCAGCGGCTGCTCATCAACATCTTTTTCGGGTATATTACCAAGTTCAAGTGTGGCTTGGTTATCAGCTAGATCCAAAAGACTGGGGATGGAAATTAGTCGATAGTTCATTAGAACCACTTCAAACTTTACTCCCACCTGCGCCGGAAAAACTCCTGAACACAATTTTTTGCAACTGTAAAAAGGGATGTAGCGCTAAATGTGGTTGCAATAAAGTTGGACTGTTTTGCTCGGTAGCATGCACTAATTGTCAAAACCGGTCGTGCTTCAATGTTGAATCACCAACAATTGAGAATTCATTTGATTCTATCGAGGAGCCATGCGATGTGTCATTACTGGGGCAATTTACTTGCACCCATGATGAACAAGAAGAAGAAGAAGAACTAAAGGTGAAGAAGCAGAAAAAGAAGAACAAGTACAAGAGGAAACAGAAGTATTAGAAAATTATGAACCAGTTGGATAACTTTCCCACCACAATTGCTAGGTATGATCGTCCAAGCTCAGCTTACGGAGGCACCCTAATTCTATCTACGAGCAATGATTTTTCTTCGGTAACAAAATATGACTTTCTGCTAAGTGAAGCCTTCTTTGAGTTTTCGTTAATTTACAATAAGAATCTTAATCTTTATATTATTTGCATTTATAGATCACCTAACTCTTCCGTGGAACTATTTTTTCAGAACCTGCTAAGTTTGTTAGATGACCTGCCCCATAAAAGTAGAAAAATTTTATGCGGGGACTTTAACATTGATTATGCTGCTGCTAGTGCTACACAAATATCCTTGGTCAACATATTTGAATCGTATGGTCTAACAATGCACGTTGATTCTCCTACAAGGATTACAAAAACTTCATCTACCATAATTGATTATACTGTCTCAGATTTTTCACCCCTTGATGTCCACTCTACAATTATTAATGCTGGACTATCTGATCATGAAGCAGTTTATACGAAGTTTAATATCTTGAGCAAACCCTCCTCGAAAACCCGACGTTTAGGCAGGATCTTTTCCACCCGGAACTTTCGTAATTTCCAAAATTTATGCTTAACCTCTGAGTGGCGCTTTCCTGCTATGGACGTGGATAATAATTTCAGTACTTTTTTGGATAAGCTTGTCCGTATCTTCAATAAAGCATTTCCTTTAATTGCAATTAAGCCAAAACATCGCAAACCATGGACTACTAAAGGTATCCGAATATCTTCCAAGAATATGCGTTCTCTTCTCTATATCAGGAAATTTACTACCAACGTTTCTATCACTGAATATATCACCAAGTACAGGGCAACCTATCTTAAACTTATAAAATCAGCTAAAAAAGACTACTACCATAACCGTTTGGGAAGCTCAAAAAGTGTTGCAAAAGAAACTTGGTCCATAATAAACGATCTTCGAAATAAAACCCACACTGCTAAAACAATTTCCCTTCCAGACCCTGAAAATCTAAATGAATACTTTGTTAATGTGAGTAAAAATATTACATCAACTATTTTGCCACAACAAGATCCCATTGCTTATCTCCCTAATTCAAGAAAGGTCTCGAATTCATTCTTTATAAAACCAGTCGATAAATCTGAACTGATCCAAACAATCAATAGTATCAAAAGCAAATCCTCCTGTAGTACTGATGGTCTATCGATAAAAATTTTTTCTAATCTCCCAGAAAATGTGTTAGAAGTCCTCATCTCACTAATTAATGATTCCTTTGAGAAAGGTAAATTTCCAGAGTGCCTGAAGACAGCCATCATTATTCCTCTTCATAAGGGTGGTGAAATATCTAATACCTGCAATTATAGACCTATTGCACTACTACCGGTACTCTCCAAAATTATTGAGAGACTCATAAAAGCCCGACTTATGTCCTTTCTAGTTGAAAACAACATTTTATCACAAAATCAGTTCGGCTTTTTAAATAATAAATGCACCACTGATGCCATATTTTCTGTACTACATGAGGTTTATCAAGCACTGAACAATAATCTTCACACTGCCACCGTTTTTTGTGACTACGCCAAAGCTTTTGATTGTGTAAATCATAACATTTTGATAAGAAAACTAAATTTCTACGGAATTCGAGGTATTTCTTTAGATTGGTTCCAATCTTACTTGGATGATAGGAAACAACTGGTTAGGGCAAATGATACAGACTCTAGTCTCAAAAACATTGTATGTGGGGTACCTCAAGGTTCAGTATTGGGTCCTCTACTTTTCCTTATCTTTATTAATGACATCACTAGTTTAAAAATCGATGGAAAAATCTTTCTTTTTGCTGATGATACCAGTATCACTTGGAGCAACTCAAATATTGCAACTCTTCATGCTACTATAACTTCTGATCTACTTACAATAAAAACCTGGTCTGACTCTAATTTACTCTCGTTTAACTTAGATAAAACAGTAGCATTGTCTTATAAAGGAGTCCTTCAACCCTTACCTCTTAATAACAGCCAGATCAGTACCGTTGATTCTGTGAAATTTCTTGGTATTTTTTAGACAGTAACCTTAAATGGTCCCACCATATCGATTTGTTAAGGAAGAAACTATCCTCAGCTTGCTATGCTGTAAGATCTGTTTCTAATGAACTCAATTTAGCATCTTCCAAAATAACATATTTTTCTTTGTTCGAGTCACATCTTCGTTATGGTCTTCCTTTTTGGGGTTCTGGTACAGCTGCCCAATTCGATGTTATTTTCAAATTACAAAAAAGAGCAATTAGATATCTGTTTGGCCTCAGAAGAACAACACATTGCAGAAGTTACTTCAAAGATCACAGAATTTTAACCCTTCCATCTTTGTATATTTTAGAAACTGTTTGCTTAATTCGTAAACATCTACATGTCTTTCCACCAAGACCTAATCATGACTACTTCACGAGAAATTCTACGTTTGACGTCTATATGCCGACCCCGTCCTCTGAGTTAGTAAAGAAATCTATATTATATTCCGCAAAAAAACTTTACAACCATCTCCCTCTACAACTTAAATCTGCAGCATCTTTCCCCAAATTCCGTAAACTGACAAAAGTCTACCTATCTGAAAGACCATATTATTCAGTAGAAGATTTTCTTAATCAATAACTAAGAAATTACAGTACCCTTTGCACAAGTAGTATTTTTATTATCATTTTTTTTTGTCTATATTTGGGTGTCAGATGCAGCAGCTTAACTTTTAAACTTATTAATTACTAGGTAGACTATGCATTTGCAATTTACTTAAATTTTGCAATTGACTACTTCTGTTTAACTTCATTATTATTGTTATTATTGTAAATATATTGACGATTTATGTAATTTTAGTAAATTGGATTGTTATTGTTTTGTTGTCTTGACTTTTTATAAGCTTTGTCGATAAAATTTTACAATTTTTCATGACAATAAAGCATATTTCTATTCTATTCTATTCTATTATATTCCCTTTTTTTTATTTATACCGCTTTTTATAACTTTTATCATTTTTAACCCTTGCCAATATCAATTATTCAATAGCTTCAAATTAAACAGAATCATAATAGATCCGTGGAATAGGCCTACTAAGGAAACCACGTTAAAAAACGCGCTAAGTACACTACCTCAAAGGTGGTGTGGAAACGTGTGCGCATATTATGACGATTATAACTTTTTGAATCGTTGTATCTCAAAAACGGTGGCTCTTAGGAAAAAAAGTAATAAGACATTTTTTATAGATAATTATCTAATGTATATTTTTTGTTAGAACTAATTTTATGATAAAACTTACCGTTTCGCTGAAAATCGCTAAAAACTATATTTGACCTTTGACCCCGCGTAAATTTTTTAGCTCGGGTCGGATTTATGAGGACTTTTTAGATTTCATTTATGATGGATGGTATTTTGAACAATCCTGCCAATTTTCAGCTTGATGGTAATTTTTGTAACCTCGGATGTGTAAGTTGACCGGAGTAATTAGAGCGAGTAGCTTACAAGCAATTGGTGTCCCAGAAGGTACGGTAAAAGGGGTTATAGAGGAAGGTGAAAACTATCAACTTGAAAATTTGGGTTACCCAAAAGAAGCACTTGCAAGTTCATCCCCAAGTCATCGGTTAATCAATCCATTTGAAAAACACATTCTAAGAAATACCATTTATACATTTGCTAATATCCATAAAAGAAGACATACAATAGATGTTTACAAATCTGTTTGTGGTGACGCGTGAAGGCATTGTAACTGGTTAACTATCTTCTGTTAAAAAAATTATAGAAAGAATGTGGAAGATAAAATTTTTTGTGGAAAAACGGACATAATAATTAAATACCATTAACGTTATTATTTTTAAAGAATTTCAACATTTGTTGTAGATAGAAATATTGTAAATAATGATGAAACTTGCGTACATAATTCCCATAGAGACTTCCAAAAGATTGGGATGATGGACGAAACATAAGCTTAAAATTTCCAATATCTAAAGGGCAACGACTGATTATTTTACAATGTGGTGGTTAGTGATGTAAGAAGAGAATATTCTCGGCCAGAAAATTCTCAGCGAGAATTTTCTATATTTACAAATCCCATGAACCTCTGGGGAATCACATGAACCACTAGCTAGGACGTTTACAGTGTCAGTACTTATTGTTTTGGTGCTATATTAACATGCAAATATTGAGAATTTTCTTCATTTAGCAGAGAAGCACAAGTTAAGGGAAATGAGTTGAAGAGCAACTGAACAAAACGCATTAAATCCAAAATATATCATTTTGAGTTATCGACAAAAAACTAATTGAATTAAACCTATTAAAAGTAAATACTTTATTGACTATAGAAATTTATTATTAACAATATTTTGACGCTAAGAATTTCTATAGTCAATATAATATTTACTTTCAAGTAAAATAATATATATTTTACTTAAAATTAAATATTTTGGATAAAAGTATATATTTTGGATTTAATGCGTTTTGCTCAGTTGCTCCTCAGTTAATAGATAATTTAGCAACTTTAAAATATGCTTATTACTAGGCTGAAATAATGGCAGATTTGGCACTTTATCGGTCTAAGCAGGGACTTTTTTGAAAACTATACGTTGTAAAATCAATTGAAAAACTAGACCCAATCATAGGGTGGAAAGGTACATGTTTCGGAACAAAATTAACTAAAATAGCAGTTGATATATTAAGCACGCCTTCATCCAGTGCAGCGACTAAAAAAGGTTTCAGTACTTATGGTTTTATCCACTCCTCTAAAAGAAACCGGCTTACTACTGAACGGGCTGGTAAGGTAACTTGTATTGCTCACAATTTAAAATTATTAGACGTAGACCAATTCATGACTGAGCTGGCGACTCGTGAAAAACAAAATCCCACAACTTTTCATCAGTACATTGCAGAATGTAGATGACCAGGATGAGCTAATGATAGAAATATATTCTGAATCTGAGGTCTCATCTTTTTCAGATTAGATCACCGCATCCATTATTTGCATTAAGAAGAAAATTTCATTTTTTATCAAATAAATTTTTGTATTTTCTATTGTTTTTGTATTTTTTTATATATAAAGAACCTGTTGTTTCGTCTCATAATTTTGATTATAATTTCATGATTTTTAATACCCTATTTCATCTCAATATCCCTCAGCGCCTTGTAGGGTTCATTCTCAGAAAATTCTCCATATCGAGAATATTCTCGAGAATATTTTCCCATTTTTCATTCCCGAGAATTTTCCAACACTAGTGGTGGTAAAAATGTATTTTCAAATCCGTACTAAAAACTGATAATTACCATAAACCACCATCAAGTACAAAAAGGCAAATAGACTGGCAGGATGCCTTAATAACACTATATGGCGAAACCGACATATTAACACTGAGATGAAGTAGAGAATTTATAAAGCCAGTGTAAGACCAATATGTGACATATGCATCAGAAACAAGACCCGATACAGCCACAACACAAAGACTACTGGAAACGGCAGAGATGAGAGTATTGAGAAGAATTACAGGAAATATTTTTTGACAAAATATCCCCACAAAAAATCCCGGACAAAAAATCCCCAAGAAATACTTGCTGCCGAATAGTTCTAAAAAAGTTTTCCCGTAATGCCATCGAAGCAAATGTTTTTCAACCTCAGTGCATGAAAGTTATAGACTGGGAGATATTAGCCAAAAGTTCAGCCACGATTTTTTGAGTCCTGCCTTTTACAATACTGGAAGGTAAGAGGAGGTACATACTTACAATTTATGGAAAAGTCAACGGGTTTCCTGTGATATTTTCCTGTGAAAATTAGAGTTTCCATGAAAAAAAATTGGGTATTGCAATCAATTTCCAAGTCCGGTAATATCCACAGAATGACAGGATACTACCAATTTTATGAAGAATATTTTTTGGGCACGAGGGTTTCAAAAGGGTAAGAGGGTTTATATATACAAACACGTAATGAAAATAATGAAATTTTCATGATTTTCTGAGTCCTGCCAACTAAATAAATTAAACATATTTATTTCAAAACTATAAAAAAGATGATGACATGACGTCTCCTAGTGTATAACTGTATTTGTCCCTTGGAAAATTTTGTGGAAAATTTTCACCCTAATTCCGTGATTTTCTGAGTCCTGCCTTTAAAAAGTTATAATATGTACTCAAATGCAATCAATACTTTTTCCGTATTCGACAGAACGGTTAAAAGGTTCTTATAGTCTAAGAGCTAGAGCCGAAAAATCATCGTCATAAGTAATGTGGAGTTTGGCATGTGAAATGTGTCTATTGTATATTGACAATTATGACCCCTTTCAGGCTGACACCTCAGTGGATACAGAAAGTAGTGATAAGGGATGAAAGGGGAAAGTCAGTGCAGTCATTAAAGGTTTTCACCTCCTATTTTATTAAACCTCCATCGATTTGCATGAAAATTGGTGACTAGCTAGAGCATACCTCAAGAAACAAAACTGATTTGGTGCCAACTTGCACTTTTGCCCTGGGGGTGGATACCACCCGTTCTCGGGGGTGAAAACTATTTTATTAAAAATATCCCCACAAATCGATAGAGGGACAAATTTTAAGTAAAATTTGTTATATCATATTATTAAAATAAATCACTACTTTTTGAGTTATTAAAGATCAAAGATTTGAATTTTTCGTGAAAAAATGCAGGATGTAAAGCGGTTTTTCATAAATAACTCAAAAACTATAAGTTTTATCAAAAAAGTTATAATTATCAAAATTGAAGGTAATAAAAAACAAAATAGATTTCTTATTCGCAAAACCTTTGAGAATTAATCAAAAGTGAGTTATAGGTGATTGAATGTATATTTTTGTCGGCTAGTACTCAAACCTTAAGTATTCAAGCTTAAATAACGGGAAAACGAAACATTTTATAAAATATATTTACTAAACACTTGTCAAAGTACTCAGAAATATGTATCAAATGAGCTCCCGGAGAAGCTGATACCATTAAACATTATGCTACAAACATTTTTCAAAGGTTAGGCTCCAAAAATTTGGAGCTTAATTATTATATTTTTTATATAATTTTTTTTTAAATTGTTTTAAAACATTTATGTAAAATTTAGCAAAAATGTATTCGAATATGTCAAATGTACCCATTATCAGGGCGCGAGGATATATATCCACTGATATATATCACGATATATATCGTGATAACTCACTCTTAACTAGTAACTCACTTTTAATTAATTCTAAAAGGTCTTTCACGTGAAGAATCTATTCGATTTTTTATTATCTTCAATTTTCATAATCATAACTATTTTGTTAAAACTTACAATTTTTGAATTATTTATGAAAAACCGCTTTACACCATGCATTTGTTTCACGAAAAATTCAAATCTTTGATCTTTAATAACTCAAAAAGTATTGATTTATTTTAATAACATGATATAACAAATTTTGCTTAAAAAATGTGTCCCTCTATCAATTTGTGGGATTATTTTTAATAAAATAGTTTTCACCCCAGAGAAGGGGTGGTATCCACCCCCAGGGTAAAAGTGCAAGTTAGCACCAAATCAATTTTGTTTCTTGAGGTATGCTGTAACTAGTCACCAATTTTAATGCAAATCGATGGAGGTTTAACAAAATAGGAGGTGAAAACCTTTAATGGCTGCACTAACTTTTCCCTTTCATCCCTTATTGCTACTCCCTGTATCCACTTAGGTGTCAGCCTGAAAGGGGTCATAATTGTCAATATACAATGGACACATTTCACAGGAAAAACTCCATATTACTTATGACGATGATTTTTCGGCTCTAGCTCTCCGTCTATTAGTAAGACAGCAAGAGTCCTAGATTTGTAAGAAAATTCGTTTCATTCACGGGAAAACTTTTAGAGAACTATTCGGCAGCAAGTATTTCTTGGGGATTTTTTGTGGGGATATTTTATCCGGGGATTTTTTGTGGGGATTATTTGTGGCGATTATTTGTGGGGTTTTGACGGGACTTTTTGTGGGGATTTTTTGTCTGGGGATAATTTGTGGGGACTTTTTGTCCGGGATTATTTGTCCTAGCTTCGAAAAAACATGTCATGACAAAATGTTATAATTTCTCTGATTGTATATATTACCTCAAAGAACACATTGGTGATCAAGCTATTTATAGACTCCTTATTTCCAGATTGCGAAGATTTCATATTTAATTTTTCAGAGAATTTCCCTGCTACTAGTCCAATAAGAGAGGTAAGTGTCATGGTCAATCTAGAAATCAAATAAAATCGATTATACCATAGGTATAAAAACTTGACATATGAGAACTTACTGTACTAAACTATCTGCTTCGTCTGCTGTGCTCCTATGCTCCTTGATTAATAACAATTCTCCACATTTATGAAACTGTTCTACAGCAATTGCAGTCAACTGGGCCAAGACCTTCAAAATAATTAGTATATTAGAATATATCAACATTACAACCACATATAGAAAACAAACTTGATTGCATAATCTATTATCAACATAAGAATAAGATAGGTACCCCCTTTAAGATAGACAAAATGCCCTCACTCCCAGAATTCAATTTTTCCATTTTTTACGTTCTATGTGTTTAAAAAATAAGACTCGAGGCAATTTTAAATTTTTTCTTGGAGAAGGCTGCAGGTGTATTTTTTTTATTTTATGTATTTAATCAAAAACTATATTTCTAATTTTTTTCACATTATTCCGTAAGGTGCGCCTCCTTCAAAAATCAAAAAAACTGGTTTTTTATGAGGTTTTTGGGGATTTTCTCCATTTTATAAACTTCAAAATAGATCAAATGAAGTTTTTTACATGCTACCTTACGAAAAAATCTCAAAAAAATAGAAATATAGTTTTTGATAAAAGACACAAAATAAAAAAAATAGACCTGCAGCTATTATCAAAAAAAGTAATAAGCTTTTTTCCAAAAGTACTAATTAAATACACGGAAATGTCAATTAACCGCGCAAAAGTCAACCAAACTTTTTAAACCGAATGTCATTGAAGTTGATCTGAAGAGTTTGTACAACTGGACTAATTTGATCTTGCAAGAGCTGAGTATCTTTAGAAGTTCAAATTCCTTTTAGGTTCCATTCCAGTACAAACGTTCAATGATACTGAATTAGTAAATGCAATATTTAAATATTTATTTTTCTGAGGCCAATAAATAAAATATTTTTCAAAAAATTATTATTCTCATTGATTCTTTCCGTCATTATTTCACAGAATCCTATCCATCTAAAATTAAGTTTATTACAAGAGACGTGAGAGAGGTGTTTTCACAACTCGAAGAAGAAACAGCTAGTGTGAGCCTTCGAGTAAGTGAAGAAAAAACGAAATACATGCTTCTTTTTAACGTGCCCTATCAAGTCCCCTTAACGTTGGCGATTAACATGGCGAAACTGCCTCTGTCTCGAGCTATTCTACACAGTTGCTCTGCTTTCTTTATTCCTGTCCACTCCCTGATATTCTTCAGCCAAGAGGCCTGTTTTCTACCAATTCCTCTGCTTCCTTCGATTTTACCCATCATAATAAGTTGAAGAATATTCTATCAGTCTTCCCTTACTAGGTGTTCAAAATAGGCCATCTTTATATTTATATTTGATGTTGTCAAGCAGCTCGTGAGCAGCATTTGCACTCTTAAGGACTGCCACATTTGTCAGCATAGACGCATATGGGATTTTTAGTCTACGTTTATCTCAGAATGATATTTGGCCCTCAAAGAGATGAATTGACAGAAGAGTGGAGAAGGCTCCGCAATGCTGAATTGGTGAATCTGTATGGCACTGAAAACATCGTCTGGAAGTACTGTTTTAAAGTCGCCGAAATAATACAAGCGATGTATTACACGACGGTTTTATATCACTTCCGTTTAAAAAGGTGTAATTGGAAGTGCCACATTATAGACGCAGAAATAGTACATGTTATATATTAATCATCGCATGTTGAAATGTCTAGCTCGAATATTTAGTTCCGGTTTTGATGTCATTTCCGGTTAAAAAGTTATGAATGAAAGTTTGGCAGAAATGACTCAAAACTAGTTAAATCGTATATCAATCGACGGAAAGTTGCAAGAATATTTCAAATATTGACTTCCAGTTCTACTTTCGGTTACGTTGGGTGAAAACCTCGAACTTACGAAGTCCAATAATTGAATAATTGCTTATTTTTATTAAAAAAGTTAATCTTCATTAATTGCTGAGAGTTGTTTGATACGAGTACATAGGAAGCTAGGACAAATAATCCCCGGACAAATAATCCCGAACAAAAAATCCCCCAAATTATCCCCACAAAAAACCCGGACAAAAAATCCCCAAGAAATATTTGCTGTCGAATAGTTCTCTAAAAGTTTTCCTGAAATTTTGAAAAATTTAGAAATCCAATTCCATGCTGAAAACTTTAAATTATACATGACAAAAAAGTGTGACTTTTTTCAAAAATCGTGGTAAATGTGGGGAATGAGCTAAGGGCCCCGTTTTCATGACAGGCGCTTAACGCGCATTTTGATAACGCGCGATTACAACTACATACATTTTACTTGAGAACGTTCACATGCCAACGCGCGTCTTAATGACCTAAAACGCGCGTTAGCATGTGAACGGTCTTCAGTAAAATGTATGTAGTTGTAATCGCGTGTTATCAAAACCAAGGACGCGCCAAGTAACTTCGGCGCCGTCGTGCAAAATATTGATAAGCGCCTTTATCAAAACTACCAGGGTAGTAATATCAATCAGTCCACATTTCAACGTGGAAAACTAGGAAATTTTTTCTACATCTACCCAGATTTTTTTTTTGAAGGAAACAATAAGTACACAGTACTATAGTACACTTAATAATATATTCTTTTTCCTTCTTGTATGAAGACTTTAAAGCATGTTTCTTCTTCAATATTAGCCTCCTAAATTGTTTAGATTATCGCACCATCTTTTTCTTGGTCTGCCAATTATTCTTCGTCCATTTGGTGACTTATCTCGTATCGTGCTATTCGTACTATCCTATCCTCTGCCATTCTACTAATGTGTTCGTTCCACTCGTTTCCGTTTTGTCACCCATCCATTTTATGTCCTCTACATTGCATGATCTTCTTATGTTTTCGCTTCTCTCCCTATCCAACAGACTTTTCTCTGATATTCGTCGGATTATTTTCATCGCTGTTGTTTCTAGTAGTTTAGTAGTTATTAAAAATAATGTTTTTAAACTATATTGCACAATAAAACAGAACAGAATAAAAACTATGTTAAAGTTATAAAACATTACTTAAAATTATTAAAAAGACTGAAGATCAAAAAATAAAACATATTTATATTGCGAGTTTTTAAACAAATACACTTATTATGATGGAAACCAACGCATATTTCTTACCAAAAATTGAACTTTTCTTGCTTTACCTTTGACAAATTCATTAATTAGATTTTCATTATTCAGGTCCTTTAAAAACTCAGATTCTGTAGAAATAATAGCAAGATTTTCTAGCCGCTCCTGACTCATTCTAGATCTTAAGGTGATACAGTAGCGATCAACAGGTAGCCAAAACGCGTTCCAAGATTGCGGCTGTAATTTTGAATATTTTTTCGAGATATTTGGCACACATATTCGTATTATAATGAAGAATGGCGGTACAGAGCCCAATTTGAAAAACATATTAATATGTGGAAATTACTCTGTAATTAAATACAATATTAAAAAAACGAGCCTGTACCGCCATAAGAACAAAAAAAAACACTTTTTTCAAATAAACTTTTTTATCCGATGCCTAGATTTTGTGTCATTTTGGAACTACTAATGAAATAAAAAATTTTAGTAGTTCCAAAATGACACAAAATTTAGGCATCGGATAAAAAAGTTTATTTGAAGAAAGTGTATTTTTTTGTTCTTCTTAATGGCGGTACATGCTCGTTATTTTAATATTGTATTTAATTACAGAGTAATTTCCACATATTCATATATTTTTCAAATTGGGCTCTGTACCGCCATTCTTTATTATATTACGAATACGTGTGCCAAATATCTCGAAAAAATATTCAAAATTACAGCCGCAATCTTGGAACGCGTTTTCGCTACCTGTTGATCGCTACTGTTTCCTCTTAAGTAATCGAAGTGTTCATTTGAAAAACAACACTTGTCCAAAAATGAAAATTTTGTTAAATCAAGAAAAACTGCCCAGCTTTAATTTATTTCATATCTTACTTCTTTTATTAAGACATTCATTGGAAGGAATGTGGATATCAAAATAATTGTACAAACTTACCAAAATATATTCGAAAGTATAGAGGTATTGTGTTGTATAGTTTCTGCCATGCTGAACTATTTCTAATACAAAAGAAACAAACATCACATTATTAGATACTAAGTATCAAAGAATGCACACAACTGATAAATTTAAGGATAAAATCATTCACACTTACAATTACCGTTGACTAAGATGGGACAAGTGTCGTTTTTACAAAAAAAAACGCATGGACATCTGTTGTTTTTCTAAAACTATCAACATTTTCTATGCAGTGTGAACTAAAGGTTTGAACTGGAGAAATAAACTACTATTCTATGAGAACAATCACAGCCACCTTTACTTCCTAGTAGGGCTGTGGAACAATATTTAAAGTCGAATTTTCGAAAAATGGACATGTGTTGTTTTTCAAATAAACGCTTCAATTCTTAATTAGTTTTAGTTTAGAAAATTATCTCTCGGCTGAAGCTACAGAAATCGGTACCTATAGTTAATAATTACACGTAACGCAATAGTAATGTTTGGGAATGAGTGGTCTAAGTTATTTTTTGCTTCAAAAGATATTTAGTTTTGAATTTGATATTTATTTAACTTTGCCGAGTGAAAGGGCGCCTTTAACGCCTTGGCGCCGTCGTGCGCCGCACGACCTTGCCCATATGGACGGAGCGTCCCTGATCAAAACGCGCGTTAAGCGCCTGTCATGAGAACGGGGCCTTAGCTCATTCCCCATATCTTCCACGATTTTTGAAAAAACTCACACTCTTTTGTCATGTAAAATTTGAAGTTTTTAGCATGGAATTGTAATTCGAATTTTATTAAAATTTCGGGAAAACTTTTAGAGAACTATTTGGCAGCAAATATTTCTTGGGGATTTTTTGTCCGGGATTTATTGTGGGGATATTTTGTCCAAAAAAAAAATTGTGGGGATTATTTGTCCGGGATTTTTTGTGGGGATTTTTTGTCCGGGGATTATTTGTCCGGGGATTTCTTGTCCGGGGATTTTTTGTCCAGGGATAATTTGTGGGGATTTTTTGTCCGATATTATTTGTCCGGGGATTATTTGTCCTGACCCCATACATAGACAACCATTAAAATAAAATAAGTACACTTTTCAAGTCACAAATTAGTTATTGCGCCTTTTACCTGTGAATAAATTTAAACTAGCAAACCCATGTTGGCCTAATAAATATGTTACAAAACAATTTGTTTTGCAACATATTTTCATTTAGTTTTATCATAGCTGTGTGGGCAGAACATCACATATTGTTAATATAATAATTGTTAATATATAAAAATTAAGTAATAAACAATCTAAAAAAAAACAAATCGTAAGACTAACATACTAGTCCAAAAATAAGTTACGGGTATCGATGGATGAATACTATTTTTCACAACGTTTATGCAGGATTCAAAGTTGCATACAAAAAATGTAAATATCATAGGATTTACACAATATATGGACGTAGTTAAGCAGAATAAGTTCAATCCACAAATAGCAATTGTTGAGAAATTGAATTTAAGTATTATTATCGTACCCCGCTAAAACACAATAGTTTTGATTACTGTAACAGTGACTATAATACTTGATATTGATTGTATGAAGATTGTAGTTAGGTAATTTTTCAACAGCATAATTTTTAAGAAAGATATACAGGTTGAGTCATAACTATAGGGACATAGACTAAGGACAGGTTATTTGGACCAAAATATGGCTATTGGGCCAAATATGCCTTAATAAAATGTTGCTGAGAAAAAAGATACAGGGTGTTGAAGTTAATTTTTGTTTTTCGTTTTTTGCTAAATAGTTTCCCTGTATATTTATAAATTGCTATCAAAATTGGCACAGAGGCATAATCTTGGACAAGAAATAGTATTTTATCTACAATTTTACGTTTTGTCATAGAGGGCGCCACGTGGATCATTCCTGATGATCAAATTGAGTCTAAACTTTTTCTGATGAAACTTTTTAGTAATTTTTATTAGAAAATATGACGTAAACATCATTTTTACGTAAAATTGGTACTCTTAGAGGGCGCCACGTGGATCATTCCTGATGATCAAATTGAGTCTAAACTTTTTCTGATGAAACTTTTTAGTAATTTTTATTAGAAAATATGACGTAAACATCATTTTTACGTAAAATTGGTACTCTTGTTTAAACAGGATAATTTCAACCGTTTTCGATAAAAACGCAGTCGAACTGCTTAGAGTCTTAAAAAAGGATTTCAAATATTATTTCATTTATGAAAAGTATGCTTTGGACTGTCAGATAATTGTTGTTGGTAAATGTCATTTGTTCAGAGTAAATTATTTTTGATGTGACAGTGTAGTGTAGTGATGCATTTTTTAAAAGTAATCATTACTTTTTTTATTGAAATGCCTCGTCACAATCATTTCAGTTGCAACTTTGTTTATTAGTTTGGTATATGATAGCCCCTTCTGAGTTCCTGAAATCTTCAATTGCGTTTTTATCGAAAACCGTTGAAATTATCATGTTTAAACAAGAGTACCAATTTTACGTAAAAATGATGTTTACGTCATATTTTCTAATAAAAATTACTAAAAAGTTTCATCAGAAAAAGTTTAGACTCAATTTGATCATCAGGAATGATCCACGTGGCGCCCTCTATGACAAAACGTAAAATTGTAGATAAAATACTATTTCTTGTCTAAGATTATGCCTCTGTGCTAATTTTGATAGCAATTTATAAATATACAGGGAAACTATTAGCAAAAAACGAAAAACAAAAATTAACTTCAACACCCTGTATCTTTTTTCTCAGCAACATTTTATTAAGGCATATTTGGCCCAATAGCCATATTTTGGTCCAAATAACCTGTCCTTAGTCTATGTCCCTATAGTTATGACTCACCCTGTATTTAAAATTACAGGTTGGACTTATTCTTCCAAAATAGTAATAAGAGAAAATGTTTTGATAAAACATGGTTATGTGGGTTGGAATGTTTTTGATAAATAAAAAATGATGGTTTTAAATAATGTATTATAATAACTTGAACTTAACAAAAACATGTTACTCATTTATATTACCAAGATCATTTCAAAATCTAAGTCCGGAACCTTGAACCAATCAGCATCTTCTATTAGATTGACAGCACCAACAAAATTATTGTAAAAAGGTTTAGCATTATCTGGAATAAGTTGCATATAACTTTTGATATCTTTCACTTTTGCATCTGCTAAAGGTTTACCATTGGGCCAGAGTTGTACAAGTAATGGCGAAAAATATTCTACATTTGACTGTCCACGTCAAATACGTAATTTTTTTTCCTCTTCCAGACATAACTATCACTGTAGTGTTAACCTTTAACTACCCGCGCATCAAGTTAGAACATAACTACACGCGTGGCGTACTTTATACGCCACAAGAAAATACCCTTAAAAACAGCGGATTTGTTTATTTTTTTTTTTTTTTTGAAAAAATACACTTTTAGTTGTTTCTTATAAACCTTATTCGGCATCAGTGAATACTTGGAGTTCCTTCTCAGTAAACCAATTGGGATTTATAACTGGAATCATGGAATAACTGGATTTCATGATAAATAAAATTACTAATAAAAAAAAGAATGTGTGTGTACTTTGTACGCAAGTAAGAAGTTATACTTCTACTATATGATTTCTTAAAAATAAATATACTTTAAACAGTTTGTTTTCATTTTTTTTAAACACCAAACTAATTTTGTGCTTACTGCTTTCAAAAAAATAAAAAAAAGTATAGGATTGCACTGGATTCGAACTCAAGACCTCTCGATCTCTGGCCGAATGCTATACCAAATACGCTACGAGGACTGTGTCTGTATCGGTTCGGACGTACCTAATGACAATTCACGGTAACAAACACACAAGGTGAAGTATAATAAATATACAATAAATTGTTTTAATAATACTCATCTTACTCCTGAGGAAGACAAATCCAAAGACACAAAAATTATTATAAATATATTTACTAAAAACACTAATATATTCTTTTCGCACCTTTTCTTGCACTGATATATTTACACATAACTAGAAAGATTTAGCAACTAAACGCCATACTGTCTGTGTGCGCATGCGCGTAGTATTATGAAATTTTACTCTCAATCACGCCTAAAGAAGTATAACTTCAAAAATTTTTTGAAATGTGATTTTTTACAGGAGAAAAAGTATTGTTTATAAAGAAAAATATATTTTGTGCCATAATGACTAAAAAACAATTGAAATATGCACTTATATTACTACTTATATTAATATAATCGTGGCGTATATTGTCCACCACCCGAAACAACAAATAATAAACTGTAAATTACGATCTTCCCAGAACGCCGATTATAACGAAACTAAAACCAAATTGTAAAGCACATTCCAGTGATAGGTTAGAGAGATAAGCAAGGTCAAAAATTAAATTTTTAAATATATTTGCAGTAGAATTCTTATATCTGGCGTACAAAATACGCCAGCGCGTGTAGTTAAAGGTTAAACACAAACTGTTTATTAGTGCAGTCACTGAAGGTGGATATGAGCTATTATCTCCGATTTTGTTGAACCTCCATCGATTTGCATGAAAATTGGTGAGTGGTTAGAGGATATCTCAAGGAACAAAGGTAACATGGTGCCAGCTTGCGCTTTTACCCTAAGAGTGGATGCCACCCCTCCTCGAGGGTGAAAATTATTTTATTAAAAATAACCCCACAATACGATAGAGGGGCAAATTATAAGCAAAATTTGTTATATAAAATTATTAAAATAAATCAAAACTTTTTCAGTTATTAAAGATCAAAGATTTTAATTTTTCGTGAGAAAAATGCATGTTTTTAACCGATTTTTCATAAATAACTTAAAAACTGTAAGTTTTTACAAAAAAGTAATTATTACCAAAATTGAGGCTAATAAAAAATCAAATAAACTCCTTACTAGAAAAACCTTTCAATGTTAATTAAAAGTGAGTTATAGGTAATTGAATGTATATTTCTTTCGTCGAGTACCCAAATCTAAGTATTCAAGCTTAAATACCGGGAAAATGATACATTTTATAACATAAACTTATTTAACATTTGTCAAAGTTCATAGAAATATCTATCAAATAAGCCCTCGAACAAGTTGATAGCATTAAAATTTATGCACCAAAAAAATGTTTCAAAATGTATCTTTTAAAAATTTTTCCAAAAAATGTTATTGTTTTTTTGTAAATAACTCCGTTAATTTTTAAGATATCAGGTTCACCTAAAAACTAATTAAAAGTTGATTCCAAAAGCTATTAAAAACGTCAAAATTAGTCTTATAAGCCTCTTAGTTTTTTAAAAATAAAAGGTTCAATGGTCCCGGTTACATGGTTCTCGCAGCAAAAAGGAAATTTTAAACGTTTCTATCTCGGTTAATTTTTACTCTACGGAAATAGCAAACAGAAAAAACTAAAATTTAGTTATTTATCATCTTTTACGTATATTGAGTATTTTTGGAGTTATTATCAAAAGAAAATGAAAAGTACGATAATTTTAAAAATTCTGAGTTTTTTAAATTATATCTTTTTTTTTTCAAAAATATGCATTCTAAACCGGCCTAAATTGTTGAAATCATTAACTATGTTAACGTTAAGAAATTCTTGTGAGGATTACTACAAATTTTAATTTTTGTGGAAATGGCGTATGTTTTATTTTTCACTTTTTCCTAAAATAATCGAAAGGGTTCTCTTATTTTCATCATAATTTGCTTAATTTTGATGCTATTAACTTCTACTTGAGCTCATTTGATAGGTATTCCAAAGTACTTTGACAAGTGCTTAACAAGTATATTCTATAAAATGCATCGTTTTCCCGTTATGTAAGCTTGAATACTTAGATTTGAGTACTCGTCGAAAAATATACAGTGCTAGTCAAAAGTCCGTACCCCCCTCGTATCTTTTGAACGGTTATACTTATAATAGTGAAATTTGGAGGGAGGAAATAGACGAACGTAGTCTTCTTAACTAGTAATGACAGGTGACGTAATAGTGACAGATGACTTTACAGCGCCACTGTGATAGATAATTTTAAATGGGACCTTATGGCAAATGATACCTCATTTAAAAGGTCTTGAAAATAGCTATTCAGTCATACTAATTTTTTTGGGTTTAATTTGATTTTGATTTTGGTGAATAAATTAAATAAATCTAACATTGTAGTTTCGCATTTAATTAATAAAAATTCAAATGTCCGCCTATGGTTTTTTTGTCAAAAAAGTTGACGTTTTCCAGTTCTCTAGTAGTTTTTACGTCAACGTCAACCTTTTTGACAAGTAACCATAGGCGGAGGTTTGAATTTTTTTAATTAAATGGGAAGCTACAATTTTATATTATTTCATTTATTCATCAAAATGATCTTAAACTTGAAACAAAATTAGTATGACTGAATAGGTATTTTCAATACCCTTCAAACGAGGTATCACTTGCCATAAGGTCTCATTTAAAATTATCTGTGACAGTGGCGGTCATCTGTCACTATTACGTCACCTGTCATGACTAGATAAGAAGCCTACGTCCGTTTATTTCCTCCCTCCAAATTTCATTATTATAAGTATAACCGTCCGAAAGATACGAGGGGGGTACGGACTTTTGAGTAATAGTAAGTAACTTAGGAGTAATACGTGAAAAACAGCTTTAAAACATGCATTTTTTTAAGAAAAAATAAAATCTTTGATATTTAATAACTCAAAAAGTATTGATTTATGTTAATAACTTTATATAACAAATTTTGCTTAGAAGTTGTCCCTCTATCGATTTATGGTATTATTTTTAATAAAAAAAATTTCACCCACGAGAAGGGGTGGCATCCACCCCCAGGGTAAAAGTGCAAGTTGACATTATGTCACCTTTGTTCCTTGAAGTATCTTCTAACTACTCACCAATTTTCATGAAAATCGATAAAGGTTCAACGAAATCGGAGGTGAAAACCTTCAGTGACTCCACTGTATCTAAATCTAAAGAAATGTGCACGAATAAACACATAATTTAGTACTCGGTGATTTACCCATATGACAATGGTGATTTACCGATATTACAACGTAATCTACTAAAAATAATTGTTTTAACATATTAGATAAAAACAAATTGTAAAATGATACCAAGTGGTTTGGAAGATTTCTGATTGTATCCGTATTTCTAATATTTGCATTCATATTTAAAGGTAGAAAACGTCCAACCCACTTGAACGCTTTCAATCCCCGAAAACACATAATATACTAATTTTAGTCTATCGTGAAGCGTTGAAATGATTCAAACCACTTAGCACGTTTCAACGGATATTTTAATAAGGTTTTTGAAATCAATTTGTGTTTTTTAGAAAACGCTCAAACCACTTGAACTTGATATTCATAGTAGAAATCTCAGTTAGGCATGATTGTGGGTTAGATATTTGACAATTTTATTAGAAAGAGGTAGTGATTTCGCTTTGACGCAGTGCCGGATTTACCACTAGGCCGACTAGGCCGCGGCCTAGGGCCGCAAGCAAAAAGGGGGCCGCAAAGTTTTGTAAAAAAAAAATTTTTTGGTAAAAAAATTTTACTAATTGAATTGAAATCAGTAAATAATTTTTCCACCTACCTCTACCGAAAGTGTACTTTTTCTGACCTGATTGTAGGGAGCAAAGTCATACTTTTCCTCCCTAGGGAGGAAAAATTTTTTCCTCCCTAGGGAGGAAAAGTAAAAGTGACGTCATGGTATGTCATTGATGAAATAACTTATTGACGCCCTATACAATACTCTATTTTCTATTACGTAAGTATCTATACATTTTAACGTTTATTTATAAAACACCCTGTATTTTGCAGAATTGTAAAAGCAGTAAATTGTTATTTTGATTTACTTTTATTAATTTTACTTCAAATCATACCATCCGGTTTACGAATTTATAATTTTAAATTTTAGAGCATGCTATGGTTAATAGTTAATTGACAGATTAGATTAGTATTTTCGAAATTTGTAAGTGCACATAAACTACAGATTATAAAACAACATTTAAAAATGAGTGATTCAAGTGAATTTGAAGATAATAATACACCACCAGATATTTTGGAACAAGTTAATATAACCGTACAATCTTTATTGCCCCAAAAATCCAAAGAAAGGTACGAAAAACAGTATTTAAATTTTAAGCAGTGGGCCAAAGAAAAGCATATTCGTACTTACTCAGAAAATGTAATTTTGGGATATTTTTCGATATTAGCCCCTACATTAAAAGCTTCTACATTGTGGTCCAAATATTCGATGCTACGTACCATGCTCCAAATTAAAGAAAATGTGGATATTAAATACCCAAAAGTAATCGCTTTCTTGAAAAGACAGAACCAGGGATATAAAGCTAACAATGCAAAAACCTTCTCCAGAGAGGAAGTAAATAAATTTCTACTAGACGCTCCCGATCATAATTATTTATTAATGAAGGTAAGATATTATTTTCAAGAATTAAGTGTGTGTGTTTTATTGGGACTGGTTTTAGCTACCAACTGGCCAGTCAAGAATTAAAAACAATATACCTGCTAAAAACGCAAATATTGTATTAGAAATAGGGTATATTCATAATTCCGCAAAGTTGACATGTCAGTCGTGGTAGCTCAGTGAGTTGGTGCGCTGGTCACTGTTAAAAATGTCGTTATAGATGCGAGTTCAAATCCCAGCGTCGCCAAATCTTTTTATTATTTTTTTTCTTTTTTTTTTGTAGGTTCTCCTCATTTTCGGAATTTCCGGAGCATGTAGATGTGACGAGCTTGTTAAAATGGTCACTAAAGATGTCGAAGACAAAGGTTCCATTTTAATAGTAAATATTCCAAACACTAAAACAAATATGCAGAGAACGTTTGTAATTAATGCTTCATCTGGAAATGGCCCTAATGATATTGAGATTTATAGAAAATATATATCATTACGTCCTAAAATAGATCAGTCACGTTTGTTTGTCTGTTATAGAGCAGGGAAATGTTCCAAACAACTGGTTGGAAAAAATTCTATCTCTAAAATTCCTACGAAAATTGCAGAATTTTTAAAACTACCTAATGCCACAAATTATACCGGGCATAGTTTTAGAAGAACCTCTGCAAGTTTACTTGCAAATTCTGGAGGAGATATTCTCGCTTTAAAGCAACACGGAGGTTGGAAGTCGACGAATATCGCTGAAGGGTATATTGAACAGTCTCTTGCAAAAAAGCAAAAAATTTCGGAGCAAATTATGGGAGTCACCGAAGTTGAAGAAGTAGATTATAATCAGCCAAGTACGAGTACTTTCGGGGGATGCCAGGTGTATAATAATAAAAGTGATAGTGAAAATATCACGAAAACTACGTTGGCTCCAGCTCTCACTACTAGTGGTATTCAAATAGCAACTGCTCAAAATTGTACATTTAATATTAATATAAATAATTGCCCAACCACAAATTAACATATTTAGGATTCAGTTATGAAAATATAGTTACACTGTACCTAGTTTGTTAGTTTTAGTTATGTAATAAATTTTGTTAGTTAGTTATATAAATAAATTATTAAAAATTAAAAAATGACTTGTTATTTGAGGAAGGTGGAAAAATCATATGTATAACATGGGAGTAAAGTGCCTTTTCCTCCCTCGAATGATTACTGCCCTCCGCTGACGCGTCGGGCAGTAAACTTCATTCTCGGGAGGAAAAGTAGCACTTTCCTCCCTTGTTATACAAATAGCTATTTCAAATAAGAGAATGGCTATTCTTCTAAACGCGTGGTACGGTATTTTACAACGTTTTGACAAGAGTAGCAAAACATCAACTGCTACAGACTTGAATGTGACTTGCAACATAAAAATCTCTAAAGGAGTATGCATTAAGTCTAAGAGACAACTTTGATTCCTATGAAAAAAAGATGAAAAAAGTTGTCTAAAAATGAAACCTATATTCTTGAAATAAAAAGACGCCCGAAAAGAAAAGCTCTCCCTGGCTAAGACAAAGAAGATAAATCCACTGAACCCCACTTTAATGGGAAAGAAAACTTAAAGATTCAATGTTGTAATTGACACGCTTGATTCAGAATTGAATGAAAGGTCCGAAGTTTATTTCAGTCTTAATGAAGAATTTGGATTTAAAACAACTTCAATGGGAAAAACCCAATAGTTGGCTGTATACCATAGTTTAAAAAAACTCATACAGAAGTAAAAACTTCAACTTGTATTCTGGTATAAAATCGTTTATTTAAAAACTATCTAAAAAGTCATCCAAATGGATTGCAAAACGTTTTCGTTCTAATTCAGAACATCTTTAGTGCCTAGAATGAAGTATTTGCACGTTAGACTAAAGAAAAAGGTTAAAATTGTGACTGTTAGAATGAAAAAACTTGTGGGAATAGTTACATTGTGCAGAGTAGTTTGATGGTGTGCTAGTTTCAAACTATTCTGCAGAATGTAAGTATTCCCACAAGTTTTTTCATTTTAACAGTCACAATTTTAACCTTTTTCTTTAGTTTAACGTGCAAATACTTCATTCTAGGCACTGAAGATGTTCTGAATTAGAACGAAAACGTTTTGCAATCCATTTGGATGACTTTTTAGATAGTTTTTAAATAAACGATTTTATACCAAAATACAAGTTGAAGTTTTTACTTCTGTATGAGATTTTTAAAAAAACTTATCATCAATTTCCAATGAAGAAATCGGGGTAAACCTTTCTATTTTGACTAAAAAGTATCGAATCGACATAGATGGCGACTTTGGAGAAGAGTGTGTTACAGTTCAAAGGCTTTGTTGAAGGTATATTTGATGAAGAAAGAGAACCTCATGACAACAAGATTACCAAGCCTCCGAGAAATACCCTTTTGGAGTATTTGAAAATCATTCATGAAAAACAGTTAACAACATTATTTGCGAATATGGACACGGCTTTGCGCATTCTACTATGCATGATGACATCTAATGCATCTGGAGAAAGATCATTCAGCGTGTTGAAAATAATCAAAAACTACTTGAGTAACTCGACTTCTGACGAAGATTCTAGATTGTCTACTTCGGCCAGTTTTGTTTCAAATGCTGAGCTTTTTCAAGCCTTAGACTTTAAAAATTTGATTAAAGATTTTGCAGCCAAAAAAGCTAGAAAAGTGAGTTTTTAGAGTTTAGATATGATATTTATTATAAGAGAATAATTAATAATGAATTAAACGATCTAGAAGTTTATTTGTTGTATTCTTATGCCTGGTTGCACCAACAGATCTTAAGCTTAAGGCGTGCATTAACGAAACATATGCGTTGCACCATTGAGTCTTAGATCAATTTTCAGCTTGCCACAATGGATTGTCATGTGGATTGCATTGATAAGAATTGAAAATTATGGTGCAACGTATGTGACACTTAAATCGGCCCTATCTATAAGCTGAGATGGGTTAAGCTGGAGCTTAAGATTTGTTGGTGCAACCAGGCATTAATATTTAAAAAAAAAATAAAATCAATGGAAAAATCCCAATAGTTGGCTGTATACCATAGTTTAAAAACCTATACAGAAGTCAAAACTTCAAATTGTATTTTGGTATAAAATAGTTTATTTAAAACTTCTAAAAGTCATCCACATGGATTGCAAAACGTTTTCGTTCTGAACAGAACATCTTCAGTGCATTCCGCAAAGTAGTTGTAACTAGCACACCAATGAAGGTGGTAACTTCAAAATATATGGCTTACATTATACCTTATGATAAAATATTATGACTACAAGTCGATGTTACTAGATTAAAATATGTATGTGCCTAAAGAGCAACATGCTTAGCACAGACCAACTGGTCTGTGCTAATTCAAATGGCAAGTACCTAGTTTTTTCGAGCAGGGAAGCATGTTGCTCTTTAGGCACATACATATTTTAATCTAGTAACATCGACTTGTAGTCATAATATTTTATCATAAGGTATAATGTAAGCCATATATTTTGAAGTTACCACCTTCATTGGTGTGCTAGTTACAACTACTTTGCGGAATGCACTGAAGATGTTCTGTTCAGAACGAAAACGTTTTGCAATCCATGTGGATGACTTTTAGAAGTTTTAAATAAACTATTTTATACCAAAATACAATTTAAAGTTTTTACTTCTGTATAGGTTATTAATATTTTTATTTTTCAGTACCGTGGCCTATTACTAATATAGTTCATTTTATTTTGCTTGTTATTTTACTTATAATGTCGTTTCAACTCGGCTTTTTTTAGTTTTTTTGTTGTCATCTGTACTTTTCCCTCCGAACGAAACAAATGGTATTTAATTTTAACAATTAACTACAATACTAATTATTTATAATATAACCATTTTAGCAATATTAATAATTTTACAAATAACTGCTGTTTGCTAACATTTTAAATTATATATTTTCTATCTTATTCTTAAGGTGCCTTCTCCATTAGTGAAGGTTGGCGATAACTACAGCAAATTGTTCTCTATCTTCAGCGGTTTTTAGTAGGTATCGAATGTGTGTCCATGCCTGTCTAGTCTCTCACGTTCCTCAGCCAGGACCCTTTTCTTCTTCCTGAACCTCTTCTTCCTTCCACTTTCCATTCCATTATGAGTCGTAAAAAGTTGTATCTTTTTCGTATGTAAATTATTTCCTAGATAACTTGTTTTTTCTGTTTTTTACAATATTTAGGAATTCTCTATCAGTCTCCATTCTTCTCAGCACCTCGTTGTTGGTCACGTGATCTGTCCAAGAGATCTTCAGCATCCTTCGAAAAACCAACATCTCAAAGGCTTCTATAAATATAGAATTCTTTCTATAAATTTTCTTTTTCGAAATTTCTATAAATTAATATAGAAATTGTTAGAGCTGTTTTGGGGTTTTAGCCAAATTTGCAAACCAAGATTATTTAAGTAGTAAATACATTTCAACCTATTTATGTCCATATTCAAATAGAACATTAGAGGCATTTATATTCATTTATGTTATACTTTGTATTACGATTTTTATAAAGTAAAATTAAAATAAACGTTTTAATTATAATTATTATTATCCAGATTTAGCCATACGGCTCACACTCCCTCTAAGGGGAAAATTGACTCATCCCAGATACCTACGGTATCAAAAGGATTGAGCTCTGGTGGGACTCTTTCCGTGTTATCGAGCCCTAGGTGACTTGGTATGCAGGTGTATCTCCCAAAAATTTTCGTACACATCTGGCCGTTGCGAGTAGTACAGCTTTCTGCATGGTCTTGTAAAGATGTTCATTTAGTCCCAGCCTTTTTATGCTTTCGAGGAGGTTCTTCGGAATGACTCCAGTAGTAGACATAACAATAGGTATCGTCTGGGTACTTTGCAAATTATTGGATTATTATTATTATTATTGAGTCTTTATGCTTTAATTACATAATCGTGAAGTTATCGGGTGCCGCTCGGGGTAATTTGGCCTAGGGCCGCAAATACCCTAAATCCGACACTGCTTGGACGGTTTCTGCACATTATAGAAACAGGAATTTTGTACTCGCTGGTATCAAAATCTAATTTTTGACAATTTGTGGGTTGGACGTTTTCTGCTTAACTACGTCCATATATAGTCCGTACATACAACAATATAGATACCGTTGCACGTCATCCGCGTCATAGCACGTAACGTCACATGATACCAACACGAAATATTTAACTTGTAGGTGTGTTCCTTTTTAGAATAGTTTGACTGAGTACACTGGAATTACAGCCACTAGACATATTTATTATATACGCGTAGAAATAATATTGGAAGATTTGTATTAATGTAAATTTAAAGAAACATACCCTAACTTGATTCATTTAATTTGTATAAGTGGAATATAAAGTGTTTTTATAAAGCACACTTGTTCGAATTACACCCTAACTGAGATCGAACAAAGGTGACATTTTGGCATAAGTTGGTAACATTTATTTGACAGTTGCAGCAAAGAATACTCCAACCAACAAGAAGCGAAAGCATTGACTATTTCAGGATCCAAATTTCTTTGCGCATGCGCGATCCATCCGCCATTTTCTAGTGTATTATGTGTAAGTACTATTTCTCAACGTAACGACAACGACAAATATGACTGTTTGTTGAACCTAACAAAAAATGTAAATGTATTTGTAAAATTTTCGTGTTGTTTGGTCTTGTCTAATTATTGTAGAAAAAAGGATAATACTATTAAACATATATATATTGTTAAAATAAACCCTCATTGTGATGGCTCCACGCAAAGGTGGATTTTCTTGTGTGGTGTCGTACTGGGATGCCCCATTAGATCGTGAAATGATCGTTAACAAATAAATATCTTTTTAATACCGAGAAATCCTAACAGGTATAAACGATCGTAGGGTAATGAGAGAAGTTCCTTTTAAACATCCATGTGATTCATTTTCATATACCATATACGTATCTAGCTATCTATTAAAATTATTTATTCCCAGATTTTTAATAAAAAATAAAAACAATTTAAACATAGCTATTTATTGTTTTATATAATTTGCAATAGTTATTTCCAGTAAGCAAACATTTGCTTAATTTTGTTCAGACCATTATTTTTTGTCTTAGCACCCAATTCAAAATATGTTTTCGTTATCGTACATTTGAAATCTAACAATATTTAGTGTAAGGCTCTAGAAATAAAAGTCATTTTGAATTCATGTAAGACAGGTCCACAACATTAATTTTTATTTTAAGACAGCTGATGGAAAAACTTATGAGTGGAAGAGAAATACTTGCACATAGTGTTTATTAATCTTGAGAAGGAATGTGGCAAAGTTACCAGAAACTTATTGGTAAAAACTAGATCAGTGAAGACAGGCGCTTGAAGAAAAGTATTATTATTAAATTAAGTAGGACAAAAACAGAATATTCTTTTAAAGATGGTATTCCAAATCAGCATAGAGGAAGTTAGCCTGGATAAATAAATCATATAAGATGTTAGTTTTATGTATGCGGGATTGATATCACTGACCAATGGGATATAAGTAATAAAATTAAATTAAAGCCGAATGGATGAAATAGAAAGAGGTAAGTGGAGTACTGTGTGATAAAAATGTACCAAAACTCAAAGGTAAGTTCTAAGGGAATGCTTTAAGACCAGTTGTGATATATGGTACTGAATGTTGGGAAGTAAAACAGGAATGAACAGCAGTTGTATCTTGCTTAAATGCGAATGCTTCGTTAGCTGAGTGAAATAACTAGAAAAGATAATGTTAGGAACGAGTATATAAGAGAAAATTAGGTGTGGATCATATTGGAAACCAAATAAGAAACAAGTTAAGGTGGCTAGATGATAGATGTGATAGGATAAATGTGATATATTCAGGCGAATTGAATTTGGTTCAGTACAACCAGAAATTCTAAAAACCTCAGATACACAGAAAGAAATCGAAGATGAATAAAGTCATTCTAGCCTCAGCCTCAGAGTTTCCTCGTGCAGCGAAAATATCGTGGTCTTGGAGGTCAATAGATATTCAAAGAAATTCCTCAAAAGTAAACAAAAAAGTCATCAACCTAAGACAAACTTAATAGAAATTACGAAAGTATAATTCTGTTCTTATAACTAAAAAGGTCTTGAGTCAAAAATATCGATTTTGATAAGTTTTTTAGTACGACAAAAAAGTAATAGAAATCGATAGAAATGTTCATCTCTATTTTGAAATTAACTATTAAATTCAACTAAGCATTAAACATCCATCACATTTCATCGGTTTTTTAACGTACAAAACTTAGTCAAAATCGATATTGTTAATTTACTTAAGACCTTTTTACTTATCAGTAGGTACAAAATTGATATATTATGGGTTATATTAAATTTTACAGAAAAAAAATACAGTTCATATAAAACACATTAACTTAAAAAACACTAATCTAAAATATAAAAATTAAAATCTCCAAAAAAAACACTATATGTAATTTTAATTATTAATCTGCTTCTCAGTGTAACCAAAGATTGACTAACGTTTTGAGCGAATTCCTCATTACTTTTCTGAGTGTAATAATACGTGGCTATCCGATCATTCTCCAACCCATATTTCTGTCCCCTGAATATCAAAGGAGCCGACAATAGCTTTCGCTTCTTGTTGGGTGTGTATTCTTTGGTTGCAGTGTTAACACTTCAGATTTGTTTTTATTCTTTACTATTGGCTCCGTGCGTCTCCCCTCTACGTACAGTCACGTGATACGCTGTCAGATTTTGTAAGGACGTTTTAACATTAAAGTCTGTTTTAGACTATAACATAAAATGATATAAGAAAATGGTATAACAAAAAATTACATGAAATGATTGGGTACAATATTAATACAAGAAGTTTTGTGTATTACATTGTCACATTTTGGTATCAAAATATGTTATGTGATTCTGCGCATTACATGCTAAAAAAGAACTTTTTTAAAATTATTATGTTGGTGTACATGTACTGTTAACCTCAATATTCTTATTCTTCTTTTTGTTTAACCCATTTAACCTAGTTTTTTACTCACGTAAATACCTAGTTAGTTGTACCCACGTTTTACCTTTGCTTTACAAAGACATATATTTATGATGGATAAGAAAATTCTCCTATTATCTGCTGCTTCCATTGCAACATTTCTTTTAATTCAGACAAGCAAGAAAAAACGCCAACGAAGTATGTGGTCTAGAGCTTGGCTTCAAAAAAGACAGGAAGGTCGTGGTGTTTTAAGTATGGTGGAAACTGAATTAAAAGACAGTGATTCTGAAAAATATAGACAATTTTTAAGAATGTGTGAGCCACAATTTGATGAACTTCTTGAACTGATTCGAGAAGATATTACCAAACAAGATACAATTTTAAGAAAAAGTATATCTGCAGAGTATAGGTAAGTAATGCTATTAACAATATAAGTTTTGCAAATAACATTTAGTTATGATTTTAGGTTGGCTTTAACTTTAAGGTTCTTAGCAAGTGGTGAATCGTATCGGTCGTTGATGTTTTCGACCCGTATTCATGAAAGTACAATTAGTATAATAGTACCCGAAGTCTGCCAAGTGATTTACAACAAATTAAAAGATGAGTACATGAAGATGCCTCAAACTGTGAACGAGTGGCAGCAAGTGGCAAATGCCTTTGAAAATTTGTGGCAATTTCCAATGTGCCTTGGCGCCATTGATGGCAAGCACATTAACTTTCGTGCCCCACGTAGCAGCGGATCCTATTATTATAACTACAAAGGACAGTTTAGTATAGTGCTGATGGCAGTGGCAAATGCGGAATATAAATTCCTGTATATTAATGTAGGAGTAAATGGTAGAATGAGCGACGGAGGTGTATTTAGAGAGTCCTCACTCAAAAAAGCCATGGAAAGAAACCTACTTAATTTTCCTCCAGATCAAAATTTGCCAAGGAGCAACAGTGGTGTGCCATATGTTTTTGTTTGTGATGATGCATTTCCCTTGTCAGAACGTATAATGAAACCTTATCCTTCAAGAAATTTATCTAATGACAAAAGGATTTTTAATTATCGTTTATCTCGAGCACGGAGAGTGATTGAAAATGCATTTGGCATAATGTCCAATAGGTTTAGAGTGCTCTTATCAACCATAAATTTGGGTCCAGATAAGGTTGAAACAATCACTCTTGCCTGTTGTGTCCTACACAATTTTTTAATTTCTAAAAATTCATCATATGCAGAATCAGAAACTGAGTCAATAAATCCAAGATTAAATAATTTAAATCAGTTACAAGGTGGTAATAGGCCAGCAGAAATGGCTTTATCTGTGAGAGATAAATTTAAAAATTATTTCATGAATGAAGGTTCTGTACCTTGGCAAAATAAATGTCTTACTTAAATAATAGTAATATTTATTTTAATTAAAATAGTATTAGGTATGTACATATTCTTTTTCTTAAGGTGCCTTATCCATTACCGAAGATTGGCTATAACTACAGCAAATTGTTGTCTATCTTGAGCTGTTCTTGTATTCGCGGTGTTCAAGTACTCGGAAGGGATACGCGAAACGATCGTGCGCGAATAGCGGAGAAATCTGGCAACTTTCTTAATAATTCATATTGTCAATTGAAATTGTCAAATTGACGTACATTTCATACCTATTGTCATTTAAGAAGAAAAAATATATATTGCTTCACAATATTGATATGATATGCAATTATTATATAAAGGTAAATTTAATTAATTGTATTTTGCTTGCAGTACTGCATTTTAATAACTAATTTTATTTACTACATACAATTGTTGACAATTTAATAACATAACCTAAATCTTATTTTTTCTTATTATTTTTTTGGACTATGGCCTTGACAATTATCCAGTAACCAGGACCATATGATTGGCCAATAATTAAAAGTGCGAATAAAAGTTCAGAGCGAAGAAACCAGGTGTCGCTATTCCGAACTTGCACGGTCCCAATACATCCCTGCCCAGTCTCCTACATTCTTCAGCCAGGAGCATTTTCTTCTTCCTGGACCTCTTCTTCTTTCCAGTTTCCCTTACATTATGAATAGTAAAAAGTTTAATCTTTCTCTGTAAATATTTCATAGATAAGAAAGTCATAAAAAGAGATCTTCAGCATCCTTCGAAAAACAAACATCTCAAAGGCTTCAATACACCTTATACTTGTAATTTTGAGAGTCCATGTTTCTACTTTGTATAGCAATATGGAATAAGTGAACGTTTTTACAAATTGGTATCAGATATCCAAAGAGTTGATTAGGAATTTTTTCATTCTTTTCAGGAAAAGCGGACCTAGCAAACTCTATAAGAGCACATATTTTGACCTTTATCTGTTTGTTATATATTAATATCAGCATTTGGTGTACGTATAATAACCACTACCCTTGTTTTATTTGTGTTTATATTCATCCCCTGGTTTTGGCATTCAAAAATCGTTGCAAAACCCTCAGTGCTGTTCACAAAAATAACAGTGTCATCTGCATATCTTAAGTTGTTTACTCTCTGTTGATTTTTAATCCTTCAATATTTTCGAAGGCATTTTGAAAGATCTTTTCAGAATATATGTTAAATAATAGTGGAGAAAGTACACAGCCCTAACGAACTTCTCTTTTTATTGGCATTTCTGCTGTCAGATGACTGACGCCATTTGATCCCAATATAGGTTTTTAACACATTCATGGTCTTCTAGTTCAGCTTGTATCACGGTTGTGTATCAATTTTTTGTTTGACCTGTACCTATTTTTTTATTTTTAATGTTCTCCCTGTCACATGCTTTCCATAAATTGAGTTCTAATCCTGATTATTAAATGTACCACTTATCGCACTTGTAATGCTGTTTAAAGCATTGCATCATTGCACCACTTCATCTAGCTAGAATATTATTAGAAGCAGCAGAGACAATGACAGTGACTAAAAAGATGAACAAAACTTAAGAACAGTAGAGAGAAAGATCATGAGAGCCATACTGGGACCAATCAGAACAGAGCAAAATGAATATATACAGTGAAGAGTATGTTAGTAACCCGCAAAATAATGTATAATACATTGTAAAATAAAAAGCGATGAAACTAGTAGAGGCGAGAAATTATGAATAGAAATCTATAAATTTATATTATATTTCTAGTATATGCCAGAAAATTATAATTTAAAAATAAAAATCAACCTGTTTCGGGATTTATCTCAAGAGTCACCCATTCTCAAGAAAATTAATTTATTCCAACTCAAAAATCCTCACCATATAAAAGAAAATATATAAAATGATGGAGGGCCATTAATCCATATAATATATAATAGGCCAGCAGAAATTGATTTATCTGTATCAGATGAATTTAAAAATCATTTTATGAATAAAGGTTCAGCATCTTGGCAAAACAAATATTTTATGTAATTAAAATAGTATTGCACATGTATAAATTCATATTTAATAAAACCCAATTTTTATTGTAATCTATTTTTTATTTTTTATCAACTAGACCTATAAACTACCTACAGTGCACATATTCTAAATGTGTCAGTGGGGGATGGCGTTCATGTGCCTTATTATAGTCAGTGAGAGAGGAAGTATTTGAAATAATGAAAAAACAAATAATATAAAATGTGTTATTTCATTATTTTGAATACTTTCTCATACAGCACACCGAAGCCATCTCCCACTGGCACGTTTAGAATCTGTGCATTACTATATGTTTTACTCTAATTCTTCCATTTGAGATTCAAATAAAATGGTGTCTATTTTTTGTTTTACTTGTAATAATCTTTTTTTGTTTTTTATTTTTGAAAGTCTCTCCGCCACATATTTGCCGTAAATAGTGTTTTCATCTTCACTATGCATCACACTTATTGCACTTGCAATGCTATCTAAAGCGTTTGAAGCTTTATCGGATACTGATACTGATAGTTTCCGTTCCCCTTTCTTCTTTTTAATAGGTGTCTCATATGTCTCTTCAGTGACAACTTCTTCTTGGCCAACTTCTTCAACCTCATTTGGAAGAGGTGATAAAACGCCATCATCACCTACTTCGTACACCATGTCCACATCTTGGCTCGAGTTTGATGTACTGGCTCCTTCATTGATCTCGAATGATGACACTGGTTTTCTTGTTGTTAAATACTCATTCAAAAATTTGAGTCTGTCATGGTACCACAGTTTTGGGACATATATCTGCAAAAATATAAACATGAATAAACATATTACTTATAAACAGTGTAATGTTTACCTCACTTACTCCGGCACCACTTTTCTGTGAGTCTAGAACTTTCCTTCTTTCTGCACTGTAAGTGTTTCTTATCCCATTCCACTTTTTTTGAATGTCAGAAATCGTCTTTCCCAACATTTCACTAAGGTTGTTTAGAGCTACATTTCTTTTATGTTTATTATGGTAATCCATATGTTTTACGTTAAATAAACACGGGTTAGACTCGTATCCTTCTATTAATAATATAATGCTATCTGTTGACCAAGACATTTTGTTAATTATAATTATTCCAAAGGAAACGCAACGAGGCAGCTAACCCAAACAAAAACAACAGTTATAACCTCAAAAAAAACATGTCACATGTCTATTATGAATTATGACATGACATATGACATAACCTAACTGTGTTCCATGGTTCCAAAGGTGAAGAAAGAAGAAGAACCTAACTGCGCATGCGTGTGTACTAATAATTGGTATCAAAATAGGACATGTTCTATTTTCTATAACATTTTTTGTTAACAGATTTTGTTTTCTGTTTTACATTATGACAAAACTTAGTATACCATTTTCTTATATCATTTTATGTTATAGTCTAAAACAGACTTTAGTCTTATGGGATTATTTTGTTAAACTTGAATATTTTATTTTGTAGTGATAATAACCCAATACAATTGTTAGAATTCATTAGTTATTAATTTATACTGTAATTTATAGTGCAACAAAATATTTTCTTTTTCGTTAATAAATATTTATTGACATAAACTGCGATAGTGAGGTTATGCATACAAAATCAAACTGATAATCAATATTGGAAAGTGAAGAATTTATAGTGCGTTTTTATTTTCTGTTTATATTATTACATAATATCACTAGCGTGACACGGCATTTTTTTAAATGTCTCATTTAAACATACACAAAGCGTCCTTATAAAATTTCAAAAAACCGCCACCATGAGCAGGTCGGTCGATTTTGCTTTGACACTTTGTTAACGCTCGGAGCGAATAAGTATTTGTTTTTTATTGTTTTTATTATTTACTTTTGATTTAAAATGAATTGAATTGTAATTGGGCATTGAATTGTAAAGTCAACTTAGATCTCTGACGTAGATAATGACGTGTAACAGTATCTATATTGTACGGACTGTAGCTAAGGAATTAATGAAATACAATAATGTAGCATAGTTACCTGCAAAGCCTCTTGATGGATTTCATTTTCATCACAAAAATCTAATTTTAAGTTATTCAACCACACTTCAGTTTCTTCCCATAAAGAAACCAACTTTTCATAAGTTATACTGACATTTATATCTTTAATTGCTACTTGGATCTTTTCTTTGATCTCTTCAAATGTTGGGGTATCTTCATCATCTTCATCGGGAATTTCACAAAGCTCTTTGATTTGGTCCATAGTTTCTTGAAGTTCTTGGAATTCTGTTCCAGAACAACTTTCGCTTAAGGTCTAAAACGGAATAATTATAAGAAGGCAATTTCAATAAAATAAGAATTCGCCACTTTACTTGTTGGACACGCAAAAGTTAAAGATATTCAGTAAAATTAAAGGAAAACTCTGCCTTACTACCAATAATCATATACAGTGCTAGTCAAAAGTCCCTTCCCCACTCGTTTCTTTTAAACGGTTTTACTTATACTAGTGAAATTTGGAGGGAGGAAACATCGGACGTGGGCTTCTCAAATAGTCATAATAGGTGAAGTAATAGTCATAACAGGGCCACTTTGGCCGATAATTTTAAATGGGACCTTATGGCCAGTGATATCTCGTTTGAAAGGTATTCAACTATTCAACCATATTAATTTTGTTTGGATTTAAGTTGATTTTGTGAATAAATTAACTAAATATAAAATTGTAATTTCGCATTTAATTAATAAAAATTCAAGCATCCGCCTATGGTTACTTGTCAAAAAAATTGACGTTTTTCAATTCTCTATGGTTTATTTTTTAACCAAGAGGAGTAAACTAAAAAGACAGATTCACACCCAAGAAAGTCACTAGAAAAGTCACCAAATACATCTTCTTTTTTGGTTGATCATGTCGGCCCTCAACGGTAATCCATAAATATTATATTATATTATATTAATACGTTGCTAAAGAGTTCTAAAAACAACTGCTTTTGATATAAAAGCAGACTAAAATTCTAAAAATTAAAGGAATAACGTAGAAAACACAAAAAATCGCCGATATAACTTTATTAACCTATGAAATGCCAAAAGTGTTAAAAGTTGATAAATGTCATTAGTGTCAAAATTTTATAACAGTGGAGTAAACTTGCCTAAAGTATAGAAAACACGAACCAGTAGGAGTAGAGGTTAATGGTCCTAACACTATATCAACAGCCCTTGGACTCGAAATCGACATTAGTAGAAATAGATAATTCTGTTCACGAGTGGTTGAAAAAAACAATAAATTCAGCTCAAAATGTTTATTACCTCAGACAGTCAAGCTGCACTAAAGACTCTAAAGACTACTGATGAGTCTATAGCAGCTGGAAATTTCAAACAATCCTTAAGCAACTGACAAAATTCAACAAAGTAACTTTGTTATGGGCGTCAGAGCATAACGGAATTGCTGGTAATAAGTTTGTTGATAATCTTGCTATACTCAATTTGGAAATGCATGAAAGCATATTTTTTAGAACAGAAGATTACAACAAACCTTACACAAATCTGTTCAAAGAACAAAAATTATAAATATCGATACCGTCTTAGTTCAGTTTTGAACAAGAGTAAAAAAATATGAGCCATAATATAAAATATGAGAGACTTTGAATTCGTTTTAAACTTGGTATTGAAGAAATATAGGAAGCTGGATGTATTTTTTTATACTTAAGGAGATTAAAAAGATGAGGAAATGGTCAAAAAACAGAAAATAATGCAAGAAAAGGAATATAAAGAACATGAAATCTCAACTGAATTTATGAACGAACTTAAAATACTAAAACCCTAAAAGAACCCTATATTATTAAGAAGAACTGCTATTACCAGAATCCAACAGTAAAACCTTAATAGATTGTTATTAAAATATATATTACCTCTAACTTTATATCACATTGTTTTGACAGCATTTCCAAAGCTTCTAAATGTACCAACCCATGGTAATCATCAAACAAAGTCTCATAGTTCATTTTTTTCTTGGCATGTTTTTCTTGCAGAACTTGATTTTCCCTCTCCGCTTTCTCTTTCGCTTCTCTAAGAACATGGGAAAGTATAGGCTTTTCCTTTTCTAACTTCAGCAAGGCTCTCTTGTTTTTTAGACCTGGATCACCTTCTTGCAGGACTTCCATAGTTTTCTTACCTATGGTTTCCAAAGTATCTAGTCCTCCCGTTATTACTTTATTGCCAGTGTTTTCAACGAATTTTGTTATGTGTGAGACTCCAGAAACCAGATTAGATAAATTGCCAAAACCAAAACCTGCAACAATCAATTGGACTCAATTATTTTATCTTCAGATCCAACGTTAAGATTAAGAAAACCCATCATACACTAACACTGGTATGCTCGTTAGTCCATCAAAAACTGGTCAATTTTGCGCATGATGTCACGTAAAAAGCAATTCGCTTTTATTTATGTTCTGTTTACATAGATTGTGGTGTGATATTTGTGTTAATTCATTAAGTATTTCTATTTTTAATGTCGTATTGATAGCTTTAGGTGTATATGTATATGTATAGTTTATAAAGTGTATACAGTGTTTTATATTTTTAATATTTCATTGATAATACTTTTAATAGAACATTTAAAATGCCGGGATGTGCAGTAGTGTGTTGCAAGAATTTCAACCGAAAAATCAAGGGAACAGATATTAAATATTTTGATAGATAATGGTGTTGTCAAAGATAAATCATATTATTAATATTGATTATGAGGCATTGCTGAATATTTCAACGACAGAATTAACACTCGTCCATAAATTAACTCAGGATCCATGAGACAACGGGTGAAATCAGCTGTACAGTTGTTCTCAAATTATGTTGCAAAGTGCATTGAGTATGTTGAAGAAAAAGAACTTATGCCCAAGAATATTTAACGATTGGTTTGATATGCTAAATGCCAGATCCAAATTTGGAAAGTGTCCAGAACAAAATGCTTTTGGCACTGACATTTTCGTTTATCAGTTCTTGAACTCTATTCAGTTAACTTGCGTATCCACCTTCCAATATTTATCCTTGCCTCGGGGCCAACCCATCTCCATTTCAATCTACAAGCTGCAAGTTCCCTCCACAACATCTGTAACTCTAGGTATTGTTTCGTAGATCTTTGTTTGTGATCATGTCTTTTTTACTCCTATCCTTGTTGGTGCTATTCTTAGTTTTGAAGCATTGTTTTTTGTTAGGGACAGTGTTTCCGCACCATAGGTCATTACTGGCAGAACACACTGATCAATGACTTTCCGCTTCAGATTAACCTGTATGTTGCCATCTGTAAATACATTTAAGAGCTCCATATGCTGCCCATCCATGAGCTATTCTTCTAGATAGCTCCCTGTTTGGTTGTCCTTGCCTATTCTAATTTTGTGTCCAAGGTATATGTATTTATCAACAAGTTATACTTCGTCTTTCTTCATTTTTAAATTTTTACTGGGCACGAACTTCGTGATGTATTTGTTTTGGAGATATTTATGCTTAAACTGAGTTATACTACGAAACAATATTAAATATTATGAAACATAATGTTTCCTAGAAATAATTTAAAAATGAAATGATAATATAGCTAAATAAATAGTGAAAAAATAAATATAATTATCAAATACAAAACTAATATTGAATTAATCTTAATATTTATGTAACCATAACTTTCTAGGTATTTTATATTTTATAAATTAATTTAAACTTGAATTTAAAAAAAAAACTCAAACATAGTACAGTGGAACTCCGATAAGTCGGCCCCTGATAACCCGGAAGTCTGGCTAACCCGGACCGATTTTTATCAGACAAACATTTCAACAATAAAAATGTATGTAATATAAAATTTGAGAGATAATGGGTACCTATTTGTGTAATTTGAACTACATATACGATAGTAAAAATGACTCATTGCATAGCACACAGCGTTCATTATCATGTTATCGGAAACAACAGCACATGTAGTATCCTTTATTTATTTCAAACTGTCTTAGCATTTAAAAAAGACTAAAAGACTATTAAAAAATTATTTTCTAAACAATGGTCTTAGTCTTCACTGTTATTAAATAACATAACATCGTTGCGATTGAGACCATATTGTGTGTAGTACAGTCGTATTATTCGCTTCCGTTCTGTAATTGTTCGTAAATCTATTCAGATTTTGTGTTTGCGTTTTTTTTTGTCTACGTAATGGCAACAAAACGTAAAAATGTTGTAGTGACAATGGAAAAGAAACTAGAAGCATTAGGTAAAATTGATAAAGGCGAAATGGATACGTAATTTAGATGTGTAACATGCATATATATTTCATGTTATTTCAATTATAACGGAGTTTATCTGTAAGTATACCGTATTTTATTAATTTTTACCATTTTCTCCGGCTAACTCGGATTTTCGATAAACCGGATTGGCAGCGGTCCTGATTAATCTGAGTTAATGAGGTTCCACTGTAAAACTAATATTTACTTAATGAAAGTTTATTAGATGAGATAGCTGCTCACAGAGAGTGACTTATGGATTGGCTATAGCTACTGTGGCTTAATAAAAATATGTTAACAACATCAATTATTGATCTTCTCATTAATTCATACTTCCACATAATTTATTAATTTAGTAGAGTGTTTACATCATTCATATATGAGCATATGGATTACTTAGTATTTCTTCTAAAAAAAATATGTCAATAAAAATTTATCAAAAGGTGTCAATCATAAATCCCAAACTTTTTAAATATATTGTCTGGGTATATTGCCCAGTATATGACTGGGCTTGCTGGCTTACTTACTAACCAATAAAGCATATAAAAGCAGGATAGAGCCATAGATAAGGTATATAGAGCATAAAAAATTGAACTGGAAGGACATTGTAACTCAACATCGTCCTAAATATTAGTTATAATCAAGGACCGGGAAAAATGCACCAAAAAAATGTAAAAAAATGCGCATTTTAATGCAATTGATTTGTGAAAAATATGCAAGAGCCTTTATGAAAAATGCAATATTAAAATTAAACATTAATAATCCTCAATTTATACTTATTGGGACCGTGCAAGTTCGGCAAAGCGACCTCTATTTCTACGCTCTGTACTTTTATTCCCACTTTTAATTATATTGGCCAATTATATTAGTCCTGGTTGCTGGATAATTGTCAAGGCCATAGTCCAAAAAAATAATAAGAAGAAAAAATAAGATGCAGGTTATGCTATGCAAACGTAAACAATTGTATGTAGTAAATAAAATTAGTTATTAAAATGCAGTACTGCAAGCAAAATACAATTAATTAAATTTACCTTTATATAATAATTGCATATCATATCAATATTGTGGAGGAATATATAATTTTTCTGCTTCAATGACAGAAGGTATGAAATATAGGTCAATTTGACAATTTCAATTGACAATATGAATTATTTAAGATAGTTGCAATATTTCTCGGCGACTCCGGCACCTCATTTCTCCATTTCTCGTTTCCCTTCCAAGTACTTGCACACCCGAATATGATGTTGGAATAATAACATTTAAACACAATAGTTAGTTTTCATCCACAAATGTTTAATACTTGTCACTTTCGGCATTTGGCAAAAAAATTATTGGTTACTCAATTTAATACTCAAAAATAATAGGCAACAACCCACTGTGAATCAAAACAGGCAACAACGCACTGTGAATCAAAACAGGAAATGAAGCTTTTATAAACAAGTATTAAAATCTAAATTTCTGTACCTGCTTATCCCCCTACAAAGAGCAAACAGGTTTTTACAACCTATGTCAACTAATTGTTGTTCTACCACCAAGTTATATTAGGGATTAGTCGGCTTAGACCCAAAAATAGATAATAGAATAAAGAATATTACCTGATTTAAACATTTTTCTTAAGAAATGGATTATTCACAGTTATTGAATTTAGGACTGATAGTTTTTTAATTGGAAGTGAAAGTGAACCTTTAAAGCAGCGTTAAATCAAACAACTTATCAAGGTCAATCGAGTTGTTGCAACTTATCATTGTGTGTAAACGGTGCATCGCACAACTTATCAAAGTTGGAGTTGGGTTGAAGGTGGTATCGCATTGAATCGCAGCGTCTAAACAGCGTTTCAACTTGTCATCACAACTAGTTGCTGTGACTTGTCGTTGTGTTTAAACGACGCTTAAGATTTAAAATATGGAATTAATGCAACTTTTCTGAATTTATCAAGAAAAAATGCAAAATGTTTAAAATGTTTGAAAAAATGCAACATTTTCTAATTTATCAAAAAAATGCAAAAATATGCAAAAAATGCAGATTGCATTTAATCCGGTCCTTGGTTATAATGTTATTTTATGCAGTGGTCAAAATGTAATAGTTATTTTAAGGGGTCCCTGTGTCCCTGTATAAATGTGAAGTGTTCTATAACATAAAAATATCTACAAGCATAAGTTTGGTGGAAAAAATATTACCACTAAAATCAAGCTAAACTGTCTACAGTGGGCAGGATATGTAGCCCAGACCTTGGAAAAACATGATAAAAAAATTTTAACAGCACAACTGGTGGGAAATCCCAGCAGGGGACAGAGCATAATGATCCAGAATCCTTGAGACCATTTAAGGGCTGTAATGATGATGTTTTACAACATAAAAAAATGAATGTGTGTACTTTGTACGCACGTATGAAGTTATACTTCTATTATATGATTTCAACGAAATCAATATACTTTAAACAGTTTCTCTACTACTTTCCAAAAATTTTTATGAAAACAATACCAAAAATTAAAAAAATAAAAGAATAAAACACACACAAACACATTGAAAAATGCCACAAATGATTTCTGAACAATAATTGTTGCCAAAAATTTTAATTAAATACATATTTTCTGAAAAAAATTATATAATAATATACTTACAATCATAAAATCTATAAAAAAAAATAAAAAAAAATGATATAACTTGCATTGGGCTTGAACCTACTTCCTGTGTATCCCGCCGTATGAGAGTCGGAGCGATTTGAAACTGCACCACCTTCGCGTATACGTCATGTGGGAATATACACAAACTGAACAACTTTTTGACATTTTGTTTATATGAATTTTTATTAGTTTGATTTTTGTCGAATTAAAATACAACAATATATAGAGTAAGAAAACGATACATTAGATGAAAAGTTGTAGAAAGTTTGTTCGTAATCAGATTATGTAAATTAAAGCATTGCCTACTAGGGGTATAGTATAGCAAGTACTAGGTAAGTACATTATTTTTTTTACATTTTCCAAATAGGTATGAAGATAATTTTTTATTGGAATACAACTGAAACATTTAGAATTACGTACCTATGGCTTTTCAAAACTATTTAAAAAGTCACTATAATTATAAATTTGATTTTATTTCTGTCCTCACAACAATAAAAACTAATATATTATACAACATTTTTGTTTACCGATAACCTCCATATTGAACAATTATTGACAGATCATTTCAACACCCAATCAGAGCCCGTAAAAAGACTAATACCAAACTGTCGGTGTGCGCATGCGCACAGATCAATATAAATTCACCCTCAATCTCAATCGCGCCGAAAGAAGTATAACTTCAAAAATAAAATGTCCTAAATTTTCGTTTATATTTTTTATATTGAAAAGTTGATTTACCTATGATTGTCATATTTATTGAATGCGGCCTCTTGTAAATTATGTGAAATATAAATAAAAATAATGATTATAATATATGTCTCTGTGATCTGTAGCTAGTGGATTAAGTCTAAAGCCAACCCCCTCTCTACACACACACACACACACACATTAAAATATAATTTTATTTAATTTGATCTTACCTAAATTTGTTTTATTCGTGGATTCATCTTGGTCAGATTCATGTTGTTCAATCATGCTCTCCTGTTCCCTATCCAACTTAGCTAGCTGTTTAGGATCAGGAATTCCCATACTAGTTTCTAAAACACTTGTTAAACCTTGAGATACTTGGTTTGTAAGAGTTGTAACACCTTGGGTAGCTGTTGTAAAAATTGATGATACACCTCCCCAATTACCCCAACCTGACCATGAAGGTTCTGCAGGTTGTTCTGGTTTTTGTGGTTCCACTTTTTCAAACGATTCCCAATCATCATTGTCCCACATATTTTCTTCGGCCTTGTCTTCAGCATGTTCCTTTGATTTGCTTTCAGGAGTTTCATGTTTTTGGTTGTTATCTTGAACTTTAATATCCTTTTCGTAGCTAACTGGCTCCCAATCATCATTCTCCCACATATTCTCATCACTGTCAGATATTTTTTGTAGTTCCTCTTCAATGCTATCTTTATTGCTATTATCTACAGTTATATTTGGTGTCTCTTTCTTGAGATTATTGCTGTCTACATTATGTGAAACATCGCTGATATCTTTATTTCTTGCAACAGATGATTGATGTTCACTTTCATTGCTAACTGTTTTTACAGGTTCCTCATCCATTACTACTTTATCAGTTTTAATTTCTGTACTAATGCATGTGTTTTCAGTTTTACTATTATTTTCAACATCACTTTGTAAGTCTTCATTTTCTAATTTGTTTCTTTCTGATATTTTGTCATTTATCAGTTCATTATTTTCAGCTTTGGTTTGTATACCATCTGTTTTAGAATATTGTTGTTGCGTAGGTTTCAAATTTGCATTTAATTCATTATTTATTGTATCGGTGGAATCACATTGTTCTTTTAATTTCGTAGCAGAATCAACTAGATTTAAATTATACAAATCTTTTTGCGTTTCACTTAAGACTTTACTCTTTTTATATGTTTCATCATCATCTGGATATATTTCTTCATCAGCACTTTCAAAACACTCACTATCAGATGTATCCATTATTAATATGTATTTATAACTAATTAGTATTATGAATAGATATTATTTTGAATAGGAATTCTAAATATACTAGAAATAAAAATATTGTTTTTCTGTCACTGTCAATATCAGCAATCAGCAGCTCACGTTCACGTTGTCACACGTCAGCAAGAATTATTTCTTCTGTTTTAATAAGTCATCATGTCTTTCTCATTCTCATTTGCTCCCCTTATAAATTCTGTTTGCAATTTTATATATTTAACAGAATATTGTTTTACTCAAAGCAATCCCCAGTTAATTTTAACATAAAATTAATATTTTCCGAATCATGACCCTCTTAATAATTAATTATTATCCTTTGATTAAACGGGGTTATGTAGTAGCTGTTGCTGTTGACCACAACAGTAAATATAATATAAGTTTATTAGTGAGTGTGTTAGATTAGAAGAATGTTTGTAGAATTTAAATTTTTTCAAGAAATGGGGATTTGTTTATCTTTGTTAAAATATTTGTACTGATTTGTACTTTGTTGATTGGTGAAAACGTATATTTACGTGTCAGAAATTCCCCACAAAGTACGACAAAGTACAAATCTACAAATAGTAGTGAGGTGCTGATTCATTATTTCATACATTATTTTGTAGTTGTTTGAAACTAAAACATGGATCAAAAAAATATTTTGTGCCTTTTCGACGTTGATGGTACTTTAACAAAACCCGTAAACGTGATAGAACCAGAAATATATTCGTTTTTGTTAGACAAAGTAAAGGCACGTTGTACTGTGGGGCTAGTAGGAGGCTCAGACTTCAAGAAAATTGCATTCCAGATGAATGGGGATGATGTAATTCATAAAGTGCATTACGTTTTTTCAGAAAATGGTCTAGTTCAATACAAACATGGAAAAGAAATTGGACGACAAAGTATTCAGAATTTTTTAGGTGAAGATAAAATTCAAAAATTTATCAATTTTGTGTTACAATATCTCTCAAGGATAACACTTCCAGTTAAAAGAGGCACCTTTGTGGAGTTCAGAACTGGAATGCTCAATATATCTCCAATAGGTAGAAATTGTTCACAGCAGGAGAGAGATGCTTTTGAAATATATGATAATGAACACCAAGTACGGAAGATTATGATAGAACAGCTCAAGAAAGAATTCCCAGATTTCGGTTTAACATATAGCATAGGTGGCCAAATTAGTTTTGATGTCTTTCCAAATGGATGGGATAAAACCTATTGTTTACAATTGTTAGAAAGAGAAGGCTTTGACGAAATTCATTTCTTTGGAGATAAAACTCATAAGGGAGGTAATGATTATGAAATTTATAGTGATAAAAGAGTAATAGGCCACAAAGTTACTGGTCCCTTAGACACCAAAAGACAATTGGAAGAATTACTCAATTTATAATAAATGTAATATCTTATGTTTTATTTTATTTAACATATTCACGGACACGCTTCACATGTAGACACGTTTTCTTATGGAGTAAATGACTTCATATGCAGTCGTGTCCGTGAATGTGATAATAATATAGGTACTGTTAATTTTCATTATATTTTATACCCAATATTTGTCTAAACGAATGTACCAGAGTTGTAAGAAATAAAATTATTAATATTTTTCTTATTGTCTTTGATAGTTCCTGTATATATGTTGGCATTATATATAATTCCTTAATATATTTTTTGTAAAGTCAACTGAATTGATATTTTACATTAGTTTCGTTCACAGTAACGATCCTGGACTAGTCCAGGTTTAGTTACAAATTCTCTTAGTACTCGGGTTGTACGCAAGTGTGGTTCAGGATTGATTTATACCGCAAACGAATTTAGAACCAGTCCATAACACTATAACCTAGTTTTTATGTGTCCTTATTTTGATGAATTTGCTTATTTTAATTCAGATTTGCATGAACATCTCACTAGATCAGATCAACCAGATACATATTTATAGTAAAAATGGGCAGGGTTTAATGAAATCTTACATTGTTACAAGTTTTAGTGACTTTAATAACCTACCAGACCATATTAAAACTTTCTCCAAATATTTTTTCTAAGAAAAAGCTTTTTAAAATCATTTTAATTAAATGATTTTATCTCGCATGTCACAGCTTTTATGTAAAATTTGTTCTCTTATACTGGTAATGTATAATTTTTATTAATTACATTGAGTATTTTTAATATTTCTAATACCTATTTTAATATTAACATCCATATTATGTATGATGTCTATCAATAAAATATTAGGGTTTCCTAGTTTAATCAAGACTTCATAGATATAAATACCCGTGTTGAGCTGCCCCCCCCCCACTTGCAAAAATTAAAAAACAAATAGCCCTGATTTATGAGCTCTCATATTCCGCAAACTAAAAATTTTGAGCTCGTTCCACTGAGCAGGAATTTAATACCCTACTACTTAAAAATAGGAATATTGAATCGGTTTTTGCGGCAGAATTACGAGCTATTTATGAGCTCTTGAAATTATATAGTTTCGATTTTTGAGCTCATCCCCTTCACCCCCAAACAACCCTTTAATTGATTTAACTTAAGAGAAAGATGCTGAGAAAACTTAAAATATATCGTATTGCGAATATAATTCCTATAGCTTATATACTCTAAGAATAAACTATTAAATCAAGAGCATTTCGATTATTGAGCTACAACCCCTTCGCCAGAAAACCACACTATCTTCCCGGCTTAAGAGAAAGTTGTACTTAAAATGCGTTAAACTAATTATTTGGCGACTACATATCATTTAATAATTTATAACCTTCCAAATTACGCGCATTTAGATCAGTAAATTGCAATTTATTTTGTATAGTGCAGTCACTGAAGGTAAAAATCAACGATTACCTTCAATTTCGGTGAACCTTCATCGATTTTCACGAAAATTGGTCAGTGGTTAGAGGATACGACAAGAAACAAAGGTGACATGGTACCACCTTGCGCCTTTACCCTGAGGGTGGATACCGCCCCTTCTCGGGGGTGAAAATTATTTTATAAAAAATAACTGCACAAATCAATAAAAGAACAAATTAAAAGCAAAATTTATTATATAAAGTTAATAAAATAAGTAAATACTTTTTAAGTTATTAAAGATCAAAGATTTTAATTATTCGTGAAAAAAATGCATGTTTTGAAGCGGTTTTTCGTAAATCACTGAAAAACTGTAAGTTTTTACAAAAAAGTTAATAGTAGTTTAATTCGTATAGCTTATATTCTAAGAATAAACTCTTAAATCACGCGCCTTTCGATTATAGAGCTACAACCCCTTCGCAAGAAAACCATCCCATATTCCTGGCTTAAGAGAGAGTTGTACTTAAAATAATTTAAATTAATTATTTGGCGACTACATATCGTTTAATAATTTATGAGCTCGCAAAATATACGCATCTCAATTATTGAATTGCCATTTTCTTTCTATAGTGCAGTCACTGAAGGTAAAAATCAACTATGACCTTCGATTTCGGTAAATCTCCATTCATTTTCACGAAAATTGGTGAGCGGATTTTGATACTATCAACTTTTTCTGGATCTTATTTTTCATAGGTATTTCTAAGTACTTTGACAAATATTTAGTACCTAAGTGTTATAAAATGCATCTCTTTCCCGTTATTTAAGCTTGAACCCTTAGATTTGAACAGTCGCGGAAAAAAATATACATTTAATTACCAATAACTTACTTTAAATTAACATTAAAGGGTTTTTCAAGTAAGCAATTTATTATATTTTTTATTAGCTTCAATTTTAGTGATGAAAACTTTTTTGTAAAAACTTACAGTTTTTGAGTCATTTATGAAAAATCGCTCTAAAGCATGCATTTTCTTTCCAAAAATTAAAATATTTGATCTTTAATAACTCAAAAAGTATTGATTTATTTTAATCACATTATATAACAAATTTTGCTTACAATTTGTCCCTCTCTTGATTTGTGGGGTTATTTTTAATAAAGTAATTTTCACTCCCGAGAAGGGGTGACATATACCCCAGGCTAAAACCCCAAGTTCTTATTGTCAATTCGTGAAAATAAATGCTGATTTACCGAAATCGAAATTTACCGAAAGGTAATAGTTGATTTTTACCTTCAGTGACTGCACTATAGAAAGAAAATGGCAATTCAATAATTGAGATGCGTATATTTTGCAAGCTCATAAATTATTAAACGATATGTAGTCGCCAAATAATTAATTTAAATTATTTTAAGAACAACTCTCTCTCTCTCTCTTAAGCCGGGAATATGGGGTCGTTTTCTTGCGAAGGGGTTGTAGCTCTATAATCGAAAGACGCGTGATTTAAGAGTTTATTCTTAGAATATAAGCTATACGAATTAAACTACTATTAACTTTTTTGTAAAAACTTAAAAACCTCTTCAAAACATGCATTTTTTTAACAAATAATTAAAATCTTTGATCTTTAATAACTTAAAAAGTATTGACTTATTTTATTAACTTTATATAATAAATTTTGCTTTTAATTTGTTCTTTTATTGATTTGTGCATTTATTTTTTATAAAATAATTTTCACCCCCGAGAAGGGGCGGTATCCACCCTCAGGGTAAAGGCGCAAGGTGGTACCATGTCATCTTTGTTTCTTGACGTATCCTCTAACTACTGACCAATTTTCGTGAAAATCGATGAAGGTTCACCGAAATTGAAGGTAATCGTTGATTTTTACCTTCAGTGACTGCACTATACAAAATAAATTGCAATTTACTGATCTAAATGCGCGTAATTTGGAAGCTTATAAATTATTAAATGATATGTAGTCGCCAAATAATTAGTTTAATGCATTTTAAGTACAACTTTCTCTTAAGCCGGGAAGATAGGGTGGTTTTCTTGCGAAGGGGTTGTAGCTCAATAATCGAAATGCTCTTGATTTAATAGTTTATTCTTAGAGTATATAAGCTATATGAATTATATCCGCAATACGATATATTTTAAGTTTTCTCAGCATCTTTCTCTTAAGTTAAATCAATTAAAGGGTTGTTTGGGGGTGAAGGGGATGAGCTCAAAAATCGAAAGTATATAATTTCAAGAGCTCATAAATAGCTCGTAATTCTGCCGCAAAAACCGATTCAATATTCCTATTTTTAAGTAGTGGGGGGGCTGATTGAGCCCCCCCCCCCCACTAGGGTATTAAATTCCTGCTCAGTGGAACGAGCTCAAAATTTTTAGTTTGCGGAATATGAGAGCTCATAAATCAGGGCTATTTGTTTTTTAATTTTTGCAAGTGGGGGGGGGGGGCAGCTCAACACGGGTGATATAAATGTAATTTTATTCAGTTTTTACAGGTAGTACATTTTACATTAAATTGGTTATTTTTGTATCACAAATACATATAATAAATATTTAACTTTAAAGGGACACACAGTATTGGGTACCTTCATATAAAAAAATGATTTATTTGTTTATGATCATATTACTATAAAAACTATACATCAAAGTAAGTATGTAAAAAATATTTTATTAAAGATCAATAAATTTCTAAACTTTTGAGTTATATGACAGTATTAAAAACAAATGAAATAAACACAGAACGAAAAGCAAACAGCGCTACAAATCAGCTGTTTAAAGCAGACACAAATGAAAATATTTGTAAGTGTTTTGAAATTCCTACTGCACATATTCGAACTCCGAGTTCTTTTCAGATCCCAAGGATCGTTTGGACTAATTCCGAACTCGCAGTTTGGTTACTGCTACTGAAAGAATATCCCTTCTTTTTTTATAACAAAATTGTTTTTGTCAATATGTACCTAATATGAATCACTTATAAGAACTTTGATTAACATAGAACATTTGATTAACTGCTATTGAAACCAAGGATAGTCAGACAGACTAAAAATATTGAAAAGAGGAAAGTATTAAATGAATCTTGAATCCAAGAGAGGGGGCGTTCAAGTATTAAGTGACGCAATTTTTGAAGATTCTTGACCCCCCTCTTCCCCATGTAACGCACCGTAACGTTTTTCTGTACCCCTGCCTAAACGTTATGTAACACCCAAGTTTCCATTTGAACCTAAATGAAGGTACAATCCAGGGGTTCACCGCAAAAAGAATCGAAAGTTGGGAGATTTTGATTCCGTAGTTTTTTAATTTAAGTTAAAAACAATGTGCCGTAACGTTTTACAAGACCACTCTCTCCACTAACTGCATTACGTAATACTTGAACGCCCTCATAGCGCAGCGGCATTTCTCAGAAAAGTGAAAGGCATTCCAAGATATGACAGAAATTTAGACAAGAACTGAATATCTAATCAATAAAAAGAATATAGAACAAAAACCACATTTCATAATACAATAACCACAGAATCAACCAAATAAATTACAAATTAGTATTCAATGCCACCAACAACCTTTCTTGACCCTGGAGGATCATACAAGAATGGCGAAACATTGAGTTGGATCCATGTACAATTAGTATGCTTGAAAATATTGCTTTGAGGTTTGTTTCTCTTGAGCATAAGCTTTTTTTGCAACTATATTCCTTTGCAGAATATATGCTTAATACAGATTAGATTTCAAACCACTGAATGCACTTCGACAGCATGGTTACAGTCTCTGAATAGCTAACAGTTTGTTTTTCATTGTTATCTAAACATTCGTTATCATCAGCTTTTTGTTTATCTTTTTCCATTGCACTTAAATTGATAACTTTTAATTGTCATTTAAAATCCAATAGGCATATTATATTTTAGTTGCTGGATTACTTCTTCTGTTTTTAAATTCACATTACTTGGTAGATATTATCATACTATACAGTGTGTCAAGAAATTCTCCTGACAAACGAAAACTGAAGATCCCTCAGATAATTTTAAGACAATTTAACCCTAGTCTGAAAAGGCTTCCTAAGGGAGCTAGAGCCCTTTGAAGGCTGCTGATACAGTACTGATTGCTGGCAGTGAAGAACAACTACAAATTCTGTTAACCAAAGTAGTGCGAGAAAGAGAACTAACTATATGGCCTTAAGGTGAATGTAAAAAAACTAAAACAATGGTAATTTCAAAAAAAGCACACACCAGTTATAAACATCCTAGTCAACAACAATCTCGTTGAACAAGTGAAAAAGTTTAAGTATACCTAGGATGTTGGATACATGAAACCTTAAACTTTGCTTAGACCAAGAACAAGAAATTAAATGTAGAATAGAACAGGCAAGATGCACCTTCTTAAAGATGCGACAGTTAGCCCCGGCGCAAATTGATCCTAAGCGAGACACAACTTGCACCGTCGAACTGCGTAGACAGTTTTGCGCATCCTACTATTAGTGCATGCGTTCGCAGGTCTCGCTTGGGAACGTTTGTCATCGGCGTACAGTCTTCTTGGGCCGTGGGACGCGTGTCTCACCGCCAGATGTTTATTTTTACTTGTTTTTGTTTGCGAGATGGACGTATCTGAAATGAATACCGATGGTACCTAAGTACAATTTATTATGATAAATAAAAATATTAGCATAGTCAACACCCCGAGTCAAAACTGCGTTGTCTTTGTCATTAAATTCTGATAACTTTTGGTAAGTGGCGGATCCAGGGAGGGGCGATCGGTACCCCCCCCCCCTCTCAAACCAAGTGATTTAATTTTTTTAAATTACATAAAGATTAAAAAAGCATTCATTTATTTTTATAGAAATTTAGTCAATCGGCCCCCCTCTTAACAATGCTGGATCCGCTACTGCTTTTGGTAGACTAAATAAGCGGCGATACGAAAATAATAATCAAAGTTATGCCTTTACAAAAACACATTATTAGAAAAATAAGGTGAAAAATGATTCATGTTGACATCTTACTTAAAACCGTGATCGATAAAAATATCGTATTACCCTCAAATTCAACTTGTCGGCATATTACATTTTTGTTTATTTATAACATATTACAGTTTTGTTTATGCTTAAAAATTAAAAACGGAATATACAGATAGTATTATTTTTTATGACCGATCAGTAGCGGATGGATTATGACCTGCAGTAATTGTAAATATGATTGCGATCCTGCAGTAATTGTAAATGATTGTGATCCGAGCAGTAAATTGAGGAATATGAGACCGAGCAGTAGGAGAGAGATTATTTTAAATATGTAGGTACCTATTATGTACAGAAATTAAATACTCAGCGTAAGATATCTTTTTATGCACCCGCTTATGATCAAATTCGATGTTTTCGAAAGTCATACTGCTACGACTACTAAGGACGTGTAAGATATTTTTAAAACGTTACTAGTTACAAGTACGGAAATACCGATTTTAAAGGGTGCTTTACAGCTTGCAAGAAAACTTGCTGTAATTTCTTGCATGCAAGTCTATTGCATGGTCTTTTACAGCTTGTAACCCGGCTTGCATGCTTGTAACCCGGCTAACTTATAAACTTTTGTTTTTTTTTTAATTACTTTATTGCTGTTTATTTAACTTGGTAAATTTCGAAATGCCAAGACTATCAGAAATAGCCAAATATAAAAGGAAAAAGGCGGTAGCAGCAACTTTAAGTATTATTGCTGCAGCCAGCCTTTTTTGGTTACTAATTTAGAATGCCGAGATCGGAGATGGTGGGTAAGACCTTAGTTGAACAAGAAGAGGGGTAATAATGTATCTCAAACAGAAGAATTTATCCAAGTAGATGATGAAAATTACTCTAATTTTCTAGGAATGAATGTACGTTTTAATAAACTCTTGGGAAAAATTGAACAAATAATCACAAAGAAATCTATATTTGTAGATACCTACTATTTCTGCGAAACACAAATTATTTATTATCCTAAGATACTTAGCTAGAGGAGAGAGCTTCCGTAGCTTAATATACAATTTACAATTATAGAATCTCAGAAAGTGCCATTTCATTATTCATTCATTTCCATTCACAAACAGAAAACAGCTGATCGGCATGTATTCGTGAATCCGTGTCAATGACATTTGATATTGTGGAAAAATCAAATTCCCCTAGACTTGCATGAAAACTTGCAGAGAAAATGGCACCAAACCGATTATCGCGCAATTGCAAGAAGTTGCATGCAATAATCAACTGACGACATACTGCGCATGCATTTATGCAACTTTCTTGCGTCTTGCAGGTAGAATTGCAAGCTGTAAAGTGCCCTAACGGCCGGTTTCACAAAGTAAAGTTAACTTGTGGTTAAGAGATAACCTCAAAATTACCCCAAAATATGCGTTTCAGTTTCATAATTGTTACCCTTCTGGGTATACCCATAAGGGTAACCCACTCCAACCTCTGGTTAAAAATTCTGTGAGTTAACCATACTTCGCCGTTGACCTGAAACTAAAACGCATATTTTGACGTAACTTCTGGTTATCTCTTAACCACAAGTTAACTTTACTTTGTGAAACCGGCCGTAAGTTGCCTACTCAATTCAGTACAAGGATCAGATATATCAGTATTTTGTAATCAATATTTGTACTCAGTATCATTGAGAACCGGTATCAAAAGTAACCGTTACATGTCCGCACTGATTTTGCCCGTCTCTACTCGCCACGTCGATAGCCAACGGTTGGGTTCAATATGCGGCGCGCTAGAAAAATAAATGCACGGGTCACCCGTCCCGCCGGCGCAGGTTGTGTCTCGCATAGGTTCAATTTGCGCCGGGCCTTACTCACTGACTCACTGCCCGCACTCTTGATCTGTCCCAGGGGCGTCATTTGGGCGTCCAGGGTGGGGCATTTGCCCCCCCCCCCCCCCTGGGCCTGAAATTTACAGAAAATACATCAATATTCATCATAACATCATATATAATGTATTGTATATAATATATATTATATACACTATATATTATATACCCTGTTTGGGGGGGGGGCAAGCACTATATTATAGTGCTTGCCCCCCCCCCCAAACAAAATTTCAAATGACGCTCCTGACCTGTCCCTACGAAACCGCATGATAAACAGTGGTGTCATGGCAAAATTAGCAGTGCAGGAACGCACTTTCCTTAACTTTTTTACAGGCAAAATATTACTCTATGTTTTTTTAATACAAGTTACGTCTGCATATTTTAAAATGTGTATGCATTTGCTTAATTCAAAAATTGTATGATTTATTTACAAAAACCTAATTCTTTTTTTTTCTTTTCTTAACCAGTGCCGAAACGGCGCGGCGTTCCCGCACCATGACACCACGGATGATAAAGTGTTATGTATATAGTGTACTAAAATGGTCTAAAAGTAAAATAGGTCTAAAAGTAAAATAAGTAAAATAGGTCTAAAAATGAATTTTGCCAAAACAAAAACAATGACAAACACACAAGACAATAGAAACGTAATACTAAACGACACCACAATAGAAGCGGTTAATGATTATATATATTTGGGACAGATTATAAAAATAAATAAGGAAAACCAAACAGCGGAGGTAAAAAGAAGAGTCAGATTAGCCTGGGCAGGATTTGGAAAATTAAAATGGGTCCTAAAGAATAAAAAAATACAACAATACTTAAAAACAAGAGTGTTTGACCAGTGCATACTCCCAATTCTCACATACGCATGCCAAACATGGACCTTGACCAAGGCAAACATGGATAAAATAATAAAGACACAAAGAGCCATGGAGAGAGCAATGTTAGGAGTAAAATTGACAGACAAAAAGCAAAACAACTGGGTCAGAAATAGAACAAAAGTCAAAGACGCAGGTCAACATATACCCAGGCTAAAATGGAGCTTCGCAGGTCATAACGCTAGGCAAACAGACAATAGGTGGAATAGCACGATACAACAATGGAGACCATGGACAGGAAAGAGAGCAAGAGGACGACCCCAGATGAGATGAGGAGACGACATTAAAAAGATAGGAGGAACGCACTGGAAACAGAAAGCACTAAACAGAAGCGAATGGAGGAAACTGGGGGAAGCCTATGTTCAGAATTGGACGAATTAAAGGGCAAAAGAAGAAGAAGATATAGTGTACTATTACACGGCGTGGAAGCTTGGACGTTAACAGTCAGCTCGTTACGACGTTTAGAGATCTTTGAGATGTGGGTATTTCGTCGTATGCTGAAAATTCCATGGACCGACCGCGTTATAAATGCAGAAGTTTTAAGGCGTATGAATAGAGAACGTGAACTCGCAGAAATTGTCAAGAAACGTAAAACATCTTATCTTGGACACATATTTAGACATGACAGGTATTACTTCCTTCAACTTATTATAGAAGGGAAAAAAAAGGAAGACGAGGCCCGGGTAGACGACAAATGACCTGGCTGCGCAACATCAAAGAATGGAGAGGATTAGACTTTCAAAGTCTAATAAGAAAAGCCCAAAATAGAGACGACTTTGCAGAAGTCATCGCCAACCTTCGCTAAGAAGACGACACCCAAAGAAGAAGAAGTTCTTCGCCACTGTATTGAAAGTTTGTGCCATTCGCTGTAGGTTATCCTCGTTATCAGAGCTTAAGATTGCGTCGTCAGCATAACACAGGATTTGTCTAATTCCCGAGTTGATTTCTTCTTCCGATGTTAGGTAGTTCATTCTCGACTTTTATTCTGGTTTTGTTCTTCGTATTAATGTCTTTAATTATCCTTATCATCTTGTTGGGCTGATTTTTCTCCTTTAGCAATTTTAGCACATCTTACACAATCGAAGGCAGTAGTCAGATCTGTAAAGCACATAAATGCAGGTTTATTATATTCCAGTGCTTTCTCAGCAATTTGTCTGGCTATGAATATGACGTCTATTGTGGACCTATTTTTCCGAAAACCTTGTTGTTCCTCACTAATTGTGTATTCTTCATAAACAACGGGTTGCTGGTCCCAAGCCCGGATAAAGGAGGAGGGTGAGGCTAGCGACCTACCACGGTAAAAACGAAAATGCTCATAGAACCGATCACCAAACAAATTTACCTCGTAATAAAAAGGATTTTTTTTTATAGAAATCAGTGAAATCTTATTTTAAAATTATTTTTATTACAGTAACGGGAGCTGTGAATCATAGCATTTTTGATACTCAGCTAAAATGCATTCAGAGAATTTTTAAAATTATTTTGTGGGTACCACCTGTTGGTGACTTGTATTAACTATAAAAATATATCTATCTCTATGTGTAGCTATTGTTACTAGAGTCAACACAAGATGGCACAAGGCGAAGATAATTTAAAAGTGTAATATACGAGAGGGTTCATATAAGTTATTCTTATGTTGGTAAAATTATTATACACATAACATAATACCTACTACTTAATTGTACACATAGTTTCAAAAGTCCAAAAATTGTCGCTATTAACTATTAGGTATCATAAATCATTTATAAAAAAATATAACATTAACAGATATTTTTTATTTTAAAAGAGATATTGTTTTTTTATTAATAAAAATTAAAAACTGAACAATTTACTTTTAATTAAAATATACAGTGAGCACGTAAAGGTTGGAATAAATTCATTTTCTCGAGAATGGCGGATTTTGGAAAAAAATCCTAAAACAGGTCAATTTTTATTTTAAAATTACGACTTACTGGCATATATATCATACTAGTGACGTCACCCATCTGGGCGTGATGGCGTCATCGATGATTTTTTTAAATAAGAATAGGGGTCGTGTGATAGCTCATTTGAAAGGTAATTCAATTCTCTATTCAGTAATATAAACATTACCATAATTATTTATACAGAGTGTCCAAAAAAAAATTTTTTAATTAAGTTTATTTACATAAAAAGAAGAATGTGTGTAATTTATTTAATTCAAAATACATTTTACTGCTATCAGAAAACAGGAAAAAATGTTTATTTGGCAAATAAATATCGTTTTTTGCTTAAATTCAATATTAAAGACGCCACCCACAAGCCTCGTGACATTTAATTTAAGCGAAAAGCAATAATTATTTTTCAAATAATTTTTTTTTTCAGTTTTCTGAGAGCAGTAAAATGTATTTTGAACTAAATAAATTACATACATTCTTCTTTTTATGTCAATAAATTTAATTAAAAAAAAATTTTTTTTGGCACCCTGTATAAATAATTATGTGAACGTTTATATTACTTAATAGAGAATTGAATTACCTTTCAAATGAGCTATCACACGATCCCTATTCTTATTTAAAAAAATAATCGATGACGTCATCACGCCCAGATGGGTGACGTCACTAGTATGATATATATGCCAAAAAGTCGTAATTTAAAACTAAAAATTGACCTGTTTCGGGAGTTTTTTCAAAAATCATCCATTCTCGAGAAAATGAATTTATTCCAACCTTTACGTGCTCACTGTATTTAACAATTTTAATATCGTGCATTTCCACCACGGGTATCGATGCAAGTGTGGATTCGAGTTTTAATACTGCTAACAAGTCGATCAATTATTTCCTGTGGCATGTTCTATTGTTCTGTATCTTCTTCTTAAAGTGCCTAAGGCCCAATGGAGGTTTGCTACTAGAATTGCAAATCTTGTCTGTCTTCAGCTGTGCAAAATTTAGCCCTGTCCATTGTCGGATATTTCTTAGTCACGATAGTCTTTTCCTTCATAGTCTTTTCTTTCCTTTCACTATTGGTGGAGCATATCGGTACTTATTATTTCTAAGTATTCGGCTTAGGTATGATGTTTTTTTAACTTTCACTGTGTTGAAAAGTGCTCGTTATTTACCTATTCTTTGTAGCACTTCTTCTTTTGAGGTATGCAATGTCCATGAAATTTTGAGGATTCGCCGGTAGATCTACATTTCAAAAGCCTCCAATCTATTCACGGTTGATGTTTTAAGGGTCCACGTTTCAACTGCATAGAGAAGAGTCGAGCAGACGTAGCATTTTGATAAACCTATAGTCTAATTTCGAGTTGTCAAGTATTCTTCTCTATAGGAAATTGTAAGTTCATGATGGGTTCTAGTAGGATTCCTCCGGGCATGAACAGCTCTGGAGAGCACATCCTATGCATATTCAATGGAGTTCGTGTCTGGATACATCTCAGGCCACTCAGGGCCGTGCGGTACATCTTTTCAATATGATGCAAGTCTTCGAAATGCCGCCCCTTCAGGGGGTAGGCTCAAAATTTCGGCTGCAATGTTTTTTAAACGCATTTATTTTTCCGAATCCTGAGAAAACCAATAAGTATTTTTGAAAAATTTAAAAGCAGAATGAAAGATTACGTTATTACCGAGGGCCAAAGCCAAAAGACCCTGAAAACTTCTATGTTTATTTTAATAAGTTACAGGGTTGAAAAAAAAAAAGAAAATTTAGTATGATTTTTAATTTCAAAATATTAACATTAAACAACATTTACAAAAATTACAATTTTACCCTAAAGTAGCAGCTAGTGAGGACTATATTGAAATGAGTTCTAAATTTTTTAGTTCGTCTAAAATGTAGATGAAAAATTTATTTTAAATTTATCTTCCACTGTTAAGAGCTCATCCACAGACTTTTCGTAATTAACTTATATCAAGATATTTTATCCACTTATATCAAGTTTTCTGCAATTGCATTTGCAGTAATTGTCTGTAACTTTTCATTTTTTCGCTTAGACAAAACATTGCTGTAAAAACATAAATTGAGTGCCTGAGTAAGAGAAGGGGCTATGCCACACAACTGGAGATTTTGGGTTTTTTGTAGTTCTGCATAGTGCTGTCATCAAGGAACAACAATATGAACTTCTTGTAAGTGTGGCATATCCCCTTGTTTGTCTAAAATGCAACTGAAAATTCGACAGTTCAAGCGTCACTGTATGTTCAGTCGAATAGAATATTTAATTACAAAAAAAAATTGTGGCATAATCCCTTCTCTTTCTCAGATACTCAATTTATAAATCCTCAATGTTGGAATAACAAAGAACTTATAGAAAAAGATAAGCGTTGTACCTATGTACTTATACAGTATTTATACTTTCGGTTGACACTTGATCCTATATATATTTTTACTTATTGAATGGTTCAATTTGTATTTTGATTTTACTGATTATGCCGCCCCACTTGTGACGCCGCCTGATGCGACTGCCTCACCGCATCATACCACGGCACGGCCCTGAGGCCACTCTAAACAGCGAATACCTTCTGTCTCAAGACAGTCATTAAGCTCTTGAGTCTTCTGTGGAGGGCGTTGTCATTCATAAATACAAAATCTTTACCCATGAGGTTCTAAAATCTGTGTGATGTACGTTTGTTCTGTTAGAATCCCGTCAATAACCACCAATTCCATGCGTCCACCTGCCATAATACGTGCCCAAAAAATAACACTGCCACCTGCCACCAGCGAAAGGAAGTATGGGACGGGAATACGTCTATTCTCATTTCGTCTATCCACCTCTTCGCCTTGGTTTTTCCTACTGACCGACGCGACGTCCCACAGAAGGCAAGCTATATCACTACGGGCACAAATTTTATCATTGAAAGCCAGTTATGTGCAGCTCTTTTTGGCTCTCGCCCATAGGCGTAACCAGGGTCCCTGGTTACGAATACACTAAAGATCTCCCAGATTTTGAAACATTTGCTAACGAATGTGTCCACTTTTTTGGTTTTGTCAAAAGTATTGACAAAGAGCCACCAAAAACATTTGTTGAGCTTCTGCAGTTGGTCTACAACACAGGCTTACAAGAGTTGTACCCATACATGGACATCGCACTCAGGCTCTTTCTCACTACACCAGCGTCAAACTGCTCTGTAGAGAGATCGTTTTCCGTGCTGAAGAGAATTTACAATTACCTCCGATCATCACAGACACACGAACGCGTCAATGAGATGGCAGTATTGACGATCGAAAGAGAAATTACGAAGTCACTTAACTTCGACGATGTGATTGACTCGTTTGCCCAATGTAAATCACAGAGGAAGAATCTGTAATTTAATAAAACAGTTTTCAACCAAATGAATTGTTTAATTTAATTTTAAAATGTATAGGTACTTTGTTGTTTTGTAAGTAAGTAAAAACTATGCTATGAGATTCACTAAAATTATGCATCATCTGTTTCTGTTGTACATGCTCATTTACCTAAAGTTATTACTTTAATTAAATTATGAATTAGCAAAATAACGTATTTTTTATTAAGTAGGTATATCATACCGTACATTACATTATGAATAATAAATAGGTAGATTCAATATTGATACTTTTAGATGTACCCCAGGATTATAAAGCTGATATTGCGCTACGTATTAATGCTAGAAAATCATGAATGAGGACTTCCTGGAAGTCCAATTCCTCCGGGATGGAGAGAGTATAATTTTGCATTATTTAGCGTTTTCTATGTTTACGTTAAAAAGGCGGCAAAATCAAGATAGCCCGTAGGCGGCAAAATCGTAAATCCGGCCCTGACCAGGGGGTGGTTTTGGGGGTTGTAACCCCCCCTTTTGGATGTACTTTGAGCTCTATACGATTAACACCATCATTATTCCATACCCCCCAGAGACCTTCAAGTAGATGTAACCCCCCCCCCCTTAGGATCATCCTGGTTACACCTCTGCTCTCGCCAAACACGAATTCTGCTATCGCTATTTTAACAGATTCTGGTCTCGTCTGAAGAAAGCAGAAAGTACCAAAACTGTTAAGAAGGCTGTATGTTTTCTTGAGCTTACTGGAGTCGTTGCAAAACATGTCTAAATCTGACTCTAAAATTATGTTTCTTATTGTAGCTAACAATACTCTGACTTCTGTAGAATGTCTGAAGTCTCTTTGGAGAAACAGACATGAACAATTTCTCTGAATGGAAATTCTGATATATCTAGGTATTCTGTTGGTCATTGTCATTGGTAACTTATTGGGGTCTAATATCTAGGTATTCTGTTGGTCATTGTCATTGGTAACTTATTGGGGTCTACCAGAGCGAGCTCTATTTTGTATCGAATTTATCTACAGAAACCTAATCAATATCCGTGAGACATCCTAGACAATATCACTCACAAGAAACACCTACTCTTTCCGCCATGAACCTCTGTTAATGGCCTTCTTCAAATAAAGCGATAATTCTTGTACAGTCCAACTCAAAAATTAAATTACGATTCATAATAAATCACGTTTTCACAAAATTTTACAATAGTAAATTTTTCAAATGTTTTACACTTTGGCCAAACCAGATCAATTAAATGGGTATTTAAATAAAAAAAAAAACAAAAAAGGTGTATTTTATATGAAAAGGGCATAAATATGTGATAAGGATACGAATTTATAAAAGTGTAAAGATTGTGAATACGAGGGGTAATGCATAACTTTTGAAACTATGTGTAGGTATCATTTTACACGCACACGTAAATTATATTAGACATCAGGTATATACTATATACTCCAAAAGTAGCAAAAAGTTTGCAAAAAGCAAAATTTATCCCTGTTCAGGAAAATGTATCTTTTATGAGAGTGTTCTAACGACAAAAATCAAAATTCGTTCTATAGGTGGGCTAGAGGCTAGAAGGCTCTATAAAGAGTGCATCTTTTCTATGTTCATTTTTCCTTTTACTGGCGATGAAGTCAATTCCTATATAAAACTGTTAAATAAATAAACGTTGAGCGATTTTTGCTATTTTTTACTATTATCATAAGCAGGGCCGGCGATAACGGGCCTGCAAGGGATGCACTGCAGGCGGGCGCTCCTGTTTGGGGGCGCCAAACTGAGCTTTTTTCTGCTGGTGCGATACAAAATATTAATTTAAAAGAGACTAAAGGGCGCCTATGCTAGTTTTGCAGGCGGGCGCCTTATACCCTAGCGCCGGTACTGATCATAAGAGCAATAATTAGGTACTAGGGAACCTGTACATTTTTTTTATTACATAATAATGTTCAGTTTTGTATAAAAATGAGATTTCCAAAATTTCACGTTTCAAAAACTCATAATAACTTAGAAGTACAAATTTAAAGTCTTCTTTATCTTAAAATAGTTCAAACGACCCGTGACGTCACAGAGTTTAACTATGTGGTTCAGTTTATGGTTCTATTTACGTATATTCTTCTTCTTCTTTAGTTTATTGGCCTCCACCTACTTGGGTATTTAGCCAGATCGTCGTCGGGGAATAAAGGAAAAATATTTATATTCTAATGACATTTATCGTATATCATTGTAATAAAATATACCAGTTTGTTGAGATTGCAGTTTGATACAGTTTTTGAAGGAAAGGAAAGAAGGTTTACTATTGAAAATAAAACCATTTTGTAAAAGTACAAATTTTCTATGAATAGTTCAAACGATCAAAAACATTTGTAACGTCACATAACTGTATTTTCTACTGACGTTTATAATGTCTAATTTAAAATTATATATACAATAGGGAACTTGCATAAAATTTTAAATTCGAAAAAAATGGTATAAATCACAACAGAACATAATTTAGAACCTATATCCAAGATAAAAAAGTTTTGTTTGTCTTTCGTTTGGCCCCTAAAGACGACTAAAAATTCAACTTATACCAGCCACCCCAAAACGCGTCGTGACGTCACAGAGTTGTATGTTTATATTCTACACCAATTGTATATATAATTTTAAATTACACGTTATAATCGTCAGTAAAAAGTACAGTTATGTGACGTTAAAAGTGTTTTTGATCGTTTGAACTATTCATAGAAAATTTGTACTTTGTACAAAATGGTTTTATTTTCAATAGTAAACCTTCTTTCCTTTCCTTCAAAAACTGTATCAAACGCCAATCTCAACAAACTGGTATATATTATTACAACGACATACGATAAATGTCATTAGGATATAAATATTTTTCCTTTATTCCCCGACGACGAGCTGAAAAAATATCCAAGTAGGTGAAGGCCAATACACTAAAGAAGAAGAAGAATATACGTAAATATAACCATAAACAGAACCACATAGTTAAACTCTGTGACGTCACGGGTCGTTTGAACTATTTTAAGATAAAGAAGACTTTAAATTTGTACTTCTAAGTTATTATGAGTTTTTGAAGCGTAAAATTTTGTAAATCTCATTTTTATACAAAACTGAACATTATTATGTAATAAAAAAAATATGTGCAAGTTCCCTATTGGTGTAGAATGTAAACATACAACCTCGTGACGTCACGACGCGTTTATGGGGGTGGCTGGTATAAGTTGAATTTTTAGTCGTCTTTAGGGGCCAAACGAAAGACAAACAAAACTTTTTTAATCTTTGATACAAGTTCTAAATTATGTTCTGTTGTGATTTGTACCATTTTTTTCGAATTTAAAATTTTATGCAAGTTCCCTATTCTATTGACCTGTCAATATGGAATTTCCATTGTTAGAACCTAATCTTTAAAACCTATTAGGTATTTACATTAAATTTTTATTTTGAGTTTTGGCAACAAAAATGAGGCATTAGACATAATATGCATAATTAGGCATATTATGCCTAAAAAACGTTTAATTTATAGTTTATACCCGTATACACGGGAAATGCTTTCACAAAGACAACATTGAGTGAAATTTGCAGCTAAAGTCTATGGTTTTGAAAAACGTACCTACTTGTACAATAGGAAAGAAGCAGTTAAAATGTTTTAGATGGTTTATAAGGTGAAAGTTTAGATTCAGTGTGTTTTAGGCATATTTCATATGCTTCATTCATATCTTTTGCCTAAACTCAAAATCGAGATTTCATGTTATAGATTTTAAATATTAGGCTCTGATATTGGAAATTCCATCGTGGCTGTTTAATGGAAGTGATAAGTTTTACTGATCTCATGAGAATCGTAAAAAAAATTTATCTATAGGCATAGGCGTAACCAGGGGGATTTTGGGGGTTATAACCCCCCCCCATTGGGATGTACTTTGAGATCCATACGCTTAACACCATACCCCTCGGAGACCTTCCAGTAGTTGTTACCCCTCCCTTTTCAGTGGTTGTAACCCCCCCTTAGGATTATCCTGGTTACGCCTATGTCTATAGGACATTCTGATCAAAAGATATCGAATTTTTACCGTCGAGTTGATACAAATTTTATTTTAAAAAATTATATCGCGCGCGTAACTGACGGTCGCTTCAAACGTTATTTCTGAGAGAACGGTTAATTCTACACAAAAAATGCAAATAAATATTTCTGTTCAAAATAATATCAGCTACATTTTTTAGTCGAATTTTTTCGCAATTTTTTCTTCCAGCATGGATTTACTTGAAATTTTCACAGAAGGTAGGGAACAGTCCAAGGATCATTTTCTATATCATGCCGTTATACGCTAAAACCTTGGGGGTGGTTGCCATCCCATCTCGGGCGTGGGAATTTTTTATTACATTTTAACCACGTAAATCGATATAAAAAGTCAGGGCCCCCGTAACCGGGCGTGCAACGCGTGCGGCGCACGCGGGCGTAACCCCAAAGGGGCGCCAAACCGAAGGTTTGGTAAATAAGAAACATTTATTTTAAATCAGATAATCAATTTTTATATACAATTTTAATTATTTCATGAACAGCTAGAGACATCTCAAAAATCAAATATTGTGTTATTACTGAAAAAAATATTATTCCCATCCTGAAATGTTAAACTTACTCCGTCAAAAATATGTTACATTTTGTTGTTCCTTCCTAATTCTTTTCTTTGAAGTAGATTGAATTACGCTTGGCATACCATCCAATCGATTTTATGTTGTAAACTAAAGCGACACTCAAAATAGTCAATAAACATTAAACATTAAATCACACTCCTTGAGGAGTAGAAACATAAATTAACAACCATAAAACGCAACTTAGCAGTTTTACTCCAACAAAAACACAACTTGCTGGATCAAGCAGTTTTACTCGTATAATCTTTAAAAAGTGAATCTTTTACTCGAATTTATGATAATTACCCTTAAGTAAACAAATACTCGATGAATTATGATTATGTATTTGACTTGAGTATCGTTTCCCTTCTCGTCTATGCGTTTATTAGGCACAAACATTATTTACTGTTACTGGTGAACGGGTGTTCTTCTGCAGTGAAAGGTTTAAAATTTTATTTTATATTGGTGTTAATAATTACCTACGACTATTATTGCAATATCCGTTGGGTTTTTTCTGCCCTGATTTTAAACTTTTGTTTTCGTGTAAAAAATATTGGACAATATTTTTTATTTGTTGTTATTTTAAGTGGTGTGGAAATTAAATTAATTGATAAAATGGTAAGTATCATAATCATTGCATAGAATAATAATACTCCATTTTAAATAGTTATAATCGGGTTTCCTCTAATAAAATCCACAATTTACAATTTATTTTGAAAAAAAAAAGAAAATAATTATTAAGACATTGTGTCTGCATAACTTGGAACCGTATGGGAAACTTTTTTATTATTAATTTTAAGGAAAAAATTTATTCATAAAAGGCTTTGCATAGTATAAAAACTAAAATGCAACTAAATATAAAATTGTGTCAATCTTATGAGTATCAAAAATATGAATTTCGATCAAGAGTACCTTATATTTCACAATATTGAAAATTATTATTATGAAAAGTTGTTTGGAATTAATTAAAAACTATGTTTTAATATGCAATTACATCCCTTTAATTGAATTTTTTTCTCAAATTACAGACGCCTATAACGCCCTTTTCATTTATTACGAATAATGCGATAACTCTTTTATTGTTATTGATTAATTAATTAATAATAATAAAAGAGTTATCACATTATTTGTAATAACTTAAAAGGACTAATTATTAATAATAAAAGATTTATCATATTATTTCTAATAAATGAAAAGGGCGTTGTTGAAAAGTACAATTAATGTACGATAAAAAGTTCTTTCTAAAAAGCTTTGCATGATCTAAAATCTAAGATGCAACCATCAAATCCTATCAAATTTTTTCAATTTTATAAGAGATATATGTAAAAAATATGAGTTTCGATCAAAAGTAAAGTGCCTCTCTAGATCACAATATATTTCAATTAGAAGGATGTAATTGCATACAGAAACATAGTTTTTAATGCTGAACAATTTTTCATAATAACTTTTCAATATTCTGAAAACTAAACGAAAAAACTCTTGACCGAAATCTACTATATAATCTTGACTATAATTTGATATTTGATGGTTGCATTCTGAGTTCTAGACAAGGCAGAACTTTTTATGAAGAATAACTTTTTTTCGTAAAATTAATAATAAAACAGTTTCCCATATGGTTCCTAGTTATGTAGACACCCTGTATAAATTTGTTTGAAAACTTTGAAATGACAAAATATTATTGTTATTGTAATCCTATCAAATTTTTTCAATTTTATAAGAGATATATGTAAAAAATATGAGTTTCGATGAAAAGTAAAGTGCCTCTCTAGATCACAATATATTTCAATTAGAAGGATGTAATTGCATACAGAAACATAGTTTTTAATGCTGAACAATTTTTCATAATAACTTTTCAATATTCTGAAAACTAAACGAAAAAACTCTTGACCGAAATCCATATTTTTTGACATACCTCATATAAGATTCATATAATTTGATATTTGATGGTTGCATTCTGAGTTCTAGACAAGAACAAGAACTTTTTATGAAGAATAACTTTTTTTCGTAAAATTAATAATAAAACAGTTTCCCATATGGTTCCTAGTTATGTAGACACCCTGTATAAATTTGTTTGAAAACTTTGAAATGACAAAATATTATTGTTTATTTACTTAAATGTATATTTTTAATTTAATATGCAGGGTGCTTCATTATTGTTGCAAAAAATTTAAGGGGAAAGGCGAAAAATGTCGTCTGTCAAAATTTTCAATGTGTTTTAAATGTATTCATTTTTTTCGAATCCTGAAAAAAGTAATAGGTATTTTAAAAAAATTTAAACGCAGAATGAAAGATAACGTTATTGCGGAGAGCCGACAGTCCCTAAAATAAATAAAAAGTTTCTTTTGAATTAAACATTTGCAATTATTAAAAATCACACTAAATTTTCTGTTTTATTTTCACCCCTGTAACTTATTAAAATATACATTATAGAAGTTTTCAGGGACTTTCGGTATAATGTAGTCTTTCATTCTGAGTTTAAATTTTTCAAAAATATTTATTAGTTTTGTACATATAGTGGATTTAAAGGGCGCTAAAATATGTTCCGCACGGGGGCGCCAATCAGCCTTGCGGGGGCCCTGTAAAAAGTAATTCTAAGAAAAAAATGTTTCTTACATTTTCTTCGTAAAACTAATATTTTTCGAGTTATTCGCGCTTGAAAGTTACAGTTTTTCGTCGAAAAAATCGACTTTTTTATTAGAGGTTTTTTTGAGAATACCTCGAAAAATATGCATTTAATCAAAAAAACTGCGGATAACAAAATTGTATCTTTTAGTAACACAAACTAAATTATTTTTCTATAATATCTCTAAGACCAATACAAAACGAGATACGGCATGCTAAAGGTTAGCTTTTCTCGTCAAATGCATAAATTGAAATATTCAAAGCCAAACAATGAGAAAACTTTGCATTTTTCGAGGAAAACTTTAATTAGCTTTTTTCAAGTACACAATTAAAACTTTTAAATAATAATAATAAAAGATTTCTAACATGAAAATAGAGCGACTTATGATAAAAAAAAACGTCGGTACCTGCTTTTCTCTACGAAAAAATCAGTGAAATTAACCCCTTAACTACCCTCCTAATTAAAAATTGGTCTTCACCTTTCTGTAATTCCTTGTACATATATTTGTATTGTCAATACAGTCAAGAAGTTTGACCTAATAGGCTTAAAAGGCCTATTTTAGAAAAAATGGAGTTTAAAGAAAAATTGATTTTTTGCAATTTTGTATTTTTTACCTTTTACTTCAAAATATCTCCGAAAATACTGGAGATACAAAAAAAATGATAGACTACTAAATTGTAGCTTCTTTAATACCTAAAATTATACTGTACATCGATTTTCATTACAGTGAATAGTTGGCGAGATATAGCTGTTTAAAGCCGCTATTTACGAGCAAACACCCCCTTATTCGAGACCTTTAAACCCACCCCAATTAAAAAGTAAGGGATCTAACGGAATTTAATTTACACAGTCATATAGTTCTTCAAAACTCCTACAAAATCTTTTTTGAAAAAACTTTTTATCGCTAAAAATGAAGGAGCTATGTTTATAAAACGATTTTTTTTTTCGAAATATTCGAATAGTCCGCTTATGGAACATTTTCAATGCATGAATAATACCACAGAACTGGTTCGTATGAATAGTATACTGAAAGATGACTTAAAAACTATTTGTATTAATTTGTACTTCTAAATATTTGTAAATTCGTATTTTTGTGTTAATAAATGTTTTTGTAATTCTTTAATTCTACTTTTTTTCTGTATAGATCTATAAATTATCTACTTATAAAAATTGTAATGTTCTTAAGGGTGGTTTTTAAGGGTTGAAATATTATGATCTTATATCCTAAAGCTAAAGCATAAAACAATCATTATTTTTAGCCAATCATAACCAAATTTTACCTATATTAAAGTTTACAATGTTTTATATAATTTTTGACAATAAGGGGTAGTTTACACCCCTAAAAATAATCGACGCCCTTGACCATGTTATAGAATATGAAGTACAGGGTGAGATGATCATAATCCCAAATTTTTATGTAAATCGATGCAAGCCGAAATTATTCTTTTAGGATAAGTAATTTTTTATATATAGCTCCAACAAAGGTGGTTTTAAGGGTTGAAATATTATGATAGTATATCTTAAAGCATAAAACAATCATTATGTAACTAATAAGAATCAAATGTTGACAATATTAGAGTTTAAAATGTTATTTTATAATTTTTTACAATTAGGGGTAGTTTTCACCCTTAAAAAACCAAAAGCGTACAACGGCTCAATATAGAAAATGAACTAGAGGGTAGAATGTGCCCAATCCCAAATTTTTGTACAAATCGATGCTGGACGAAAAAATTGCGAGGTTTTGCCATTTTTTTAGTTTCATTTCCTCGACTACTTGTTTGACGCAGTTTTTTCCACGGCGTACAGATTCTTTGTAAATCGATGTTTTCCGTTTTCCTCTCCTGTTTGGTGGGGTTTTACGGGGAAGCCCGGGGTAGGAATGGCCAACATTTTTGTATTTTTTTGGGATCCAAAATTGACATTCTCAGTAATTCTCAGCTAGATTCAGCTTGTTTGTATGATTGTTTGAGGTAGACATTTTCGTCTCTGACAACTGGAATAATGGGGAAGTGGGAAGTCCCAATAGTCCAGTCTCTTTAGACGAATAACAGGCCTAACCTTGCATTAGGAGCTGCCCCAAATTTTATTTTTTTAATCTTTAGGGGGGGTCAATAGTAGTGTAAATTTAAAATCTCGACTGAATTCCGCCATTGCGTTAGCCGCCGTCTTGATTTTAAACGAGAACCGTTTTTGCTCAATATCTCCGCTATTTTCAACTTTTCGGCAAAAAGTATAACAACTAAAATTGTTGAAAATGTAATTTTCTATCATTTCCATTTTTACAATTTTTTCGTGTCATCGATATTTTCCGAGTTCTAGCGGAAAATAGTGACAGTTATATATAAATAGAGCATAATTATTGAATTATCTCGTTTATTGTTAGTTTTACGACAAAAATGTTCCTATACAAAAATAGAGAGAATTGAATTCTACACAATTTTAGGTTCTTTCATTTTTTTTGCTAAAGTTAATATTTAAGGTAGTATGTATGCGATAATGGCGCGAGCGTAAGACCTGACTGATTTTGTAGCAATTGTTTTTGTTCAATATCTACGCCATTTTCAACTTAAATTGTTCCAAATATGATTTCCTACAATTTCTTTTTAACAATTTTTTTCATGTGGTTGTTATTTTCCGAGTTAAGTGGGAAAATAGTAAAAAGTAGTGGGGGGAGCATAATTACTGAATTGAATCTTTTTTCCGAGCTGCCCCAAATTTTATAATTCTATCCTTTAGGGGAGATAAGTAGTAGTGTAAATTTAAAATCTCGACTGAATTCCGCAGTTGCATTAGCCGCCATTTTCAATTTTTCGACAAAAACGGTAGGAACTAAAATTGTTGGAAACGCAATTTCCTACGATTTATTTTCCACAATTTTTTATGCGATCAATATTCTCCGAGTTAAGAAGGAAAATAGTGGAAGCGGAGGGGAAGCATGATTATTGAATTGTCTCATTTATTATTAACTTTACGACATAATTGTACATAAACAAAAATAAAGAGAATTATATTTTATACAATTTTTGAAACTTACAATGAAACACCAACCAAACTAAGTACATAAAAGACATAAATAATAACTTATATGCATTAAGTTCACTTAATTTTATTAACTAGCGGGTTTTATTGGTTGAATTTTTCTGTCGATAATTAAGTTTCATGTCAGCTAACATATTTTAATATTTCAACATTTTTTTTTTTAATTTTGGACCCCGTTGGGGGGAATTTTCCCATTCCCCCCTCTTAGACCCGCCACTGGTTCTCTCGAAAAATTGTAGTAAATCGTAATTACAACAATTTCAGTCCTTACACTTTTTGTCGAAAAGTTGAAAATGGGGAAGATATTGAACAAAATCAATTGATTTAAAATCAATCGGGTCTTACGCTCGCGCCGTTACCTCATACGTACTACCTTAAATATTGATTTTATCAAAAAAAAATAAAAGAGATCAAAATTGTACAAAATTTAATTCTCTTCATTTTTTATGCTTTAAGTGTCACTGTTTTCCCCATAACTCGGAAAATATGGACCGCACGAAAAAAATTATAATAGGTAAACGAAATTATAGAACATCACATTTTCAACAATTTCAGTTTGTATATTTTTTGTTGAAAAGTTGAAAATGGCGGAGATATTGAGCAAAAACGGCTCTCTTTTAAAATCAAGATGGCGGCTAACGCAACGGTCAAATTCAGTCGAGATTTTAAATATATACTACTATTGACTTCCCCAAAAGATTAGAAAAATAAAATTTGGGGCAGCTCCTAATGCAAGGTCAAATGGTATCCCGACTGGGCTACAAATATAATTTGAAACACACATATAGAGCTAATGTTAATGACGATAAGATATTCTCAGCTGATATCGCGCACGTGTAAGGTAATTGTAATCCCTTGTGTAAGGTAATGTTAACATTATTTCAAAATAAACAGACTATTAGTTTTGATATGTTTTAAAAAATATCAAGATGTAGATAAAATATGTAGTTGATAAAATTCTTTATAAATGCATCAGATTTGTTTGTCTCTAACTGTTTAAATATACAAATTTTCATTAAAAGTTGACTTAGGTATATGATATATTATGATATTTATTACATTTTATAATAAATAAAGCGAATTGCGACGAAGTTGCTAGAGAAAAATAATAAAAAATTATTTTTACCACAGTCAATTAGGAATTATGATAACAACCATGACAGTTATTGCAGTTGTATTTCAAAAATATAAGTATATGTAGTTTAATTGCTACAAATAAACAGCAATTCTGTATTAAAAAATAATATACAGAGTTTACTTACTCCGTGGCGTTACAACTCTTTTAGCCGACTCGGCAACATGCCTCCATTCCTCTCTGCTCTCTTTCTTAACCCTTAAGTACTAACACCCCGTCTCTCAGACGGCATCGCTTGTCGAAAGTGGGATATTTCCCTTACTAGAAAATTTTGAAGGTCACCCGTTTATGACTTTTCAAGTTGGGTTGTTCTTTACTAGTACTGAATTCGGCAATTTGCGGCAGGTTGTTATTCGAAAGATATTTAGGCTCAAAGTGTGATTTCCGTCTAATACAGTTGGAAAAATGAAAGAATACCCATGAACAGACATATAGAACACGCTGTATTTTCCTGTCACCGTGTCACAAAGAAAAGTGTCCAGTGCAAGTACATGTAACAATAATTATTACATGTACTTGCGCTTTCCAATTTTTTGTGTGACACGGTGACAGGAAAATACAGCGTGTTTTATATGTTCTTTCATGGGTATTCTTTCATTTTTCCGACTGTAGACGGGGTGTTAGTGTTTGTGCCCAGTTCGTCATTACACATAATGTGCCCCAGTTCATCAAAGAACATCAAATAAGGGAATAAAGGCCCTGAGGAAACTCTTTTGAAATGGTTTTGATGATGAAGAAGACGACATAAGCGAAGTGGAATCAATTTGTGATGAAAATATTACCACTGACTACCATTGCTACACTGTACTAACTATAGTACCTGTCAGTCTTTTTTTGTTTTAATATTTTTTAAAAATCTTTTTGTTTTCATTTTTCTTACTCTTTGTTTAACTCGATTATAAATTTTTATTAAGGTTCTTTAATTTGTTTAATTTTTATCACACTTTTTTTAGGAGTAAAAAGGAACAAAAACAATCCTTCCATTCTTATTATAATGATTTTTATTTTAATAAATACATAAAAACTAGATTAATTACTGTATTTTTTATATAATCAATACTTTCAGTAACTCATCGAGATATTTTTTTGCATTAAAATATTTAACAAAAACAAAAAATACCACTAAAATATTCAAATCGTCTGTCAGGCGGTTAGATAGTGTTTACGTCATCGATTTAAGATGTTTTTTTTTATAATTGGCTTTGGCATGAACCAATTAGCCAGACTTATTTTTTATTTATGAAATATAAAGGGAGCATTTTTTTTTTGATCCAATATAAATAAATTGATTTTTCAAATTCTCACACCTTAGGATAAATGTTATTGTGTTAGTAAAATGTGTGTTTCTGTTTAGTGCATTTTTTTATATGTATATTTTTTTTAATTATATTTTTGTTTTTTTTAATGCTTTATTTATGTAGTATTTTGTTTAGTTTTATTTCCTTTTTTTTCATTGTTTTTTTTTGTTTTTTTTTTATTTGTTTATCATTATTTTACTTTTTTTTTAACTTTTTTTTTTAATTATTTTTTTTATGTTAATTTTTTCGTGAACACACTTACAATAATATTTTGTATCGCAGAATTGCTTACAATGGTGTTAGTTTTTTACAATTTCATTTTGCAACGAATTAAATGATTATACAAACATTGATATAAGTTAATATTATTACTAAAAATTATACAATTTAGACTGGTTGGCAAACAGAATTTGAGATTTACCATTTCTTCGAAAAATGATTCTATGCTCTTCTTATTTCTTGAACATTCTAGGATTACATGGTTCATATCACCAACTTCTCCGCATGGACAATATGGGTTTTCATCCAGTCCCATTTTATATTTGTACAAAGGAGTCATAGCATGATTAGATCTTATTCTGTTTATTGTAACAATGAAGTTTCGTTTGGTTAATTCATGAAACCAGCTTTTCAATGGTATGTTATTTTGGTGGCCGACATAGTTAAGCCCTGTGACTGATGAATTATATTCTTGCTGCCACAATTGTTTTAAATGTGAAGTAAACTTGGAGGTAAGATCTGTATATGGAACAATATTGGTGGTTAGATGGTAGCCTGTGTCAGTGGCTGATTTGGCTAGTGTATCCACTGCATCATTACCTTTTATTCCTGAGTGTCCTTTAATCCACACTACAGTTATTGTTTTCCTTTGTTTTGTTGCTTCAAAGTTCAGTTTTAATATTTCTGCCTCTATGTTAGTAAGGTTTTTCGATGATTTCAAGTTTGTTATTCGGTCAACTGCACTTTTACTGTCAGTGAATATAACATGATTCTGTGTGTTTCTCGACTGGACGTATCTAAATGCATTTGCTATGGCAATTGTTTCGGCGGTATATATGGAACACTCATCTGGTAGCTTGAACTTGTAATATTGGGAAGAGTTTGCGTCATAAAAGGCACAGCCTACTTTTCCATTCAACTTGGATCCGTCAGTATATATGTATTGGTGTTCAGGCCATCTTCCATTAATGGTTTCTAGAAAGTTTTCTTTTGGGTCCAGGTAGTATGTTTTTATATGTTTTGAAAAGAAAACATGGGGAGGTTCGGTGTAGATAGGTATAGTTTTGTTGATAGACAGGGAGTTAGAGATTTGTGCCAGTGTGGTATAGCTGTTTACTAGGAGTGGAGTAGCTTTTGAGTGCCAATATGGATGGGTGAGTACTAGGACAGTGAGGTCGTGAATGTTACGAAGATAGCTGATTTAAGATGTTAGTACTTAAGAGTTAAGCAATCTCCATCCAAATTTTCCGTGCCCGTAGCTTTAAAAGTCTCCTGCCTGCTGTATTGGCTCGTATCAATAAAAATGAGAATATAGTTTATAAAAAATCATACAGAAGTAAAAAACTTCGTTTGTACAATGGTATAAAAAAGTTTATTAAAAACCATTAAAAGTTTTTTTATACCATTGTACAAACGAAGATTTTTACTTCTGTATGATTTTTTTATTATGGTATACAGCCAGCTACTGGGTATTTTCCCATTGATTTTGGTTTAATATAGTTTATACTCCGAATTTTGGAGTACCTACATACTCCACGTTGTGCGGTAACTATCTACACTCAACGAAAAAGGTACGTAATATCAATAAAAATGTTAATTCAGACAACAAACGCAATATGGGCTATTCCACGAATATACGACTGTCTTGAATTATCGCGACAACGAATATTTTAGTGTGCAACATAATAAGTGCTAAAGTAAATGGCTCTAATAATTGTTCCAATAAACAACAATGTATTTTGCAATTTACTTTCGTTCTTCATAATTTGCACAGTAAAATATTCGTTGTCGAGATAATCCACAACAGTCGTATGTTCGTGGAATAGAGTATACTTAAAATTTGTCCAATTCTTGGTTTTATTGGAACAATAAAGCGATGTTCATCAACTCATTATTTTCGTTAGTTAAGCCAATGTATTACGTTTATTGAATGGATGAACATGCATTATGCATGCATACCATAATATCACTTTATTGATATTACGAACTCTGTTCATTGAGTCAACGAACACTATTCATTGAAACAACAACGTCGTTAATTGACCGACGAAGACTATTCGTTGTGTCAATAACAGTGTTATTTCTCCTAACGTATTTCGTTTATTTCTACAATTATTTCCGTTCATTCTTACAATTAATTCCGTTCATTCCCACAATAAATACGTTATTCTTACAAGCAATTCTATTCATTCTTACAATCAGTTTCGTTCATTCCTACTATGAACGTATTTTATATTAATAATTACTGAATGCATTAACCCAATGTATGGATTAATAATAATTTTTTAAATCCCCCTTTTTTGTCCTAAACCTAATGGACTTTACACTGTGTGATTTCTGATAATATGAGAAATCATACTTACGATTTCACTTATACAGTGCGCTGGAATAAGTCTCCCCCCCCCCCTTATTAACTTATTTATTTTTAGCACATAAGCAAAACGCTCGGACAGGTCGATTTTCAAAATAAGCAAAGTATAGTATAACATCAATGTTTCGAACTTTACACGATCCCTCTTCAGGTGACAGGCATAACTTTGATTTTTTTCCTTTTTGAGAGCGCAGGCGCAAAGTTCGATCGAATTCTTTTTAAACGCATTCATTTTTTTTGGAATCCTGAGAAAACGAATAAGTATTTTTGAAAAATTTAGACGCAGAATAAAAGATTACATTATTACCGAGGGCTGAAAGTCCCTTAGAATAAACAAAAAGTTTCTTTTGAATGGTATATTTGAAATTAAAAATCATACTACATTTTCTCTTTTTCACCCCTGTGACTTATTAAAATAATCATTATAGAAGTTCTCAGGGACTTCAGGCCCTCGATAATACTGTAATATTTTATTCTGCGTTTAAATTTTCAAAAATACTAATTAGTTTTCTCAGGATTTGAAAAAAATTTAAAAAGAATTCGACCGAAATTTCACGATAATATACACACGAAAACTTCCTTCTACTACGGACTACACTTGGAAACGAAATGAAATTATTATTCGGCAGAGGTAACAGCATTGTTTAACGAAGAATTCTTTTTAAACAATGGTAACACAGAGAAGCTAGGGGTATCACGATAAGGAAAAGCCGTTACATGTCATATGGTCAAGCAAAACATTTATTGTCTCAACAACTACGTTTATTGTCACCATGAACGCATTGATTGTGATTATTAAACGCAGTAGTAGATTGATTAATGCATTCATTGTCACAACAATCAGTTTACATCTATACAATAATCATATATTACTCTATATTAACAACATTTGTACATTGTTTTAATGAAATATGTACGTTGTCACGATAAACCAAGGTAATTGCTTGTCATCTACGAAATCAAGAAAGTGAGTTGCTGCCAGAATTAACATTATTTATTAAATATACGAAACTAAGTTATTGGCTGAATAAATTGGGTGTTATTGATTAATGTACTCTAGTTATTTTCACAATTATTTTTCAATCATTGTGACAATAACCAAATATATTCGTCATGTCTAAAAGTTCGTTGAAACAAAAAATTAAATTGTTGTTACAACGAAATACTATTCAATAATCACTGTTCGATCAACTGTTTTAATCACTGTTTTAATCAATATTACGAACTAAATTTTTTTGAGTGTACTCTTACGTATGGTGATGGTGAGTAGAAACTCATCACATCAATATTTTTATTCATATGAAATAGAGTATAAACTTATACTTTATGCTCATACTCATGAGAACATACTCGGAGTTTATACTCCGTTTTTATTCATACCACTGATTATCCCTCCACCAGAGTCTAGGGCATCCACGTGGTCTTCTTCCAGATGGGACTTCTTCCTTCTTCCCATACCAGCCTTTCTGTTCTTTCGTCAGAATGTTCTGAGGTGTCCTGCCCATTGGAGTTTTCTGGACTTTATTTCGTTTTTTATTTTGTTATTTTAACGTATAGGCATAGTTTTTCGACCTCTTTGTTGGTTCTTATCCGATAGTGTCCTGCTACTCCATCAAGCACAGACTAAAAGATTTTCCTTAGGATTTTTCTCTCCCAATCACGTAGTCTGTCTTCATTTGCGTTTGTTATTGTCCACGTTTCGCTACCACACATCACTATGAGCCGTATGCTTGTTTTATGTAGTTGTATCTTTGTATGTCTTGTTAGCTGTTTTATAAGGTTTTGAAAGTCATAAAGACATCTGTTGCCCGCTTGTATTCTAGTGTTTATTTCTTGTGATCCGTTATTGTCTTCAGTTATTGTTGTTCCAAGATTTATAAATTTGCCTTGGAAGGGGAAATTCGCCTTAGGGGGAACTTCCAATCAAACACCAACCAAATGACATAAAAAAGACATACCCATTACCCAAACTACATAACAAACATAAATAATAACGTATATGCATTAAGTTCCCTTAATTTTCCTAATTAGCGTATGTATTTGGATGAATTTGTCTGTCTGTGGTCTTAAGTTTCATGTCAGCTAATATATTTTTTATGTTTCAACAATTGTTTTCTTTAATTTTAAAGAGTGTTAGGGGGAGGGGGTAATTTCACCTTTTTCCCTCCCCGTAGATCTGCCACTGAATTAAATTGATCGATGGTGCGGGTAATTGTGCGCGTTACACTAATTGGAAATTTCGTCTCTCGCTGTTTTACTGTTCAACCATTCATTGAATGCGGTCTCTACCAATATACCTACCTAGGCCCTTGAAGTATATCTTCAAAAAAGTTGGAAACTGAAATGTTTGAAGTTTTTGCAATACCTATACTGAATTTGCCTTAGGTGCGCACCAATAGCCAACTCTCCCCTATTCACCCTTTATATCAATACCTCATTTATTCCATTGGTCAATCAAATAAATTGGTATCGTATAAACAAGACCAATGAAGAAAATATAATTTTAAGTTTTGATTATAATTATATACCTACAATAATCCCCGATACTATTCATTTGGCTCCATTTTATGTATCTTCTATATTCTATAATATACCTCTTTAGGTACACATAAAGAAAAAATACCAATAAATGAAATCTACCATAAACGTACGATGAGTACAAAATTAAAAAGCACGAATTCCCCAAATTCCTCGGGGTTATTTACGACATCGCTGTAAAAATTTACAACACGGAATTCATACAATTTGCCGTTGAATAGTATAGTAGGTAGAATTCTGAATTCTTGGTGCCCTGTACTATTCCACACGCAGATTGCTTCTCAACTATGTAGTAGATATAGGTATGTTATATGTTGCACCCAAGTTTCTAGATGAGGTTCGATGTTTGGTATAACTGTGAATTCCTATAACTTAGTACGATATAATAGTCGCATTCCTTACTCGAGGCTAAGCGCGCTCCATTGGTGGAATGTCCTTACGTCAGGCCAACTGCGCCGTTGCCACGTTTTCGCATTCCTATTGGAAACGTAGACTTTTTAGAGTGAAAAGTATAAACAAAATACTAATGCAGTCCACACACTGTGTTTTATTAGTATTTATTTCTAACAACGTCATGGATTCTTTAGAAAAAAACCATACATAGGAAAGCGGCGGATTCATTTGAGATAGAAATCGACGCAATGCAATTAAAAATTTTGATCAAAAACATATTGAATAATTACATAAGCATCATCAATCAGTCAATCGCGTCCACTGCTGGACATAGGCCTCCCTCAGTTCTTTCCAGTGTTCTCTACACTGGGCCGGTTGTAGCCAGTTTCCAGCTACTCTTTTTATGTCGTCGGTACATCTAGTCGCCACTACATCCTTACTCACTTACATGACGCCACTACATCCTTACGAAGGAGCAAATATAGAGGAGGAGGACATCTAGTCGGTGGTCGTCCTCGGCTTCTTTTATAGTGTCTGGGCCTCCATTGCATGATTCGTTTTGTCCAGCGCCCATCTTGTGTTCCGGCTAAATGCCCTGCCCAGTTCCACTTAAGCGTTGTAGTTCTTTCGATGACTTAGGATGGGCCATATATGGCATTTCACAGATCATCGAGTAAGGACCGACGTTTTTTCCTGTAAATGCACTGCTTGTGTTTAACTGATAATGATCTGATAGGACCGAAAACGTTTTGAAAAAATGTAATCCGTTTGGATTTTGATTTTAATGTTTTTTAAACAAATATGCCAATTCCATTGAAAGTATTTTACTTCATTGTAACTGTATTCCGCTTTTGTTACACCCAAATTAAGTCCACTATGAACTTTTTATGTCATATTATATGTTATTTTTATGAACTATTTTAAAGAGTGTGCAAAAAATGTGTATTTAAAGTCAAAAATGCAAAGTTTCGAGAAAACGACGTTTATAGTTTGTCGTATGACTTTTTCGGTTTTAATTCACAAACTATTAAAATTAGAATAATAACTATCTAATAATAATAATTAGTCAGTTACAATGGTTTTTAAAGCTCTATAAAATAGCGTATTAAGTATATTAAAAATAATTTTTTTTTAGTTGTGACACTATACTTACAGATGAAATGAAAAATTTACGAAATATTATTTATCAAAAGTGACACTTGCAGTACAGAATATAATATCATTATTATTACCTGGTTAACAGATTTACACTTTTTAATGATGTAACTTTAAATACAAGTAACAACATTAAACAAAAAAAATACAAGATCCTTTGTAAAAGGTATATTTAAAAGACCCCAATAAGGGTTACATCACAAAACAAAACGTTTTCGGATTAATAGGTAATCCATCATCAGTGTTAAGCCCTAAAATAGAAAGTATAACCTAATTAATAGTAGATAAGGTTATAAAAGTTGACTAAGGTTAAGAATTGACAGAGGCCATACTTACAATAGCATGCATGCGTGAGCCACCAAAAAGTTATGGGTAAGAACCCTTTAAAAGTTACAAGATCTTAAATGATACTACATATTTTTAATAAAACAGAAGGATGTTGCAAATATTCCTGGATATAACCCAGGGCAACACAGGACTCTAAACCACGTGGATGTGATATGCAAGGAATGAACCTCACATATTGAAAATTGAGTGTCAACTGAACTGAAACACAGTACTGAAAGGTGAAAGAACTGTAGAAGTATGACAGTGACAGATTGTCAATGCGTGACAGTGCAACATTGCAAGAGCAATAAGGCAATGATAATCCGCAATTCTAAGTGTCACCAAAACAGTCCATGGAAAAATAAATAAATTTTATAATTGAGGTATAATAATTATTGCTCTTATAAAAAACACTAATTATTTTTTATAATAAGTGTGGTTGTTTGTATTACCAATTTCCATTAATTTCAACGACGAGTTATTATCATTTATAAAAATGATATTTTCCAATTACTGGGTATTTTATTCAGTTTATCTATTTATTTTTGTTTTGTCGGTATATTATAAATAGTCTAGGCGCCAGAGGGGTCACCGTGTCCTTTTCAATTCTGATGGACAAACTCAACGGTTTCTTATGGATTTTTGGCTGCTGATTACGAATTTCGAGGGTGGATTTCGATCCGACTGGTCAAAAATTGTTATAAACAATTTAATTGTTTATATGGCTCTGGCTCATAAATTAAAAGAGATAGAAAAAAATGTTTTAAATAAAATTTGTTCCTTAATAAAAAACGTAGAAAAATACGTTCACTAAACTTAAATCCAATAATTAGAACTCAAGATATTGTAAAATTAGTGCACAATGCAAATTGCAAATTACAAAATAAGCATTTTTAGAAGCTTTGTCGATCGTAACTCGGCTTCTACGCAAGCAAATGAGCCGTAGTCTCATTTTAAAGCTTAATTAATAGGCTTCCAAAAAAAGTTTGTCAAATTACTTTAACTTTATTTGTTTTACAGTTATACCCGGTTGAAGTTATAATTTTCTTAAAAAAATTGTACATTAATTTGTTTATAAGGGTTTCAAGCCAATTTGAGCTATAAACATTTATACTTTAATTAACAATAATGATAGAAGAACTCAAAAGGGACAATTCGAGCTTATGAAAATGTTGGTAAGTTTATTTTTGGCCAAGATATCGATATTTTAATGGCGCGCTATGAGGCGCAAGATCGGCTCACAGTCAAGTAAGTATTTTTCGACGCTTTATCGATCGTAACTCGGCTCCTACGCATGAAAATGAGCTTGTCAAGGTCTCATTAAAGCTAAAGCTTAACTAATGGACTTCCAAACAAAGTTCGTCAAATTACTTTGTCTTCATTTCTTTTAAAATTATACTCCTTTGAAGTTATAATTTTCTTAAAAAATTTGTACATTAATTTGTTTATAAGGGTTTTTAGTAAATTTGAGCAATAAACATTTATACTTTAATTCACAATAATAATAGAAGAACTCGAAAGGAATATTTTAAGCTTAGAAAAGTGTTCGCATGTTTATTTTTGGCCAAGATATCGATAATTTAATAGCACGCTCTGAGGCTCATGATCAACTCATAGTCAAGTAATATTACGGTAAAGACACCGACCGACTGCTCTCGTGTTACACTATTTTGCTTAGGAGGTCTTGCCTATTCTTAACATGTCTATTACTAACTTATTACTCTCTGTATATCTCGATGCAGATGCATGAAAGAAAAAAATGTTTGTAAAAATAGTATTAATAAATAATATAAACTTACTTTTTAGTTATATTTCTGAAATATTAGTTTTTAATGTTTTTTTCTCATTTAGTACAAAAAATAGAAGACAAAGTAAATAGAATGAAAGGTGATACGAGGTGCTTTATGATGATTTAACTATAAGAATTAGGTATATGATAAAATTTTATTAGGATCTTTCAAAATTAAAAATGAAGATAACGTATATATAATACATAGAAATTATAATTTGCATCGAGAAGTTAGCGCTGAACTTTTACGCTGTGAGCCGATCACGCCATTAAAATATACGCCTCATAGCGCGCCATTAAAATATCGATATCTTGGCCAAAAATAAACTTAAGAAAATAATAATATCATTATTGTTAATTAAAGTATAAGTGTTTATAGCTCAAATTTGTTTGAAATCCTTATGAACAAATTAATGTACAATTATTTTAAGAAAATTATAACTTCAAAGGGGTATAACATAAAAACAGATGAAGATAAAGTAATTTTTCTACGACCGTTTAATAACATGCTCATTATTCGCTACTTTTTGATAGATAATAGCACCCATTACTGTACCCGTGAGTAATAATTCATTACTCACGGGCTGAAGTTACTCACGGGTCATTACTCACGGGCTGAAGTTAGATTCAAGTGACGCATGCCACTTTTAATATTAATCGTATATAAACTGCAAATAAAATTACTTAATGTTGTTTATTTAAAACAATAATTATTGTAATTTATATCAATAATTAACTTCGAAAAATTTTTAAAGGAATTTTAACTGTAGCAATGTCAGTATATTTTTTATGTTTATATCTTGTCTACTAAAAATTTTGACGTTTATCATTTATTTTAGTGACAATGACATTAGCTTATTTTGTTTATGTTAATTGTTGGAATTTATAAATGTTGGAAGTTATAACTAATATTGTGTTTATTTTTCAAATTATATTGTGTTAAATATTATGTTATAACATATTATGTATAGTTATATTATTATATTATACAGTAGAGCGTCGATAATCCGAACCCTGGTAATCCGAACGATCGCTAATCCAAAAGCAAAAAAAAAATTATAAAATTAAAAAATGTGATAACGGACCGAATTTTTGGATTTAATATGACAATATGGGCAAAATATGACCGCGGTTTTTTGTTTTGTTAATGCAGAAATACATACAATTTATTATGCAGGTATTTTATTCCTTGTAACTAAGACGTATGTACATAATATGTACTATGTTTATGAGCTTTGTATGTATTTTGAACATTTGTTCGATAATCCGAACAATTTGATAATCCGGACTACCCTTGTACTAATTAGTTTGGATTATCAACGCTCTACTATATATAGTTAAATGTAAATATACATTATTACTGTATAACTATTGAAATACGTCCACCGACAAGATCCATTTCCTATTTATTAGATTAATTGACAGTAGGTACAAATTTAAGCTTATAATTTTTCGGAAACAAATAGAACTATTTCTAGTTGTATTTTTACAATAAATAATAATTTGGTAATAGTAGGCAACCAATTATTCAGCCACGTACTAGGGGTAAATAGCATTTAGGAATTCTTGTAAATTATTATAATTTAAATCTCGAGTAGTTGATAATTAAATTTTTTACTAATTAAAATAAAAAAAGGTCGTAGAAAAAGTATAGTATTCTACTCGCATGTAATGGCTATTACTCACTCTGATGAATTACGACACTCGCCTACGGCTCGTGTCGCAAACTTCATCATCGTGAGTAATAGTTACATGCTCGTTGAATAATATACTATTAACTTTGTTTGGAAGCCTATTAATTAAGCTTTAAAATGAGACCTTCTAAGGCTCATTTGCATGCGTAGAAGCCGAGTTACGATCGATAAAGCTTCAAAAAATACTTATTTTGCAATTTGCAATTTGCATTGTGCACTAATTTTACAATATCTTGAGTTCTAATTGTTGGTTTTAAGTTTATTAAATGTTTTTTTCTTCGATTTTTATTAAGGAACAAATTTTATTTGAAACATTTTTTTATCTCTTTTAGTTTATGAGCCAGAGCCTTATAAACAAATAAATTGTTTATAACAATTTTTTGACCATTCGGATCGAAATCCTCCCTCGAAATTCGTAATCGGCAGCTAAAAATCCATAAGAAACCGTTGAGTTTGTCCATCAGAATTGAAAAGGACACTGTGACCTCTATTTGGTGCCTAGAATAAAAGGCCTTACTAGTTTATTCTGAATTGTCCGCATTAATATCAGGATAAACTAGTTCGGTCTAGGCCAAACTAGTTTATCCCATTGCGTTTAGGACAAACTGGGTTGGCCTAGGCCAAACTAGTTTGTCCTGAAATCGGGTTTGGCCGGTAACATATATACCACAAAACTAATATAACTATTATCCAGAGGTTAAGTAAAGGCAAAGAAATAATTAACACCGTAAACAACGGAAAATTGGCTAACTTCGGCCATATTATGCGTAATAATAAATACCGACTTCTACAGTTGATTCTACAAGGCAAGATTAAGGGTAAGAGAGGCCCTGGCCCCTGGACGTAGACACATCCTGGCCCGCCAATCTTAGGAAGTGGACTGGTTTAAAGTCAACTGATTTAAAAATGAATAACCACTTTCAATTTCGTTTCAAAACGAAAATACAGCCGCATCATATTCTAGTCCAATCAGAGAGTGGAGCAAGCACCTCTACCGGTTTCGAAACTTATTGGTCTCTCATCAGGAGGCACATATGCTGCTCTCTCTGATCCAACCAAAACAAACCCCGGCGTGCAGTCACGGATTGCAACGAACGAAATGTCATAGATGCCCTAGCGGCAACTGCTAGCAAAAGACTAAGTTTTCAATCCAATGGCATATAAAACAACATAATGTTATTCTACACCCCACCAGACTGAAAACAATGGGAACCTTCTCTGGTTACACCTCCTAGGCTTCTACAATTTGCAAGCCATACGGATGCTGAGACTAAGGAAGATGAGGGAATTTTACAATTTATAATTCACGTCTCATCTGCTCAGCGCGGTAAAGTTCCAAAGATCATGGAGTACATCATTCGTACTCCAATCAGAGTAAACATGTAAATCAAAAATGAATAACCATTTTCAATTTCGTTGCAAAACGAAAATACAGCTGCATCATATTCTAATTATTCTTCTTCAGCTGATTTATTTCGAGCTGCTGTGAATAGAATAAGATGGGTCAATGTGGTCGCCAACATCTCTAGAAGATAGGCACCTTTATGCTGGGGCCACAGTAACGTCTAATGCAGTTTTAACGCATTATTTACCATCTCTGTAAGGCAAATAATGCGTTAATTAACGGCATTAGACGTTACTGTGGCCCCATCATTAGGAGAAGAAGAATGCATGATTAAAAGGTTTCTATCTGATAATACGTATTTCAACCTCTAAGAATTTTAAATAATGTAGCAATTAAAATATTGACGCACATAAGTGATCTTTGATAGTTCGCGTATTTATATTATTATTTGTAATCGATAAAATTAATCATACATTCCAAACTACAAGCCTTCATATACTCGTGCGTTTTTATCTTTATGATAATAGTTATAAACAAGCTTATTAATAATAATTGTCAGTTTTATTTTTAATGCCGATGATGTTGGTAATTTAAAACGTTTGTTAAATCGACATCCTAATAAAATCATAATCATCTAAAATTATTTAATTCGCAGTTCCAAAAGATGATAAATTATTATTTGAACTATATAAAATTGTAACCGCAAAATTCTTGCCTACTCGAGCGCAATAGTATGTCGATTCAAAGATTTGAGGTTATCCCGCTCCGGCAACGTTGTAAAGCTGATAATGTGGTATTCAACATGGCCGCGTAGTCAGTGTTGTGTGTGCTAGTTATTGTGGATTGAATGGATTAATTCGTGAATTATGCCGAGAAAACGAAATGGTGAGATTCCATTGCCCGACGGTTGGGATTACGGACGGGACTATGATGGAAAAGTTTATTTCATCGACCACATATCAAAGAAAACTACGTGGATTGACCCCAGAGACAGGTAGGAATAGTCGCATTCCATTGCACTATCTCTTTGCTGGTTAAAAAGTTGAATGACATTTTTAGAATTTCATTTTTATCATATTCTCATATATTTTTCTCCTTGTAATTGCTGTACATATCAGTCGTTGCTTACTTTTGGGTTAAAAAACCAATGACACAAATATTTTAATTAAATGACATTCCAAACCTACCCAAGAATTCACCTCATTGTAAAAGTTAACAGAATACTTTTTGTTTATTTTTAAAAAGTGTTTAAATTAATCAAAGTCAATAAATGACTTAATTAAAGGGCCATAAAGTAGAGTAATTGCTGAAGTGTTAAAGTTATTTAAAAATCTCTTGGTATTTAATATTCAAAAACACAAGTTATAGTGCTGCCCCCTGGTAGAAAATATGTGTAATCGAAAAGATAAATATTAGATTGTTGTGTCTAAAAATATTTACAATCTTTCCGTGAATATGTACGTTTTGCGTCACCAAATGAAATGCAAATTAAGAATCTTGTGAAATTTTCAGAGTTGTGGAATTTGCGTTTTCACAAAATCGAATTGCAGATTTAATAGGTATTTGGTACATTACTAATAGTCCATTTACTCACGGTTTTTGCTCCTGATTTTAAAGAAGCGCTTGGATTGACATGGAATTTGGCATACAGATAGCTAAAATGTAAAAGAAAAAAAGCGATATCGTGCCCATGTGTGCTTTTGTCCTAGAGTGAGTTTCACCTCTTCTCGGGGGTGAAAAAATATACCTACGTTTAAAATAAGTCCGGAAATGGATAAACTGACTAATTCTAAGCAACTTTTGTTCTATAGAGTTTTTTCACTAAGTCAATACTTTTCGAGTAATTTGCGAGCAAGTATTGTTCACTTTTCAACAAAAAAAAAACACGTTTTTAGACAAATAACTCAAGAAGTATTTTATCTAAAAAAATATCCTTAGGAAAATATAGCCTAAGGTTTTGGTAAAACAGAAAAAGGTGGTGTATATAATATAAAGTCTGTAGGCCCAGTATAAGCAGAGTTGTAGCTAATAAAAAATATTTGCATATTCGTCAAATTCCAAATTATTTTAATGTGAAATACCCAAAAAAATGAAGCACCTTTCTGGGAAAACTCATCACAACTTTTTTATAGTGTTTAAAAAAAATTATTTTCATTTTTTAAAAAAGTTTTGAACATCAAAGCTAAGCAAGTTACGCTCAAAATAAAGTTGGTTCCTTTTTTTTGATAAAAAACTAGTGAAAATCACCCCTTATTTAGCATCCCAAATAAAATTAATTGCTACTGTTTCACAAGTTACTTTACTTACTGCAAGCGCCAGTTAACTTGGCGAGACGCATTGCACAGTGGCTTATGGGATGATCATCAGTCTCAGTGTCGTTGTGCGTATTCGCTGTCGACAAGTTAACTGGCGCTTGCCGTATGTATTGTTTATACATGATCTGTAAAAGTATGATCGGTTCAAAGTGCATATTTTTGAAAAAATTTAGTTTTAAAGTAAATTGTTTTTATTAAAAAAAAAAGAATGCATCAAAATAACTTAAAAATTATTAGTGATACCAAAATCTTAAAGAGTAAAAAGAGCTTTTCTGAATATTTTGGCTTTTTTGTTTTTCTGTAAGACAAAAATTGGATAAGATATGGCTGTTTAGTGACTCGTTCAAGCCCTTTCAACTACAACTACAGCCCTTTCAAAAATTACTTTGTACCGATGAAACTTCTTAAGGTTTCATCTTCTATTGAAGGTTGGATATCAACATGGCAATTCATATTTTACTTACAGCAGCTCTAAATAGTTGGTTAGAGCTTCTAAATCATACCCTTAGATTTCGTAACCAGGAGGTTTGTCTTCTTCCTGCATCTTTTTTACCTTTTATTTTGCCCTCTATAATCAAACACAGCAGACTGCAAAGAGAATGTCTTACTATATCGCCTCTTCGCAAGAACGTAGGTTTAAGTCAAAATTTGACGAAATTGACTTATTAATGCAGATCTACTAAAAATAAAAATATCTGTCGCGTGAATAAATACCTGTGACATTAATAATAATAGTCACTAAGAGATGGCACCAAGTGCCTATATTTGTTTGGCACGAAAGCAGTTAAATACTTATCATTTTCGTATGAATACAGACCCAAGTTAGTTACGCCACAGAATATGAAGCAATTTGTGTGTTTACTTCTCGTCAAGAAGGACTGTTCTTATATTTACGATTAGTTTTTGTGAAAATTCTCTCTAAAACAAGGACCCTTTTTGTAGTTAGTTCAGCGTTTTAACAAAGTTGAAGTAAATGTTTCTCAGGAAAAAAGACTCAACTCTAATAGGGATAACCAACTGATAAAATTTAACTATTTTAACACTTTATATTTTTATATAGTTATCACAGTTTGTATTTAGATATATTTCTAATAGATATATTTCTAACAAAATTGTATAGGTAATTTCTTTAAAGTAACAACTTATTCGGAGTTATGCCCATGATCATATCTATAAAATTTTAAAATGCCTCTCCTCTAAAATCGTCTTTTTTGACTTAAGCCTACGTTCTTGCGAAGGGGCGATATGACCAAAATATTCAAGCTTCAGCCTCTTAATTTGAGGGTTTAGTGTCAAACAACGTTATCTACATTTTTTGTGAAATTGAGATATATCTATAACCGAGTTCATCGTTTTCGACTTCATTTAGTAACAAAAACCTGTATCTCTATCTGCAGCAGGTTACAAAATACATTAAACGTTAACTACCAATTGTGAAAAAATTGTTCATGTCAAAAACATCTAAGAGGTGATAACGTTATTTCACAGTGAATTTCGTGATACATCAAAAACAGTTATCGACTGTTACAGTTTATTGACACTAATATTTTAAGCTGTAATTGTAGACAGCGTTATTATTATAATTCGTATTTGTTTGAAAAACGTCATTTTGATACTGGATAGCTAAATACATTTGTTTATTTTCGATATTGTTCGATTCTACCATCTGATTACTCATTACATGATTACATGATTACAATAATCTGATTATTCATTACATTTTTTAGTTTTGCCGAAGTTAAAAGAAAACATATATGTTATTTTCTTATTACCGGTTACGTATATATTTGTAGTAATTATTTAATATTTTGATTTTGTCAGTCTTTAACAGAAAAATGTCCAGTCTTAGCACAAAACTTTGTATGACACGAAGCACTAGCGGGTCGTGGATCTTCTGAGGTAGCCTCTTGCCTTAAAAATACAATGAAAAGTGAAGTTACTGGGAAAGACTTCGCTTTTATGTCTGAAAGTTGTTCGGGTCAAAATATCTCTGTTTGCTGTTGAAACACTAAATATTTCAAAAATCGACCAGTTATTTTTTGAGCCCGGATATTCCCAAATGGAACGTGATATGGTCCATGCCCACATCGAAAACGCGAGTAAAGGCTTGGAAATTTATGATACATCGGGATGGTATATGTACAGTGATTAAAATGGCTTTAAAGAAATGAAAATACGAAGTAGTTGAAATAGATCAGGAAGACATTTTGAATTTTAAAGAACTTCAAATTCAAATGATTAAAAATAAAAAAACTGACATTGAAGGAAATGTTGTCAAATGGTTGAACATAGTTTGGCTACAATATACATATATAAAAGAAGACACTGCACACAGTTATTTTAAATATAATTTTAAATCAGACAACTTTACGAAATTAAAAATACAGAGAAGGCAACAACATTTTCAATTAACAAACTTGTGCCAAGAAGAAAATATGACAAACCGTTAACGATTAATAATAAAAAGTTGAAAGGTTTAGTAGAAATCTGTGAGCAAAAATTAAAGACCAATATCACTTCTTTTACTAGAATCTTCAAGGAAGGGGTGATGATCATAATGAAAATGTTTCAGAAGATGAAGACGTTTAAAGATGGTACCTATAAGTATTTAGACATTTCATAAAATATTTTTATGTTATTAGAAAAATAATTTTTTTTATTTAAATACACATATAGCATTTTTTATAATACAGGGTTAGTGCTGCATTGGATATCCTGAAAATTTTGAAAATATCAGCGAATTTAAGTTAAAGGATATCCTGAAAAAAAAAAGGGAAATATCAGTGAAATTTTCTCAACATTTTGGGGAAATTACATTTTTACATTTTCACCCAGCAGTGCTAACCCTGTAGTAAAACTATTATTATCAGGTGCGACGTTAACGGTTACAAAAAATATATATCGGTAATATCAAAAAGCGTTATCAGGTAATTATTAGAAAAAAATTCTATTTTTTTCTCTGTAGAATAACAACAACCTGTAATAATTTTTACCATATGTCAAAGAAACCATAATAATACTATATAAATTTACAGATTTCTATTGTAATGTATTTTGCCTCCGTAATTACAAATTTGTTGGCCGATATTACGTTTCAAAACAGTTTTTCGCATTTTCTGCCACTTTATGTTTTTGTAGTTAACGTTGTTTGATACTAAACCCTCGAATTGTCTGTATAATTTCTTCCCTCTTATTAGCCCTATCAAGGACTTTAATATTGCTAATTTTGTCTACCCATGATATTTGTAGCATTCTTCGATAACACCAACGCTCAACAGCTTCCAATTTCTTAATCTCTAATTGCTTTAATGTCCAGGCCTCAGCTCCATAGAGCAAAGTTGTAAAAACGTAGCAGCCCAACAACCTTATCCTTAGATCCATTCTTAGGTTTCTACTTCATAATAGATGTTTCATTTTCACAAATTTTGCCCTTGCTATTTCTATACGGCTTTTAATCTCTTGTGTTTGTTCTGCATTTTGACTAATCAATCTTCTTAGATATTTGTATTTATCTACCCTTTCTATCTGGATATTATTAATAGGGAGTGTCTCATTGTTTTTTAATGTTTTGTAATGACTATGGATTTTGTTTTCTTTAAGTTCATTTTAATACCATATATGGTACACTTTTGTTTGTCATACTTTGTAGAGTTGAAGTGAATACGACAGTGTCATCGGCATATCTTATATTGTTAAGGATTTCACCATTTAACACATTCACGGATACGACTGCCTATGAAGTCACTTACTCCATAAGAAGACGTGGTTTCATAATATGAAGCATGTCCGTGAATGTGTTACGATCATCCCATCCTTAAATTTTCCTAAAGCTTCTTGGCAGATGGCTTCGCTATATATATTAAACATTAATGGTGACAATATACAGCCCTGTCTTAGACCCTGAAGAATTTCTATTTCTTCCGACATTTGATCCTCAATTCTTATTTTGACTCTCTGGTTCCAGTAGAGGTTTGAAATTACTCTGATGTCGTGGCTGTCAATGTTTTATAGTTTTAAGATATTAATTGGTTCCCATGCCGTTTCTAAAGCCTAATTGGTTTGGTTATCACTTATTTCATCTCAAACTTACGGATCATATATAAACAATAGGTACATATGTAAAGTAACTTGTGAAGCGGCAACGATTAATTTCATTTGGGATGCTAATTAGGGGGTGATTTTCACGTTTTTTTCCCAAAAAAATGGACCATCTTTATTTTGAGCATAACTTGCTTACTTTTGATGTTAAAAACTGAAAATAAAACCAAACTAATTATATAAACTTCTAAGTGGAGCATAGAGCTTCAGTGAAAACGCGCCATCGGGTTCTATTTTTCACTAGGGCCTTCACCTCATTCCAAGACTTTCCTTGACTTCTTATCTCTCCATGATGGATCTTCTCCAAGTTTGTGCTGGGCGACCTCTTTTTCGTTTTCCTTGGGGATTCCACTCTAGGGCAGTTTTTGCAATACTGGAACTATCTTTTCGGAGTGTGTGACCTATCCACCCCCACTTTCTGGATTTTATTTCATTTTCTACCCTCTTTTGTTGGGTCAGGTGTAGCAGATCTTCGTTTCTGATGGTGTTTGGCCAGAAAATTCGGATAATTCTTCGTAGACATTTGTTAACAAAGACCTGCAATTTGTCTGTAAGGGATTTTGTCACTTTCCAGGTTTCACATCCATAGAATAGAACAGACATAACATTTGACTGGAATATTCAGATCTTTGTCCTTGTAGTATATTCCCCAGACCTCCAAACAGGGTTAAGCATGCTGAATGCTTGTTGAGCTTTTCGTATCCTCATACAAATATCGTTTTATGTACCTCCGCTTTCTGTTATGACACTTCCAAGGTACGAGAAGTTTTCCACATTTTCAATCTGCATGTTGTCGAAAGTCACTGTACACTGAGGTGATGTGCAGCGTGACACACAATGGGATCAACAGTGACGAATTTGACGTACTTACTGGAGTCAGGCAGGGATGTGTGCTTTCTCCGTTTCTAGACTTCGACACAAAAGGGATACAATGGACGTTAACCACACGCCTAAGTGATCTAGAATACGCCGACGATATCTGCCTGTTAGGACAAAGGTTCCAGGAACACTATCCACTGAGGCCAATAAAATAGGTTTAAAAATCAATATTAGTAAAGACAAATCCATGAGAAATATATAATTTAAACACTTTAAAAAAGTTGTAATGAGTTTTCACCTAAACGTACTTCATTTTTTGGTTATTTCACATTGAAATATTAGATTTGGAATTAGACGAATATGAACCTATTTTTCATTAGCTACAACTCTGCTTCTACTGGGTCTGTAGAACTCATACATACAACATTTTTTTCTCCCTTTTATAAGCTATATTTTGCTAAGAATATTTTTTTCGATAAAATACTTACTTTTTGAGTTATTTCCGAAAAACCGTATAAAAAGGTGTTATTTTTGTGTTGAAAAATGCAAAATTGACATAATTAACTCGCAAATAACTCAAGAAGTATTGAGGTTCCTTTTCTGAATAATGTATTTTGGATTTTTTGTTTTTCTGTAAGACAAAAATTGGTTAAGATATGGCTGTTCAAAATTTGCATACACTTGTGATTAGTGACTAGTTCAAGCCCTTTCAACTACAGCCCTTTCAAAAATAAGCACTTTGTACCGATGAAACTGGCTCATATATAAACAATACATAAGTAAAGTAACTTGTGAAGCAGTAAAAGTGCTTAATTTTTTGTTTATTTCACGTTGAAATAATCGATTTGAAATTTGACGAATATGAACCTATTTTTCATTAGCTACAACTCTGCTTCTACTGAATCTACAGACCTCATAAATACACATTTTTTTCTCCTTTTTATAATGTATATTTTCGCTAAGGATATTTTTTTCAATAAAATACTTACTTTTTGAGTTATTTGCAAAGAACCGTCTAAAAACGTGTTTTTTTGTCAAAAAATGAAGTAACTCGGAAAAGTAGTGACTTACACCACGATATAGAACAAAAGTTGCTTAGAATTAGCCAGTTTATCCACTCCCGGACTTACTTAACCCGGCACCTGCCACGTGGGGTGCTACCAGCACCCCATAACACATTTTCATCAAATACATATTTGGTATTTCAAGTTGGTTAACCGTGCTGTCAGTCATATTAGCTTTCTATAATATTATATATAGCATAGATTTGTTTGCGTTTGAACTGGTTATTTAGTGTCATTCTGAACTTGTAGCTCTAAAGCGAATCGGGGTGTCATCGTCTGGCAGTTTAAGTTTAAATTTTTTTTTTGTGTTTTTGATAAGCTGGTCAGATTTACATTTTTTATTGTAATAACTGATTTAAATTATTAATATAGTCTCTATACTCCATACATTTTAATTTTTTTAGATATTTTACTTCACTTCATTTATTATAGGTTGGTACTTGCTAATTTGCTTTTAACACCTTTTTAATTTTATTTTTCTACTTTTATAATATATTAGTAGCTAATAAGAGTAATAAGTTAATAAAACATGTTTTTTATATATACTTGTGCAACTCAATACCTTATTTTGTTTATAAACAAGTAGATCACAGAAAATTTTTAAGGGGTGCTGTGAGCACCCCACGTGGCAGTTGACGCCTTGCAAAGCCACGTGGCAGGTGCCGGGCTAACAGTTTGAACCTATGTTTTTCACCCGCGAGAAGTGGTGGTACTCACCTCCAGGGCAAAAGCACACATCGGCACAATAAGTATCACTTTTTTTCTCTTGACATGTTGTAGCTATGTGTATGCCAAATTTCATTTCAATCCAAGCGGTTATTTAAAATCCGGAGGATTTGCAATATTTTACCGTGAGCGAATGGACTATACGTTTTTTAAAGTTTATTTTCAAGCCGCTGAGACGAGATTCGTTTATCAAGAGAAAGTGTATGAATGCTCGGATGATAGTAGCAGTTGTAATTTTTTAAATATAATTAACATTCCTGACTTCAAGCCGACCTCCTACCTCCTACTAAACGTGGCGGCAAAATTCCAAAAGACGAGGTCGATGAATGTAAACGGATTGATTTGATTTATCATTACTCCAGGGAAATAAGGCAAAAATATACCATGTTCGGAACTCGGGACACTGACCCAGCCAGGTTGCAAATGGGTTTTTTTTTGATATTATATATAGGCTATTGATTATGTTCTAAATAAGAGAGCTAAAAGGTAAATAAGAGAGCTAAAAGGAACTACAACGTTAACGGGATTTTATTGTCTCATATAGTCAATGGACCTTTAAATTTGAAAAAACTGCGGAGTGCTACCATTTAAATGGGTGCGTTTTTGAGAAATGGGTGAATTAGTCTCTAGGCACAGGGTGAATTAGGGTGAGTGCTATGCACTTTTGGTACAAAGACGTCTACAGGAAAATTGTTTCAGGTTAAATTTATTTTCGAAATACTACATTCTAAAGTCAAAAATATTTTTATTTACAAAAATATATTCAAAAGAAAAGCAAAAAAAACAACACGAAAGAAAGCAATTTTGTTTTTTGCCCCATAACTTTTTTCCATGGAGATATAGGTATAGACATTGCTGTAGCAGAAATTAACTCACATTCTTTCTGTTTAAAATGACGTTTAGTAAAAGTCTCTAGGATTTATATTTTCCGAAATAGTATAGTATAGTTGATCCAAAAGATGGCATAACCCAGACATCCAAAGTGAAAGTTATCCTTCAACACCAAATTGGTCTATATGGTCCACACAATGTCCAGAAAGAAGTCACACCATTTTGAGCGTCGGGTTTGGGGGGGGGAGAGGGGGGAGAAATCGGTAAATTCGTAGTTTTTTAAGTTTTTCACCAATATTTCTAAAACTATGTGGTTTAGCATGAACAACCTTCTATACAAAATTGTTCTACATTAAATTTGAAATAAAAAAGGCCCTATGCATAATCTTTCTAAAATGAATGGTTCCAAAGTTACGGAGGTAGTATAGTATAACTGATCCAAAAAAAGGCCTAACCCAAACATCCAAAGTAAAAGTTTTCTTCCAACACCAAAATGTTCTATATGGTCCACATATTGTTCAGTAAAAAGTTACACCATTTTGAGCGTCCGGTTGGGGAGGGAGATGGGAGAGAAGCCGGTAAATTAGTAGTTTTTTTACGTTTTTCGTCAATATTTCTAAAACTATGCTTTAGCGTAAACAATGTTATATACAGAAATGTTCTACATGAAATTTAAAACAAAAAATGTTCGATACATAATTGTTATAAAATCAACGGTTCCAGAGTTACGGAGGGTGAAAAGTCTAGCTTTTCGTTACTTTTTATATTTTTTGGGCAATATTTATGATATAACTATACCAAAAACCCAGACATCCAAAGTGAAAGTTATCCTCCAACACCAAATTGTTCTATATGGTCCACATAATGTTCAGAAAAAAGTCACACCATTTTGAGCGTCGGGTTTGGGGGGGGAGAAAGGGGAGAAATCGGTAAATATAAAAAGTATCGAAAACCTCCACTTTTCACCCTCCGTAACTCTTTAACCGTTGATTTTATAACAATTATGTATAGAGCCTTTTTTGTTTTAAATTTTATGTAGAACATTTTTCTATAGAACATTCCTTACGCTAAAGCATAGTTTTAAAAATATTGACGAAAAACTTTAAAAAACTACTAATTTACCGACTTCTCCCCCATCTCTCCCCCAAACCGGACGCTCAAAATGGTGTAACTTTTTACTGAACAATATGTGGACCATATAGAACAATTTGGTGTTGAAGAAAAACTTTTACTTTGTTTATCTGGGTTAGGCTTTTTTTTGGACCAATTATACTATACTACCTCCGTAGCTTTGGAACCGTTCATTTTAGAAGGGTTATGCATAGGGCCTTTTTTATTTCAAATTTAATGTAGAACAATTTCGTGTAGAGGGTTGTTCATGCTAAGCCGCTTAGTTTTAGAAATATTGACGAAAAACGTAAAAAACTACGAATTTGCAGATTTCTCCCCCCTCTTCCCCCCAAACCCGACGCTCAAAATGGTGTGACTTTTTTCTGAACATTATGTGGACCATATAGAACAATTTGGTGTTGGAGGATAACTTTCACTTTGGATGTCTGGGTTTGGGTCTAACTATACCATACTAAAATAGGATTTTTCAAAATGCGCCGCTCACAGCCATTTTTTACCATATTCCCCATTATTTCGCAAACATTGTTCTGTAACTTTTTTTACGCATTTCTAGGTACCTATATGCAATGGTAAATTTATTAGAAAGAGGAGTCAATTACCTTTAAAATGGTCTATTGTATAAGGTTGCTTGACTATTTTGAAGCAAGTTCTGCTTTTTCAAGGTTACACACTTTTAATTATTTTTGAAATTTTTTATGATTATTTTTTAAATTTCTCATTTTGACTTTTTTCTTATACATTTAGGGATATACATTGTATAATAGAAAACAGCATATTTTCTTTACTTTAAAACGGTGTATTCCAAAAAAATCTAGGACTATTTTTAAACAAGATATCCGTAGGATATACAAGAGTATCCGTAATTTGAAAAAAATTAAATTTTTTATTTTTTTTTCAATTAGAAGAATATAATTGCATATTATAATATAATTTTTAATTACAAATAATTTTTCTTAATAACACTTTTCGATTTTGTGAAATATAAAGGTACTTTACCCCTGAGCAAATTCATATTTTTTAACATACCTCGTACACTATTAATAAAATTTTATATCTGATGATCGCAGTTTAGGTTCCAGACTAGGCAGAGCATTTTATAAAGAATAACTTTTTTTTTCATAAAATTAATACTAAAAGAGTTTTCCATATGGTTCCAACTATTGCATGTGTATATGTCACACTTTGAAAAAGCATATCTTGTTTAAAAATAGTCCTAGAATTTTTTACAGTACACCATTTTAAAGTAAAGAAAATGAGCTTTCCTTTTTGTTACACAATACATATACGCAGATATACAATAAAAAAAGTTATAATGAGAAATTTAAAAATAATCGTAAAATATATCAAAAATCATTAAAAGTATAAAATTTTGAAAAACCATATCTTACTTAAATATAGCCATACGGCCTTCTACGATAGAACATTTTAAAGGTAATTGACTTCTCTTTCTACTAAATGTGTATTGTGTATACATAGAATATACATACCATTGTGTATACATAGAAATGCGTAGAAAAAAGTTACAGAACAATGTTTGCGAAATAACAAGGAAAATATCCCAAAATCGCTGTGAGTGGCGAAATTTGAAAAATCATATTTTGGAAATTGTAAATCACAGAGACTTCTACCAAACGCCATTTTAAAGAGGAAGGATGGAAGTTTTTTTTCTATGAAGCAATGCCTATACCTATATCCCCGTGGAAAAAAGTTATGGTGCAAAAAACAAAATTTCTATCTTTCATGTTTTTTTCTTCCTTTTCTTTTAGATATATTTTTGTAAAAAAACATGTTTTTGACTTTAAGATATGATATTTCGATAGTAAATTTAACCTGGAATAATTTTCCTATAGACGTGTTTGCACTAAATGTGCATAGAACTCACCCTAATTCGCCCTGTGCCTAGGTACTAATTCACCGTTTTCTCAAAAACGCACCAATTTAAATTGTAGCACTCAGCGGTTTTTTCAAATATAGAGGTCCATTGACTATATGAAACAATAAATCCCTGTTAACGTTGTAGTTCCTTTCTAAAATACATAATCAACAGCCTAATACCTAATACATTATAAATACAAAAATGCCCGTCACAGTTCGGACGAGAATTTTAGTTATTAACAAATAAGGGTCAAAAATGGCAGTTTTTTCGTTTAAGTCGCTACAGGCAAAAATAGGTTAATTAGATAATATCTTATTTAGAGTATTCATCTTTTAGTAGTTGAGCAAAGGTTTAAAGTGGCAATTTTTGAATTTTGGTCCGATCATTTGTTGCTTCTGAAATTGCAAAATAAGACTAACATTTCGAAAATCATAAATTTGCTATAAATTTTGCGAAAATGAAATTTAGACTTTGATATTGCATGAAAAGTTGAGTCAAACAGTCCATATACACAAAACGGCAAAATTAAAGGAACACCTTAAAAATGGGACATGTTTGATGTCTCGAATTTCCTAAACCAGTTGTCCGATTTGAGTGATTCTTTTAGTATGTTATAGCCTTATTATTTAAGAATATCGGTGTAATAATATTGTTACTAGACAGGTAAATGTCATTTTATACCGGGTGTACCAATCATATACCAATCTGTGGAATCAATTTACTATTATTAAGTATGTACTCCCGTTAAAGAGGAGGCCGTTATACAAAAGTGTACAAATCCTTTTAAAGTTGTTAATAAATTATTCCTTTAAAAATATACTCAAATTGTATTTTCAGACATCTTATTTATTTTATAAAATAATTAAATTCACTATCAAATGTCATTTATATTTTATTAATACCTAATTTAAAATTTAGTTTGACATTGACGGATGTGTCAAACTCAAACGTAAATAACGCATGCTTTGCTGATATTAATACAAACACTCTCGCGTCACGATTTTTGAATGACGCCCAATACGATTTTATACCCGCCAAAATTCCATACGGAACGATAAGAAGTATTCACTTAAAAAAATTTCGCGTAGGTTAATTAGGGTCAAAATGAGCAACTTTTTTATTTAATTCACAGCTATTGCACTTCTATGTATTACACAGAGTGGGCCAAAGAAAACAGCCCATCTCGATATTTGGCAGTATTTATTAGATTTTAAGGAAATAAAGAAACAGGTCGATTTTTGATCTAAGAGGGACACATTTTTGCGGTACATACATTTGTCATTTGTCAACCCCCTCCCTTCCATTTCCCCCACCCCTTATTTTTAAATAGGGGATAGGGGTCGTGTGCTACCTCATTTGAAAGGTTATTCAATTCTCTATTCAGCAATATTAACATTGACATAATTATTTATACAGGGTGTCCAAGAGGAATTATTTTGAATTAAATTAATTGACACAAAAAGAAGAATGTATGCCATTTATTTAACTCAAAATAGATTCTACTACTGAGAGAAAACAGAGAAAAATGTTTATTTGACAAATAAATATTGTTTTTCGCTTAAATTCAATATTCAACCTGCCAAGAGGCAGATGGGTGGCAGCTTGAACATTGAAATTCAGTGATGTTTAAGATCGAAAAGCAATGTTTATTTATCAAAAAACATTTTTTTCTGTTTTGTGACAGCATTAGAATGTATTTTGAATTAAATAAATTACATAGGTACATTCTTCTTTTTGTGTCAATTAATTTAATTAAAATATTTTTTTTTGGAAACCCTGGATAAATAATTATGTTAATGTTTATATTACTGAATAGAGAATTGAATAACCTTTCAAATGAGCTAGCACACGACCCCTATTCCCTATTTAAAAATAAGGGGTGGGGGAAGTGGAAGGGAGGGGGTTGACAAATGTATGTACCGTAAAAATGTGTCCCCCTGAGATCAAAAATCGGCCTGTTTCGTCATTTCCTTAAAATCTAATAAATACTGCCAAATCTCGAGGTGGACTGTTTTCCCACTCTGTATAGGTATATTAAAGCTTAGGCTTAGGCCACTTTGCATCGCATAGCGTCATTTATTGGAACTGCATATAATTTTCTTGTACGCCCTTTTGGAAAAGTATAACAGCTCTAAAGCCGGCCACTCACGATACTGCGGCGTCGTTCAATTTTGTCGGAATTCGATTTATTGACAAAAATTTTGATCGTGTGTGACCGTGCATCCAACAAAATGGTTACAATTTTACCACAGAGAAACTGGTTTCTATGCTGCAGTACTGCAGAATTGATATCATCGAAGATTTTGTCGAACGACACCACAGTATCGTGAGTGGCCGGCTTAATAAACTTTATATTCAAAAATATTTAACAGTTTAAATTACTTGAGATTATTTATATTTTTCATATTTTGTCAATATTTAAATAATAAATTCCTTTCACATTCTTAATACATTTAAATAAAAACAAACATGTTTTTATAAATAATTATCTTACGATTATAAATAATATAAAAGCAATCTTTATTAAGCTGATAAGACAATGTCATGTGCTACGGATGTTTCAAAACATTATTTAATGGAATGCTATAATAAAAATGAATATTGTCACATATTTTTATTTTACTAAAGTAGGTTTGTTTATGATGTGTCTAAAATAATATGTGCAGATGCAATATTACAAAAGAAAAACTATTTCAAGGATACAAAATTTTTCTTTCAGTTCAGATACCTACTTAACAATATTTATTTAGGATATTTTTGCTGCTTACAACAATAGTAGAGAATTCGATGTTAGGTCGATCTACACCGACCTGTTTAATGGATAAAAACTTCTTGATAAAATAAAAAATGACTTTTATAAATTAAAATAAATAAATTTCGGCACGGGCAGCTATTATTTTAGATTTCTTTGATCATTTGAAACAAAATAGGTCTTTTGTAATTTGTTCATTGTTTTCGAGTTATAAGCAATTTAAAACAAAAAAAAAAACGAAAAATGATGATTTTCAAGGGTCAAAAATACAAGTAAAAAATATTATTTTTATAATCATCAAGTACCCAAATTCAAGTTCAAACCTTCTTCTATCAGGTCCCGATAAGAACTGTTTGCATGTTTTATTCTAAAATATATTTTTTTATTTGTTAATGAAGAAGTTTCCTTATGGGAAGACTTATCGGGCTGCATTAACAACTAAAAAACAATGTACACAAATGAAACAAGTCCAAAATACCAAAATACGGACAAAATATCCCCATGAATTTTCCCATAAGAAAATACCCCTTTTGTAAAAAACGGAGGGTCCAGAAATTAAAACTTAGCTTCTGCATTAGACGTTCTAAAGAGTTGTAGGACGAAGCTGAAATAATCACGAGGGCCAAGGTACATACTGATGAAAAATACCATTAAGGGTAGAGGGTTTTAGTACATAGTTAATAATATTTTTGTCCAAGTAAGCACAAAAAAGTTAATAAATATATGTAGTTTAAAATCCAAGTCAACTTTCTTCGACAATATTCATTTGTTCATTCCACTCATAGGTTAGGTTCTTAGGCCTTTTCCATCTGAGTGTCCCCTTCACCCCCAAAGGTATTTTGACCCTGTGTCCCCTTTACTTCCAAGGGCCTTTTTTACCCTGTGTCCCCTTTACCCCAAGAGTATTTTTGGCCCTATGTCCCCTTTACCCCAAGAGTCTTTTTGACCCTGTGTCCCCTTTACCCCAAGAGTCTTTTTGACCGTGTCCCCTTTACCCCAAGGGTTTTTGACTTAGAATTATTTGCGGGGATTTTTTGTCTGGAATTTTTTTTGGGTATTTTTTATCGGGAATTATGAATATTTTGCGGGGATTTTTTGTGGGATCTTTTGTCCAGGTATTATTTGTCCAAGAAGGTTTTGTGGGAATTTTTTGTCCGGCATTTTTTTGTCCTAGGCCTAGGTTCGATGCATCTTTTAGAAGTGCTCTTCTTGAAAGTTTTAAGTAATAATTATCGTTTTAATGGCGTTTGATACAACGCGATAATTTAAACTATATATTTTAAAATTACCTTATTACTTATTTATATTAGTTTCTTTCATCACTTCCTCTTATTTTTACCGTTTTTCGAAGAGGCTAACAGGATAAGTAAATTCCATTCTTTATTTTTTTACCTGGCTGTTGATTTCTATGAACCATTGTAATTCATGCCTTTGGTATGTCAAGAACGTGTTTAATCAGCCTGTATATTATTACTTTAAAAATAATAGTTTTCTGTTACTAATTCATAATGTAGTGAGTAATGTTGAATATGTTTTTATAACTAAACTATAAACTATATTATTATAATAAATTCTGTTATTGTTTTATTTTATACATGTTGATTCATTATTGATATCATGAACCGTGTGTATTAAAATATCATCTTCTCTTCAGAATTCCACTGCTTCTTATGTTGGATAGTAATGGATGTTGGATAGTAATGTGGATATTCTTTATTTACTGCTATGCTAAAAAGTCTGCATGTAGTAGTTGAGTTTACCCATTTTCGTAGGTTCTGCAGCCACATTATCCTTGTTTCTGGACATCTTGTTCCGTACATCTTGACGTGTATGTAATAGGAAGTACTTTAAATCGTTGTTCATTGCGGGTTGTTGTTGTTTATTTGGGTTTATATGACTGCGGACACTAAATCCATTCGCCAATTTTACTATTTTTTATTTTATTAGTCATTTTTTCGTATCTTATCCCAAAACTAATACTAATATTAATCTCTAATAAACAATTCTACTAATAAATAATTATTTTTGTATTTTTTTTATTTTTTTATTTTTTTTATTTTTTTATTTTTTTTTTCTAAATGATGTTCTCATCAATGAGTTCCACAGCAAAAACTGCAACATTCTTCTTTAGCCCTCTACTTAGTTCGAAAGCTTTTTACTATGGACTGTCTAAGTTCGTCATTCATTTTTATCTACATATTTTTTTGGGTTATAAGCCTAGATACTCCTGCTTCCGTCGTTTTATGGTTAGTTTACGTTTTACGAAATTGGAAAACCAAGTCGAAGGATAGGAAGATATGGAAGCTGATCCTAGAACTGCCAAGACTCACTTTGGGTTGTCGAGCCAATGATGATGATGGTAATTACATTTTATACTTAAGATCATTTTGTGATCTTTTCCATTCTTTCTAGAGCCTCTGCGTTATGGTAACTAGTAACTCATGTGTGTATATACCGCTATATCACAAACGCTTTGAGTTTTTCCATCGTATTTCATTCCCTTTTCTATTCCTGTACCTCTTGCCTTGTCTTGAAGGTGGATGTGTAGTTATTCATTGCGCATAGATATTCCAGTTTACGTCGTTTTACGGTTATCAGTATTTTGCCATCTTTCTTGTTCTTTGTAGAACTAATAATGTCTTTATAGCACTACCCAGGGAGCCAACGCTAAACGGCGCCCGCGTGCGACACATATTTTAGCGCCCTTTAAAAACCCTTTAAATCTACTATATCCACTTATGAAATAACTCTATAATTTTTTATTTTTTACTTGTAAGGCAGAGTTTAGACACTGCGATAAATCCGAGCAATTTATCGATATCAATCGAGTTGTTGCAATTTATCGTTGTGTGTAAACGGTACATCGCAGCGATTTATCGGAATTGGAGTTGGATTGGAGTTGGTATCGGATTGCAGCAATTTATTGTAACGACCGAGTTGTTTCAGTTTATAATCAATCGCGACAATATATCGCAGCGTCTAAACAGCTTCAAAATAATCAATAAATCGCTGCAATTTATCGTCACATGCCATGCCACATTGTTTGATTTGCTTGTCTAGATAATGTTTAGAAGAAATGCGTTCAATGTGCTTCCCCGTTTAGGATTTTGTCCTCTTCAGGGTTTGAGGTGAATGTATTGTGTTGGCAGCAAAGCAAACAGTCCGAAAACCACACCGGGGCAAGCGCCGTGTCCTGGTGTTCTTGGATCCTGGGTTATGCCAGACGGTGTTGTCCAGAAGGCCAGAAGTCAACAGAGAAGAAAGTTTGATGGATTGTTGTTGGTTCCATAGACATTTACGTGTACTGTCCGTGCTTTGCTTTCGACCAAGCTCCCTAGAAACCATTGTACAACGACAGGCGAACCTGCGTCCCTCGTCGGCGGTCAGGAGGTGGCTTTGAGCGCAGCGTGGACAGTGAGCGTTCGAGTGGAGAAAATAGTTGCGGCTATTTTCTTGGGACGAACAGGTATAATTGTGCAATGAAGTTGGGAAACCGCAAAAAACCAACTTCTCCCTGTTCGGGGTAAGGAAGAGGAAATGTTAGAGGTGGGTACGGAAGGCTAACGGGGTAGCCTCAAGGATGTTTTCGTACTCTATCGGGAGTTCGTCAATGCATGTTTGCATTAGAGCGGACGGTACGTGAATCTTTTTGCGTTTGGGCTTTCGGTAGAGTACGTGGCCGGAAGATGAACAGGAACATTTGAGAGATTCTTGTGTGTCGGAAGGGGGGCCGTTGATTACTTTGATTGTGAAGTTCCTGTTCAGAGAGTTTATTCTCTCGGTGATTTTGGGGATGTTCGAGATGTTATGGATTTCGTTTGAGGGATATCGCCAGTGCTCATAGTTACATCTACGCAAGACTCTGCGCTCCGTCCTCAACAACCTCTCTTGTTTTTGTCTTGAGCAAAGAGAGTAGATACATGATTTGTACTCCATGACGGGTCGAATAAAGGTCTTGTAAGTGTGAATGAGAGTCTTCTTGTGTGTCTTGCCAATTTTTCCCGAGAGAGCGTTGAGAAGTCTGGCCCTGTTCCTTACCCTATCTAAAGTTGCCTTTAGATCTGCGTCCCAGTTGAGAGTCCTGGTAAACAGTACTCCCAAATAGTTCACAGTCGGGCTAACAACAAGCCTTTCTCCCAACAAACTCAGAGGATATTGGTCGTCTTCATTGCGAATGATTCTATTTGACACAGTAGGGGCGCGAAACACAATTGTTGTTGTTTTGTTCGCGTTGAGCGTGACTCTCCACTTACAACACCATTCGCCGACACCGTCCAACAGAGCCTGTGCTCTTCTGAAGAGGAGTCTTGGGTTGTATCGAGAGGTAGTTGAGAGCAGAGTCGTGTCGTCTGCATAGAGAAACAGCCGAGTACCTGGGATATTTTGGTTAGTGATGTCGCTGTTGTAGATGATGTACAACAGCGGCGCTAGGACTGAACCCTGGGGAACTCCAGCTTGTGGAGTGAAGGGGGTGGACTTTTGATCGCATATTTTCACTCTGACAGTACGGTTGTGGAGGTAGGAGTGTACAATTTTGGTAAATTGCAATGGAAGCCCGATGTCCAGAAGTTTCCGAACAAGCCCGTCGTGCCAGACCTGGTCGAAAGCCTTCTGCACATCCAGAAATGTGGCTATGGCGATAGAACCATCGTTGATGGTTTGAGTGACTTTGGTAGTGAAATCTATTAATGCATGTTTGGTAGATTTACCTGACTGGAATCCATATTGGAATTTTGGTATGATATTGTGGTTTTCGAGAAAGTTATTGAGCCTCTCCTTTAGGATTAGCTCAAGAACTTTACCCAGAGTATTGATTAATGAAATTGGTCTGTAGGATTCCACGTCGGTTGGGGGTTTGCCTTTTTTCAAAAGCATGATGGTGTTGGCCACTTTCCAAGGAGTAGGAAAATGGCTGTTTTTGAGACATGCATTGAATATTTTAGTTAGAAGAGGGATGATACTCTCTGGAAGTTTTTTGAGGCACCTTCGGTTGATGCCATCAGGTCCGGGAGCGCTGTTTTTGCCGATTTGGCAAAAGCTCTCCGTTTCCCTGTCTGTGAGGGGGTCCATGATAGGATCATAGACTGGAATGTGGTGGTTGAGAGTAACATTTACAATGTATTCTGTGTTGAATTTAAATATGCGATCAAAGTTCGGGTTATCTGGCGTTTGAAAATTGTTTTGAAGCGAATTTTTGAATGCTTCGGCTTTCCCTTCTGGGGAATTGACTATGTGATTGTTGACCAACAGATGAGATGGTTGAGATAATTTTTGTTTTGTTAGGACTTTGAATTTTTGCCAGAATTTACCTCCGTCTCTGTAGTCCAGTTTTGAGGTAGTCTCTTCCCACCGGCGAGCCGTTAGGACAGATATCTCCCTCTTTATCCTGTCACACTTTATCGTCACAATAAATTGCTGCGATTTATCGCGGCGTCTAAACGCCACTTAATAAAACAACAGACATTGCAAGAATTTTATTTTTATTGTACTTGACTGATTTGCTGATGACAAAAAAGATTCGATACCTTAAATCTAAATTGAATTAAATGAGTGTTTTTCTAGATTTTACTGAAGCAAATTCTTTTGTATCTTCAAAGTCAATTTTATGAACGAGCTCTTGCTATATATAATATAGCTAATATTGCCAAACCAGATAATCTTTCGTCTCTACCATAGTAGACCATAAATAATTTTTAATTAACTTTAATTTTGAAAATGATCTATCATTAGAAGCAACAGACACAAAGTGAGGAGAATTTTTAATGAAATAATGATATTTGATAAAGATGAAGTTTAAGATTTTCAAATATATTGAAGATTATTAAGACGATTTGATGACTCAGGCAATGAAAATAATTTTAAAGCTTTTATATCATTAAATAAATCAGTTGCATTAATATCGGACCCCGTATTTATTGGATCAGTTAGGTTTTGTTGAAGAGCAAGAAAGTTTTTCAAAATATCATCGTCACTTAATGTAAAAATATCACTAAAAAACCAAAAACATTATCATAATCATAACTATGCATCATATAAAATCTACTATTTAACGAACTTGGTACTTGATCAATATTATTCTAATACTGTCTATTTTCTATATTAAAGGTATTATTTATCTACTATACCTATAAGATTCTCACAAATTTTAATTACATATTATATGAAATTTGAATGGCTTTATAGCTTCTATCCTTTTGGATCATCTTGTATCACTTAGGGGTTTTAAATTTAACTCAGGAACATGGAGCTCTATTGTGTAAGAAGAGAAAAATACGTAAGGTTCTTGTACAATATTTAAAAAGCTTACTATTTCATTTGACACTTTAGCAGCATCATTCACTACTAAATTTAATCTATGTGCAGCGCGTGCACCCCCTTATTATACACGCACATTGGCGCCGTTGTCATACCCTTGACCTCTCATGTCTTTTATATTTAAATTTAATTTTTTAATAGTTCAATTACAAAATTAAATAGTCCTTCCCCTGTAGTGTTAAATATTAGGTGAAAAGCTAAAAATCTCTGCTGTATTTGAACCTTTTCTGGAATATCGCAAATACTACATAACGCAAAATTAGGCTAATATGCTTTGTATGACTTGAATCTGAAGTACAGTCCATAATTATTATTGAATAATATTTGGAACTATGCACCATTCCCAAATATTAGTTTTTATTTTAGGAAAACATTAATTGTATCATTTACGGATACTGCAAAACAGGTATTCGGATATATTGTGTTAAAAATACAATAATAATAGTATTGTATTAAAAATACAATAATAATAGTAATTATTAACACCAGATATAAAATAAGATTTTAATTATGTATTTTTTCAGTAATAACATAATATTTGATTTTTGAGATTTCTGTAGATGTTCATGAAAAAATTAAAATTAAAATTGTATAAAAAAATGATTATTTGACTTAAAATAAATATTTTTTATTTTCCAAACCTTCGGTTTGACGCCCTTTTGGGGAAGCGCCCGCGTGCGTCGCACGCGTTGCACGCCCAGTTACGGGGGCCCTGGCACTACCTCTCGAACGCTCGAGTTGTTAATCCGGTCAACTTAGACATCAAAATGCTTGGCAAATAACAAAAATTGCCGTAGAGCCAAATTTTGGTGGAGAGCTAGGGTATACCATAACAAATAAAGTTTAAAAAGTCCCCATCGATCCCATGTGTGCGTCAAAAGTTATTCGGGGTCAAAGGTCAAAATTTGAGATTTTTTGGATTTTTTTCGAAAACGGTAAGTTTTATCAAAAAAAAACTTAAACCAAAGTTGTAGATCTTAAAATTCTCTACAAAAATAGTCCTAACTATTTTTTTCCTAAGAGTTGCCATTCCTGAGATATCGCGATTCAAAGAGTCACATTATACATGATATGCATATGCACACCTGTGAGGTAGTGTACTCGGCGCGTTTTTTACCGTGGTTTCCCCTGTAGGCCTGCTCCACTAACTGTTTTGACAATTTTAGGATAATTTAAGGAAACAATACCGGTCAAGTTCTAGATATTACCTTATTATTGATATTGATTATTGATATTGCTATTGATTATTAGGTTAACTGTTGTTTTGATTTCTTTAGATATTTTAATCAGATTCATATTCTTGAAAGTCTACTTCAACAGTCAAGTCTTCTTCGATTTCATCTTCTTCCTCTTCCTCTTGCTGGATGTTCAAAAATTGTTCAAATGTGACTGAGTCATTGGTCTCTTCATTAAATCACAGGAGTCTTCCTCTGTTGTACTAAACTGAACATTTGAGCAAGACTGACCTTGGCAGTTGGTACACACTGGAGAACACAGCAACCCCACTTTTTTACATCCACATTTGGCACTACAACCTTTTTTGCAATTGCAAAAAATAGTGTTAAGGAGTTTTTCTGGAGCAGGTGGGAGTAAGGTTTTAATCGGTTCCAGAGTATTATATATTAATTTCCAACCCCAGTCTTCTGGATTCAGTTCATTGCCTAGCCATGTTTGAACTTGATAATATACTCGATACAAATGTTGAAAAGCAGATGCTGATGTTGGAGGAAGACATGATAGTTGTACTTGTTTCTTGTTTTGCGTATTTTTTACAAAAGTTAAGTATCGGTATTTATCAAGACAAATAATGCTTTTTGGAGCTCCATAAACCGCAAGAAGAAAGCGAATTCCTTCCGTAATTATTGTTTGCGGTGTAAAATCAAGTTTTGTAAAAACTTTATAGCAGTCAGTCAAATCTTTTTTTTTTCGAATAATTTAAGTACTGACGTTTTGCCCCTTCTGTACATTGCGGACGTAGTGTCGCAGCCGGTTATCGCATGTAAAAATAAAATGTACTTTTGGCATTTGGGATAAGCCGATAAACTATTCGAAGAATATATCTCTGTTCGCTGTTGAGCCCTTCCAGGTTTCAGAAAATAAATAACTTTATCTACTGGAGTCCTTGCAGTAATCAGTACCAACAAATCAACACCTTCACCAACTACAATTTTTGTGTTTGTTGGCTTAAATTTTTCAATTGCTGTCTCAATTATAAGGACATCTGCGTCATTTTTAGCTTGTTTCACTTCATTATTCGCAGCTGTTAATTTGTCAGTTAACATTTCAGCTTTCTTTCAGCTTTCTTCTTGCGGTTTATGGAGCTCCAAAAAAAATTATTTGTCTTGATAAATACCGATACTTAACTTTTGTAAATAATACGCGAAACAAGAAACAAGTACAACTATCATGTCTTCCTCCAACATCAGCATCTGCTTTTCAACATTTGTATCGAGTATATTATCAAGTTCAAACATGGCTAGGCACTGACCTGAATCCAGAAGACTGGGGTTGGAAATTAATAGATAATACTCTGGAACCGATTGAAACCTTACTCCCACCTGCTCCAGAAAAACTCCTTAACACTATTTTTTGCAATTGCAAAAAAGGTTGTAGTGTCAAATGTGGATGTAAAAAAGTCGGGTTGCTGTGTTCTCTAGTGTGTACCAACTGCCAAGGTCAGTCTTGCTCAAATGTCCAGTTTAGTACAACAGAGGAAGACTCCTGTGATTTTAATGAAGAGACCAATGACTAAGTCACATTTGAACAATTTTTGAACATCCAGCAAGAGGAAGAGGAAGAAGATGAAATCGAAGAAGACTTGATTGTTGAAGTAGACTTTCAAGAATATGAATCTGATTAAAATATCTAAAGAAATCAAAACAATAGTTAACCTAATAATCAATAGCAATATCAATAATCAATATCAATAATAAGGTAATATCTAGAACTTGACCGGTATTGTTTCCTTAAATTATCCTAAAATTGTCAAAACAGTTAGTGGAGTAGGCCTACAGGGGAAACCACGGTAAAAAAAACGCGCCGAGTACACTACCTCACAGGTGGTGTGGAAACGTGTGCATATCATGTATAATGTGACTCTTTGAATCGCGATATCTCAGGAATGGCAACTCTTAGGAAAAAAATAGTAAGGACTATTTTTGTAGAGAATTTTAAGATCTACAACTTTGGTTTAAGGTTTTTTTTGATAAAACTTACCGTTTTCGAAAAAAATCCAAAAAATCTCAAATTTTGACCTTTGACCCCGAATAACTTTTGACGCACACATGGGATCGATGGGGACTTTTTAAACTTTATTTGTTATGGTATACCCTAGCTCTCCACCAAAATTTGGCTCTCCGGTAATTTTTGTTATTTGAAATGTCTATATAGACCGGGTTATGTTTTCTAGATGTCTCGTTTAAAGTCGATGATTTTATTGCATATAGAGGACAAAGTACCTCAACATTTTCTTATCTCAACGATTAAAAGGTGAAATTCAAATTTGTTTTCTGTAATTTTTTTTCATTCATTACAGATGAAGTTATCTAATTACATGTCGATTATTATAAAATAAAGGTGTAACTACATAAATTTTATACACATATATTATCTTATATCTCATTAAATTAATCATTACAATTATTTACTAATTGCAGTTACTTATATCATTAGTTTTATCATTTATCATTAAACACAAACAATGATTTGATGGTTTATTAGCTATTAGAGTATTATAAACTGGTAGAATTTAAGTCAACCAATTGAAAATTATTACCAAAAACATTTGAAATGCGTAGAAAATACGATGACTGTTTAAATAGTGGGAAAAACTGCATTTTATGTGGGAGATACTGCAAACCACTAAAAGATAAAGATAGATAAAGATAAAAATCTGTTAAGATAAACGAACATTAATCATACATCAAAAACAGAGACTCCGATAGATCCTAGATATGCAAATATGCCTGGGACAATGAGCACACAGTACAATGGAAAAATGTATTAATAGTCATGAAAGAAACAGGCAGCAAAAAGAGAAAGTCGAAGAAGCAGCCCTTATCTTACTTAACCCTTAAGTACCAACACCCCGTCTCTCAGACGGCATCGCTTGTCGAAAGTGGGATATTTCCCTTCCTAGAAAATTTTGAAGGTCACCCGTTTATGACTTTTCAAGTTGGGTTGTTCTTTGGTAGTATTGAATTCGGCAATTTGCGGCAGGTTGTTATTCGAAAGATATTTAGGCTCAAAATGTGATTTCCGACTAATATAGACGGGGTGTTAGTGTTTGTGCCCAGTTTGTCATTACACATAATGTGCCCCAGTTCGTCAAAAAACATCAAATAAGGGAATAAATACCCCGAGGAAACTCTTTTAAAATGGTTTGATGGGGTAGAAGACAACATAAGCGAAGTGGAATCAATTTGTGATGAAAATGTTGCCACTGACTACCATTGCTACACTGTATGTACTAACTATAGTACCTGTCAGTTTTTTTTTGTTTTAACATTTTTTAAAAACCTTTTTATTTTCATTTTTCTTACTCTTTGTTTAACTCGATTATAAATTTTTATTATGATTCTTTAATTTGTTTAATTTTTATCACAGTTTTTTTCAGGAGTAAAAAGGTACACAAAGAATCCTTCCATTCTTGTTATAATGTTTTTTATTTTAATAAATACAGAAAAACTAGAATAATTACTGTGTTTTTTAGATAATCAATACTTTCAGTGAGTCATCGAGATATTTTTTTGCATTAAAATATTTAACAAAAACAAGAATTACCACTAAAATGTTAAACCCGTCTGTAAGGCGGTTAGTTTTACGTCAGTTTTAGTGTTTACGTCATTGATTTAAGATGTTAGTACTTAAGGGTTAATGAAGAAAAATGTTAAGCAAACCTATCAGCAGAATCTACTAGGTTCTGGTTATCAATAGTAATAGAAGAAATCAGCAACAAGAACATACCGACATTAATCGATACATAGAAGGTCAGACATATTATCGCCGGTCCGGAATACGAATGACGTAACTGAAAATTTCGTCAATTCCTGTTTATTGCGTAATTAGCCACCACAGGGTAGTTGCGTCGTTATTGAAATACGCATCATTGGATACCTTGTTTCAGATGAAGAATGACGCAACTGTAAATAGGGTTAAAAATGGGGTGACTAAAATAAGATAATGAAATTCGGACCAATAGGGATGAAAATAAGAGCCATCGCTGTAAGAATAAACGGCATAATAAATATTTAAAAATAGTTTTTTTTGTACAGAAAAAATTTCAGATCAATAATGACGTAACTGTAGATAAGGTTGAAAATGGGGGGATTAAATTAAGATAATGAAATTCGAACCAATGGGGATGAAACTATTTTAAATATTTAAAAAATTTTAGATGAAGAATGACGCAACTGCAAAATAGTTGAAATGGGGGGGATTAAATTAAGATAATGAAATTCGAACCATTAAGGATAAAAATAAAAGCCATCATTGTAACAATAAACGCCATACCGATGCTCCTGGACGATTACACCTCATTTAATCCCTTTTTAAGATATTTAAAAATCGTTTTCTTGCTCTCTTGAAAAATTTGGATTTTTGCAGTTACGTCATTCTTTTTCCGGACCGGCGTTATCTAGATTTCGATGCACCAGTTCCGAAGTGTAACAAATCAAAAGTCATTATTTACGAGGAAACAGAATTACAACTCGAATTGCTACACTTTGGAACTAAAATAATAATTACCGTTTTATGACAAAATATATTATAAACATATATTTTTGGACAGGACAGGACTCAGAAAATCGTGGTTGAACTTCTATCTAATATCTCTCGGTCTAAAGAACCAATAAAGGATTTTTTTACTCAATAAAGTAGGTACCGGTATGTGTTTTGGCTTTTTGTGCTATGCATTATAATAAATTCTTCTGTATTTTATAAGCCCTCTATAAAAAAGTCCTACTATATCCATTCTTTTTAGATAAGCGAAATATTTTATCGATATCTTACTGCATTCTAAAATAAATATACCATCATAAAAAATGCCTTCACTTCCTTGTTTTTTGTTGGAAGTGTTAGATTCTTCTACTATCAGAGAAACTAAAAACTCTCTCAAATGAAGCCAAACGTTATGTGATCGCGATTGCCTTATCTGTGACCTGAATTCCGATCGTGTATGAAATATTAAAAACTGTTTAATATTTTAATGTTTTCAGTATATTTACATTATTTTTGAGATAATCTGTAATCTATGCAAAACTTGCTAAAGAATTTATTGTTAAATTGCTTTTCCATGAATTTAAGATTGTCTAAAAAAATTATCTTTTGTATTCTAGAAAGGCCAAAAATTTTTGGAATTCTAGGAGAACATATTGGGTTATATACCAAGTTATATATTCAATGGACTGAATACCAAGTCCAGTAAAAGAGTGAGCAAATTTAAATACCTGGGAACGTGGCTTTTTGAAGACTGGGTATCGGACAGGGAAGTAAAATGCTCTCGACAAGCTTTTGTAAAATTCAGGAGACTAAGGTTTACTAAGGGCCGGTTTTTCAGTGTTGGGTTAACCTATTTATTTTTCGGTCACCGAAATATTTATGGTTAATTAGTTTTTCAGTACTAGGTTAGAGATTAAACCCGTTTAATTTAACCAATATTTTAACCGATACCAGTTAGATGGTTTAACTCCGAATTTTGTGGTTACGCTTGCGAATGTGCAGAGTGAATGCATCAGATAGAATGTTTGAAGAGAATAGTTAGGTTATGTTATTTTGTTTTTATCGCGGGAAGTATTCTTCCTCATTATTATAAGGAAATTATATATTATTATCGAAATTATAAATTATTATCGTTATTATAATAGGAAGGAATTATAAGGAAATATATTTATAGGAAACTGTAACAGGTACCAATGTTTACACATACTGTAACAGGACTTAATGCATGATTCCTAGTAATATTTTTAAAAGATAATTATCAATTTGTCTATACAGCAAAATAATTATTTACGAAACAGTTGGACTTCTTATTTCCTGGCTAATAAGTTCCAATAGGGCTTTTCATTCACAGTCATTTGTTTCGAGCTTCTGTCATGTGTCATATAATATTAATATATCTACGTCATACGTTATTGGTATCTACAAATGATACAAACCAAAGACGTATGACGTAGCTATATTAATATTATGTGACACATGACAGAAGCTCGAAACAAATGACAATCGATGAAAAGCCCTATAGCGATATCACTCGCCAAAAAATGTCTAAATCGTCCCAGTAATTGTAATGGTCTCTTTTGTTATGAAACCGAGGTAGATGTTATGAACAATGAACTAAATAAAGACTCCGAACTTGATATTGCATTAAACATTTTTTTTTTAATTTGGTTATGAAATTGTTTTTATTTATTTTTCTGTCAAATTGATCATTATTTCTCGAATTGCACATGCGCAAGCACAATAACTGCAGCCAACAGAAGAAAAAAAAGTTGTTAGCTAACCAAGATTTTGTTAACTTGGTTTAAAGCACTGAAAAACGCTGGGAGGGTTAAAATCTTGGTTAAAATTTAAACTAGGTTAGCTAACCAAAATTTTCACCTCTCACTGAAAAACCGGGCCTAAGTGCTACATATGGTCGGTCGATTGGTGCTGCTATATGGCGTAGAGGGCTGAGCACTTAAAACGAGGGATATAAACAGATTAGAAGCCTTCGAAATGTGGCTTTATCGCCGTAGCCTAAAGATACCATGGACGGCGAAAGTCACAAATGTAGATGTCCTTAAAAGAATCGACCAAGAACGCCAACTTTTCGAAACCAACAAGAAAAGGAAAACGGCGTATCTGTGCCACATCATGCGAAACGAAAAATACCAGTTCCTTCAACTTATAATCGAGGGTAAAATTGAGGGCAAGAGAGGAATACAGGAATAGGACGCACGAAAATGTCCTGGCTCCGAAACATAAGACAATGGACAGGGATTAACGATATACAATCTCTGATACACATTGCAAGAAACAGAGAGTTAATGGAAAATGTGATCGCTAACATTCATTAGTGGATTTGCATCTGGAGAAGAAGATTTTGGGTTACGGCGAATTAATGTGGCAATTGCGGTAGACGGTGGAAAACAGAATGTAATGGTATATGTATGTAGAAAGATATTTTTCTATACATCAATCTCAAACTAAACCTAAAGTATATGATTTCATGCTGTACATGACTTTATAGGCGGTGGTCACGAATAGACGCCGTAGGCTGCGTACACCATCACGCAGTAGGTCGCGTCTGTGTGCTTTATACCAGAAATAATGTATGTGGTATCTGTTGTACGTCGAACGCTGCGTCAAACTGATCCAGACGTTGGACGCAGCGTCTTTAGCTATTTTCGAGCATTGTTGCGTACGGCTGATTTGCGTTTTAACATGGCGAAAAGAGTGAATTAGTTCATTAAAGACGAGTTGTTAATTGAGTTGGTCAAAAGTAGCAGTTCCATATATGATGCCAGCGATAAAAATTATAAAAACAATATTGAAAAACACAAACGTTGGGCAAAAATAAGTGAAATCAATGAATGAAGTTTTTAAAAATACTATATTTTTATCAATTAACTAAATAATAATAATACATAAATTTCTTTGGCATTTTAACTCAAAATAAATTGAAAGATCGCACTCGACTGATAACAACACAAATCGAATGTTTTGTATGTAACAACACAAATCGACAAAAGCTGTAAACAACGTCTGGCATGATGCTGTATGGAACCTACGGCATTTATTGGAGACGACAGCCTGACGCTGGACGCGACCTACGGCGTTTATTGATAATCAATCATGCCTATGTTTTGTATTGACTATGTGAAGTTGCCGGTGACCAACAAACGCTGTATGCAACGTCTGGCTTGACGCTGTACGCAACCTACAGCATTTATTGGAGATCACAGCCTTTAGATGAATAGACGTTTTATCAAATAAAGAAAATATTGAAGGCTGCAGACGAGTTGTCAAAAGTAAAAATGGCACAGAATATGCGCGATTGCTAACTTACTGTTGATTTTTTATAGTTTTTTGGTTCTTTATTTATATAGTCCAGGAACCGAAACTTTTCACCTCGCAATTTTTACAGAATGGATCGATTTGCTTGAAAATTTGAGAATAAGTAGTGGATACTCCAAGGATCAAAATCTATATGATGCCGAAAGGCGCTTTTACCATGGGGGTGGTTGCCACCCCATCTCGGGGGTGGCAATTTTTTATTATATTTTGACTGCAAAAGTTGACAAAAACATTCATTCCTCTGCAAAAAATGTTCCATACATTTTTTTGATAAAATTAATAGTTTCGATTTATTCGCTATCGAAAGTGTTAGTTTTATATCAAAAAAATCAATGTTCTTCGATGGTATACTTACTCATTTACGATTCACTTAATTTTTGCCGTAAAAAACATTTTTTCAAACCAAGTTCTTGGGAATTAAATAACCTACAATTTCATATTTAAACATTTTTTCGTATCTCTGATGCTAATCTTTCTATTCTGAAGAGAATGGGATTTTTTACCAAATTACAAAAATTCGAGATTCGCTTTAAACTCCAGATTTTTAAAAGCTCATCATTCTAAGCCAGTCAAACTTCTAGAATCTATTAATAATACATAAATAAAGAAGAATGAATAAGGCCAATAACTAATAACACCGCTAACTTACATTATGATGCTTCCAATTGGATTTCTCCTTTTTTTTTTCAAAAAAATATATTGATTTTTCAAACGTAACTTTTTTATTTTATATCTTAGAAAGTTTGGTAAAAAAAATTTGGAGGTTTTTACAAGATCTATAAGCCTATTAATATTAGATCTTTTTAAAATCATCAGTCGCAAAAAGAGGTGACTTTGAAAGGGTTGGTAAAAGTGGTTTTTGCATGTTATTACAAGTTCTAATTGTCAATAGCTTACTCAATTTTTGCCGTAGAAAAATTTTTTGCAAACTAGGTTCTTGGGAATTAAATAAGCTAAAGTTTCATATTTAAACATTTTTTCGTATCTCTGATGCTAATCTTTCTATTCTGAAGAAAAAGCCATTTTTTTCCAAACTAAGTACAAAAATTCGTTATTCGCTTTTAGCTGAATTTTTTTAAAAACTAATCATTCTAAGCCGGTCAAACTTCTAGAACCTATTAATAATACATAAATAAAGAAGACCAAATAAGGTCAATGACTAATTTTAATTAGGGTGGTGATTAGGAGGTTGCTTCTGATCACTTTTTCGTTGAAAAAATAGGGACTAGCATTCTTTTCATTATAAGTCACTTAATTTTTTAGCTAGGGGCTATTTTTTTTATTTCTGGAGATAGATATTTTTAAATATTTTAAATTAGTTTGAACAAGTTATCCTTGAAAAATGCATAGTTTTTCCGTCTTTTGACTTTGAAACTGCAATATTTAGCATTTGACGAAGAAGAGCTAACATAAGTACCTATAGCTCGATTACTATTTGTCTTTAAGAAAATAAATAAAAAACGGTTTTGTTAATTTTTTTAAAAGGTACATTTTTGTTAAGTAAAGTTGTGTTGATAAAACGAAACTTTTGGAGTTATTAGCAGAAAACTTATTAAAAACATTGATAACACTTTCGATAACGAATAAATCGAAAACTATTAATTTTATCAAAAAAATGTATAGAACGTTTTTTGCTTAGAATTAATGTTTTTACCAACTTTTGCGGTCAAAATATAATAAAAAATTTCTACCCCCGTGATGGGGTGGTAACCACCCCCATGGTGAAAGCGCCTTTCGGCATCATATAGATTTTGATCTTTGGACTATCCACTACTTATTCTCAAATTTTAAAACAAATCGATCCATTCTGTAAAAATTGCGAGGTTTTGTCCTATTTTAAGCTTCATTACTTGGACCAATAAAAGTTCTTTGCGATTTCGACTATATTTAGCCATATTCCGGCCTCGTATAAATTCTGTAATACCTAATAGTTAATATGTACATATTTTGACGGGACTATTTTTGAATGTATCGCAAAAAATTTGAAAATTTTTTAGGTGACTAATATAAGATGAAAAACAGCCACATCTGTAACTTCTACAAATAAAAAAAGAGTTATGAGTGTCAATAATTCCTTAAGGTACAATTGCTCCAATCGATGCGACATGGGCTCCCCTAATATAAACCGCCATCGATTGGAGCACCGAAGCGGAGCGCGCACTGTTGCACGGTCCGGGAACGCCAAGCCAACGTATCCACTATGTGGAGCAGGAGCGCGGAGCGCCAACATAGTGTATACGTGCCTTTAGACGCGACATTTTGCATATTTCCGATCTTCGTCCAGACAAAATAGAACATTTCCAATAGACAGTTTGGCGTCTTCCTATCACCTTAGTACAATTTATACATTTTATTTACGTTTGATGCCAAAAAGTTATTTTTAGTCGTGTAAGTCTGTTCTATGTGTTACAGAAATTCGATAAATGCTTTATTTCTGTCAGGAAAGTATGAATAACTTTGATATCGGCTTACATTTTATAAAGGATAGTCTAAAAAGCGTTTATAAACTGACTGTTTTAGTTTCTTTTCTGGGAAAAAATTTACGACCTATTCGCGAATTATAGGGTTATAATGTGTATGTTTTACATCTATTTTGGCGTGCATAATATTCTCCAGTTTATGTTTTATTTATCTAAAATATTCCACTTTTTAAATAACAAACATTTAATAATAATAGGTTTATTTCATTTATCACTATTGATTCTATACAATACAGATTGTTTGGTTTTAAATTACATATACACCCTATGGCAACACTACTTCCCCACTTCCCACAATGAACCTGATTCTCGCCGATTCTTAATATACTTCTTAATATACTACGAATTTTAATACTTGCTACTTTCCAAAAATCTTTATTAAAACAATAAAAAAAAATTTAAAAAAATAGTCCATTCTTTAACGGTAAAATATTGCAAAACCTCTAAATTTTAAATAACCGCTTGGATTGACATGAAATTTGGCATACACATAGCTAACAAGTTAAAGAAAAAAAGTGATATTGTGCCGATATGTGCTTTTGCCCTGGGGGTGGTTTTCACCCCCTCTTGGGGGTGAAAAAATATTCGTCCAAATAAAGTCAGGAAATGGATAAACTGGCTAATTTTAAGTAACTTTTGTTCTATAGAGTTTTTTCACTAAGTCAATACTTTTCGAGTTATTTGGAAGTGAATATGTTCATTTTTTCAACAAAATAACCACGCTTTTAGACGGTATTTCGCAAATAACTCAAATAGTAAGTATTTTGTCGAAAAAACATTCTCAGCAAAAATATAGCTTGTAAGAAATTAAAAAAAATGGTGTATATATCACGTCTCTACACCCAGTAGAAGCAGAGTTATAGCTAATAAAAAATAGGTTCATATTCGTCAAATTCCAAATGGAATACTTTAACGTGAAATAACCAAAAGTGAAGCACATTTCGGGGAAAACTCATTACAACTTATTTAAAGTGTTTAAAAAAAGCTTCATTTTTTTTATAAAAAAATTTTTAGCATCAAAATTAAACAAGTTACGCTCAAAATAAAGTTAGTCCCTTTTGGTTTTGGTAAAAAAATCGAGTAAATAACCCCCTAATTAGTATCTTAAATAAACTTAATCGTTACGACTTCACAAGTTTCTTGACTCATGTATATATTGTATATATGATCTGTAAGTTTCATCGGTTCAAAGTCCTTATTATTGAAAGGGCTGTAGCTAAGAGGGGTTGAACGAGTCACTGATCACGAATGTATGCAAATTTAGAAACACCAAATCTTAATCAATTTTTGTCTAACAGAAAAACAAAAAAATACATGATATTCAGAAAAGCAAATCTGACTTTTTTTGTTTTTTGAGATTTTTGGTATCTCTTAAAATTTGTACGTTATTTTGAAAAAAAAATATTTTTCAAAATTCAAATTTTAAAAAATTTTACTTTGAAACCAAATTTTTTCAAAAATAAGCACTTTGAATTGATGAAACTTACAGATCATATAAACACAACATAAGTAAAATAATTTGTGGAGCGGTAACGATTAATTTAATTTAGGTTGCTAATTAGGGGGTGGTCTTCCCGATTTTTTTTTGCAAAAACAAAAGGGACCAACTTTATTTTGAGCGTAACTTGCTTAAATTTAATGCTAGAAACTTTTTGTAAAAACAGAAATAAAGATCTTTTTAAACACTTTAAAAAATATATAATATATTTTCCCCAAAAAGTTCATAATTTTTTGGATATTTCACGTCGAAATATTCTATTTGAAATTTGGTGAATATGAATCTATTTTTCATTGACTATAACTCTGGTTCTACGAGATACAGAGATCTAACGCGTACACCATTTTTTTACTTTTTTATGGGCTATATTTTTGCTAAGAACGTTTTTTTCGACACAATACTTACTTTTTGAGTTATTTGCGAAAAACCGTCTAAAAATGCGGTTATTTTGTTGAAAAATGAACATATTCACTTGCAAAAAACTCGAAAAGTGTTGACTTGGCGAAAAAGCTCTATAGAACAAAAGTTACTTAAAATTAGTCAGTTTACCCATTTCTGGACTTATTTTGGACATATATTTTTTCACCCCCAAGAGGGGGTGAAAGTCACCCCCAGGGCAAAAGCACACATCGGCACAATATCACTTTTTTTCTTTGACATATAAGTTATATGTTTGCCAAATTTCAAGTCAATCCAAGCGGTTCTTTAAAATTTAGAGCAAAAACCGTGAAAGAATCGACTAAAAAGAATAAAACACACACACACACATTGCAAAATGCCACAAAGAAATGATTTCTGAACATTAATAATTGTTGGCAAAAATTTTAACTAAATACGTATTTTCTGAAGAAAAAAATTATAAATATATCTTTATAATCATAAAATGTATAAAAAAAAAAATAAAAATCTGCATTGGGGATCGAACCCGTGGATATTAGGGCGGTTAGATTTAAAACCAAAGCATTTTAGCTTTTAGCTACTTCGACACAAACGTCATGTGGGAAGATAGACCAACTAAACTTTTTAAATTTTTGAGAATTCTGAATATGTATAATCAAATTAGTTTGATTTTTGTGGAATTAAAATGTTAAAATACAACAAAACACACAGTAAGAAAACAATACAGTCGGAAAAATGCTTTGAACGATCACATCAATCACTTATTTTGTATTTGCTATCTTTTTCTATAACAAACGTTTGTTATTTATAGAAAAAGACAGCAAATACAAAATAAGTGATTGATGTGATCGTTCATGGGTATTCTTTCATTTTTACGACTGTATATTAGATGAAGAGTAATATAAATTTTGTTGGTAGGTAATCAAATTATGTAAATCAAATCATGACATACTTACTAGGATGGTACATTTTACATTTTCCAAATAGGTAATTTGTAATTTTTATAATTTTTGAAGATATTCTTCTTTAGCGGCGAATCGATTGAGGGTAAAATTTGATTGATCCGCGCGCATGCGCACACCGACAGTATGGTATTAGTTGTTCTACGGGCTCTGATTGGGTGTTGAATTGAAATTTTGAAATGATCTGTCAATAATTGTTCAATATGGAGGTTATCGGTAAACAAAAATATTGTATAATATTAGTTTTTATTGATGTGTGGACAGAAATAAAATCAAATTTATAATTATAGTGACTTTTTAAATAGTTTTGAAAAGCCGCAGATACGTAATTCTAAATGTTTCAGTTGGAAATACCTAATAGTTTCAATACCTATCTATTTGGAAAATGTAAACAAAACAATGTAGTTACCTATTAGTAGGCAATGCTTTAATTTACATAATCTGATTACGAACAAACTTTCTACAAATCTTTATCTCATATATCGTTTTCTTACTCTATATTTTGTTGTATTTTATTTCGACAAAAATCAAACTAATAATTTTATTAAATTCATATAAATTTATGGTGTAAACGTTTAGTTTGTGTATATTCCCACATGACGTATACGAGAGTTTGGTGCGGTTTGAAATGGCGTCAACTTTCGTACGGCGCGGTAGACGTGAAGTGGGTTCAAGCCCCAAGCAAGTTATTATTTTTTTATTTTTTTTATAGATTTTATGATTGTAAGTATATTATATAATTTTTGAAGATATTCTTTTTTGAAAGTGGTAGATAAGAAAGTTAGTTTGATTTTTAAATAAAATACAAATAACCTTTTAAGTATATTTACTTCGTTTAAATTACCTATTATATAATAGAAGAATATCTTCTTACGTGCGTACAAAGTACACACACATTCTTTTTTTATTACAATACTGAAACATTTACAATCACGTACCTGTTGCTTTTAAAAACTTTTTAAAAAGTCACTACAATTCTAAACTTGTTTTTCTCTGTGTCCTCACAACAATGAAAACTAATATACACAACATTTGTTTACCCATAACCTCCATATTGAACAATTATTAACACATCATTTTAAAGGCGGCTGCACAATTGCCCGGGAACGGGAACGAGAACGGAAACGGGAAAAAAGTTAACCTCTACGTAAATTAATGTTGTAGATGCACAATAACCGAGAACGAGACGCAGTCCGGTAACGGGAACGGGAAAGTTGACCATGTTTTAACTTTCTCGTTTCCGTTGTATTCCCGGAACCAATCAGAAGGCAGTATTAAAAATACTGTCAAATGCCCAATAAAAATTTGTTATTAGAAGTGTGTGACCAAGTTTTAGTGACAATTTTGATACATTTTGCATTAAAATAAATGACGAAAAATTGATTTCTTTATTGGAAAAATGTCCTCATCCGTATGATTGATGTAGATCATAGTACGTACTTATATGGTAATAAGATACAATAATAATATAAATATTTGAATGATATGCTTTTTATCTTTATGCTGACGAACCTTTGCGACTGCACACATATTGTGTAAATTAGTTCCAAGATCATAAAAAACGAAAATATTAAAAGCTCGTCATCAAATAAATCCATATTTTTAGAGTTAACAGACATGTTCTTTTAATAAAATTAGAAAAAGATAGTTCCACAAAATTTATTTTGAGAAGAAAAATAATTAATAGCACAAGTGACAGTGACACAAAACAGCTGTTTACCATTTAATTGTGAATCTGCTGATGCTTTCAGTTTCCGTTCTCGTTCCCGTTTCCGTTCTCGTTCCCGTTCCCGGTCAATTGTGCAGCCGCCTTAACACTCGATCAGAGCCCGTATAACGTTTCACCTGCGCCCAGGACCAAGACTTTTGATGAATTCGCGCACATATAAATTTACTCCCAAACGCGCCAAAGAAGTATAACTTCAATAAATTGATTTTTTTGGCCGGTCCTTTTCAAAAAAATTGTGCATTAAGGGTTAAATGGAAGTACAACAAAGCAAATTTGTTATGGGAACCAGGACAAAAAGGAATTGTTGGTCAAAAAAGGCACTTCAGTGCTCAGTACTGCTCCGGTCATATTTTAACCCTTTGTGCTTTATTAAGCCATTGAGCCACATAGTAATTGATTGTATTCTTGGGAAAGAATCCGTTATTACGTGGTTTTTGCTCAGTCCACAAAGGGGTTCGGATGGAGGTATGGTGGGTTATCTATATTGTCTTTTTAGACAAGTTTAATCGCTTTAGTAGCTTCAGAACAACATTAAGTTTAATCGCTAATACATATTTTCGTGCTCACCTAAAAAACAATTTTTATTTAGTACATATTCATCGTTTTTTCATGTCACAAAAATGTGTTAAGTTTACACTTGCTAAGGACTTCTGTAGTCCTCTTTAAGATGTCGAACATTACCTATAAAAAAAAATAATTATTCTACAACTGGCGTTTTTTCACACGTAAATTGTGCATTCGAAACTAGGTGAATACCAAACTAATACCTGCTAATTGTAAAAACAAATACTTTTAACTTATTTGTAGACTATTTATAAAAACAATGGTGTTAACAATGTTAATTTAAACTGTATTCTATTTTTAGTACTGGAATTTTGATATTTCATGAATTTTAAAATGGAATGACTAAAAAGAAAATGACGGCATCTACTTTGGAACATATTATATAAAAATACTAGATAGAAAAATAACTTAAAAAAAAGGAAAGCAATAAACAGAGAATGATTTGTTGCAAGGAATTAGCGACAAAATCAATGAGAAAGCAATTTGATAAAGCAGAAAGTGATTTTTCATTAGAAGAAAATAAATAAAATAACAAAAATGTAATATGGACTGCCGAAGAACTAAACGTGGCGGCGGGAATCAGACAGGGGGGTAGCCTCAGTCCGAATCTCTTTAACATGATGATAGACAAGCTAATAGAAAGCGTAAATGAAACCAACATTGGCTACAAAATGGGAAACCGAGCTTTGAGTATCCTGTGCTATGCGGATGATGCAATAATCATGGCAGAAAATAAAGATGGCCTCCAACCCCTACTACTGAAGAGACAATGGGAAACAAACAATTCGGTTTCAGAGAAGGATTGGGAACAAGGGAAGCTTTGTTCTCAATGTTAACATTACTTCAACGATCATGGGAAGTACAGAAACCAATTTACGTCTGCTTTATAGATTTTGAGAAGGCGTTTGATAGAGTTCAACATGATAGGTTGTTTGAATATCTAGAAATGATTGGAATAGATGATAAAGATCTGAGACTTTTACAACATCTATATTGGAATCAAGAAGCTTCTATTCTGGTAGACGGCAAAGAAACAGACAAAATTTGCATTCAAAGAGGTGTCCAGACAGGGTTGTGTGTTATCCCCAACTTTGTTTAACGTATACTCAGAAATAATTTTTAATGAAGCCTTGGAAGGACAATGTGGAGTTCGAATCCGGGGAGAAACTATTAACAACATCAGATATGCAGACGACACCGCGATCATGGCTGAAAATATCGAAGATCTTCAATTCCTTATAGATCGAGTCACTAGAGAATGCTCCAATAACGGACTTAACATAAATGCAACAAAGACAAAGTTACTTGTGGTTAGTAAACAAGACGTCGGCCCTATGCAACTAATTGTCAGTGACGAACCAATAACAAAAGTTAACCATTTTAAATACCTAGGATGTTGGATAAACGAGACAATAAATCCGGATGAAGAAATTAAAACTCGTATAGAAATGGCAAGAGGAGCATTTATGAAACTTAGATCTATTCTGAGCAACTCTCAGCTGAACTTACAACTAAGAATCAAGTTCCTAAAATGTTATGTGTATCCTGTATTACTATATGGATGTGAAACCTGAATCATGAAGGTTAACATGATGAACAAATTAGAAGCCTCTGAGATGTGGTCGTATCGTAGAATGCTCAGAATATCTTGGGTTCAACGCATTTCAAACAGAGAAGTCTTAAACAGATTAGGTCAAGGCGAAGGTGATTTAACCAAGATGATAAAAAAGAGAAAACTTGAATATCTGTGGCATATAATGAGAGGTAGCAAATACAGGATGCTGCAGTTAATACTCAATGGAAAGATCGACGAAAAAATAGGAATTGGTCGGAAGAAATATTCATGGCTCCGAAACCTTCGTCAATGGACTGGCTTATCAGCAGATCAATTGTTACATGCCGCACAAGATCGAGAACGATATCGGCAAATTGTTATGGAATCTACCCACGCCTAAAAATTTGGGCACGGTACTTAAAGAAAAAGAAGAACCCCTACTTTCCAGATTCGATATAACAGCATACAAGTTAAACATGTCAAATGGTTATAACCAAGTTCTCCATCAGATATAAACTAATGATTAACGAGCACACAATGGAGTTTCAACTACATAAAGCATGTGCAGGGGCACTACTAATATACGCAGCGGAAACAAGAACTGATACGTCGCTTAGAAAAATATTGATAAGAACTAATAAGAGAAATGTCGCCCAGATATAATAAAGAATGACGATACTTTAAGAGAAAATGGAGTTCAGGGCGCGATGAGAGGCAGGAAGAATGGTGAAATGGACAAATAAACATAAACCCAATCCAAAAATACCACTAGGAAGATCCTCTAGGAAGTGGTATGACAGTTGGACATACTTGGTGTCTTCATCATATAAGAGTTGGAATGATAGAATAAATAGATAGGATCATGTCATACAAGAAGAAGAAGAATATGAACAAAATATGTTGATCAAGAAAACAGAGTGTACGATAAAATAACGTGTTTTTGTCAAAGAAAGTGTTTTCTTTGTTATACTTCTTAGTTATCTAACAATGTTTGTCGTTTTCATAAGTATTTGATCAGTTTGTTCCTTTTTGTTTAATTTCGGAAGTGATTTAAAATTAGACACGCTTGAGACACGTTGTTTATTGTAATATTGAACATCTTGAACCAAACAGAATCTTAGCCTTGAATAATTTTTGGTATTAGTATTTTGCATTATTTATAACGTTATAAAAGTGGTCGGACAAGATATTTTAAGAATTTATCAAATAGTTTCCATGGTAATCATAGTTCAACAATTTATTTCATTAACAAGTTAATAATATCTTCTCAAATACACTCAACCAAACTTATATTGAATCACTATGTATTTGAAACCTGCAGCTTTTGAAAGCTATAGTTGTAAATATTTTAGTTGAAACGATAAGAAGAGTTGCAGAGGACTATATAGCAGCAGGAAGTTACGGCATGCCGAGTTGACCAGGCAGCACAAGATTGATCACGTAAATTGGTGTCTTTAACACCAAAACTGGAACATTGGAAATTGGAAAAGTGTGCTATTTTCAAACGAAGGTAGGATGTGTAAAATCAGATGATTAACGAATTCGTGTACATAGAGGGCGAGGAAGACAAGCAAGAACGGAAACTGTGGATTTGGTCATAAATATAAAAGAGGAAGGCTCATGTTCTGGGGAGGAATTATGATCGGTAAAAAATCCTTTAATTTGGATGGTATGTTGATTTGGTCCTATAACCTGTAGACTACTGAGAGATGCGATGGAAGAAAATTTAATTTAGCATTAATTTGCTGAAAATAATAAAAAATATCAGATGATTCCATATAAGTTTGGTTGAGTGTATATGTATCTCTACTTTGTGAATGATTCCGTATCTCATACATACTTTTTTATTCAATTGGAAATTGGGTCTAACTAATAATTGGTCATTAGTATGTAAAAACCCAATACTAAACGCACAACTTCCAATCAACCAACAGAATATCGAAAGAGTTGAGCAATGTACATATCTGGGCACGAATTTAAATAGCCAATGGGACCACTCAACAGAAATTAAACAGCGAATAATAAAAGTGAAAGCAGCATACGTTAGAATGAGACCCATTTTCAACAGTCGAGACATATCATTACAAATAAAATACCGTCTGTTGAAAGGCTACATATTCACAGTTATGCTCTACAGAATGGAAGCGTGGACACTAACTGTTGCATCTATGAATCGGTTCGAAGCTTTCGAAATGTGGTGTTATAGGCGCATCTTACGTATATCCTGGGTTGACCATATTACTAATGTGGAAGTCCTGCGTAGAATAGGGAAAGAGTGTGAAATTCTCATAACCATCAAAACAAAAAAATTAGAATATCTAGGACATGTAATGAGAAATCAAGAACGTTACGGCCTTCTCCAACTGATTCTCCAAGGGAAGGTAAATGGTAAAAGAGGACCGGGAAGAAGACGCATTTCCTGGCTTCAAAAATTACGAAAGTGGTATAACACGAGTACCACTGAACTGTTCCGCGCTGCGGTAAACAAAGTCAAGATAGTCATGATGATCGCCAACATCCGGAACGGATAGTCACTTTAAGAAGAAGAAGAATAATTGGTCACATTTTGCATTTATAATATGCGACTTTAGTAAGAAAGCCTCAAAAAGTGGATATATAATGTCAGAGGATAATGACCAAGGATAAGACGGTGAACGACAGAAGGAGTTGAGAGAAGGCTCTACATTAGAGCTTTAGCTCCAATGCAGATGATGACTGTTACCTTCCGCCCGTTTTTGATATTTATTCTTTTTGAATGTTGTTATCACGTCACAAATTCGAAAGCATCTTTTTTCTTTTCCATCAATCATCAATTATTCTTATTCTAGATTACATTTAATTTGTATAGATATGTGTATAAAGATAGCATAAAAGTAGTAGTAAAACTTTGTAATGCAATATAAAACACTGGAGTGATATCCACAAACTAGCTCAGGTAAATTTTTTTCGCAATACCTGAAGAAACACAAGCATATGCTCAGAATATCGACTAAAATTGGCCTATTGCGTCACACTCTCAGGATTTTCCTAAGAATACTTCAGAGTTAGGCTCGAATAAGAAGAAAATCTCTAAAAACCCAGTTTTTTTTTAGAAATTCTATGGGCACTAGGGAGGCACTCTGCGCTAAATATCATATTACAAAAATGCCGTGATTAAAGAGAAGATGTCTTTGTATGCTTCGTGGATTTTGAAAAGGCATTCGATAGAGTACTGCATGTAAAATTAATGGGCATTCGATAAAGTACATCATGTAAAATTAATGTAGACAAAAAAATATAGAAGTTTATGATATACGTGCCATTAAGAATCTGTATTGGAATCAAACCACCTCTGTAAAATTGGAGATACCTACACCGACGAAATCTTCATATAACGAGGAGTCAGACAACGTTACATTGTGCCCCCAACATTGTTCAGGGTTTGCTCGGACCATTTATTAATTTAAAAAAAGTACTTGAGAGAGAGTCATATTAGACCTGGATCCCGCGTACCAAAAAAAAGTTGATAATAGCAAGCTGAAAATTTGTTAATAGCTTAACGGTGCCTAGTCGGACAAACTTTGATGTACGGGAACACTGGAATAGGGAAAGTTTTAATTGTGGAACAGTCTAAAAATTTGGAACGCCAGATTACGAAAACTCCCCATGTATTTTGTCGGACAGAACTTCCAATTGATTTGTTACCGTTTCATTAAACTCTCATGCAAAAATCAGAGTGCTATTTATCACCAATATAATTCCTGTCATTTGACATGTTTTCCGTGTTCCACTCATTAAAATGTCCAGTTGGTGATAAACTCCAGATTTTTGCATGAGAATGAAATGGTAACAAATCAATTGGAAGTTCTGTCCGACAAAATACATGGAACGTTTTCGTAGTCTGACGTTCCAAATTTTTAACCTGTTTCACAATTAAAACTTCTTCTGTTCCAGTGTTCCCATACATCAAAGTTTGTTCGACTAGACACCGTTAAGCTATTTACAAATTTTCAGCTTGCTATTAATCAACTTTTTTTGGTACGCGGGATACTACAGGTCTGTATGGAATAAACATCACCGGGGAATTACTTGTTTTGCAATATCTCAATTGAGAACTAAGCCAGAATTATAGAGCAGAAGTGTGAACCCTAAAAGCATAAACCGAATTGAAGCATTAGAAATTTGGATTCATAGACGAAAATTAAAGATACCTTGGACGGCAAGGAATTTTGAAAGGTATGTACCTGAAAAATGGTATGCCATTTTTACTGTAAGAGACGTTTATTAATTATTAAGCAATGCTGTATATTCATGACAGTCGATGAATGACGTGCAATGAAAGATAGAAGAAAAAACCGTAGATGACAGATGCTTGAGGCATAATTTTATTTGGAATACCTTTGCATCATATTCACTGCTCCTGATACATAAAAGGATTTTACGATCTTTATTTTTTTTAAGAGGCAACAGTACAGATCAGAAGGTAGCAACAAACGCGGTCCAAGATTGCGGCTGTAATTTTGAATATTTTGTCGAGATATTTTTCACACATATTCGTAATACATACATACTTATAATAAAGAATGGCGGTACAGAGCCCAATTTGAGAAATATGTTAATATGTGGAAAATACTCTATAACTAAATAAAATATTGCAAAAAGTAGCCTGTACCGCCATTAAGAAGAACAAAAATATACAGTTTCTTTAAATAAACTTTTTTATCCCATGCCTAGATTTTGTGTCACATTGGATTTACATACTAAAAATCGATTTTCTATAACAAGAAATCGAACGTGACTGACTCAGCCACATTTAGCGCGCCAATGAGTATAAAAATTGTTGTTTTTGCTAGTATAATGTCACTGTCAGTGTCGAATTACCAACGCACTGTTGCCTCACTGTTGAAAGTTCGCAGAACTTTCGAAAAACAAAGATATTGATGACGCGCTACTGTTTGCTCTTAATACTGAAATTTGAACGTTAATAAATAATTCTAAAGCACACGTTGTATATGGCATATGTGGTCTATATACATGCAAGTTATTAGATGATTTAAAATTTTATCTAATCAGTATGTTTGTATATTAAATACTTCCTTATACCGTATATAGTTATCTAGTATTTTTTAGATATCATATCAGTAAAATTATCGGTCATATTTCAGTAGGTACGTACCTGCTGTTGAAAATTAAGTATCAATTTTAATTCACTTGTAAAATTATAGATTATAAAATACATTATCATTATAAATTAAAGAAACGTTATCATATTTATTATGGAGGTAAACCCTTTGTTGTACTACTAAACTAATATTTCGTATTGTATTTTTCTTTTTAACCACGTACACTCACCGGCACAATTAACCGCCCACCTTGTATTTTTTTCAATTTGCGGAAATTGTCAATCTTGGATCACAGTTTATGAACGATACGGTGAAAACTGCCTTTAGAGGAAAAGAAAATAATAAAAAAAATTATTGAAAATAGCCCTAAGAGGTCCAAAGGGAGGTCAGCGTGTCTACAGGCGTCAAAATGAAAAGTTTGCTTCATGCACTATAACCGAAACAGTGGCTTAGGGAGCGTTCAAGTATTACGTAACGCAATTTTTGAAGATTTTTGACCTTCCCTCCCCCCATGTAACGCACCGTAACGTTTTTCTGTACCCCCTTCCCCTGCCTAAACGTTACGTAACACCCAAGTTTCCATTTGAACCTAAATGAAGGTACAATCCAGGGGTTCACCGTAAAAAATAAACGAAAGTTGGGAGATTTTGATTCCGTAGTTTTTTTATTTAAGTTAAAAACAATACGCCGTAACGTTTTACAAGACCCCCCCCCCCCCCCCTAACTGCGTTACGTAATACTTGAACGCCCCCTTACCGAAGAGGGTCAATAACAATTTGGTAAGGTACCTCTTAAGAAGCTCGTACTTATCTTATTGTGTTCGATAGAGGTAGTGTGAATGCTCAAAGATAGATGGAAGAAGTTCACCAAGACCATGGCATGGCTTTTGGCACCGTTTATTGGTGAAAACTTTAGATTGTTGTGTGAAAATGCATCGTAATGAAGTCGGGATTCAAGTTTTACCATGGCTGGCACGCAGTCCCGATCTTTACCCAATTGAACACATTCGGGACAAACTCAAAAAATGGATAAGAGCAAAAGTACTAAGTAACACCTAAATCCTTCGGAGAGCTCAAGACGGCTGCGGTAAAGGAGTGGCACAATATATCCCCCAATCGTATATCCAGGATATCATGAATGGATTGCTGAACCAGCTCCAAGAAGTCCTGAGGGCCAGAGGTGGCAACACACATTATTAATAATCAATTTTTTTGGACTACATTTGGATTTTTGCTAAGCATCCCTTGATTTACGATTTTTTTTAATAATTGTATTGTTTTCTTTTCCTAAAAGGCAATATTCACCGTACCTTTCATAAAATGTAGTCCAAGAATGACAATTTCTGCAAATTTCAAAAAATACAAGGTGGGCAGTTAATTGTGCCGGTGAGTGTATTTAGGCGTTATCAGCTTTAATTTTATAGATGAAATGTATACTTTTCAAAAATACCAAGTTTTTTGTAAAAGGTATATATTAAAATACCCTAAATAAGGGTCACAATACAAAACGTTTTCGGATTAAGGAATCCATCATCAGTGTTTAAAAGCCAAAATTGCATGCCTGAGCCACCAAAATGTATTGGATAAAAACCCTTTAAATGTAAATGATATGGTTGTTTTACATATTTATGTAAAGATCATCTGATGTTAAAGATATGTCTGGATGTTAACCAAGGCAACACTGGACTCTTCCCACGTGGTTGGAATTTTTTTTCTTTGAGAAAACCACACATATTGGATTTCAATAGCCAACTCAAGTTGGCCATGGCCAGTTGGGAAGAGTCCAGTGTTGCCCTGGGTAACATCCAGACATATCTTTAACATCAGATGATCTTTATATAAATATGTAAAACCACCATATCCTTTACATTTAAAGGGTTTTTATCCAATACATTTTGGTGGCTCAGGCATGCAATTTTTTGGCTTTTAAACACTGATGATGGATTCCTTAATCCGAAAACGTTTTGTATTGTGACCCTTATTTAGGGTATTTTAATATATACCTTTTTCAAAAAACTTGGTATTTTTGTGATTTATGGTATACAGCCAGCCACAGGAGTTTATTTTCCTCGTGGATTTTATATTTTTCAATTATGATACATTTTCGTGTTATCGCCAAATAAAGCGGTTTTCGTGGTAGACTCAAATTTATCAAACAATTTCAGAAGACATAATGACTACAGAAAATATAATACTGTATCAAATTATACTCATTTATATTCTTTCTGTTCTATTTTAAAATAGACAATAAATAGAAACATTAATATTTCAATTTTTATGAAAGGTTAAAAGACAAGCACGAAATATCTATTTCCAAAAACATGAAATATGGTTAATTGATTTTTTTTTTTTTCAGTTGATTGTATTCACACATGGTACTGTACTCAAGGTACTATAATACGTAAATCAGATTAAATTTCTTTTCGGAGTGACGTAGTTTTCGTGATAAATAAAACCGGGCATACCTCTGCTACCTGTACTCGATAGTAGATGCACGTATAATAAAAATCAGGTTTAAAAATATCCCGAGACATTGAAGGTTTACCATCATTATCTTTTAAAAATAATACGCCAGATAATTACGAACAGCATGCAAGTTCATTCCTCTTCTTCTCTGATTCTTCCACAGGACCGGAGTAGAAATCTCGGTGGTCACGGAAAAAATGAGTATCGACTAAAAAGGTATAAAACATTCAGAAAAGCTGTATACAAAGGTGTATATAAGAGGACGAGACCTCTTGGTTTCGTCACTTGGGGCAGAGAGCAGCAAACCTACGCCTCTCTGATGATGACTCCAAATAGAGTCGAAAATCGTCGATTTAGAGTGCTGGTTTACGCTCTCTGTTCTAAGTGAAAAATAAGACAGTTTTGCCTTAGCATTGCAACTTAATAAAAATGGTATACATTTTTATTTCATTTTATATTAGTTTTACTCCTTTGAGTAACTAGGTTCATTTTCCGTTGGAATTTACCAGTTGAACAGACGGGGTCGTGAATTGTAAGTTTTTGAATTCCCTCTTGTCTTCTTCGCTTCAGCATCCATCTGGCTTGCAATTTTTAGAAGCCTTGGAGGTGTTACCAGGAAAATTGTCCAATAAGTTTTCAATTAAATATCTTTTAGGAATGTTTTTAATATTTCTATTAGGTTGAAAACTTTAACACTTTGACTTTCAGTTACCAGATGTCGTTAGACACCTACTCCATAAACGTCAGTTGCAGTGCGGGGATAAGCTCTCGGAGTTTCGTCACTTGGGGCAGAGAGCAGCGAACAGCGAACCTACGCCTCTCTGATGATGTCTCCAAATAGAGTCGAAAATCGTCGATTTAGAGTGCTGGTTTGCGCTCTCTGTTCTAAGTGAAAAATAAGATAGTTTTGCCTTCGCATTGCAACTGAATAAAAATGGTATACATTTTTATTTCAAGAAGAAAAAGCTTGTCGATAATAAAAGGTTTCTTAAATATCAATATTCTGGAAATACTAGTTCGTGGAGATAGCAGTATATCGTTACAGAACTTCTTCTTTTTGACAGTCTTTGACTTTTCACAAATCTTGCAATATCACAACCTTCATTCAATTCATTAACCTTGTCGTTTCTCCTGATTTTCCATGTGCCGTTTTCCTCTTGTACCGAGCCATATACTTTTCTCAGTACAAATTATTTTTCTCTCGAATGTCCGAGGTACCCTATTATCTATCATACAGTTGTTCAAGATCAATGCATAGCACACGAGCGTTTGTTTATTCCTATCCATCAGCTGTCTTATAATCAAAATTAAATTTATTATTAATCTGTCTATTTTCCATAATTTTGTTAAACAAGCCTGTTAGCTGACTTGTTCCTGGCTCTCCTAGTGTTGTCTATACTTATCTAGGGATGTGATGTGTTACAACTCTTTTACCTTTATTTTTTGTAGTCTTTTAGCAACTTTTTGTTTTTATTTTCGTGACCATTGCTGTTACTATCTCCGTTAGTTCATATGGTTTTCTGTCAACTTATTTAATAAACCGATTTTTTAAACGCTTTTCTTTACTTCAATAGTTTGCATCAAATCTTTAGACGTTAATTTGACGGACTTTTCTTCAATGCAAATGAATGAAAATTTGCAGTCATATGCATTCCAGGGAACAATACACGAATAGTCATTAAAAATTTTTGAAGTTATACTCCTTTAGGCGCGATTGAGATTGAGGGTGAATTTATATTGATCTGCGCGCATGCGCACACCGACAGTTTGGTATTAGTCTTTATACGGGCTCTGATTGGGTGTTGAAATGATCTGTCAATAATTGTTCAATATGGAGGTTATCGGTAAACAAAAATGTTGTATAATATATTAGTTTTTATTGTTGTGAGGACAGAAATAAAATCAAATTTATAATTATAATGACTTTTTAAATAGTTTTGAAAAGCCACAGGTACGTAATTCTAAATGTTTCAGTTGTATTCCAATAAAAAATTATCTTCATACCTATTTGGAAAATGTAAAAAAAATAATGTACTTACCTAGTATGTACTTGCTGTGCTATACCCCTAGTAGGCAATGCTTTAATTTACATAATCTGATTACGAACAAACTTTCTACAAATTTTCATCTAATGTATATATTATTGTTGTATTTTAATTCGACAAAAATCAAACTAATAAAAATTCATATAAACAAAATGTCAAAAAGTTGTTCAGTTTGTGTATATTCCCACATGACGTACACGCGAAAGGTGGTGCAGTTTGAAATCGCTTCGACTCTCGTACGGCGGGATACACGGGAGGTAGGTTCAAGCCCAATGCAAGTTATATCATTTTTTTATTTTTTTTATAGATTTTATGATTGTAAGTATATTATTATATAATTTTTTTCAGAAAATACGTATTTAATTAAAATTTTTGGCAACAATTATTGTTCAGAAATCATTTGTGGCATTTTTCAATGTGTTTGTGTGTGTTTTATTCTTGTATTTTTTTAATTTGTGGTATTGTTTTAATAAAAAATTTTGAAAAGTAGTAGAGAAACTGTTTAAAGTATATTGATTTCGTTGAAATCATATAATAGAAGTATAACTTCTTACGTGCGTACAAAGTACACACATTCTTTTTTTATGTTTATTAATTGTTTAAATAAAAAAAAAACCATTTTAATTGAAAATGCTTAAATTCTCTTGTTTTTTACAATGTAGAAACTTAAAGCTTTTACGGATTGTAGCTAATGATATGAACTATACATAATTTCACTTTTTACGTTAATTGTTAACGTTATGCTTCATAAATAAACAATAGTTTCAAATTTTGAACGCTCATATATTTGTTTATATATAAATCGGCGTTTATTCGTGTCAAATTTCAATACGATACGAAATAAAACACGAAATAAAACTTCAACCAAAACTCGAATTCAAAAAATTCATGTTTTTATCGTAGTCTTAGAAAAACCATCGGTAGGGACCTTTTGTGCTACAATTAACATTAGAATTCGTTTTGTCGTATTAATTAATCAAACGCTTTTCTTTTGTTCAATCGTTTGGGTCAAATCTTTGGACGTTAATTTGACTGCCTTTTCTTCAATGCAAATGACTAAAAATTTGCGGACATATGCATTCGCGGGAACAATACACGAATAGACAATAAAAAAAAATTTTGTTTATTAATTGTTTAAATAAAAAAACGATTTTAACGGAAAATGCTTAAATTCTCTTGTTTTTTACAATGAAGAAACTTGAAACTTTTACAGATTGTAGCTAATTATATGAACTGTACATAATTTCACTTTTTACGTTAATTGTTTACGTTATGCTTCATAAATAAACAATAAAGTTTCAAATTTTTTGCCGATTCCGACTACTTTTCATGTTTGTACATCATATGTTTTAAACATATTTTAATAAACATGACGATATATTTTAATGTTTGAAAAGTGTAAGACTAAAAAGTAAAAAATAAAAAAATATGAAAAAAATATTTTAAGAATCGCTTTGCTTTAGTTACGAATGACTAAAATTAAACATAATATAAAAAAATCAACCAAAAAGCCAAAAATAAAAAAAATTTAAAAAATCTAACACATTTGTTAAAGAAAAGCATGGTGCGGAAACCGTTTATTCGATGAAGACGCGTCACGCTTTTCTTTGACAAATGTGTTAGATTTTTTCAATTTTTTTTATTTTTTGCTTTTTGGTTAATTTTTTTGTAATATGTTTAATTTTAGTAACTCATAACTAAAGAAAAGCGTTTCTTAAAAATATTTTTTTCATATTTTTTTATTCAATAATCTCTTTTACACTACAGTATTACACTAGTATTTCAATATTTTCGTATCAGTATATTTAATCTTATTAAAATATTTTGCTTTATTTGTTGTATACTTAGTTGGCTTTTTTTTGTATGTTTTACAGTCTTACTTTTACCTCTCTTGGACCAACTTTATCATATACATATATGATTTTTATACGGTTCTGCATTAGATTTTGGTATGCCTACTTTCACTTTCTTTTAGGCTACCTTATAGTTTGTTGTTCTCGCTTATTTTCTTGCCAGTTTATACAATTTTATCGTCTCTTTTATTTTTTCTTGGACTTGGTTTCATCACCAAAAGGTCTCTTTATTCCCAAAATTCTTTCCTGAGGTTTTCCAAGTATTTCTCTTGTAGTATCTCTAAGTGATACTAGCTATTATGTCTCCAAATTGTATTAGGGTTCCTTTTCATGTATCATGTACCAGCTTAATTTTTTTTAGTTTTGCCTTGATTACATTATATTTCTGACCTTTTAGCATCTGCCATTTTAATATGTTTCTCTCCTAGGCTGATATTTTACAAATTTCTTTTACACGAGGAATAATGAGGGAGTTTTGAGTTATTTATTATATTTAAAACAAGCTTTACTAAGCCAGATATTAGTTATTCTTGAAATAATAATATAACAGCGTTTTGACCGTATTTCTTTTTAAAATTTAAATTTTTCTATAATGTAATTTTTTTCATCGTGAATCCGGTCCTGTTTCCTCTACGTCTTCTATTAGGAGTCGAGAGAGTAACCAGTTCAGGTTCTGTAGCTGGCTTGCGTGTAATTGTATCGTTTTTATTCATGAAAGTCAGCCCTAAGGAGGAAAAGGAGTGCTCGCTGATGATGATGCTGCATGTGTATGTTCATGTGTTGTTGATGGCGACCAAAGACTTAGCCTCGGGGGGTGTGTATATGTTTTTAACGAGGCGCCACTGGTCATTTGGTATTACAGCATGTCTTTGGAGAAGAGTCTGGCTGGCATCTTCTTGAACTACAAAAAATTAAATATGAATTTATAATCGACGTTCATTACAGATGGTCTAGTTAATTTAAAAAGCGGAATACATATTTATTTAGATTTCGAAACAGGTTTGGATTCTGTTTGGATGGGTACCTTACTGTTGACTCTTTGGCCCGTTTGCACTGCTCGTTTGTTTACTTCCTAACGTTTACTTATTAATAATCATTAAAATTTACTAAAAACTTTGACTTTAAAATCAGAAAGAAGAATTGTATGTCATTCATATTATATCTACAAAAAGTGATGAAAGTTTAGAAAAATCTATTAACTAAAAATAAAAATAGTTTAAAACGATGACTTACTCTAGAAGTAGAAGATTGTTAAAAGATCTTGAAGAGAAATATTGCTAAGACTGTAGGCTCTAAACAAATTCTATGGTGGATTTATAGAAAATAATGTTGAGTATGCTGTATGCTAGATATCTGCTACTCCAAGCTACTAAAGGCACCATAGACCAGAGCATTTAGCACTAAAAACACCCGATTAAATTGATTTTTAAATATAGCACCTAAAGACTTAAAACTTTTTGTATTGTGTTCAAGATGATGTCAAGAAAAAAGTCTATTTTAGAAAAATGGGTAGAAATACATAATTGCATTTTAAGTGCAGAAGTGCATCCAAAAATTGCATAAACATGGCCCCCGGACCACCTGGTGCCCAAGGTCACTGCTCAGGCATGTTATCTTCTCGAGTTTGGAGGGTTTTTGGGTACCAAGTGCACCGTGGGTTGGTTCTGATGCCGTATTCTTGTTCAGCGGCCCCAAAAACCCTCGATTAATCTGTTTGAATCAATTTAGTGCCGAAAACTCTCAAAACTTCAGATGCCGTGCTTTAGCAGTGAACCTGGGAACCAGGTGCTCCGGTGGTCAGTTCTGATGGCGTATTCGTCTTCAGCGACTCCAAAAACCCCGAGTAATAAAATCTGGCCCTCAATACACTTAGTTTGACATGTTCATGTACTTTTGGATGCATTTTATGCACTTTAAAATGCATCTACGCATTTCCACCCATTTTTCTATAGTAGACTTTTTCCTAACATCATCCTGAACACAATGCAAAACATTGCAAGTTTCTATGAGCTGTATTTAATAATCGATTTATTTTGTGATAAATGCCCAGGTCTGGTATCATTGAAAAGGTTTTTAACTCACAAATACGGAGGCTAAAATTTTGAAATAGTAGTTGTCTATTTAAATAGCAGCATGTCTTCTTTTAAGATGCTCTGCTGTTGTATTAGGACGTTTAACTTTTTGTTCTTAAACACTTATGTCTGCGAAACTCTTAAACGTCCATTCCTAACCTAACGAAAATACAAGCAGGTTCAACGGATTTTCATCATCATTATTGGTCAGCCATTCTTGTCTACTGCCTAGCATAGATTTGCTTCAACTTCTTTTACGTATTTTGGTCTTGAGAGCTGTTTATCCAGTTGCTTGATACCCTGTTCATATCGTCGGCGTCGCTCCGTCTGGTTGGTGGTCTACCTATACTTCTTTTATCATCTCTCGGCGTTTATATTGTTGGTCTTATGATCCAACGGTTGTCGGCCATTCGGGCTATGTATGTGACCTCTCCATGTAACCCAGTAAATGAACGGGAAATACGGCGATACCGTGTAATTTTCAGGGTCAACTCCGAAATGAATGAACATTTGGATTTAGGTTCTTCTTACCCTCCACTTCAAAGTTGAACTTGTGCCGTTGGTTGCTTTTGCTTGGGGGGTGACAGTCACCCCTTCACGGGGATGAAAAAACGAGCGTTTAAAATAAATCCGAAAATGGATAAATTGTCTAATTCTAAGCAAATTTTGTTCTAGAGTTATTTAAGTAAGTCAATACTTTTCAAGATATTTTTGCTTGAAAATGTTTTCGCAAAAAACACGTTTTCAGTCGGTTTTTAGCAAATAACTCAAAATCTAAGTATTTTATCGAAAAAAATATTAGCAAAAATGTAGCATAGAAAACAAAGCGAAAAGAGTTGTGTATTCTTGAAGTCTATAGACCCATCAAAAGCAAAGTTGTAACTCATGAAAAAAAGTTCTTATTCTTCAAATTACAATTCGAATATTTCAACGTGAAATAACCAAAACATAAAGCACTTTTCGGGAAAAAACCCATTAAAACTTTTTAAAAGTGTTTAAAAAAAGCTTTATTTTTATTTTTTATAAAATTTTCTAGCATCAAAACTAAGCGAGTTACGCTCAAAATAAAGTTGTCCCCTTTTTTTTTGGTAAAAAAATCGTGAAAATCTCTCCCTATTTAGCACCCCAAATGAAATTATTCGTTACCGCAAGACGCTGAGGAAGAACCGAAAGAAGAAATTGGATTGTGTTTTATCAACTGCTTTTATTGTTTTCAATTTTTTTAGTCCAGATTACTTTACAGTAATAAATTAATAAATGATAATGAAGTTGTTCATACAACTCCAAATGATGAATACATATAATTTAAAAATTGGATTATCCAAGGACATTATCTATCTACAGTATGTTTTAGTTCGAATTAACATACTTAATAGACTAAGTATTTCTAGGACATTCCTAAGGTATGCTCATAAATTTTAATCGAATTTCATTTCGGTAATGTCATATGAAGTTTACTTAATTTAGAATTTAGCGTTTTCGTAATCCGTTACCACAAATTCGACATGCATATTTAATTCCTATTCAGTACCTATTATCATACTAGAAGTGGGTCAAACCAATTCTTTTAGTGATTCGATACTTTGGTATTAATTCACTCTGACTCTGTAATTGGTATTGATTCACTATGACTTTTTGTCCTATTAAATATGGTGAAAATAATCTTCTGTATGCCCTGTTAGAGAGAGAGAGAGATGGGGGGGGGGATATTGCCACCAAAAAAAGTAAAAAAATATGTTTGTTTTGATTTGTAATTGTTCACATTCCATTCCACAATTCTGGTGATCTGTACTAGCTAACTCTTGTGAAGGTCTAGTTCTAGTGGATGGATACAATATTTTATGTTCTTATGCCAAAGACACCCGTATAGTCAAAAGCTTATACTGGGTTAAATAAGCTTCTGTTATTAAAGTCATATTATTAATATTTCCTATTTCCACCTACTCTTCAGAAACATGTACCATCAAAAAATCAGTTTCGAAGCGTATAACGGCATTTGAAATGGGGGTCTACCGTAGAATGTTGCACATACCGTGGACCGCACACAGAGATATGTAAAGAAAATAGATCTGGCTAGGGATATGCCACTCAATGCATCGGGATGTAACGCCGTGTAACCTAGTGTAACCCTTACAAAGGTTATTGGCTAGCTCAGCCTGGCGTAGGTTCTGCGCTGTGCAACGATGAATCACTCTTCCAAGAATCTAAGAGAGGTTAACTAATAACCTTTGTAAGGGTTACACTAGGTTACACTTCGCACCCCACGTTGGGCGCCAAGTGTAACCTAGTGTAACCCTTACAAAGGTTATTGGCTAGCTCAGCCTGGCGTAGGTTCTGCGCTGTGCAACAATGAATCACTCTTCCAAGGATCTAAGGGAGGTTAACCAATAAAATTCGAAAGGTTCACATATTCATTTATTGACCTTATTAAATCAATTAAATACACATTATCGCCATTCAAAATACAGAATAAAGGATAATTGAAATTTATTAACAAAAAAAAAAAAATAAAAACTTATTGCAAGGAAATAGTTCGTTCAGTAGCACTTCGCGGACACCTGACTGCAAGAGGCTACTTATCTTATGCGACCGTCGAGGGATCTCTGTTGCTGTCTTCAGGTCTTGGAGGGACTTCGGCTCCACGTGGCCTCTGTTGGTGGAGGTGTTCGGGTGCAGGCGCTTACTGTAGTTTCATGGTCACCGGTGCAAAACGGCGGCTAGATGGTATTTGATTGATATAGCCTGGTACATGGGCTCTCCCCAGCGACCCAAATAAGTTGGGAAACACCTCTTGTTACAGATAATATTACATTGGTTTTACTTATTTCAAGTTTTATTCAAAAGAGCGCAAATTTTCCGAAGGCACTCATTTTTAAGTGGTTAACATATTGGAGAAAAACTAGTACTGACGAATATTTAATGCTCGCTAATTACAATAAATAGTTCAGGTTTCAGAAAATTATTATTTGAAGTACGTTAAGGGAATAGGACAGGAGCCAGAACAATTGAAGTGCGGAACTTAATTTTTGCATAGCGAATGGGAACTTAATTTGAATGGAAAGACTGCAGAATGAAATGTTAACTAAAACAAAAAGGCTTGGAACGACAATTAACTCAAATGTCAAAGAAACAAAATAAAGAGAAAATCTATATATGAGAAGTAAAACACAAAGGAAGACAAAAGGATGAATTATAGAAAGGAGATGGAACATTGTAACGTTACAGCCGATATCAAGTACGGTGGTCTAGCTATCTTTGTCTGTCGTGCGAGTGTGAGCGTATCTACCAAGAGGTGGAAGTAATGGAACGACAGTTACACAGAGGCGGCAGCCATCATATGCTAGAGAGAGAAAGTTAAGCGCCGGTAGAGAGAGATAGATAGACCACCGACCCGAACTATGTGTGAAACAAATCTATGTGTATAAGATCTTTGACCGCACATCGCACAAATAATTCAATACTAGAACTTAGCCTAAAAACTAGGCTCACTACAACTGTCAACCAAAACATACTGAGATATTTTGGACATATAACTAGAAGAAGAGAAGGCATGCAACGAATGATAGTTGAAGGCAACGTAGCGGATGAAAGATCCAGAGGAAGATCTCCAGTACGATCCAGATTACATGAGGCCACTACATCCTTACGATAGAGAAAAGATAGAGAAGATTAAAGTCACCGACTCTTAATATCCAATAGCAGAAGGAATTTTATAAGTCAAAACAAAAAGGGTGGAGGAGAGAATTTTATTAAATATCAAGAGATGTTAAACAATATCATCTAATCCCTACTCCACGAATATACGACTGTTTTGGATTACCTCGACAACGAATATTTTACTGTGCAAAATATGAAGAACGAAAGTAAATTGCAAATTACATTGTTGTTTATTGGAATAATTATTAGAGCCATTTACTTTCGTACTTCTTATATTGCAGACTAAAATATTCATTGTCGCGACAATCCAAAACAGTGGTATATTCGTGGAATGGCCTATATGCCGCTTAAACCGTCATTTAATACGGTATTTAAACTGTCATACAATTCTTAATGACATCGAAAATAGTAGAAAATATGACCTACGAGACATCAAAAAATCACTGATGAAATTCAATAAAGAAAAATTATTGTAATGTACGTTCACTGAAAAGTAATGAAACAGGTTTCAACATATATACGTATCTTAGCATATTATTAAGGTAAATTGCTTATACGGCAATTCGCAAGAAATTAAAGCGAGAATTTAAAAAGCAAGCATTCACCAAGATGTCCAAGCTTTTCAAAACGCATAATTTAAGTTTAAAACTGAAAATAAAACTTCTACAGAGAAGCTTCTACATATTCTATTTTTTTATGGAGTAAAGTCTTGAACCTTGACTGAAGCGACTGCGAAGAGACAAAGTACCAGATCTCAAATCTCAAAGTACTCCGGAAACTTCTAAAGAGAAATAACTAATTTACACGGGAAAAGAAATTAGAATAACAAGGTTCTCATACTGATTTCTTCTGGCAGGTCTAAGTAATGTGTTGTGTTGTTTATATGGTTATGGTATTGACCCCAACGAACTGTCAATACTGATGGAATGGGCAAGAAGTGAATTTAATGCGACCAGGATGAGAGAGTATAGTCAGGGAAGGATAGAAGATAATCTTTCGTAAACAAAAAAAATTGATAGTGGTAGTCAGGGTTGCCAGATTGGGGTATTTTCCCACAATTTTGGAGTAATTTGAAAGCGTCTAGGGGAATTTTTCTAAGCAGAAATGGTTGGGGGATTTTTTGGAGGGGAAAATTATGGAAGATTTTAAGGGCTTATGGTAAATTAAATTTGCGAATATACATAGAACTGTATATTATACTCTCATATAATCGAAGACGATAAGACCTATGAATTATTTCCAGAGCCCTCTGTTGATAAGTTGTATAATTTTGGATCACTGTTCTCTACATTTTACTACTAATTTATTAAATTGCGGCAAAAATTTAAATTTGGGAGATTTGAGCTTCAATTTGAGGGAATTTCAGTTTCTAAGTAGGGATTTATAAAATCACATCTGGCAACTCTGGTGGTAGTTGTAGCAAATTTTCCCTGGCATTCTCTGTCTCTCTCTAGGACCTCTCTCTTGTATGTTGGCCGCAATCTCACTTCACTGTTTGAATGGGACGGGGCCATTCCATCAGTATTGACAGTTCGTTGATTGAGCCACAATATGACGTTATTATAAGTGACCTAACCAACAATCCACAATTTTACCAAAACGCTCTTATTACATTAAAGTTATATATAAAAATAATAAAAAGACAATATAAAGATAAGAAAAAAAGGTTTCTTTTTAGACAAAAAGAAACGAAACAAATGAAGAACGATATGAAAACCCAATAATTACACCTAGTCCTAGCAGCAGAAGAAACAATTGGAGGAGATAATGATCAGATAAATTGAGGCACTCAGAGCAACAGTGGCCAAACTAATTAAGGCTATGGGTACATAATTCGCAAATATTTTACGGGTATCCCTACTTTTTCTGTCTTTACACGGCAAATTACGTGTAGTAAAATTCACACTGGTATGGATATGTAAACATTACTAGAATGTCATTCTACTTGAAAATGTCATCATTAATTTAAAGAGATGGCTTTTGAATGTTCTTGGATAACTGTTATTTTTATAATTGCAGATTATTAATTCAGCTAATAAATGTGATAATTTTTTTACTAACTATGTATTCAGTGATTGTAATAGTTTATATGTACCTACAACAAAAACTAATACTCAATCGAGAAAAGAGGAAAAGTGTTAAAGTGATTTTTTATAATATATTGTTAATATGGAACGCTTACAATTTTGAACAACTTTAACAACAAAATACTTGGATCACAGAATATATTATCCTGATGTATTCTCTGCTTGGATCGTCCACAAATAATACACAATAAATATATTTTTATTAAGTTCACGTCTTAAATCAATTATTTATCAATTACACTATATATCAATAATATTTAATCAATAACTCAAAATATTCCCGATGCAATGTCAAATATTTAAAATTGTCACTGATTGTCAGTGTCTGACAATATATGCTGACAATATTATATTGGGCTGAGTGCGTTGTAAGACAAAGATAGATTTGGAAAATATTACCACGGCATTGTGTTCATTTTTTTCGAATCCTGAAAAATCCAATAAATATTTTTTGAAAAATTTAAACGCAGAATGAAAGACTAAATTATTACCGAGGGCCGAAAGTCCCTTAGAATAAATAAAAAGTTTATTTTGAATGAGATATTTGAAATTAAAAATCACACTAAATTTTCTCTTAGTTTTTCACCCCTGTAACTTATTAAAATAAACATTATAGAAGTTATCAGGAACTTTCGGCCCTCGCTAATAACGTAGTCTTTCATTCTGCGTTTAAATATTTCAAAAATACTTATTAGTTTTCTCAGGATTCGAAAAAAATGAATCCCCATTTGAATAGCATTGCAGTCGAAAATACGTACCGATCCTCTTAAAGAAGGGAAAACTTTAATGTAATAAAAGCGTTTTGGTAAAATTGTGGGTGTGGGTTAGGCCACTTTGCATCTCATAGCGTCTAATTAATGGGGGTAATGAAAATTACATTTTGTAACTAATTCGTTAACTAATCGACGTTTCGATTTCCACTCTGGAAATCGTTCTCAAATTTGACCAACTACATATTCGTTTGACTCACCTCTACACCATACGCGACATTCTTCGATAAAGTGTTCGTTTTTACGATGACCAGAAGTATGTGGTCAAAGCCGCATTATGACTAATAGATTTCAGATAAACCAGCTGTGTAATCGGAACCAATGATGATAGTAAAAAATTCTTAGGCTCTGACACATATTATTTCTTAAAACGAAAAAAATAATTGCATGGCGTTGCCTCGCTTAAATGTGACTAACACCAATTTATGAAAACATTAGTTTCCATTATTCGGAAAGGTTAATGTCTACTTATTGTCTGTCATATTTTTGTTTTATGATCACTTTTAACTTTGTCCATTTTTCTCAATAGTACAGAAGGTAATACTAGAAAGGTTTCTTTCTATACAAGAAACACGATGAAATTTTGATTGGCATAAAAAATAGCCGGTCCACATTTAGGCCATTTTACTTTTCACATGGGAATCTTACGAGTTCATTATTCTTAATAGATGCGAACACTTAAAAAAGTCAATATATGTTTGACTATTTTTGAACATACGTGTTTTTTGTAAGTACTTGTAGAAGGTAATAAACAGGCATATAAAATTTATTTTACTATTTTTGTTTAATTTATTTTATTTTATTATTTTATTTTGTTAGCGATGGTCCTTCAAATTAAATTTATTTTATTTTTGTTTTATTTATTTGATTTTATTTTATATTTTATTTTATTTTATTAAGAAACACGCATGGGACCGTTTACTACTCCACGTAGTGTGTGGTCGTGCGATCTGTGGTTCATTGCGTTTATGTCGTTTTCCTAAAAGAAAGCTATTCTTCCAATAAGATACATTAAAATGACGGAATCCCAATTGCGTAGGTTTTATAATCACAACCATTGTTTGGTTTTGGGGCTATTTTGCAAGTATTCAAATTCACTGATGATGGACCGATAGGTTCGAAAATCGTTCTGATGAACACATTTTAATCAATCCATTGGGATTTTTAAAAATTTTAGTAAATATACCTTTTACATAGAAGTGGTTTTACTTCATGTTCCAGTTTGTTTAACTATAAGGTATACAGCCAACCCAGGGAACTACCCTTTTAGTTTAAAGATCATTTACTTGACTAGGGTAAAAAAATCCTTAAAAATTACGTTTTTTGTTGTACATTATATATGCTGTATTGTGTGGGTTGAGTAATTGCCTTGTTACTGAATAAACCAGGCTTTGCGATATTTTCGTAATTATCCTATCCTTACTCTGTGGACTATTACGTCACGTCACAGTATTTGGCAAAACTCGAATTCGATTGTCCAAAAACTCTATCCGGTCATCAGAAAAGAAAATTTCCTCATTCATGATCGTATTCTTTATATCAATTCTTTATTTACAGGCCTCTTAAATCCATATGTCACCCGACTAGGTGACATAATAATTCAAACCATTAGGTATTGTTATAAGAGATTTATCCTGAACAATAATTGTTTTAATTTTTTGTTTCAGATATACCAAACCTCAAACTTTCGCCGATTGTATCGGTAATGAATTACCTTTAGGTTGGGAAGAAGCTTTCGATGGCCATATTGGTCGGTACTATATTGATCACGTAAATCGTAAGTATACTTTTTTTGATTTATGCTTCTCAGCTATTTTTATCTAGAATAAAGTTCTCTCAGAAATTACGCTTGAAGCGACCGGCGATTTTGAATGTCAGTTACGCGCGGTATCAATTTTTTAAATAAATATTTAACGCAACTCATAAATATTGGTGATATCATTTTAGCCCAGCCGCACATCAAAGAAACATGAAACGTAAATTACGTTTCATGGAAATAAACCACTGCTAAACAAATATATATCCGGCCATTTATGAGACTCTCCGAAAATAAAAATTTGTCATGAGCATGAATCACACTCGTTTCATTAGTAGGCGGACTTTGAGATTTTTTTAGCAGTGTTTTCTTTTCATGAAACATGTTTTTCGTTTCATGTTTCATGTTTTTCGTTTCATGTTTCTTTGGTGTGCGGCTTGGCTTAAAGTCTTCTACTTTAAAATGTATAATATACGTCTGAATTGCCAATATAAATGAGTCAGATTAAATAAATTATTAGAAGATTTTTTTTTTACTTAGCAACAACCTTTTTGTTTATTTTAATAGTATTTTATATTTTGACAACGAAACTCGATTTGGGCTTCGAAACGTTAATAAATTCATTTTTTAGTAAAATTGTGGCTTATTTCCCATAGAAAACTTAATTTTTAAATAAAATTTACCTATATCAACTGGATGGTAAAAATTCGATATCTTTTGATCAGAGTGTTGTATCGACAAAAATCAACTCATATTTTTTTGCAGAAATTGCTTGGAATTAGCTCATATAATAATAATTGAGTTATCCTCCCACTCAAAAAGGTCCGGAACATTGTTTAAATAATCAAAATCTAAAAAAATTCAAATTCAAGGAAAATTCGATTTTTTTCTTCGTTTTTTGATTATAACTTTAAAAGTATTTACTTCCGAGAAAAGTTGCACTGACATAAAAGTTGTGTAATTAAATTTCCTACAACATAGGATTGGTTAAGAATTTTAAAAATTGTCACACTTGTTGCAAAATAGCAATAATTGCGAAAAAAACCATAAAAAACAAGTATTTGCATTTTACGTTTTTCAACCATTTATGCTACACTTAGGACCTTCATATTTTACCCAGAAAAACTTTATGATATAATAAAACAATACTGTAAATTTGATTAAGATCGGTTCAACAGATTTTGCAAAATAAATTTTGCAATCCAGCTTTCACAAAAAAAAAATCCTTTTTCAAAATGTTCAGGACTGAAAATAAAGCAGATAGCAAGTTAAATTTTGTAAAATATTGTTTAAACAATTGCATATGTTTAAACATAAAAAAGAATGTGTAAAAGAAACGTAGAAACGTAAGAAGTTATAAACTTCTATTATAATATAATTTCAACGAAATAAATATACCTACTTAACAGTTACAATACAAAAAATTAACAATAATTACCAAAAATGAACCAAAACTTAACAATGCCAAATATTAAAAAAAAAGAAAAAAATATGAATCGTCCGGGATTTGAACCCGCAATCTCGCGATTTTTTTATCTCTGGTCCAATACTCTACCAACAAGGCCATCAAGCCGCATGCTACTTACCTTTCAGATATACATAATTATACATCACGGTGACAAGTGAAATATAAAAATAGATGTTTTATTATTTTACGCCCAAGGAAGACAAATTCAAAGACACAAAATTATAATAAAAAACCTTTTAAACCACCTTTTTCAAATTGCGCAAGTTGTATTATTAATATTAATGTTAATAAATGAAATATAAATATTTTGACGTTTCACAATTTGACAATTCACTTTTAACTGCAGTGCCTTAAAAATTTTAAGGCACTAGTGCCTTAAAGTAGCATTTTTAAAGCTCCTATGGAGTCCTAAAAATTGCATTTTTAACACGTTTGTAGAAAAATATATTTAAAAACACTAATATATTCTTTCCACACCTTTTCTGGACTGATACATACATAAATTAAAACATTTTGAAGTATAACTTCAAAAATATAATATGAAGACTATTTAAAAAGGCAGTATAACTATTAACTAACCTTTGTTGTTTCTCTTCCCACAAATTTTAAAACGCAACAACCATACATAACCAAACCGTCAACCGTCCAATCCACAGCTGCGCTACAGCTGCCATATTGGATAATTATTGACATGCCATTTGAACATCCAATCAGAACAAAGTTATAATGCGCATGCGCCGGGATCGTAGGTTTTAACATATAAAAATTCACCCTTATATCGCGCGTAGAAGTATAACTTAAATAAACTTTTATTCTCTAAGTTACAATATACGAACAAAAACAGTTTTTGCTAAAAAAAGTTTTATTTTAAAGGATAGAGTATGTGTTTTTATTTTGCAATAAACAAATTTATTATTTATATCGAAATTTACTAAAAATTTAAATTTATCAATCATTATCAAAGGTCATTGGAATGCCCAATCAGAGCAAACGTATCCGCTGTCCTGCGCGTAGCATCAAAAATTAATGTTTATTTAAAAAAATTTCTGACGCCGTGGTAGTTAACCGATTTTAATTTCGGAAATTGCAAATGAAAGGTACAGTATTCTTCTATACGTAAAAAAAATTCAACTTGCTTTATTTTCAATCCTGAAACATTTTGAAAAAATGAATTTTTTTTGCGAAAGCTGGATTGCAAAATTTATTTTGCAAAATCTATTGAACCAATCTGAATTAAATTTACAGTATTGTTTTATTATATCATATAGTTTTTCTGCGTAAAATATGAAGGTCCTAAGTGTAGCATAAATGGTTGAAAAACGTAAAATGTAATTTTTACTTACTTGTTTTTTTTTATAGTTTTTTCGCAAATATTGTTATTTTGCAACAAGGGTGACAATTTTTGAAATTTTTAACCAATCGTATATTGTAGGAAATTTAATTACGCAACTTTTATGTCAGTGATACTTTTCTCGGAAATGAATACTTTTAAAGTTATAATCAAAAAGTGAAGAAAAAAATCGAATTTTTCCTTAATTTTTTGACATATTGATTATTTAAACAATGTTCCGGACCTATTTTAGTGGGAGGATAACTCAAATATTATATGAGTTATTTTCAAACAATTTCTGCAAAAAAAAAATATGAGTCACCTCTCAACATCCAAATGTACTAATATTTTTACAGATGCGCCCTGGTCTAATAGTGGAGTCTGAATCATCTTAATTTTTCTTTCATTTTTTACATCTTTTTTGGGGTTCCAAATTTAAAATTGTATAACTACTTTAATGTTTATAAAACCAATAAATATTTAATTTTCAGAAGCAACGCAACTAGAAGACCCACGACAAGAATGGAGGGCAATACAAGAAGCCATGTTAAGGGAATACCTCATAACCGCTCAAGATGTTTTAGAAGTAAGCACTATAATAATTTTTATCTCTTTAAACATTTGAAAATATTGATTGAGTTGACCATATAAGCAAACATTTTTAGCTCATGTGCTTGTTCATGTTCATTACGAAATATGTGTATCAAAAAACTTAATTAATTAGATATTATAGTCACAGTATTTCGAATATTTCGTTTCATCTTTTTTTTTTTCTAATTGTGGCCGTATAATATGAATGAGGGTTAAGCGGATGATTAATCAGCTGAATATTTAAATACCAGACAAAAAAGAAACAGTTAAATACCGCTATTTTTCCTTAATTGCATTCATTAAACTTTTAAATTTCTATGAAAGATGAAAATTTTGAATTTGACCCGGCGAATAAATAAACCCACCGTTGACTTATGAACTGACGCAGAAATAATTGATGACATAGCACGATTACGAAAAAGTGAAAGCAATTAATGTACAAATAATAGTAATAAGGTATATCGCGGGGTCATAATACCTATCATCAAAATATTTCCGTGGGCTATAATTGTCGTAATTTATTGAACATTTCAATTAGTACCAACTAAAATACATACGTTAAATTGTTTGCTAACAACGTCAACTGTCATAATATGTAAATAGAAGCTTATTTATTGTGAATTTACAGTTAATTTTTCCGTAGGTATGTTTTAATTGTTTATTTATGCTCTACATTAAGAATTTTGCAACGATTAGGCATTTGAACTAATTGTTGCTAATAAGCCGATGGCGATATAGTTTATTGCCTGTAAATGTTAAGATATTATACTTGACTTTTATTTACATACAGTGCGCTGGAATAAGTGGTACCCCCCCCCCCCCCCCTATCAACTTATTTATTTTATAGGTCGATTTTTAAAATAATAATCATAGTATATTATAACATAAATGTTTCGAACTTTACGCGATTCATCTTCCCTCTTGGGGGTGAAAAAATATATGTCCAAAACAACTCCGGAAATGGGTAAACTGACTAATTTTAAGTAACTTTTGTTCTATAGAGCTTTTTCGCCAAGTCAACACTTTTCGAGTTATTTGCGAGTGAATATGTTCATTTTTCAACAAAATAACCACATTTTTAGACGGTTTTTCGCAAATAACTCAAAAAGTAAGTATTTTGTCGAAAAAACCGTTCTTAGCAAAAATATAGCCTATAAAAAAGGTTAAAAAATGGTGTACGCGTTAGGTCTCTGGATCTCGTAGAACCAGAATTATAGCCAATGAAATATAGATTCATATTCACCAAATTTCAAATAGAATATTTCGACGTGAAATATGCAATAAATTAAGCACTTTTTGGGGAAAACCCATTTTAACTTTTTTAAAGTGTTTAAAAAAAGCTTTATTTCTGTTTTTACGAAAAGTTTCTAGCATTAAATTTAAGCAAGTTACGCTCAAAATAAAGTTGGTCCCTTTTGTTTTTGCAAAAAAAAAATCGGGAAGACCACCCCCTAATTAGCAACTTAAATGAAATTAATCGTTGCCGCTCCATAAATTATTTTACTTATATTGTGTTTATATGATCTGTAAGTTTCATCGATTCAAAGTGTTTATTTTTGAAAAAACTTGGTTTCAAAGTAAAATTTTTAAAAATTTAAATTTTGAAAAATATGCTTTTTTTCAAAATAACTTAAAAATTGTTAGAGATACCAAAAGTCTCGAAATACAAAAAAAGTCAGATTTGCTTTTCTTAATATCATGTATTTTTTTGTTTTTCTGTTAGACAAAAATTGATCAAGATTTGGTGTTTCTAAATTTGCATACATTCGTGATCAGTGACTCGTTCAACACCTTTTAACTACAGCCGTTTCAATAATAAGGACTTTGAACCGATGAAACTTACAGATCATATAAACAATATATACACGAGTCAAGAAACTTGTGAAGTCGTTACGATTAAGTTCATTTAAGATACTAATTAGGGGGTGATTTTCTCGATTTTTTTACCAAAACCAAAAGGGACTAACTTTATTTTGAGCGTAACTTGTTTAATTTTGATGCTAGAAATTTTTTTTATAAAACAAAAATGAAGCTTTTTTTAAACACTTTAACTAAGTTTAAATGAGTTTTCCCCGAAATGTGCTTCATTTTTGGTTATTTCACGTTAAAGTATTCCACTTGGAATTTGACGAATATAAACCTATATTTCATTAGCTATAACTCTGCTTATACTAAATAAAAAAACGTGATATATTCACTATTTTTTAAATTTTTTATAGGCTATATTTTTGCTAAGAATGCTTTTTCGACAAAATAGTTACAGTTTGAGTTAATTGCGAAAAACCGTCTAAAAGCGTGGTTATTTTGTTGAAAAAAATGAACATATTCACTGCCAAATAACTCGAAAAGTATTGACTTAGTGAAAAAACTCTATAGAACAAAAGTTACTTTAAATTAGCCAGTTTACCCATTTCCTGACTTTGTTTGGACGAATATTTTTTAACCCCCAAGAGGGGGTGAAAACCACCCCCAGGGCAAAAGCACATATCGGCACAATACCACTTTTTTTCTTTGACTTGTTAGCTGTGTGTATGCCAAATTTCATGTCAATCCAAGCGGTTCTTTAAAATTTAAAGGTTTTGCAATATTTTACCGTTAATGAATGGACTATTTAGCAATGATACATTATTTAAATCCATCTGATAATTTAAAAGCAAAGAGATTTTCCATATGTTTATTTCAAGTCTAAAAGATTATACCTTTATTTAGTTACGAATTCACCGGTAGTTGATTGGTTACCGAAAAATTAGCTGAGGGCCAGAGTTACCAATCGGCCTGTAATTAGGATGGGGGATTAAAATAGTTACGAATTGACCGGGACCCATTCAAACCAATGGGTAAACAGTTATTCCAGTCTTCAATAATTGATACCTGCAAAATCGCTGTTTTAAAACCATCGATAGCTTTTTCCTGCCCACACATTGAATTCTTAATCTTTGGGAACGTGAAGCAGTCGTTGGGACTTAGGTCGGGGCTATACGGTGGATGGTTATTTATTATAATTACAAATCGATCTTTTGAAGCTCCAAAAACTCTGTTGTCTTTTGGGCAGTATAGATAGATTTTTTTTTCGGCCCCCCTAACAGCTCCCCTGTATTAAGAGCCAATATATGGTAGAGGTACATTTTCAGGTTTCTCGCCATATGACGCGCTCGAGTAACTGCAAAAATCTCCGCTTGGGCTCCTCTATCATAATGGACCAAGAGCAACGTCGGAAAAAAATCATTTTAAGACGGCTAATTCTTTCATATATTGTTCCCTATGCTTCCTCGAACACCGTACCGGCCATCTGGCTACTGATACAGGTTGCGTTCATTACTGCGCAGCACACTTGTACAGGTAAACATATCGAATTTAAAATTATTGTAAGACAAAAAATTTTTTTGTCATTACTTTTTAAACATTATTATAAATATGAACTGTAATTGCCAGACGTTTCTGTGGTTTAAAAAGTAATGACAAAAAAATTTTTCGTCCTAAAATAATTTAAATTCAATATACAGGGTGATTGATGAGTGTGATAAAGCTCAGTAGATCCGCTATAGTAATAGATAGCAATAAAAATTAATAATAAAAATTGTGACCAACTTTCAGCTTCACATTACGAAATTAGTTAGATTGTAACAGGGTGTTCGATAACATAGTAATCCTCTAAACTTTCTCATCACAAAAATATAAAGGTTTGTTATGTTATATAGGGCTTTTACAAAGTTATAACCAATTTTTTATGAAAATCGTAACAAGTTCAGCTCCCTGTATAAAAAAAAGCACAACAGCGATGGTTTATTGTTGCCATATTTTTTTGTTGATTGTGAAAATTTTTAAGAGAATTGTTGATATTGCTAATTTTCCTTATATCGAATACAGGGTTAGTCAAAACGCAAGTACATTCTTTTCTCAGAAATTTTAAATGGAACACCCTGTATTTTATATTACTACCGAAAGACATCATTACCGTACTTTAATTTTTGTATAATATTCCCTATGCCTAAATTTGTCAGTTTTCGAGATATTTTCATTTTTCCGAGCAAGTTATTAAGGGTGTTCTATTTGAAATTACTGTGAAAATAATGTACTTACGTTTTGACTCCTCTGTATTCGATATAAAGAAAATTAGCAATATCAACCATTTTTATAAATTTTGACAATCAACAAAAAAATATGGCACCGATAAACCATTGCTGTTGTGCTTATTTTTTTTTATACAGGGAGCTGAACTTATTACGATTTTCATAGAACATTGGTTATAACTTTGTAAATACCCTGTATAACATAACAAACCTTTATATTTTTGTGATGGGGAAGTTAAGAAGATTTCGAATATAAAATAAAATATGGGGTGTTCCATTTAAAAAAAAAACAAAAGTTTGGTCTGCCACTATGTTATCGAACACCCTGTAACATTCTAACTAATTTTGTAATGTGAAGCGCAAATTTAGCTATAATTTTTGTTATTAACTTTTATTGCTATTTCTTACTATAGCTGATCTACTAAGCTTTTTCACACTAATCAATCACCCTGATTTTGCGTTTACCTGTACTGTAGTACAGGTGTGCTGCGCAGTAATGAACTCAACCTGTATCAGCAGCCAGATGGCCGGTATGGTGTTTGAGGAAGCATAGGAACCAACATAATATGAAAGAATCAGCCGTCTTAAAATGATTTCTCGAAAACGTTGCTCTTAGACCATAAGGAATTCAAATCTGTAATAAAAATAGAGGTTCTTATGTAAGATTTTAAAGTTGTCCCCTGTCCCACACACAGTGTCGTGTTTAGCGTAATTTGATAGATTTGTGAAAAATATTAAATACTTTCTTCGTACGGTTTTCGATCCGATTTATATTTCGCGAAATATTCGATCGGCCTGCTTCTTTTGGCATACCCGGTATAATTGCGCTATATAAAAATAACGATTTAATTGAATGAACGCAATTTAACTGAATCCGACAATCAACTATCGTCATCGTATAATTGTTTGATAATTTGGGAATGATATTACAAATCACTTATTTCTAAAATTATGGATACTACGTCGATGGTTTCTAATTACGCTTCTAGAATGGAATGCTAAACAGAGAAAACAGTCGATTGTTTCACACAACTTCCATGCAGCATGTCTATAACGTGCAACACGTTCAAGATATGCAATATTGTATTCAGTATATGACTAATTCATTCATTATTACTCCATAAATGATTATTCCATCCAGTTTTTTAATCTTATAACGTATCCTACATGTAGTTATAGTCTAGCTCTAGATTGAGACCTTTATGCGAAACCCACACGTTTTCTGTAGCACGAAGCTAATCAAGTCTAATATATTATAAATTAATATGCATTTAATAGTGACACTAGTAGTTATTATAGATACATTATTAAGTATTTCAGGTTAATTGCAACAATTTATCAAATTAGTTGATTGGATATCGAATTTTTTTACTAGCGATTTTACCAGTGCCATCTACAGTCACTCCACCCAATTATTTAAAAATTTTAGTATCTACAAACTTTCAAAAGTAGAATCTACAAAATAAAATTTTTAAAATATTAAACGTCTTGCATGTGAACCAATATTTGTATCAATTTTGCGAAAAATTTAATTACTGATGAAGTAGTAAATATAAAGACAATAAATATACAGGGTGTCCCGAAAAGATTGGTCATAAATTATACCACATATTTTGGTGTCAAAAATAGGTTGATTGAACCTGACTTACCTTAGTACAAATGTGCACATAAAAAAAGTTACAGCACTTTGAAGTTACATACAGTCGGAAAAATGAAAGAATACCCATGAACGATCACATCAATCACTTATTTTGTATTTGTTGTCCTTTTCTATAAATAACAAACGATTATTATAGAAAAAGATAGCAAATACAAAATAAGTGATTGATGTGATCGTTCATGGGTATTCTTTCATTTTTCCGACTGTAATGAAAATCAATTTTTTCCAATATGTATATCGCAAACTATTAGAGATTTTTTATTGAAATGGACATGTGGCATTCTTATGGCAGGAACATCTTAAAAAAATTATTCGATAAAAGGTGCCTTATCGAAAAAATACTAAGAGGCACAAAAGCTTTAAAAACACTGTGTTTAACTAATGGTGCCGCAATAATAGTTTAATTGGAACGTACAAAAAAGTTTGGGGGGTTTAAGGGAACAAAACCCCATAAAATTTTTATGGGGTGTACAAATTTTACTTTTGTTTTTTTTTAAGATGTTTCTGCCATAAGAATGCCACATGTCCATTTTCAATAAAAAATTTCGAGTTTTCGATATATGAAAAAAAATCGATTTTCATTTTGTAACTTAAAAGGACTGTAACTTTTTTGTGTGCACTATTGTATACAGTGCGTCCATAAAGTAACGCATAAATTCATTATTTCGTAAACCGGCGACTTTAAAGGAAAAGCCCGAAACAGGTCGATTTGTATTTTTAATTTCCGATTTTTTGGCATATACGTCATACTAGTGACGTCATCCATCTGGGCGTGATGACGTAATCGATGATTTTTTTAAATGAGAATATGGGTCATGTGATAGCTCATTTGAAAGGGTATTCAATTCTCTATTCACTAATGTAAACATTAACATAATTATTTATACAAGGTGTTCAAAACAACATTTTTTAAATTAAAATAATTGAGACAAAAAGAAGAATGTATGTAATTTGTCTAATTCAAAATACGTTTTAATGTTGTCAGAAAACAGGAAAAAATGTTTTTTTGACAAATAAATATTGTTTTTCGCTTAAATTCAATGTTAAAGCTGCTACCCACCTGCCTCTTGCCAGTTTGAACATTTCGTTTAAGCGAAAATCAATGTTTATTTGTTAAATGAAATTTTTTTCTGTTTTCTGACAGTAGTAAAACGCATTTTGAATTAAATAAATTACATACATTCTTCTTTCTGTCTCAATTATTTTAATTAAAAAAATGTTTGTTTGCACACCCTGTATAAATAATTATGTTAATGTTTACATAAGTGAATAGAGAATTGAATGCCCTTTCAAATGAGCTATTACATCACCCATATTCTCATTTAAAAAAATCATCGATTACGTCATCACGCCCAGACGGATGACGTCACGAGTATGATATATATGCCAAAAAATCGGAAATTAAAAATAAAAATCGACCTGTTTCGGGAATTTTCGCGAAAGTCGCCGGTTTATGAAATAATGAATTTATGCTTTACTTTATGGACGCACTGTCCAGGTTCAATCAACCTATTTTTGACCCCAGAATATGTGGCATAATTTATGACCAATCTTTTCGGGACACCATCTCTTTATTGTTTTTTGTTTATTTAGCTAACTTGACCGCTTCTTTATCCAGAAGTCTTCAACCAAATTTCTGGTTCTCATCGTCTCTTTGATGGTTCTCTCCATCTTTTTGTGTTGGACGGCCTCTCTATTTTTTTCTTTGTGAGACCCAATTATAAATCTGGTTCGGAAATCTTCCGTCTGTCTACTAACGTCGTTTCTGTACCTACTCATTCTATTCCGAATTTCTTCATTTCTGATACGATCTAAGGATGTAACTTGACAACGTCTACTATAAAACCCTGTTTCAACCGTATTAATTTTTTGTTTATTTAGCTAACTTGACCGCTTCTTTATCCAGAAGTCTTCAACCAAATTTCTGGTTCTCATCGTCTCTTTGATGGTTCTCTCCATCTTTTTGTGTTGGACGGCCTCTCTATTTTTTTCTTTGTGAGACCCAATTATAAATCTGGTTCGGAAATCTTCCGTCTGTCTACTAACGTCGTTTCTGTACCTACTCATTCTATTCCGAATTTCTTCATTTCTGATACGATCTATACTCCGTCCACCCAACAGACGGAGTAATCACGTGAATAAATCACAATATTTCTTCCAAATACCTTAACGCACGGCCTTCTACACAATACCGATAACAAGGTATTCGGTAATTAGTGTTATCGGCATTGTGTACAAGGCCGTGAGTTAAGGTATTTTGAAGAAATATTATGATTTATTCACTTGATTACTCCGTCTGTTCGGTAGACAGAGTATAAGGATGTAACTTGACAACGTCTTAGGTCTGGATCCCGCGTATGAAAAAAAAGTTGATTAATAGCAAGCTGAAAATTTGTTAATAGGTTAAGGGTGTCTAGTCGGATAAACTTTGATATATGGGAACACTGAAACAGGGGCAGTTTTAATTGTGGAACAGATTAAAAATTTGGAACGGTCAGACCACGAATACGGCACATTTATTTTGTCCGACAGAATAGACTTAAACTCTCCGAACAGAGATTAAACTCTCATGCAAAAATCAGACTGCTATTTATCACCAAATGGGCGTTTTAATGAGTGGAACATGTAGAATATTTCAAATGACAGGAATTATGACAGGTGACAAATAGCAGTCTGATTTTTGCATGAGAGTTTAATCTCTGATTGGAGAGTTTAAGTCTATTCTGTCGGACAAAATAAATGTGCCGTATTCGTGGTCTGACCGTTCCAAATTTTTAATCTGTTCCACAATTAAAACTGCCCCTGTTTCAGTGTTCCCATATATCAAAGTTTATCCGACTAGACACCCTTAACCTATTAACAAATTTTCAGCTTGCTATTAATCAACTTTTTTTTTCATACGCGGGATCCAGACCTATCTACTATAAAACCCTGTTTCAACCGTATTAATTTTTCTTTTCTTTTTCATCTTCGTTTAAAAGAAATCCTAAGTATCGGTAACATCGTGTTTTTTAATGCCCCCTAATCTTTTACTCAAGTTTTCTTACCACCAATTTCGACACCCCATTTTAAGTATTCTTCAACTAATTTTCTTACTATGTAGTTTGGCTCTTCCTCATCTTCAGCAATGACAGTCTGGTTTTCCGCAAAAAAGGTGTAGATTTGCCTGATCCCAATTCGAACTACCATAGGATTGCGTCTCATTGTCCATTGTTTCAGTGCATTATTGACGTATATTTTGAAAAGAGTTGGTGACATGCAGCAACTCCGTCTTAATTCTTTGTTAACTGAAAACATTTCTGAGCAGTTTGTTCCGTGTTCTTCCATAGCTAAAGTTGCCTTCATGTAATTCTTTAACAGCGTTTACATAAGTTAGTGCAATATGTTGCTGTTTCATGAGAATCCATAACTTATTCAGGGGTACGCTATCATAAGCTTTTTTCAGGTCAACAAATATTAAGTGTAGTTCATTGTCAACTAATTTATTTTTCTCAATTAGCTGTCTGTGATAGACTGAAATTATTTGTACAAGATCTATCAGTTCCAAGTCCACTCTGCTTTTCTACATCTGTTGGACATACTAAAAAAAATTTCATGTGAAAGTAGGAAAGTAGGATTGCATTAGGGGTCAGTAGTTAGTCCTTATTTATAATTATTAGTGGTGGATGCGATAACAGGCACACTATTCGGTACCATTCCCTGGTGCTCAATGAATTCTCATAATCTAGTGTTGGTAGGACATTCTGAAAGGGATCTACAAAAAAAGTTGCAACAGTGGAGACAAGCTCTTGAAGAAAAAGGTCGAAAACTTGCTAGGATAAAAACATACTATTTGGATTGTTGATTTAAAAATGCAGTTGCTACTAGAAATAAGATGATAACTTGTGATAGTGAAATTATTGTGAAAAGTACTAATTTTAAGTACATACATAGGATCGGTATTACAGATTAAAGGGGAAATGAGATCGAGCAGTAGAGTTGAGCATGCATGCAGCATACTGAACGGAATTTTGGTCAGTTCTCTCGAAAAATAAGAGAGCATAGTTTAAGATAATTTGCCATGTTCAATGTAGGGATGCTATTACCTGATACGAAGAATAGCTGTAGAGGTAGACGAAAGAAGAGCTCATGAACGACGCTTAAACAGGACATATCGACAAAAGGGATTTATAATGGTAGGTCCCACGATAGAAATTTATGGAGAAATCTCCTGGCAAACTGTCAAACAGTTATCGTGTCGAATCAACATGTCAACATGGCTATTTTGGTTTTTACCTTTTACAACGCATGACTCAGTACTAAAAATTATGAGAATGTATAATATACAGTTTTATTATAAATTTTTCACATTTGATTAGTTAATAGACAATTATTAAAACGTCGAAAATTGTAATTTGGCAACGTTGCATCAAAGGCAAGTGAGGTCAGTGTTGAGACCGTCCTCCCCCTTCCCGTCTCGGCCCATACATGCGGGCACGAGCCACGACTCAGGAATGTCGAGGTTGTTGTGATGTGAAATAAAACGGCTCTTTTTTCTTCTATAAATTTTTTCTTCTTTTTCTTCGACTCTGCATGACGAGTATTTGCTCGGGTCTTTTACATAATTTGTTGACCATTTTTAGTGCACCTAATCACACTGTTTGGCATTGAGTGGCCCATTATTTTTGGTTCTCGCTCGATCCAAATCGAATAACAATACCGAACATTCTTGGAATAGTTGAAATAACTTTGTAATATGTTTGGGTGTTTGCTAGTCAAACTGATATTTTTATTATTGTGGGCCAAAAAACAGATTTTTGTCGAAAATTTATTTTTTCAAATAGAATAGGTATTTTATTTTCACCTTTTTTTTTAATAACTATACTGTTTTGTTTTTAAACCAGGAGGAGTAATTCAAATTTACCGCGCCGTAATGCTTGTTTGTAATTGGTGCAACCTCAGGCAAGTTTTCTCCACTGTTGCGAAATTTTGGCACTATTGGCATTTCATTGGTTAATTAAGTTACGTCGGCGAGTTTTGTGTTTTCAATAGTAATACCACTAGTGATTCAATTTTCGCGATAAGTCTGTCGATTTACTTCTAAACGAAACAGGGCCCGGATTACGTACACTCGATACGCATCGTATCCGCCATGTTTTACTGTAGCACCTTATGGAAAAACATGGTGGATACGATGCGTATCGAGTGTACGTAATCCGGGCCCTGAGTTGCTTGAAAACACCACGAGTCCGTAGGACGAGTGGTGTTTTCTTTAAGCAACTTAGTTGAGTTTAGAAATAAAAGACAGACTTATAAGATAAATTAAATCACGAGTGGTATTTTATTAGACTATTTCACGAACAAAGTGATAGGTCAAAAATTCAGTAGAATGAGAGGAAGAAATTTAATAATAATACATTGATCTAGGTAACCCAAATCTACCCATTTTTTGAATAATTCACAATTAGTCATAATCATGAAATATTTATTATAACTATAAATAATTTGTTATAATTATTTTTTACCTATAACAATAAATAATTTGTACACGAAAAAGATACATTATTCTCGACTATAATTATTATAAACGGTGCAATTGTAAAATTTTTGAATAGTATGACCATTATTAGGTGGATACAATGTATTGTTGCTATTATTACTTGATGTACTTGGAGTATTCCTAAAAGTATTCACTATGTTCTGATGATGTTCGGCACTAAGATGTAAATACGGTTTCATCGAGTTCGAACTTCCATGTCCAGTAATTTTCATAGCTTGTTGTTCACTAACGCCAGATTGTAGTAACTGACTAACTGCAGTGGCACGATTAGAGTGATTCGTTATTTTCACTTTTTTAGTGTCTAATCCTATCTTTTCTGCAGACATTTTTGTCCATTTGGATATTGTATTAATACCAATAGGACAATTCTTGTATCAATTACTATTATTATATTTATTCCACTTGCCATTCACAGTCAGAAAAAGTCTATCATGGGTAATAGTTTCCCTTTTCGATATAAGTTTCCGGTATAATTTCACAGGACACATTTCAGGATTCTTCAAATTTTGAGTAAGCCATTTATTATCTGCACAGTTTTTATCACCACTTTGGCGGGTTTTGGAGAATATCGGGTTATATGCAATTCTGTTTGTTAAACAGCCTTTGTTGTTAGTCTCTTCCTTGAAAAAATGTAACATGGAAAAACTTGCTTCGTTACCTCTCCAAGCTAATTCTACGGCAGCTATATGAAAAAACTTCTTTTGGAGTCCCTCTGGCGTGTCTTCGTCCCATTGTAAGCACATATTTTTATATTCATCCGAAGTCATAGCGATAGAACTCATTTTCCTTTTATCGGGTACAGTTTGCAACAATTTTCTCTTACTATCACGAGCCGCTCTCGCTTCCTTGAAGGTTATATCTTTGAAGGGATCAATATGTCTCTGATACTCACAGAAATATTTTTCTTGTGCCAATTTTGCAGTAGTGTTCCATATGGTTTTAATAACACTCTCCTTGTAATCACTACCATCAATTTTTCGCATGTTGAAGGCCCAGTCTTTTAGAATGAATGCTAGTCTTTCGTTGTTATTTTCTGCATCTAATTTGTAGTTGCGATCCACACAGAACATCATAAATTGTCTCCATATATAAGATTTAGATTTTCTTGTGTTACTCGGTATATTTTCTTCAATGTTTTGGTTTATAACTTCGTTTGAAATACCACCGAAACGACTCATTTTGACGTATACAGCTACAATAATTTTTTTGGCAAACGTCAAACTTTGCTTTGCGATCGGTATCCATGGTTACGTCGTTGAAAACACGAAGCTGATAGACCAATCAGAATTGAAAGACAGTTGGTGTTTTCGCGATAACACAAGCTGTCTTTGGTTTGTGATTGGTCAGATTATGTGAAAATTTTAAGATGAGTGAAATAGTTTACGTTATTCCTTTAATTTTTTTATTTTTAGTCTGCTTTTGTATAAAAAACAGTTCTGGACCTCGGAGGTAAACTACACTGTGTCGATATGGTGTTTTTTTTAATAAGCTCCTTTAATCTACTTACTTTATTAATTGGATTATACAAATTGGTTATACAGGGTGTCCAGAAACTCTACCGACAAACGAAGACAGGAGATTCCTCAGATAATTTTAAGACAATTTAACTCAATTCACCTAGTCCGAAAATGCTTCTTAAGGGAGCTAGAGCTCTTTGAAGATGGCGTCATGAAATTAGTTTTTCTTAAATACCTCCAGAACGCTTCTATTTAGAAAAACGAAAATTATTGTTGCATTGTTGAAAATATATGCATATTTACTTTTCAGAGATGAATCGATTCCATCCATTGCAAATTTCTAGTACCGGTCATAGGCGTGCGTTTTGGGTAGAGCAACGGGTATTTTATCGCATAACTTTTTTGTTCTTAACTTTTATGCATTTTTGACACCGCATTATTAAATTGTGAGATATTCTAGTACTAAAAGGTACTCTTGATTTAAGTCGATAGGACACACCGTTTTCTAGAAAAATCGATTTGAAAGTTTTTCGTTTTTGGAATTTGAAAAAAAATTGAAAGAACTTTTCAACAAAAAACGAAGTATTTTACCAACATAAAGTAAGAGTAACTTTTAGTATTCGAATACCTCATAATTTAATAATCTAGTGTCAAAAATGCTCAAAAATTCAAGACAAAAAAGTTATGCTATAAAATAACTGTTGGCCTACCCAAAACGGACGCCTATGACCAGTACTAGAAATTCGCAATTAATGAAATCGATTTATCTCTGGAATATAAATAAATGTACCAGTTTTCGTCTTTCTAAGCAGTTTTTTTTTATTTTTTTTTTTAATTCAAAAAGCGAAAAGTTTTCAAATCGATTTTTCTAGAAAACGGTGTGTTCTATCGATTTAAAACAAGAGTACCTTTTAGTACTAAAAACTTCCCAATTTAATAATCCAGTATCAGACATGCATAAAAGTTAAAGAAAAAAAAGTTATGCGATAAAATAACCGTTGCCCTACCCAAAACGGACGCCTATGATCGGTACTAGAAATTTGCAATGGATGGATTAGATTTACATCTTGAAGATAAATACGAGTACCAATTTTTGTTTTTTTAAATAGAAGCGTTCTGGAGGTATTTAAGAAAAACTAATTACAAGACGCCATCTTCAAAGAGCTCTAGCTCACTTAGGAAGCATTTTCGGACTAAGTAAATTGGGTTAAATTATCTTAAAATTATCTGAAGAATCTCCTGTCTTCGTTTGTCGGTAGAGTTTCTGGACACCCTGTATATTAAAATATTGCCTATCAATCAATTATGGGATATATCAGATTTTTATTAGCATCCCAAGTGCTCTAAACTTTGTTGCAAACACACGCTAAATACAATTATTGGTCGGTCGAAATGACATAGTGTAGTTTACCTCCGAGGTTCAGAGTTGTTTTTAGAAGTCTTTAGCGATGTATTAGTATAATATAATATTTATGGATTACCGTTTAAGGCCGACATGATCAACCAAAAAAGAAGATGTATTTGGTGATTTTTCTAGTGACTTTCTTGGGTGTGAATCTGTCTTTTTAGATTACTCCTCTTGGTTAAAAAACAAAGCATAGATCTATCTGAATATTTGATTTTCTCCTTCGATTTATAGGGAAGTCACAAATTAAATCATAAAATATTAAATAAAATATTTTTACTTAGTCTATAATAGTAGGTAACAATATTAATGGAGTCTCCTTGATTCATATTTATAAACAACGATATCATTTACAATTGTAGCACTAATGTTTCCTTCTTTTATTTATTGTTTTTCCTCTACACTACATAGATCTTTATTAAATTTAAAACACCAAATGTGGCAAATACTTTTGCAGATCTCCGGTCAAACAATACCTTGCCTATCGTTGTGTTCTTCTTGAGTGAAAACTCAAAAATTATTTTCAAATAGGTACTTCTTATCCTTGCTGAGACCGCTTTTTCAAATATTTTCAAACATTGGTTCTTTATAAAGCATCTGGATATGATGATACGAACACCTGGATGAGGCGGCATGCGTAGTGGGCAAGAAATTATGTTAGTAAAAGATAATTTTAACTCAAGAATTGTAAATGAAGAGTAAAAACTGATTTATTTCAGCTGTTTTCGCCACCCTTTCATACGTTTTTTCTCCAATCCGAAGTTCTTGTTGTGACGTAGGTATCATTACATTTGACGTATCAAACATTAATAGAGAAAGCAATAAAATAAATGACAAATAATTTACACAACTTCAACGAAAAAATTAAAGAAAAACTGGCTTTGATTGATAAGAAACAAGTCCCCCATCAGGAAGAAAAGTGACACAACTCAAAAAAATGCATAATTCCCGTTATCTTGTTGAACTGGCTCCAAAAATCCTATATTTTTACCAGGAAAAGTGTCACATAGATATTTACTTCCAACTTTGTGAGATAGCGGTAGTGTCATTATTATTCATTTGGCGGTAAAATGAATATTTTTATTATTTAATTCCGGAACAATCATACTTTTCACTACTTTTCAGTTATGCTCTGACGTTCGACGTAACGTATCGTTTTTTATTACGAAAACAGTTGTATTTCGAGAAGAGTCCTAATAGGTATTTTTCGTTAATGTTTAAAAAAATTACCAATATTTTAAAAGAAAAGTGACATAACTCAAAATGTTTTTTTTCTTTGTTAAATCAGATATCATAGGTTTTTTGGTTTTGATTCTTACACAATTAGAAATATTCACTTATTCATATTCTTCCTTTTTAATTTATAAATTTTAGCAGCTACCAGTTAAAACATCTAAAAAATCCATTTGTGTCTCTCCTGAAAAAAGTTGTTTTCTGAGTTGTGACACTTTTGTTCCGGATGACGGATGAGCGAAGTGCTTTTTCATATGTAAAATGTGACATCATCTGAATAAGATACTCGTCTACAACAAACGCCTGCATCACATTTCTGATTTCTTTCGGAACGTTCGACCTATCGACTTTTTTATAGTTCAAGATGAATTTCATAGCCCACATAGCAGGTGATAAGATTGACAAAATGAAAAGCCAAGAATGTATTACTAAGAGTATTCTAAATTCCAAACTTTGGAATGTTGAAAATCGTATTATGTTGAGAAACGTTCTACCAGAACTTTATGAGAGGGGTATTTCTGATGGATTATTAAGTTGAAATGAATACAGAAGATTCAGTCAAGTAAAACAAGCCATTGAAAAAAAAGACGGATAGAAAACAACTTGTAAAACATGCGTAAACTGCTGTAGACAAAAATGCCAAATTAGTGTTTATGAATATAAACAAAAATTGTATCAACATTCCTAATCCTAGAGTAGGGTGTCTAAATCATAAACTTGAAAAACGGGACACATCCAAAGAGAGTTTGGAGCGATACTCTTCAGGCCTCAGGGGCTTCCATCGAGACATAATCATTGAAACATGCTCTTTTTAGCTAATTTGAGACATATACCTTTTTCAATTTACCTATGACTATGTGATTTAATTTAAAATGTGGGGCGTATAACAAATGTAAATAACGACTTTCGGCGAGTCTTTCTATTTCTTCAGATGTTTCATTTTGTATTTTATGGATTCCCATACAAATTCAGAATAATTAGCAGGTCTTAATTATCTTAAAATTATCTGAAGAATCTCCTGTCTTCGTTTGTCGGTAGAGTTTCTGGACACCCTGTATATTAAAATATTGCCTATCAATCAATTATGGGATATATCAGATTTTTATTAGCATCCCAAGTGCTCTAAACTTTGTTGCAAACACACGCTAAATACAATTATTGGTCGGTCGAAATGACATAGTGTAGTTTACCTCCGAGGTTCAGAGTTGTTTTTAGAAGTCTTTAGCGATGTATTAGTATAATATAATATTTATGGATTACCGTTTAAGGCCGACATGATCAACCAAAAAAGAAGATGTATTTGGTGATTTTTCTAGTGACTTTCTTGGGTGTGAATCTGTCTTTTTAGATTACTCCTCTTGGTTAAAAAACAAAGCATAGATCTATCTGAATATTTGATTTTCTCCTTCGATTTATAGGGAAGTCACAAATTAAATCATAAAATATTAAATAAAATATTTTTACTTAGTCTATAATAGTAGGTAACAATATTAATGGAGTCTCCTTGATTCATATTTATAAACAACGATATCATTTACAATTGTAGCACTAATGTTTCCTTCTTTTATTTATTGTTTTTCCTCTACACTACATAGATCTTTATTAAATTTAAAACACCAAATGTGGCAAATACTTTTGCAGATCTCCGGTCAAACAATACCTTGCCTATCGTTGTGTTCTTCTTGAGTGAAAACTCAAAAATTATTTTCAAATAGGTACTTCTTATCCTTGCTGAGACCGCTTTTTCAAATATTTTCAAACATTGGTTCTTTATAAAGCATCTGGATATGATGATACGAACACCTGGATGAGGCGGCATGCGTAGTGGGCAAGAAATTATGTTAGTAAAAGATAATTTTAACTCAAGAATTGTAAATGAAGAGTAAAAACTGATTTATTTCAGCTGTTTTCGCCACCCTTTCATACGTTTTTTCTCCAATCCGAAGTTCTTGTTGTGACGTAGGTATCATTACATTTGACGTATCAAACATTAATAGAGAAAGCAATAAAATAAATGACAAATAATTTACACAACTTCAACGAAAAAATTAAAGAAAAACTGGCTTTGATTGATAAGAAACAAGTCCCCCATCAGGAAGAAAAGTGACACAACTCAAAAAAATGCATAATTCCCGTTATCTTGTTGAACTGGCTCCAAAAATCCTATATTTTTACCAGGAAAAGTGTCACATAGATATTTACTTCCAACTTTGTGAGATAGCGGTAGTGTCATTATTATTCATTTGGCGGTAAAATGAATATTTTTATTATTTAATTCCGGAACAATCATACTTTTCACTACTTTTCAGTTATGCTCTGACGTTCGACGTAACGTATCGTTTTTTATTACGAAAACAGTTGTATTTCGAGAAGAGTCCTAATAGGTATTTTTCGTTAATGTTTAAAAAAATTACCAATATTTTAAAAGAAAAGTGACATAACTCAAAATGTTTTTTTTCTTTGTTAAATCAGATATCATAGGTTTTTTGGTTTTGATTCTTACACAATTAGAAATATTCACTTATTCATATTCTTCCTTTTTAATTTATAAATTTTAGCAGCTACCAGTTAAAACATCTAAAAAATCCATTTGTGTCTCTCCTGAAAAAAGTTGTTTTCTGAGTTGTGACACTTTTGTTCCGGATGACGGATGAGCGAAGTGCTTTTTCATATGTAAAATGTGACATCATCTGAATAAGATACTCGTCTACAACAAACGCCTGCATCACATTTCTGATTTCTTTCGGAACGTTCGACCTATCGACTTTTTTATAGTTCAAGATGAATTTCATAGCCCACATAGCAGGTGATAAGATTGACAAAATGAAAAGCCAAGAATGTATTACTAAGAGTATTCTAAATTCCAAACTTTGGAATGTTGAAAATCGTATTATGTTGAGAAACGTTCTACCAGAACTTTATGAGAGGGGTATTTCTGATGGATTATTAAGTTGAAATGAATACAGAAGATTCAGTCAAGTAAAACAAGCCATTGAAAAAAAAGACGGATAGAAAACAACTTGTAAAACATGCGTAAACTGCTGTAGACAAAAATGCCAAATTAGTGTTTATGAATATAAACAAAAATTGTATCAACATTCCTAATCCTAGAGTAGGGTGTCTAAATCATAAACTTGAAAAACGGGACACATCCAAAGAGAGTTTGGAGCGATACTCTTCAGGCCTCAGGGGCTTCCATCGAGACATAATCATTGAAACATGCTCTTTTTAGCTAATTTGAGACATATACCTTTTTCAATTTACCTATGACTATGTGATTTAATTTAAAATGTGGGGCGTATAACAAATGTAAATAACGACTTTCGGCGAGTCTTTCTATTTCTTCAGATGTTTCATTTTGTATTTTATGGATTCCCATACAAATTCAGAATAATTAGCAGGTCTTAATTATCTTAAAATTATCTGAAGAATCTCCTGTCTTCGTTTGTCGGTAGAGTTTCTGGACACCCTGTATATTAAAATATTGCCTATCAATCAATTATGGGATATATCAGATTTTTATTAGCATCCCAAGTGCTCTAAACTTTGTTGCAAACACACGCTAAATACAATTATTGGTCGGTCGAAATGACATAGTGTAGTTTACCTCCGAGGTTCAGAGTTGTTTTTAGAAGTCTTTAGCGATGTATTAGTATAATATAATATTTATGGATTACCGTTTAAGGCCGACATGATCAACCAAAAAAGAAGATGTATTTGGTGATTTTTCTAGTGACTTTCTTGGGTGTGAATCTGTCTTTTTAGATTACTCCTCTTGGTTAAAAAACAAAGCATAGATCTATCTGAATATTTGATTTTCTCCTTCGATTTATAGGGAAGTCACAAATTAAATCATAAAATATTAAATAAAATATTTTTACTTAGTCTATAATAGTAGGTAACAATATTAATGGAGTCTCCTTGATTCATATTTATAAACAACGATATCATTTACAATTGTAGCACTAATGTTTCCTTCTTTTATTTATTGTTTTTCCTCTACACTACATAGATCTTTATTAAATTTAAAACACCAAATGTGGCAAATACTTTTGCAGATCTCCGGTCAAACAATACCTTGCCTATCGTTGTGTTCTTCTTGAGTGAAAACTCAAAAATTATTTTCAAATAGGTACTTCTTATCCTTGCTGAGACCGCTTTTTCAAATATTTTCAAACATTGGTTCTTTATAAAGCATCTGGATATGATGATACGAACACCTGGATGAGGCGGCATGCGTAGTGGGCAAGAAATTATGTTAGTAAAAGATAATTTTAACTCAAGAATTGTAAATGAAGAGTAAAAACTGATTTATTTCAGCTGTTTTCGCCACCCTTTCATACGTTTTTTCTCCAATCCGAAGTTCTTGTTGTGACGTAGGTATCATTACATTTGACGTATCAAACATTAATAGAGAAAGCAATAAAATAAATGACAAATAATTTACACAACTTCAACGAAAAAATTAAAGAAAAACTGGCTTTGATTGATAAGAAACAAGTCCCCCATCAGGAAGAAAAGTGACACAACTCAAAAAAATGCATAATTCCCGTTATCTTGTTGAACTGGCTCCAAAAATCCTATATTTTTACCAGGAAAAGTGTCACATAGATATTTACTTCCAACTTTGTGAGATAGCGGTAGTGTCATTATTATTCATTTGGCGGTAAAATGAATATTTTTATTATTTAATTCCGGAACAATCATACTTTTCACTACTTTTCAGTTATGCTCTGACGTTCGACGTAACGTATCGTTTTTTATTACGAAAACAGTTGTATTTCGAGAAGAGTCCTAATAGGTATTTTTCGTTAATGTTTAAAAAAATTACCAATATTTTAAAAGAAAAGTGACATAACTCAAAATGTTTTTTTTCTTTGTTAAATCAGATATCATAGGTTTTTTGGTTTTGATTCTTACACAATTAGAAATATTCACTTATTCATATTCTTCCTTTTTAATTTATAAATTTTAGCAGCTACCAGTTAAAACATCTAAAAAATCCATTTGTGTCTCTCCTGAAAAAAGTTTTTTCTTTCAATAATGTCTCTCAGCTTATAGCGGACCCTGTCAAAAGCTTTTTCAAAATCTATAAAACAGGTATTCTGATTTACATCTAGACATCTTTAGTCAGCATGTTCAAAGGGAAGAGAGCCTTTTTGTGTGTATTGGTTCCATCTATGATTCTTAGAAATGGGATGTTCATTTTTCGCCTTTCATTCATTAGTTCTAATATTTCTGGTGACATCCAGACCTTTTGTTTCTTTGTAATCTTGGTCAGGTACTTGTTTCCCGTTGTTCTTGTTGATTAAGGGGGGGGGGGTATAGTTAATTCTGCGTTTTTTGCATAATTTTAAAACGTTTTCCCTTGAAAGTGGTGGGGTTAAGTTAAATGGGTAAAAGGCTATCTTAAAGACCTACACTTGAAGATTATTCAGGTAAATTTTTATTCAAAAATATTAAAAAATGAAGTGGTGGCGTCATTTTTAAGTAGACGATCCAAAAAAAAGATGATTTGCGGTGTACACTATATCTTCGGACAGAATCATCTGAAGCATACAAACCAAAAAGATTATTTTAGTTTAAGAGTTTCTTGAGGTAGTGACGTTGAGTTTTTATGATTATATTGATTTTTAAATTCATGGTATAACTTTAAAGTGAAAAAATCGAAAAACTAGTGAGAAAGTGTGTTCGGTAAAAAGAAAAATGGTATAACAAAAAATTGTTAAAATAAGCAAAAACTCGACGTCACTACCTAGTAAAATATCTAAAAAAAGAAGTGTGCAAAATTTCAGAAATATCGGTGCATTACTTTTTGAGTTATAATGTACACCGCCTCAAAAAAACATGTTTTTGAGAGAACGCGTTTAAAAAAAATGTAGTTTTGTCAATAATACTAAGAAAATTTTTGTTTATATCCACATCTCCGTCAATTTTGCTCGGATTAACTTGAAATTTTAATGGTATACTCTTGAAAATATTTACAAAAAATCGAAGAAAATAATAAAAAATACTATACCCCCCCTTAAGGGTGGTTTGAAATATTAAATTGTTTTATTATTTCAAATAAAAGTGCATTCTTTCAAGAATACTCTCTGAAAATTTCAGATTGATTGGAGTAAAATTACCCGAGATACAGAGTGTTGAATATCCCTACCTTCGACCCGCTTTGCCGCGGCTTAAACAACTGTTCGCCTTCTCTTTTGTAGATTACTCCGCAATTCAAAAAACGTATTCCAATGTTCATCACTTTACGATTTGGCAGACAAATAAGAAGATAAAGATGCAGTTGTCAAAACTTTAAAACGCATTTTTCTCAAAACTGCTTTTTCAAATGCGGTGGACATTGTAACTAAAAAACTACTGGACCGATCTACCTGAAATTTTGCATAGATTTTCTTTGGACATTTCGTGAGGTAACAACGTCGAGATATTTTTCGTTTTGTGCTTATTTTTTGTTCAACAATATTAAATATGATGGTTTTCACAAAATTTTTATCAAAAATTTCGTATTTTTGAATTATGAGTGATACCAAAAATTCAAAAATCATTAAAAATAAAAAAACTCGACGTTGTTACCTCCTCAAACTCATAAGCTAATTAAATCTTTTTGAATTTTTCGTTTCGTATGATCCAGTGATGAGTTCTGATGTCCACCGCAAAATCCATTTTTTTTAGCTGCCTGCCAAAATTTGTCACCAAAGACTTATTTTTCAATATTTAGGATTGAATTTTTTTTGAAATATTCTTTGAATTGTACTTAATATGTTTATTTAATTTAAAAATAAAATAATTCTACCATAGCTTTGAAAAAAATTCACAAAAATGTGCTTGATATGTTGATTTCAAACCATACCCCCTCCCCCCCTTAGCTTCTCATCTACAGTGATGAGCGCGGTAATAACCGGCAAAATAACGGAAAAGATAGAAAACATAATACATCGTGAGTGTAAAAAGAGATGAAACTAGTAGAGGTTGAAATTATCGATATAAACGTTTAAATTAATTCTCTTTTTTTTCTATTTTAATTTTTTAATATAAAATTATACAGCTAAACTGGATAAGAGAACAACGAACACATATGTTAATATTTTATATTATATGAGTATTTCAGCTTAAATTGATTCGATCATGAGAATAGTGACTAGTAAAACTGCTAGATCCTGTATCTAAGTAATCATTTTCACTGCTACTGCTGTTGTTATCTATCTCATGACACTTAATTTTATTGTTGTAACTAAGTTTTCTTCTGATTGTTACGAAATTTTGCAATATAAGTGAGTTTTGTTGATGTCTACTTAACTAAAATTAACATAATATTCCTTTAGATTCTATAAAAATTAGAACGTGTTCAAAAGATACATACATTCATACATAGTGTGTGTACAAGAACAACAAAGATCTCGCTGATTGTTTATCCAGCTGTGGCTGCCTCTTTTGGGGAAGATATTTATTATATACAAACATCTGCTGGTAGCAATAACATTTTTCTCTTTTTATATGAATACCGTACTCTTCAGCAAGAAATTAATAGTATGCTGAATGTTGTAATGTACTGTACTTCGTAGACGCGTACAGTTTGGTGCAAAACAATTACGTACTTCAATGAAGAAAAGATAATAAATATCTTGAAACAGGGTCGGAAATTAAATAATCTTGATTTACGGGTAACGTGGATTTTATCTGCAAATAAACCGGTAAAAAACACTGCAATAAAACTATGAATACAGGTGTGGAGAATAGGAGAATAGATCATTGAACACCAATTTGAAATTAATGAAATGCACTTACAGTCCATTTTGGGCCATGATTGACATGAAATTTGACATACACATAGCTAACATGTCAAAGAAAAAAAGTGATATTGTGCCGATGTGTGCTTTTGCCCGAGTGTGAGAACCACCCATTCTCGGCGATGAAAAAACATACGTTCAAAATGAGTCCGGAAGTGAAAACTTACCAATTCTAAGTAACTTTTGTCCTATAGAGTTTTTTTAATACTTTTCGAGTTATTTGTGAGTGAATATGTTCATTTTTCAACAAAGAGAACACATTTTAAACGGTTTTTCGTCCAAAAAGTATGTATTTTATCGAAAAAAAAAATTCTTACAAAAATATAACATAAAAAAAAGTAAAAAATGGTGTGTGTGTATATATAACGAAGTACCTAATGAAAAGTAGGTTCTTATTCGTCAAATTACAAATCGAATATTTCAACGTGAAATAACCAAAATGCAGCACTTTTCGTGAAAAACTCACCACAGCTTTTCTAAAGCGTTTAAAAGAGCTTTATTTTTGTTTTTTAAAGGTTTCTAGCTATAAAAGTAAGCAAGTTACGCTCAAAATAACGTTGATTCTTTTTTTCTGGTAAAAAAATCATGAAAATCACCCCCGAATTAGCATACCAAAATGAAATTAATCTTCACAAGTTACTTTACGTATTTATTGTTTATATGATCTGAAAGTTTCATCGGTTTAAAGTGAGTTTTGAAAGGGGTTGAACGAGTGTATGCAAATTTTAAACAGTCGTATATTAACCAATTTTTGTCTTACAGAAAAACAAAAAACCCAAAATATTCAGAAAAGCAAAACCTACATTTTTTTACTCTGAGATTTACATAATATTATCGTATAAAAAATATATAAGTTAAGTAACTTGTGAATCGATAACGATTAATTTAGGATACTAATTAGGAAGTGATTAAAAAAAAAAGAGAGGCCAACTTTAATTTGAGCGTAACTTGCTTACTTCGCAAGAAACAAAAAACCTTTTTTGAACACTTCAAAAAAGTTGTGATGAGTGTTTCCCGAAAAATGTTTATGTTTTGGTTATTTCACGTAGAAATAGTCTATTTAGAATTTGACGAATAAGAACCTACTTTTCATTAGCTACAACTCTGTTTCTACTGGGTCTACAGACCGTAGGTATATACATACACCATTTTTTCACTTTTTTTATAAGCTATATTTTTGCTAAGAATATTTTCTTCGATAAAATACTTTTTGAGTTATGTGCGAAAATCCGTCAAAAACGTGTTTTGTTTTTGTCTAAAAATGTACATTTTCACTCACAAATATCTCTAAAAGTTTTTTGAGTTATATAACTCTATAGAAAAGAGCAAAAGTTGCTTAGAATTGGTCAGTTTAATATCCAGTTCCTGACTTATTTTGGACGTATATTTTTTCACCCCCCGAGAAGGGCTGGTACTCACCTCAAGGGCAAAGGCACCAACAATAAAACAAGCGAATAAATTAAAAGACGAATAAACCATACAAATAGGGCATACTTTGGACTCAAGAAACATCCAAAAAGAACCAGCATCCAAAAATCAGAAGATGACAGATGCCAGAAACCGAACAGAATGACGCCGAATCTTGGAGCAGGCCGAATACAAAGGAATGTTGAGCCAAACATGATGATGATGATGATGATCTCATTTCATATATTCATCTGATGTTCTGAAAAACACATTGATACAGAAAATATGGCAAAAAATATTATATAGATCAGATATGTCGTTTTTAACCCTACGTTAGGCGCGTCGTTATTGCTGACAAGCTTAGGCGCGTGGTCTACGATCGTAGACCAATAGTTTTTTGTCGTATAATACCGCATTTTGGCAAAATTAACAAATTAGTGGTTAATAACATGTTTATTTATGTTCGCACTTTGATATTAGATATGTTTTGTTCCTTGGCTTTTCTCATTTTGACAGTGGTAAAATTAAAAAACAAATCATGATTTTTTGTGTCTTTATTCGCAAGTAAATGAAAATGGTCACAAAAATAAGCTCAATTTAGTAAAAAACACAAAATATTTTTTATCTTTGAACTTATAGAATGACCAATAGGGAAAAATAATAAAAAATAGAGCTAAAAAGTAAAAAAAGAACAAAACTATTAAATGGTCAAAGTGGCACAATTTTAGTCCATCAAACATTCAGAGCAAATATCCCCAAAATGATCCTTAAATGCCAATATGCCACATCTTTGGCATACCCTTCTTGTTGACATATTGCAAATTCATGCACAAATACAACTTAGTCCCACGTAATTTGTTGGAATATTAGGGGAAGGGGGTACGACTTCTTGAACTCCGAGCAGTACGCGAGCTCGTCGTCTAAGTTCTCTTAGCAGGGAAGGCATAGTTGATCCATATTCAATTTGCTGTTTGATTAGTTCCCATGCTAAGTTTTCAATGAATTCGCTTCTTGAAACATTTTCATTTATGTTATTAGCTTTATATACACAGCAGGCTACATATTAGCTTTATATATACAACTAAAAATTGGAACGCGCTTAGTCGCGTGGTCTACGGTTGTAGACCAGTGCTTTTTGAATAATGGTAAAAAAGATGCAAACAGATCGGCGGCGTTTAGCAAACTGAAGAGTAAGTTGGAAGTATTAGTGACAGCTACTAAGCGGGATGGGGGCGTATGTGCAGTTTTATGCAATTGGCGACCACTTAAAGAAGAGTGGTCTACGATTGTAGACCACGCGCCTAACAGAGGGTTAAAAAGATCAAAACCCAAGAAGAGATGGACGAAATAGGTTCTGTTCTACGATTTTCAAAACCATATTTATCGAGACTATTTTTACGTTTTTCGAAAAACATTGTTATAAGAGATTAAATAAATCTGAAGCTATCTTCCTTATACTCTTAATTAGAAAATTGATAATCTACTAAATGGAATGATGTGCTATCAAAAGAAATTTAAATAAGATAAATAGCTGGAAAGATAACCTGTCTACATTTTTGGGAACAATGACATGAGTAGTGTCAGTCCATTTTGAGATAGTTCTATTTATTAGATGTCACTATTATGCGACGAGATCGACTGAGAAACGAAAGCCAATAAAAAATATCACCCTACTTAATAATAGCTGTTAAAAAGATTTTAAAACTAATATTAATATTCAAGAAAAATTCAGACAGTTAAGAAGTAAAAAATTAAGAAAGCTGAACTTTTAATAAATTCTTTAGACCAAATTTTTCAAATCTCGAATGGCATCCTCCATGGGATGGAGGATGTAAAGGTATCAGATGACAACATTCTAATAAAAAATAAAGTTTTGTAATGTAAAAAGTGGATTTTGCAGAGACCGTTAAAAATTGACAATTTTCAACTTGCACTTTAGACCGAACTGTTCGTCTGAAAAAAAAAGTAAATAGTGAAATTTTTAGAGACTTTAATTTTTGTTAACAGACCATTTACTAAAAGTTAGTAGTTTTCGAGATTTAAGCAAAAACGCCGGAAAAAGCAGAAATTTTTCGCTTTTTTTTGCGATTTACTCAATGTTCCGTCACGAAATTTTTTCCGCAAATTTCATATTCGGATTCAGCAGCCCAAAATACATACATAACGAAAGAAATCAGAACTACCCCAAAACTTTCCTAGTCAAAACACAATTTGATTGAATTAAAAATAATTATGATACATCAGAATAACTATGATTTTTGTATAAAAAGACACTATACCTATCTAACGTACTTTACAGAATTGAAATTGAACTATTTAAGCGGCATCGGGAATGTTTTAAATTTATAAACAATTTTTTGACTTATAAACAAATAAAATATCTCGGCAACTATTAGATTAAATTAAATTAAGAAAACTATTGGAAAGGACGTGGCAGGACGCTTGTTTTAATAGAAAAAAGTTTAATTGCGATGAGTGGTTCCTGAGATGCAGCCGATCAAAGTTGGCCGGAATGTGCGACGAAGTTATAAACACTATAAGGTAATTTTTGAACCATTACCTTTTTATTTCGGTCCTCTTTCTGTACAAATTTTCATATCTTCAGGAGACTCATAACATATAATATAATAATAAAAAAACGAACGGTGTTCAGCGTGAAAAATACAAAAGTACCAATAAAAAATTAGGTTGAAGAAAATAGAACCTCAAAGTTCAAAATCGGTATAGGTTCAAAAAATTTATTTTCTCGGCTTCCCACGGAGCAATTTTCTTCATTTTTTTTTATTCCCAACTAACTCAAGTAGAGCCAGCCACCTAACTAACGCACTAGTAAATGCGAAAGATCCTTCCCAAACTTTTGCTTCTCTTTTTACGCAAAATGGGTAACCAAGTCGCAAATTTAAAAAAAACGGGACACATCTAAGAACAGTTTGGGGCGAAACCCCCAGCTAAGGGAGCGTTCAAGTATTAGGTACGTAACGCTATTTTTTAAGATTTTTGAACCCTCCCTCCCCCCTACGTAACGCATTGTAATGGGCGTTTAACTATTACGTAACGCAATTTTTGAAGATTTTTGACCCCCCACCCCAACCTGCGTTACGTAATAGTTGAACGGTCCCTAAAGGGTGGTCCGAAGGGGGCTCCATTGAGACGTAAGCATTAAAACATTCTCTTTTTAGCTAATTTGCGACCTATAGATCTTTTTCAATTGAAGGCACGAGAGCCAGAGTGGCCTAACTGATTAGAACATTACTTTACATAATCAAAGAAAATGATCAGAAGCTAACAATGTCCGATTGTTTTAGTAATTATATGTTGACCAAGAATCGTTATTGGTCAACATACAATTACTAAAACAATCTGCCATTGATAGCTGCTAATCATTTTCTTTGATTGTGTGAAGTATTGTTCTTATCAGTTATAGTCCTGTCACCAGGGGGGTACAACGGCCTCCTTAATTCAGATGGACTTACCCAAGTTTTTTTTATGTATTTTGACCCGTAGAACACGAATTTTTTTGGGTAACAGTTGATCCGGATGTCGATAAGTTTGTTATAAACAAAGAACTTGAGGAATTACATAACAGCGATTTTTCGCAAAATAAAACATTTTTTTGTATTTTTTGAGTAATTCTCAGCAAAAAATGGTCTTGCAAGTTTTTTCGTAGGATGCATAGTTTTAGAGATAAACGCGGTTGAACTTTCAAAAAATCGAAAAATTGTTATTTTTGAACCCGAATAACTTTTGATTGAAAAATAAAATAGCAATTCTGCTTACCGCATTTGAAAGTTCAAGTCAAATTCTATCGGTTTTAATTACTTTCACTGCTAAAAATTAATTTTTTTTATTGTTAAACAAAGCCATAAACACATACAGTTTCCCGTGCCCAATGCATGCCTTTTAATGTACGTAAGCTACGTAGAAATTGTCTGTATGCGCGCCTACTCGTTCGATTTCAAATGGGAAATGCATTGAAAACATCATTCAATCACTATGTGTTTATAGCTTTGTTTAACAATAAAAAAATTAAGTTTTAGCAGTGAAAGTAATCAAAACCGATAGAATTTGACTTGAACTTTCAAATGCGGTAAGCAGAATTGCTATTTTATTTTTCAATCATAAGTTATTCGTGTTCAAAAATTGCAATTTTTCGATTTTTTTAAAGTTCAACCGCGTCTATGTCGAAAACTATGCATCCTACGAAAAAACTTGTAAAAACATTTTTTGCTTAGAATGACCCAAAAAATACAAAACAATGTTTTGTTTTGCGAAAAATCGCTGTTATGTGATTCCTCAAGTTCTTTGTTTATAACAATCTTATCGACATCCGGATCGACTGTTACCCAAAAAATTCGTGTTCTACGGGTCAAAATACATAAAAAAAACTTTAAGAAGCCCGTTGACCCCCACTGGCGACAGGACTATTAGGCCACTCTGGCTCTCATGGCCTCAATTCACCTATGAATATCGATACCTTAATTCGCAAACCGGTCAACTCCATTTGAACAAATTCTTCAGGAGAGACATAAAACATAATATTTTTTATAAGCTACTGATAACAAAAATTACAATCCGCTATAGGCTAGGTAGATAATAATATTATCTACCAACTGGATTGTAATTTTTGTCGTCAGTAGCTTATTAAAAATATTATATAATTTATGTTTCTCCTGAAAAATTTGTTCAAATGGGGTTGGCTGGTTTGCGAATTAAGGTATCGATATGTAATTTAATTTGAACTGTGAGGCGTATAATAAATAAAAACAACAATTTTGTAGTGAATACTTATTTATTATAACATACTTTAAAACCTAATTAAAAACAAGATAACTAAAATTGTTAGTCAAAGTTAAAATAGGAGCTTCTCCCTTCAAGAGGAAGGAGAGGCGCACAAAAGTATTATCTTCAACCCAAATACGGGGCATTTAGGCGTCTCCGGAGACTTTTTCGGGACCCCGGGATCGATCGTTATAGTCTATCTTTATGACCAAGAGAGTATTATATGTAGATTATAGTACAAGTTTAACTATAATTTTATACATAATTTACCCTCTCACTCATAAAGATAGACTATAAAAAACGCTGGACGGAAGGGCCGCCCGAGAACTTTATCGTACCGATCTATTATCGTTATTGTACTAGATACTGGCATTCTATAAAAATAACAAAGTTACTCGTTATTTTGATATTTTAGAAACACCTTGTATACTTGAAAATATTTTATGGTTCTACGCATCATTAGTTCCCGCATTTGAGAAAATGTTCGGGGACACACTATAGATTATTGCATAAATCAATAGAATGTTAGTCATACTTTCATTTCAAATTAGTCCATTTTTCTGAGAAATTAATAGTTTACAATATTTGCATTTTACTGCATGGATTGTAATGAAATTTTGGGAGTAGCCCAAAGCCCAATCTCCTAATTCAAAGTCTATCCTATATACTATGGCGCTTTTATCATGAGGGCGGTTCTCACCACTTCTCGAGGATAGAACATTTTTATTTTCGAATTGCATGGAGCAAAAGGAAGAATTTTAAGAAAATTTAAAAATGCGCTCTATAATTTGATCTTATTTTTTTCACCCGTCCAACTTTTTGAAAGTAGAAATAACACTATATTAAGAGGTATTGCAAAAGAAAAACAATGCATTTAAATTCTGGTGAATGAGGGGTTAAATGTATGTACTTCTCATTTTTCCTTAAAGTACATTAGTCATATATTTTTTTGCACCATATCTCGCTTAGTTTGAATGTAACCGACATTTAACGGTGCTCGTTTTAAAGGCCTTTTCAAACACTACAACAGCATGAGCACTTTGAGCATGCACCAAAAAACAAACTCTTTTTACCTACCATATCTCTTTTTGTATTATAAATAGAAAATTTACGAAGGAACGAATCTCTTTGTTATTTATAATTAAAAAAAAATTTATATAGTGTTTGTAGTTTGATGCATAGTTTTTAAGGTATTCACAAAAAACCGTCCGAAAACGTGTCATTTTTAAATGAAAATGGCCAATTTTCAACTACGCATAACTCAAAAAGTATTGAGTTCTCAAAAAGTATTGAGTTCTCAAAAAAAAGTATAGATCAGTTTTTGCTTAAAAATAGGTTCTCTAGCCACTTCCATGCTTATTTTGACCAATAAATTTTCCACCCCCTTGAAGGGGTGGGAATTGCCCCAAGATAAAAGCGCCATAGTATATAGGGTAGATTTTGTTTCTTGAGCTATTCCCTACTTACTGTGAAAATATTAAGTACATCGATGTAGTAGGATGGAATTCGGAGCCAAATACCCTCATTGACTGCCCTATAATAATGCTCTGCTATGATCGCGTGAGAGGGGACACACACAAGATTCTAGCAAAATTTCAATTTTCTGTAACTTTTCGAGTTTCTGAGTTACAGCAACGAGTTTTATGTCATTGGAAAGATAATTTTACATTCTTTCAAAATATGTAAAAATATATAGGGCGTATGTAAAAAATTAAGATTTTTTTTTCATTTCCGGTTAAACCAGAAGCCATATTGTGGGTAAAATTTATTGTGCTAATAGATAACAAAGTACTATATGCGTCTGCCAAATTTCAAATTTTAGTTTCTATTACAGAGGTAGTTACGGGCACTCGAATATTTTTTTATAAAAAATTCATAACTCCCCTCCTATGAGGAGTTAAGAAATCTGACCAATGTTACTCAATTTACCGATAGGATATCAAAAATATATCAAAAAATAAACAAATTCCTTGGAGTCATTTTTGAGAAAATTTAGTTCAAATTTATGTCAAATTTTGACCCCTTAAATATAGGCAACCCATAACTTTTTCTGAAAAACGATAATATTCTTAATATAGCCCCATCTTTAGGCTATATAAATGTTTTTCCAAATTAAATTTATCTTAAACAAGTTTTTAGATTGGTAGGGAAATATATCGGGTGGGCGGTCGGCCATGCTGGCCGCCATTTTGGATTTGGAAATCTAAAATTCCGTATTTCTATTTACCTATCGATGAGCTAACTTTAAGTTAAATTTCATTCGTTTCGATCAAAATTTGCAAAAATGGGCCCCAAATAACCCCCCATTTCGGCCCCCCTTTGAGAGGTTTTTTTCAAAAGCTTACGTTTCTCGACAAAATTCTCTTAAACTTACTCATACCGAATTTCATCGAAATCGGTCCAGTAGTTTTTGCTGGGCGGTGGCGACATACGTACGTACATACTTCCGACATGTTTTTTTATTTGCTTTTTAGACTCAGGGGGACTCAAAACGTCGAAAAAAAGTGAAATCTGAAAAAAATTTTTTTGCACGATCCTATAACTTATCTATTATACTCATACTGCGTATGTAGTACGATAAAGTAAAACGGGACAATCCCGTTTTTACGGGACGCTTGGTCACCCTACAGAACCACTACACCATATTTGTCAAGGAATCTATTATAATTTTATTATCGTTCCTGCAAATATGTACTTTCACCCATACAAATGCATGGCAAGGTTTTTTATTACTTTTATGTTTGTTTTTTTTGTAAATATTTGTACTTTTTGCTCCCGAAAGCAACATTTTCTTTTTTATTTAGTTTCTATCTGGCTATGCATGTTATGTGTGTACATTTCAAGGCATTTCAAGACAAGAAGTCTGATCCATCCATTATTCACAAATATTACCATTTCCAAGCCTTTACCGGACGTAAAAAGTATTCCCCAGTAAAATTTTTATGTTAAATAGGAAATTCATGAGATTCTTCGTCGTTTTTCATCGATAATAATTATTATGTGTACGAGTACTTTTTGGCGGGTACTGTATACAAAGAAGTGCTCATGTATGGCGTACAACATAATGAATTGAATGAATAGCGAGAGGCATGCCAGGAATGCGTCTTCGACAAAGATCGTCTCTGATCGTAGGAATGCGGTGCCCCGCTGAGATCGTGCGGCGTAACACAGGTAGCCGCTGCAACGCACGCGGCGGTATCGACTCAATTGCACTCGAGGCCTGAAAGTAATCCACTAATAAATTATGGAAGTTGAAAATTATGATATAATAGCCGTTTTTGTTTTTGTAAAAAAAAAGAAAGTTGGAAGAGGTTAAATATTTAATGAGGTTTAATGTTTTTTTAGTTCGATTTACGGTCTACACTTTCATTCCACAAATTTAAATGAGGTTTTTTGTTTCGATTGAACTTTATTGTATAGAAAAATGGGACATCTTGGATATTAAAGCACCCTATGTAACGCACAGCTGAATGTGGCTGATTTTTTTATGTTTGTGGGTCACAGTGTTGCCATGCTGTTTTCTATATATTTCTTTCATAATTTCAATCAATGTTAAATGTACCTACAAGAATAATAGAATAATAACGTTTACTTCTCCGTCATTATACTAGGTAAAATGACAAATGAGGTGTCAAATGAAAGCTTATAATCCAAGGATAGTAATAAATGTGAGAAATTAGACCTAGATTGTCTGTCCCTCAAAAAATAAGCGTTATATTGGGGATTTCTAATGTTGACATTTGTTGACACACACTTACACACACACACTAAAAGTATTTCTTAAAGTGATACATACAAGAATTCACAAAAAACTAGACGCTGACATCAGTGAGACTCAGTTCGGGTTTCGAAACGGGCTTGGAACAAGGGAAGCACTATTTGCACTTAATATCATGTGCCAAAGATGCCTGGATGTTAACAAGGATATATATATGTGCTTTATTGACTACAACAAGGCGTTCGATAAAGTTCGCCACGAACAGCTGATGAGACTGTTGGTAGAGAAAAACTTGGATAAAAGGGACCTCAGAATTATTTTCAATATTTACTATAACCAGAAGGCGAATATTAGAGTAGAACGGGAAACAACCGAGGAACTCGAGATCAAAAAAGGCGTAAGGCAGGGATGCATACTTTCGCCAACCTTGTTTAACTTATATTCAGAAGATATTATAAACAGAGCCCTTGCTGACCAAGATATAGGAGTTAAAATAAATGGCACTTTAATAAACAATTTGAGATACGCTGATGACACAGTATTAATAGCAGAAACCCCGGAAGATCTCCAAACACTGATAAACAGAATAGTAGAGTGCAGCGAAAAGTTCGGTTTATTACTTAACATCAAAAAAACAAAAATAATGATGGTGTCGAAATCTCCACAAAATTTTTCTGACATAACCGTACATGATCAAAGAATTGAGCGTGTTAGAAAATATAATTACCTGGGAACTGTGATTAATGAAAACAACGACAACTCTGAAGAAATCAAGATCAGAATAATAGGCTAGAGCTACTTTTATCAAAATGAAAACAGTTTTATGCGGAAGAGAGCTAAGTTTAAATCTTAAAATTCGCCTGATGAGATGTTACGTGCTGTCAGTTCTTTTCTATGGAATGGAAGCTTGGACACTGAAAAAGATCGATACAAGGAAAATAGAAGCATTCGAGATGTGGATGTACCGCAGGATACTGAGAATATCGTGGACAGAGAGAGTGACAAACATGGAAGTGTTGCGAAGGATGCAGAAAGAAAAAGAACTTGCGCTTACTATTAAAAAGCGCAAACTGCAATACTTGGGACATATAATGAGGGGACAAAAGTACCAGCTACTACAATTAATTATTCAGGGAAAAATAATAGGTAAAAGATCCATTTGCAGAAGAAAACATTCATAGTTGAAGAATTTAAGAGATTGGTACAAGTGCAGCAGCTGCCAATTATTTAGATCTACGGTATCAAAAATACGCATAGCCTTGATGATAGCCAAACTTCGGAACGAGGACGGCACCTGAAGAAGAAGAAATGTTGACATTAAAAGTTGCACTATTTTTTTTTTCTATAAAACATTTTGATCTAAAACTTACCAGAAAACTTCTTTGTACTCTTTACTTTAAAATAAACGTGATTGAGAAGCTAAATTTTAAACTTCGTCACACAACTTTTGCGATTAAACTTTGCAATGCACAAATCCGCACCTTTTTCTTTGAAAAATTCATAACCTTTATCATGATAAGAATAAAAACTTGAGGTAGATACCTTTGTCTTCAGAAATGTTACAGCTATATAGTGTGAAAATTTCAGAGAAAAATATTAAAATGGAACAGAGTTGTAGCGAGGTAAACGCAAAAAAACGTGATTTCTTTTTTTTTATTTTTAGGTTAAAATTGCGATTCTGACAATGTTCCCCTACATAAAATTCAAAATAAACTTCATTTTCGTTTTCAGCACCCTCGAAAATATAAAGTATGAATAAAATTAGCCATTCATCCCTCTGTGGTCAGTATCTCGAAAACTAAGCGCTTTTTTGAGGGTGTCACGCTCGTGTATAATATCACAAAAATTGTAACGGGATAATATGAAAAATAGAGGATACGGCAACGATGTCACAAGTGATGGTCGGATCGAACGCCAAAATCTACACAGACATATTAGGGTGCTTTAATATCAAAGATGTCCTAAAAATGCACTATTGTAAATGAAATAAGAGCAACGGCGGATCCAGCAACCTTGCAAGGTGGGGGCAATAAAATAAAAAATTTCTCGTGACTGACGTACGCAGGATTCTCTTTCGGGATGGGTTGTTATTTTCTTATTCTTCATGTACCATGTCCTTTCAGAACGTTGGTTACCATCATAGGTATCTTAATTTTATTTATTTATTATTGCCACCCTAAATCAACCATGAAGTTCTTCTTCGTCCTGGGCTACGTTTGCCTGCTATTTTCACTTGAATAATATTTTGTAGCAACCTATATTTGGGACCTCTCATTAAATGACAAAAATAATCCAACTATCTCTTCTTGATGCTTTTTATAATCGCAGTAGTCCTGCTGAGACATTTTAGTGTTGTGTAGTTTCGAATCTTCTCCATCCAATAAACTCTTAAAATTCTTCTCTTGCACCACATTTCGAGAGCCTCAAGGCGATTTAGTTCGATTTTATTCACAGTCCAAGACTCGACACCATACAGTAAGACCGAGAACACCTAGAGCGAAGTAGTCGGATCCTTAATGGCAATTTTAGGTCTCTGTTACATAATACTTTGGACATCCTTCTAAAAGCGGCTCTTATTCGGGGGGTTTTATTAAATGATCAAATTACCCTAACATAGCACCGGCAATTACTATTTTTATCTGGTCTCTGGTATTGAATTGAAGAGATGGCAATTGAATACTTAATGGCAATTTATACTTAATTATATATGAATTTATTCAAATAATATATTCCTATCAAAACAAATATACAGTCAGAAAAATGAAAGAATACCCATGAACGAACATATAAAACACGCTGTATTTTCCTGTCACCGTGTCACAAAGAAAATTGTCCAGTGCAAGTACATGTAACAATAATTATGACATGTACTTGCGCTGGCCAATTTTTTGTGTGACACAGTGACAGGAAAATACAACGTGTTTTGTATGTTCGTTCATGGGTATTCTTTCATTTTTCCTACTGTATATAAATTTTATTCTAATTATTGAACTTAAACACACATCATTAAAGAGTGCAAAATAGTTATTTATGAAACAGTTCGTGAAGTATGCTTTTTGCGAATGCACGTGATTTTTAGAGCACGAGCGACAACGGAGCGACTCCTATAAATCGCGTAAGTTCTCAAAAAGTACTTCACGCACATTTTCATACAATATTTTATCTGCGATAAACAAATAAAAAAAGCTGTAACTCTTCGTCACTGGAATTCATTTCTATTCTACAATTTTTAGAACTTTGACATTTTAAAATTCTAACTACTTTCAAACCACAAAACTGTCAAAACTTTTGTTGTAATTCATTGCTCATATTATCATCACCATGACAACGCGAAAGTTACGGATTGTCACCATGACAACGCGAAGGTTAAAACAGTGTGAAAAAGTAATTCCCATTTAAAATACATTGTTACTTCACGCACACTTTAAATCCTTCACGCACTGCTATCTATAATGACAGTTTTCACAAACTAAAAACTTATACATAATATGACATAGAGTAGATAAATATTAGTTATACTTATTAAATGCATACCTAGACAAATATTAATAGCTTCATTAAACTAAATCATAATAAAACAAAAATTAGTTTTTTAAAAACAATTAAGGACTTTTAAATACCTTTTAATTATTTCAAATAAAAAAAAAATAATGTACTAATGTACTATTGTACTAATTTATAATTATTTTATATTTATATAAAAAATATACTTTATTTAATAAAATTTAAAGAATTTTTACGAAATACTTGTAAAATTCAATAGCTTTTATAGTAAAATTGAATCAATTAATTTTCACGGGATTTTCCAATTTGCCCAGAAGGTGAAATTTGCACAATTTGTATTATTTTCTTGAGCTAACCCAGTTAAGAAAAGAAGGTTGCGCATGCTATGGAAGGTGATAATATATTGCAGTTTTTTTCCAAAAAAGGAAGCGAAGCTCTAACAGTTGCCACCTTCACTTTCGTTGGTGAAGTTTCACGAGTACCATCAGTTTAACGGGTCATAAGTTTTTATTATTTCACTGCATATGCAATCTATAAACTGGATCATAAAATATATGTAGATTCCCATATACACAATATGTTCAATTTTCAGCTTTTAATGTTTATAAACAATGCAAAATTTGATTTATTAAAAAAAATACTAACTTATTTCCTATTGGTCATATAAAATTATTTCTTCTTTTTGAATATGTATTTTTTCACCAGCTTTTCAGTGAGCCTACATGCAAGCGTGTGACATAAAAACTGTCAAAGTTATTCTAATTGTTTATAACCTAAAAAGTAGGGTCTTTTTCAAACGGTTTTTTTAATAACAATTTTAATAAAATGTTATTTTTTTTAATATATCTTAAAAATAGAGTCTCGAATACTTGATTGCGATTTGCTAAATATCTCTAGAGTCACTGTTAGGGCAAGAACAGTATAAACAATTGCTCTCTGGGATAAATAAATTTAATAACTTATAAATTATTTGGTCGATCTCGTTGAAATTTAGTACACTTAAATAACCCATTAAATGGCGTAATTTAAAGTAGTTATATTATATATCATTATGCAAAAAGTAAAGTTATTAATATTTATAAACTAGTGCAAAAATGAGGGTTTTTTGCAATTATCTAGGTCAATTGTTTATGTATATTAATATGAGTACTATCAAATTAAAGAACATTTTAAGATCTACAACACTTATTTAAAACATTTTTCTCTAAAATTAACAATAAACGTTTTATAGTCAAAACACTGAGTTTTTCATTCTTTGTAACTGTTTAAAAAAAAGAAGAAGAAAAATTAGATGTACGTCTTCACGGAATAGGGAACTTGCACTAAAAAAATTTTTTGCATAAAATTGTTAATTTATGTTTTAAAATGTTATATTCAAAATATTACGTCTTAACAATGAATAGTGTACGTACAACATCTGATCAAAGTTCCGCGCCTACAATTTCCGTTTCAAACAACTTCAAAAGCGAGAGCTGGGGTCTGACGTCATAGGCCACTCGTATCGTTTGCCCGTTCGGTGGGCTATTGCATTTAATGCAGTTTGCCCATAGATAAATAATATAGTTGAAATATCTTGTTTTACTCTGTGGCAAAAATAATTTTTTCTGTGACAGGCAAAATATTAACAACATTTTATCTCTGTTGACATGTATCAAAAAGTTCTTTTTTATGAAATTACTTTTGTCGTTTCTTGTGTTGAAGAACAAAGAAGTAACAAGTAACTTAAAAATAAACAAAACTTTTAGTAATAAAAGTAAGAGTAACTAAAAAGTATTGGTGCTACTATAGTACGCGGTCTACAGTCGGGTTTCTACTATAGCTTGCGGTCTACCGAGGGATGCGGTGTAAGTATAAGCTGATATGATAAAGATATTAACTTGTAAAATTACAATAATGATTCTTCTTATTTATGCGTATTATTAACTTTGTAAAGTAGGATTTTGTTGGCTATGTACACGTTCTATCGGTACGTCTGCTAATCACAATAATCTTTTCTCAGAAGGCTTTGAACACAATAATGAAAGGCTCCAGTAGGTACTAATAAACATTACAATAAGATATAATCTTTATTATAATGCAAATTACACCGTAATCTTTTCAGGATATACGAAATCCTTAAATTAGAGGTAGGTAGATCAAACCCACGGGGTAGACCGTATACTATAATATAATGGTACCAAACTATTGTTATAAACGGTTTAAACATGCTTATTAATAACTCTTACTTATTTGCCTTGACACCTCGCATTTCTCCAATAGAATAGCTTTCACTACTTTTTATAAAAGTTGCCACCATGAAGACATCAACGGTAGGTAAGTTGTCAGACTTACCCTCGTCCGTCATATTATGCGTTTTAAACTCTTTACAAAGTAGCACTCAACTTTATCAATTTCAGTTTAAAACTAAGCTGATTGGGGAACTACTTATTACAATATATAAGATGAACATAAATAATACCTAGGAATTTTCCATTAAAGACGATTAAAATGTAATATACCCGTGATACCTACCCTAATCGCGTTGTTTCCGACTCTAGCCCGGTTGACCGTGGCCCATGACGTCGGACCAATAGAAGGACGTTCAAGAGCCTCCTAGGATATTTGAATTTTATAGCATTTTCAAAGCGTCGTAATTAGCGTACGGGTTAAAAATATTTGTTATTTTCACATGCAAGCGTTTTAAGATCATGTTACCTTATGTTTTTTAATATCATTTTAATATTTAAAAATTTATGCAAGTTCCCTATTTATCATCAATTATCTCTCATCTACCGTTTAGCACCTTCAAAACCCTGTCTTACATTTGTTCATGTTTTTTCCCTATTAACTGGGGTAATTGTATAAATATTGTTTTTGAAAAATAAATAAGAACTAAGAATAAATTTTTTTAAGAATCTTATCAATCTTCTTTTTTTCTTTGTCTGTCGTGCTTGTTTTCAAGCGTTGGCTATCGTCTATCTATAGTCTATCTTATCAATAGTAACACAATATGTCTGTGTCTGGAACATTACAATAATAAAAGAAATAAAACAATATTAGATTAATATATGAATGTAGTGCAATTTTTTACATCGTCACATTTATGTCTGACGCTGTATCTCTGTTTCTCTCGTCGTCTGTTATATCCTCTCCCCTCTCGCCCTGCTTCTCGCACGCCGATTAACTAAAACATTTTATGTATGTATACGTATACGAACGTACGGTCTCGGGACGACCATGGCTGCCTTCCACATCCACAGCACAGCCTGCCGAGATGCGGATGTCGGGTTTGGTATTTGGTTCTTTCTCGGGGTCCCTTCTTTTCAGCTCTTTCAAGGTCGCAGACGGAAGAGGGTTAGAGGGTCAGAAACCCTGTCTCTCCAATCTGAAGAAGCAACCAACATATATTATTATACATTATTAAACAGATGGTGCAACACTTGAAGATAAATAACGGATTACATTTTTTTTATTATATCTATTGAAGTGTTTCCTAACTTCAAGAAGCAGTTCTCCAGATTATATCAGTGCTAGCTGCTTGCTGATATCCGTTACTTTTAACTTCGGTTAAAAGGAAAGTATCATTTGTTTTTTACTGATTAATATTGTGATATTAGTCCTACCTAAGTATTAAGTATTAATTCCAACGAGTAGTGGCTGTGAGGCTTTTTAGACAAGGCGAAAACGGCGGGTTCTTTGGAGAAAATATTCCCATGAGAGTTTTTTGCATAATCACATTCGTGAGACATTCCAGAATAAGATTCAAGAAGTCGCCCACGCGAAAAGTGGTCCAATTTTTTTTTAACAATTTTTTTTAATCAAATGGCAAAAATCAATATTTTTGGCCGGAACAAATTTTTTGAGGTTTTTTGGACCATTCTGGATAAAAAAGGTCTCTTATAATTTTTCTCTAAAGTTAATCGTTTTAGAGGTAAAAGCAATTTAAAATTGAAAAAAAAAAACGAAAAATGGCGATTTTCAAGGCTTAAGAGGATCGGTACGTATTTTCGGCTGCAATGCTATTCAAATGGGGATTCATTTTTTTCAAATCCTGAGAAAACTAATAAGTATTTTTAAAAAATTTAAACGCAGAATGAAAGATTACGTTATTAGCGAGGGCCGAAAGTCCCTGAGAACTTCTATAATGTTTATTTTAATAAGTTACAGGGGTGAAAAAACTAAGAGAAAATTTAGTGTGATTTTTAATTTCAAATATCTCATTCAAAATAAACTTTTTATTTATTCTAAGGGACTTTCGGCCCTCGGTAATAATTTAGTCTTTCATTCTGCGTTTAAATTTTTCAAAAATATTTATTGGTTTTTTCAGGATTTGAAAAAAATGAACACAATGCCGTGGTAATATTTTCCAAATCTGTCTTTGTCTTACAACGCACTCAACCGAATATAATATTGTCAGCATATATTGTCAGTCAGACACTGACAATCAGTGACAATTTTAAATATTTGACATTGCATCGGGAATATTTTGAGAAATTGATTAAATATTATTGATATATAGTGTATTTGATAAATAATTGATTTAAGACGTGAACTTAATAAAAAGTTATTTATTGTGTATTATTTGTGGAAGATCCAAGCAGAGAATACATCAGATTGATATATCCTGTGATCCAAGTATTTTGTTGTTAGAGATGTTCAAAATTGTAAGCGTTCCAAAATAACAACATATTATTAAAAAATCACTTTAACACTTTTCCTCTTTTCTCGATTGATTATTAGTTTTTGTTGTACAAATAAATTATTACAATCACTGAAAACATAGTTAGTGAAAAAATTATCACATTTATTAACTGAATTAATAATTTGCAATTATAAAAATAACAGTTATCCAAGAACATTCAAAAGCTATCTCTTTAAATTAATTATGACATTTTCAAGTAGAATGACATTCTAGTAATGTTTACATATCCACACCAGTGTGAATTTTACTACACGTAATTTGCCGTGTAAAGACAGAAAAAGTAGGGATACACGTAAAATATTTGCGAATTATGTACCCATAGCCTTAATAACTCGGTTAAAAGTATGCTAGGCTATGAGAGACAGAAAGTAACTAAATCAAAGTTTAAAGCCCCCCCCCCCCTACAAGATCCTGAAGAAATTTTTGTCATTATTTAATTACTAAGCTGTTATTTTTAAGTAAAAATAATGAGCGCCATTCACGTATTACGCGGCCGTCCATGATGAGTGCGAAAGAGATGCCATTCAGGCAGTCCAATGGCGAATCTCACTCGCACTCACATTTACAGCCGCGTCAATTTACAGTAGTATTTTGTATTTTGACAACGAAACCCGATTTGGGCTTCGAAACGTTAATAAAATCATTTTTTTTGGTAAAATTGTGGCTTATTCCCATTAAAAATAGTTGACTATAAAAATGACACAAGGAAATAGCTTCAGAACAAGATCTTGCCACTCATTATTAATAATTAAAAATAACAGCTTAGTAATAAATTAATGACACAAATTTCTTCAGGATCATGAAGGGGGGGGCTTTAAATTTGATTTAGTCACTTTCTGACTTTCATAATAATCATTTTTAACCGAGTTATTAAGTCTTAAAAATGGCCATTTTCGAGTTTTTCAAATTTTAAATTGCTTATAACTCGAACACGATCAACTGAAAAATTACAAGAGACCTTTTCTGTCCGGAATGGTCCGAAAAATCTAAATAAAATTTGTCCGGGCAAAAAATATTGATTTTTGCAATTTGATTAAAAAAGAATTGTTAAATAAAATTGGACCACTTTTCGCGTGGGCGACTTCTTGAACCTTATTCTGGGGTGTCTCACAAATGTGATTATGCAAAAAAATCTCATGGGAATATTTTTTTCCAACGAACCCACCGTTTTCGTCTTGTCTATTTGCATTTTATTATAGATAGCAACATTTTTGTTTGCCGCAAAGATTCCAAAAATTTTGTTACGATATAAAATTCATAAAGGGAATCCCTGTAGTTGGCTGTATATAGGGTGACTAAACGTCACGTAAAAACGGGATTGTCCCGTTTTTTAGCTGCAAAATCGTTGTTTTTATTTGTTATACGCATTTTAAAGTAAATTACATATTCATAGGTAAATGAAAAAGGTTAATGTCTCAAATTAGCTAAAAAGAGCATTATCCCAGTAAATGACAGTTTTGGAGTGTAATTTTCAGGGTCAACACCGAATTGCATCAAAATTTGGATTTAGGTTATATTTACCCTCCACTTCAAAGTTGAACTTGTGCCGTTGCGTTGGTTGCTTTTACTTGGGGGGTGGCAGCTACCCCTTGTCGGGAGAGATGTAAAACGTGTTATCAGCACTGATGATGAACTCTTTAGTCCGAAAACGTTCTATGATATAGCCCGCTAAGGGATTTTTTAAATTAAATATAGGTACCTAAAAGAATTTTGACTAATTTTTGTCCTTCCTTTTATATACCTGAACATTTTGTCTACTATTTTTGCTCTGAATAAACCTAACCTTCTTTCTTACATTTTAACATCTACCACTTTATTTTTTGTGGTCCTTTCCATCAAATTTTTCATTTAAGAGCGTAGTAACATAGAGCGTAAATGCTTTTTAAATGCATTCATTTTTTTCGAATCCTGAGAAAACTACAAAGTATTTTTGAAAAATGTAAACGCAGAATGAAAGATTACATTATTACCGAGGGCTGAAAGTCCCCGAAAACTTCTATAATGTTTATTTTAATAAGTTACAGGGGTGAAAAATAAGAGAGAATTTAGTGTAATTTTTAATTTCAAATTCCTCATTCAAAAGAAACTTTTGGTTTATTCTATGTGATTTTCAGCCCTCGGTAATAATGTAATCTTTCATTCTGTGTTTTCAAAAATATTTATTAGTTTTCTCAGGGGATTCGAAAAAAATGAATGCGCTTAAAAAGCATTGGCCCGAAATTTTGCGCCTACGCTGGTCTATTTGTTTATTTCTGTATCTATCCATTTTAATCTTTCCAAGTGCCATCTCTTTTAAGATATTTCATTGTCATAGTTGTTATTTCTGTTGCGAATTTCTTTTGTAATGGTTTGCTCACATGATTCACTCGCATTATGTAATAGATGAGACAAGTATTATGTTGAAAATTCCACACCTGTAATTTTGAACCAATCAAAATACGTTATTTTGACAGATCACCATGGCAACGGAGGTATTTTATCGGAAATTTTTTGCTCGTGGGGTACCCAACAGCGAATTATAGTGGAAATTTTTTGACGTTTACAATAACAGAACATTTTTGACAGACTGGTTTTTATTTGTTTACATAATTTAAAATAAAACGCCAAAAAATAATTTTCTATCACTTGTAGTTACTCAAAACTTATGTAAAATTGAAGAATATACTATTTTCTATCTTGAAATGGTATTCCCATGCAACTACAATGAGTAGAAATTACGAATTTGAAAGCCTAAATAATTGCTGACAAAGCTATGGCGCGCTATTAATCTGTTCATGCAGCTTTGGATTTTCAAATGCAAATTTGGTGTGGAATTTTCTTACCGAATACCACGCGAAGTCAAATTAATATCCGGAAATTTTTTTTTGATCATGAATATTTTTAGAAAATTTCCCTCGTCTGCGACTCGGGAAATTTTCAAAATATTCATGATCTCAAAAAAATTTCCGGAAATAATTTGACCTCTAGTGGTATTACTAGTGAAAATCGTAGACAGCATAAGCTACCAAAAGGATAGTATTTTAGTTAACTAAAAGTGCTTTCACTGTTTTACTTTTTGATCGCACAAACTGTAGAGGGTGGAAAGGTCAATAAGGAATTACACGTCGGAAGAAAGACGACGCACGGTACAAATATAGAAATTTTTGGAAATAATAGGTTCTTGTCTATTCTTTCTGCAAGCTTTTTCTTGACTTCGCGTGCAGATTATCACACCACCTTTTTCTTTGCTGTTTAGGAAATTTTTTCGAGCAATTTTAACTATTCTGTTTCTTCCATATTTGGATTATTTGTTAATTCCAAATTTTTTTGCAGCATTTAGTCTTTACTATTTTCAGTAAAAGACGTTTCACTTGTTACGTTATTCGAAAGTGTTTTTTCGTCCAATCGATGCGGACTTGGTTATTTCTGTTTCTTTCAAAAATTCTTTTGTCTATCCGATCGAGCATTCCTACGACACTGGGGGTTAAGGATTGAAGCACAAAAAATTTCACTTTATATAAAAATTTCAAAATATGCAATATTTTGTCCATGAATATAGTTCTTTCAAACCTTTTCCATATGGTATGGATCATTTTCCTCGTATCGTTTCCTATATTTCCGAGGTGGATGTCTAAGCGGCCAATACTGCAAGAATGATATAGTTTCAAAAACAAACTTTTGGAATTTATCATTAAATACTCATACAAATCCACAATTAGTTAAAAACTTATTTGTAAAGTACCTTTTTGTCACAGTTGCCAAACTCTTCTACTACAAAATATAAAAAAATGACATTCATTTCATTCTTTCGATGAAAGGTCCAAGATCCCATTCTTTAACATGTATCCATATAAATAATAAACCAAACAAGCGAGATGTCTTCGCAACATAACGTCGGACCAGCACATTAAGAACGCCACAAAAATTCTTCTGCTAAATTTTACAGTTTAAATTCCTTAGGCCGCATACCAAACATCAGACAGACGGAGACACACCTGGTAGATCTTAACTATTTGTGTACATGATGTCGAATCTAACAAAAACACCTACCAGAGCAGTTTTTTTTTCAGTTAGTTATAAGAACGACACCGTTTTGGGACTCGCGGCAATGGAATATCTTAACGATGACTGTATATTGTTATTGTACTATTATTCAAGGATGAATTTTAATTGATAATGATGTTTTCATTATTCCATTACTTTTTTTACAGCGGCGGATCATGTCGATACATGAAAGGATTAAGTATAAGTATAATCGTAGTTTAAGTTACTTAGAGGCTATCCAACACTCGGAAGTCATGCAAAAACTGTATTGGTAGCTTTTAATAACTGGCTCCACTCTTCACTGCTTCTTTTGCATTCATAACTGAAACAAATGTTTAATACTGTAATAGAAACACGATATACAAATTATAGGGAAGGAAATGGGGAAGTTTATAAAAGAATGAAAGACAGTGTTAGATTTAATTTCGTTTCAGAGACCTTCTGTTTATGTACATTTTATTTTTTTGGAATCCTGAGAACAGCCCAATTTTTTTGTGCAAAAGAAACATGAATCAATGATAAACGCGACCGAGATGAAATACATGAGAAGAATAGCTGGAGTTACGAAGTTTGATAGATTCAGAAATGAAGATATAGACAGGGAGAATCTTCAATAAAATAAATCAAGAACAAGCTAGTCCCCGCGTCCGTAGGTGTATTTCACGTTCACTCTTCAATCAATGATTACAAAAATTACATAGAAAGCTCCAACAGTTGATCCAGAACCCACAAACCCAGAATAAATAACAAGGGAATGGTTTAAAGCGTATATTTGACGTTGAAAGTTCAGTGAGGAGGCATAAAACTTTGCAAAAACTATCGGGGAATAAGCATATTATCAACGGGATCATACGGAAAGGATAGACACTGAAATAAAAGTACAGCATCGACAACAGAAATAATATGTGAAGAGCAGGTATATTTTACGGCACGTATATCCTACATAGACATTATTTACATACCATAACAACAACTACAAAAAACAAGGACTTAGGGTTTTCGTGGATTTAAAGGCTTACGACTCAATAGCGAGATCGGAGATCTAGGAAGCAAAACACAAATTTTAAATATAGAAAGAATTAATAAATATCACAAAAAATCTGTACCAAGAACGAAGAGTTCATTAAAATAGAATGGAACTTCAATATAGCAATAAGTCACTTGCAGGGATCTTCCACATATCCATCACTGTTTAGAATATACTATAAAAAACACAGATATCAGAAATTTTTTAATTTCTAATTTAACTGAGCCGCCACCGTGTTTCGGGGGGCACGTAAAGCAGTCAGTCCCGGCTATGTAAGTAGTCGTTGATAGTAAAACCTGGGCCAGAAGGTTACACCAATTGAATAGGTGAGATCTAAAAGGATAATATTCCATTTTTGTCAAATGAGTTAATTTAGTTTAGATAGCAGTATTGTTCACTTGACCAAGCTCTACACACTTAGTCAAAGAGAGATAACATTCCATCACATTAAATAGCTATTTAGTGTGATGGAATATTTTCTAATGCAGAGCTTGGTCAAGTGGACAAAACTGCTATCTTAACTAAATTTGCCAAAAATGGAATATTATTCTTTTAGATCTCACCGATTCAATTGAAGATGTACAATAAGCCAATTGGCTTCAGTACGACCGGTTATAACAAAAAACGGCTTCCGAAAAAAGATCCATATGACTCAAATACTTTTTGAGCCCACAGGGTCCAATCAGCAGTTCCGTTCGTTCCGAGATTATTTAGCAAAACGTTTGCCCACGGGTGTTAGGCATATGTAAAGTAGAAACCTTCCCCTGGTAGCGTCGTTAATAGATCTTTCGTTAGTAACTTCACTCTATGATCAAAAACTTCGTACTCTCGTATCAATGGTGACTTCGCCTAACGAAGATAATGTAATAACCTAATTATATTCAAAATCAATGGGAAAATACCCAGTAACCCAGTAATCCAGATACCCAGTTATCATGTAAATCATATTTCTCGATGTTACCATTTTCATAAGGTTGCTAGTTTCATGTGCTAAGCAGAACGTAAGTATTACCACATTTTTTCTTCAACTATTCACAATTTTAACCTTTTGCATTCATTCTAACGTGGAAATACTTCGTTCTAGGCACTGAAGATGATCTGATCTAGATCGAAAACGTTTTGCGAATCCTTTTGGATGACTTTTAATGGTTTTTAATAAACTTTTTTTATGCCATTGTACAAACGAAGTTTTTACTTCTGTGTGATTTTCTAATTATATTCGTTAGAACCATCTTTGTCCATTGACAGATGAAGGCAGGGACCTCCTTCTTTAACGCTTCCAGTATAGACTCAAAGAAGATGTTTTTAAACGCTGCTTCCATATTTACATACTTATCTAAAGCTATTTCTTGTGGCAATTGTGTAATTTATTATTCTAAATGGGAAATAAGCCACAATTTATTTTAAAACATGACAACGACGTCCGAAGTGGAAGTCGAAACGTTAATAAAATAATTTATTAAGTTAAATTGTGGCTTAGTTCTCATTTAGAATAATAAATGTCTAAATACCTTCTATCTCTTTCCTTCCAATATAGAACAGTCTGTTAAGATCCAGCGCTCTGTTAGGGCTTGTCCATATGAGGGCGGTTTGCGAACGTCGACTGCGTGGTTTACCTGTTTTCCTTGGTAACTTCAAATGCGGCATTAGGGTGAGTTCAAGGAAAATCAAGATTAAGGGCTTGTCCATATGCGGGCGGTTTGCCAACGTCGACTGCGCGGTTTACCTGTTTTCCCACTGTTTTTCTTTTGGTATTAGGGTGAAACTTCAAAGGCGGCATTAGGGTGAGATCACGTAAAACAGGTATACCGCGCAGTCGACGTTGGCAAACCGCCCACATATGAACAAGCACTAATTCCGTCAATTTTCCTGGCTGGTATCCCACAATAAACGTAATGCATATTATGTCTGTTGACAGAAGTTGACTACACTCAAAATTGGGAAATGCATAATATTAAGATGCTTATTGACGGTCGGTATTTCCCTTCGTCTCTTATATACATAATCCAATAATGATTTTTCCAGCATTTTGCTAGAAATAATGTTAGGTCTATTGGCCTAAAGCCTAAACCCTAAACTAAGTATACGAAGCCATGAACGGAAAAAGTTAAGTGAGTGAAGGCAGTGCAAACTGTCATAACTTTGAATATTAATTTTTACTACTAAGCTGAAAATTACAATAAAGAAAAGTAAAAGGTTCAGCTGCATCGTTCTAAAAAGAGGAGACATGGTATATACTTATACTACTCAATAGAATATTCTTTTATGGCGGAAAACTGACAGTAGCTACGTAGATTCCATGAGGAATCCCACGCTTGTATAGGACATAATATCATTTCTTCGATATTGTCATGTAATGTTGGCATGTCTAAGCATAGACTGATACTTATTTGCATTTCAAAACAGGTAACTTAACGTTTTTTACCTCAATTTGTCTAGTATAGATAGTTAAATCGCCTTGCTGCTTTTTATTCTTATTCTGATAGCACCTATCTGTTACTGAATTATGATTTCCGCATTGGCTTTATTGCCAATAACCATATTTTTACTTTTACCGATATTCAGTATTTTAAACCGTTAAAATTGCTATTACTTTAGTCATTAGGTCGTCAGTCGTTATTAGTACCTAAGTACATGTTTCGTTCGACGTTATTAAAATGGAAAATAACGTTGGCGTCTGAAATGGCTGAGAATGATTTCTTTATTGACAAAAACTGTTTAGCATTTTACCGTCTTCAAATTTCAATGTAGAATTTCTTAAAATCTTTCTTCCAATTTGCATATTTATCAGGAAGATATTAATATGGTTCTGAAACTGCTTTCTTGTGGGATCTCTAATAGGTCTAGATCCCGCGTACCAAAAAAAACTTGATTAATAGCAAGCTGAAAATTTGTTAATAGCTTAAGGGTGTCTAGTCGGACAAACTTTGATATATGGGAACACTGGAACAGGGGAAGTTTTAATTGTGGAACAGGTTAAAAATTTGGAACGGTCAGATAGCCCAGTAAATGAACGGGAAATACGGCGATACCGTGTAATTTTCAGGGGCAACTCCGAATTGCATGAAATTTTGGATATAGGTTCTACTTACCCTCCACTTCAAAGTTGAAATTGTGCCGTTGGTTGCTTTTACTTGGGGGGTGACAGTCACCCCTTCTCGGGGGTGAAAAAACATATATTCAAGATAAGACCGGAAATGGATAAATTGACTGATTTTAAGCAACTTTTGTTCTATAGAGTTTTTTATGTAAGACAATACTTTTCGAGTTATTTTCAATTGAATATGTTTATTTTTCGACAAAAAAAACTACGTTTTCGGACGGTTTTTCGCAAATAACTCAAAAAGTAAATACTTGATCGAAAAAAATATCCTTAGCAAAAGTGTAGCTTATAAAATACTGAAAAAAAATGTGTATCAGTAAAGTCTATCAAGCGAGTAAAAATAAAGTTGTAGCTCATGGAAAATACGTTCTTTTGCGTCTATTTCCAAATCGAATATTTCAAGGTGAAATCACCGAAAAATTAAGCACTTTTCGGGAAAAACCTATTTAAACTTTTTTAAAGTGTTTATAAAAAGTTTTATTAGAATTATTCATAAAAGTTTCTAGCATTAAAAATAAGCGAGTTATGCTCAAAATAAAGTTGGCCCTCTTTTTTTTTGTAAAAAAATCATGCAAGTCTCCCCGTGTTTAGCTCCTCAAATGAAATTAATCGCTACCGCTTTACAAACAATCTACTTACTTATCTATTTTTTATATGATCTGTCAGTCTCACCGGTTTAAAGTGCTTATTTTTGAAAGGGTTATAGTTAAAAAAGCTTGAACGGGTCACTAATCATGAGTGTATGCAAACTTTGAATGGCCATATCTTAACCAATTTTTGTCTTGCGGAAAAACAAAATTAAACTAACATATTTATAATAACAAAACCTATATTTTTTACTCTTTAAGATTTTCCTTATCACTAATACTTTTTAAGTTATTTTAAAAAAAGGAAATTTTTCAAAAATTTTTAAAAAATTTTATTTTACTATAAAACCAAATTTTTTCAAAAATAAGCACTTCAAGCCAATCAAACTTACAGATCATATAAACAATATACATACAGTTAAAATAAATGGTAAAGCGGTAACGATTAATTGTATTTAGGGTGCTAAATAGAGGGAGGTTTTCACAATTTTTTTTACCAAAAAAAGGGGCCAACTTTTTTTTTCAGTGTAACTCGTTTATTTTTGGTGCTAGAAACTTTTGTAAACAACAAATATAAATCTTTTTTAGGTACTTTAAAAATGTTAATAAGCTTTTCCTGAAAAGTGCTTAATTTTTGGGTGATTTCGCGTTGACTTATTCGATTTGGAATTAGAATAAAAACGTATTTTTCATGAGCTACAACTTTGCTTTTTCTCAATTTGTATACTTTACTGATACACCATTTTTTTTTTGTTTTTTTATAAGCTACACTTTTGCTAAGAATATTTTTTTCGATAAAATATTTACTTTTTGAGTTACTTGCGAAAAACGGTCTGAAAACGTAGTTTTTTTGTCGAAAAATCAACATTTTCAATTGCGAATAAGGCGAAAAGTATTGACGTAGGTAAAAAACTGTATAGAACTAAAGTTGCTTATAATCGGTCAATTTATCCATTTCCGGGATTATTTTAAACACGCGTTTTTCACCCCCTAAGAAGGGGTGACGGACACCCCCCAAGTGAAAGCAACCAATGGGACAAATTCAACTTTGAAGTGGAGGGTAAGTAGAACCTAAATCCAAATTTTCATGCAATTCGGAGTTGCCCCTGAAAATTACACTCCAAAACGGTCATTTATTGGGCTAAGGCCACGAAAACGGCACATTTATTTTGTCCGACAAAATAGACTTAAACTCTCCGAACAGAGATTAAACTCTCATGCAAAAATTAGACTGCTCCTTATCACCAAATGGGCGTTTTAATGAGTGGAACATGTATAATATGTCAAATTAATGACAGGTGATAAATAGCAGTCTGATTTTTGCATGAGAGTTTAATCTCTTTTCGGAGAGTTTAAGTCTATTTTGCCGGACAAAATAAATGTGCCGTTTTCGTGGTCTGACCGTTCCAAATTTTTAACCTGTTCCAGAATTAAAACTGCCCCTGTTCCAGTGTTCTTATATATCAAAGTTTATCCGACTAGACACCCTTAAGCTATTAACAAATTTTCAGCTTGCTATTAATCAACTTTTTTTTTCATACGCGGGATCCAGACCTATAATATTTAAATATTATGTTTATATGGGATTAAGCGATTTTAACTAGTCCAGGTAGTGAGACCGCTCCCGCCTGAAAAAATTTCTGATTCGGTTTCTTTGTGGATTCCTATTCAAATCTGTCCCCTTTAAACAAATCTGAAGGGTGCCGGGCGGATTTTTTTGGCAACAATTTTTTTAAACAAATACAAAAGATCACCTTTTTTTGACCAAAAATATATTTTTTAACATTTATAGGGCCATTCTAAACAAGAAAGGTATCTTGTGATTTTTCTCAAAAATTGATATTTTTCGAGTTACAGGCGATTTAAAATCTGAAAAATGCGGAAATACGCATTGTCAAGGCTTAAAAACTTATATTTTTTTAATTAATGTTTTTGAGATTTAACTACAATTAGTAGTTTTGAGTAAACTACAATTTAAGTACTTGGCAACCTCAAAAATACTAATTTAAATAGAGTTTAAAGACTTGATAATGCGTATTTTCGCATTTTTCAGATTTTAAATCGCCTATAACTCAAAAACTATCAATTTTTGAGAAAAAACCTTTTTTGTTTAGAATGACCTAAGAAACCTAAAAAAATATTTTATCTACTCTATCTCATATTATGTAAAGTTTTTAGTTTGTGAAAACTGTCAATATACATAGCAGTGCCTGAAGGATTTAAAGTGTGCGTGAAGTAACAATGTATTTTAAATGGGATTTACTTTTTCGCACTGTTTTTGGCACACTTCTATATAATCAAATATCCTTAACTTTCGCGTTGTCATGGTGATGACATGTGAGCAATAAATTACAACAAAAGTTTTGACAGTTTTGTGGTTTGAAAGAAGTTAGAATTTTTAAATGTTCTAAAATTGGAGAATAGAAATGAATTCCAGTGACGAAGAGTAACAGTTTTTTTTTATTTGTTGATCGTAGACAAAATATTGTATGAAACTGTGCGTGAAGTACTTTTTGCGAAAATATATCACTCGATTCGCTGTCGCTCGTGCTCTAAACATCGCGTGCGTTCGCAAAAAGCATACTTCACGAACTGTTTCATAAATAACTACATATTATCTACTCTATGTCATATTATGTATAAGTTTTTAGTTTGTGAAAACTGTCATTATAGATAGCAGTGCGTGAGGGAGCGTTCAAGTATTACGTAACGCGATTTTTGAAGATTTTTGACCTTCCCTCCCCCCCCCCCCCTACGTAACGCACTGTAATGGGCGTTTAACTATTACGTAACGCAATTTTTGAAGATTTTTGACACCCCCCCCCCACCAGCGTTACGTAATACTTGAACGGTCCCTGAAGGATTTAAAGTGTGCGTGAAGTAACAATGTATTTTAAATGGGACTTTTCGCACTGTTTTTAACTTTGGCGTTGTCATGGTGACAATCCTTAACTTTCGCGTTGTCATGGTGATGACAATATGAGCAATGAATTACAACAAAAGTTTTGACAGTTTTGTGGTTTGAAAGTAGTTAGAATTTTTTAATGTCAAAGTTCTAAAAATTGTAGAATAGAAATGAATTCTAGTGACGAAGAGTTACAGCTTTTTTTATTTGTTTATCGTAGATAAAATATTGTATGAAACTGTGCGTGAAGTACTTTTTGCGAACTGGCGCGATTTATAGCACTCGCTCCATTGTCGCTCGTGCTCTAAAAATCGCTTGCGTTCGCAAAAAGCATACTTCACGAACTGTTTCATAAATAACTATTTCAGGCCAAAAAGGTGATCTTTTGTATTTGTTTAAAAAAATTGTTTAAACAATTTCTGCCCAAAAATTCCACCCAGCACCCTTCAGATTTGTTTAAAGGGGACATTTTTGAATAGGAGTGCACAAAGAAACCGAATGAGAAATTTTTTCGGACGGGAGCGGTCTCACCACATGGACTTAAAGGTTTTTTACGAATTACTCAAAAGTATGTATTTTATTTTAAAAAATCATTTTTATATAAAAAAAAACTAAAAGAATGGTGGGTTTATGGCGTCTGTAGCCACAGTACGAGTAGAGGGATAGCTTATTGAAAGTTAGTTCTTCGTCAAAACGCCAAAATTGAAAGTTTGAACGTGAAATATGAATGTGGAAAACTCAGAACCTTTTTGTAGTGCTTTAAAAAATCTTTATTTTTATTTTTTTTTTTAGAAAAGTCTCGAGCACCAATCTAAGGGAGATATGACAAAAATAAGGTTGTCAGTAATTTTTTCAACGGCAAAAAACGTGAAAATCGCCACGTAATTACCACCCTAATTAAAAATAATCATTACTCCTTTACAATAATTCACTTTATTAATGTACCTACTTATAGTATGCTATAGAATGGTTGGTTGGAAATGGTTGGTTTTGC